>NC_062280.1:78135000-79385000 GCF_902655055.1 Lutra lutra | reverse complement strand
AGATTATTTATGCCTTCCCTTTTAAAGGTCACTCCTTTATACTGAAGGCTTTCTATCAAACTGACATTGCCTGTGTTTTGCTCATCATTGTTTAACCTGTAACAACCTATTTTTCCTCTTGGGAGAAGAAAACCTCATTAATTCACATTAATACACACAGGTTTGACAGCCAGTGCTGTTAGGAATTCAGTGCTTATTAATACTTATGTACCACAACCTCACCGAGAACTTATCTTTTTCCAAACACACGGAAAACGCGGAAGCATCGCTTCACCAAAGAAGCTTTCTTGAGAGTTAGCACTGTACCTAAGGGATCAAAAATATTTAATCCATTGATTGTTCCTCTTCAGTTCAAAATTTAATAGGCTAATTCGTTAATCATATAAAGCTGTTTTGTGAAGAAGGAAATCAATTTATTTGCACTAAATGTATTTTTGTGATGTGAGAATATGGGCTCTTTTGGGCTCATCTACAAATATATTGGGGGTTAGGTAGAATGGTAAGGTGGTTGTATAGATGTCTTATAACAGAAAAACAAATATAAATTTTTTTAAGTTTAAATTTTATAGTAGGAGAAATTTAATGATATTGGGTCTATAACATCCCAAAATCTTATATTTTATTATAGTTTTATTTTATATCTTATTAGGAGAATGTTTCTATTAAGATTTTGTGCTTTTTAAAAAATATTTTTATTGATTTATTTTTGAGAGAGAGAGTGAGAGTGAGAGGCAGAGGAGAGAGAGAAGCAGACTTATGTTGAGTAGGGAGCCTGATGTGGGGTTCAATCCCAGGACCATGAGATCATGACCAGAGCTGAAGGCAGATGCTTAACCCACTGAGCCACCCAGGTGCCCCTCTGCTTTTTTATTTCACGTTAAGAAAGAAAGATTTTAGAAAATATTTTCTAATCTAATGACAAAACTATATTTATGAAGTTCACATCTTCTTATAAATGCCCTAATGAACTTTAAAAATAACTGATGGTTCTTGCCCTCAGATAATCTCCATTTCTAACTTTCTGGGATGAGGGGCTCCTACTCAATGAAAGCACACTTTTCAATGTCCTGGGTTCTATTTAACTGAGCAGATATTTAGTGAACACCTACTAAATAAATGCAAATGTTGTTATACTAGTTAATAAATGGGAAACGTTTTTTAAAAATTGTTTTCAGGGCACCTGGGTGGCTCAGTCGGTTAAGCAACTGCCTTCGGCTCAGGTCATGGTCCTAGAGTCCCAGGATTGAACCTCACATTGGGCTCCTTGTTGAGCAGGGAGTCTGCTTCTCCCTCTGACCCTACCCCTCTCATGTTCTCTCTCAAATAAATAAATAAATAAATAAATATTGCTTTCAGTTCTCTAGGAGCTTATAATCTAGCTTCTAAGAAGCCAACACATGTTTAACAATTAAATAATGACCTAATGTGTTTCATTTGAGGACCCTAACTGTCATTATGGAAATTGTACAGTGGACTTCCAAAACGTGTAAGCTAAGCCCCTGCATGTCCCTGCAGGCAAATGTGGGTGCATAAACACATAAAAACAGATATGTTGCATTTCAGCCACTACATCAGAGCGTCCTGCCCAGTCAACTTGAAAACTACCGCTGGGACAAGTATGGGCTTTAGAGTCAGTCCTGCCTGTGAATCAAACCACTCCTACTACTTCTATGGCCTAGGCAAGCTGTTTCACGTACTCAGTCTCAATGCCCTTGCCTGGAAAATGGGAACGATTATAGCTATGTTACTTTATGGATAGTGACAGAATTTTATGAAGTGCCAGACAGATGGCAGGTGCTCAGTAAAACGTAGTTTAAAAGATTCCATTAAAAAGCAGGGTTTGGGACACCTGGGTGGCTCAGTTGGTTAAGCCACTGCCTTCCGCTCAGGTCATGATCCTGGAGTTCCGGATCGAGTCCTCCATCCGGCTCCCGGCTCGGTGGGGAGTTTGCTTCTCCATCTGACCCTCCCACTTCTCATGCTCTCTCTCTCATTCTCTCTCTCTCTCTCAAATAAATAAATAAAATTTAAAAAAATATAAAAAGGAGGGCTTGAGGGGCGCCTGGGTGACTCAGTGGGTTAAGCTCTGCCCTCCGCTTGGGTCATGATCTCAGGGTATTGGGATCGAGTCCCACATTGGGCTCTCTGCTCAGCGGGGAGCCTGCTTCCCCCTTTCTCTCTGCCTATTTGTGATCTCTCAGTCTGTTAAATTAATTAATTAATTTAAAAAATCTGGATGCAGAGGAAACACAAGGCGTTCTGAAGGAATGAGGCATTTTGAGACCGAAGTCTCAGAGGCGAATTGAGCATGGTGCATCCGGAGTGTTGTAAACAGAAAGCTTTATTAGGGCTCGTGGGAAATAAGCTACAGCACACAAGGTTGGGCCACATTCAAAAGGAGTTTAAAGATTTCTTTATTTCAGAGAGCGAGAGAGAGCACAGCCGGAGGAGGAGAGGGAGAACGAGAGAAAGAATCTCAAGCAGATTCTGAGCTGAATGGAGAGCCCTCAGCAGGGTTCGGTCTCACGACCCTGAGATCAGGACCTGAGCGGAAACCAAAAGCCGGACTTTCAAGCAACTGCACCGTCAGGTGCCCCTTTATCTGAAAGGGTTTTGAATGTGAGGCTGAATATTACCCTTTCCGATAGTTCTCAAATGTTAGCGCACGGCAAAATGATCTGCGTTGCTTTCTAAAAATGCCGATTCCCAGGACCCACGTCCAGAGATTTGATTCCATGGAGGTAGGATGTGCACAGTAAACTGTACCTTTAGCGAACACTGCAGGGAACTCTGGAGCCGAAGGTCAGGCATCATGCAACTATCCTTTGAAAAGCTAAGAGCTATAAAAGATTTTATTTCTTGGGCGAGTAGCATAAGGGAAAAAAAAAGAAGTCCCAATTTAAGATCAGTGTTCCAGCAGTCAGTCTAGAATGAATGGAAAATACACATAAAAAATTAAAACATATTATATTAATCTATTAATGAAATTATCAAGGACTAGCTAAGAGCAGTTGAAGTGAGACGGGAATATAATTGGTGGATATTAAGGGAATTTCTAGACAAGAGTCAAAAGGACCCTGATTAACTGAATTTTGAAAATAAAGGCAATGGAATAATACCAAAAATAACATCAAAGTGTCAGACCTAGAAGAATGGGGAAATGGAAGGAAAGAAATTGGTAAGACTCGCTGATTTGCAAATAAAGATGATACAGCTGCATTTCCAAATGTGTAGTTTAGGGTAACAGTGGGGACTCCTGTTCAGCAGGAGAACTAGAATTTGAGTGAGTACAAAACCAAAAATACAGGAATTAAAATCAACCGTGGGGAGGAAGTGTTTGAATCCCTAAGAATGGGTCATTTCTTCATGGAGAAAAGTTCAAAGTGAGGAAAAGCAGAGAGTCGAGGAACAGAAAAATTAGGTAAGAAGACAATCAAGCAATTTAAAGACTATAAATGAAATGTACTGTTCAAATTGACTAGTTTTATATTTTTCTCTCTAAAACCCTGAGAAGAGTATTAAATAATTTCAGAGAACAAATTTTGTTATGTGTTGAAATACTAAGAGGCAAGTGATTCTCTGATGATCTATCTGAAATCAGAAATAACACCCATTCATTCATTCATTCATTCAACACCTACTCTATGCTATGCACTCTATGAGGAACTGAAGATACTGAGTTAAATAAAACAGTCCCTGACCCAAAAACGCTAATTTGAATGTTGTTAAGAGGGCTACATTAACCTAAATATAGGTGGCCTTCCAGAAATCTTATTTCAGCTTATCAACCAAAAAAATATTAAAAAAAAAAAAGAAAAAAGAAAAAAAGCATTGCCAGATGCCTTGAAAAACCCCATATTTACCACTGCTTTCCTGTAAGGGGTAGTACAGGTGAGTGTTAAGTAGCGTATCACACAGAAAGTTGCCTAAAATTCCTCTTGACAGTTCTCTCTCCTCCCAGTACATGGCCATTATTAAACTTACTCCACATTCCCTGTACATTTTCAAATTACAAACCTTCTTTCCAACCCCTTAGGATAAGGGTTTATGCTCCAAGATGATCACTTTTCGTGAGAGACCCGTCCACCAAGATTTCTGCCAAATAAAATTCTTTGCCTATCTCCAAATGAAGGTTTATTAATCCAACAACCCAGTTGGTTTATAAGGCTTCAGCTCTGTGCTTTGGCTCTGTCCTCAAGACGGACTCACTCAGGTGCCCTGGGCCCTTCTGCACCTCATTAGTCTGTAACACTTATATCCTTGCAAATCATCAGCTAGAGTAGATGTTCCTAAATCAGAGATACTGTATGATATCTGAGCCATTACAGTTACCACTGGAGTCTGTTTGTGTATGTTTTTCTAGGCTTGACTTCTTCAAGTGTACTCCTATGAACCGTAGACCGAATTTCACCATCTACAAAATCCTTCCTTCCAAGATGGACTTTCACTTCTTCAGAAACTAACATTAAACAGATTAGGAAGCAACCACTTCAAAATCTCCTTTCCTATGAATTTGTCATTTGCTTTTGATGTCTTAGCTGTGAGCCCATTTAAATACTCATTTTTAAATTTTCTAAGATATTGCTTACTGTGGAAATTTTATACTTTTTATTGAAAGAAAAAAATTAAAATCTTTATGAGACTCAACTCTCATTAAGTAAATGCCTTTTTTGCCTCTGTTACTAAGCAATATGAGATTAATCATAGTTTCTGTCCAGCATTGCCCCAAGGAAGCTTTGTATTTGGAAGACATGACTGAGCACTGTAACTAGCAATATGCATCCTTCTGTAAGAGATCACAGAATTCCCCAACCCTTTGCCCTGGTTTAATTTGCTCCCAAAGACTAATCAGTGGATTGAAGCTAACTGGAAATTACATAAGTAAATAGATGGATACATAGATAATATAATATCTATATTGATATCTATAGATCCATATGACTTTTTAGTCCTGAAAATTCTGCTTTCTTAAATAGTCCAACCTCCAAATGGGTCAGTTGCCACTTACCAGCATTAGTATCTAGTCTCCTTATTACGAAACTGATGATACTAGCTTTCACATAACACCTGACTTTCTATTCTATGCAACTAATTCTCAGGCAGAAAAAAACAAAAAAGGGGGACACATAAAGGAAGAAATGATTTCCTGCCTATGTTCTTCAACTGATGTTCCCTTTAAATGATTTTCATCCTATTATACTGCATATATTTTTAGAAGCTACTTCAAATGCTTTTTGAAAACGCAGAGTACAAATATAGACACACACTTACATAATATAGTTCTATTTTCTTCTGACGCTTCCCATTCTAATCCCTGTTAGAATATTTTTCCCCATTCTGGAAAAATATCTAACACAGATTTTTTTTTAAAGGTTAACGCAGTATCTGTCAAGCTTAATATAAATATAACTATTTTAAGAGCCTCAAAAATCACTATCTTTAGCAAGATATAAAGGACCTTACAGCTGATTGATAAGATAATTAGCATTATGCCCAGCAAAGAGCCAAAGCTAAAATTTTAAGGATGTTTTTATTTTTTGATCATTTAATTTCATTCTATTTTATTTCATCATGATAAGTGTATAAGAATGTTTTTAAAGCTGTATGGGTTCATATTTCTTTTATACAGTCACAGAATTGCCAACTTCAGACTTCTCTAGTTCTAAAACCACTAAAGGAAGTTGCTTTAGGTCATTTAACAGAATGTACATTTGCTCCTTGAACGGATCTATAAGAGCTATTCCTTATCTCCTGCCTGCTCTCCACTCTCTACCAGCAAGTCTAAGCAGCATTTTGAGTGCAGTGATTAGAAAAGGAATAAAATATTTCAAGAAATTAAGATTTCTCCAACTCACTAATGAAATTATTTCTTTTTTTTTTAAAGATTTTATTTATTTATTTGACAGAGAGAGATCACAAGTAGGCAAAGAGGCAAGCAGAGAGAGAGAGGAGGAAGCAGGCTCCCTGCCAAGCAGAGAGCCCGATGCGGAACTCGATCCCAGGACCCTGAGATCATGATCTGAGCTGAAGGCAGAGGCTTAACCCACTGAGCCACCCAGGCACCCTGAAATTATCTCTTGAAGACTACCCCTTTATAATTTTTTTTAAAGGACATAAGCTTTGTAACTTCCCACCAACAGGAAATCTGCACTTAATACTAAGAGCTTGCTGAACATTGACATATAATATTTAGTACTTATGAGGTATTATCTTAAGCACTTTATATATATTAATTCATTAAATTCTTTCAACAGTCCCATATGATAGACATTAATATCATCTCCCAAGATTGTACAGCTTGTGAGTGGAAGAATCTACCCCCAAAGCCCAGACTCTTAATTATTAAGCAGTCTTTGTCTCTGTTGGGGAGACATATTATTTTTAGAAGCATTACTGAATAGGATGTCTTTTTTATTGAGGTAGGTGATCAAAGGTAAGAGGAGGGAGAGATGTGCCTTTGAGAGGAAAATGATGTTTTGTTACCACAAAATTTGTGATACCTTGAATTAAATTACCAAAGTCTTTGTAAAGATTCCTGGGTGGCTTAGTTGGTTAGTCCTCTGCCTTCAGCTCAGGTCATGATCCCAGGGTCCTGGGATCGAGGCCCACATTGGACACCGTGCTCAGCGGAGAGCTTGCTTCTCCCTCTCCTTCTGCGGGCCTACAGCTCCCCCTGCTTGTACTTTCTCTCTTTCACTATCTGTCTCTCTATGTCAAATAAATAAATAAAATCTTTGAAAAACGGGGGGGGGGGGGAGTCCTTGTAAGTCTTATTTTTAGTGTCTATATATGTTTCCATGTAAACATACTTTGAGTAACCAAATTGAGGGTTGGTGTACTATCAATGATCAATTGTCACAATAATGGTGCTTAATAAGCTATCCAAAAACATGAAATCTTAAAATAACAACTATTTATTGTTTCTCCTAAGTCTATCAGTCAGCTAGGCAGTTCTGGTCTCAGCTAGCCTCACTCATACCTCTGCAGTCAGCTGTGGGTCGGGCAGGAGGTTCTGCTGATCTGGGCCAGGCTTGAGTTAATTCTAAATACCTGGGATAACTTGGCTTTGTTCTACCTTCTCTCTCTTCCTCCATTAGGCTCACTCAGACTTGCTTTATGGTGATGGCAGGGTTGCAAGAGAGTGAGAAGAGTGCAAGCATTTTAAGGACTAAACTTAGGACTTTTACACTCTCATTTCCATTTATTTCATTGTCCAAAGCAACTCTCTAAGTCACCCCAGATTCAGGGTGCAGAGAAAGAGACCCTGCTGTGTAATGCAAGGAACTGTCAAGTCACATTGCAAGGAATATGGACATAAAGTAAAGAACTGGGCATTTTTCACAGGAACTTCTTTCAAGACATGTCTCCAAAGGCAAGGGAAACAAAAGCAAAAATGAACTTTTGGGACTTCATCAAGATCAAAAGCTTCTGCACAGCAAAGGAAACAGTCAACAAAACAAAGAGGCAACCCATGGAACGGGAGAAGATATTTGCAAATGACACTACAGACAAAGGGCTGATATCCAAGATCTATAAAGAACTCCTCAAACTCAACACCCCAAAAAACAGATAAGTCAGAAAATGGGCAGAAGGCATGAACAGACACTTCTCCAATGAAAACACACAAATGGCTAAGAGACACATGAAAAAATGTTCATCATCTTTAGCTATCAGGGAAATTGAAATCAAAACCACATTGAGATACCACCTTACACCAGTAAGAATGGCAAAAATTAGCAAGGGAAGAAACAACAAATGTTGGAGGAAAGGAAAGGGGAACCCTCTTACATTGTTGGTGGGAATGCAAGTTGGTGCAGCCACTTTGGAAAACAGTGTGGAGGTTCCTCAAAAAAATTAAAAATAGAGCTACCCTATGATCCTGCAATTGCACTACTGGGTATTTACCCCAAAAATACAGATGTAGTGAAAAGAAGGGCCATATGCATCCCAATGTTCATAGCAGCAATGTCCGCAATAGCCAAACTGTGGAAAGAGCCAAGATGCCCTTCAACAGACAAGTGGATAAAGAAGATATGGTCCATATATACAATGGAATATTACTCAGCCATCAGAAAGGATGAATACCCAACTTTCCATCAACATGGACGGGTCTGGAGGAGATTATGCTGAGTGAAATAAGTCAAACAGAGAAAGTCAGTTATCATATGGTTTCACTTACTTGTGGAACATAAGGATTAGCATGGAGGACATTAGGAGAAGTAAGGAAAAAACGAAGGGAGGGGTAATCGGAAGGGGAGAAAAACCATGAGAGACCGTGGACTTTGAGAAACAAATTGAGGGTTTTTAGAGGGAGGGGTTGGGGGGAGTGGGTGAGCCTGATGATGGGTATTAAGGAGGGCACATATTGCATGGAGCACTGGGTGTTATAAGTAAACAATGAATCTTGGAACACTACATCAAAAACCAATAACATACAGTATGGTGACTAACACAACATAATAAAAAATAATTTTAAAAAGAATTGGGCATTTCTGTGATCTATCTACCATTTTACATGCCATTCCTAAGGCCAATTCCCAATTACTGTATACTTCTGTATATAGCATATATAGCACTTGCAATAAGATAGACCATATTCAAGGCAATAAAACAAACCTCATCAAATTTAAAACAATAGAAATCACAAAAGTACATTTTCAGACCATAGCAGAACTAACTAGAAATCATAATAGAAAGTTATCTGAAAAATCCTCAAATACATGAAAAGTAAACAACACATGTCTAACTCATAGGCCAAAGAGAAAGTCTCAAGAGAAATTTTAAAATATTTTAAACTAAATGAAAATTAAAATACAATATTTCAAAATTTGTGTAATACAATTAAAGCAGTGCTTACAGGAAAATGTATGGCATTAAGTGCCTATATTTAAAAAAGAAGAAAGATTTAAAAATCAATAACTTAAGTTCTACCTTAAGAAACTAGAAAAAGAGGGGTGCCTGGCTGGTTTTGTCGGTGGTGCATGTGACTCTTGATCTCAGGGTTGTGAGTTTGAACCCCACGTTGGATTTTAAGTAGAGATTACTTAAAAATAAAATATTTTTAAAAGGAAACCACAAAAAGAACAAATTAAAATTAAAGCAAACCAAAATATAATAAATATGACAGAAATCCGTGAAATTAAAAATATAGAAACAATTGAAAAAAAACTATAGAACCAGAGATTGCTCACACTAAATGAATTTGAAATGAGAACTTCCTTGAGATATTATAAGGCATTGGTTCTCACACTTTTTAGTCTCATGACCCCTTTACACTCTTAGAAATTACTGGGAACATCTCCCTAAAACAATTTAAACACAAGAATACACAATCATATATTCCAAAGCCATCATAGAGATATTATCATCACATGTCATGTAGCCTCTGAAAAACTCCTCTGCACATTCACTTAAGAATGGAAAAGACGATGTCTTAGCATTAGGAAAAAAACATCTTTGAGCTCATGGACACCCAGAAAGTCTCTCAGCAACTCCCATTGGTCCCAGACAATACTTTTATTAATTGGAAGAGGAAGATATCCAAGGCGGAGGTAGACTGGAATGCCAAAGTGAATTTATCATATAAAACTTGTCCATCTGCCCCCTAACCATATCATTTCCGAGGGTCTAGAGGACACTCCTTTCACGAAGTCTGTGCAATATACATTCATAAGGGGAGTCCCAGGATCCTCAAAGCTCCATGGTGGCTGTTTTCTGTAAATCAGGAAAGACAGGGGACGCTCCCGCCATTGAACCGGGCCCTTGAATGCAATAGAGCACAGTGATAGGGCCAAGTTTATTGAGAAAAACAAAGGGGAGATGGTCATCATATGCATAGTAAAGCCAAAGCAGTAATCAGAATAGTTTGACATGATTATCTTTGACACAGGTAAGCATGGTGTCCCTAACAGTAAATCACATGGGCACCCTATTGAAGTCTTTTTTCTTTTAATTCCATTTAGTGAACATACAGTATGTTAGTTTCAAGTGTATGAAGTTTAATTTGAAGAAGTAGAATAGGACTGACTTGAATCACAAGAAAAAAGAGTGGGTCGCCCAACAAATAAATTTCCAGGGCAAAGCTTCTAAACTCATGATGAATAAGTTTACATTATATGTTATAAGCCCTCTGTCTCCCTAGTTTTCAGCATTTCATAGTACCAACTTTTCTTTCCTAAATTAATCATAATATTCATCATTAATATTTCAAAACTTATGGTACTAATTTTCTTTCCTAAATTAATCATAATATTCATCATTAATATTTTAAAAGTTTTAACTTAAATCTGACAAAGTTATGTTGGGTGGGGATTTCAGTGGAAATAAGAACTTGTTGCTTTGAGAATTTGCATTATGCTAAAGTGAACAGGCTTTATTGATACTTACAGAACCAATTGCCTTAATGTGTGGTACAATTTACAATGCATAAGTGAATTTAATCTTAGGTAAAGTAACTTCATCTTTTTGTTTAGAAAGAATTGTCAAAGCAGCATATACATTGTGCCCAGCATTTTACTTTAAAAAAGAAAGAGAAAAAGAGAGAGAGAGAATTACACTCTTGTATCTCCGGGGACATGGGAATTTCTCCCCAAGAATACTCATCTAATTCTATCACTTAAGTTATTTTTTAAAGCTAGGTGGCTTTCAGTGCACAGAGTTGGTAAATTTATTTTGAAACACAGAAGCACAACAGAGGATTAGCTTCCATCCATATCCATACTATACTAAATACAGATAATTTTGAGGAAATCTCTTTTTAGGAACATTCTATTAGTAACTGCTAAGTCCCATTTTTGGCCTTCCTGTGTGTAGGCCCAGAGGTCCTCCTAGAGCTACAACTTCTTATCCATAGCTGATTGGAGAAGCTCTTTGGTCCCACACTACAGTGTGTTGCCTCGAATGGAAATAGGTTGTACTGAGCTACTGTTCAGTACCAACCTAGAACACAAATAGTTATTTACTGAGGATTGATTCATTAAACTTCTGGGCTGTTTCTGCTTGAGACAACCAAAATGGAATGCTGTAGAAAATATATCCAAATGTTAAAAAACATTGAAACAGAAGCTTAAAGACAATCTTAGTATCTTTTATCCTTCACTTAACCTTTAGTACTTTGTTTCTAACAAGGACTTAGCTTGTCTGAAGAACATGCAAAAACGAGGGAAAAACGGAAATAGAGGGTTAAAATTAACTTCAGAGATGATTCAGATTGGCTTTGCTACAGACAATAGGTATCATTTTCCCCTAAATGAGTGGGATAACTTTAAATTCACTTAATTGTTCCGGACCATATTAATCTGGATTTCCTGGGGTGGGGGGGGGGGGTATATATATTAATGCTGAAATTCGGAAAGTATAAAAGTCTTTTCAAACTACCAAAGTTATGTCACGGATATAAATTACTGGGCTTTCAACAACCAAAGGTGAAAGGTAATTACCCTTAGTGAGAGACTGATTGTAAAAACCACTTATGTTGTAAAGAAACCACAGAAATCTACATAATTAGTAAAAAGGGCACAAACTGTATCATGATACTTCTGTACTAAAAGGTATCCATCCCTTCCTGTTTCACTCAGAGTGTTTAGTTTTTTATTACTGCTAAATTAAATTATCACAAGTTTCGTGGCTTAAACAAGGCAAAATTTATTATCACAATTCCCACAGGTCTAAAGTCTGGAGGCTGGGAGGAGTCTCTGCTTAGAATCTCATGAGGCAAAAATCAAGAAGTCAACAAGGATGTGCTTCTTTTCGGAGGCTCTCGGAGAGAATGTTTCCTTGCTCATTGAGGTTGCTGCCAGAATTGAGTTTCTTGCAAGGCTGGAGGACTGATGTCTCCATTTCCCAGCTGGCTGTCAGCTGAGGACTCTGTCAATTCAAGAGACTCTGGTTTAGGTGGAGGCAGGCCTCCTCTGAGTTTAAGGGCTAATACGATTAGATAGGGCCCACCTGAATAATCAGAGATAATCTTCCCACCTTTAACTCATACCCTTTTGATGTTTGCTTGTTTTTTGTTTTTGTTTTAAATTGAGGTACAATTAATATACAGGTTTCACATACACAATATGATTCAATATTTGAATGTATTATGAAATGATCACCACAGTCACAAATTTTTTTTTCAAAATTCTATTTATTCATTTAATGGAGAGAGAAAGAGCACACTCTCAAGTGTGCACAAGCAGGCAGAACGGCAGACAGAGGGAGAGGGAGAAACAGGATCCGTGCCAAGCAATGAGCCTGATGTGGGGCTCGATCCCAGGACCCTGGGATCATGACCTGAGCTGAAGGCAGCCAGTTAACCAACTAAGCCACCGAGGCACACACACCCCAATTTTTTTCTTTTTAAATACTTGTTTAGAGAGAGAGCAGATTCGAACAAGAGGAGGGGCAGAGAGAAAGAGGGAGAGACTCTCAAGCCGACTCAGCATTGAGTGCAGAGCCCCTCATGGGGCTCCATCCCATGACGGTGAGATCTTGACCTGAGCTGAAATTAAGAATCTGATGTTCAACCAATTTAGCCACCGAGGCACCCCTGAATTTTTTTCTTCTGATGTGAACTTTTAAGACCTACTCTCAGCAACTTTCAAATATATATTATAGCATTATTAACTATAGGCACCATGTTGTACATTACATCCCATGACTTACAACTGGAAGTTTGGACCTTTTAACCCCCTTCACCCATTTTGCCACCCCACCCACACCTCTCCCCTCTGACAACCACCAATGTCTTCTCTGTTCTCTATGAGCGTGGTTTTGTTGTTCTTCTCCTGTTGGTCTTTGTTTGCTTAGATTCTATATATAAAATGATATCATATGGTATTTGTCTTTCGCTGTGACTTCTTTCACTCAGCATAATGCCCTCAAGGCCCATCCGTGTTGTTGCAAATGACAAGATTTCATTCTATGATGGCAGAGTGATATTCTATCATGTACATATACTACATTTTCTTGATCCGTTCATCCATTGGTGGACATTTACATTGTTTCCGAATCTTGTCTATTGTAAATTATGCTGAAATGAACATGGGAGTGCATATATCTCTTTGAGTTAGTGTTTGTGTTTCCTTTGGGTAAATACCCAGAAGTGGAATTACTGGATCATGAGATAGTTCTATTTTTAATTTTTTTAAGGGAATTCATTGTTTTCCATGGTGGCTGCATCCATTCATGTTCCCATCAATAGTACATTAGGGTTCCCTTTTCTCCATGTCCTCCCCAACACTTGTTATTTCTTGTGTTTTTGATAATAGTTATTATTCTAACAGGTGTGAGGTGATATCTTATTGTGGTTTTGATTTGCATTTTTCTGATGATTAGTGATGGTAAGCATCCTTTCATGTACCTGTTGTCAAGGGCCACACCCTTAATCATTACCTGCATAGTCACTCTTACCACATAACATATTCACATGTTCTGGGGATTGGGACACGGACACCTTTTGGGGTCATTATTCTGCCTACTACAAAAAATAAGTCAAAATCTTTCTTAAGGTCTAGAAGATCCTGCAATCTGAGCCCTCATTACCTCTCATCTATTTCCCTACTACTCTCCCTACTTGCTCACTCAACTCTAGCTTCCTCTATGCTTTTAACACACTAGGCAAAACTCCTGCCTTTGTTCTTGCTCTTCCCTCTGCCTGGAATGTTCTTCCCTAAATTCCACCCTAACAACCTCATCCCCTTCAAGTCTGCTCCAATCACCTTATCAAAGAGGTCTCCCATGAGTTCTGTGTAACACTCCAGTATTTCTGACCATTTTTTCCCCATAGCACCTATTACCCTTTTACTTACTCTATGACTTATTTACTAGGATTATTTCGTTATTTCTTTCTTTATTTAGTTCTGCTGCCTTTATTCCTCCAGTATAAGCCAAGGCTCTAGAACATATTAAGAGCTCAACTATTACTTGACTTGGTTGTTGAAAAAAGTTTTCCAAATATTGATTGGTAGGATTACAGGTACTACGTACTTTTTGTAGGTCATATAAACTATAGTACAGCTGCTAGAAATACTGAGTTAAATCTCCTTGATACTAATTTTTCCTTTTTAAATCAATGAAATAACTTGGTGTCTATTTCAGTTCATCAATATTCCTTTTATTTTGGCTCAAAAGAAACTTCGAAAAATGATCTATTTATACATGTTCATTCCCTCCAAAAACATTTTTGATCTTTCATGATAAAAGTAAATATGTGCAGTAAGATTAACACCAAGGCTCAAAAAAAAAAAAAAAGGCAGAAAGGAACGAAGATGTAAAGAAGTTGTCAATATTCCCAAAAGCTTAAATTTAGCAATTGCTTTTCATCGAATCTTCCAGCTTTTTACTCTAAACTTCTTCATCTAGGACACTTCTGACAGTCACCACAAGATGGAGGTACATCTGTAGTTTGAGTTAAATGTTTCTGAAGTACTTGGAATACGAACATTATTTTCAACAAGAGAAAATCTATTTAAATTCCACTTCAAAAACTGTTTGGGTAAGAATTAGCAGTTGCTTATAAGAAACAACCAGAAAGTTGTTCCACAAATTCATCAAGAAATAACGTGGTAATCTGTGACCCGAAGGCTCTAAAGAAACCTATTTCACTGACCCATCTTAGAAAAAAAGTCCCAAGTCCTTCTCCAGTGTCCATGTCTGACTCCAGCACACAATACTGAGATTTCTCCCAGTTTGCAGAAACGTGGAGACTTTTTTTTTTGCCAAGAATTCCCCTATGGTAATGCCTCAATAAGGGCTAGCTAGCACAAACAAAATATATGAAGAACTCAGAAAACATTGATGTTTAAATATTCACATTAACAATTGTGTGCAGTGATTTGAGATACTTTGTTCATTGTAAATTTTTAGTAACTTTCTATGTCCAAAAAAATTCACTTATTTGGTTTTATATTGTTTTTAATACTTTCTTTTCAAATATTCTTTTACATGGTAGTTGATTCTAGAGCTGCGGTTGTAACCCAGGAGATTCATTAAAAACTTCTCCAGTGCATCTTAAATTTAAATGACTTAAAAATCAAATAACCTAAATATAAAAGAAAATAAACTGTAATTTGACATTGCATTCTTTGAGATTTTATTTTTTTTTTTTATTTATTTGACAGAGAGATCACAAGCAGGCAGAGAGAGAGGAGGAAGCAGGCTCCCCGCTGAGCAGAGAGCCCGATGCGGGGCTCGATCCCAGGACTCGAGATCATGACCTGAGCCGAAGGCAGCAGCTTAACCCACTGAGCCACCCAGGCGCCCCTTGACATTGCATTCTATAGAATCTGGGTTTCTGTCCTATTCCTATCAGTATATATTTATGCAATCTTAGGTGAGAATTTTTTTTAAAGATTTGATTTATTTATTTGAGAGTGCCAGTGCACACACACTAGAAAGGGAGGGGCAGAAAGGGAGAGACAATCTCCAGCAGACTCCCTGCTGAGTACTGAGCCCTACCACAACCACTTGGGACTATTCCCTTGACCATGAGATCAGGACCTGGGCTGAAACCAAAAGTTTGGTAAGCCACCCGGGTGCCCCTTAGGTGAGATATTTATGTGTTCTGTGTTCCCACCTTCTGTTTCAGTTGCTGTAAGACCTATCTCCCTAAAATTTAGTTTAAAACAACAATTTCATGATATCTCACAATCTCGTGAATCAGGAATTCAAACAAGGCTTGGCTAGATAATTCTTCTGCTCCATAGGATGTGGATGGGTTCTTAGTGACATGCTTAGCAGTTTGGCTGTGCTGCAGGGTCTGTAACAGCCTCATTCACATACTTGGTGCCTTGGGCAACTGGAAGGTAGGACTTATCTGGGTCCCTCTCCACTCCACTGGTCTTTTCCATCTCTGTCCTCCAGGGTAAGGTGTCTTCTTATGGCAGTAAATCAGGACTTCAAGAGACCAAAGTAGAAGCTGCTGGTCGTCTTATAGGCTAGTTGGCTATAGTTGTGGAACTGGCATAATATCACTTTCTCTGTACTATATTGGTTTTTTTATATTAAAAACAAAACACAAAACCTACACAGGAGAGGAGAAATAGATCCTGCCTCTCAGTGGGGAGGAATGTCAAAAATTTGAAGGCATCTTTAATCCACCACATAATTTTTTTTTTTTAAGATTTTATTTGACAGACAAAGATCACAAGTAAGCAGAGAGGCAGACAGAGAGGAAGGGAAGTAGGCTCCCTGCTGAGCAGAGAGCCCGATGTGGGGCTGGATCCCAAGACTCTGGGATCATGACCTGAGCCGAAGGCAGAGACTTTAACCCACTGAGCCATCCAGGCGCCCCCACCACATAACTTTTTTTTAAAAAAATGAGGCTAATTAGCAAGCATAGTAACTGATCTTGCTAACTACTTCATGATGGTTAATGTTTAATGGGCTCTTAGTACACACCAGGCACTGTTCTAAACGACTTACATGTATTTATTCATTTAATCCTAACAACCCTATGAAGAAGACACTAACATTATTACCATTTTACGGATGATGAAGCTGAGGCACAAAAATGTAACTTGTCCAAGGTCATGTAGCTAGTAGACACGATTAAGTTTTACTCCAAAATCCATGCTCCTCATCATTGTAGGAAGCAAATTCTAAAATTCCAGTAACTTTAACCACTAGTTTTTAATTAACCAATTAGTACTACAGTAATCTGAACTGCACATATTATCAGAACGTTTACTAAAATTAATGTAAGGACCTTGAGTCAAGAAAAAATAAGTATTAGATAAAATTGAAAATTATGTCAAATAGATTATTTTCACTTTAAATCATGACCAACTTAAATTCTAAGTTAAAATAATATTGATTCAAGTTATTTACTAACCTGAGGTAATTTCAGAAACTGAATCTCTGAGTTACAGCACCCACGCTTACAATCTCTGAAGAATTTTAACTTCTATCAGCTTCCTACATCATGTAGAAATCCCAACTCTTTTAAAGCCTATCCTGGATCTCCAAAAAATATAGTTACAGTAGTATTTAATTTTGTGGGTAAGGAGAGAAGTTGAAATGGAGCATACGGAAACTGCAGGTAAAATTGTATTTCTTCATGCATGGTAGTTACATGTTTACTCACCTTAAAATTATTAAGCTGTATTTTAATTTTCTGTATTTATATCTTATTTGGCAATTACAATGCTTTTTAAAAAGGGAAAGGAAACCAAAAGAGGTTTCATACAATTTAAAAATATCAATTTAAATTGATCTTTTTTACATACAATTTAAAAAGATCAAAAGAAGATAAGCAGAACTGATGTCAGCAGCCCTACATCCCAGTTTCTAGATGTGAGTCAATTCTTAGACCCGCATGAAATGGGAGACAAGCTGCAACCAAGGAAGGAATTGTCAATGCCATAGCAAGTATATACACTAGCAATTCTCCCAAGCCTTCCGCATTTTTCAAAGTGCACCGACGGGAAATACCCAGATATCTTAAGGACTAGTAGATACAAGGTTATAGATAATGCTGATGAGCCCAAATGCTTTCAGGGTTCCTGTTAGAATGGGGCCATAAAGTGACACTGATGAACCCACATGTTCTATAGTTCCAAATAAATGGAACCCTGGCCCATATCAATGGGCAAATCACAATATATAGTCAGAGAACTCAATCATTCAAATATTGTGCCTTGATGGCATCATGTTCATTAAACCTGCAAGAAGTAAGTGCAAATACTCAGACATCCTGAAAAGGCAAATAAATATATGACAGAGGGTGGGAGGTAAAGGAAAAAAATTCAGTTTTACCACACTGGTGCAGGTATGAAGTTCTACCACTGAGACATGCCAAGACAGCTCTCTCTAAAGGATGAATTATTGTACCTTCCTTCTCCCACCACTAAAAGACAAAAGAGCATCTGGTAGGCTTCTGGACTGAGACAACACAAAATAGATGGGGAAAATGCTTCAAACTATTCCTTAGGTGACTTGAAGATTTTAGTGGGGCCCAGTGAGATTAGGCACCACAAGTGACTTAGTAACTAAGCATCAATTACGTAGTGAACCAACCAGGTGACCAGAGCAGCCCATCTTAAGATCAGTATCAGATTCACCAGCCACCAGCCTAGCCAACATGACCGCAGCTCATGGGACATTCAGGAAGGGGGCCAAGCAGGACCACAGGCAGCCACGTTTCATGAAAAGGTGGCCCAGAACCCCACATCACTTACCTCCAAGATACTAACACCTCTCCTCATTAGAGTTCACTACCATCAGTTAAGAGGGAAGGAAAAATACAGGTTTTATTCACAGATGGATCAGATACCTATATGCCAAACACTGACTGCTGCCATGTTGGATGGATGGCTATCTAGATAGCCAACTCCAAAGTTTTAAATAAGAGAACATTGGCAGGTAGGCAGGGTATTCTTTTAATATGTAGCTCTGAGTATTTTTTTTTTGAGGAAAGTATTCCTCATATAATTTATTCTGTATATATGTTCTTTTTTTAATCTCTAAAACTTGTCATTTTCCCATGATTCTTTTTATAAAGCCATTCTACTTTTTGACATTCTATTTCCCATATTATCTGCTGTTTGCCTGCTTCTGTGTTTATCCTAGTTTAGTCTTCACCTCCAAATTATTTTTCCTTTTATTTCTAGTACTTTCCCAAGTTTTTGAAATTCTCATTTTTGGTATTCTTTCATACTTTGTATCACTTTCAAAACATCTTAGAAGTCATTTTTAAGTATTTTAATATTCAAATTAATTTTAAGTATTTTAAATAGTAAGTCAGTTCTGACCTATCATGGGCATGCTGTTCTGGTGTTCAGTGTCTTTAGGATGCTTTGTTCCTTACAAACCACTTTTTTATAACAACTTTACATCACTATAGTTTCATGTTACTTTTTTTTTTAACAGAAAATCTTTTTTTTAAGATTTTTTTTTTTTTAGTTACTTATTTGACAGAGAGAGACACAGCGAGAGAGGGAACACAAGCAGGGGGAGTGGGAGAGGGAGAAACAGGCTTCCCGCTGAGCAGGGAGCCCAATGCAGGGCTCGATCCCAGGACCCTCGGATCATGACCTGAGCCAAAGGCAGATGCTCAACGCCTGAGCCACCCAAGCACCCCCGTGTTACTTATTTTTGTATGAAATCAGCTTTTCTGAATGTTGAGGAAGAGGCCTGGTTCAAGGTAACTTTTCTAGCTTTCTCAGTATCCACTTCTGTTGTGTTTTGTAGTACTGAAAAATATGGCAGTTTGCTTTCTGAGATTTTCCTGGCCCTTTCCTGTTTGTTTTGGTTTTGTTGTTTTTATCATTTTTTAAAATTGAGATCTAATTGACATATAACTTGATACATTTATATCTTTTCTAGCTCTTTTTAAGTAAATGATGAAATGGACACAAAGACAAGTAATACAATATTGGGCTTACACAAAATCAACATAGCAAACAAGTACTTTGAGTCAGAAAGCAAACTTCATGCTCCATGAAGGTCTACAGAAATAAAATGCCCTCTCAAAACAAAACAAACAAACCATAATCTTTTTACAAAAATGCGTAAAACACAAATACAAATGCAAGAGTTTAATGGGATTTAGCATCCAGTTCTACCATGAAAAACTGAGTTCTGTATGTAAGATATAAAATATAATCCTATTTTAAGTTGGAAAAGAAAGACTTCAATGTTACATATCAGAAGGAAAATACTTTATAAATGTAACAGTAAATGGATTTTTACCATGCCAGTATATCTCTTAGTATCACATATCACACTTCACCTCACAGAACTATACAAATCTTCAATGGTAGTTTCCTGTGATTTTATTAAAAAGCACATCAATACCTTCCCATACAATGTGCTATTTTATTCTTTGTAAAGATGTATTAAAGTTAAAGAAAGATGTAGATTACTCTTAGATACCTGTACTATGATCAAATATTATTTCAACTAAAAACCTCCTTTTCACTCAAGAGCCAGCTTGATGAGGTTTTACTGGCCAAGTGTGATAATGTGAATAAAAGAATAATGACTACAAGTGATTAAAAGGAATGAATTAAAAAAAAAAAAAAAAGGCTGTGTCTAGTGACACAAAGGGAAAAACATTTAACTCACTGGACACCAACTAGAGTTACCAGTACCAAAAATTACTCTGAAAAATGGTAAGAGGAAAGGATGAAATATTTATCCTGCCATTCTGGTATGAATACATTCCATGTAACCAAACAGCCCTAATGGTTGGAGCAAGGTTTTTAAATATAAAAGAATTCCATCTAATAATACAACAGAACAATAATACAAACAGAAGTAATAGATTTGGAAAATCTTCCTTTTGCAAACCTTAATGAAATAAATGACTCAGGCAAATACCATTAATGCATACTTTCAAAAACATAACGCAAAAAAGTTATGGGGACTTTTCCAACAAAGGCGTCAGGCTTTTGCCTATGTACCCAATGGCCAATTTGAGCCTTAGTAAAAATGAGACAACCAGAATTAAATGCCTCTGATTAAATATAAGGAGCACCATTACTATAATACTATCAAGTCTTATTACTCAAAAAAAAAAAAAGAAAGAAAAAAGAAAAGACAAGAGAAATCAGAATTTAATTAATCCTCTCTAGATCCAACTTTCAGGATATGGGATAAATGACAGAACAAGTTAAACACAATAGCAATCGACCAAATTGAGTCTATGAGACTCTACAGGCAATTTCCACGGTTCCTTCAAGAAGTCATGGTGTGAAAAGAGCAAGAACTAATTTAGATTTCAAGATACTTTAAAAACAAAACCACCAGGAATGCCTGGGTAACTCAGTTGGTTAAGCATCTGACTTGATTTCAGCTCAGGTCATGATCTCAGGGTTCTGGGACTGAGCCCCTCATCAGGATCCCCACTCAGCAGGGAGTTTGCTTGTCTCCCTCTCCTGCTTCTCCCTCTGCTCTGTCTCTCTCAAATAAATAAACCTTAAACACACACACACACAAACCAAATATACCATGTACATCTACTCTTGACATTGATTTGAGCCAACCAGCAACACATTTTGGAGATAATTGTGATTTTTTTTTTTTTAAAGATTTTATTTATTTGAGAGAGAGCGCGCGGACACAAGCTGGTAAAGGGGCAAAGGGACAAGTGGACTCCCTGCTGGGTGGCCCAATGCAGGGCTTAATCCCAGGACCCTGAGATAATGACCTGAGCTGAAGTCAAAAGTTAACCAACTGAACCACGTAGGTGCCCTGATAACTGGGAAATTTTTAAATGGACTAGACATTAGATACTAAGAAACTGTTAACTAATTCTGCTAGGTATGATACTGATACTATAGTTATAAGTGGGATCGTTCTTTTTTGATATCTCCTCAAATATTTAAATTAAAATGACATCGTATCTGAGACAGGCTTTAAACAAAAGGGGGAGAGAAGAAACAAATGCCAAAATATTAATGGTTACATCACTATTAAAGCTAGATTACAGGTATGTGGAGATTCATAACATATTTCCTCTATTTCAGCAAACACTTCAAATTTTTTTAAATAGTTAATAAATCACTTACAAAAAAGGTTCAATATATATAATTGACAAAGTTTATTATCAAGAAACTTTAGTAAGTTTTTAAAAAGACTGTTTTGGTTTTAGAATACTGAAGGATGACAATCTACGACAGGACATACATAAACAAGGATAATTAAAATATTAAATACTATCTAAATTAAAAGACCATAATTCAAATTATTTATTATAATCTTTGTGTCTTGTCCGAAGGAGCTGTACCAGTTACCCTTCATGAAATTCACCCCACCAACTCATGAAGACTACAAGGCTTCACCACAAATTCAATTAGATAATTTACGGTAATCAATGCTGAGTTTTTGTGCTTAAGCATGCACTATCACAGAAAGCACAAAATCCTGTTTACAGAGATTCTTTGTTTCTTTAAAACGTATCTCAAGCATCTTTTAAAGTGCGAGCTACAAATATGCTGCATCCTTAAAGAAAAAGGCTTCTAAAGAAAGTACGAGATAGCTACCCAGTACTGCCTTGAGTGGTTATACAACTAACCAAAGGGAAGCCAGCAGTACTCTGCTGTTTTAGTGCAGCAGCCTCCTCCACGGTAGGTGAGCTCTTAGCTTGTACTATGCTACCAGCCGAACATGTACTCCATTGCTTTGGATACCAGACTTTCATCTTTTTTTGGCGTTTGTCTGTCAGAAATAACCTATTAAAAAAACACACATAATTGTTAAAATTTTCCTCAGGATCATAGTCAATTCTAGAGTTAATGGCTAATTTAAAAGAGCCAAACAGTTAAATGCATTTGTAGTACTGAAATGTATATTTAAAGACTAATATATGGATTTAGTTAGAACATCCTTATGCTTTAAAGGACAAAATCTTATTCCTTTGGCAAGATAAATTACATCTACTCCTTGTATCAGAAAACTGAATAAACAACATTAAAGCTACAAGAGATTTTTTTTTTTTTAAAGTAGGCTACACTCCCAGCATGGAGCCCAATGTAAGGCTTGAACTCATGACCCTGAGATCAAGACCTGAGCTGAGATTGAAAGTCGGATGCTTGGAGCGCCTGGGTGGCTCGGTGGGTTAAGCCGCTGACTTCGGCTCAGGTCATGATCCCAGGTCCTGGGTTCGAGCCCCACATCGGGCTTTCTGCTCAGCAGGGAGCCTGCTTCCTCCTCTCTCTCTCTGCCTGCTTCTCTGCCTACTTGTGATTTCTCTCTGTCAAATAAATAAATAAAATCTTTAAAAAAAAAAAAGAAAGAAAGTCGGATGCTTAACTGACTGAGCCACCCAGGCACCCCCAGGAAATAAGGATTTTAAAATACTGATTTAGGTGCGCTTGGGCTGGCTCAGTGGGCAGAACATGTGACTCTTGATCTCAGGGTTGTAAGTTTTAAGCCCCATACTGGGTATGGAGCCTACTTTAAAAAAAAAAAATTTTTTTAATTAAATACTGTTGAGGGTGCCTGGGTGGCTCAGTCATTAAGTGGCTGCCTTTGGCTCAGGTCATGATCCCAGGGTCCTGGGATCTAGCTCTGCATTGGGCTCCCTGCTCGGCAGGAAGCCTGCTTCTCCCTCTCCTGTTCCACCTGCTTGTATTACCTTTCTGTGTCGCTCCCTGTCAAATAAATAAATAAATAATCTTAAAAAAAATATATTGTTGAAAAGAAAAAACTTAAGGAAAAAAAATAGTTCTAAGTCTCTAAATTTCAAGGGAAATGAAAAGACTAAATTTGCCACTGCCTGTCATTTTAAGCATGAAGTGTTTTATTTGCTGTTTCAGGACCAATGTCTGTGGTTAGGCAAGTTCAGAACCCGGTTAATTTAGTAGGGGACAATAACAACATACTGAATGAGAGTCATACTTTCGTCATTCTTCAATGAATGCAATGAACTTTTCCTTTAAACTTTTTGAAATGAGAAATTTTGAAACGGGAGCTGGTCAGTGGTTTCTCTGATAACCGCAACTCCAATCTGAGGTTCTTCTTTTTTGATACCATTAGATTTAGTTTTCAGTTTAAAAGGGTCTTAAAGATTCCCTCATGCCAGAGATGTTCACAAGAGAAACTTTTAATGTATGCAAATACAACTTAGAGAAAACTAAAACTCTCAAAATGCTTTAAATAATGGCAAAGTAAATTTTTACAAAATTCAATGTAAGTTTTCAACTGGCCAAAATTCTAATTTTTAAAATAGGAAATTTAAGAATGCAAAGTTTATAGGTATTTCTTCAAGGCAATCACTTCAGTAAGAAATATTAAATGGTATACAAATCAATCCAATGAGAAAGTTAAACATGTAGGCACTTCACCCTTTAAAGTATATCGTTTAATAAATAAATATATAAATGAAGTATATCTTTTTTATCCAATTCTTAAAATACCTGATAGTCACTAGTAGAAGCTTTATATGCTGTAGCAAGAGGTCTCATGGTAGAAATCCTAGGAGTACTTCCAGGTTGGGTTGGTGTACCTAAGGTTTTGATTGGTGGTGTAAAGGCTAGAGATGGAGATGATAAAGCACACCTGTCATTGTTTTCCATAACACTCTGGAGAAATAAAGATAAAGAACTTCTCTGTTTATAAATGTAGTATGTTATCACTCACTATTACATCCTACTGAAAAAGAAAACTTTATTAAAAGAGCATAATTTCTTTGATCTAATTAATCTTTCAATTTTAGCCTTGATAAAACAGTATGTGCTTCTTAGCTAGTATTTGAGATACAATGCTCAGCCAAAGTTCACTTCAATGACCTCAAACATGATCAGGACAACGAGACACTCACAAGAGTAAAAATCTTCTAAAAAATACTATGAGAAAAAAAAAAAACACACAAGGAAGAAAATCTTGAGGAAATCCTGGGATGGGTGGAGGACTAAAGTCCGGTATTACTTAGTAGCCAGGAATCCCAGATTCTCCTCTAGCCTCTACAAACACCTGTTACAGCATAATATAATAATTACATAACTACATAGCCACCACAGATTGTAAGAACATGAACCATGCCTGCTTTTGTGCATTAATGTGTGTATACAAACACCAAGCACAATGCCTGGTACATAGTAGAGAAGTTCATGTATAATTATTTAAGAACGATCATTTTATAAGCCACAAAGGAAAGCATAAATTGTGCTAAATATTATTTTATAGGTATATAAATATATGTTTTAAAATATTTTAAAATAAAAACGACTAATAAAAAGCTTCAGCCATTTAATAATTAATTCTGTTAACCATTCCTGTGAAATCTTTTGTTATGAAACAGCAGACCTTAAAGAATTTAAAGAATCTGATGTTGCTTTACACAGGAGAATGAGAAGAGACCTAAAATCTAGGTCTCACCTTTAACCACTCTGTAAATTACTTAGGAACCCTTGGCCTCTTTATCTGTAAAATGAGGGGGTTGGTGAAGATTATCTCTAAATCCTAAAAATCTTGTGACTACACCTTTGGCTTCACATGAAAACAGTACTATAACATCACATTTCACAAGAAAAAGGGGCACAGTGAAGCGAAGTGGCATAACTGTCAATGTCAGTGCTTAGACTCGTGCTCCTCATACAGATTAAGTTTATATTCCTTACATCAGTAATAACTTACTTTATCTATACATGGCTTTACACCAATCATGATGGACTCTCCAAAAATCCTCCCATCTTTGCTTAAGGCTTTCCGGGCCTGCAGTTTAGATTGATAACGAATATGCATCCAATTTCCTGTGTTAGACATCTGCAAAGAATGAAGTTGCCTCTTAAAACAAAAAATATATAAAATCTAAAAAATGAATCCTATTAGAAGATACAAATATATGAAAATATAGGGGCACCTGGGTAGCTCATCAGTTAAGCATCTGCCTTCAGTTGGGTGATGATCCCAGACTCCTGGGATCTAGCCCCACTTTGGGCTCCCTGCTCAGCAGGGAGTCTGCTTCTCCCTCTCACTCTCCCTCTGTAATCTCCCTCTCTCTCTCAAGTGAATAAATAAAATATTTTTTAAAAAAAGATTGTATTTGATGTCCCATAATAAGCTGTATGCTAAGATTCAACAAAAACCCTATTAATTTTTTTTTAAGATTTTATTTATTTGAGAGTGAGTGAACGAGAGAGAGCATGAGCGGGATGGAGGAGCAGGGGTAGAGAGAGAAGCAGATTTCCCTGCTGAGCAGGGAGCCTGACACAGAGCTTGATCCCAGGACCCCAGAATCATGACCCGAGCCTAAGGCAAACGCTTAACAGAATAAGCCACCCAGGCACCCCCCCCAATTAAACAATTTCAATAATTTCTACCTAGCTCCCAATTCTCTACTATAAAGAATATGTGGCAAATATTGGGGCACCCGGGTGGCTCAGTCAGTTAAGCATCCAACTCTTGGTTTTTGCCTCTGGCCATGACCTTAGGGTCCTAGGATGAAGTCCCATGTGGGGCTCGACACTCAGAGGGAGTCCGCTTGTCCCTCTACCTCTGCTCCTTCCCCAGCTCGTGCTCTCTCACTCTCTAAAATAAATATATAAATAGAATCTTAAAAAAAAAGAAAAGCGGTATTTTGCAAATATCTCCGAAAGTAATTCTCAAAAGATAATTGTTGCTTACAAATAGGTCTTATTAACACTATCAAGTTTTTAAAAATTGTATTCATCAATCTTATTTTCTGTAGGGACTGAAGTCAATCCCTGGTAACAGAAGAAAGATTTGTTTTTTATAACTTGTTATACACAAGGTAAAGCAAGCTAGATACTTTTTCAAAAAAGCTCTCTAGAAGCTAAAAAAGCCCTAAGAACTCTATAAATAAGGAACTTCTCTTTTTTATCTCCAATAAAACAAGCTCATACTGGAAGAAAGTAATGTAATATTTGGCATAATTTTTGTTAAGAAACTGTGAACTATTAAAAAAAAAAAACAGTGGGGGAGGGAGGGTGTGTGGAGGTGGAGCCTGAAATTCTCACTCTCCTGCTTATCTTCTCTCTTTATCCCTTTTTATCAACTACTAAGCAACTTCTAGCCTTCTAGACTTCAACAGACATATTCAATGAAAACTTAAAAAAAAAAGAAAAAAAAGAGAAAGTCTGGAAAAAGCAGACAATATTCAGCAGCAGTTTCCCTCAATTCACAGCTTATTTTTCTTCAGACTAAATCTTGAACTGAAAAGAAGCAAGCCTTACCACATGTTTTAAGATATTCCCATACTGTGCAAACTGTAATAATATATAGGAAGCAGATGCTTGAGGAAACCTGAAAAAAGAGTTGTCCAAAGAGTCAACTTCCATAATAAATACAAATGGAAATTACCATACTTATAAGTTGTTTCAAGGTAAGTTCCCCTAACAGACTAGATTAATAGGAAATCCCTGATCATTGTTCCCCCCTACAGTTAAATCTGTTATAGCTTATCACCCAAAAGCAAGTGTGTTAAAATTAGCTTTGACTCAGCCATTCTCCATCCTCAGATTCCATCTATGAAATCTCTAAAATTCCATTCCCACTGCCATTACCACCCCACACAGGAAAGAACTATAATGTTGCAGCTCTGTACATATTTTAAAAGGGTGTGTGAGCATGTGTATATGTGTGTGAAATACTGACGTATACTACAGTTATTAAAAGAAAAGAATTTTAAATTATATAGTCATATTATATACTGAGCACCAACTGAGAATTCAGAGATTTAGTTTGGAAACAAAAATGAAAGTCAGTACCAGTATCAATGGTACAGAAACATTTAAAAGGATGGTTGCCAAGGTTTTAATAGCCAAAAATCTGAGAAAATTGTGATTTTTATTTTCTTCTTTATAAAGTTTTATATGGCTTAAATATTTTATCAGACATTACTTTTATAGTCCAAACAATAAAGCTATTTTAAATTGAAAACCTGGAGTTTCCTTAACCAGTTGCTTTAGTTATTGAGACCCTGGATAAGAACCCAAGGAAAACAAATCTGAGTCACAAATATAGATGAGAAATTCCACATATTAAAATGTATGTGAGTAAAATACTGCATTCAGGACTGAAATTTTATTTTATGTTACATATGTTTCGATGTAAGATTTCTTTCCTCAAAGAAAAGCAACAAATAAGGCTAAGTGCCTACAAAGCAGAGCTAAGAAAATAAAAATGAAAGAAAAATAATGGTTGTGAGGGAGGTGCTTGAAAAATAAAATGTAATTCTAAGACTCTAGAACCACTTTGAATGGAAATATTCCAATATCCTACAAAAGCACCACCTAAAACAATGAATGATATTTCATGATGACTCTGAGTCAACAGGAAAAAAGTTAAATTATCGAAGAAAGAACATACATATTTTAGATGTACTACCCTATAAATGATCAAAATATTTTATCCCTTAGAAGAAAACGTTTCAGTTATTGCAATCCAACTCATATAGAGGTTTACTAAAACATAAAACAAACAAAAGATTCATAGGCAGGAAAGTGTTTATCTTAAAAATTAAAAAAAAAAAAAAAAAAGACTAGCAGAAGAGCTTCAAGTAATTTATCCAAATACTGAAGAATCTTAAAAGTGACACCATTACTATTGAGCCTCAAAAACAGACTTGGGAGTGGACATCCAAGCTCAAAAATAGCCACATCATGAGAGAATATGAGCTAATTAAGCATGGGCTTTCTGTAGAATGAGACGATCCCGATTTTTTACCTAAATAGGATCAATAACACATAGAATCTCTCTGGAAGGTTACAGAACAACGGGTGGTAGATATTGCTTTAAAGGGGAGAAAAATTGTAGCTGGGTACAAAAGTGGGAAGGAAAAGTTTTCATTGTAGATTCTTACACATTCCTTTGAATTTTTAAATTAAAAAAAAACTGAATATATAACCCTAACATTTACTAAGCACTGTTCTTCAAGAAGCTCATGTGTTATTTTTATACCTTTTACCCCAAAACTAAATACAGTAAGACTCAATATCAGTATGACATTTCACACTTTCAGAAACAAACCTTACATAGTATGTTATGAACAATAACAGCTTAAAAAAATCAAAGGACCTAAGGTTTTTTTGCTGACACTTTACTAACAACTAGATGTAAACCTCTGAATAAAGCACTTAATCTGAATAAATCACTTAATCAGTTTTCTCATCTATAGATGATGCAGTATGATCTCCAAATGCCTAAAAGTACTCTTTCTTAATCTAAAAACCTATTTAAAATGCATCCAGGGCCGTCATGTACAATTTCTATTAAAACTCAGTATCCTGTAACTATAAAGTACCAATCTTGTGACACAGTATGTACATATACAAATGAAATTCAATTTGATAATTCCAAACTGGTTAAGTCCAATATAAGCAGAGTAATAACCACTACAAAGAAAGGAGCTTCCTAAGTGTAAAGAGGCAATCTTGTTCCATTACCCAGCAAAGATGCTTAAACGAAAAGAAGAAGAGAAGCGGCAAACAGATAAATGATTAAAAAGAACTATACACAAATACTGAACACTAGTTAATAATGTGCATGCTGGGGGCACCTGCGAGGCTCAGTCAGTTAAGTGTCTGACTCTTGATTTCAGCTCAGGTCATGATCTCAGGGTTGTGAGATGGAGCCCTGCATCAGGCTCGGCACTGAGAATGGAGCTCACTTAAGATACTCTCTCTCTCCCTCTCCCTCTATCCCTCCCCCTTCCTCTCTAAAAAAAATAAATAAAAATTAAAATTAAAAAATATATTAATAATACACATTCTGAAGTGTCAGGGTGATTAATTTCTAGTGAAGTGTGCAACTTATTCTGAAATGTACCAACAAAAAATGATTAACGGAAGATAAAATGAATTTAAGTAAAATATTAACAACTGTAGAAGCCAGGTGGTAGGTATATGAGCATTTGCTGTGCAATCCTTTTTTTTTGGTATGTTTATTATAAATGCTGGAGACAGTTTTTTTTGTTCCTTTTTTTTTTTTGGAAAGGTAAATGATACTGAAACCTTACCCAAACACAGTCACCCAAGTGTCATCGAGGTGATCTTCAGAAGTCAGAGAATCTCCTTGAGTATAAAAAGGATCCAACTGTGCAGGAGATAATGTTGTCTTTCGTGGTTGACCAATGTTTGCTGGACTAAACACACTTTGTCCTATATTAGTATATTTAGTAAGTTAGTTACCAATATAAACTTCTTGACTTATTTTAAATCAAAGCTCTCAGTTTTAAATGAAAAAAAATACATTAAAAACTGGCAATTGCATATATAGTTCAAAATATACAATTGTAATCATATGATAATTTTATATTACCATACAATGTCAAAGCTCACTAATAATTGAGCCTAATTTATGATTTTACAGAAGTTTTATTATAAATTTGCTAATGTTTTAATTTCCAGTTAAGCCCACACAAGAAGGATCTCAAATCAACCTCAAGGACTTCTACTTGCATTCATCTTCCAAATCTACCACTTTCATAACAGCACCTGTTCCTTAAAAATATGCAATAACTTGTTACTTACAGAAAAATCAAAATGCCTTGGCCTCCACAATATAGTTTCAACCTATTTTTTCAATGTTCCCCTAAAAAGTATCTACCCTAGCTCCTGAGATGTAAATACAGTTTTCTTTTATATTCAGGTCATTTCTATCTGAAATGTCTAGTTCTGTTCTTTCTTTGCTTATCCTTCAATAATAGTTACCAATTAATGAGTACTGCTACATGTCCAAAATGCCAAGCCAAATGCTTTACATGTTCATTTTATTTCAAAGGCACTGTCCCACTGAGACCACACATTTCTGAGAAGCAGAGATTATTCTTTCATCTTTGGAGTAGTAATGATTCACTCAAACAAAACATATTTTTTTCAGAAAAACTAGGTGGCTCAGTCGGTTAAGCATCCGACTTTTGTTTTTAGCTCAGGTCATGATTTCAGGGTGGTGAGATCAAGCCCCATGATGGGCTCCATGGTGGACACAGAGCCTGCTTGGAATTCTCTTTCCCTATTCCTCAGTCCCGCCCCATCCTGGCTCATGCTCTCTTAACAAAAACAAAAAAAAACAAAAAAAAAAAGCACTAAACATATTCTAAGTATTGAAGATACAGAAGTGAACAAGTTAGTCAATGCTCCCCCCGCCCAAAAAAACCCACCTATCTCTAACGGAACTTAAATTCTAGTGGAAGAGAGAAAAACAAATAAATAAAGTATGTTAGAAAACAGAAACTCCTACAGAAAAATAAATAGAGCAGAGAAGGGAGACAGTAAGTATATATATTATCATACATGGAAGAATTAAATGAAAAAAAGATTTCACTGATATGCCATTAAACCAAACCCCGATAGAAATGGAGGATGAGAAACATGCCAGTATCTGAAGAAGTAAATGTTACTGGAGAAAATATCGTGTATAAAAGCCCTGAGAAAGGATATGACTGGTGTTTGATAAACAGTAAGAAAACCAGTACTTGCACAGTGAGGAGGGGCATCTGAGGTCAAAACAAGTGTATGAACACAGAGAGCTAACAAGAAGTCAGATGACTGAAAAAAAAACTTTGTAACCCACTATAAATAAAGCCTTTGGATTTCACCTCAAATGAGTTGGGAAGCCAACGGAAAATTGTGAGCAGAAGTGATGTAACAGGACAAAAATCTTGAAATAAATAAACAGCATTTTATTAAGAGTATTTATCTTTTTTTACATGTACAATTTTATTTGATTCTAACAATAAGATGGGTCCTATTATAACTCCACTTAACAATTTAGGAAACAGGGGATGTTAAATAATGTCCAGGATGGCAGCTGGAATTCCAATCTAGGCCATCCATATTTGAAGTATGAGCTCTTAGGAAATAATCTATAGGAGCGGTTCTACAAGTGTGCACTGGAGACCCAGAGATCCCGATGACCCCTCTCATTGAATCAGCCAAGTCAAAATGTTTTTCATAGTCATTTAAGGTTTCATTTGCCTTTATATACTCACTCTCTCACGAGTATATAGTGGACTAGTGGACCCTTCCAGAGGATACTTAATGCGATTCAATCAATGGAGACTAAATATACAGAAGCAGACAGGAGAATTCAGCTTTATCTCATTTTTTTTTTTTCAATTTAAGAAAATTTTTTTAATTTTGTTTTTTCAGTGTTCTAAGATTCATTGCTTATGTACCACACCCAGTGCTCCATGCAATATGTCCTCTCCTTAATACCCACCACCAGACTGACCCATCCCTCCACCCCGCTCCCTTCCAAAACCCTCAATTTATTTCTCAGAGTCCACAGTCTCTCATCCTTTGTCTCCCCCTCCAATTTCCCCCAATTCACTTTTTCCTTTCCTTCTCCTAATGTCCTCCATGTTATTATTAGGTAATTCCACAATTATTAAGTAATTCCACAATTAAGTGAAATTTTGAATTCAGCTATACCTTAAGCCAGACATTAAAATTTAAAAGGCACAAAGTAATGTCACTATTCTCATGAGAATCTTTTCTTATAGAAAGTTATTTTTACTTTAAAAAAAGGTTATTTATGTTTATTGGAAACAAATTATTTTTAAATGAATACATACTATAAAATATTGTTTTAATTTCTGATACGGTAAATATCAATAGCTATAATCCAAAAGCTCTGGGCTTCAATTTTTAAGAATGTATGAAGGACCCAAGGGGCACCTGATAGCTCAGTCAGTTGAACATCTGACTCTTGATTTCGGCTCAGGTGAAGATCTCAGGGTGGTGAAATGAAGCCCTGAGTCAGGAGCTGGGCTCAACAAGGAATCTGCTTGAGGATTCTTTCTCTCCCTCTGCCCCTCTCCCCACACGCTCTCTCTCTAAAGTAACAAATAAATAAATCTTTTTTTTTTTTTTTTTTAAGAGTATTAAGGACCCTGAAACTAAAAAATCCAAGAACAACTACAGGGCGTTGTGCATGACTCACAATCCACGTTTAGTGATTTCTGGAGGCTCTCTGCTCAATACATGCTACGTATCTGCTGCCTAGTCACTTGTCCTGAATTCCCAATTGAGTTGAGTTGAAAAATCAACCTAAATCATTTCAAAGTGTTTGTAGTCAAATGGAGCTCTGAAAGCACGCTCTTAAAAAAACGAAAAAGGGAGGATAAAGCTACTGTGTTAAGTTTTATAAAAGGCCATATACTATATTATCCTGATGGGAGATTTACCATTCACGTAAAAAACTCTGAAAGATTACTGAATAAAGAAATATATTTAACTTTATTCAATCCCAAATCTCCTATAATGACCACATTTTACCTTCATATTTTGGTAAATGCTGATCCTGGGTTGAGTATATCCTATATACCTTAAAAATGCTTGATTAATGAGAGGTAACAGGAACTGCTATTAGGAAATGCATAATAAAGCTATTCACATCCAAAGCTGAGATTTAAAAAAGGCAACTGAGTTTTCCTATTCATTGATTTCCTATTTATGAATACAGAATGATTTTCTCAGAAGCATACAAAAAGAAATTCTCTTATCAAACAAACATATTCAATGACAAGTCACAGTGACACACTGTTAATACACAACATAGTATTGGAGAGTCAAGTTACTCTCCAGATACAACACTCAAAAGTTCAAACTAAATTTTTAAAAGAAAAAAAAAAACCTAAACAGTCCCTCAAATTTTATTTTGGTATATTATTTTTTTTAATTTAATTTTATTTTTATGTGTGTGTGTTCCAAAATTCATTGCTTATGCACCTCACCCAGTGCTCCACGCAATACATGCTCTCCTTAATACCCACCACCAGGCTCACCCATCCCTCAGAGTCCACAGTCTCTCATGGTTTGTCTCCCCTTCCAATTTCCCCCAATTCACTTCTCCTCTCCATCTCCCAATGTCCTCCGTGTTATTATTTTATTTTAGATCCTCATGTTCCAACTGCTAGTGAATTACAGAAACACATAAAAGTATCTTTTAATGTATGGGGGAGGGGGAGTATAACATCTTGCTTTTTTGAAAAGCAACAGGTGATTGAGTTAGGAGCCCAGAAGAGGATTGGACTGGATGGCAGAAGGCTAGTGTTGCTAGCTAGCCCTGAACTAATCATTCACCTTGATAGAGAGCATTATGGGAAAATGAAAGGGAAGATAGCAAATGGGTTTGTAGTTAGTTCACATGCAGTTCTATTACTTATTGTCACAACTAGAACAAGTAATTGAACCTCACTTCCCAAATATTACAACAAAAATAAAAACAATAACAATATTAATGATAATTGCTAACAAGTACTGAGCACTTATACTACATTCAAGGTGCTCGTACAGGTTCTTTGCATGTATTCATATTTAATACTAAAAGCATTTCTATGAGATATAACCTACCTTCTGCATTCTATATATGAGGAATACAAATATATATATATATATATATATATATATATATATATATAAAACACCTATCCAACATAATTTAAATAACTGAAAGAGCATGTTTGAGAGGTTCAATAAATGTTAATTTCCATTTTATAAGGCCAGGCATTTTTCTGACACAAAAGCCAGATTAAGATCAGATGATCATCAGCAGATGCAAAAAAAACTACTGACAAAAATACATCCTCTCATGATAAAAATGCTGAACACCTGGGTATAGGAGGATAAATTTAAAAAGGCCATATTATGTCTAGCCCACATTTGACATCATACTCAATGATGAAAGATGGAAAGTTTTTCCTCTAAAATCAGGAACAAGGGTGCCCACCTGCCACTCCTTTTGACATATTACTGAAGTCCTATCCAAAGCAACCAAGCAAGAAAAAAAAAAAAAAGGCATCCAAATTGAAAAGAAAGCTGCAAAACTGTTTTTGCACATAAAATGATCTCAAACGTGGAAAAATCTTAAAGACTCCACCAAAAAACTTTTAAAACTAATTAATGGATTCGGTAAAGTTGCAGGATACAAAATCATTCAGAAATCAGCTGCATTTCTATACCCTAACAACAAAATAAATAAATAAGACAATCCCCTTTTAAAAAACCATCAAGAACAATACAAAACACAGGAATAAAATCAACCAAGGAGGTGTAAGATTTGTATACTGAAAACCACAAGATTTTGATAAAAGAAACTAAAGATAAACAAATGGAAAGATATCCCATGTTCACAGATAGGAAGAACTAATATTGTTAAAGTCCATACTTATCAAAGCCATCTATAAAATCATCAACAAGATGAAAAGGCAACATATAGAATGGAAGAAAATATTTGTAAACCATGTATCTGATAGGGGTTACTCTCCAAAATATATAAGGAACTCATACAACTCAACAGCACACAAAAAAAATAATAGTAATTTGTTAAAAAGAAAAAAAAAATCAGCAGGAAAAAAAAAAAACCAACATAAGTCTCACTGCTAAGATATTTTACCCATAAAACAAGAAAAGGATACTATGTTTCTAAGTACATTCAGAGAACTGAAACAACAAAAATGTTCTTTGAAATTTAAAATGGCAAAATAAAAAATTATTACAGAAGTTGGAAACTGGTATTAAAGACATGTCCCAGAAACTAGAATATATATATAAAAGACAATGCAAGGGAGACAAAGTAAAACATAATAACATTTTTCCAAAGAAGAGACATACGCCAACAGGTACCAAAAATAGTGCTCAAAATCACTAATCATCAGGGAAATGGAAATTAAAACCACACTGAGATGTCACCTCACACCTTTTAGAAAGGCTATCATGAGAAAGCAGGCACTAAGTGCTGTCAAGGATTTGAAGAAAAGGAAATCCTTATACACTGCTGGTGGGAATATAAATTGGTACAGCCACTATGGAAAACTGTATGGAGGTGCCTCAAAAATCACAAATAGCACTACCATATGATCCAGCAATCCCACTTCGGGTACATCTCCAAAGTAAATGGAAGTAAGATCCCAAAATGGTTTCTGCACTCCCATGTTTCTTGCAGCATTACTCATAAGAGCCAAGATACAGCAACCATCAAAGTGTCCTTCAGTGGATGAATGGATAAAGAAGGGGTGGTACATATATGCCATGGACGTTTTTCAGCCGTGAGAAGAGGGAAATCCTGCCATCTGCAAAACAAGGATAGAACCCGAGGATGTTGTGCATGATGTTAAGTGAAAGAAGTCAAGACAAAGAAAAGACAAATACTGTATGATCTCACTTTTATGTGGAATGTAAAAAAAAGCTCAGAGTAAGAGAGTAGTGGTTACTGTGGCCCAGGGGCTGCACAACATGAGGAGATGTTAGTCAAAGGGTACAAACTTCCAGTCACAATATGAATAAGTTCTGGGGAGGTAAAGAACACCATGGTGATTACTGTTAATAATATCATATTATATACTTGAAAGCTTACACCGTAGTCATTCTGTAATATATGTAGGTCAAATAATCACACTGTATATCTTAAACTTATACGTTTTATGTCAACTGTATCTCAAACTTGTAATAAAGATTTCCCTTAGTCATTATATCCGTAAGACTTAACTGTTACTCCAATACCAAACAGAACAGTGGTAGATAAGAACTCACAAAAGTTAACTGTTTTAACAATAAAGAACTTCAATATAAAAGATGTACTTGGTACAATCATTCTTTTACATTAAAGGCACAACTACATTCAGAGTCAAATCTAAAAGACTTCCAGGAATGATGTCCAACTCTTTACTCCATATGGTACCAAACCAAAACTACACCCTCAACAGGATCAAAAGTTTAAGATATCAATTAAGTAAAAACTATAATGCAACCACGTGATTCTAATTAAAAAGAAAAAAATACAGTCACCTAAAGATTTGAAAATTCTTCACACTTTATTAGGCCATACAACTTGAATCCATATACTTCATTTGGACTCAAATTTAGAAACCCATAATTAATCTAATTTAACCTAGTAACATAGCCTTTCTTTCATAAAAAAATAGGTTTCAGATCACCTTAGATCTAAAGGCATTATTAAAGCATCTACTTAATTCAGAACACTGTCTTAGGCACCACTAGAAAACAAGGAAAGACGCTCAAGACTAACTGCTTACGTTCAGTCATCAAGTAACCAGGTTAACAAAAAACAGCTCAGTAGCCAGAAAGCTTGAAAAATGAATATTCAAATATTTTTTATAAAAGCAATCAGCAAGTGAAGATATGTAATCATTATTAACTCTAGAGAAAACAAAAAAGGTATACAAGAAGGAAACGGAATCTCAGCATATTACACTGGTCAGTCTTACAGATTTATCTAACCAAATTCATGCTTAAGAAACAAACTACAATTTATTGAAAAAAATCAAACTGCATACATGATATGATACATTTAACAATTATTCTTTTTCCTCATCAACTCAGATGCACAACATATCTTTAAAATGAGGACAATTTAAAATGGAACACACTACTTTGACAATTATCTGCTTATCAACTAACTTAACAACTATCCCTTTAGGAAATAAGCAAAAGCACATGAAAGATACTCTTAAATAAATTTAGTTCCTACTACAAAGACATGCCTCTAACATATAAAAGATAATAAAAGGCATTTTAATATAAAATCTAAAGCCAATTCCAATTTTTTATGTTGTGTATTACCATTAAAAATGTTAAATTTAGTAATGCTACATCATGTAATAACCTTCAAGCAAGAAATTAAATGAAAGCTCAAAATGAGACAACCATTATGACCTTTAAAAATAAAACAAATCAAAATTAAGTCTCAAACGAATAAGCAATCTAATTTTTGCCCTGTCAACTACTCTGAAAAATGTAATTACTTATACATAATCTAAAACTATTTACATAACTTTAGCATAATTGCCCCCCACCTTGTTAATGTTTAATTGCTCCACTGATTTTACTTCCTTTCAATCAGACTTCTGGTACCCACATGCTAAGCTTTATAAGATGAAAATAAAGTGCACCTATCAAACCACATCAAATTGGGACTATAATGCGTCTCCCTTGGTAAATCACTATTCAAACACCCTCCATAAGATCAAATTGAAGTAGAGGGCAAAAGACCTTATTAGCCTTTATGAAATGTCTTCAATTAAAGAAGAGATTCAATTAATTTCAAAATAGGTCACTAATAAAAATGAAAACAAGGGATAAAAAGAGTGGTAAATTTTAAACAGATATATGGCATATAAAACTTGGGAAAAAGATTCCTTGTAAAAAAGATTCCTTTTTACCATGAAACAAAGTAGCACAATGTGTACTAAATAATTTGGCCTCAGACCAAAGAAAGGTCTGGCCTTTGTTCAGTTTCTGGAGGTAAACTCTAAACCCTCAGAATTTTCCCAGAGACAGGAGTGTTTCTGTTATTCACCCACACCTCTCAAGAGCACTTGATAATTTATGCTAACAAGGTGGCTCAGGCTGGGGACAGATCACACCATAAAGACCAACCATGTGATTCTGGTTGGAGCTTTGAGCCACATGCTATCATCCCACCTGTAGGCAGAGGAGGGGAATGGAGACTGATTTTAGCTACTTGATCAATGACTCAATTAATTATGTTTATGTTTATAATCATGTTTATGAAACTCCAATAAAAGCCCTGGACATGAAGGCTTCAGTGATCTTGCCTAGCTAGCAATATTGCATGTATAAGCACCACATAATAATGTTAGGAGAGTAACACATCATGGAAGCTTCATGTTTGGAACTCTCCTAGACTTCACCCTATGCATCTTTCTTTGGCTCTAATTTATACTGTTTTGCTATAATAAAACTGTAACCTTAAGCATAGCACTTTCAGTGGGTTCTGAGTCTTTTTAGTGAATTATCAAACCTTAAGAGGTTTGAGAAATCCCTGCATTTATAGCCAACTGGTCTGAACTGAGGGCAGCCTTGGGGACCTCCAAATTTGCAACTGGCATGTGAAGTACAGGCAATCTGGGGGAGAATGTTTCCTCAGACTTTTTAGATAACAAACTCATTGTACCCAAGAGTGTATTAAACAATGGATAAAACAACACAAATCAAACACTGCGAAATGAACACTTGCATTCATCCCTAAGCCCTGTCAGACACCCAATGACAGTCCTTCTAGAAAGTCTCAGGTTTTGAGAACACAGGAACGTGGACGGTGTGAAAGAGAATACTGGCTGAAATCAAGGAAAACCTGTTTCAAGTGTATATAAAAGGAATGATATGGCAGGTCCTTCCTCATCTTAGGCAGCCAGATGACTACCTTTCAACCACATCACTCCCAAGAGACCAAGAATTTAGTATCTGAAGAAAGGGAACCTAACTGGCTCAGGACCCAGTGAGTCCAATCACGTAGGGAACAACTGTATGGAAATTAAGTAAGTGAAAGTCTGCATATTAAAAAGGGGACTTCTTCCCTTTCTATATTCAGAATACCTGCTTAGACATAAAGACTGAATGTAAGGAACTCTTCTTTGGGAAAATTTAAATTCGAAGGAAAAAAAAGACCTACATATGCTGAAGTCAGAGACTTTCCCAACAAAAAATCTAGTTGACTGTTCATTCCTCTTACAGTAAAACCCAGTAAGAGACAAAATAGAGCCACCAATTCCATTTTCCAGCCAATGTTGATACATACACGCACAGATTCCAAGTACCTTTTTAGTGTCTCATTAAATTAAATACACCCCCCTCAAGAAAGAAAGAATACTGAAAAAAAAAAAAAAAAAGAAAAAAGAAAAACATGAACTAGAAGGAAAAAGGCAAAATGAGCAGGAATTTTAAAAAACCAACATAAATCTCACTGCTAAGATATTTTACCCATAAAACAAGAAAAGGATACTATGTTTCTAAGTACATTCAGAGAACTGAAACAACAAAAATGTTCTTTGAAATTTAAAATGGCAAAATAAAAAATTATTACAGAAATTGGAAACTGGTATTAAAGACATGTCCCAGAAACTAGAATATATATATAAAAGACAATGCAAGGGAGACAAAGTAAAATTAGGAATCTCTGCAGAGCTCACAAGCAAAAGGAATTCAAGAAACAGGAAACAACAACAAAAACAGAAGTGTAATTACCAAACACAGGGAAATTTCCCAGAACTACAGGTAAGTGTCATAATTTAAAGTCTCTATCAATTAATTTCCCAGGAAAACATATGAAAAAGCCCCAAACCAAGGCACAGCTGTGAAACTGAGAACACTAACCATAGAAAGATCTTACATTTTTCGAAACCAGGCCACATACAAAGTCTAAGAAATCATCACCACATGTGACTTCCACAAAACACCAGAAGCTTAAAAAAACATGGAATGATGCCTCTAAAATTCTAAACTAAAATACTATACTCAGCCAAACTAGCAATCCAGTGTGAAGACAGGAAGAAAAAAAAAAAAAGCATTTCAGATATAAAGTCTTAAATTTCATTTCTCTCACAAGCTTTCTTAGAAAGCTACTCAAATATGTTCCTCACCAAAATGAGGAAATAAACTAAGAAAGAAGAAAGCATATCACCTAGGGAAAAATCTCCACTCTAGAAATTTGCTAAGACAAGTCCTAGGATGAGAGTTGTATACCATGCTGAAACAGGAAACATCCAAAAGAAAGGTTAAGAGAGAGAAGTTCTGGGACGCCTGGGTGGCTCAGTTGGTTAAGCAGCTGCCTTCGGCTCAGGTCATGATCCCAGCATCCTGGGATCGAGTCCCACATCAGGCTCCTTGTTCTGTGGGGAGCCTGCTTCTCCCTCTGCCTCTGTCTGCCACTCTGTCTGCCTGTGCTCGCTCTCTCTCTCTCTCTCTCTGACAAATAAATAAATAAAATCTAAAAAAAAAAAAAAAGAGAGAGAAGTTCTCAGTTTAAAGCAAAACAAAAAAGTATTTGAAACTATCTTTGAGCATTTTTAAAAAGACAGACATGTATCTTAGCAACATGTGCTTAAAATAAAGGGAGCAGATGGCAGAGAAAAAAATCAGACGAATGGGAAAAAAATTATTAACTTAAAGAGAAATAAAAATTTTAGAGAAAGAATAAATTATACTATTTGGTTCAGCATAAAAGTGTTTATATAGTCACAAACACTGACAAAGGAATAAAGTCTGATATAACTATATTCAGTAATGTGTGGGAAAGATAGATTATCTCCAATTACCTTAAAATAAATACACCAATACTGGAAACTGAAAATCAATTAGCAATCATACATGGCTGATTGGGTAATGGACCTCCAACATGACTACATCCTAATACTTGGAACCTGTAAATATTTACCTTATATCGCAAAAGGGACTGTGAAGATGTGATTAACAATCTTGAAATGGGAAGATTATCCAAGATCATTTAGATGATTTAGGCCCCCAATATATCCACTAGTGCCCTTACTAAAGGAAAGGGTGAGAGATTTCAACTATAGAGAGGTGATGTGATGATGGAAACAGAGACTGGAGAGATACACTATGAAGATAAAAGGTGCCACAAACCAAAGAATACAGGTAACTGCTAGAAGCTGGAAGGGGAAAAAAAAAAAATGAATTCTCCCTAGAACCTCTGGAAGAAACTGGTCCTATCAACATTTTGACTTTAGCCAGTGATTCTGGATTTCTAACCTCTAGAACTGAAAGAGAATAAATGTGAGTTATTTTTAGCCACTAAATTAGTGGTAATTTGTTTCAGCACCAATAGGAAACTAATACAGCATCTCATTTAGATAAATGGAGGTAAATTCCTAAAGAATAGCTCAAAGATCTGGACTGGTTGGTTCTGGAGGAATAAAGAATGCTGTACCTTATTGTAAGTATTTAAGTACTGTTTGATTTTTAAAAACTATTTGCTTTTAAATTGTTTTAACTAAAATATAAAATATCATCTGCACCACAACTAAACACCACCCAATGGTACTATTTAGTCTGGCATGAAAGTAAATAAACTTTGGTGACTAATTTTTTAAAAGTCAATATGGTAGGCAGAAAAGTCTCCCAGAGATGCTCACATCCTAATATCCAGAAACTGTGAGTACATTACATTACATGGTAAAAAGAAATAAGGGATGTAGATAGCATTAAGACTGCTCTGGCAATTCACAGACCTGTACCCCTGGGGCTAATAATACATTGTATGTTAATAAAAAAATTAAAAATTTAAAAAAAAAAGACTGCTTATCACCTGATCTTAAATGAGAAGATTATCCTAGATAAACCTAGTAGGTCCATAGTGATATCCAAGAGTGATATAAAAAAGGTCCAACTGGCTAGTATAGGCTTCAAAGATGGTAGGGAACTCTGACCCAAGCAATATGGACAACTCTAGGAGCTGGAAAAGAGAAAAGAGATTCACCCCAAGAACCTCCAGAAAAGAATACAGGAAAGAAAAAGAACCTACCAGGGCGCCTGGGTGGCTCAGTTAGTTAAGCCACTGCCTTTGGCTCGGGTCATGATCCAGGAGTCCCAGGATCGAGTCCCATATCCTACTCCCTGCTCTGCTCTGCTTCTCCCTCTGACCCTCCCCCTTCTCATTCTCTCTCTCTCTTGCAAATAAATAAATGAAATCTTAAAAAAAAAAAAAAAAAAAAAAAACCAACGTCCTGATGTTAGCACACCAAAAAAACATTTTTGAACTTCTGACCTCCAGAATTTTAGTATAATAAATTTGAGTTGTTTTAAGACAAAAATCTGCGATAATTTGTTTCAGTAGCATCTGAAATTAATGCTATAATTAATAATGTTATAATAATAATGCTGAAATGAATCTGAAATTAATAATGTATACATATATATATTTTTTTTTTACGATTTTTATTTTTTTTATTTATTTGACAGAGAGAGAGAGTGAGAACAGCAGAGAGAACAACAGAGGGAGAGGGAGAAACAGGCTCCCCGCTAAGCAGGGAGCCTGACGTGGGGCTTGACCCCAAGATTGTGGTATCATGAGCTGAGCCGAAGGTAGACGCTTAACGGACTGAACCACCCAGGCACCCCTAATTATATTTTTAAAAACTATGCCAAGCCAAGTTGCACATAGATATTCCAATCCTCCTTTTGGTATTGGGATGTCACTGCCTCCAAACATTATATACATATATATTGGTTTCCTGTGTCTCCTATAACAAATTACCACATATTGCGTGACTTAAAACAACAGAAATTTATTCTCTCACAGTTCTGAAAGCCAGAAGTCCAAGATAGAACAAATTTTCAGCAGGGTCAAATGTATGCCAAAGGCATTTAGAGAAAACCCATTGCTTGCCTCTCCTAGCTTTTGGTTACTACTGCTGGCATGTTTTGTTGTTCACTGGCTTGTTCTGACAACACTCTTACCTTTGCCATTTTCGCATTACCTTATTCTCTGTCTCTCAGGTCTGTATCAAATCTCTGTCCTGTTCAGGACACTAATAACTGGATTTAGGGACTACCTAGGAAATTACCAGGATTACATTCTCCCCACTCTTCTCTCTCCTTAACTCCCTAGCTTTCCTTGGGAGTTCCTCCTCTCAAGACTTTAACCATTTGTTTTAACCACAGAGGTTCTGGGGATTAGGACACGGACATTTCATTTCGCAGCCACCACTCAACTGACTACAACCTACATTCATCAATCTATTCAGTTAACAAATACTTACTGAGGTCCCTTTATAACCAGCTCTGTGATGTGTACATAATGAAAAAGACAGAAGGAATCTCTGTCCTGAAGGAGTTCATAATCCAGTAATGCAGAAAGATAGGAGCTAAGCAGAGCAAGCTGTACAGGAGCACATACAATGAGTCTCCAACCCAGATCAGAAAAAGAATTGTCGTGAAAAGGTCCCTCACAGATAAATTAGTTCTCTTCCTTCCTTTCTGAGAACACTAGCAGAACTCTGAGCTCCTAGCATCAACAAAACCAGTCAGAAAGTGCTATCATCTGAATATCACACTTAATCTGTAAAAAAAAAAAAAAAAAAAAAAGCTCTAAAAAGTCTATGTTTTCCCTTCAATTTTCTTAACTCCTTTTCCCAATTCTTGCTTACTACTGACAATGTATGGTAGATCCTCATGCCCATCATATCTTTTCAAAAAATATTCTTTTTCACTTACGCCCCTTAAGACTTTCTATAAACTCTTCAACCTCAAAGGAGAAGCAGCAGTGGCTCCCAGTGGCCAATTTATGATACATATATTTTCCTACCGTGGTTCTTTTATTTTTGCATATAATTTCTAAAAATGTAAGAATCTCATAGAAGTTACACTATTAGAAAAAATAAGATAACAAAAGGATGTTTAATTAACTTTAATCATGTCCTCTTCCACTCGACAACAATATTATAATGTATGCTCTTCAAACAATGAAGACATCTTTAAAACACAATATACATTACTTAACATTATATGTTTTTGCATTTTCAATGTCCCTGGGATCATTTGTTGACTCGGTTAAATAATCAAATAGTCACTACTGTAGCAAGTAGTGAGGTAACAGCACTGTCATCTACCTATTTGTATGACCAGATTACAACTGTTAAAACCTGGACTAATTCCCCAGAACATTCCACCTCACATATGTAACTGAAACTGACGTAACAAACCTAGATTTTCACTATGATATAGGTGGCAGACAGAAATCTAAAGATATCCCCTCAAAGTTTCTGTCCCCTGATTCCACTGGTAATTCAAACACTAATTCAGGTACTCCCAAGAGGGGACCTTGTAGATAGAATGAAGGTTATTAATTAGTTAGATCTTAAAATAAGGAATTACCCTGGACTATTCCAGTGGGTCCAGTGTAATCAAAAGAACCCTTAATAGCAGCCGATGACAGAAAAGTTAGAGATACAACCTAAGAGTGAGGTCAGAGAGACTGAAGTTTAAAAAAGATCTTGATCTGCCACAGCTGTCTTTGAAGATGGAAAGGGAGCCACAGGCCAAAGAATAATGGCAGCCTCTAGAAGCTGAGAAATACCTCCAAGCAACAGCTAGGAAAAAAAAAAAAACAGGGACCGCAGTCCTACTTTCACATGGAAGTAAATTCAGCCAACAGCCTGAATGAGTGTGGAAGTGCATTCATCCCCAGAACCTCAAGAAGAGAACACAGCTCTGCTGACACCTGAGTTCTAAAGCAAAGAAACAATCTGTGCTCAGACATCTGACTTATAGAAACTGTAGATAATAAATTTGTATTGTTTTAATATCTTAAAAAAGGAGGGGGAGAGGAGCACCTGGGTGGCTCAGTTGGGAGAGCATGAGACTCTTGATGTCACAGTTTTAAGTTTGAGACCCACATGGGGTATAGAGATTACTTAAAAATAAACTTTAAAAAAAATTAAGTTTGTATTGTTTTAAACTACTAAATCCATGATAATTTGTTAAAGCAGCAAAGTAAAACTAACACAGAGTCTGATACAAGGGGAGGTGCTGCTGTAACAAATGCCTAAAAACATGGAAGTGGCTTTGAAACTAGTCAGTGGGTGGATCCTAGAAGAAATCTGAGGTACTTAACAGAAAAAGCCTAAACTGCTTTAATCAAACTGATAGTAGAAATCTACTTACAAGTAACTATAAGGACACTGCCACCAATGAAGATTTAGACTGCTAGAAAAAACCTGAACCTAGAAGATAAAAAGATCTAACTTGTCACTGGATATTGCTTTTGTTATCCATTCTGATGACATTTCCCTTTTGCTGGAGTGTTCAGTACATTTTGCTTTTTAACAACTGTAGATTTGGTTTATTTTAAATCTACTGTCTTGCTATTGGTTCTTCCGTTCCATCTTTGCTGTTGTTCCTTTTTTTCTCCTTTCCCACCTTGCTTTGTCCCTCATTTGGAGTAATGCAGTAATAGCTTCTTACCCGGTCTCCTTGCTTCTACCCTGCCCCCCACCCCAAAGTCTGTAATCACTACACCAGCAGTTTCATCCTATTTGTTTTCCACCTTTTCTGGGTAAAGTTCAGTTGATACATGACATAAAAGGCCCTGTACTATGGGTCCCCCATTATCTTCCTGATCTCATTTCTTACTATTCGACCTTTCACTCCCTCCATTTCACACTAGCCTGCTTGAACACCCCAGACACACTCCCACTTCAGTGCCTCTATACCTGCTATCTCCTCCTTCTAGAACATTGTTCCTACCTCCCTTACTTAGTTCAGGTTTCTGAGCAAATGTTACTTTTCCTCTACCTTTCAATAGGAAGCAGAGTAATAGCCTCCAAAGATGTCCCTGTTCTTATCCCTGGAACCTGGGAATAAGCAATGTTACACGGGCAAAGGAGAATTAAGATTGCAGATGGAATTATGGCTGCTAATTAGCTGACCTTAAAATAAGGAGATTATCCTGGATTACCCAGAAGGGTCCAATGTACTCATAAAGATATTTAAAAGAAGGGTGAGAGCAGAAGAATGACCAGAGACATGCAAAGTTTTGCTAGCTTTGAAGAAGTAGAAGGGAATCACAAGCAAAGAAATAATATGGGTAGCCTCTAGAAGATGGAAAAGGCAAAAAAGAACAGATTGTCCCCCAGAGTCTCCATAAACTAAATACAGCCCTGCCGATGCCTTGATTTCAGCCCACTGAGACCCATTTCAGACTTCTCACCTCTAGAACTATTGTTTAAGTCACTTTTAAGTTTGTAAATTTATTATGGCAGCAAAACTAATATACTACCTTATTTAAATCTATAAGCTCTGACACCCCTTTTCCTGCTTCATTTTCCCCCATAAAATGCATCACCTTCTAACAAACTTTACAATTCATTTTATCTATAATTGTAAATTACCTAAATAAAGCAAGCTCCAAAGGCAAGGGTTATCTATTTAGTTCAGTTTTCCTGGTCCCATGAATGTATGTATTCATGTATTTGCTGAGTGAACATCTGACAGACTATAAGAATATGTAAGAAGGGTGTGCTAATGATGTTGATGGTGATAAAAATATCATTAATCTTAAAGAAAAGCTCCATATAAGCAGTAGCTGTTCGTAGTTAATGACATTTACATTTAGAGGTATGCATTAGCAGCTTTCAAAACACTTTTATTCCTCAGTCTCTGTATTCCTTTTCTTCCCAATTGCAACATCTCTTTTCTAAATTACAGCTTTTAGTAATTCAGGAGACACTATTAAGTATGTATTTGAGGTGGGGGGCACCTGGGTGGCTGACTCGATTTCAGCTCAGGTCCTGATCTCAGGGTCATGGAATTGAGCTCCACAATAGGTTCCACACATGGAGTCTGCTTGAGATTCTCTCTCTCCCTCTCCCACTGTTTGTTCCCCTACTCTTGTGTGCACTCTCTCTAAATAAATAAAAATCTTTAAAAAAAAAATGTACTTTTCTAAAAACTCTCTTAATATTTTGAGAATATCACATCCTACCTATAAATTCAGAAAAAGAAAAAAAAAACCCCATATACAAAGTATTTCCTCTCTGAATGAAGTTACTAACATTTGAGAAAGTCTCCTAACTTAAAATATAAAAGAAAAAATTTTGGCAATTATCAACAAAGTCTTCTATTATCTCAAAGAGGAGAGAAGAGTCTTTGATGTTAAACAGCATTATTTACCTGTTCCAGGAGTAGGAGTAGTTGTCATAACTCCAACAAGAGGACTCTGCATTACTGAAATATTTGGCTACATGAAAACAGAATGAAGTGTTAAAGTAAAAGCACAAAGTTCTAAACATAACCATAATACAGTAATTGCTGAAAGGTCTCATTCAACAGACAACTGCATATCTATCAAGTACTATAGATACCTCTAATTAGTTCACAATCTAAGAGTACTCCAACTTTTTTCCTTTTTAAGTTGACCAGTATTAATCTAAAATATGCTAGATCCTTTAGCACATTGTTTAAAATAAGTTACATCAGATAAAGACACTATTTTTAGTAGAAAGTAACTTTGCTATTTGTTTTTAGTTCCTAAGGTATAGCATTTGAAATAATTGAGAGCATGGTGAATCTCCAAATCACCAAGCTTACACAGAAAAATAGAAAGATGGCAGAATCTTATTTTTAAACAGACATTTAGAAACCATGAAATAATATAGATTCAAATCAGTCCATATAATAAAGACAGCATATCTCTGTCTATACTAATAGAAAGTAATAAAGCAGGAAAACTATCAATACTAGTTCCTCTTAAGGTGAGAAAATTAAAGATTAAACAATTAAAAGTCCTTCTATAAACAAAGACAACAATATCTAATCAAGACTAAGAAGAGGCTCTTTCTCTAGAAGTAAATATACAAATATAGATTCTTTTGTAGAAAACTGACTAAATGAAGGAAATCTAAAATCTGGCTATTATCTAACAACCAGAACCAAATGTTGAAATAATGTTAAGAGATACAAACTATATTATTGTTCAATTCTTAATGCCAGTTTATTTCATCATTAGAAAGAGGCTGAGCAAAGCCTCAGGGGGGAAAAACTTATTTGGGCTTTAATAATAATATTCTTACCAACCTTTAAGTCAAAAACATTCTCTACAAATTATGGCACAGGCTTTTAAATATTTTGAACATAGCAATAACTGTAAACTACCTTTGTTTTCATTGGTCATCAAAGAAGTAATGAAAACCAGCATGAATTTATAAGCCAGGGGTTCTCTTATCAAACTAAACATCAGATTTACTTGATAACCTTTAGAAAACTATCCCAGGCCAGAATATTCTGATTTAGTTAGAATACCACTGCCCAAATATAACACAAGCAATATAAGTAATTCTAAATTTTATAGTACACATTAAGTAAAAACAGGTACAGTTTATTTAATCTAGTACGTCCAAATTATTATCACTTTCAATATGTAATTAACATTAAAAAGTAAGTGAAGTAGTTCATTCTTTCTAAGTCTTCAAAATGGTGTGTATTTTACACTTAAGTATATCTCAATTAAGTACAGGACTGGCCACATTTTAAGTGTCAACAGCCACACTTGGCCAGTGGCTACTGTGTTGGGACAGCAGAGCAGTTTTAAAAGTGTTGTAAAGAAAGGTAATGTGTTTAACACAATGAATTAATTTTGCTTTGCTTAATAAGTAGGCCTAGTATGCTAGGCATAGCAAGCCTATAAATAGTCAAAATGTACTGAAAGATGTTTCCTACCATTCTTAAACTTTCCAGTAACTATGCTATATTTGGTCTAGGGAAAGACAAAACATTTCTTCAAACCAAACAGCAGAAATGTCTTTATTCAAATAACTTATCAGTTTAACTGACACACTGTTTTAAGTCCTGCTAAGCACAATAGTGAAAGAACACTTGAGACTACATATGCCACTAAAATTCATACTTAAAATCCATACTACCTTTCAACTAACAATCAAGAGTTCATCACAGTATGTTAGCACAGCATGGCTGTTCCAACACTGGCTCTAGACTGAAGACTGCCTGGGTTTAAAGCCTGGCTCCACTAGAATAGTTGACAAATTACTTAAGCTTTCTGTGTCCTAGTTTCCTCAATGACAAAATGAAGCTCATTAATAGCTACTTCACAAATTCACCTTGAGGATCAACTAAAATAAGATCAGAACCTATAAACTATAGAATTACTGATATGAGAAAATAATCTGGTGTTCCATTATATTTTTAGGTATATTTCATGGTAAACACAATTTAAGTAGATTCCATGATAAATGTCCTTAATGCTTATTCTTTGCCACACAGTTACACTAAAGCAGACCTCAGAAAAACATTTTAAATTACTGATCCTCACCGTGCATCCACATAAAAACATGAAATTATTATGGATCATAAACAGGGGTATGTTTGTCACCTGTCTTCTTGAAGTTAAAGGTGTTGATCCAAGTCCTGGGCTGGAAATATCATCATAGATACTTCTAACTGGTGGAGCTCCACTTTTATCTTTATGAGCTGGTACAACTGGTTGTGGTGGTGACCCACCTACAATGTACAAAAAAAAAAACAACAACACAAACCTCAAGTGAGAAAAAACCTTCCACCTTTCTGGTAAGATTCTTTTTCATTTATATTTTAAAAATATTGACTTGAGGGGCGCCTGGGTGGCTCAGTGGGTTAAGCCGCTGCCTTCGGCTCAGGTCATGATCTCCAGGGTCCTGGGATCGAGCCCCGCATCGGGCTCTCTGCTCAGCAGGGAGCCTGCTTCCTCCTCTCTCTCTGCCTGCCTCTCTGCCTGCTTGTGATCTCTCTGTCAAATAAATAAATAAAATCTTTAAAAAAAAAAAAAAATATTGACTTGAACTCTTGTTTCATAGGGCTTCTCAAACTTTAATACACTTAGAATCACCTGGGAATCCTATTAAAATTCAGATTCTGATTCAAAACATGTGAAGTGCAGCCTGAGATTATGAATTTCTAACAAGGTCCCAATTATGCCAATGCTAGTGAGTGAAAAACTGCACATGAATAAAAGGTTTCAGAAAAAGAAAAATCTTAGTTTTTAGTAAATACATACAGCTTTCGCTTACTCTACAAAATCCTTAACATTTCAACATAAAACTTGATCTTATTTCTCACTTGAAAGTAGATAAACAGTTCCAGCTTGTATACACTTGAATAATTATAATGCCCTAATGTGAAATTTGACTGCCAAAATTAAATAGATCCCCTTCATGTTTCTCACAATAGAAGTATATTAAAGTACATAATAAATATGTAGGAAAAGGATCAACTTTGGGGGACATAAAGAGGTCTTTATAAGTCAGAGAATCAGCAATGCAAAACAGTGAAACAATCCAGATTCTGTCATGACTTACTGTCTGAGCTTAAATAGTACAGTATAAGTTATAAAACAAGACTGACCTAGGTTTTAACATCCTGCTCTGTCACTTACTAACAAATAGGCTTAAGCAAGTTCTTTACTGCATTAGCCTCAGTTTCCTATTTTGAAAATCAGGGATACTACTACCTATCCTTTAAGATTGACAAAAAGAATTAAAGTAACATAAAAATGCTTGGCATACTGCCTGGCTCATAAGTACTCAATATATAGTAGCTACAATAAAAATACATTTTTTTAAAGATATTATGTATTTATTTGACAGAGAGAGAGACAGTGAGAAAGGGAACAAGCAGGAGAGTGGGAGAGGGAAAAGCAGGCTTCCTGCTGAACAGGAAGCCCGATGCAGGGCTTGATTCCGGAACAGTGGGATCATGACTTGAGCAAAAGGCAGGCGCTTAGCCAACTAAGCCACCCAGGTGCCCCCAAAATCCATTTAAAATATATATTTGGCCCTTGAGTAACATAAGTTTGAACTGTACAGGTCCACCTATACACAGATTTTTTACAGTATAGTACTGCAAATGTATTTTCTCTTCCTTATGGTTTTTTTAAAAGACTTATTTATTTTAGAGATAGAAAGGGGAAAAGTGTGTAAGCATGGGCTAGGGGCAGACAGAGAGGGAGAGAGAATCCTCAAGCAGACTCCCTGCTAAGCATACAGCCCAACGAGGGGCTCAATTCCAGAACAGTGAGATCATGACCTGAGTGAAAATCAAGAGTCAGACAGCCAACTGACTGAGCTACACAGGCACCCCATCTTCCTTATGATCTTCCTAATACCCTTTTCTTTTCTTTAACTTAATTTATTGTATGGATAGTTTATAATACATATAACACACAAAATGTGTGTTAATCGGCTATTTATGATATCGGAAAGGCTTCCAGCCAATAGTAGGCTATTAGTAGTTAAGTTTTGGAGGAGTCAAAATTATGAGAGAATTTTCAAGTGTTCAGGGGGTCAGTTTTCCTAACCCCTGCATTGTTTGAGGGCCAATGTATAAAAAACAAAAACCTACCCAGAAAAAGGTTAAGTCAATTACTTCAAATGTAATTTATATTATCCCTAATCAATCTTAAAATAATAATAAGCCACTTTAAACCACCTAATGCCTTAAGGACAATCAAAGTAAGACATCATTTAAACATCCATTAAAAGGATCTTGGCTCACATTTGGAATTCAACCATTTTTGTAGCTAATTCGCACTACTCATAGTCAAAACTTCAGTTATCTTTTAAATTCTTTCTTTGCTAAAGGAGTTATGTAAGATACATGCTGCATTTAGGTAATAATATTTTGTGCTAATAATTGCAAATTCTGTGTAAAGAACTTCCCCATAGCTTGTAGAGTAAATCCTTTAACTAAATAAAGTGAGAATCTTAATCACTATGACTAGATGTAGAATTCATATCTACAAATTACAAATTACACTTCTTATTGTCACAAATGGCAATGTCTCATTCTTTTTTTATAGCTGAGTAATATTCCATTGTATACATATACATCTTCTTTATCCATTTATCTATCAAGGTTCTAGAGGGTACTGTGCTAAGTGAAGTAAGTTAGAGAAAGAGAAATACCATGATTTCACATATACATGGAAGCTAAAATAAAACCACCAAACAAATAAAACAAACCAGACTCCTGAATACAAAGAACTGGTGGTTGCCAGAGGGGAGGTGAGTGAGAGGATGGGCAAGATAAAAGGGATTAAAAGGAACAAACTTCCAGTTATAAAATAAGCAAGCCACAGAGATGAAAAATACAGCATAGGGAATATAGTCAATAATATTGTAATAACGTTGTATGGTGGACAGATGGCGACTACCCTTGCTGTGAGCACTAATACGTAGAACTGTCAATTCAATATATTGTACCCTGAAACTAATACAGCAAACTAATATGCTGATTATCTTTCAATACAAAAAACAAATTACAGTTCTTTTGACAAAATATTTGCTATTATCATATTTAAGATAAATCATTTAGATGCATTAAATTATTCACTTAAAGTTAAATGACCATATTTCTTCCCCAGCCCTCTACACTTTAACATCTTTGATATGGATAATTTACAAAAAATGGTATCTCGGCATTGTATCATATTTGGTGCCTTTCTTAGTGGTACTTTAAATAATAGTGAGTTTTACAATCAAGGGCATCTTAAATTGGATGAAATGTAATACACATAGTTTTAATGAGTGGTTCCTGGAATTACAGTAGCTTATACTACTTATACCTCTAATCCAACAATCTAAAAATTTTAAATAGAGACATTGTTTAATCTTTTTAATTAATAAATGTGTTAATAAGGTTGAATGTTGTATCATTACTCTTTTTAAAATTCTAATACATGCATTAATAGTACTATAAAATTATTTTAAGCAATTTACTTACCTGCAAGTAAAGGTGATCTCATTTCCATTACTCCTACTGAAGGGCCACTGATTGATCGAGGTTGCGGAGTTACTGGAGCTGGCAAATCCCCCATTAAAAATCCAGGTAAGAACTGGGCATTAACCCCTGGCTTTGGAGATGTTGGTGAACCTAGCATCATTGGTTCAGATCCTAAATGAAGCAAAAAATAAAACAAAGGACCTTAAAGTTACATTATCTAACAAAAAGATGCAAGAATCTAGCATAAATAATTTTGAGAATTTAATCAAACCTTACATATTACAGAACCATAGTTGGATTTATTATTTTAAAAACCAATAAAAATTATTCCTATAAAAATGTAAAAGTATTTTTATTAACAATATTAATTTGTCAGTTTTTCTTGTTTACATTATTTCACAGGTTTAAGAATCAATAGTTATTTTTAAATGGAAAAATTTTGCATTATCTTAAAAAAATTCTTACTACATACAGAATAACTTCTTTCCACTTCTGGGACAGCTTCTTCCATGCAACCACCAAACACAAGAGCAGGGTGCACTAGTTACTTACACAGACTCTTAGCAAATCAAACACAAGGGGTTTAGCTTGCTATATGTCCCATTTTTTTCTTCCAACAAACAAAAACTGTAAATCATTTTTGTAATAAAAGTAAAAGCATGCACACATTATAGCACATATGAAATAATAGTAATGACTAGTATCCCAACCAAGAAACATTGAAAATTTTGGAAAGTTTACTTTTTGGATCATTCTTTTTTTTTTTTTTTTTAAAGATTTTATTTATTTATTTGACAGAGAGATCACAAGCAGGCAGAGAGGCAGGCAGAGATAGAGGAGGAAGCAGGCTGCCTGCTGGGCAGAGAGCCCGATGTCGGGCTCGATCCCAGGACCCTGAGATCATGACCTGAGCCGAAGGCAGAGGCTTTAACCCACTGAGCCACCCAGGCGCCCCTGGATCATTCTTTAAAATAATTTTAAAGTTAGGAATAATCAACAAAAGTCTCCCCAACATAAAACCAATTTAAAGAGGGCTGATATTTCACAATCATCAATTCAAAATTAATTTCACAATTTAGAGGGAAGGCATTATTATTCCGACCATGAAGATAAGGAGGCTATAACCTACTCTAATAGAGCAAAATAGCACAGTAAGGAAAACATGGGCCCTGGAGTCAGAGACCTGGATTCAAGTCTCTTGGAAAAAAATGGCAGTTTAGCACTCAGTCACAGAGCTTTGTTTAGAATTACAGCAAATATAGCACTTGACCCAGTACCTAATATCCAGTAAGTGCTCAACATTAGTTATCATTATTATTCTAAGGGTATCTTAGAATAGCAAAAACTAAGTGACTAAAATGTAAATGCAGAGTTTGCGATTTTTGCTTACAAAAACTTAAGTTTTCAACTGAATGTGATTCATGTCACTCAGAAAGGTCAAACATTTGATGTATTATTTATTATAATGGTTAACTATTCCTTGATTTCTAAGCAGCCTCAAAAATGTTTCTTGCTATCCAAATGCAATTATTTATCTTTCCTCATGATGGTAGCCCTAGATGTTAACAATGCCAATGCAAGTGTATAAAAGAGGAAAAAGGCAAAGTAGTTCGTGAAAAAATAAAGCAAATTATGAAATAAATTGTGAAGAACTGTAACTACATTGTAATTATTTAAAAGTGCTATGTTACTATTACATATTTCCAAAGAACATAAACACCAAAAGTCTAAACAAAAGCATATTCTGAACAGATCTTTAGAAATTTATAGTAGTAAATACAAAGTTCTAGGTACCACCAACTACCTCATTCTCCCATCGCCCGAAAGAAAAAAAACATATAGGGCAATTTTAAGAAGAATTAAGTTAAGAAAAGTTCTGATATATATACTGTGATACACTTAGAAAACACCCGAATGAGGAGGAGGTCTTAATCCCCTGTTACTAACCACCCCTCAGTCTAAATTTCACTTGGAGAACTATAACAATGGATCCCTCAAGTCTTAAATTCCATTTCATGGTCTGTACATCTAAAATGATAAACCCTAGGTCTAACTAAGCTAGCACAGTTTGCTCAAGTAACCCTTAATTATAACGTTAGGAGCTGGAAAAAATTATTCTTCACCTGCAATACCTGCAGTGTGTGGACTTGAACAATTAATACCAGCAAATGTCAGATTTCTAACCAGGCAATAAACATGGACAAGTTTATTCACATTTGCAGCCCCAAGAACTACGCACTCCAAAATGTTTTGTTGAGTAGAAAACTTTGTAACTGGAAATGAATGGTCTCCTGTTCTCTAAAAGTAATACAAAACATAAACACCTAAACCAACATCTGTACATAAGTTTAAAGGCAGCAGGGCGTCTGCACTGACATTATGCATTTAGTTTTTTATAACTAATACTCCAACAGTTCAAGTTATTCCAGTCTCAAAAGACACATTTTGCACAATGCATGGCAAGCACTAAACATCCTCCAAACCTTAAAAAACAACAGACCAAAACACTCATTCTACAAACATATATACCGCGCTTGCTCTCTTTTCCAAGCTCAGAATGTTGTAGCCTAATTTTCAAATGCGTCTCTACGATAGCAGACAATATTCTACTCTAAAAATGTTGACGGTTCCCACAGTGCCAAGAGTCGGCAAAGAAAAAGGAAATCAACATCCCGTTCATCAAAACATCCCGTTTTTTTTTTTTTCAACGACAACACTTTCAGCAAGTCTCTCCGTTAACAATGGGAATTTTTTTTTAAATTTCATTACGTTACTGATTAGAGGAAAAGACCTCCTACAAAGGCACTTCCCCAAGATAAAGGCGGGAAAATGGTACAAACTGCTGGCTTCCAGTTAAGGCCAGTATCTCCACAGCTATCATCAACGGGTTAAATGCCGCACGATTCAAGTTTCTATTAATAAGATTGCTTTTACAAGGCCCAGGACAGGGAAAGAATCAAACAGGAACTAAAAGCCCAGGTGACCAAAGAACGGTAAACTGTAACCACATTCCAGGGCACCGCCCACCCACGTGTACGCTGGTCAGTTCCTTCCGACCGAAGCCTCCCCGGATCTGGGAAGCCAGCATCGCGTCCCCAGCACCGGGAGGGTCTCAGGTATGGGCAGGTCGAGCGCGGCCCGGGTGTGGGGGTAACAATACGGCGTAGTAACCACTTGACAGTCATTTCCACACCCTACGCAGAGCCCGCAGCTTCCCGGAGCCGCCTCGCTGGCTGCAGCGTGGCGACGCCCTGAGCAAAGGGACAACTAGAAACTTGGGAGTGAACCAGGCGCTCGTCCCCGCGACTGAAACTGGCAAAGAGCCTGATGACTACTGGCTTTCAGTCTTGCTTGCTCCCAGATCTACAGCGTGGATCTCAGCGCCAGCGAGAAAAAGCGGTTTTTCACTCACCCAACGTGGGCGCCTGGGGTTCCACAGCAAAGGCTGCCATCGCAGCAGTAACTACACTTGGCCCCAGACCTTCCCGATTTTCAAAAATGGCGGAAACTCCCCACGGGTAAGGGCGCGCTGCCTTATGAGGTTGCGTAACTTCCGGACTTGCGCAGTCCGTGCATTGTGGACGCCGCCGCCGTCATTTTGGAATGGGGCGAGTGTCTTTACGCGCACACTGCATTTCGAACAAGATTTTAGCGGGGGGTGTGATGTAGCATGGTGATGACGATGGTTCTGGGAATGCTTTTGCGGACGCTGTGAGCCTCCTGAATCGTTGGTGCTTGACTTTCATGGAAGCACAAGTTCTTTTACTCATGGTTTTATAGTCAGCGTGAATTTACCCAGTGCCATGTCATTTGTCAGCTCTTCCAAGTTACACCTGGAAGAATTACCTTAATGAAGCAGGTGGTGCCGCTCTTCAGTATTGATTTCTGGCTTAGTATATGAGTACCGTTCTCAAAGTATATTTCCTACCGTCTCCATGCTATTTAAAAAAACGTTATAAAAGCACAATTTAAGCATAATGCATATGCTGTTTTATTACATGTTAATACATAGAAAAGATTTTAAACAATGTAGGCTAATAATGAACACACGTGAACCCACCACACTAAGTGCTCCTTCTGTCCTCCCCCCACTTTGCTGCTTTTCTTTAGAGGGTCTTCAAATATAGGTTAAACACACTCAAATTCTAGATCTGTGTGTGCAAAAATATATTTAGTTTTGTTAACTTTATGAAAATGATATGGTATATGTATGTATTTTAAGATGCTCTCTGCTCCATAACAAACTCATTGTCCTCTAAATATCCACCCATCCTCCCTCCCTGTTTTCCTCTGGGATTTCCTGAAATCCCAAATCCAGCAAGAATGTTGTAATTGAGTGAGGCAATAAAAATTCCAGCATCACTTAATTTCTGGCACGTTCCCAGAAACCAAACTTAAAACCAATTTACTTTTTTTTTTAACAGGTGTGTGGATTGACTTGTGTCCCTCAAAAAGGTATGTTCAATGTCTAACCTTCAGTACTTATTTATGTGGCCTTATTTGTAAATAAGGTTTTTGTAGATGTTACTAAGTTCAGATGAGGCCATACCACATTAGGACAAATTTGGAGGCTTAAACCAACAAAAATGTACTTTTATAGTTCTGAGGCTACAAATTTGAAATGAGTCTTATGGGGGCAAAATCAAGGTGTCAGCAAGATTGGTTTCTTTTGGAGGCTCCAGGGGAAAATCTTTTTCCTTGGGCTGGTAGCTCCTTCTTCCCCTTCAAAGCCAGTGGCATAGCATCTTCTCTCTCCCTGACAGTGCTTCTCTCTGCTTCAGGTGTCACATGCACTTCTTCTGTAGTAAACTATCCCTGTCCCTTCCTCTTGTAAGGACATTTGTGATTATATTTAGGGTCCACTGAGATAATCCAGGATAATCTCCTAACTTCAATATCCAGTTGTACTGGAGTAAGTCAATAGTCATATCTGCAAAGCACTTTTGCCATGTAAGGTAACATTCATAGGTTCCAGAGATTAGAGTGAAGATACCTTCAGGGGCTATCATTCAGCCCAACACACCCACCAGTTCCCTTTTTAGAATGAAGGTACCAAGAAGGGTTCATGAATGAAGGAATTTCTGTATAAATTGTGATCTAGCCAAACCAAAGAACATTATGTTAAAACGCATAAGATGTATTTGATGAGTATGTGTATTGACCGAGAAAAATCTACATAATTGATATTCTGAAAGAAGGGATTTGAAATCATTTTACCTTATTTCTTTAAAAGAATATCTGGGTACATATGCAAAGGGGTGGGAGAATGCTTACTTAAATAAAGGAAAAAGTTGGAAAATATTTGTACTAAACTGTTAACAGAGAAGATGCAGTAGGAGAGGGGTTTGTAGATTGGAGTGCTTAAGAAGGGCCTTTAACTTATTCTATATAACTTTTTAGTAGTTGATTATAGGTGTTATTTACTATTCCAATTAAAAACTTGTTTTTTTTGTATTTTGTTTTTTTTTAAGATTTTATTTATTTATTTGACACAGAGAGATCACAAGTAGACAGAGAGGCAGGCAGAGAGAGAGAGAAGCAGGCTCTCTGCTGAGCAGAGAGCCCGATGCAGGACTCGATCCCAGGACCCTGAGATCATGACCTGAGCCGAAGGCAGCGGCTTAACCCACTGAGCCACCCAGGCGCCCCTGTATTTTGTTTTTTAAGAAAAATTCATTTTCCTTTCTTCACTTGCATTTCAATCTTCTACCCTTTCATCTGGCTCTTTCCTTATCAAGTTATAAAGATGCCCAGTTTGCCCTATCAAAAAACCTTCTCTAGACCTTGTTCCTTCTTCTAGATACCATGCACTAATTTCACTCGCATTCTTCATTCTCAAAAGAAGGGTCTACAGACTTTAGTAGATGATCTCTCTCCCTAATGTCTCCATCTTGTTTTTTAATTCATTACACACTGGCCCCTGTGTAAATCGTCTTTTGAAACCACTGACCCCAACTCTTTCTCCTAATTGCCAAGTCAAGGCCTATATTCTTTGACATCTGCAGTATTTAAAAGCTTTGACAATATTTCCCTCAACACAAGTGTTTTTTCCTATTTTAGTGATGCTACACTTCCTATTTCTCCTTAAAAACTTTCTCCTCTTTCCCTAACTTTTTTTGTACCTGATTCCATTTCATTCTAACCTGGAATTATTATTGTTAGTCAAAACTTGGTCCTGCCTCTCTTCTCATCTGGCAGTTAATACCCCACCACTCTCTAAGGCCAAATGCTACTTTTCTTTGCTTTTTTTAAAAGAGTTTATTTATTTATTTGACAGAGCACAAGGAGGGGAAGCCGCCAGACCCTGGGATCATGACCTGAGCCGAAGGCAGACACTTAACAACTGAGCCACCCAGGTACCCCTTTTCTAGATGCTTCTGAAAAATCTACCAGCATATCAGACCTCAAAAACAAACTCATCTTACCCCTAAAACCAGCCCCATTCCACCTGTCCCTTTTTTTTTCTTTTTTTAGTTTCTTAAAACCCAAAATCGTGGGGCGCCTGGGTGGCTCAGTGGGTTAAAGCCTCTGCCTTCGGCTCGGGTCATGATCCTGGAGTCCTGGGATCGGGCCCCACATCGGGCTCTCTGCTCAGCGGGGGGCCTGCTTCCCCCCCTCTCTCTGCCTGCCTCTCTGCCTACTTGTGATCTCTGTCTGTCAAATAAATAGATAAAATCTTTAAAAAAAAAAAAAAAACCCAAAATCGTAATATGTTAAAGCAGAATTTAAGGTCAAACAGACTTGAATTCAGAGACCAACTTACTCACTTAAATCCTATATTATTACTTGGATTTGTATTGAATATCTCCAGATTTTATTTTCTATAAAATAGAAACAGTACTTAAAAAGGTAGTTATGCTTAAAAAGGTGCCTGGTCCACTTTGCTTTTTTCTGGTTTCCACTTTCCCTGCCATCAAACATTCAGATACCTACTCTTATTTTTTCTGCCTCCTCAATTCTTAGGCAATTGTAGTCAACACTTAACATTTCCTTACCTTCAGTTCTCTCCCACCAAATCTAACATACCACTACCCAATACTCTCTTCTTTGTACATCTTACCCAGATCTTCAAAAGCTCTGACTTCTTATTCCCTACAGTAGCCTCCTTATCCTCAAATCCATAAGCTTCACATGTGCAACACATACCAACCAATACATACATTCTCACCTGGGCAAAAAAGAAAAGGGAAAACCAGAATCTCAGAGTGTAAGATACTATAGACTGAAAGTTTTTCTCCCCACCAAATTCAAATGTTGAAATCCTAACCCTCAACCCGATGGTTTTTGGAAGTGAGCCATTGAGAAGTGATCAGGTCATGGGATGGAGCCCTCATAGATAAGACTCCTTGTCTTATAAGAAGGACCCCATAGAGCTCCCCATGCCCCCCTACCTCTGCCTTGTGAGGATTTAGTGAAAAGACTGCGATCTGTGAACCATGAAGCAGCCCCTCACCAGACACCAAATCTGCTAGTGCCTTGATTGCAGACTTCCCAGCCTCCACAACTATGAGAAATAAATGTCTATTCTATAAGTCACCCAGTCTATGGTATTCTCTCATAACAGACAAAACAGCCTGAGACAGGAGGGTAGGAGCATCTCTTTTAGAGGTTGCAATAGGCACCCTTAAAGGGAATACATATTGTAATCCTAATTTCACCTGAAAGTGGTTGAGAACTCTGGCTTCAAAAATCAGGTCCTGGGGCACCTGGGTGGCTCAGTGGATTAAAGCCTCTGCCTTTGGCTCAGGTCATGATCCCAGGGTCCTGGGATCGAGCCCCACATCGGGCTCTCTGCTCTGCGGGGAGCCTGCTTCCTCCTCTCTCTCTGCCTGCCTCTCTGCCTACTTGTGATCTCTGTCTGTCAAATAAATAAATAAAATCTTTAAAAAAAAAAAAATCAGGTCCTTTTACTCTAAACTTCTTAAGTCAATTCTCCCTTGGCAAAACTTCAAACTCTTGTGAAAGATATTTGTACTCTATTCCTTGATCACAGAAGTCCCTCTTTACTTTCCATCCCAATTTACGAAGTTCTGTTCTTTATGCAAGTAGCAGCCCAAGCCTCTCTTCCACCATGAAGCTTGCCCCAGCTGTGCCAGCCCTCAGTCATCATTCCATTTCAGAATGTCCAATACATTATTTCTCCAACTCATTTGCTATAAGATACTTGTTTTTTAAGTTTTCTTTTCAGCCCCACCCAGTAGATGGATTTTCTTGAAGATAGGGACCACAATTTTTCTTTTCTGTATTTCCATCAATTTTCAGTAAATATACATTAGAAAAGTAAATGAGAAATGTATTAAAAGAATAAATGATGAATGAGCTCTAAATAAATAAACATTAAATAAAGGTTAATTATCTGATATTTTGATATAATTTTGTAAGATTTCAGATTTTTAAATCATAATTTTACACCTTAAGTCTATTATGTATGCTTATTATTTATATTATACAATGAAGTTTATAGTTCAAATTAACTTTTTTTGATAAAGTGAAATTATCATAACTTGGATTATTTTATTTTTTTTTTATAACTTGGATTATCTTGAATGAAAAACTGGTGTGGCATGATTTTACTTTTTTATATTTCTTATTAAACTATAATCGTTAACAATATTGCATGTGTCACTATATTCTTCTATACATGAATATTGCTATCTTAATTACAATACTTGTTTTCCTGCTCTCCTTTCTAAACATACTAAATAAAATTTCACAGAAAGTAGAACACCTATTCCCTATTTCTATTCTGGATTCATGGTTCCCTGAGGTCTGCCCTCTGATGACATAAGACTTCATCAAAGTATTATTTTTGTAGACTACTGATATTCAAATTTGTATGAGGAACCCTTTCTTTAAACGAAGTATTGTGCAGATACTTACTACATACAACGGAACTGCTCTGATGGGGAAAAAAAATGGGAAGAATATGAGACCCACTAACTCAGACTCTTGTGCCCTAAACTGTCTATGGACTGTCACACCTCCAGGTGACCCCTGAAACCCTTGGGTGGAGAACCAGGGCATTATGTATATTTCAACTTTCTTCTAAAGTCAAAACAAATTTTTTAGAAGTAAATATGGGAAATCTCAAAATTTATGTTCAATATATTTGATACTTTCACAGCCAAACTGCTTTTGTATACATCATATATACTCAATCCTCAGTACCTACTCATGTTTATCAATATGCAGAATTTATATGTAAGCATAAGGTCATTCTCCTAAAAGCCCCACACGCGGTCTATTCTGTATAAGTACCACGCACTAACCTATTGCACCACTGGAGCTCCACACTCGGTCTATTCTAAAAATAAAGACAAATAACTGTTTTAAATTAAAGTGAAGAAAAAAAGATATCCACCTTTAGGAAAACTTCAAGAATAGGACAGTTTATCACCTTTAGAAAGAAAGCAAGGTGAGGAAGCATCTTATCACTCATGTTTCCATCTCAGCCTTTGGCGGCTGGTGTAGCATGGTCTGCCAATCACTTAGACTGTGATGTCACATAAAACACACAGAGGAACCATGACTTCATAGGGCCCAAGGACAAGTGATCTCCAAGAGACTTTTGTGATGTTTAAGATGTAGGGAACATGTCTAGAAAAATACAAATCTATTAGTTACTATTTGCATTATCTGATTTCTATAAATAACCACCAAAGCCACATGTTTATAAATTAAAAATAAACTATTAAATTTAGGAATGTATGGGTTTTGTCTTATCATTTCATTACAGTAAACAACTGGCAGAAAGGGGGCAGTCAAATGTCAGAAAACATCAGTTTAGCTGGTTCATCTGTTGTTTTTATTTTTATTTTTATTTTTTTTAAGATTTTATTTATTTATTTGACAGACAGAGATCACAGGTAGACAGAGAGGCAGGCAGAGAATGAGAGGGAAGCAGGCTCCCCGCCGAGCAGAGAGCCCGACGTGGGACTCGATCCCAGGACCCTGAGATCATGACCTGAGCCGAAGGCAGCGGCTCAACCCACCGAGCCACCCAGGCGCCCTGTTTTTAAATCAATTAAATGGTTCCTTGCATCTGTTGGAAGTGCAAAAGTAATATCAAAATTTACATGACGTTGAGAGAGAGGGATGAATAGGTGCAACACAGAGGACTTTGAGGGCAGTGAAGCTACCCTGTATAATACATAATAGTGGATACATGTCATTACAAATTTGTTTCAAGTTATAGAATATACAACAGGAAGAGTGAACCCTAATATAAATGATGGATTTTAGGTGATAATGATGTACCACTGATAGTTCACCAGTCGTAACAAATATACCGTTCTGGTGGGAGATGGTGGGGAGGGCAAAACAGGCAGAGGGCATGTGGGAAATTTGCTGTGAAAAATAAGGTGTATTTTTCAAAAACTCATGTAAACTTTCAGTTGCAATTGTATTCCCTGCTTTTATGTTTGAACTATCATGTAGATTTAATCAGATATTTGAAAGCCCTGTCTAAGTTTATAGCAGGCAACTTTGTCTGGCATTTGCCTTGAAATAATCTGTTGGGGCAGTGAGGGCAAGAGCAGGGAAGGAGCATAATGGCTAAAGGTATCCTTTAAACAAGAAAAGCCATGGGATGATAATTACTGATGGGTAATTGATTATGCTATTCTCTACAATTTTGTGTGTGTTTGACATTTTCCCTACTTAAATTCTTTTTCTTTATTCAATAAGCCTAAATTGTAAGATGTTTGAAGGTCATACATTCCGCCCCAGTTTATGTAAAAAAAAAAACTGAGCAAAAAAAATTAATGGAAAAATAAATCTTTTCTTACTTGACATTGTCTTCAATTAGAGAACCAGCATTTCGTTGAGGACAGGGGCATATCTGATTTTAAATAATAGTATGTGATATTAAAATCTCTAAAAGTTAGCTCTCTTATCTGAATAGTGGAAATAATAGTAACTACCTCTATGTAATACCTAATGATATATATATATATAAAATATATATTCAATAACTGAAATTTATCCTAATGTTCTTATTACACAGATTTTAATAAACTAATTAGGCTTCTTTCCCCATTAGCCCACCAAACAGCTCTTGCCAGGGTCACCAAAGAAACTGAAACTGAACTCAAGACATTTTCAGTCCTCATTTTAAATAAATCTCAACAACATTACTTCACATTAAATACTCTTTGAAATTCTCCTTAGTTTCTTTCATATTATACTCTGTCCTCTTTCCTCCTACTTCTCAGATCATATGGCTAAGTTGCTTTTCTTGACCCATCCTTCTCGATCCAGCCTTTAAATGTTTTTGTTCCCCAAGTTTCAATCTTGTGGTCTGATTTTTAAAAAAGATTTTAATTTGTTTGAGAAGAGAGAAAGGAGGAGTAGGGGAAGGGGCAGGAGAGGCAGATTCCCCGCAGAGCAGGGAGCCTGATCCCAGGGGGCTTGATCCCAGAACCCAGGATCATGACCTGAGCTGAAGGCAGACACTTAACCAACTGAGCCACCCAGCATCCCCTTGTGGTCTGGTCTTACTCAAAACTCTTTCCCTGTGTGATGTCACCTGTCTGTGTCCATTCCCTCAGCAACTCTCAATTCATACCATCAACCCAGATCATTCTCTGAGGTCCAAATTTATATATCCAATTGCCTCTATGACATCTGCACCTAGGTATTTCAAAGTCACCCCAAAATCAAATATAAAAACCCGAACTCAAGATCTTTTCTGTAAAACATGAATATTTATCTCAGAGAAAGACACCACCAGCTATCTAGCTGGAAAAGCCTGAAACCTTGGAATGATCTTGACAACCTCTTTGCAACACCAATCCAATGTCAGGACCTATGAATTTTGCCTTTCAAATATATCTACTTCTTTCTTTTTTTTTTTTTAAGATTTTATTTATTTGATACAAAAATTTTTTTAAGATTTTATTTATTTATTTGACAGAGAGAGATCACAAGTAGACAGAGAGGCAGGCAGAGAGAGACAGAGAGAAGCAGGCTCCCTGCTGAGCAGAGAGCCCAATTCGGGACTCGATCACCAGGACCCTGAGCTGAAGGCAGGGGCTTAACCCACTGAGCCACCCAGGTGCCCCCACTTCTTTGTTTTTACTGCTGTAACCAAATCCCAGCTTTATCATCTGATACTGGACTTAGTTTCCTGACTGCTCTTGCTTGTCTTCCGTAATCCATTCTCCACAATGCATTGAGAGTAGCCTTTTTTTTTAAATTTTTTATTTCTTTTCAGCGTAACAGTATTCATTGTTTTTGCACCACACCCAGTGCTCCATGCAATCCGTGCCCTCTCCAATACCCACCACCTGGTTCCCCCAACCTCCCACCCCCTCGCCCCTTCAAAACCCTCAGGTTGTTTTTCAGAGTCCATCGTCTCTCATGGTTCACCTCCCCTTCCAATTTCCCTCAACTCTCTTCTCCTCTCCATCTCCCCTTGTCCTCCATGCTATTTGTTATGCTCCACAAATAAGTGAAACCATATGATAATTGACTCTCTCTGCTTGACTTATTTCACTCAGCATAATCTCTTCCAGTCCCGTCCATGCCTTTTTAAAACAACATTCTGAGCAAGTTGCTCTCCTGCTTAAAGCCTTTCAGGTGTTTCCACTGCTCCAAAAGACCAAAATCTGAAAGGTGCTTGCTTACAAGCTTCTACTTGACTGGCCTAATGGCTCAGCTTCATCAGACACTATCTCATCTCGTCTTGTTCACTGCTCTGGCCACTCAGCCTCCTTTCCATTAATGTACCATGCTTCTTCCCTTTCTTGGGTCTTTACATGTGTTCTTCCTTTGGTTTTGGAAAATCTCCAACAACCCCCCTCAGTAAGTTAACACCTACTTACTTTTTACAACTGATCTCAAAAAAGTTAGGAGAGCTTTCCTGTATAACTAGACAAGATCACACTTCAAGTTATACACTTCTGTAATGTTTGAAATAATATCTATTCCCCAGCTAGATTTTACACTCCATGAGATCAGGTACTCTGGCTTTTTGTTAATGTTCTTTAAATGAAATTTTTAATTTTGAAATATTTGCAGATTTACAGGAAGTTGTAAAAAGTAATGCAGAGAGTTCCCATATATGCTGTACCCAGTTTACCCCAATGGTAACATTTGCCAAACTATAGTACAATGTCACAACCAGGATATTGAATATTGATACATCAAGACACAAGATATTTCTAGTTCCAGGAGGATCTATCTGCTGCCAACTTCTTTATCTCTGCCAACCACTAATCTGTTCTCTGTTTCTTTTTTGTTTGTTTTTTGTTTGTGTGTGTGTGTGTGTGTGTTCTCTGTTTCTATCATTTTGTCATTTTGAGAATGTTATATCAATGAAATAATGCAGTGAGCAACATGTGAGGATTGGCTTTTCACTCAGCATAACCCTCAGGAAGTTCCCCCAGGTTGTCTTGGGTGTCAGCCGTTCATTTCGTTTTATTGCTTCATAGTGTTCTGTGGTATGGAAGCACTACCCCCATGGTATGATAGTTCACCATTTGTTCACTGAAGAACATCTAGGTTGTTTCCAGTTTGGGCTATTACAAATAAAGCTGCACTAAACATTCACGTACAGGTTTTTGTGCTAACCGACATTGTCTTTCTCTGAGGAAAATGACCAGGATTATAGTTTCAAGATCTTGCAGTAGTTGCATGTTTAGCTTTTTGAGAAACTGCCAAAGTGTTTTCCAGAGTGGCTAGACCATTTTACAGTTCCACCAGCAACATGTAAGTGATCCAGTTTCTTCACATCCCTGCCAGAATTTATGTGGTCACTATTTTTTATTTTAACCATTCCGATACGGTTGTGATGATATTTCACTGTGGTTCTAACTTGTACTTCCCTGATGGCTGATGTTGAACATCTTACCGTGTGCTTATTTACCATATGTATATCCTCTTCAGTAAAATGTCTCTTTATATCTTTTGCCCATTTTCTAATTTCATGAATTTTTTTCTACTGACTTTTAAGAGTTCTTTATATATTCTGTATACTAGTCTTTTGTTGGGTATATGGTTTGCAAATATTTACTTCTACTCTGTAGCTTACCTTTTCAACTTTTTTTTTCCTTTTCAACTTTTTAATAAAGTCTTTCACAGAGTAAAATTTTGAATCTTGATTACATCCAGTTTATAAATTTTTCCTTTTATGAATCTTAAGTTTGGTGTCAAGTCTAAGAACATTTCACCTAGCTCTAGATCCCAAAGATTCTCTTCTATTCTAGAATTTTTATAGTTAACATTTAAGTTTGTGCTCCATTTTGAATTGATTTTGTTGAAGGTATTAGACTACATCAAAGATCATTTTTTAAACTATGGAAATCCAGATATCTAATTGCTCCAGCACAATTTGTTGAAATAGGCTATCTTTCTTTGTTTAAAGTACTTTGTTAAAAGTCAATTAAGTGTGTTTATGTAGGTCTATTTCCAAGGTTCTCTGTTCTTTTTTGTTCCATTGATCAATGTGTCTATCTCTCTGCCAATACCACACAATCTTTATTACTGTTCTATAGTTGTAAGGTAAGTCTTATGGCTATATGATAAGTACTGCTATCACTATAAAATAAGCATACATTATTCTTTTTCAGAATTGTTGTAGCTATTCTTGTTCTTTGCCTTTCCATATACATTTTAGAGTAATCTTATTTATATCTATAAATATGCTTGCTAAGATTTTGATAAGAATTACACAAAACCTGTATATCAACCTGGGGAAAATTGACATCTTTACTATGGTGAATCTTCCAATCAATGAACACAGTATATTTCTCCATTTATTTAGATATTCAGTTTCTTTCATCTGCATTCTGAGATTTTGAGCATAGAAGTCCTATACATATTTTTTACATTTATGTCTAAGTCTCTCTGTCTCTCTTTTTTTTTTTTTGAGCGATTATAAATGGTATTGCCTTTTAAATTTTGGTAACCAAAATTTGTTAACCAAAATTTGGTAACTAGTTCATTGCTAGTATGTAGAAATACAATTAATTTTAGATATTTATCTGGTATGCTACAACCTTGCTGAACTTTAACTTATTCTAGTATTTTTGTAGATTCTTTGGAATTTTTTATGTAGACAGCAGTACTATCTGCAAAATGAAGATTTATTTCTTCTCTGATCTGTAAACATTTTATTTCCTTTTCTTGATTTATTGCACTGGGTAGAAATTGAAGCAATATATTGAAGAAGAGGGGTGAGAATGCACATCCTTGCCTTGTTGCCAATTTTTTAAAAAAGAAGCAGCAGCAGCATGCAGACTTTCACCATTAAGTATGTTAGCTATAGATTTTTTGTAGTTCCTCTTTATCAAATGGAGAAGATCCTCCATTTTTCTTATTTTTCTGGGAGGATGCTGAGTCGGTGTTGGAAGTTTGTCAAATACTTTTTCTGCACTGACTGACATGATCATGTGATTTTTCTTCTTTGCCTGGTAATCTGGTGGAATATACTGATTGACTCCCAAATGTTCAACCAGGTTTGCATACCTGAAATAAACCCTACTCCATCATGGTAAATAATTTATTTTTTATATAGCTGAATTCTATTTGCTAATATTTTGTCAAGGATTTTTGGATTTATATTTCAGGAGTGATATTGGCTATAGTTTTCTTTCTTTTTTGTCCACTGTCCTTATCTGGTTTTGGTATGGGACTAATACTAGCCCCATAAGATGAATTGGGAAGTGTTCTCTCCTCTTCTATTTTCTGGAGGAAATTGTGTAGAGTTATTGTTATTCCTTTTTAAATACTCGGTAGAATTCTCCAGTGAAGTTTTATAAGAAAATCTGATCTTGGGGGGGGGGCATCTGGGTGGCTCAATTGGTTAAGCATCTGCCTTTGGCTCAGGTCGTGATCCCAGAGTCCTGGGATCAAGTCTGGAAGGGTCTTGCATCAGGCTCAATGCTTCTCCCTCAGCCCAAGGAGTCTGCTTCTCCCTCGGCCCTTCCCCCCGCTTGCACTCTTTCTCTCGCACACTCTCTCTCTTTCTCTCTCACAAAAATAAATTTAAAAATATTAAAAAAAAAAAAATCTGGTCTTGGAGACCTCTTTTCAGCAGCTTTTAAATTGCTAATTCAAGGGACGCCTGGGTGGCTCAGTTGGTTAAGCAGCTGCCTTTGGCTCAGGTCATGATCCCAGCGTCCTGGGATCAAGTCCCACATCGGGCTCCTTGTTCTGTGGGGAGCCTGCTTCTCCCTCTGCCTCTGCCTGTGCTCACTCTCTCTCTCTTTCTGACAAATAAATAAAATCTTAAAAAAAAATAAATTGCTAATTCAATTTCCCTAATGGTTTATATAGACTTACTCAAATGATCTAGTCATGTTGGGGGAGTTGTGGTAGTTTGTGCTTTTCAAGGAGGCGGTCGATTTTGTCTAAGTTGCCAAGTTTATATGTGTAGAGTTGTTCATAGTATCTCTTGTCCTTTTGGTGTCTGCAGTTTGATATTCCATTTAACTCCTGATATTGGTAATTTGTATCTTCTCTCTTTTTTCTTTGTCAGTCTTTATAAGTGGTTTGTTAATTTTATCAGTCTTTTAAATCATTGATTTTCTCTATTATGTTTGTTTTCAATTTCATTGATTTCTTTTCTTTCATCCTTCTGTTACTTGCACTTATTCTGCTTTTCTTTTTCTAGGTTCTTGAGGTAAGGGCTTAGATTATTGATTTGCGGCTTTTCCTTTTCTCTAACGTATGCACTTCATTTCTCCTATAAATTTCCCTTTCAGCACTGTTTTAGTTATGTCTCACATTTTTCTATGATTATTTTTATTTTCATTCAGTTCAGTGTATTTTTTGGTTTCTCTGAAATATTTGCCTTATTTGCCCAATGGATTATTTTGAAGTGTGCTACTTATTAAATTCCAAGTGTTTGGAGATTTTCTTGGTGTTTCATATTACTGATTTGTAGTATCATTGCAGTGTGGTCAAGAAAATACATTCCAAATTATTTCAATTCCTTTCCATCTGTTGGGGTTTGGTTTATAGCCCAGGATATGGTCTATCTTTACATGTTCTGTGGACACTTTAAAAAATGAATATTGTCCTGCAGTTTGGTGGAGTATTCTATAAATGTCAACTTGATCCTGCTGGTTGATGGTATTGAGTTCTTCTACATCCTTGCTGATTTTTTGTACAGCTGTCCTATCGATTGGTAAGAAAGGAGTAAAATGTCTGAGTATGAGTATAGATTTGTCTATTTACTCTTTCATTTCTATAAGTTTTTTTTTTACATATTTTGCATCTGTGTTATTTGGTACATACACGTTTAGGAGTGCTATGTCTTGTTGGTCTGATTAATCTGTCAGTTTATTTCTTTGTCCACATTTGTGACATGTTCAGCCATTCTTTCTTCAAGTACTTTTTCAGGCTTGCTCTTTCACCTGTCCTTCTAGGACTCTAGTAACAATAGTATTAAATTTCTGTTGTCATTGTATGGACTCTGTTCTTTTTTTTTTTTTTTTTTTTTTCAATTTATTTTCTATGTGCTCAGAGTTTATCATTCTGTCTTCCAGCTCACTGGTTCTTCTGTTGCCTCCATTATACTGCTGAGCTCATCTCCTGAGATTTTTATTGTGCATATATCTCAGTTCTAAAATTTCCATTTAGTTATTATTTATACCTTCTATTTTTCTGATGACACTTTCTATTTCTTTGCTGAGGCATTCTAAGTTTTTTCATTTGTTTCAATTATGTTTATAATTGTTCTCTGAAACACTATTATCATGACTGCTTTAAAATCTATGTCAAATGTTCCATAAATAGTAGTTAATATTATCTTCATGATCATAACTTAATTATTGATGAATTTTAGAAGAGAGCCTCAAAATTTCTCCCATTATATAGATTTTCCTTCTTACAGCTTTTCAGCTTCTTGCACCCTGCACCTTCACTGGAACATATGGTAACTTTGCTCTTCTTGAGTGGCTTCTATTGTCTGTCACCTGTCATTCTGACTTAATTCCTAAACCTGTCTCTTATCCAGCAACTTCCCAACAGCTTCAGGTCTTTTCATTATTTTCATATATTGCCTACAGTTATACTGAACTCTTTCCCCCACAAAATGCACTTACAAACATGAGAAGTGTCTTTAGACATGTTCTGAGCTTTGAACAGTATTTATATATGTAGTACTAAGCATACCCCAGGAGTACTAAGAAACCAATACTTATTAAGAGCATTTGTTAAGAGCATTATTTCTATGCTTACATTAGATTACAATACATGAGGTTCTTTTTTTTTTTAAGGTTTTATTTATTTAGAGAGAGAGAGTGAGAGGGCAAGCGCAGAGGAGGGGCAGAGAAGAGAGGGACAGAGAGAATCTTAAGCAGAATCTGCACTGAATGCAGAACCCTATGGGGGGCTTGATCTCATGGCACAGATCATAACCTGAGCCAAAATCAAGTCAGATGCTTAACCAACTGAGCCAATCAGGTGCTCCAATGAGGTTCTATAAATTATAAGAGAAAATCAAGTTCTAACATTAATAACAAGAAACTTTTTTTGTTTGGAATACCTGTGTGTTCACTTAACTAATGAATTATATTGTGCAATTAACATTTTATCATTTAGAGTAAAAATAATTCAAGCAACTATCGTATGGATGGGGCAAGACTAGCATATCTCATGCTATTGACTGGGAGAGGACTGGTATATTCTGTGCTATGGACTAGGGAAGGACTAGTATACTGTGTTACAGAATAAGGGAAAGCTAGTACACTCTGTGTTAGAAGCACATCAGATTGTGTTATCCTGTGATGTGAACATATATTTCACAAAAGCAGAAAACAAGTGAAGTTTCTTTAAAAAGTCCAAAATGACTAAAAGGTTTCTCCTGACCAATTCAGAGTAAGAAAATAATAATATTAGTATAGTACTTTATAGCTTAAATATAGTTTTTCATACAATTTAAGTATACAGCCATTGATTAGGAAAGATGATTATCTAATTAACATATAACAAAAGACAATGACTTGATGCCTAATTTGTTCTGACCAAAGTATTGCAAAAGGTAGACAGTCATCGGCTGGTATGAATGGAGTTGAGCCTCAACTGAACCAAGAGTCTGCAATGTCAAGAAGCCATACACTTGTGGCATGTTGTCAGTTTGGGGTATTATTTATGAACAAGGTCCATAGCTGTCCATCCTTGCTAAATAGGAAAAGACTAAAAACTTGAATTCTAGTAATTTCCCATTTTCTTAACTCTGCTGAAATGGCAATTTACTTCTTAAGTAAAAGTTTTATGACTGCTTTTTTTGTCTATTAGAGATAAGAATTGTAGGGTATATTAATACTTTAAAAAAAAAAGAGTCTTCTTGACATCTAAGTAAGTGCTTAGCCTATTTTAAGGAGATGGACTGTATAGTGAGAATTTTCACTCCTAGGCTACTAATCATATGAAAATCTAATTTTTTTCATTTAAGTGCCTACTGTTAAGTTAGGTGCTATCATTATAACTTCTTCAATAATTTTACTGAATCCTATTGTGATAATAATTGCAACATCTTTCAACCAAGAAACAAAAGTTTAACATTCAATTGTTAATTCTCTCAACTTTCTTGTGAGGACAGTTAATTAACAGTCATCCAAGGGATCCATTCCTTCATGGAATAGAAAATATCAACACTGTTTTTCTTTAGATATTGGGCTTCATTAATATTTTTAATTAATATTTTATTTTATTTTTATTTTTTTTAAACATTTTATTTATTTATTTGAGAGAGAGACAGTGAGAGAGAGCATGAGCGAGGAGAAGGTCAGAGGGAGAAGCAGACTCCCTATGGAGCTGGGAGCCTGATGCGGGACTCGATCCCGGGACTCCAGGATCATGACCTGAGCCGAAGGCAGTCGCTTAACCAACTGAGCCACCCAGGCGCCCTTAATTAATATTTTAAAGGAATAAGGTTCTTTTTGAAAATCATAATAAAATAAGCTGCAGATTGGGGAAGGAAGTTTTAAAGCTATGATTTTTGCAGCAACCTCTTTGACATCAGACATAGCAACTTCTTACTAGACACATCTCCAAAGGCAAGGGAAACAAAAGCAAAAATGAACTATTGGGACTTTTTCAAAATAAAAACCTTCTGTACAGCGAAGGAAACTATCAACAAAACTAAAAGGCAACCTTCAGAATGGGAGAAGATATTTACAAATGACATATCTGTTAAAGGGTTAGTATCCAAGATCTGTAAAGAACTTATGAAACTCAAGACCCAAAAAACAACCCAGGTAAGAAATGGGCAGAAGACATGAACAGGCATTTTTTCCCAAAGAAGACATAGAGATCACTAACAGACACATTGAAAGATGCTCAACATCACTCATCACCGGGAAAATACAAATCAAAACCACAATGAGATATCATCTCGCCCCTGGCAGAATGGCTAAAATTAATGCAACAGGAAACAATAGGTGTTGTCAAGGATGTAGAGAAAGGGGAACCTTCTTGCACTGTTGGTGGGAATGCAAAGTGGTGCAGCCCCTCTGGGTATGGAGGTTCTGCAGAAAGTTAAAAATAGAACTACCCTACAACCCAGCAATTGCACTACTAGGTATTTACCCAAAGGATAAATAAATACTGACTCAAAGGCACATATGCATCCTGATGTTTATAGCAGCATTATCAACAGTCAAATTATGGAAAGACACAAATATCCATTGACTGATGAATAGATGAAGATGTGCTACACACACACACACACACACACACACACACACACACACACACACAATGGAATATTACTCAGCCATAAAAAGAAATGAAATCTTGCCATTTGCAATGACATGGATGGGGTTAGAGTCTATTACACTAAGCAAAGTAAGTCAGAGAAAGACAAATACTATATGATTTCACTCATATGTGGAATTTAAGAAATGAAACAGATGAACACGGGAAAAAAGAGAGGCAAGCTATATAACAGACTCTTGACTGTAGAGAACAAACTGAGGGTTGCTGGAGGGGTGGTGAGTGTGGGATGGGCTAGATGGGCAATGGGATTAAGGAGGACACTTGTGATGAGCACAGGGTGTTATATGTAAGTGATGAATCACTAAATTCTACTCCTGAAACTAATATTACGCTCTATGTTAACTAAATAGAATTTAAATTAAAACTTGAAACAAACAAAACTATGACTTTTAGGGACCTTTTCTTACAATGAAAAGAATACACAATTGGTGCCTGTAGACAAAATTTTTCCTGGTGATGATTACCAGGAAATTGCTTTCTTTAAACTTTTTCATTGTTAATTGATGTTACCATTGTAAGAAGATGCTGGTAAGGAGGAGTTTTTTATACGTCTTCTTAAGGCTGCTATTTACTTCAATAGGACCAGGAGTAATTGTGTTCTCAGATCCTTAGAAAATCCTGCCCTTTCAGGCCAAGACTTTTGACAGTTTGTCTACTTCTAAGAAAAAGGGCTCCATGGTTCAGGCATTTTTTTTTTAATTTTTTATTTATTTATTTGTCAGAGAGAGAGAGGGAGAGAGAGCAAGCACAGGCAGACAGAATGGCAGGCAGAGGCAGAGGGAGAAGCAGGCTCCCTGATGAGCAAGGAGCCCGATGTGGGACTCAATCCCAGGACGCTGGGATCATGACCCGAGCCGAAGGCAGCTGCTTAACCAACTGAGCCACCCAGGCGTCCCAAGGCATTTTAAAATAGGAAACAACCTCACCAGCGAAGGCTAAGAGATCAATGTAGATATCTGATTATTACTTAATGATATTACTTTGATTGCAAGCTCCACAGTGGCAGGAATTTTTGTGTTTTGCTCACAATTGTATCCCCAGTGCCTTGAACAGTGTCTGATGCATGATAGATTACCAATAAATATTTGTTCCATGAAAAAATAGAGTCTACAGGGGAGCCTCTAATATGAAATGAGTTCTTTTTACATGTTGAAAAAGTACTGAGAAAAACTGCTAATGATGTCCCCAAAGTCAGATCAGTCATATTTGAGGCATGCTGTGAGAGTGCCATACAGCTGAAGATAGTCAATTATTATCTCAGTTTATTTATTTACTTATTTATTTAGTTAGTTAGTTAATTGGTTAGTTTAGATGAGGGGGTGGAGGAAGGCAAAGGAAGAGGAGGGAGAATTCCAAGCAGATACCTGCTGAGTCTGGAGCCTGACTCAGGACTCTATCTCAAGACCCTGAGATCACAACATGAACTGAAACCAAGACTTGGAGGCTTAACTGCACCAGCCAGGCACCTCTATCATATCAGGTTTTTTTTTTTTTTAAGTTAAAGGAGAATGTTGTAAATTATACATAAAAAGCTATTATTATGGGAAATCATACATTTTTGAATCCTGGGAAAAATTTAGAAATCTTTTTGCTCTGAGCACTTATTAAAAGGATACACCAGAGAAAGCTTTCGTTTACGAAGTCATGGCTGATAAAGAGCTACTTCTTTCAGTGATGGAATTATCAGGTTGTTGGATGGAGAAACATTAGGCATCGGAGAAAAAAAACAAACAAACATACTAGCCTTGTACACCATACAAAAGAATTTACTTAGGGGATGGATTACAGTTGTTTAAATAATTAACTTAAAAAGAAAATTCAACTGAGAGAGCTATGTCTAATGATAGGTAGTAATATGAATAATTGCTCTATCCTAGGCAATCCAACCCTTTTTGTAAATAACCTGAATACAGACAGACATGGCATTCTTACCAAGTTCACAGATTTTATGAAACCAAAAATAACAATATGGTGGGTGGCAGAATCAGGATCCCAAATGATTTGCAGTGTTTAATATGTAGATATTCTCTCTTGAATCCTACAGATTTTTTATGTTTTTCTGTTCTGTACCTCAGAAGATCTATATATAAAGACTGTAACATCTTGGGTTCCAGTGACTTCCTGCTTCCAGCTGAGGCTGGCCAATTGAAGTCACAGGAAAGGAATCAGAGGAGGGGAGGAAAGAAAAGTGCAGTATGCATTTCCAGGGCTCCCTCCCCATCAGGCCAGTTTGACAATGGCTGTGCGCCTCTACCTAAGGCCACTGCTCCCTCCTATTCAGCAGTAACTCTCCATGGCTACAAGTTTTCCAATGTTCTGGTAACTGCTCTTACCCACTCCACTTTCTGTCCAAGAGATTGCAATGGCTGTCTACTATTGCTAGATTCAAGTTGTTTTTCCATCTCCTGAATGTTCCTTCTGTCCAAACCTTTGTAAATTGACCCTTTATTAAATTATCTTTAATTCCTTTTTGAGTAAGCCATCTCCCCCCACCCAAGTTTTAAATTCTACTTGGGGTGGGGGTGGGGGGCCAAAAACATGCAAGATGGAGATATGAAAAAAAAGCAGGATCAAAAAAATTATAATTACAGGTGCAATATGAGACTCCAAGTAATGTAATAAGGCTCCTGATAAGCATTTAACTTTGAGTTGCCCTAGTGCATCTATCGGTGACCAAAACAAGAAAAGTCATACTCACATACACCTCGGTCTGCTGTTCTGTAATCTACTCTGTGCCACTGACCTATTTGTCTTTTTTTGTGTGAAAATCACACTATTGAATGATGCTAATTACTACAGGGGGGCATTTGGAGAGTTTGTTTTTAATGATAGGGGTAGAGGAAATGCTCCTGTATTCTCAGTAGCTATCTGCTTCACCAGGCAAAGCACTTACATCCCTGTTTTAACTAGTGGCTAAAGGCCTCCACTGCTATTCTTTTTTTTTTTTTTTAAAGATTTATTTATTTGACAGAGATCACAAGTAGGCAGAGAGGCAGACAGAGAGAGAGGAGGAAGCAGGCTCCCCACCGAGCAGAGAGCCCGATGTGGGGCTCGATCCCAGGACCCTGGGATCATGACCTGAGCCGAAGGCAGAGGCCTTAACCCATTGAGCCACCCAGGCGCCCCTCCACTGCTATTCTTTAGCAAAAGTAGGGATGGCCAAATGCCAAATCCCCAACTCACCTCCCAGCCCATACCAAAACACTCTCCCCAGAAAATACCATCCATAGTCTCAGCTTGGAGCAATTCTGGAATGATTCCATCTCCATAGAAGACCTAAGTATACATGATTTGTGGTTCCTTTTATCCTTACTCAGAAATTGCTCAAAATTTCTACTCCACTGGTGTTTCTTGCTTTCCTGTGCTCTTGAAGACTTATGTATTTATCTATCTTTCTAGTCAATTCTAAGGGAGTAGGTTTATCAGATGAGGCTGCCACCTGGATCCAACCCCAGTAACTACTATACTTTTACTACTTTAATAATAGTAACTAATACTTATTGAGAACAATGTGCCAGGTACTGTGCTAAAAGATTAGCTTATATTATCTCCATCTTTGAAACAACTTAATGAAGAGGACTGGAGATGTTAACTTACCCATGTAAGCAATGGAGTAGAAATTCAAATTAAGACAATCTGACTTCAGAGCTCAGGCTCTTATTTCAGAAAAAAATACATTTGCTTTTACAGAAAATATATATACACAAATCTCTAGTGGCAAGACATTATCTGTTTTCATTTACCCCTCAGAGTTCATGAAGTTGCACAGCAATAATTACAATGATTATTAAGTAATTCACAAATTTATGAGAATTGAACTACTGAAAGAGAATGGGAGCTTAGAGAGTGCAAGCAATGGGACACATTTCCTGCCCTGCTGACATGCAAGTGGAAGAGTGGGTAAAAAAAACAGGAATAAAAGCAGATTGTATTATTTATGGTTTTGTTTTTTTTTTTAAAGATTTTATTTATTTATTTGACAGAGAGAGATCACAAGTAGACGGAGAGGCAGGCAGAGAGAGAGAGAGAGAGAGGGAAGCAGGCTCCCCGCTGAGCAGAGAGCCCGATGCGGGACTCGATCCCAGGACCCTGAGATCATGACCTGAGCCGAAGGCAGCGGCTTAACCCACTGAGCCACCCAGGCGCCCCTATTTATGGTTTTTTAAGATTTTCTTTATCTATTTGACAGAGATCATAAGTAGGCAGAGAGAGAGAGAGGAGGAAGCAGGCTCCCCGCTGAGCAGAGAGCCCAATGCGGGGCTCAATCCCAGGACCCGGGATCATGACCTGAGCTGAAGGCAGAGGCTTTAACCCACTGAGCCACCCAGGTGCCCTTATGTACTTTAACCAAAGAATTCATCATTCTGTAGATAATAAGCATTAACAAAATCGGGCTATATATTCTTACATTGGACACCATTTATATTGATAGAATTAAACCCTCAAAAATATTCCAACATTAATTAAATTTGATATTGTAATTATTATGATAATCTGCATGATTGTAACATAACCTGAACTGCTATTAAAATACTCCACAAGAACCATTACTAAAATAATTTACTGCACACTATAGGCTGAATCAGCCTGGATCCAATCAGTAGAGATAAACCACACACTAATTTCAACAGGGAAAGTTTAATAAAGGTTTATTAACTAAAACAGGATTGGAGTAATGAGGGATTGTTTAGAAAGAAGTCTACACAACATAGGAATAGCAGATATAAAGAGCGGTAACCACCCCTGGGGCTGAGAGTTCAAGGAAGAACACTCTCAGGGTTGCAATCTGAATCTTGTTGCAGAGTGAAGCCATGGCTCATTGGATGGTGGAGATAGTGCTGTGATGTTGACTGGTAGAACTTGCTGGGAGGTCACCCTCTAGGATGCCAGGTAAAGCTGTTGACAGGGAGATGTCTCACCACATGCACTACTACAAAACCACCACAGGGAATTACGTGGGAAGGCTCCTGGCCACCGGGTGTTACAGGAGCCAAGCGCTGAAGAAGCCACCCGCACTATACCAGACGGAGAAACTTCAAGCACCATAGGAGCCTCCCTGTACTCCCAGAGAATGGTCTGGAATGCAAGAGGCTACCCTGGGAGCAGACCAGACCTTCCTCCTGAAAGGTCTCTCCAACACAGTGCCTTCCACTGACAAAACTCAGCATCATACCAGTTGTCAAAGGAAAAAAAAGAATCCTTCAGTGGCCCATCCTCCTTTTTGCAGAAGCAATGAAGGGTGGGTTTAGAGCTGAGAGACCGTTGATTTGATAACTGGCACATAAGCCATTGTTTTCGTATCATGAGTGAATGCAAAATACCATATATTGAATACGCTTGCTGATGACTTGATTTCGAAATCATTTTGGGAGAAGACTTTACCTTAGGTAAAAGGCACTCACATTTGCTGCTGCTCAGAGTCCTACATGGATCATGTTTCAGACCTATCATTCCAAATTGTCACCCTCATGCACTATCAGATGTGGCTACCGATGCACAGTGTGGCCCATTTGCCAGACTTTGACTTGAAACCTGCAGTGGCTAGTATTAAACTGCCACAACAACATGCATCACATTCCCCCCTTCCTTCCTCCCGCCCTTTCTTCCAACAGGCAATTTTTGAAAGACTACAGTGGAATACACACTGGTATAAACAACATAGTAAAAATCTCTGCCCTGCTCAGGAGCCCAAGTTTTGATGGGAAAAACAACAAAGTAAAATATATAGAATGTTGGTTATAATTAGGGCATGCAGTAAATAAAACAGGAAAGGGAGATAAAAATATTAAGGATGGGGACAATTTTGAGTAAGGTGGTCAGAGAAGGCTTAGTAAGAGTTAACACAAGCACAGGTCTGATGTTTCTGGGGGGAAAAGTATTATAGGTAGAGGGAAATGCTGGTAATGTTGTGGAGTCTTGATTATGCATTTTCAAGCAACAGCAGAGGCTGGTGTGGTTGAAGCAGAGTTACAGAGAAAGCAGCAATGAGGTCAGAGAAGTAATAATGTGTGAACATGGGAAGTAGGAGCCAGACTGTGTCCATATAATCTCAATGCTGTCTAGAATATTCAGTAGTTTAAGAGTAATTTAGCATATTCTCTTGATTTAAAATACTAGAATGTTTTATTGGATTCTCACTGCCATTTCATCCACAGTAATGTCAATTATAAAATCTTACTTTACTGGGCGCCTGGGTGGCTCAGTGGGTTGAAGCCTCTGCCTTCGGCTCGGGTCATGATCCCAGGGTCCTGGGATCGAGCCCCGCATCGGGCTCTCTGCTCGGCAGGGAGCCTGCTTCCCCCTCCCTCTCTCTCTGCCTGCCTCTCTGCCTACTTGTGATCTCTGTCTGTCAAATAAATAAATAAAATCTTTAAAAAAAAAATCTTACTTTACTTTTTCAATTCTTGAAGCAGCTGCCACAACAAATCTCCGTAGGCCTTTAACTAACTTATATTCCAAAATGTATGATTTTGTGTCTTGCCAACAGGTTTAACCTAGAATTTGACAACAAATAGGTAGTAAATCTTTTAAAATAACCTCAAAGAAATACATATATTAATAGCAGAAAATAGTAAATATATTATTTTTTATTAAAGTATATCAATACCTAGAAACAATAAACAATAAACAAGAAATTATAAATACAGATACAAAATAAGTAGGTCAAAGAGTCACTTGAAATAGAAAACTTTTTAAGTTATTCTTAAAAGTATATCAATGGAAAAAAACATAAATTTGTTAACTTTAAATGCCACTATATGTATTGTAGGAATATACAACTTTAAAATCTTCTTGTTTAAGTTCTTAAATAATTACAGAGTGACTAAATATGTTCAGGATCTTTTGGGCACAAAAATTATTTAGACTCACCTAGCAAACCAAATACAGTTGACCTTTGAAAAAAATAAGTTTCAACTACATGGGCCCTCTTACATGCAGACTTTTTTGCAGTCCAGTACCATAAATTTATTTTCTCTTCACTATGATTTTAATATTTTTTCTCTAGATTAATTTATTGTTAGAATACAGTACATAACGTATCACCTGTTTACCTTATTGGTAATACAGCTTCCGGTCGACTGTAGGCTATTAGTAGTTAAGTTTTGGGGGAGTCAAAAGTTATACATCGATTTTGGGGGAGTCAAAAGTTATACATGGATTTTTGGGGGAGTCTGGAGGAGTCAAAAGTTATACATGGAGTTTTGACTATGTGGGGAGTTGATGCCCCTAACCTGTAATTCATTATGCTGTATTTCTGTTGTTTTAAATTTTGCTTATAAAGGTGTTAATTCATTAATTCAGAGTAATACTGTAAAACAATACTCTGACTTGTATTTGCTACATTTTGAATATTTGGAGAAATTACTTTTGAGGGGGACTTTATATAATTGAACCATTTGAGTTACTAATAATCACATTGACAAATTCAGAAAATTTCCCCACCAACACTGAAATTATCCATCAGAATCACAGTAGATTCCCTATGTCACATGCAAAAATACCTTCCAAGTTCTATATCCATATATTTCAATCAGGTTCAAAAGGGAGGAAGGGATGCAAAAGTAAAACTGTAATAACAATTTTAAATACCATACTCCATTTTCCCTGAAATTTTTGTCTTTGAGTTAGTATAATGGTCTAAATTTTGCCCAAAAAAAAAACTAAGAAAAATATTTCTTCAGTCTTCCAAAAATTTAAATACTTCTTGGGTTTTCAACTCAAATTATATGTAATTACAAACCTATAATAAAGCACAAAGTTAGCAAAATATTAAAAAAAATTAACCTCAAATAAATATAATTTGATCTTATGTTATAGTACCTTTGTTCTACTCACTTTTTTCAGCTTGCTAAGAAGACTCTAGATTTCTTTTCAATGTTTAAAAGCAACTGATATTTTCATTTCCTCTTCCCTTTAAAAATAGTAGAAAAATCTATTTTAAAATAGAGGCAAAAGCTCCTTGAAACATTTTTCCTCACCTCAAAACAGACCTATACTTGGTATATATTTTTTTACATTTTTAAAATGGGAGACAGAGGATCATAATGAAACAATTTTCTTTTTATAACTAAGTCTGACAGAGTGACATATCCATGGGACACACAAGAAAAATACTGTGTGTGTAATTTTTATACATATATATATACATATGTGTGTATATATATATATATATATGACACACCATTGCCTTATATAGTACCCCTAATTTAAAAGACTGCATTAAATTCACTTATCTATATCTATTATTTTAGATACAGCAATTACTATCATTTAAGATAAAACAATACTGATGTTCAAAGTACTTCTGTAGATAATAAAGTAGATAATACGGAAGATAAGTGTTTGCCCCATAACCAGATAACTACAGGCAACAACTAAGCACACAAACCAGAAACATAAATAATATACTATTCATTATGAACAAGTTCTAGTCAGGCTTCATATCATACTTAATGGCTAAAAACTAAAGAGCACCTAGCAGAAGAAATAAATGCTTTCATGTGAATCAAAAAGGTTCACTTAGCAAATCCTCAGCAATACTGACCATAAAGACAACATTACACATCAGCCTCTTCCTTAAGATTCTATCTCCTTGGTCTGCTTCAGAGAGCTCACTATAGGTTGATTACATACATTTATGCTGCTTCTCAAGAGAAGCAAAGTTCATAGCTTTGCATGTGATGGCATCCTTGACAGGATGACAGGATGTCTCAAATACACAGAGGTACCCAATGTGCACTTTCCAACTTACACATAGGAATATGCTTGCTTTCTATAATGTGTATTTAAGAAGAGCTCAAGACTTTCTTAATAAAATGTAGATGGCAATGAAATTTTCTAAGTCATGAAAGACTATCTGAAAGCTATTAAATAAATTCTATCTTAATTACTGTAATTTTAAGTACACCTTATTCTGAATAATTCAAATAATATCTTTAAGCAAATTTATAATGTACAGAGTTTAGCCTTGCCAATATGGAAACTTAATTTAAAAAAAGAGAAAGAAAAGAAAACTATTCAAAGCCTCTAGCCAGAGATAAAATTGTAAATCATTTTAGGCTTTTTAACAAAGTACTTAAATTTTCATACAAAACCATAATTCTTCTTTCCTTAAAAATATATTCTCTAGTAGAATACCAAACTAGAAAAGAGATCTGAATAAATCATACCTAAAGCATGATCTTTCAGTGTAAAATATTTTCCCACAGATCCAAGGAGACCAAAAACTATGACATATAACCCAAAAACAGAAGCCTAGGGACCCAGGATATGAAAAACATAAGAGACCAGATCAGCAAAAGAAGCATAAGCTCACAATCACATAAGACAGAACATCTATACAAAAGTTTTAAAAATAAAAAATAAATACAGGCCATAGAATTAAGTTAAAAGTGAAAAGTCAGTACATTTTCATGAAAGGACATAAAAACTTTGTGAATACTGTAACCACTATATAAATACAGGCCTACACCAGAGATATTGTGGGTTCAGTTCCAGACCACTACAATAAAGCAAATATTGCAACAGTGAGTCAAATGAATTTTGTGGCTTCCCAGTACATATAAAAATTACATTTATATTACACAGTAGTCTATTAAGTGTACAATAGCATTATATTTTAAAGAAACAATGTCTATATCTCAATTTTAAGATATTTAAATTAATTTAAATTAATTTAAAAAATTTTTATTGCTAAAAAATGCTAACCATCATCCGAGCTTTCAGCAAGCCTTAATTTTTTTGCTGGTGGAGGGTCTTGCCTTGATGTTGATGGTTGCTGACCGATCAAGATGGTGGTTGCTGAAGGTTGGGGTGGTTGTGGCCATTTCTTAAAATAAGACAGTAATGAAATTTGCCTCATTGATGGACTCTTCCTTTCACGAACAATTTCTCTGTAGCATGAGATACTGTTTGACAGCATTTTACCCACAGAAGAACTTCTTTCAAAATTAGAGTCAATCCTCTCAAACCCTGCTGCTGCTTTATCAACTAAGTTTATGTAGTATTCTAAATCCTTTGTTGTCATCTCAACAATCTTTACATCATCTTCACCAGGAGTAGATCCCATTTCAAGAAACCACTTTCTCTGCTCACCCATGGGAAGCAATTCCTCCTCCGTTGTAGTTTTATCATGAGATCGCAGCAATTCAGTCACATCTTCAGGCTCCACATCTAATTCTAATTCTTTTGCTATTTTTACCACATCTGCAGTTACTTCCTCCACTGAAGTCTTGAACCCCTCAAAGTCAACCATGAGGGCTGGAATCAACTTCTTCCAAACTCCAGTTAATGTTGACATTTTGACCTCTTCCCATGAATCACGAATGTTCTTAATGGCATCTAAAATAGTGAATCTTTTCCAAAAGGCTTTCAGTTTACTTTGCCCAGATCCATCAGAGGAATCACTATCTACGGCAGCTATAGCCTTACGAAATGTATTTCTTAAATAGTAAGACTTGAAGGTTGAAATGACTCCTTGGTCCATGGGTTGCAGAACAGACGATGAGTTAGCAGGTATGAAAACAACATTAATCTCATTGTACATCTCCATCAGAGCTCCTGGATGACCAGGGGCATTGTCAATGAGCAGTAATATTTTGAAAGCAATTTTTTTTTCTGAGCAGTAGGTCTCAACTGTGGGCTTAAAATATTCAGTAAACCATGTTGTAAACAGATGTGCTGTCATGCAGGCTCTGTTATTCCATTTATAGAGTACAGGCAGAGTAGATTTAGCATAATTCTTAAGAGCCCTAGGATTTTCAGAATGGTAAATGAGCATTGGCTTCAACTTAAAGTCACCAGCTGCATTAGCTCCTAACAAGAGAGTCAGCCTGTCCTTTGAAGCTTTGAAGCCAGGCATTGACCTCTCCTCTCTAGCTATGAAAGTCCTAGATGGCATCTTTTTCCAATATAAGGCTGTTTCATCTACATTGAAAATCTGTTGCTTAGTGTAGCCACCTTCATTAATTATCCTAGCTAGATCTTCCGGATAACTTGCTGCAGCTTCTACATCAGCACTTGCTACTTCACCCTGCACTTTTATGTTATAGAGACGGCTTCTTTCCTTAAACCTCATGAACCAACCTCTGCTAGCTTCAAACTTTTCTTCTGCAGCCTCCTCACCTCTCTCAGCCTTCATAGAATTGAAGAGAGTTAGGGCCTTGCTCTGGATTAGGCTTTGGCTCAAGGGAATGTTGTGGCTGGTTTGATCTTCTATCCAAACCACTAAAACTTTCTCCATATCAGCAATAAGGCTGTTTCGCTTTCTTATCATTCGTGTGTTCACTGGAGTACCACTTTTAATTTCCTTCAAGAACTTATCCTTTGCATTTACAACTTGGCTGACTGTTTGACGCAAGAGGCCTAGCTTCCGACCTATCTCTGCTTTTGACATGCCTTCCTCACTAAGCTTAATCATCTCTAGCTTTTGATTTAAAGTGAGAGACATGCGACTCTTCCTTTCACTTGCACACTTAGAGGCCATTGTGGATTATTAATTGGCCTAATTTCAATATTGTTGTGTCTCAGGGAGTAGAGAGGCCCGAGGAGAGGGAGGGATGGAGGAAGGGCCAACTGGTAGAACAGTCACAACACATGCAGTATTTATCAATTACGTTCACTGTTAATGGGTCTGGTTCATGGCACCCCAAAATAATTACAATAGTAACATCAAAGATCACTGATCACAGATCACCATAACAAATACAACTAGAATGAACAAGTTTAAAAGACTGAAAATTACCAAAATGTGACAGAGACACTAAGTGAGCAAATGCTCTCGTTAAAAATGGTGCCAATAGACTTCCTCAATGCAGAAGTACCACCTTTGATTTGTAAAACACACATCTGCGAAGCACAATGAAGTAAAGTGCAATAAAACAAGGTATACTGTATCTGTATAGGTATACCTATACTGTATTAACCTTCAGATTTGGGTTATTTCTTTTGGGAGGTTTAAGGTATTAATTTTTAATCTCAAATTCTTTACAAAGAAATTTACCTCCCTCTGAAATAGTAAGTCAGGTAGTACTTCAAGTTTTTTCCTTCATGGAAACAGTTGCTGGAATAGAAAAATCTTTTCATGCTCTAATAAAGATTTTGAATGTAAATCTTTTTCTCCTACAGAAATCAATTATTGGTAATATATCTTCTTCTCTTAGCAAATTAAAGAACTGTTGAATCACATATTTAATACCAAAGAAAACATGATATAATTTAAAAATGTGTTTATACACCAGCTCAAGACAATCAATTAACCTCCGTTTCCACTTAAAAAACACAAGACAAAAGGAAGTTTTTCAGTCCACTCTTCAAAAAAGGGGACAGGTGGCTATAGGGGCTAATTCAGAAATTACAGTTGTCCTTTATCTGCCGGAATGTAACTCATGAACTGTCACCCCTTTCTAATTCCTGTATGTTGTCACCCTTATTGCTTTCTTTGCCCTCTTGGTATGTACGAAGCTGCTCCATGAAGCCAGCATTTGGACATATGGAAGGCCTTGCATTTTTCACCAAAGAGAAAGCACTTGTAAATGAAATTTCTTCAGAATTCATCAGGAAACCTATTACAATTGCAGCAGCCCTGGAAACTCCTGCATTACAATGAACAAGAAGCACTCCATCCTGCAATAAAACCAATCAAAAATCTCCATTATTCACTTAGAAAGTTTATTAAATCACTTGTACATTCTTATGCTACTTGAAATTATAAAAATACTCATTTTATCAATTTGTTTGATTCAATGTATTCAATTACCAAAATACAATTCCTTATAAGCAATGAATGGAAAAAAATCAATTAATCCATCAAAAAACTTCTCTTTCTACCCCCCAGGGATTGAAATGCTTTGATAATGTATTTGGAATTTTGAAAAAGTATCTTTTATCAAACTGAAGTATCTAGTAAAGTATATCTAAAAGCCTGTGTTAGGAGATACACATCTATAAATAAGAGAAAAATCACAGGTAATATACATATAGAAATAAATAAAACCATAGTCATAACACTAAACAGAAAGACCGAAACATCACAGGCACACAGTGTTCCTACAAAGAAACCAGTGTCACTGGCTTGGTAATCTATGTGTAAAATGACCAGAAAGGAAAAAATTTTCTACCCTCAGATATACTTTATTCTAGAAGGGAGTAACTTTAAAAAAGTTAAATTTATGAGGTAGTAAAATGATGACACAAACAGCTCATGACAATGTGAAGTAGAAAAGGCAATTAGATACTTTAGCATCAGGTCAATAAATGAAAAATGTCTCAGATAACTTGCAAATGATACTTTACAAGTGAAAAGGGACACGGTGCAAGACCAATGCTGATGGGGGTAATACTGCATTAATAATGAAATGATGGAGCTGACGGAAAAGCACTGATCAGGCTGCCTTGTCTCAGGCTTTTAAAAAGTTAATTATCTAAGCAAAATGAACTGAACTGGAAGCACACCTTACAGAATTAGACATTTTAGTTACTTTATTTCCTGATTCTTCTTTGGTACAACACAAAAGAAAGATTGGAACAGGGTAAGGGGGAAAAAATAAAACCTAAACTAAGTCTCTACCCAAAGCATATATTAACAATACCATATTTATAACTCATTGGATCATTTCACTTTTGCAAGGTAGTTTTTTCACAATTAAAAATCTGTTGAAAATTCCTTTCCTAATCTATTGCAATAAATTTACAAATGCTTCTCATTTCAAGAAAACCAAATGATTCACAATAAAATTAGTTAATCTTTTGAAAATCCTCATATCAAAAAGACACTTTCAATTGTTTTCTTATATATATGATTATTTCCAAATTTTAACTGTTTCTGTACAGGATGGGCTAACACCAATACTCACTATACATACATGCAACTTTCTTACTTTGTATAATAGCTCATTTTTATGAGATTAAAGGCACTTAAAAATCATATTACAGTAAATTATGAAAACTGGTAAGGAACTTCTTTTATCTCAAAACAAATCAGTTGTTCAAAAGAAACCTAAAATTGTAAGCTAAATAAGAGATATCATTCAATGTCATTTTTAATATTTCCTGACTACATACTAGTTATCAGTTTTGAGACATAATATGTCTTTGCAAATGAAACAAGCTTTATTTTCAGCCTTACATACTATGTATCCATGGTCGGCTCATGTTTAATAATGTTAAGTATTCCTGGGTGGCTCAGTGGGTTAAGTATCTGACCTAAGTATTCTCAGGAAAGTTATTGGCTTTTTATCCCCTTTCTAGAACTCAAAATAGTAATAATTTAAAAATTTATAAAGAAACTTTTTCTTTTGCACCAGCTATTGTCCTCTGCCTAGAAGGCCTCTGCTCCACTTCTTGGTCTAGCTAATACAGGGTTCTATTCTAAGTAGTCTGTCTCTTTCTGAGTGAGATGGGGTCAGGGGAATATCTTAGCCATCTTTGTATGCTGTGTCCTTAGTGCAGTTTTAGGCACATAGTAGATATTCCATAAATGTTTGCCAAGCAAATAAATTAATTTTGTTTTCCATTTCCAAAAAGAAAGTGTTCTCTTAAAAATTTGAATCATCAAAATTGAGGAAGACACAAAGAAATGGAAAAATGTTCCATGCTCCTGGATTGGAAGAATAAATATTGTGAAAATGTCTATGCTACCTAAAGCAATCTACACATTTAATGCAATTCCTATCAAAGTACCATCCATTTTTTTCAAAGAAATGGAACAAATAATCCTAAAATTTATATGGAACCAGAAAAGACCTCGAATAGCCAAAGGAATATTGAAAAAGAAAGCCAAAGTTGCTGGCATCACAATTCCGGACTTCAAGCTCTATTACAAAGCTGTCATCATCAAGACAGCATGGTACTGGCACAAAAACAGACACATGGACCAATGGAACAGAATAGAGAGCCCAGAAATGGACCCTCAACTCTATGGTCAACTCATCTTCGACAAAGCAGGAAAGAATGTCCAATGGAAAAAAGACAGCCTCTTCAATAAATGGTGTTGGGAAAATTGGACAGCCACATGCAGAAAAATGAAATTGGATCATTTCCTTACACCACACACGAAAATAGACTCAAAATGGATGAAGGATCTCAATGTGAGAAAGGAATCCATCAAAATCCTCGAGGAGAACACAGGCAGCAACCTCTTCGACGTCAGCCGCAGCAACATCTTCCTAGGAACATCACCAAAGGCAAGGGAAGCAAGGGCAAAAATGAACTTTTGGGATTTTATCAAGATCAAAAGCTTTTGCACAGCAAAGGAAACAGTGAACAAAACCAAAAGACAACTGACAGAATGGGAGAAGATATTTGCAAATGACATATCAGATAAAGGGCTAGTGTCCAAAATCTATAAAGAACTTAGCAAACTCAACACCCAAAGAACAAATAATCCAATCAAGAAATGGGCAGAGGACATGAACAGACATTTCTGCAAAGAAGACATCCAGATGGCCAACAGACACATGAAAAAGTGCTCCATATCACTCGGCATCAGGGAAATACAAATCAAAACCACTGGTGTGAGATATCACCTCACACCAGTCAGAATGACTAAAATTAACAAGTCAGGAAATGACAGATGCTGGCGAGGATGCGGAGAAAGGGGAACCCTCCTACACTGTTGGTGGGAATGCAAGCTGGTGCAACCACTCTGGAAAACAGCATGGAGGTTCCTCAAAATGTTGAAAATAGAACTACCCTATGACCCTGCAATTGCACTGCTGGGTATTTACCCTAAAGATACAAACATAGTGATCCGAAGGGGCACATGCACCCGAATGTTTATAGCAGCAATGTCTACAATAGCCAAACTATGGAAAGAACCTAGATGTCCATCTACAGACGAATGGATAAAGAAGATGTGGTATATATACACAATGGAATACTATGCAGCCATCAAAAGAAATGAAATCTTGCCATTTGCGACGACGTGGATGGAACTAGAGGGTATCATGCTTAGCGAAATAAGTCAATCGGAGAAAGACAACTATCATATGATCTCCCTGATATGAGGGAGAGGAGATGCAACATGGGGGGTTGAGGGGGTAGGAGAAGAGTAAATGAAACAAGATGGGATTGGGAGGGAGACAAACCATAAGTGACTCTTAATCTCACAAAACAAACTGAGGGTTGATGGGGGGAGGGGGTTGGGAGAGGGGCTGGGGTTATGGATATTGGGGAGGGTATGTGCTATGGTGAGTGTTGTGAAGTGTGTAAACCTGGCGATTCGCAGACCTGTACCCCTGGGGATAAAAATATATGTTTATAAAGCTGTAAAAAAAAAAAAAAAAAAAGAAAGAAAGAAAGGATGAATACCCAAGTTTTGTAGCAACATGGATGGGATTGGAAGAGATTATGCTGAGTGAAATAAGGCAAGCAGAGAGAGTCAATTATCATATGGTTTCACTTATTTGTGGAGCATAACAAATAGCATGGAGGACAAGGGGAGATGGAGAGGAGAAGGGAGTTGAGGGAAATTGGAAGGGGAGGTGAACCATGAGAGACTATGGACTCGGAAAAAACGATCTGAGAATTTTGAAGGGGTGGGGGGTGGGAGGTTGGGGTCACCAGGTGGTGGGTATTGTAGAGGGCACAGATTGCATGGAGCACTGGGTGTGGTGCAAAAATAATGAATACTGTTATGCTGAAAAAATAAAAAATTAAAAAAAAATTTGAATCATCATTTTGCTCTGGGCAGATAGAAATCATGTTAAAGTATTTCTAGTTTATCAAGCATTCTTTGTTCTCATGCTGTTGTGAATAACTTTTCAACTAGATTGCAAGCTCTGTGAGGGCAGTAGTATGTATGTTTCCCTCATATCTTCTCAGAATAAGTAATTAATATTTGTTGACAGATAAACTGAGCCAAGTTTAGGTCTTTTTTAAATGAGTCTTTTGATATCAAATGTTAAAATATATATATATATATATATCAAAATGTTACCAGTAGTTATGTCTAAACAGTGTAAGGACAGTAAATTTTTACTTATCTGTGTTTTTTAATTTTTCTACAATGACATTGTTTACTTACATCATGTTTTTAAAATCACATCACATAAAATGAGTAATAGAGTAAACATGGAATATCAAATACACCTTTTCATATTAACAAAACCTTCTGCACATAAAAATAGGGAGTCAAGTAAATTTTCATAAAAGAACTGTTAAGGCTATAGAGGTTACCCTACTACTTTCCTCTCATGTGTATTTCTGTCTCTTAATGCAAAAACCTAACAAATAATGCGTGAGGCAGAGATAGAGGAAAGGCAGAGAAACCAAACAATAGGGTTTTACAAGTACAGAAAACAATGAGAAAAGACATGGGAAAAGAGAAGAGAATCCTTTTGGCAGCTGAACATGAAAAGATAAAACAAGTAAGTATAGGGCTAGAAAGGTAGTTTTAAGACACTCAATTCACTGAGTAATCACATTTAATAAAACCTGTACATACAACAGAGAAAGTTATGAAAGGATTTCTTCTAGAAAAAAGTGGAAAAAATTCAAGAATTCTATTGCTAAAACTAAGTATGTATTACTCTGAACAGCAAAGAGTTTTCAGGGCAAGGAAATATTGGCTGAGATTAGGATTGCAGTATAAAACATAATGCTTGAGAAAATTAGAACAGATTATGGAATTCTAATACATCTTATAGCAGAAACGTTTTAGGTACCTCCTCAGATTCTCTTGGTGCCATCACGTCATGGGCCCTAAGCTTCTCCACCTCTGCCTCCACTTCTTGGCCAACTGCTCCCCTTAGGCCTGATGAGTTTTGCTTGCCTAAGAAGGCCTGGCTCTTCCCCCGTGGTGGTCACTGCATAAACAAGTAGGCCCTGAATTCTGGACTCTCCTGCTGCTTCTGATGTGAATGAAAAGTCAGACCACAGACTACTGAGTTTGGCTTCAAGGCAGCTGCTAAAGGAGTGGATTGTTGTAACTTGGAATTGTGGTATTAGTTACCTCCCTGTGGGCAAAGTTTGATCGTGTAGAACAGGAGCTGACAGAGAGCCAGATGAATTCTCTCTTCTCTCCCTCCCAAAGTCTGTACAGTGGCGCAGTTTCTTTGTCCTCCCTGCCGGAATGACTTCAGTAGCAAAGGAGGTACACCTGCTGAGTACCCAACTATTTCACCGGCAGCTCCCTGTGCAGTTGTGCTGAGCAAGGGAAATGCATCATCCTTTCGCAGCTTCCCATCCTTTCCTGAGTCACCTCCCTTTCTTCCCACTCTCATTGCCCATGGATTCCATCTTTCAAATGAAGCACCAGCTCTTAATCTTTGTCTCGGGTTCTGTTTTTTAGGAAACCCAAGAAAAGGAAACTTTTAATTAATTATTACTCTTTCCACATTTTACTTGCAACATGTACATGTCTTCAAATAGGAATATGCATATGGATGATGCCTACGTTTTTCTTTTACCATTTAAGGCATATTCCACATCTCCTTAGAGAAGCAGCTAATAGAGAAACATGATCATGTTTTTTTTTTTTTTTTAAAGATTTTATTTATTTATTTGACAGAGAGAGATCACAAGTAGACAGAGAGGCAGGCAGAGAGAGAGAGAGAGAGAGAGAGAGAGAGAGAGAGGGAAGCAGGCTCCCTGCTGAGCAGAGAGCCCGATGCGGGCCTCGATCCCAGGACCCTGAGATCATGACCTGAGCCGAAGGCAGCGGCTTAACCCACTGAGCCACCCAGGCGCCCGATCATGTTTATTTTTAACACTATCACACCTGACACACTGGAATGTTATAATCTAGACCTTATAAAGGTTTTCATAAGAGAAAACACTGGCCAATATTAGGCCTTGAATTAGAAACCCTCCTCCTCTTCTTTTATCTAAATATCCGCTATTAAATAAAGCTGAATGGCAGAGTTGAATAGATTTATATTTTCCAGATAATCTAAAGGAAAGCACCTAGAACAGTGCTGGACATGTAAAGCATCCAGTAAATTTTACTAAATATAAAGAAGGAGGGGCGAGGGAAGAAAAAAAGGAAAGGAGAAAAGGTAAAAGAGAAATCATTACCCAGATTCAACTAAGCTGGATTCTGATGTTAAGTGTCATTAATTGTTAGGTGCCCCAGGACAGTTAACTTTTCTCTGTAAATGCTTCTACATTCCCATCTACTTATGTCACATAAACTTTGCAAGAATTATATACTAACTAAAAGTGACATCATTTCAAGGTATAATTACTGGTAACAGCCAACCTAGAACCCCAGTGTTAACTTGGATCTATTACCAAAGTTGAAGTAGGACATTATCTGTTGGTCTTTTAAAATCAGAGAACCAATGCACAGCTTCTGATCAGCATTTTCATACAATCTCAATAAAGCAATACACATTTAGTCTTTAGAGCACCCTATAATTTTCTATTATTAAAAATGCGTAAATTCACTATCCCTACCACAGCCATAAAAATGCAAATTAATCTTCATAAATACATTGAAAGGACTACAGCAGCATCCATCCCATACTCCATCTGATTATCTTGCAAAGTGGTCAGAGGGCAGGTGGTTATAAACCATCGAAGGAAATCTAAGTACATATAAACACAGAAAAATTCAGTAAGTGGAGAATTTTATCTCCTACCATTTCTGAGGAAGCTATAGGAAGATGAGAAATTAATGTTAAAAGTAAGTATCTCGGGGTGCCTGGGTGGCTCAGTGGGTTAAAGCCTCTGCCTTCGGCTCAGGTCATGATCCCAGGGGTCCTGGGATGGAGCCCCGCATCGGGCTCTCTGCTTGGCAGGGAGCTTGCTTCCCTTCCTCTCTCTCTGCCTGCCTCTCTGCCTACTTGTGATCTCTGTCTGTCAAATAAATAAATAAAATCTTTTTAAAAATAAATAAATAAATAAATAAATAAAAGTATCTCATAAAGAGGCACCTGGCTGGCTTAGTCAATAGAGCGTGCAAATTTTGATCTCAGGGTTGTGAGTTTGAGCCCCACATAGGGCACAGAAATTATTAAAAAAAAAAAAAAAGTACATATCTCATTGAGAGGAAAAAAACTGGACAACTAAATAGTTGTAGAAGTTCATGAAAGACTGTTGGGGGGAAATTTCATAGTGATTCTCTATGTATTCATTACAAAGAGAATAAAGATTGAATAATGGACTTGTATTTTAAAATTTCTGCCTTTGAAGAACTGTGGATCAAAACAAAACTTACCTTCATTTTCACTTGTTCAATAAATTCAAAACATTCTGGAAAATAAGACAGGATATTGGTTTCAGGCAGATCCAATATAGAAATGCTCTTATATATAAAGTCACCGAGGAAAGCATTTTCAACTCCATATGCAACATTGAGAATATGAGTCACCTTCAAGAGAAAAAAAAAAGATTATTTTTAAAACTTAGCTATGAATTAATATTTGGCAAGAGAATGGGATGTTGAGATTTGTAACAAGAATAAACAACTTAAGCATAAGTCACTTGAATAATATGTGCAGGAAGCCGCCTCTGATACCTCCCTCACCAAAAGTGCTAATTCTCTGTATTCCCATAGCACCCTCTACCTGCCCTAATTATAGCTCTCCCCACTTTGAGATTATCTGTCTCCCTGATGGTACTAGAAACTCCAAGAGGGTAGGGACCATGTTTGGTTTATTCACTGTTATAGAGGTAAGCACTGTGAGGGGCACCTGGGTGGCTCAGTGGGTTGAGCCTCTGCCTTTGGCTCAGGTCATGATCCCAGAGTCCTGGGATCAAGCCCCGCATCAGGCTCCCTGCTCGGTGGGGAGCCTGCTTGCCCCTCTCTCTCTGCCTGCCTCTCTGCCTACTTGTGATCTCTCTGTCTCTGAGTCAAAAAAAAAAAAAAAAAAAAGTAAGCACTGTGAGTGAGCAGTGACCTGAGCACAGAAAGCACCTAAAATATTTGTTGGAAAAATCAATGACTATCCATATAAAAATCTTGAATAAGGGAAGTATATCAATAACACAAACTTCCCTTTCAGTAACTATTTCCCAATTTCCCTTCACATTCATTATAAATACGATGGTTCTCAAGAGTGGCGGCACCGGAAAACAGTATGGAGGTTCCTCAAAAAGTTGAAAATAGAGCTACCCTAAGACCCAGCAATTGCACTACTGGGTATTTATCTGAAGGGGCACGTGCACCTGAATGTTTATAGTAACAATGTCCACAATAGCCAAACCATGGAAAGAACCTAGATGTCCATCAACAGATGAACTGGATAAAGAAGATATGGTATATACAGACTATGCAGCCATCAAAAGAAATGAAATCTTGCCATTTGCAATGATGTGGATGGAACTAGAGGGTATTATGCTAAGCGAAATAAGTTAATCAGAGAAAGACAATTATCATGTGATCTCTCTGATATGAGGAATTTGAGAGGCAGGGTGGGGAGTAGTGGGGGTAGGGAAGGAAAAAATGAAACAAGATGGGATCGGGAGGGAGACAAACCGTAAGAGACTCTTAATCTCAAGAAACAAACTGAGGGTTGCTGAGGGGTGGGAAGGTAGGGATAGGGTGACTGGGTTATGGACATTGGAGAGGATCTGTGCTATGGTGAGTGCTGTGAAGCCTGATGATTCACATACCTGCACCCCTGAGACAAATAATACATTATATGTTAATTAAAAAAAAAAAAAAAGAGTGGCTACACATTTGAATCACTCAGTGTGCTTTTAAAAGATGTCAATGCCATAGGGCCTCAAACCCAGAGCTTCCAGTGAATGAGTCTGGTTGAAAGGATGGTCATGAAAGATTTTCTTTCCAATGGTACACAAAAGCAAACTTCTACTCCATCTGTGCATTTGAGTTCCTTTCCTACAGCCTACCAAGCATATGGAAGGAGCCATGTGGAAAGTCAGTTAAAAGATTCCAAAAGTAAAATGGATCAGGAAAATAAGGCACTGTTTCTTGTTATGACATGCCTCACTGTTCTTATTCTCTCTCTTAACGTGGGTGTTAGGTTTTGCCTGATCTTCGTGTTTTCATGTACTTCACACATATTTTAGACTATGTGTCCAGCTCTGCCTCTTTTGCCCCTACTACCCTCATAGATATGGCTCTGACAGTGCCCTACTCCTCCCCCTATACAGCTGACTGCATTCAGGCAGACACCCAACTTAAACAAGACTAATCAAATTATCTTTAGAAGTTTTCAAAATAGGTGTACAAGACTGCTAGTATGATCCCCAAATTTGATAGCTGTAAGACAGCCACTTTCTTTTAAGTGCTCAAAGAAGCTGAAAATTTTTTGCTCCCAAATAATAATAGAGTAGATTTGCAGAGAGGGGCCATGATGCCTGTGGGAGAGAAGCACCATCTTGCATGGCATTCTATTCTCCAGTACAGCTACTTTCTGCCCTCAGATTCCAGAGATCCCCCTAAATCATTATACACATTCTCTTTCCTTACTCAGGTTTCTGTGCTTCCCAACCCAGGATTTAGGCTTATGAAAACAGGCCATAGGCCATTTACTGACCTAACTGCCTTGTGGAAGAAAAACAGAAGACATCTCATTTGTCTATTCAAGAAAGACTCTTTTTTTTTTTTTTTAAAGATTTTATTTATTTGACAGAGAGAGATCACAAGTAGGCAGAGAGGCAGGCAGAGAGAGAGAGAGAGAGAGAGAAGAGGAAGCAGGCTCCCTGCCTAGCAGAGAGCCCGATGTGGGACTCGATCCCAGGACCCTGAGACCATGACCTGAGCCGAAGGCAGAGGCTTAACCCACTGAGCCACCCAGGCGCCCCAAGAAAGACTCTTAAATAAGAAGGAGAAACTAGAAAGAAAGGTAAAAATATTTTTAGAAGATAAAGTCTGAAATGTCTTTCTGTTTTCCACAGTGAAGTCCTATCTATGTCAAGTCACTCACAGCCAGTATACTTCTGACCACCAGCATATTATGATTCTGCCCTTAATTATATAACAGCTTCCAATGTTTTACATTATTGATGTGTTGGCCTTGTCTTTACAACTGTATTGTACATTCCCAAAAAACCAGGAATGAGGAATTTTATATGTGGATGTATTCATATGCATACATATATATATATATATTATATATATATATATGCACAAGCGCAAACACATACATCTCTCACTATCTATAGATCTTCACAGGATTATGGAGAAAACAAAATGACAATCTTGGGAAAACCTGCTGAAAAGTAAAAGTGCTTTACAAATATTGTGGATTACCAATACCTGGGGAGTTTAGCTGCTGGGAAATGCAGTTTACATGTGTATTGATTAGTTCTGATTAAAAAGAATTGTACTGAGTCACAGGTGGTGGTGGTGATAGGCATCCAGTCTAAAACCCTTTCTTTCTTTTTTTTTAAGATTTTTTTTTTTTTTTTTTTTTTTTGACAGAGAGAGATCACAAGTAGGCAGAGAGACAGGCAGAGAGAGAGGGGAAGCAGGCTCCCCACCAAGCAGACAGCCTGATATGGGACTCGATCCCAGGACCCTGAGATCACGACCCGAGCTGAAGGCAGAGGCTTAACCCACTGAGCCACCCAGGTGCCCCAGTCTAAAACCCCTTCTAAGCACACTTCCAAAATGTAGTTACAGAGGTCCTAACAATGATTGCTCTTGGGAAGCCTTCTGCAATAGGGATAGTTATAGCCCCTTATCGAGAACCTAATATGTGCCAGGCATGTAAGTTATCTCACTTAATCCTCACATTTAGGTATTCTTACTTCCAATTTTAATAAATCTCATATATTGAAAATGATTAAAAAATCAGAACATTATAAAAAAGAAACATAAAGAAATCTTGCTCTCACCACGTCCCAATCTACTCCATTATCTCCCACCTTAATGGTAACCACCTTTGTTGGTTTTCTGTATATCTTTTAGAGCATCTTTAGGCAAAGAATTTATTCCCTTTCTTACACAAAGGCAACACCTTGGGTTCCCCTCTCACTTAAATTTATCCTGGAGATTTTTTCATATCAGTATTCACAGAGCCTTCTCCTGATGTTCTTTTATATAGCTATACTGTATTCTAGGGTGTGAGTACACTATTGTTTATTTAAACAGTTCACTATGAATGAACACGTAGGTTGTTTCCAATGATTTGCTATTATGAACGATGCAGCCATAAGTAACTTGGAACATTTTATGTTATACTCAGCTTTCCATCTTTCACAGTACTTTATAGGGCACACACCAGGCACTTGGATACCTTACCAATAAAACAACTACTATTACTATACCCAAACATTAAAATGAAATTTCTGAAATGATCCTCCACAAGAGAATTTCTATTAATTATAGCACTTTACTTAAGTCCTAGAATATCCCTTTGAAATGTGCCATGCATTTAAATGAATAATCTAGTTTTGCCAAATCACTAAATTTTTCAATAAACCCTCTACTTAGGTGCTCAGTTTACCTCTGCTTCTTTTAGGCCTCTAACAGGGTCACGTGTACAGAGACAGAGGGATCTTTTATTTAATTTTTAAAATTGTTATTTATTTATTTGTTTGACAGAGAGATAGATAGCACAAGCAGGCAGAGCAGCAAACAGAAGGAAATGAAGAACCAGGCTCTCTGCTGAGCAGGGAGCCCAACATGGGGCTCAATCTCAGGACTTTGGGATCACAGCCTGAACCAAAGGCAGCTGCTTAACCAAGTGAGCCAACAGAGCAATCAACCAACAGGTGCCCCCAGAGGGATCTTTTAAACAGCTGCTTGATTCACATCACCAGGGTGAAAGCAAATTTGAATTGGTGTACCCTAAGAGGGGATAGATCACAAAACACTTGCCAATGAATGAATTTATTAGTTTTTCTATTTTTTTTTCCTTGAGAAATATTAACTTATTAGTGTAAGCAAGACTTTGAAACTTATTCTACTTATGTTAAAATATTAATCTAAGATGGATTCTATTAGGAGATACAGTAATTCTCATAACCATATGCAATTCCAGGCCATTATCTCTAATGTCAGGCAGTCATAACAGTTACTACAACTGCCCCCTAACTTAGTTTCCCCACACTAATTTCTGCAACACTCCAATTTATTTTCCACAATGCCTCTGACAAGAATCTTTCAAACTGCAAATTTGATCCTATTACTCCCCTGGGTAAGGAATTTCAAAGACTTCTGGAAAAGTCCAAAGCATTTACTCTGGTTTACGTGGACTTTAATGGTCTTACTCTTGCTTACGTGTCTGGCCTTGTTTCTTGGTATCCTTCTTTCTCACTCTCTAATTCCTGGGTTACTGAACTTTTTTTTTTTTTTTTTTTAATTTTTTTAAAAGATTTTATTTATTTGACAGAAAGAGAGCGAGATAGGGAGAGAGGCAATACAAGCAGGGGGGTGAGAGAGAGAGGAAGGCTTCCTGCTGAGCAGGGAGCCTGACATGGGGCTTGATCCCAAGACCCTAAGATCAAGACCTGAGCCAAAGGCAGCCGCTTAACAACTGAGTCACCCAGGTGCCCCTGAACTTCTTTTTTTTTCCCTGTCTCTGAAAGCACTGACCTTTCTCTTCTGGACCTTCACACAAAGCATTTCTCCTAACTGAACACTTTTCTGTCTGCTCCCTCCCCATCCCGTTCTGAGCAAACTTCAGTATCATTCCCTCCAGGAAGATTTCCCTGATCTTACAATCCTCAACCCAAACCAAACAAACATGGGCAAAGGGCATCATCTCATATGCTCTGCAACAGCATTTGCATTTCCCCATTAAAGCACAAAATACACTGGACTAAAGCTGCTTATTTGTCTTTCTCCCCTCTATGCCCCTCAAATCATAAGCTTCATGTAACTAAAAACCTCTTGCATTCTACAAACCATAGCAATTCCATGATGCTGAAATACTGTTTGACAAAATAGATGGCTGAAATTGTTTTAGTAAATTCCAAAATAAGTAATAAATTACATAGTTGAGAGTGGGAGAAGATGGCATTGGGGAAGAAGTGATATGTGAGTTGGGACTCGGGCATGGGTAGGTCTTGGACAAGAAAAGAAGACGAAAGTCTATCCTACATAAAGGAACTACACAAACAGAGGTAAGAAAACATGCTTCAAAATCAGGTTCATAAGAATACATGAAGGGAGACAGAGAGAATATAAAATTGGAAAGACATTATAAATCCACTTATTTTAATTAGGTACAATAATTGTTGCAACTTTATTAAAATGACAGCCAAAAATGTTATCAATTAAACTCTTAAATGGGGGCCCCGGGTGGTGCAGTCAATGAAGCATCCAACTCCCGGGTTTTAGCTCAGGTCACAATCTCAGAGTCTTGAGATCAAGCCCCACATCCAAGCTCAGTGAGGAGTCTGCTTAAGTTTCTCTCCCTGTCCCTCTGCCCCTCCCTGTGCTCTCCCTCTCTAAAAATAAATAAATAAATCTAAAAAAAACCCAAGTCTGATATTGACTAACAGTTTCCTAAATAAGTGTAACAATTAAAATACTTCCTATACATCGTGCCAGATCTGAAGCATTTTTTTTTACCTTGTACTTTTTCAGGGTATCCAGATCATGAGCAGCATCTTGTGACCCTATAAGAAATAAACATATCATCTTGAACATAAAAACAATCATTCTAACTTTTTTAACTAATTTTTGCAGCAATTCTATTAGTTATTTACTTAAAAAATGCAACTTGAAAGGACCTCAATCCAACCTTCTAAAAGGCAATTTAGAAATATTCACTAAAAAATGTTCATCTTGTGGGGCGCCTGGATGGCTCAGTCAGTTAAGTGTCTGCCTTCATCTCAGGTCATGACCCTGGGGTTCTGGGATAGAGCCCCACATCATCTAGCTTCTTGTTCAGCGGGGAGCCTGCTTCTCCCTCTCCCTCTGCTACTCCTCCTGCTTGTGACTGATCTCTCTCTCTGTGTCAAATAAATAAAATCTTTAAAAAAAAAAATGAAGAAATAAAAAATGAGAATGCACAGGCACCTGGCTGACTCAGTGGGTAAGGCATGTTACTCTTGATCTGAGTCATGGGTTTAAGACCCACATTGGTGGTAGAGTTTACTTAAAACAAACAAACAAACAATGCAGAAGAGTATCTATGGCATGGAAATACATTCTCAATATATTAGGTGGTGATACCATTAGGTTACAAAATCTATTTTCATAAAAATAAACAATACGTATATGCCTTAAAATGGACAGGAAGGGGCGCCTGGGTGGCTCAGTGGGTTAAGCCGCTGCCTTCGGCTCAGGTCATGATCTCAGGGTCCTGGGATCGAGTCCCGCATCGGGCTCTCTGCTCAGCAGGGAGCCTGCTTCCCTCTCTCTCTCTCTGCCTGCCTCTCTGCCTACTTGTGGTCTCTGTCTGTCAAATAAATAAATAAAATCTTTAAAAAAAAAAAATGGACAGGAAGTATAGAACAACATAGAACATATGTTTACAGTGGGATTACAGGTGATTTTTTTTCTGTATGTTAATTTATATTTTTTACAATAAATATCTATTTCTTTTGTAACTTAAGGATATTTAAAAAACCACCCACAAAATAACTTAATGCCATTTGGTTTGGGAATACCCAATAGCTTAGAGCAAACACTGTTGGTCTATGAATTCTAGCCACATTCCGTGTACCAATGGGGCTACCCCCTTTTACCATTTCTTCCTATCAAAGTTGGCTCTCCAGATCTACCAAACCGGAAAAGGACTCTAGCTAATAAGCAAGTCCAAATAGGAGATAGCCAGTTAAAGTGAGTTAAGCAATTTGAAACAAACTGAAAAAATAAGACATTTACTATTTAAAGATTTTAAGAATTTCTTTCCTAAGTTAGGATCCATTTCCATACACAATGTTTTTCTTACCTTACCTAAGGAATCTGCCAGCTTCTATTATGTGATTTTAGGTAGCTGAAAAGCCAGCAAGTACACTGGTTGGCCAATAGTCTCCTCATAATCTGAAACTCACAGTTTCCTTACTGAGCCTACATTTAACTTTATTCCTAAATGTTAGTCTATGAAAATATTAACATCTGTTAAAAGCTGGATGCTGAATATGTAGTTGTCATATTATTGTCTTTAATTGTCTATACCTTTGAAATACCTCATAATTAAAAAATAATTTTGGGGGGCGCCTGGGTGGCTCAGTGGGTTAAGCCTCTGCCTTTGGCTCAGGTCATGATCTCAGGGTCCTGGCATCGAGCCATCTGTCGGGCTCTCTGCACAGCGGGGAGCCTGCTTCCCCCTCTCTTTCTGCCTCTCTGCCTACTTGTGATCTCTGTCTGTCGAATAAATAAATAAAAATCTTTAAAAAAAATAATAATAATTTTTCAATTTTATGCAGGAAGTTCTAACCATCTCCAGGGGGAAAATGGCTTCCAATAAATTAAATGTAAATAATCTCTTAAATAATAATTAATTCTACTCAGCCTGTTTCTTAAAAGAGAAAAAAAAAAGGAAGCATGCATGAATGAAATTCTTTAACACTAGATTGCCATTATTACACTTATCAAAGCTGGATACTTCGATCATTTCCATTAAACGCACACCTCAAACACAACAGGTTGATTACATTTCAGAATTGGCTGCTACATTTTGAAACTCACTTCCAGAATATGAACTCTATTGAAAGAGAATTAGTATCCTTGAGGTCAAATAAATGCAACTTGTATGCTCTGCCTTTTCAAACAATAAGAAAATTATGAATGTTAATAGGTGGGGAAACAATTTTAGTCAGCATAAATGGATTTCAGGTCATTGGTTTGTACATTTCATTTATTGCTTGATAGTATTACAGTTCAAGTTAATTCTCTCTAAATTCTAGATATAAACATCAGCTTTTCTCCAATTTTAAGTGACTGCTTTGTGTTACAGTCCTGTGTTAAACTTTTATTGGAAAGACACATTAAAAAATAAATACTATAAATCATATATCATGACAATTATTTTTTGTTATTTCTTTTTTGTTCTTTAAAAGATTTTATTTATTTATTTGACAGAGAGAACACAAGCACAAGCGGGAAAGCAGCAGAGGGAGAGGGAGAAGCAGGCTCCCCACACAGCAGGAAGCCTGATGTGGGGCTCAATCCCAGGACCCTGGGATCATGACCTGTGCCAAAGGCAGATGCTTAAACAACTAAGCCACCCAGCTGTCCTGACAATGTGTTATTTTTGTGTGTGTTCCTTTTTTTTCCTGAAAAAGTAGAATGTTATCCTTTTATAAACTATCTTGAGATTGAAAAACAAGTATCAGTTTTAAGAATTTTACTGTTTTAACAGTGCTACATTAATAATTGTGTTAAAACTCATAAAACTAAATACCAAGTACTTTACTGTACGAATAGTTTTGAAAATAATTAAAAAGTTGATGAATAGGGAAATAATTAAACAAAGAGGGCTAATAATAACAATTTACAGTTTTGTTTTGTTTTTTACATTTATACTTACATGCCACTAATATTCATTATTTGGCCAAGGATTATTATGGAAATATAAAGAGGTATTTATAGTATTTTGCCATCATAATATACGTATCATCTGTTTCTGTTTAAGATATTCTTTTTATGGGGGCACCTGGGTGGCTCAGTCAGTTAAGCCTCTGCCTTCAGCTCAGGTCATGATCCCAGAGTCCTGGGATCGAGCCCCACATCAGACTCCCTGCTCAGTGGAGAGCCTGCTTCTCCTTCTCCCTCTGCCTGCCAGCTCTGCCTACTTGTGCTATCTCTCTGTCAAATAAATAAATAAAATATTTTTTTAAAAAAAGAGATTCTTTTTATGAAAGTACTATTTATTGTATAAATTCTGATGTAGTATGTCTTAATTTATAAATCACTATTTTCTTTCTTTTTTTTTTTAATATATCACTATTGCCATCATCACAAAAACAAACCATTATTGCAATGGAAAAGAAATGATATTCAAAAGAGAAATGTTTTATTTGAGAAAATTTGTAGGAGTGAACACTCATAAATGAATAAAAACAGGAGCATAAATTACTATAAGGATAAAGTAAAAGAATATTTGCGGAAGAATTGCACAAAATAAAAGAGCTAAACAAATTTAATGTATTATCACCTCCCAAGAATATGGGGCTTCCTAGACATCAAAAATTCTCCATAACCTTATAAAAGATTCTAAGATTTTCACTTAGAATTGAAGAGAGGACCTCAAATATCACCAGTTGGGACTTCCTAACAGAATATATATATATATATATATATATGACAAATAATACATGTACCTTTGAACTACCCAAGAGAAATGAAATTTTCTACTTTTACAAAGTGAGTTGGTTTTAAGAAAAGTCCTAGTTATTTTGTTGTAGAAATATAATCTTCAAAGCCTAGGACAAAAATGCTAAGATCTTTTTGTCAACCTGTTAGATAGTTCAAGGGCCTACATAAGATTTTTGAAATGCAGAAGCTGGTCTGAATTTATGAGCTAACTGAAAAAGGTTACAGTTTTACAGCTTCATTTTCTTTATTCCCTACAGAAAACAAAAATTAATTTTATATAGTCCTAAGTGGAAGTTGTGCTGCTTTGAAGAGACAAAGGAAGCTCTTTGAAGTAACCTAGAACAATCCCCCCATCTCCAGAGAGAAACTCAGTCTGGTCAGAAAAAACCCCTGCATCATTCATGTGGAAGAACTTAAGATGTAATCATTCATGCGTCCCTCAGGAATAAGGCACTTGTAACTAGGCAGAAAAGGGTCCATCTACCTCTCACAGGAAAGGAGGGTGTACCTAATAAAAATCCCATTTCCTGGTCCAGAAAGGAGGCCATATAAGGTCTAGTTTCAGAAATCTCTCCTAGAACTCTCCCAGGATTCTGGAAAGGGTTCCAATGCCAATATGAGAATACTACCTTGATCAGCTCACTTTGGATTAAGTCTAGATAAAAAAAAATCATAAACAAAGTTCACGAGAGTGAAATGATATTTTAAAATTCTAAAATAGAATTTTTTAAATCATTATTACTACAATGGAAGCCATATAACTGAAAATGTGCCTGGGCGTATTTTCTTTCCTAGAAATGGTGTGCAAGTCCTGGGTGAACCTTTAGACGAATTAAATGATCCCTTGATTTTCATGGGGCTTCAGAAACTTGTTGGAAATATTTATTTGAAGTGAAAGATAGCTCATGTAGTGATTCCTGTAAAACATAATACAATAAAAACCTCATATGCATACTTGCAATTAATTTGTTTCAAAAACTTTTCACAACCTCAGGATAAACCTAAGAGAGAAACAGATACCTTTACTTTAGTTTTACAGGTGGTTTCTTGGAGGACCAGAGTGAACAAATGACTTGTGCTAGTTTATCTACCAAGAGGTAGAGCAGGACTGAAAATCCCTGAGGATTCACTTCCCTGAGGAAGTCTAAATGACAATGCAGAGCAGGAGTGGATCAGACTTGAGCTTGACGTCCAGCTCTGTTATTTACTAGGTGTGTTACCTTGTGCAAATTATTTGACTATTGTTAAATTCAGCTCCCATCTGTGAAATGGAGCTGATAATCTCTACTTCGGAGAGTTTTTTAAAAGGAGATGCTACTGTGCACTTCACAGCAGGACCTGGATATTTCTGACTCCCAGTTCAGTGTTCTTTCTACTCAAGAATGGCTTGACTGCATAAATACTGGCAAATCATTAATCTTTCCAAGTCTTAATTTCTCTATTCACAAATGAAAAATAATTCAAATCCTCTTGAACACACTAATTTTTTTTTAAAGAATGCAATGCCACATTCTTGCCAAGCTAACAAGTTTGAGCTTTTCATAACTGCTTCATTTACTATTTGCCAACCGTGCTTTATGTAGGGAAACAATATTCTTCCTAATACAAGAAATCATAAAACTATCAAATTCATAGCTATGAAATGAAAATACAATTTCTCCTTAACACTACAAAAACAGATACTTCGATAGAGGTGGCTATAGGAGGCATGCATTCCATGATTTGTAACAGCAGAGGCAGCAAACAAACATTTGGCAATTTCAAGTACTAACTTTTCTATACCCTTAACCCTTGCTATTTACAGTTTTGCCTAATAAAAGCATTCTTTCTAATTTGATGATTTTAAAGGCTATATCCATTTATAATCCAAGAAAATACAACATTAACAAGCTATCCTCCAGAAAAGTTTAAAAAAAAAAAAAAAAGGATAAGAAGTTCTAAAATCCATACGCCAGGAGCCATGTGGTACTAGAATCCATGCTTCTTATGGATATATTGTGAGGCAGAAACATCACTAGCCAGCTAATGGAAGTTCCAAATCTAAAAAAGGAAACATTTCAGCTTTTCAGCAGAATAGCTGATAGAACAGAATATTACACATTTGGGGGGCGGGACGACAAAAAAACGAGAAAGTAACGTGGCTAAAAGGAATCAATGAGTTAATGCCAAATCGATATACTCACCCAGGAGCAACCATGGCTTAATAACACCAATATGCAGGTCCAAGCTAAGATCCTGCACAAAACCACAACTACCCCCACTGCTCGGCTCTACTTCTTCCACAACATGAATTCTGGCATCTTTCCATGTTTCTATAATTTTCTTTCCAGTTAGCGTTGTCACCCGGGTACATTGCTTCCTGAGATTATTCCGGGAGAACGCCTTAATTTCCTGGTTAAGGGAGTGCATTACATGAGCAGTGGCTAAGAACAAAATACAAGCAAATCCAGCCAAGACTGGAAAAGGCCGGAACTGCTTGTCCCTTAACCCTCAGATTTAAAAAAAATAGAGCCTCAGGTGTTCAATCCCCTCCAAGGGATCGCGGCCACACACCGGAGACAAAGACTTCCAGGTCCGTTTCCCTTCAGCACGATCAAGTAAGGCGAAGTTTAATTGGCCATTGAGAAACGAGCCCCGATTGGCTGCCGTTTCTTCTTCCGGTCAGCCAAAAATCTGCATTATTTCCACCGACTCCAACAACCTGCAAAGAGTTTGTTATTGTTGATGCCTAAATCTAGCTTTATTATTCATGCAAGGGAAAATAGAAGACGTAATTGGAGAGACGACTGGTATTTCCTCGCTCTCAAATGCAGTCATTTTCTGGCTATGTTGGATTGGCGTCACCTTGTGACCATAACCAAACGGGTTGAAGGAAGTACAGCTGCTGCTTTTAGTATAAGGACGAGTGTTAGCGTGAGCCGTATTGTGTCGCAGGGCTTTTTTGGTTTGTTGCTTATAGAATTCCTGTGGGGGTTCTGTAGATTTCGAAAGTAGCCTTATGCGTTTTCTTGCTACCATTTCTAGCAAGAGCGTTTGTTGTGTAAATGCTTGTTGTATGAGTTTGTGAGTTAAATCCACGAAAACGCGTCTTAATTTTTTTGAGTTCTTACATACGGTTTGAGGAAAGCTTGGAACTGTTTAATTTTTTCTTTTGGCCTGTTTTCGCAACCAGTGGAGTCCTTTGTGCAGTGAACATACGACCATTGTAAGGCGTTTCTTCAAGTCTTCCACACATAGTTTCAGAGAAACGGGTACGCAGACATAAACATTTATAAAACAGATCAGTTACGGAATGATAATTCTGTTTACAAAAGAATGGTTTGTTTTGCAAAAGAAATCACAAGATTAAATGGGAATTTTCCTTACCCCACTTGAAATGCAATTTAAATGGTCTTACACATAATGTATGTTTACACATGTATAAAGTGAAGAAGTTGCACTACATTTCAAAATTTTTGTTGTTCTGAAGTTTTCTGATGTAGGATTAAACCAAATTTCAGGTGCCTGGGTGACTCAGTTGGTCAGAACTGCCTCTGACTCAGGTCATGATCCTGGAGTTTCAGGTTCAAGTCCCACATCCTCGTGGCTGCACAGCAGGGAATCTGCTTCTCCCTCTTACCTATCCTCTCTCCAGCTCGCTCTCTCGCTCTCTCTTTCTCAAATAAATAAAATCTTTTAAAAAAAATAATAAACCATATTTCTCCCTGGTGGACAGTGAAATATAAGCCCAGGCTATCTACAAGGTAAAAAAGAAGAACTGAAGAATGATTTGCACCATTTAAACAATCACAGGTTCATCAAAATCAATTCTAACCACACAGTATTCCACATGTTTATCATACAACAATAAAAACTATCAACTATTGAGCACTTCCTACTTGCCAGGAACTGTGCTTACAGGCAGTTTTCAGATTCTCAGTGCTATCCATCAGGTGCTTAATTGATGCTTTACACATTATCCCATTTGATCTCACAACAAGTCTATTACAAATATACTATTATAATCATCTACATTTTATAACAGCAAATTCAGACGCAGAGAGAGCAAATAATATATCTGATACTTCACAGCTCCTAAGTTTGTAACTACAAATAAAACCTAGATTTGTTTTAGTCCAATGCCTTAGCTCTTATTTTCTTTGAAATAGTGCCCCAACTCCCCAAAATTTATAGCTAATGAATATTGAGTATCTGCTTTGTACCAGTCACTGTCATAGTCACTGGGGATATAGCACTGAGTAAAAAATAAAAGTCTCCTCTTTTATAGAGCTTGTATCCAAGTGGAGGGAGCAGATGGACAGACAATAAATAAAAATATAACCATGTTAGGTCATGATTTAAGTGCTAAAAAGAAAAACTGAGTGAAATAAGGGAACAAAGTGAAAGGGCAATATGCTATTTGTTATGGGCCAGTGAGAGAAGGCCCCTCTGATAAAGTGAAATTTGAGCAGAGATTTGAATAAAGTTCAAGCGCCAGACCCTCTCAGCCATCTGGGAGAAGAACCTTGCAGACGGAAGAAATGGCAAGTGCTGAAACTGAATTGTACTGGTGGGAGGAAAGAGATGAAGATACATAAGAAACTTAACAGGTGGCTAATGTGGCTTCTAGGGGTGAGTAAAGGGAAGAGAGGGAAAAGATGAGGTCAAGAGAAAAATGATAAAAGACTTTGGTTTTATTCCAAGTAACATGGGAAGTCCCTGGGGGAAACGGGTGGAGAAGAGGTGGATCCTGTGTTGTGCTGCCCGGATGCCCCTTTAGTGAATGCCTGTTGTCTGGGAGCGCAGTCCCTTTCTAGTCTGCATCCACCGCAGAGGGCTGCCTTACCTTCGGTTGTGCCTTTTGCAGGATAGACCATATCTGTGACTGATGGATGAGGAAGCATCAAGGTCTGGCCATCCTCGCCCAATTTGAAACAACTCTGAAGGGCACTGTAGCTCTAAAGTCCAACATGCAGTTGGCCAAGCCTGTCACTGGTCATGCATAACCTCTTGACTTCTCTGTCTGCCCAATCCTGATCCTTCCCTTCATTTCCACAAACGTCAATACCGAAGACAATCCTTAAATAAGTCCTGCATGCCAGAACCCTACCTCCATCCGCTTCCAGGGAAACCCAATAGGTGACAAATGACATGAAATTATTCTTAGGCTGCAGAAGGATCTTTCTGGCTGCTGTGAGGAGAGGGGATAAAAGGGAGGCAGGGAGATTTGTTAGGGGGCTACGTGGGAGAAAACAGTTGCTTGAGCTAGAGAGGCAGCAGAAGGAGAAGTATCAGTAGTCAGATCCTAGATACATATGAGAAACAAGCCAAGGGGTTTAGAATAGAATCTATAGATTATTCTATATAATAGAATAATATTCTATTGTAATTGTATATTATATATATTGTAATATATATTATAGATATATAGAATAGAATAGAAATAATAGAATAGAATAGAATAATAGAATAGAATAGAATAGAAATGCAAAAATAAGGAAGTACAATGTGGTGCCTGGCTGCCTCAATAAGTAGAGCACATGACTCTTGGGGTCATGAATTCAAGCCCCATGTTGGATGTAGAGCTTACTTAAAAAAATATATATATATATATTTTTTTTTTAAATAAGAAAGTAAAAAAACCCCAGAGTATATTATTAAAAATTTATTAAAGCTATTGTCCCAAAGCATTTGATATTAATAATTTATTAATATATTGTTAATAGTAATAACAATTATTGATAATAGTGATAATATTAGGGCAGAGTTTTCTGGCTAGTCTTTCTCTGCCTCTCTTTCTTTTTTTTCATTTGTTTCCATCTCTTTTTTTGGTTTTGCTTTTCCTTCAATAAATACAATTTTTAAGATGCTTAAATTCCCAAGAAACAGGCCAATTTTGGAGATCACAAAGGTATATATATATATATATATAAATATGTAATTATAAATATTTATTTATTTATTAAATAACATTTATTTATATTAAATAATAAATATTAAATATGAATTATTATACTTTAATATAATGTTATAATATTATAATATATAATATAATAATATATAATACTGTATTGTATATAACAATATAACATTATATTATAACAATAAATATTAAGTAATAAATTTATTATTTATTATTTAGATATTTGATATAATTATTAGATATATATAGATATAATTAGATATAATGTCTAAATAATAAATAATTATATGATCATATAGTATATAATAATTATATAATCATATATCTATTCATATATAATTATATGATTATATGATCATATATAGATTATATAATAGTTTATATTATATGTATAGTATATTTTATATATAATAAAGATATTATGTATTATATATAATATATAAATACATTTTATATGATAAATATATTATATATTATATATAATTATGATAGTGTATGATTATATAATTTTTATTATAATACATTATATAAAATATAAAGTATGTATCATATATTATACTTATATATTATATATGTTATATATATTATATATATTTACTTATTTTTAAGTTTTTTTTTTTTTTTTTTTGGTCAGAGAGAGAGGGAGAAAGAGCGAGCACAGGCAGACAGAATGGCAGGCAGAGGCAGAGGGAGAAGCAGGCTCCTGCTGAGCAAGGAGCCCGATGCGGGACTCAATCCCAGGATGCTGGGATCATGACCTGAGCCTAAGGCAGCTGCTTAACCAACTGAGCCACCCAGGCGTCCCAATATTTACTTATTTTTAAAGGAGAAAGTGGGGTAGGGGCAAAGGGAGAGGGAGAGACAAAATCTAAAGCAGGCTCCATGCCCACTGTGGAGCCTGACATGGGGCTCAATCTCACAACCCCAAGATCATGACCTCAGTCAAAATCAAGACTCAGAAACTTAACTGATTAAGCCACAAGCTTACCTAATTAAGCCACAAGCCACAAGCTCCCCACAAAGGTATATATTTTGGTTGAAGTTAACTTGTTTTTATTTATTTTATTTATTTGTTTACTTTTCAATAATGGATATTTTCCAATTTTCAAATAACAGGAGAAAGGATAGTGAAATTATCCTCTCTCGCACATAACCAAAACCCAGCTTCAGTACTTACTGACCACTGATAATTCTGTTTTATTTATAACCCTCCTTCCTCCATCATTTTAAATCAGTTCCATTAGCCAACAAGAAAACATTATCCTCCATAATTTGATTTTTCTACACTTTTCTTGGAAACTTCAAAGGTCTCTTTATGAATAGGGTACAATATGAGATCCTAAATTTGGTAGTGTAAGTAAGAATGATTAGAACTAGAATAATAAGTCTTCCTTGAACATTCAAACATTGAATACACTGATGATTTAGCCACATTTAGCTTTGAAGCACTGCTGGATTCTTTTCTTTTTTTTTTTTTTTTGTAAAGATTTTATTTATTTGTTGAACAGGAAAAGAGAGAGAGCATGGGAGAGAGCACAAGCAAGGAAGGGGGGCAGAGGAGAGGGAGAAGCAGGATCCCCACTGAACAGGGAGCCCAATGTGGGGCTTTATGCCAGGACCCTGAGATCACAACCTGAGATGAAGGCAGAGAGACGCCTAACCAAATGAGTCACCTAGGCACTCCTGGATGCTTTCTTGGGTAAAAAGAATATTTTCTTATGCAGCATAGTTAAATTTCTTAGTCTAATTAGTGTATATGTATTTAAAGGAAGAAATGAACCTTGATTTGTTTCATAGAAACATAGGAAATATACATTAAATAAACAAAACAAAATGTATTTTTGCTTTTTTTCCCAAGACAGCAATTTTAACATATTCGATTAGTAGACAAATATTCTATACTTGCTAAAAGAGTACGCAAAAGTTCTATAGTACAACTATGGAAAAGCACATCATCTTTTACAGTCTTTCCATAAAAAATGGTCATGTAAAGTTTCTCACAATTGCTGCTCTTTTCAAACTGAGGCATCATGTAGTCTTAGAGCTGGGGTATATTCTTCATTTGAAAAATTAACAAAATCCAAAACTGAGATCAACAAAAGATCTAATATAACCTTTATTCCCTTTCTTATTCTTATTTTATTATTTTTATTTACTTATATTTTTTTACTTTTACAGCCCTAATACAGTAATATTAGACTCATTGCAGATATGCCATAAATACTTGTTGGTTGATTTGTTTCCTAGTAATATGGTTTTGAACCACAAAAGTGGTGCAATAATGAGAATCCACATTCCTGCCATGTTACTGATTTCAAAAATTAAAACAAAACCATGTTTTTTGAGGGGAAAAAAGAAATTGATGAATCACAGACCTGTACCACTGAAACAAATAATACACTATATGTTAATTAATTGAATTTAAGTTAAAAAAGAAGTTATTAAATTAGTGACAGATTATTTCCGCATAATGTAGGAAGAGTTCAAGTACTGAAAAGACATTTATAAAAGTGTAAATGTGATATTCTTTCTATCTGTGTCATTACCAATGACAAATGTGCAAAAATAAATTTAAGATGATAGAAAAAATGTATATTACAAAGAATTGAACTCTAAATTTCTAAATTATATCCTAAACTCTCTTTATCCAGGCTTTGAAAAGATCTCACTTGTTTTGGACCACGTGAAATCCTTAACTATTATATTAGCTCTATAGCCATGCATATATAAACAAAAAATCTTATGTAATCAAAATGCTCCAGTAACAAATTCATATAATAGGCATTGTATCTGTAAAGAAAATTTGCATTCAAACTCGTTTCAGTTGAACTGATTTTTTTAAAAATATCTTTAAAAAGCTTGCACAGGGAACAGTGCCATAATCACGAGAGAAGTTTGGATTTTCTCTGTATTTATTTCAGCTTATGTCTGCACATTCTCAGCAAAGTGCAGAATTGAGACAATTAACTCAAGCCCCACACTGTAATGCAAAGTAGCTTTTTTATTATTTACCGATGTTTTTGCCCATGTAAGTCATATCTGAATTACTTAAGATTGCATATTCCCATGATGATTTTATTATATAAAATGCCTGAATGTGTTATGTAGTGGGATGAACGTGGGCATTGGGATCCAACAGATCTGAGATTGAATACTAGATCCATTGCTTACCAGTTCTTTGCATTTCAATTACTTTATCTAAAAATGGAATTTTTGTGAAGACTGGAGATAATACTTGGAAAATGCCTAGTACAGCGCTTGGTATAAATACTCTAAATCTGTTAGAAGAAGAAGTTATACAGGGGGCACAGGAACATTCCAGGGTGTATTCACATCACATCTTCCCTTTTTGCCCAGCCCAGGGCCCCTTAGCCCCTGTAAGGATGTGCCCCCTCTTTCAGGATAATTCTTTATCAGTCATGTCCCAGTAAAGACAATGCTTCCTCCATGGATGAAATGCTGCTGAGTTCTCCCTCTGGACTCGATCTCATAACTTTTTGCCTCTTCTGTGTCTTCTGCCAATACTCTAGTCCTGAAAAATTGGTGTTTCTCTCAATTCCTCTGCATCCAGGCTAACTATGTGAGCCATTAAGTATGAGATTTGCCTTTAAAGGACTTTTTGAAAAACCACGTAGTGAAGTGGAACAAGCATTAACTATTAAGTCAAGAGACCTGGGATCACAAGCACTGTGCCATTAGAAAGACCAGTTTACTTCTCTGGACCTTGGTTGTTGTTCTGTAGAAAGAAGGGCTGAGTTCGGTAGAGTCAGTGAATAGAATCAGTTCTTAAGTGTCCAATGCTACTGCGGGCATGTTAGTATTACAGTATAATCAGCAGGGACTGGAGCTATCAATGAGTAACCAAGAATTCTGCCCGTCCTCTGTAGAATGGTGTGGTGCAAGAGCATGGGCTTTAGTGTAAAGGTGGAATTGTATTCATCCTTGTTATTAGAATCTTACAAACAAACCCTAACTCTGTGACCCAAGGCTAGGTCCTGAAGTTCCAAATTAATTGTAACTTTCTTTAAAAATGTGCTAGATATTATCTGCCTCATTGGGTTGTCATGAGGATTGAATCAGGTATTATTCATACAGTGCTGGGACATAGCATCTGTTCCTGCTAAGGAGGCCTTTAAATCCAGTAACAGTGCTCAGTCTTCATCTTAATCCACACTACCAGCAGCATGTGACAGTTATCACACTGTCCTCCTTGAAACACATTTTTCATTTGTACTCTCCGACTTTTCCCTCCTTTTTCCCTCCTATCTTCTGGACCGCTCCTTCTTGGTCTCCTTTGCTGGATCTTCCTCATCTTCCTCACCCCTGAATGAGGGCATACATCGGGCTTCTTTATCAGTTTTCACTACTAGATCATCACATTTAGTCTCATAGCTTAAACGGCATCGTTAGACTGATTACTCCAAAATTGACACCTCTGGCAGAGATTCTTTCTATGAAGTCCAGGTTCATATGTGCAGCTGTGCACTTGACATATCTATTTAGTTGATTAATAGGCATATTAACATGTCCCAAACTGAACTTTTCATCTCCACATCACCCCATATGTGGTAAATGGCAAATCTTCTCATTAGTTGTTCAGGCCAAAAATCCTTGTAATATTATATATCTATTCTATATATCTATTAGATAGAATATCTAATATTTGTAATTAGATAGAATATCTAATAATTGTAATTATCCTAAGCTCATCCACATTAACCTGCTAATAAAACCCCTTGGCTTGTTTCTCATATGTATCTAGGATCTGACTAGAGGCAGATTCTATTCTATTTCTATTAGATAGAATATTATTCTATTATATAGAATATTAGAATATTCTATTCTATTCTATTATTTCTATTCTATTCTATTCTATTATTGAGGCAGCCAGGCACCACATTGTACTTCCTTATTTTTGCATTTCTATTTTAAAGAGGAGTGGTATCTAGGACGTATGACCTCACTATTTGTTTCATATGTTAAGTATGTTATTAATCTTTATGCTTGATTCAGGTTTTTACAATGTTTTTAAAAAGTGATTTTATGTCTTTATACAACACAACATTTTAAAATGTCTAGTGTTTGCAGGTCCTTTGACCATCAGAGATCAGCACTGCATGGAGTTTTATTATTATTTTACAAAAAGAGAGGAACAGTATGACTTCATGGTGCATGTGTGCATGGGCTGGTGTGCATGTATGTGTGTGTATGGCTATTTATGTCTTAGTAGCATAGATGACTTGTAACTCACAAGCTGTAGAGTCATACAACATGTGCTCATCTCCATGGTAACCATTTCTAAGATAAATGCACTTCTGAACAATGATCCCAAAATAGTCTATTACCCATTTTTGTAGATTTCCATTGTAACAGCAAAAAAATAATTTTGAAAAATTTTGATCCATTCCTTAACCAACAAAAATAGAGAAAACATTTAACCAACAAAAATAGAGAAAACATACATATATCCAAATCTTTGGAGAAACTATGGTTAAGTGCAATAACAATTTCTATAATAAATTCAAGATTTTGTTCAGTCTCATTTTCATTTTATGAATTATCTATACTTATTGCTTCTCCTGCAACTTTTTGGCTTCTTACATTTTAGCCATATATTCTTTTTGGATATATGGATATCCTTTTTGGGTATATGGATATACTGTCTTGGCTATAAAATGAAGAGGAAGAAATGATCAATCTTGCAGGTCTCTAAGATTTTATGATTTTATGATTTCTCTACTCAACTTGAAACATTATGAGAACATCAGCTTGGAAAATAAAAACAATTGAAATCCAAGTCAGGCAATTTTTTCTCCTTCCTAGGTTAGATAAAGAAGAGGGTTTTTTGTTTTGTTTTATTTTTTAAGAGTGTTCTTTATTAGCAATGCACCTTTTCATACTTTTTTTTTTTTTTTAGTAGGTTCCATGCCCAACATGGGGCTTGAACTCATGACCCTGAGATCAAGAGCTGTCTGTTCTAGTGACTGAGCCAGCCAGGAACCCCTCTAAAAGAGAGTTTTAAAACTATTTACCATAAGGGTGCCTGGGTGGCTCAGTGGATTAAGCCTCTGCCTTCAGCTCAGGTCATGATCTCAGGGTCCTAGGATTGATCCCTGCATTGGTCTCTCTGCTCAGTGGGGAGCCAGCTTCCCCCTCTCTCTCTGCCTGCCTTTCTGCCTACTTGAGATCTCTCTCTCTCTGTCAAATAAATAAAATCTTTAAAAGAAAAAAACTAGTTACCATAATGACTGGATTGCTGCTCCTATAAATTCTAAATTTTTAGTCTTTTTTTTCTATGTAAGTTGTCTACATTTTCTTAACCGTTATTAGAATATCTTAATTTTCTAAATAAAATGTAGTCAAGCTGATGAAGTTCTTACATTGGGGAAAATCCTTTCTATAGTTTTAAAGATGCTTATTTCACACATACTCCTTCCCATTTTCTCTGTTGGCATTTCAATATCTGAATTCTCCGAGGGACTGGGAAAGTCTCTGTGACCCTCAGATGGGCTGGGTCAGAATATAAGTCAATGGAGAGAATGGTGAAAAGCGGGGCTGATTCCAACCCACTTTCAGTTCTTGGGAAATAAAGAGCTAATTCCTCGGGTTTTAGTTTCTCTACCACTCCTCCTCCCTAACCCCAACAACCCCCAGAGCCCATACATTCTCTGTCTTCCAAGATTTGTATGGATATGGAAGAGGGAGTTTCCCTAAACTTTCTCTCAGAGCACCCTGGGGCAGAATTGTAACACCATACTTCAGTGAGAGAAAACTTCCCCCTTCTCTTACCAGGGCACACTCCTTGCTCCGTGGGGAGCCTGTTTCTCCCTCTGCCTCCCACTCTCCCTGCTTGTTCTCTCTCTTCCTCTCTGACAAATAAATAAATAAAATCTTAAAAAAAAATTTCTTGGTATGAATATGCTATAATTCCTGTAACTGTAAGAATTTAGGTTGTATCTAATCTATATAGTTATAAATAGTATCCTCACACACAAAATTTTTTTTATTTTGGATTTTTTTTCTTAGGGAATATTTCCAAGAGTCAAATATTCAATTTGTGAATATATATGTCTCTATATATAGACATAGATACATATAGATATAGATATATCTATATATATCTGTATTTAAAAGTCTTGGATATTTTAAACGATTCTCACACATATGTCCAAACTGATCTCCAAAAGGGTTATAGCACTGTATAAAAGTGGCCTTTTTACTGCAAAATCAACTTACTTTTAAACTTAATTTTTCTTGTTTTCCAAAGTATGAAGTCTTGCTGCTCTAAATTTTGGAGATTTCCTTTTTTCCCATATTGTAAATTCATAAAGAAAATGCAGTTTGGATTTTTTTGTGTTATAGAGAGGAAAAGGCATTTGATATCATCAATAACATGAAATTATAAAGATTAATATTTCTCTATTTTGTTATAGGTCTTTTTCTTACAATGAATCTTAGGCTTAACTTAAAATTTACTGGACAAAAAATAAATGAGGAGTATTTTTATCAAGCTTGTCAATATAATAAGTTAAACTTCCTAAAGCTACAGCCAATATTGCCAGCAAAATTGGTATTCCATCATTTTTTTGGAGATGAAAAAAGGAGAAACTGTTCTTAGACTGAATCAGTCAAAATGATTTTGTAATTTTCCTGTCAATTAGTGTAAATACCAGCAAATGTTTAATATTAACCTGAAAAGGTTTTGATTAACAAAAAACTTTGCTATGATTCTGAATATTATCTGATTTAAAAAAAATTTTTTTTTTACTTACACCTCCGTACCAGCCAGAGAGCTTTTTACATAAGCAAATTCTCATAATCAAAGTTGCCTGAGATCAAAATTTGAGAACAAGCACTGGGTGAGTATTGTAGACAGGACAGATTAACACAAGACCTGGAGGCTTTAGACCTGCTGGTCCTCAAAGACTTGTAAATCACTTAGAAGGAAAATATGTCATTGTTCAGTAGGTGGTTTATCTTTCTTCCAACCCAGTGACTCAGCGCAACGAATGTACTTGGTGCATTTGTTATTTGCTTTTCTGATTAAACCAAGATTTAGGTAGGGAGCACTACTCAAATAGCTGTGATATCACATGCTGTTAGCTTAGCTTCAGTTTGATAAAGAGATACGAATTTAACTGATCTTAGCCAAGTTTTACCCCTTGGTTCGGTTATTGCTAGGCAAGCCACTTTGATACTCATCTTCACAGTCTTCTCTTTTAAAAATCTGTCTAAACAGGGAGCCTGGGTGGCTCAGTGGGTTAAAGACTCTGCCTTTGGCTCAGGTCATGATCCCAGGGTCCTGGGATGGAGCCCCGCATCAGGCTCTCTGCTCAGCAGGGAGCCTGCTTCCTCCTCTTTTTGCCTGCCTCTCTGCCTACTTATGATCTCTGTCTGTCAAATAAATAAATAAAATCTTTTAAAAAAATCTGTCTAAACATTACCACTAAAAAACATGAATTTTGAGAATACTGTTTATATTCAGGTACTTCCTGAGAAACAATAATTATTTGTCTTTTTTTTTTTTTAAGATTTTATGGGCCCAGCATGCTTCCGCTACGCTACTCTGCTTGAAGATTTTATTATTAAGTAATCTTTACACCCAACCTGGCCTTGAACTCACAATCCCAAGATCAGAATCATATACTCCACCACCTGAGCCAGCCAGATGCCCCTAAATAGTTATTTTTTAAAAATAATTATAATTATTCTATATCTATATCTGTATCTATATCTATAAAAAATAAAAAATAAAAAAAGTGGGGGGATCGGGTCACTGGGTGATGGGCATTAAAGAGGGCATTTGATGGAACGAGCGCTGGGTGTTGTATGCAACTTATGAATCATTAAATTCTACCTCTGAAACTAAAAATGCACTATATGTTAATTAAATTGAATTGAAATTTTTAAAAAAAGAAAAGAAATAATTCAAAGTGATCTCTTCAAGAGTTCCTAGTTACTTATTATTTATATTATAATCACTTATTATTTATCATAAATCAAAAAATTCTGGTTTAGATTATAGACAAAACTCTTTACATTTAAGTTTTGGAAAATGTTGTGTCAAACCTGGGTAATGGATACATGGGAGGTTATTATACCTTCTCTACTCTTTTTATGTTTGCAACCATTTGTAATAAGTTAAAATTTTAAAAAACTTCCCTTTGAATAAGTACCTCTTGAAATATCTCCTGAAATAAAAGAGGCATAAAAGAAAAATAAATCTTTCACATGAATTAAATTAATCTGTTCTTCATGGAGGGAAAGGGAAAAAAATCCCTTAATCCTAATATTTGGTTATATATTTACATGACATAAAAGAATTTGAGGTACCTTACCTAACTCCAATAATTGTGGTCAAGTCCATTGCTTTGTGTCAAACTGTTATTTAATGTTAAATGATGCTGGTAGTGGTGGTGGTTGCATTTACTTATATTTACGTTTTGCTTACTTGGAAAAGCATTAGCAGCATGAAACATAGGGCCAATTATAAGCTGGTAGATTGGGAATTTGCCACCTGGCATAGAATTCAAGAGAGGAATTATTTCATGCAAAGTCATGTTAACGTCCAAGTATTTGAAAATCAACCAATACTGGATTTTCTTGGAATTCATTGTTTCTTCCATTTTTGTGAACCTTTCATGTATCCTATGTCCTTTTCTTTCTCAAGTGAGATTTGTGAAGTCTTATTCTTATGAATAGAGTATGAATAGGGTGTATCAGCAACAGATTTCCAAATGTGCCACTTTATACAGAGCAGTTTTGAAAACTGAAAAGCTGGCTGAGTCTGCTTTAAGCAGCAGGTTTCTGAGACTAAATTTACAATTTTTCTGCAATCATTCTGAGGCCGACTAACTATGGTTTATGTAATGTGCAGAAGCCACGGGATCTCTTTAAAGCACTGCACATTTCATTAAGGAGGCAGCCAACCCTGTACTACATATAACAATAGGAGAAAGGGACAAAGGGCAAATGATAACTTGCATACAATTCAAAGACTTACTGCTAAACACCAGTTTCCATCTTTTTCTTGCACTAAACTGTTTAGTCAAGGTATTCAACTGAAAGAAAAACAAAATAACTTGAGTCTCCTGGTTTCAGTTCTCCTTCCCACCTGCTGTTGGAGGTGCCAACATTCTGGCCACCAGAGGAGGCAGATAAAGAGAGAGCCTGAGTCAACCATCTGCAGTGGGATATTTAGTCCTGATATTAGCTCATAGGATTACGAAGGCTACACTATGAGGCCTGTGGAAAGATTATCATGGAGTTGGCCATGATGCATTGAATTGATAAGGAAAAATACTTTTTAGGGGTGCTTGGGTGGCTCAGGAGGTTGGGTGTCCGACTCTTGATCTCTGCTCAGGTCTTGATCTCTGGGTGGTGAGTTTGAGCCCTGTGTTGGGCTCTGCAATGGGCTCCCCAATGAGCATGGAAACTAGTTTAAAAAAAAAAAAAAAAGAAAGAAAGGAAAAATACTTTTTATACCTTTGGATGATGGTCTAAAAAATATTTATGCCAAGTTAAACCTAGACACTTAGCCACATGATTATTTGGGTATACAGTTGTTCCTGTTGTGCCTCTTCAGGTGGACTCATTATAATCCAGAATGGTTTTGACTCTTGGGTCTATGAAGCTGTATAGAGGCTTTAATGAGACCATGCACTCTTTAAAATTGTGCTAAAAATTTGTATATTTTTCTGGATAGGATGCATAGCTTCATTAGATTTACAAAGGAGTCTAGGATCCAAAGTTAATTAGGAACTTAATTTAGAAACAAGAATTAATCTGGTCTATAAACACCAACATAAAAAGAAAAGCAGATTGTATCTTTGTTTTGTTTCTGTTTCAACTCCTTGGAGTACATGAGTAAAAATGAGTTGCTTACTTCATTCCTTTCTTCTGATTTAATTCCTTTAAATCTATCTCATCCTCTCTTAAAACAAGTGAGTGACCTGGACTAATTCCATTATTTCCAGAACTGATTACACAGTCAAGGTTCTTTTCTGATGTTTAGAGGTTCTATAGTTTATATCTGAGTGGTTGTCTTTTTGGTTGATATATTAGATAACAGAACTACCATAACTATTTTCTATTTAAATCAATGTACTGATGTTTACTGTTGCATCAAACTATTCTATAATTAGGGGCACCTGGGTGGCTCAGTGGGTTAAAGCCTCTGCCTTCAGCTCAGGTCATGATCCCAGGGTACTGGGATGGAGCCCCACATCGGGCTCTCTGCTCTGCAGGGAGCCTGCTTCCTCCTCTCTCTCTCTCTCTCTGCCTGCCTCTCTGCCTACTTGTGATCTCTGTCAAATAAATAAATAAAATCTTTAAAAAAAACACTATTCTATAATTAAAATCTAACATGAGAAAGGATTTATACATATACTTGTATTGCAAAAGTTTGCTTTAATGTGCTCCTGATATTTTAAATACAGAAACTACTATGTAAAATAAGTGATAATATAAAACTAGTAAGAAAAAGTGATTTTCCTTTCTTTATAAACTGAAAGTTAATTGCTTTTCCTATCATTTCAAATATGGCACAAATAACGATTAGGAATGGGAGAAATATAAGAAGTATGAAAATTTTTGAGTAAACTCTGTAAAGTTTTGTTGTGAAAATAGTAATCAGTTGAAGTAATTACAAATAATAGAAGAAATGGTAAGGCTTTGACATGCAAACAAGTCAGGTGGAGCAGCTGTATATTCATAGTTTTAAAGCAGAAAAAAAAGGATTTGACAATAGCAGCTTAGTTTTTATGATAGTGTTAAGTAAGACTGGATTTGAATTTAAGTGGGAATACAAACTTGAATTTAAGCATCAGCGAACACCTGATTTATTGTAAACATTTAGACTTCAATGATGTTTTAATGGCAAAAAAGTCATCTTATAATGAGTTTATAATATTTTAGCATAATGTATATTTTATAATAAGAACAAATTTAAAGTCCTTAACATTTGCACATAATCAACACTTAGAAGCTTAATGATTATGGTGTGTGTCTAACATGAAATAGTGAAAATATCATTTTCAGAAATTATTACTTTGAAATAGGAATTTGTCAAGCAAAGCAATGTTAATACAATTAGGTAGGCTTTTCATTTTTTTGTCGAATGCTAAGGCACAATGAGTTAGCTATATTATTCCCTAACCACTTGTCTCAACAACTTTGCTACTTTCTCTCTCTTTTGTACTCACCTAAAAAAAGAGAAATCCACGACATTCCATCTTTTTTGTGCCATTACCAACATAGGAAATTACACAACTGAGCAGACTGGGGCAATGATAATAATAGCCATAATAGTAGTAATGACCAGTAACATTTATTCTCACTGAATTGTATAAGGTGCAGTGCTAAAAATTATTTCATGTATTCATCACAACAATCTAATGAGGTAGGTACAATTATACCAATTTAAGGTGAAAAACAGATTTAGAGAGCTTTGGTCACATGTTCAACATCACATTGCTGTAGGTGGCAAAGGCCGGATCCAACTCGATCAGTCTGACCTCAAAGCTAAGGTTTTGTTCTGCGAACCATTTAAATACATAACACCAAACTCAAACGAACATTTAACATTTTCTGACACATGACTTTCCATTTAGGCTAATGAACTATTTGTTATGAATATGAATCACATTAATGCCTGAAAAGCACTTGGAATAGAACATGACACATTGCAAGTACCCAGTAAGTGTTAGCTAATATCATTATCTTGTCTCTCCCTATAACCCCCAATCAAATATCAGTCTGGCTCTGTATTATCTGCTTCCCCATCATCTCTTTCCTTCCTGTTCTAGCAAAGCTTCTGTTCTTTTTTTTCTTTTTTTTTCTTTTTTTTTTTTTAAAGATTTTATTTATTTATTTGACAGAGAGATCACAAGCAGGCAGAGAGGCAGGCAGAGAGAGAGGAGGAAGCAGGCTCCCTGCTGAGCAGAGAGCCCGATGCGGGGCTCGATCCCAGGACTCTGAGATCATGACCTGAGCTGAAGGCAGCGGCTTAACCCACTGAGCCACCCAGGCACCCCTTTTTTTTCTTTTTTTAAGATTTTATTTACTTATTTGTTTATTTATCTGAGAGAGAGAGAGAGCAAGCGCACACGCATTTGCCAGACCAGGGCAGGAAGAGGTAGGGGTAGAGGGAGAGAAAACTCAAGCAGACTCCATGCTGAGTGGGAGGTCGGGGGCGAGGGCAGGGGGCACAGCAGGGCCCAATCTCTGGACCCTGAGATCAAGACCTGAGGAGAAACCAAGAGTTGGATGCTTAATCAAGTGAGTCACCCAGGCGCCCCAAAGTTTCTGCTCTTTTGATTATCCTATCTCTCTGCACTGAGTTATAAATATCTCTTTCTACAGGATAATTTGGCAACTACCTACTGAAAATAAACAAAAAGTCCTCCCTTAACTCCTCCAGGTATTACCCCGGTCTCTGGTCCCTTTCACAATTTTATTCAGTCTCAGTTTGCTAGCTCTTGATTCTTAAAAGTTAGAGTTCCTAAGGGCTTTAGACTAGGATTTATTTTCCTTTTTAAATTATTTGCTCCAAAAATGATCTCGTCTATTCCCATGGTTTCAAATAACATCCATATTCTGATGATCCCAAATTTGTATCTACAGTCTAGGACATTCCTTGGATGTCCAGTTCAGTATATTCAATATCCTTCCAAATTTTTGAAAGACTGTTTACTTTTGTGATTGACTAAATGTAAATATTTTGGGTCTTATATATTCAATTGGAACTTGAGTATCATAATAGTCTTATCCTGTATTCTAATTCAAGTTTTGTTCTACCATTGACTTTGCCAATTTTCTATGCATTCTCATATTTAAAGAAGACTTAAGATTAAACTAAAAGGATCCACTGATATTTGTATACACTGATTTGTATTTCATCATCCATTATTTAAATGTAAGTCTAAGCATAACACATATCTAAAACAAAACCAAAAACTTCACAAATCCTTTGTACTGTGGAAATAACCAAGAAAAATGAAAATCAATCATAAAATAAAAATTTTCATTACATTAGGATTTTTCTACAGGGAAAACTGAAGTTGTTTGGAAAGACATTATATCATTAGTTTTGCAGAACAGAAGCAAATACACATGTGTGGAGTGCATTATCAAAGATCTGTCAAGCCAAAAGATGAAACTAATTGGATGTGATTGGTCGAGATCAAGACTGTAACTAATTTTTCATTGTTTTCTCTTTGAACTTACCAGATCGGTTCTATTTTTGGCATCTCTTCTGCTGATTACTGGAGACATCTTATGTTTCATTTAGGCCTGTCTTTGTTACACCTTTGCAATACCAAGTTGCAATCTCTGTCTTAAATCCTTACTTCATTTACTACAGATACTGGGATGCTGTTGCTCCATCTTTTTCCTATTCTCTTTCCTAATTATTTTCTAGTAGAGCAAATTTTCATACCTGGTTGTTTTTGGATGTAGGGGAACAGAACTTGAAGTATTGATTTAGCATATATATTATTGTCTATCCTTTTTTTTTTTAAGATTTATTTTATTTATTTATTTGACAGACAGATATCACAAGTCGGCGAGAGGCAGGCAGAGAGAGAGGAGGAAGCAGGCTCCCCGCAGAGCAGAGAGCCCGGTGCGTGGCTCGATCCCAGGACCCTGGGATCATGACCTGAGCTGAAGGCAGCGGCTTAATCCCCTGAGCCACCCAGGCACCCCTTGTCTATCCTTTCTATGGCCATTGTTAAACAACAGTGAAATCTTCTATTGTCCTTCTCCACACTTCTTTATTCAGAGTTGGTTCCTTTGTTTGCATTATTGTCCAGTTACATGTAGTCTTTGAAACAATTTTTAAAAATGATAATTCTTTGCAAAACTCCATTAATTTCTTTTCTTTTCTTTTTTTAAAAAAATTTTATTTATTTATTTGACAGAGAGGGAGAACATAAGCAGAGGGAAAGGCAGGATCCCCACTGAGTCAGGAGCCTGATGTGGGACTTGGTCCCAAAACCCTGGGGTAATGACCCAAGCTGAAGGCAAACACTTAACCAACTGAGCCACCCAGGCGTCCCTATTAATTTCTATTTTATATGTGCCTGACCCTTCCCATCGCTTGACTCATTTTCTCTTTCTGCATTAAATTCTGTGTGAGGGGCGCCTGGGTGGCTCAGTGGGTTAAGCCGCTGCCTTCAGCTCGGGTCATGATCCCAGGTCCTGGGTTCGAGCCCCACATCGGGCTTTCTGCTCGGCAGGGAGCCTGCTTCCTCCTCTCTCTCTGTCTGCCTCTCTGCCTACGTGTGATTTCTCTCTGTCAAATAAAAAAAAAAAAAAAAAATCTTTAAATTCTGTGTGAATGTAGCTGTTTCCCAAAGGAAGGGATGGAGGACAGAAAAACCAATATATATCTGCTGCACCATTCTCAGGTTGTGAAAATCTGTTTCTGAAGTCCAATGGGGGCAAAGGTTGCAACCGTCTTTAAAAACAAGCGGAACATTATTTTTGACAAGAAACATCCTAATCAAAAGGCTTTATCCCAAGAACTCAAAAATATGTCTTTTGTCAATTTTTCTCTCTTCTTGCTTTAAGTAGGGAGGCTGGCTCACATAAGTGATTTTATTTATTTATTTTATTTATTTAGAAAAAAGATTTTAGTTATTTATTTGACAAAGAGAGAGATCACAAGTAGGCAGATAGGCAGACAGAGAGAGAGGGAGAGAAGCAGGCTCCCTGCTGAGCAGGGAGCCTGACATGGTGCTCGATCCCAGGACCCTGAGATTATGGGCCTAGTTGAAGGCAGTTGCTTGACTGACTGAGCCACCCAGGTGACCCTTGAAGGAAATTTAATGAACGGATTATTTATAAAGATTTAGGCACAGTTAAGGAACTTTATAAGTAACTGTAGAGTCATGTTCACTGGGATACATGAGAAATTTATGCCATCCAACTGCTCTTCAGTGACATCACAGTATGCATGAATTTTGGTCAGACTGATAAAGGATCCAATACCAGCTTTAACACTTTCTATGGCAATTTAAAAAACCTATCTGCATTCCTATTTCTTCATTTGTAAAATGAAGATGATAATATATCAAAGGATCATTGAGACAGAACAGAAAATGTAACTCAAATAGTAACACCTAACACATAGTGCAACAACACTTGAATGTTAAATTTTATTAGTATTCTTAATTGATTCCTAGTAGAGATATTATAATACTGGCCACAAAAACCAATATTTAGGATCAGGTGTGGGTGTAATAATAATTTAAAAAACCCCAAATAAAAGAAGTTAAATATAAGTTTCTCTTTCACAAAAATCAAGATCAGGATAGACAAGGTTTGGTATGGCAGTTCTGCTCTAAAAAGCCCACATACATCTTCCATGTCTATTTTTGCCATCCTTAGTATGTGGCCATTGTCTTCACGGTCCAAAATAGTGGTCTTTGCATCCTTGTTTCATGTGGCAGAACGAAGTAAGTGTAGAACTGGCAGAAGAAAAGTTGCAGCAGTCTCTTAAGCAAGGTTCTTGAAAGCTTACATCCTATGGGCCAGAACATCAGTCATATGGCCACAGTGGGCTGCATGAGAGGCTGGAAAATGTAGTTTTATTTCTAAAGGAGAAAGAGACCATAGATATTAAAAGATAATCTGAAATCCTTGTCACAGTCAGCAACTCTTTCAAACTATCTTTATTATCCTTAAGTTCCCCAAAGTTGCCTTTTTGTTCTCCCATTTTTAAAAATCTTTCTTCTCCATTGAATTTTTTTCCTGCTTTAGCATTCATAAGCCTATATATTTTCTGTCCCACTTTTCTTTCCAACTTTATTTCTCATCGTGTTTTTGTGTATGTAATGAGCATTCCTGTTATTTGCCTGATATTTTGCATTTACTAAGGTTGAACTTTGTGCATAGAATGTCATTTTCTACAGTTTATAAGTCCAAGACTTCACTCTAATTCAAAAGCCAAATGTAAGTTACTTGGAAAAGGGCTCTTAGAAGCTTCAGTTTGAAAATGTTCTCTCTAGGCCTTCTGTAACCTTGTACCTGAGGCTCCCACATATTAGATCTCCTTATGTACATTTCTGTTCTTATCAGGATGTGAGTTCAAGGAGATGAAAATCTGTATCTTACACAGCTTCATATCTCCTTCTGTAGAATAGTATTCTGCACGTTTTAAGTATTTGATTAGTTTTGTATTATATAGAACTGGATAATTTTTAAAGCCATCCATAATTGTTACTCTAAATGATCAAATGTTTTATAACACCTATATAAGAAGCTATGTGCTGGGGCGCCTGGGTGGCTCAGCGGGTTAAAGCGTCTGCCTTCGGCTCAGGTCATGATCCCAGGGTCCTGGGATCGAGCCCCGCATTGGAATCTCTGCTTGGCAGGGAGCCTGCTTCCTTCTCCCTCTCTCTCTGCCTGCCTCTTTGCCTACTTATGATCTCTGTCTGTCAAATAAATAAATAAAATCTTAAAAAAAAAATAAGAAGCTGTGGGCTATAGTTTCTGAAATTTTGTGAGAATTTTATAATTGAATCATTGTAAAGCATATTTGGAGACCACAAATTATAATTGTAACATAAATTCTTCTGTAAAGCCAACTTTACTCTTCCTCTAATTTTAATATTTTCAAGTTTGCATTTCCAAATGCTTATCTTCCTTAGAGTGAGTACCATTATGATTGCCTCAAAAAACAATTTTTCAAATGTAGATTTATTTTAAGAATCAGATTTATTGAGATAATTTTTTAAGAATCAGATTTAAGAATCAGATTTATTGAGATAATTTTTAAAAAAGATTTTATTTATTTATTTGACACAGAGAGAGAGATCACAAGTAGGCAGGGCAGCAGGCCGGGAGGGGGGGGTGGGGAGGACTGCGTGGAGCAGGCTCCCTGCTGAGCAGAGAGCCCTGATGTGGGGCTCCATCCCAGGACCCTGGGATCATGACCTGAGCCGAAGGCAGAGACTTTAACCCACTGAGCCACCCAGGCACCCCGAGATAATTTACATACGATAAAATCCACACTTTCTTAGGCATACTGGTCTCTACTAAGTAATTTCACTAGTTAGTTTTCTAAGATTACTACAGATTTGAAGCTATTATCTACTTCCTATATCTCTGAAGGCTTATAATTTTAATGATCTCTGAATATGTTCTAGGGAAAAACAGTAGAAATCTCTTAACTGAATGGAAACTACTTGGAAATCTTTAGTACCAAATGAACTGTTAAAACTATGCTTTATATGATGAGGGAAGTAAAATCTCCAATAATGCTTTTAAAACTTAGTTTCTTAATCATTTTTAAAATTTTATGCTTTCCCAGAAAGCTATGGTAGGAAAAAAACACAACAGGCACAATTTTTTGTAATAGTTTTATAGGCTGATTAACATGGTATAACATATTTTCAATGACTGAATAACTGAAAGAAAATATAAAATGATATATACTAATTACAACTGCCATAAAATTATATGTACATGGCAAAACATATAATTACCTTAGTTCTGATAGTATGCTTTTTATATATATAGGCAAATACCGAAAGGGTTGAAAAAGATGCTTTTTGATGCAAAATGTAGGAAAAAATGCAAGAATTATGAATACTTCCTCTAGATCTAATCTCTTTTACTCAAATAGGTATATTCCATTCAGTCTAGGGTCAATATGTCTAGAAATTATAATAAAAACTGAATACTGGACTAGATCTAAAGAGTCTCCCTCTATTGTGTATTCTGAATTATAATCAGGTACAAGTATTCAAGTTCATATGGAAACATGATAGTGGCTTTTCTTAAATAATAGTTGTGTTCAAATTATAATATGGTACCATTTTTTTGTTCTCTTTATATATCACTTTGGAAAAACTAGAAAATGATGTGAACTTTCATTAGTAGGACACTGTAGTTCCGCTCCTCGCTAAATGTTTGTGGTCCCCTGAAAGAGCACATCTTTCCTTCAACGTTCACCATCTTTCCGTTTTCTTATATGGCTGCCCCAACCCCCTCATGCAGCTTTGCTTTTCCCAGGTCTGCTCTCACTGTAGCAGGCTCCAGCTGCTTGCCTCCTCTAAATTAAAATTTTAACTATCAGGTTGGAAAGTAACCAGATAAATCAAATCCCCCAACATGTTACTGGCTAAAATAGCCCAAAAGGTCATCTCCTTGAGGTGTTTGAATTAAAAAAATAAATAAATAGGGACGCCTGGGTGGCTCAGTTGGTTGGGCGGCTGCCTTCGGCTCAGGTCATGATCCCAGCGTCCTGGGATCGAGTCCCACATCGGGCTCCTTGCTGAGCGGGGAGCCTGCTTCTCCCTCTGCCTCTGCCTGCCTCTCTGTCTGCCTGTGCTCATGCTCGCTCCCTCTCTCTCTCTTTCTAATAAATAAATAAATAAAATCTTTAAAAAAATAAATAAAAGTAAAGGAGTCTTTAGGTACAAAGCCTTCATTCAGGTATGATTGACTGTGCTGGATGTTGGACTTCTTTAATGTCACTTAAGTCAAATGTGTTCAGTCCATTCCCTTCCTCTTGTCAGGATATTAAAATAAAGATTTCTGTAGAAATAGTACACACACCAGCTTTATATGTATTTTTTAAAAAAATTTATTTATTTAACAGAGTTCACAAGTAGGCAGAGAGGCAGTCAGAGAAAGAGGGGGAAGCAGGCCCCTGCCCAGCAGAGAGCAGGATGCGGGGCTCGATCCCAGGACCCTGGGATCATGACACGAGCCGAAGGCCGAGGCTCAACCCACTGAGCCACTCAGGTGCCCCTATATGTATTTTTGAAAGATTTTATTTATTTGTTTGAGAGAAAGCATGAACAGTGGAGAGGACTAGAGGGAAAGGGAGAACCAGGCTCCAGGCTGAGCAGGTGGCCCAAGAGGGGGCTCCATCCCAGAACCCTAAGATCATGACCTGAGCTGAAGGCAGAGGCTAACCCACTGAGCCACCCAGACACCCCTTAAATTTCTTTTTGAAAGCTATTCATCACAATTTCCTTTTCACAAAGAGTTTTGATAAATCCAATGATAGCTTATTTTCTTAGAATGTTGTTTTGAAGGTGGTTGAACATTTTGTCATTCACTTAAAATTAATGAATATAACAGAAAGATTAACACATTGAAGTAAATTAAGGGCAGAAATTATCAAAGCAGTGTGAATCCTCTTGGCTAGAACTCCTCAAGCCAATTACCTAAGTCCTTGATTCGTTCACTTTTGGAACCAAGTCTAATACATTCGTCTAGAGGAAGTAGTCTTGGAGTGTGGCCGGGAAGAAACTGATCAGGAAAAAACCAAACCAAAACAAAAAACCACAATGAGATGGAAAAGTAGAAGGGTTCCAAGAAAGGGTGGGATTGAGGGTGGAGGCCAGGAAAAAAAAGCGATCGTTCTTTCACTGAACCTTTATTTTTTGCTTCCCTCATGCCAGGGTCTATTTAGAGTCTTCTCCGGATGGGTGCCACGAGTCAACAAATTCCGGATTCCGATTATCTCAGGAACTTGAGCAGCCCTCACTTCCGACCTCCTCTCTCACAAACTGCCTGGAGGCAGGGGAGTAGGGATGGGATGGGGAGGATGGGAGAGGCGACGCCCGCCTCGCGGAGCACAACATCTGCTGTGTTCAGCCGGGAGCGTCTGTCAAGCAGTGGGAGGAAAGAGCTTGGAGCCACCAGCCCACTCTTAGGCAAAAGTCTCCTGAAACGCTCCCCTCCCGCCCTCCGGGCTTCTGCTGGTTTGTTTAGGGAGGTGGTGCGGAAAGCCAACTTTTGGGAACTTGTAGGAGAGGCGTGGGGGCCGAAGAAGGACGAGCATGGAAAAGCGACCTCACTCGGTCCCGGCTTAGGACTTCCCTGCCGGGATCCGGCGCAGTGGACGTTCAGGGTCGGGTCTGGGGAGGGAGTCAAGTCTCAAGCGGCCGCTGCTGCAGCAGCGGCCAGGCCGGGAGGGGCGACTAGGGCCCCCCCGGCGCAGTTCCCCGTCCGGCCTCGCGGGGGCGCCGGCGCGGCGGATCAGGTGACCGAGCGCTCGTCCGGGGCTGCGGGAAGCTGCCTCGTTCTCTGCCGCCGGAGACGCCGCCGCCGCCGCCACACCTAGTGGAGGAGCCGGGGAAGGCGGCTCAGTGGGGGCTGGGGCGGAGAGCGCCGGGGGTGGGGACGGAAGGGCGGCGGGCGGAAGGCAGGGGGCTGACGGGGCACGGGCTGCTGCGGGGGAAGGGACCCCGAGGAGTCTCCGAGGCTCGCTCTGTCACCCACGCGGGATTGGGGCGCAAGGGTCATGGGCGCTCTCCCCTAAGACGGAGGTCGCGGGCGGGGGGGAAGAGGCCCGAGAGAGGTTGACGCGGAGGCCGCGGGCCGGTGACTGGGCGCAAGGCGGCCGGCAGCGGCGGCGGCACCACCACCACCACCACCACGACTGCCACCATGTCGCGCTCCGTGCTGCAGCCCAGTCAGCAGAAGCTGGCGGAGAAGCTCACCATCCTCAACGACCGAGGCGTCGGCATGCTCACTCGTCTCTACAACATCAAAAAGGTGCGCACGGGCCGACGAGGCCGCGGCGGGGGCGACGGGCGGGCGGAGGAAGGACGGGCGGCGGGGGAGAACCGGGGGTGGGGGCAGCGGGCGGCGCCCACGGCAGAAATCACGGCCCTGCCGAGTCAGGCCCGGCCGGGGGTCACTGAGATGCGCCGCGGCCTAATGCGGAGTCCCGGCGCCTCGCCCCGCGGCTGGCGGGCCGGCCGGAGGCAGAGAGAAGCCATTTCCCCGCTCCCAGCGTTGGGATCTGGCGGGGCCGGCACAGGGTGCGGGGCGCCTCTATCGCCCCGTCCTCTGCGCCCCCGCCCCCGGAACGGGGTCAACAGGAAAGGGAGGGTAGAAGGTAGGCAAGATGAGGGCGGGGAGAGCATAGGAAAACTTGGGTGTTCCGTAACTGAGGCTGAATGGTGGGAATCTGGCGGAGATGGTAGCAATTTTTTCTCAATTTTTTGGTGTGTGTATGTGGGAAGGGAGTTCTTTATCAGGGTGAACCCCGCATCTCCTCCGCTTGCCACTTTATTTTAGATAGCTAAATAATAGTCGTTTGAGAGCATGCTGACAATTTGGAATTATTTCATTTTGAGGGTGGAGAGGAGGGGGAGGTGAGGGTGGAACCAGTTTTCTTCTGAAATACTTCTGGGCTGTGAGTCACTCGAACAGGATTAACAGCCTTCTCTCCCATCCCTCTTTACACCTCCTCATCTTAGTTTTTCCAGCCTTGTCTAATAGTACCTAAACACATTTCTTAAAGTTCTGTGTCGGTACGAAATTAAAACTGTAAATATGTTGCTATTATTACTGGTTTATAACATATAAGGAAAATTTGTAGTTGTAGCTAATAGGCCCATTGAAAGTCTTTAAATGGCTTCAGCAGATTAAGAAATGGAAGGCTGAGTTGGAGTTAAGAGAAATAGATGTAAAGATAGAATAAATATTAATTCCTCCTAAGAGAAAACAAACCAAATTTTTTCCCTTTTGAGGTAGGGTTAGTAAGTTTCCAAGAACTTGGTAAAGAGAACATTAAAGGGATTTTTGGGTACAGTCTACATCCTTTGAGTTTCCAATGTGTATTTGATGTCATGTCTTCATAACTATTTTTGTTGGCTTTTTAGTAAATCATGAATATTTCCTTTAGCGCAACCATAGTAGAATTGTGTGTAAATTAGGGCTGCTGAAGAAATAATATATAATTTTTTGAAGTCCATATAATGAGGTTCAAGTATAAAACTGATTTATTCCAACAATTTGATGTAGATATTGTAATTTTAAAAACTGTCCTGACTGAATACTAATAAGTTTTTTATAAGGATGGTTTATGTTCCTGTTGCTTACCTGGATGCAAGATTAGTTTGCCTCTAAACACAGTAAAATCTGGAGAGTATCTGCAACATGTCTGTTCAGTTTGTTACATCTTATGTGGCAGGAACTCAGTATCATTACAAAGAAGCCCTCTGCATTTACCAAAGGGCGTTGGTTATAAATTTATGTGGTTGCAAAGAATTTAATTTTGGTACTATTACTTACAGGTTGTATCGACCTAAACTTTTTTGTGAGATTATGCTCTTTAACAAACTTTGAAATTTGTTCCTATATGAACTTTGTCCAAAAAAACGAGCAAGGCAAGCAGTACTAAAAATTACTAGACCTGTGGTATTGTGGTTAAAGGAAATGGTTATGATGGTTTTCAGAAGAGGAAGTGAGAGTAACATCAAAAGTGATTTGGGTATTTGGGCACAATACCTTTTTAACCTTGCATTTAAACATTTTTATGGTATAAATACAGCCAAACTTTATTCCACTTTCATAAAGTACATAAGGTTAAATTTTAATCATTTCAACTCTTACGATTTCAGTTCAATGCCTTAAAAGCATATTTTTTCACTTCCTGTTTTGAGAAACTTCAGGCTCTTGTATTACTGAGCTAGTGAAATTTAGAATGAGTTGAATGTGATTATTAAATCCAAGTGTCAAATATTTTGAGTTATTGAAATGTTATATTTCAGCACTTTATTGATAAATATTTTGTCCACCTTGCTTAATTGTGAGTTCCCTCTGGGCAGGGAGAGTGTTACTCATTTTTGAATTACTAGTACTCAGGGCCTTACCTGGTTCACGAAGTTTTCAGTTGAGTCACATTGAATGGGTAAATACACAATGTATGTTATAAGTGTATATTTAACATATGAGTGTGTGCATAATCTTGCTCTAGTTTTAATAATAGCTTTTGGATTGCTCTCCTTGTGTAATTTTGCATACAAATGCATCAGATAGATTTTGATTCTTTTAGCCTATAGAGTTGTCTATAAGACTGGCATATCTTCCTGGCTGGCTAGGGATTGAAACATTTGTTCAAAAATCTTGCCAAAAAAAGTGAGTAAGATTTGTTCACCATGTGTTTATAAGGTTCATGCAGTCTGCATTTTTATAACAGTATGAGCTACCTAATCTTTTCAATCGCAATCTCTTACAATCCTCAAAAAAAAAAAAAAAACAAAAAAACCAAAAACAACAAAACCCCCAAAACCCCCCAAAACCAAAACACTTCCACTACATAATACATGTCTATCAATCAGTTATTGCATTTTTATTAACTCATGTGTGCGTTATATTGTTAGATTCAATTACTCTGTTTCAGTTGGAAGTCTGCATGGGAATATAATGAGCGTACACCATGAAAATACTTAAGTGACCTGAGTAAAATAACTTCATAAGTTACTGGAATAAAAAATAATATGCTTTGATGCTTATTACAGGAATGTAACATGATTATTGAAATTGTTTTGCTTTTTAAAAAAAAATTTCATTGGTTGAAAAATTTTTGAATCTTAATATGTACAGATTACGGAAATTTTAAGGAATTTATAGACTAATCAGGGATGTGAAAACACATGAAGGAGGATTTTAGGGAAAAGACATGAACGTGGTAGGTAGTTTTACATTTAAGTTTATTTGTTTCTTGAATCCTTAAAAATCCTAACTTTTATTGAAAATATGTCTTTTTCCAGACCTGATAATACTGCTCACTTTTATGTTGATTTTTAACATTTTCCAAGCTCCTTTTATATCTGTTATTGTGGCATGGCAGGCAGTGTGGTTGTGAAAGTGGAATACTGGGCCACGATTTGGGAGACCTGCATTACAGTCTTCAGTTTGTCACTGGGTTTTGTAACATTGGGAGGTGTCTTGACTTCCCTGAACTTCATTTTTTACTCATTCTGTAAAGCAGGGAAAAATTAACTGTAAAAGGAATGCTAAAGTCCATTCCAGCTCTGATTATCTTATCTTTACAAGTAGTAGTCATAGCCCATTTTAAACAGTAACTGAATTCAGTATACTTTTCTATAATATAGAGATGGTAATCCATTCTCTGCCTACATCACAGGATTATTCATGAAGATAAAAGACAAAAATGTGAAAATAGTTTAAAACCTCTGTGAATGTAAGGTAATATTTATTTAGAAGTCTCAGCAACTTTTTTTTGTCAACATTTGTTTTTTCGAAATTTTACTGCTATTAGCAAACATATTCACAAATACCAAAACATTTTTGCTGAGTTCAGAAATATATCTATTTTGTTTTTTGTTTCCTTTCCTTTCTTACCTGTCATCAACATGAACTTGATAATTCTGTACCAAAAAGATCTCAGTTAATACTTGCATAATTTTGTTACATTATTGCCTTAATTCTAAAGGGCAGAAAAGAAGACCCACCCAGCTATTGCAAACTTTTTTGAATGGCATCTGTTTGCAGATTTCAAAGCACTTTCACTTGTTTAAAAATTTTTTTCTTATTAGAGGCTTTTTAAAAAAATAGTCTTTCCCCATAATTTTGGATATATTTATTCTATGAGGAAAAATGGGTAGAATAGCAGTGTAAAAAATTGAAAAGTCTTTAGCTGGTATCTGTATATTTAATGGAGAAAAAAAAGGGTGCATGGGAAGGGTGTAGTGCAAGGCAAAGGGAGGGGAATCAGCTTTAGTTTTCTCTTTCACTGTTATGTTTATCTTCATTTACGGTGTTATTTTCTCTGTTCTTTAATCAGGAGCAGAAACATGCTCCAAAGATTGGTTTGTAGCAAATTGTAGACTAATAATTATTATTAGTATGAGATTCTCCCCCCTCCCCTGCTCCCGCAGTGGGGTTTCATTATTAAGAGCCTTAAACATGATAAGAAGGAAACATCTCTCCATAAATCTGAATTAAATAATATACATTATTTATTTAAACAGATCCTATCATATCCATTTGTAACTTTATTTTTCAGGAAAGCTGCTTGTAAAAATGAGGGTTTGATAATTTTTTTCTTGTTATGTTGGATGGTAGGCTGAGGAGATAAAGATCACAGATAAATACTTAGGAAAAAATTATTTTTATTTTTTCAAGTGGCAGTGATAGATTATTCTTTGTGGACTAGTTAAGTAAATACTAAGCATTTTTAATGATTACAAAAAGAATATATGTTTATTATCAGAAACTCAAACATAAGAGAATTGTGTCACTTCAGAAATTCTTTGCCTGCCCTTCTCCCACTTTTTTTTTTTTTTTTATAGATTTTTTTTTTTTCATTTATTTGACAGACAGACCACAAGTAGGCAGAGAGGCAGGCAGAGAGAGAGAGGAGGAGGAGGCAGGCTCCCTGCTGAGCAGAGAGCCCGATTCGGGACTCGATCCCAGGACCCTGAGATCATGACCTGAGTCGAAGGCAGAGGATTCAACCACTGAGCCACCCAGGCGTCCTCCCACTTTTAAAAATAAGCCTTATACTTACACCCTCTTCTGTACCAATGTTAACATAAGTGCATGCATATTTTATTATATTTTGATTAAATTAGACTCTTCACAAAAATAAAATTGAAGCAGCATGGTGCAGTTTACATATAAATGAAATTAGGGTCCTTAATCTATTGCTTGTATACTTACACTGTAAGAAAGTGTTAAAGGAACGAACATACTTAGCTAGCTATATCCAATATGTAAAAAATGAAGAAGCCTAGATGAGAAAGTATGTCAGGGTCGAAAGTTCTTGTCCTTACTGCTTGGGATAATTAAAAATCTACTCCATATTCTTGTTTGATAATTTCCTAGGGATTGTTCTTATTAAGTTAAGTTATAGCAGTAATTTTGGGTCGGTTCCAGTACTTGTACACATTATATGTTACTAGAACTAAAAAGTTTCATCTCTTTATTGGCCAGTAAAAATAATGTGTAATGAAATTAATGCTAGCTGCCATTTTATTGAGACTTTACTGTATGCTGTTTGTATTGTTTAAATTTTCCTTAGGTCTATGATGTACTTATTTATAGTTAAAGCAGTTGAATTTGGAGAGGTTAAATAATTTACCCAGTTCCCTTTTTTTAAAGTTTATTTATTTATGTTTTAGTAATCTCTACAAACGATGTGGGACTTTAACTCGTGATCCTCAGATCAAGAGTTGCATGCTTCTCCGACTGAGCCAGCCAGGTGCCCCTGCGCAATTCTTATTCTAGAAAATAAGAATTTAGATTAGCGACTTTTTTTTTTTTTTATTAAACCATAAGTATGGTTTCTAATTTAATTATTTTTGCCATTAGATTTATAGTGATTATTGACATTTTTGTGGTAGATAGAATTAGATTTTGGACACACAGTAACCTTAAAGAGATATGCAGTTATATTACAGAAATAATTTTTATGTTTACTGTAGATTACTTTTGTATGAACTTTCTATGGATTTGTATGAAAAGATCATTGAGATCATACTCTCAGTGTACCAGAATTATTATTGTTTTAAAAAAATACTTTATTTGAAAGAAAGAGTGCACTGGGCATAGGGAGAGGGAGAGAGAGTCTTAAGCAGACTCTGTGTTCAGCATGGTGCCCATGTAGTGCTCGATTTCATGACCCGAGCTGAAACCAAGATCTGTCCACTTAATTGACTGCACCACCCAGGTGCCTGCCCAGAGTGATTGTTAATGGAGACTTCTGTTTATCTTCGTAATGTATTAAAATGAGAAATAGTTTAGAATTAGGAATTTTAAAATTCAATTTATTGAAAATGTTTTGGAGAAATATATTTTTATTAGCTTTTCATGTTCTGTGCATTTTTTCTTTGTGATTATTTCTAAAATTTAGTCTCTGCTATTAAAATATAAAAATTGGAAGGACTAACCATAAAAATAATACTAAATAAATTGGAAATTTTGTTTTAAATTGGGGGAAGAGTATTTATAAAGAAGAAAGGAGAAGTGTAAACTGAAAGAAACAATGAAGTAGCATTTGTCTTTCCTAATGTTAAGAACACATGCAATCATTTCCCCACTTGAAGGTATATTTTGTTCCAAATTGAATTTGGATTTTTTTTTTTTTTTTTTTTTTAATTTTTAGAGGGAGTGAGTATGCAGGATGTCGGGGAGATGGGAGGGACAAAGGGAGAGAGAAAATTTTAAGTAGGCTCCCCACCCAGTATAGAGCCCCACAAAGATTTATTTCTTTGAGAGAGAGAGCAAGAGAGAGTGAATTCGGGGAGGGGCAAAGGGAGAGAGAGAATCTTAAGTAGGCTCCCCACAGAGTGAGGAGCCCAACCTAGGGCTCTATCCCAGGACCCTGAGACCTGAGCTGAAATCAAGAGTAGGATGATTAACTGACTGAGCCACCCTGGGGCTCCTAAATTTCGAATTTCTAATGTACTTTTTCATTTAAATTTTACATAAAGTTAAATGGTAACATTCTCACACTGAAAATTTTGTAACATGAAATATAAGAAATGCAGTTTATAAAGTCCATCAGTAAGTTTGTTTCTTTCTGTCTTGGGGAGAAATTAGTAATTAGTAAATTAGTAGTACTGTTTTCTGTTCTCAAAATGTGTTTTTGTTGTTGTTGTTGGCTGTTTTTAAGATTGCCTTTATCAGTAAATGTAGTAAAATCTTCTTTTGATCCTTTTAGGAATTTACAGTACTATAATTAGACTTTGGTAGATTTTTTTTTTACTTAATCTGACAGTGATGAGACAATCTCCTGGTTAATAATTTCTTTCTTTCTTTTTTTTTTTTTTTTAAGATTTTATTTATTTATTTGACAGACAGAGATCACAACTAGGCAGAGAGGCAGGCAGAGAGAGAGAAAGGAGGAAGCAGGCTCCCCGCTGAGCAGAGAGCCCAATGTGGGGCTCAGGTGGGGCTGGATCCCAGGACCCTGGGATCATGACCTGAGCCGAAGGCAGAGGCTTTAATCCACTGAGCCACCCAGGCCCCCCTTCAGTGGACCTTTAAAGAACAGATTGACTGACTGACTGATTGAATTATAAAATAAAGTGGAGCCCAACATGGGGCTCGAACTCACGACCGTGAGATCAATACCTGAGCTTAGATTAAGAGTCAGATGCTTAATTGCCTGAGCCGCCCAGAGGCCCCAAGAGCAGCTTTTTTAAAACAGTAAAAATGTGGCCACATAAAATACTTGGAAAAAAACCTATAGAATACCTTTTTATTTTTTTGTAAATTGAGATGTTTCTTTATATTGCAAGCTGAAAAATGTTTAAAACCTATAGTGAAATACACTTCTTCTTGTGAATTGAGTAATAATTAGTAACTCATTTGAATCACTAAGATTTTTTAAAAAATGAATTTTGAAATATCTAATGCATTGAAATATTTAAGTTTGTGATTTTCCCAGAATTTGTGCTTGGAAAGCAGTAACCTTAAAATATATATATTTTAAGCTGGCTGTTATTGTCTCCAAGTAACAGGTAATTATTGATAAATTTGCATTAATTTTAAAGCATTTCCAATAATTCCAATATATTTTCTATGAAGCCTCTTAATCTAAATTTTAGCAGTGAATTGCTTTTTTCCCCCCACATATCCAAGCTTGAGGGGAAGTTCAAAGCACATTGGTTGGCCAAAATATAGGTGATACATACGAAAAAACAAAATAATTGAAAACAAAACCACTAATATGAGACTTAAGTCTTGTTTTGCTCTTGATAGATTTTCCAGTATTTATTTAAACTTCATTGTATTACTTTCATTTTTGAAATTAAACAATAAAAGAATGATGGCTAAATTATTTTCTGTAGTCCATGATTTTAGGTGATACCCGTCTTTAGTCATTAATGTCAGTTAATTTCCTTGAAGACTCAAGGGATAATCTTGGTCCTGGTATGCTTTTTTTTTTTTTTTTAAATTTTAAAGATTTTATTTATTTATTTGACAGAGATTACAAGTAGGCAGAGAGGCAGGCAGAGAGAGAGGTGGGGAAGCAGGCTCTCCGCCAGGCAGAGAACCCGATGCGGGGCTTGATCCCAGGACCTTGGGATCATGGAAGACAGAGGCTTTAACCCACTGAGCCACCCATGTGCTCTGGTCCTGGTATGCTTTTAAATTTGCAAAACATACTTTATTACTATTTTTTTTAAAGATTTTATTTATTTATTTGACAGACAGAGATCACAAGCAGGCAGAGAGGCAGGCAGAGAGAAAGAGAGGAGGAAGCAGGCTCCCTGAGGAGCAGAGAGCCCGATGTGGGGCTTGATCCCAGGACCCTGGGACCACGACCCGAGCCGAAGACAGAGGCTCTAACCCACTGAGTCACCCAGGCGCCCCGCAAAACATACTTTAAAATCTATGGTTTTTCTTATTTATTGAGTAAAAATTAAATTCCTGTTTCTAGCATAAATTGGTCACATTTTGCATTTTGCATTTTTCTCTTTTTCCCTGACATATTCAGATAGGGCTAGTTTCTTTCTTGTACTTTCACAAATAGCATTCTCACTCTGAACTCTGGGATTTTGTTATGTTTTTTCATTTACGTTACTGTATCTAAAAAATTGGTTTGCTCTGCAGTATTTTGGCAAAAGAATGTGTTGAGAATTGTTGAGAATTGCTGAGTTAGACTAGGACTTAAAAAATAAAACTGATGAAACTAAGCAGATTTTTCCTTTGATAGTAATTACTCCAGTGAAAGTTTTGAGCAGTTGAGGTGTTGAAAGAATGGAACTTTTTTTTTTTTTTAACTGGTTTTCTGTGCACATATTTTTAGATAAGCATTTTTAGTGCTTTGGAATCTTTAGATACTCACAGCTAAACCTTGAGCAAGTCACTTAATTTTTCTGACGCTCCTTTCCTCTCTGTTGAGAGATGCTTTAGGCAGTTTCAAAAGCATAGATGTTTTTACACACAACAGGTGCTTATAAATGTTCTTTTCACTCCCCACTCCTGGGTCTTTGTTTTCTTTTTCTTGATTGTTGCTTAATCTCTTATGAACAGATTGAGGATTATTTCTGCGTTTGATTTTTGTAACACATGGTAAATTTTTGGAAGAATATGTAGCATTAACCATGTAAAGTTAATCTGTGTTATGTAATCGGTTTGAGGAAAGGACTTGGGGGAAAGGGTTTTGGTGGTAGAGTGACAGAAAAATTTGTTTTGAAGTTATATTTTGAAATCACACAAAGTCTGGTGTTGAGGTTTCTGGTCACAGATATTTATTTTGTGGCCTGAATGAAATATTATGTGTTTTTTTTTTTATTTTTTTAATTTAATTTAACTTTATTTTTTTTAAAAAGATTTTATTTATTTATTTGACAGAGATCACAAGCAGGCAGAGAGGCAGGCAGAGAGAGAGGAGGAAGCAGGCTCCCTGCTGAGCAGAGAGCCCGATGCGGGGCTCGATCCCAGGACCCTAGGATCATGACCTGAGCCGAAGGCAGCGGCTTAACCCACTGAGCCACCCAGGCGCCCCAATTTTATTTTTTATAAACATATATTTTTATTCCCAGGGGTACAGGTCTGTGAATCGCCAGGTTTACACACTTCACAGCACTTACCATAGCACATACCCTCCCCAATGTCCATAACCCCATCCCCCCTCTCCCAACCCCCATCCCCCCATCAACCCTCAGTTTGTTTTGTGAGATTAAGAGTCACTTATGGTTTGTCTCCCTCCCAATCCCATCTTGTTTCATTTACTCTTCTCCTACTCCCTTAACCCCCCATGTTGCATCTCCTCTCCCTCATATCAGGGAGATCATATGATAGTTGTCTTTCTCCGATTGACTGATTTCGCTAAGCATGATACCCTCTAGTTCCATCCACGTCGTCGCAAATGGCAAGATTTCATTTCTTTTGATGGCTGCATAGTATTCCATTGTGTATATATACCACATCTTCTTTATCCATTCGTCTGTAGATGGACATCTAGGTTCTTTCCATAGTTTGGCTATTGTAGACATTGCTGCTATAAACATTCGGGTGCATGTGCCCCTTCGGATCACAACGTTTGTATCTTTAGGGGAAATACCCAGGAGTGCAATTGCTGGGTCATAGGGTAGTTCTATTTTCAGCATTTTGAGGAACCTCGATGCTGTTTTCCAGAGTGGTTGGACCAGCTTGCATTCCCACCAACAGTGTAGGAGGGTTCCCCTTTCTCCGCATCCTCGCCAGCATCTGTCATTTCCTGACTTGTTAATTTTAGTCATTCTGACTGGTGTGAGGTGATATCTCACACCAGTGGTTTTGATTTGTATTTCCCTGATGCCGAGTGATATGGAGCACTTTTTCATGTGTCTGTTGGCCATCTGGATGTCTTCTTTGCAGAAATGTCTGTTCATGTCCTCTGCCCATTTCTTGATTGGATTATTTGTTCTTTGGGTGTTGAGTTTGCTAAGTTCTTTATAGATTTTGGACACTAGCCCTTTATCTGATATGTCATTTGCAAATATCTTCTCCCATTCTGTCAGTTGTCTTTTGGTTTTGTTCACTGTTTCCTTTGCTGTGCAAAAGCTTTTGATCTTGATAAAATCCCAAAAGTTCATTTTTGCCCTTGCTTCCCTTGCCTTTGGTGATGTTCCTAGGAAGATGTTGCTGCGGCTGAGGTCGAAGAGGTTGCTGCTTGTGTTCTCCTCAAGGATTTTGATGGATTCCTTTCTCACATTGAGATCCTTCATCCATTTTGAGTCTATTTTCGTGTGTGGTGTAAGGAAATGATCCAATTTCATTTTTCTGCATGTGGCTGTCCAATTTTCCCAACACCATTTATTGAAGAGGCTGTCTTTTTTCCATTGGACATTCTTTCCTGCTTTGTCGAAGAGTAGTTGACCATAGAGTTGAGGGTCTATTTCTGGGCTCTCTATTCTGTTCCATTGATCTATGTGTCTGTTTTTGTGCCAGTACCATGCTGTCTTGATGATGACAGCTTTGTAATAGAGCTTGAAGTCCGGAATTGTGATGCCAGCAACTTTGGCTTTCTTTTTCAATATTGCTTTGGCTATTCGAGGTCTTTTCTGGTTCCATATAAATTTTAGGATTATTTGTTCCATTTCTTTGAAAAAAATGGATGGTACTTTGATAGGAATTGCATTAAATGTGTAGACTGCTTTAGGTAGCATAGACATTTTCACAATATTTATTCTTTCAATCCAGGAGCATGGAACATTTTTCCATTTCTTTGTGTCTTCCTCAATTTCTTTCATGAGTACTTTATAGTTTTCTGTGTATAGATTCTTAGTCTCTTTGGTTAGGTTTATTCCTAGGTATCTTATAGTTTTGGGTGCAATTGTAAATGGGATTGACTCCTTAATTTCTCTTTCTTCTGTCTTGTTGTTGGTGTAGAGAAATGCAACTGATTTCTGTGCATTGATTTTATATCCTGACACTTTACTTAATTCCTGTACAAGTTCTAGCAGTTTTGGAGTGAGTCTTTTGGAGTCTTTTCCACATATAGTATCATATCATCTGCAACGAGTGATAGTTTGTCTTCTTCTTTGCCAATTTGGATGCCTTTAATTTCCTTTTGTTGTCTGATTGCTGAGGCTAGGACTTCTAGTACTATGTTGAATAGCAGTGGTGATAACGGACATCCCTGCCGTGTTCCTGACCTTAGCGGAAAAGCTTTCAGTTTTTCTCCATTGAGAATGATATTTGTGGTGGGTTTTTCATAGATGGCTTTGATAATATTGAGGTATGTACCCTCTATCCCTACTCTTTGAAGAGTTTTGATCTGGAAGGGATGCTGTACTTTGTCAAATGCTTTCTCAGCATCTATGGAGAGTATCATATGGTTCTTGTTCTTTCTTTTATTAATGTGTTGTATCACATTGATTGATTTGCGGATGTTGAACCAACCTTGCAGCCCTGGAATAAATCCCACTTGGTCGTGGTGAATAATCCTTTTAATGTACTGTTGAATCCTATTGGCTAGTATTTTGGCGAGAATTTTTGCATCTGTGTTCATCAAGGATATTGGTCTGTAGTTCTCTTTTTTGATGGGATCCTTGTCTGGTTTTGGGATCAAGGTGATGCTGGCCTCATAAAATGAGTTTGGGAGTTTTCCTTCCATTTCTATTTTTTGGAACAGTTTCAGGAGAATAGGAATTAGTTCTTCTTTAAATGTTTGGTAGAATTCCCCCGGGAAGCCGTCTGGCCCTGGGTTTTTGTTTGTTTGGAGATTTTTGATTACTGTTTCAATCTCCTTACTGGTTATGGGTCTGTTCAGGCTTTCCATTTCTTCCTGGTTCAGTTGTGGTAGTTTATATGTCTCTAGGAATGCGTCCATTTCTTCCAGATTGTCAAATTTGTTGGCGTAGAGTTGCTCATAGTATGTTCTTATAATTGTCTGTATTTCTTTGGTGTTCGTTGTGATCTCTCCTCTTTCATTCATGATTTTATTTATTTGGGCCTTTCTCTTTTCTTTTTTATAAGTCTGGCCAGGAGTTTATCAATCTTATTCTTTCAAAGAACCAGCTCCTAGTTTCGTTGATTTGTTCTATTGTTTTTTTTTTTGGTTTCTATTTCATTGATTTCTGCTCTGATCTTTATGATTTCTCTTCTCCTGCTGGGTTTAGGGTTTCTTTCTTGTTCTTTCTCCAGCTCCTTTAGGTGTAGGGTTAGGTTGTGTACCTGAGACCTTTCTTGTTTCTTGAGAAAGGCTTGTATTGCTATATATTTTCTTCTCAGGACTGCCTTTGTTGTGTCCCACAGATTCTGAACCGTTGTGTTTTCATTATCATTTGTTTCCATAAATTTTTTCAATTCTTCTTTAATTTCTTGGTTGACCCATTCATTCTTTAGAAGGATGCTGTTTAGTCTCCATGTATTTGGGTTCTTTCCAAATTTCCTCTTGAGATTGAGTTCTAGCTTCAGAGCATTGTGGTCTGACAATATGCAGGGAATGATCCCAATCTTTTGATACCGGTTGAGACTTGATTTAGGACCAAGAATGTGATCTATTCTGTAGAATGTTCCATGTGCACTAGAGAAGAATGTGTATTCTGTTGCTTTGGGATGAAATGTTCTGAATATATCTGTGATGTCCATCTGGTCCAGTGTGTCATTTAAGGCCTTGATTTCCTTGTTGATCTTCTGCTTGGATGATCTGTCCATTTCAGTGAGGGGAGTGTTAAAATCCCCTACTATTATTGTATTATTGTCGATGTGTTTCTTTGATTTTGTTATTAATTGGTTTATATAGTTGGCTGCTCCCACGTTAGGGGCATAGATATTTAAAATTGTTAGATCTTCTTGTTGGATAGTTCCTTTGAGTATGATATAGTGTCCTTTCTCATCTCTTATTATGGTCTTTGGCTTAAAATCTAATTGATCTGATACAAGGATTGCCACTCCTGCTTTCTTCTGATGTCCATTAGTATGGTAAATTGTTTTCCACCCCCTCACTTTAAACCTGGAGGTGTCTTCGGGTTTAAGATGAGTTTCTTGTAGGCAACATATAGATGGGTTTTGTTTTTTTATCCATTCTGATACTCTGTGTCTTTTGATTGGGGCATTTAGCCCATTAACATTCAGGTAAGTATTGAGAGATATGAATTTAGTGCCATTGTATTGCCTGTAAGGTGACTGTTATTGTATATTGTCTCTGTTTCTTTCTGATCTACTACTTTTAGGGTCTCTCTTTGCTTAGAGGACCCCTTTCAATATTTCCTGTAGAGCTGGTTTGGTATTTGCAAATTCTTTCAGTTTTTGTTTGTCCTGGAAGCTTTTAATCTCTCCTCCTATTTTCAATGATAGCCTAGCTGGATATAGTATTCTTGGCTGCATGTTTTTCTCGTTTAGTGCTCTGAATATATCATGCCAGCTCTTTCTGGCCTGCCAGGTCTCTGTGGATAAGTCTGCTGTCAATCTAATTTTTACCATTGTATGTTACAGACTTCTTTTCCTGGGCTGCTTTCAGGATCTTTTCTTTGTCACTAAGACTTGTCAATTTTACTATTAGGTGACGGGGTGTGGACCTATTCTTATTGATTTTGAGGGGGGTTCTCTGAACCTCCTGGATTTTGATGCTTGTTCCCTTAGCCATATTGGGGAAATTCTCTCCAATAATTCTCTCCAATATACCTTCTGCTCCCCTCTCTGTTTCCTCTTCTTCTGGAATCCCAATTATTCTAATGTTGTTTCGTCTTATGGTGTCACTTATCTCTCGAATTCTCCCCTCGTGGTCCAGTAGCTGTTTGTCCCTCTTTTGCTCAGCTTCTTTATTCTCTGTCATTTGGTCTTCTATATCGCTAATTCTTTCTTCTGCCTCATTTATCCTAGCAGTGAGAGCCTCCATTTTTGATTGCACCTCATTAATAGCTTTTTTGATTTCATCTTGGTTAGATTTTAGTTCTTTTATTTCTCCAGAAAGGGCTTTTATATCTCCCGAGAGGGTTGCTTTAATATCTTCCATGCCTTTTTCAAGCCCGGCTAGAACCTTGAGAATCGTCATTCTGAACTCTATATCTGACATATTACCAGTGTCTGTATTGATTAGGTCCCTAGCCTTTGGTACTGCTTCTTGTTTTTTTGTTTTGTTTTTTTTTTTTTTTTGTGGTGAATTTTTCCGCCTTGTCATTTTGTCCAGATAAGAGTATATGAAGGAGCAAGTAGAATACTAAAAGAGTGGCAACAACCCCAGGAAAATATGCTTTAGCCAAATTAGGAGATCCTAAATCGTGAGGGGGGAGAAAGGGGATAAAAAGAGGTTCTGAAAGAAAAAGAGAAAAAAAAAAAAGAAACAATTAAAAAAAGAAAACTGATAAAAAATATAAAAAGGAAAAAAAATATATATATTAGATAAACTATTTAAAAAACGTTAAAAAAGAAAACAGTAAAAGTTAAAGATATTTAGCAGAAGAAGAGAAAAAAATTGAAAAAGAAAAAAAAATTAAATTAACTGCAAGGCTAAAGAATCATGGGGAGAAAGCCATGAGTTCCGTGTTTTGCTTTCTCCTCCTCTGGAATTCCGCTGTTCTCCTTGGTATTGAAACTGCACTCCTTGGTAGGTGAACTTGTTCCTGGCTGGGTTTCTTGTTGATCTTCTGGGGGAGGGGCCTGTTGTAGTGATTCTCAAGTGTCTTTGCCCCAGGCGGAGTTGCACTGCCCTTACCCGGGGCCAGGCTGAGTAATCCACTTGGGTTTGCTTTCGGGAGCTTTTGTTCCCTGAGCGCTTTCCGTAGAGTTCCGGAGGGCGGAATGAAGATGGCGGCCTCCCGGTCTCTGACCCGGAGGAGCCGAGAGCCCCGGGCCCCACTCCTCAGTGCGCCCTCAGAGAACAGCGCCCAGTTACTCCCATCACCCTGGCCTCCGGCCGCGCCCGAGCTGACCGAGCCTGCGACCGGTTCAAGGTAACCCCGAGCTTAGAGCTCACTACTCGGCTCTGTCTGTGTAGCCAGATTCCCCGATCTAATACCTGTAAGCTCTGCGACACTCAGACACCCCCGATCCTTCTGTGACCCTGCGGGACCTGAGGCCACACTGACCTCGCCTGGGCTTCACCCCGGTTAAGCCTCTGGAGCGATGTCCCTCAGCAGAACAGACTTTTAAAAGTCCTGATTTTGTGCTCCGTTGCTCTGCTGCCTGCCGGGAGCTGGCCCCTCCCCCCGCCATCTTTCCTCCCGTCGCTTTGCATTCACTTCTCCGCCAGTCCTACCTTTCAGAAAGTGGTTGATTTTCTGTTTCTAGAGTTGTTGTTCTTCTTCTCTTCGATCTCCCCGTTGGATTTGTAGGTGTTTGCAATCTTTAGATAAGCTATTTAGCTGATCTCCCGCTACCTGAAGTAGTCTCAGCCTGCTACTTCTCCGCCATCTTGACTCCTCTCCTATTATGTGGTTTTTTAGAACATCTCCGTTCTTTGTTTTTGTAATAATATTATATTTATGTTTTGTGAAAAAAATGAATTTGGAGATGTTGACTGATAATACTGAGCTAGAATTGGTGAAATGGAAAATTTTACTTTAATAATTGGGAATTCACTATAGATATTCATGTGTTTTGAGAAGTTTTATTTTAAAAAATGGAAGATTGTTCAAATAAAAATCTGAATAATCTATCCTGGGGAGTAGGTAGTATTAGTACCCTTACTTTTATGAATTAGAGAACTGAGGTTCAGAGATTAATCTACTTGCCAGGTAGTCATATGGGCTGAGCTCCTTGACTCAGATTTCTGTTTTTTTTTTTTTAAGATTTTATTTATTTATTTGACAGACAGAGATCACAAGTAGGTAGAGAGGCAGGCAGAGAGAGAGGAAGGGAAGCAGGCTCCCTGCTGAGCAGAGAGCCCGATGCGGGACTCGATCCCAGAACCCTGAGATCATGACCTGAGCCGAAGGCAGCGGCTTAACCCACTGAGCCACCCAGGCGCCCTTGACTCAGATTTCTTAATTATTATATTTAAGTATTCCCCTTAACATTAGTGCAATTTTATCTTCCGCATTAAATAGTCATAACTTTGTTGAATTTAAAGACAAGTAGAATATTCATAGAAAATAAAGTTGCAATTGTGGGAACTGGAAATTGAAGTACATAAATATTTAAATTTCCTTTATATCTTCTGGAATTTTAAATTACAGTGTTTTTTGCATTATGAAAGCATGCTGAGTCAAGATTAAGTAAAATACATGGTTTTGGGGTTGTGGGTTTTTTTTTTCTTTAAGTTCTGTGGCTCAGAAATGATTTACTTTTTGTCTAGTGATACAGCTGTTTTAGCCAATTATGCAAAAAAGCCTTTTTTTTTTTTTTTTTGATAGGGCTGTAAGGTTCAGTTATTTAGGGGCAATTTTGCCTTGTACTTGCCTTCTGTTTTCCTCTTTTTCTTTTTTGGTGTGGGGGAGGTAGAAATATTTAAAAGTTTTGTTTGATTTAGGCCTTTTGGTAAGCCTTTCTGATACATAATAGTCTAAAATTTGTTAATAATTATGTATAGTAGTATATGTTTTCCTTTTTTTTTTAAAGTTTTTTTTATTTATTTGACAGAGAGAGAGATCATAAGTAGGCAGAGAGGGCAGGCAGGGGGGAGGGAAGCAGGCTCCCTGCTGAGCAGAGAGCCTAAGCAGGGGTTACATCTCAGGATCCTGAGATGATGAGCCAAAGGCAGAGGCTCAACCCACTGAGCCACCCAGGTGCCCCTTGGTTGTTTTCTTAAATGTGGCACTTCAAAGGGTGATACTTTTGAGAGTGAAAGATTAATTTTGTATAATATAATAGTTACAGGAGAATAGAGTTTGATGTACCAACTGCAGACAATGTTTTTGAAATAAATATAGGTTGTTTTATGATTTCTTTATCCTGTGTCCTGAAAATGAAATGCTTTGAGTGATGTTGGAGAATAATAGTAATTTTTATTAAATGAGACTATATGGTTAGTTGGAATTTTTTTTTTTTTAATTTTTGTTTAATTGACAGAGATTACAAGTAGGCAGAGAGGCAGGCTGAGAGAGAGAGGAGGAAGCAGGCTCCCTGCTGAGCAGAGAGCCCAATGCCGGGCTTGATCCCAGGACTCTGGGATCATGACCTGAGCTGAAGGCAGACGCTTTAACCCACTGAGCCACCTAGGTGCCCCTGGGTAGTTGGAAGTTTGCTCTACTGCTTTGGTATAGGAGGAAACCCTTTTCAACTGAATTATTATGTAGGGCTTTTTATCAGATGTTAATTACTTAGATGTTAGTTTTTAGTCAACTCGTTGTTGTTGTTTTTTTCCTTGTACTTTTTCTTTTTTGTGTGAGTGTTCCTTACACAGTGTTTCTGTTGGTATTAAGTAAATAAATCAAGCAGGTTGACCATAAAAAATGAAATATGGACTAATACTTCTATATAGTATCTATGAGCCATGTATGTTTTATTGGCATTTTTGAATGCTCATGGTATTCCAAATATCTATGTTAACTGCACAAGCACATGCATGCACACAAGTAATGGGCCTGAAAACTTCTTAGGGTAAATTGCAATTATTATCAACCTATTTAACGGATGGAAAAACTGAGGCACAGAGGAGTAAATCACTTACTTGCTTATGGTTATGCAGTTAAAAAGTGATGGAGTTAGGATATGAACATGGGACAGCCTATCTTAGAACTCATGTTCTTAACTATGAGGCTAAACTCTTTCTATAAGTACAACATATTTGGCATTTAGAGAACACATGAAGGAAATGTGTGATTGGAAAAGGGAATTGTGGTCATTATTGTTTTATATACTATGATAAAGACTATTTTGCAGTTATTCATATGAGACTTTTACTTGGGTAATTATAATTATTTAGGCTGTTATTGACAACAGCTAGCATGTTTAGAGCATTTTAGAACACACATATGGTAGCCCTTCTGCTAAATACTGTACATGGTTTATCTGTCTCTTTTCTAATCCTCATAATGACCCTATGAGGTAAGTACTAATTTCCCCATTTAAACATGTAGAAACAGACTAGGAGATAATTTGTAGTATATTCAAGGTCCTATGGATCATAAGTGGTGAAGATTGAAACCCAGTAAGCTTATTCTAGAGTCTGTTCTGTCTCCCAGGGTAGTATGTTTAGATATGGCTCATTGAGCAATGTGGAAAAAGGTAAATCAATTCCACGAAAAGATTATACAACCATTTATTTTTTATTGAAATGAAATTTCATTCTTTATGTTTTCACTGTAAGAAAGAAGAGTTCCTCGTATATATACATGCATCTATATATATGAGAATACACGTATGTTAGTTTTCAGATATTTGATTAAATTCTTACACAGTAAAATTTGTGATCATGGGAAATGCATATGGTAGTCTATCATATTTTCATTATTCAGTAGTCACTAATAATGTTCGAATGGATAGCTAAATTTTTAAATATTAGAATCTGGAAGATAAAACATAACATTAAGAAACTGAATGTAATACTGAATAAATACTCAAGTGAAAAAAAAACTGAATGTAATAAAAAATAAAAAACTGAATGTAATAAAAAATAAAAAACTGAATGTAATTTGGAATCACTTTAGGATTTGCACCACCTCAGGCATATTTAGGGAACTTGATTTTCATTGTATCATTGGTGTAAGGAAATGCTAATCTGTAGCTATTTCTATTTGGACAAATTCTTAGTATGTGGTTCTTAGTTATTCTTATTATATATAGTAGACTCTTTTTTGGGAAGTGAATTAATTGGCTAATTAGTTTATGAGAAATCATATTTTAAACAAATGATAGTCTACTGAGGAAAAGGCAAATGTATTTTAGTATTTACCATGTTGAAATGGAATTTGCATAGTTGTTTTGTGTCAATCTGGTTAAGGATTATGAAGTTCTAAATTTCTTAGGTTAATTTTATCTGATGTTTGAACAATAAGAGAATTCTTACTGCATTCCTATTTCCATTTGGAAAATAACAGGAATGTTTGCATTGATTTTTATACTTTGACTTGGAAGGGAGTTAGGTGATATTTGAAAGTAGTTTCAATTTGAGCTGAAGTGCAAAAGTCATCCAATAACAATTTACTTTTATTCTTGGCTACCGTTTCTTTTTAAGGTATGTAAAATTTCACTGACGGTTTTGCTCCTATTTTTATAGTTGCATGTAGTCTTCATTTTCCTTCTAGTCTTATTTAAAGTTTATTTAGAAAGAGCACCAAGAAACTGACATGGTTGTACACTTACACAGTAGTATTTAAATATATATGAATAGTATAAACTCTATAAATCTATTGTATACTAAACTCGCTACTTAGAATACCTTTAAATTGTAGCACCATATAGTTCTAATCTTGTTTTGTTATTCATAGTCTGCGGTGCATAAGTTCTCTACTGAAACTACTGAAACGTATATCATAGTTTGACAATCATTGTTTACACGTAATTTTCTCTCTTTTTATTACAATGCTTCCCCAGCAAGGACAAGTTTGGAAGGTTTGCAAAGCTTTTCACCTTCCCTCTGCCCGCTTGCCCGCTTTCAGATCAGTTTCATGTTTCATAACTTCTCTCTCTGCAATTCACAACATAGCCATAGTAAACAGTGAAAAAAACATTAAAATTGCAATATGTTTCCTCACACATAGTAGAGAGATAAAACTTTCTCAAAGGACACATTAAAAAAAATGTAATGAGAAGTTAAATAACAGTGTTATAATTTTAGCAATTCCCTGAGAAATAACATTTCACTAGCATGCAGTTTATTAAATGACACATAACAAAACACTAAATAGTTTCGATTGTATTTGGTATTGCTAATAGTTCAGATAAAAAGTTCCTTCTAATAGTAGTGCTTGACATTTGTGTAATGCTTTACAGTTTACTACAGAGAATGCTGTATGGCTGATGTGGTCAAAATGTTAACATTCCCATTTATTCTGTGCTTATGAGATATAGAACAGATGTAGATTCATTGTTTGAAGTGCTGCTGGTATGATGGAAAAATACTGTTGTAACTCAGATGTTCAGAGGAATAGGCAACACACTTTAGTAATATAAAGACAATTTTAGCAGCTTCCAGTTCTTTTGAACTAGGGCTCTTGTATTAAAATGTTTAAAGTGAATGAGGAAAACATTTTGGAAGACATTTAAACATAAGCTTATTATTTTATAACACTTAGAAAGAAACATTTCCAGTATTCTTCTGAATATTTAATTTTGTTATATTTTATTAGCTTCAAATGAATACAATCCTACCTCAAACCAAGACTTTTTTTTTCTTTTTCTTTTTTTTTTAGGTTTGAGCTTTTTCCTTCACTGCTGTTCTGCGCTAACTGCTTTGAAACTTTCCATGCATTTTTTTTTTCAGTAGAAGAACATCTCTGTACTGTCTCCCATTGCATATTTCAGCTGTGACAATCCCTGCACTTTGCCTATTCATTTTATCACCTGCTCACCAAAAACAATAAAATATCTCTAACTTCTGATTACAGATTTGCTGTTACTTGGTTTTAGAACAAGGATGCATTTCACTTTTTTATTACTGTTGTCTTATAGGCATGTGGAGATCCCAAGGCAAAACCATCCTACCTTATTGATAAAAACCTGGAATCTGCTGTGAAATTCATAGTCAGAAAGTTCCCTGCTGTAGAAACTCGCAACAACAATGTAAGTCATAGAAATTTTTGTATTGCTTGATTTTAGCAATCTGTAGGGAAAGTAATGTTTAGTTCTTATTTGTCTAATTCTTTGTATTTTGGTATGCCAATTATGTAACTTGATTAAGGGCTTTTGGGAACAATATTCTTTAAACTGGAAAAAACGATTCTGAACTACATCACCATTTTATTATAGAAGACATACGATCTTAATTTCTTATACACTTCTTCTCTTTCAAGTTGGGACAGAAAGTAAGGTAATAGAAATGTATATATTCCAAATATTTGCATGACTAGTTGGGGAGTTTTTCCTTATAGTCATAAACTTTAATTTGAAATTAGTAAATGTCTTCATAGAATTTGTATTCTTTTTAGTAACTATCTGTGTTTATTCTAAAATACATTTATTTCTTTAGTATTTTTATAATTGAGAAAAACATTTCTGAAAAATAATATAACAAGGTGATGGTATAGGATCTTTATTTTTCCATATTACTTTCTTCAGATGGAGTAGTTTTTCTTAGTATATAAAATATAGTCATATCTGGAGTCTTTCTGATATGTTTATATAATCTTTTGGTAGTTCTTTATAATAATTTCTATAAATAACTAATTTTAGAAAATTAGAGCTAATTTTATCTCACTGTGACCTTTTCATATAAATTTTGTTGACTTGGAATCTTTCTGCATGTCTTCTTTTTTTAAAATTTTTTTTCTTTTGTAGTCTCATGTTATAATCTTTACTTTCTTTTTCCTTATGTATAAACTTAGTCTAGAAATTTCCTCTTATATATGGTCTCCGTACTTTTAAGAAACTGTTTAAAAAATATTTTGTCATCTTTTAGTTTCCTCAAATCATGTATATTTATTGAAGAATCATGTTTTCCCTGTTGATAATCACCTTTACTTAAAATACTGTAATGTAGAATCAATCAGAATTAACAGTCTGGTAAAGTGCTTTTTAAAGAATTTAGAAAAAGGTCTGTTTTTTGTGAGTATGGGTTAATAGAGGTCTTTCTGTGTTTCATAGACGATTGTGTTCCATAATTGTTACATTAAGGTATCAATTAGTTTTTGATTACACAATGGGTGATTCAAAGTATACGCTTCTTAAGAACACCATTATTTGTATGGAGAATTCTTTTTTAGTTATTGACATTAATTAACTGACTCATCTGACAGATAATATACCCACTCTGAATGAGAGAGATTTTGTAATGAAAATCTGTCCTACCTTTAGTTTTATATATACTTCTTTTTTCTCCTGGCTCATAAAATCTCTGTGATATGAGCTCTCCAGAGAATCATTTAAGTTTATTTTTAATTTATTTATTTTTTTTAAGATTTTATTTATTTATTTGACAGAGATCACAAGTAGACGGAGAGGCAGGCAGAGAGAGAGAGAGAGGGAAGCAGGCTTCCCGCCGAGCAGAGAGCCCGATGTGGGACTCGATCCCAGGACCCTGAGATCATGACCTGAGCCGAAGGCAGCGGCTTAACCCACTGAGCCACCCAGGCGCCCCGAGAATCATTTAAGTTTAATTTGTGTGTGTGAGTATGTGTGTGTTTGTGTGTGTAAAGATCTACGTGAAAATAAGCATAGTTCCTAAATAGGAGGTCTTTTTTTAGAAAATTAGTAAGATCTGATTAAATACATGTTCACTGTTTTTGGAACATTAATATTTTTTGTTGAAGAGTAAATTAAGAATCTTTGCTTTTCCTGATTTGTGGGGCAAACTTTATAATAATGCTGCTGTTTTTTGTTTTTTAATAATTTTACTTCCCTTCTCAAATTCTGCAGCACAAAATTGACTTTAAAAAAAGTAAGCTTTTTTAAAGATTTTATTTATTTTTATTTATTTAAAAAATTGACTTTTAAAAATAAGGTTTTTTTAAAGATTTTATTTATTTTTATTTAACAGAGAAGGAAAGAGCACAATAGGCAGAGAGGCAGGTAGAGAGAGAGGGGGAATCAGGCTCCCTGCCGAGCAGAGAGCCCAATGCAGGGCTCCTCCATTCCAGGACCCTGAGATCATGACCTGAGCCAAAGTCAGAGTCTTAACCCACTGAGCCACCCAGGCGCCCCTAAAACAACAGTTTTTATTAAGTATAATTCACATACATATAGTTTACTCACTTAAGGTGTACAATGCAGTGGGTTTTTAGTACATCCACAGAGTTGTGTATCCTGTACCACAATCAATTTTAAAATATTTTCATCACCCCAAAAAGAAACCCCAGACTTATTAGCATTCACTCCTGCCAATCCCCCATCCCTAGATAAACACTAACCTTCTTTCTTTCTGTATGCCTATTTTGGAGCTTTCGAATAAGTAGCATCATATAACATGTGGTCTTTTTTGACTGGCTTCTTTTCATTTAGCATAATGTTTTTAAGGCTTATGCAAGTTGTAGCATATATTAGTACTTCATTTCTTTTTATTGCCAAAATATAGTCCATTGTGTGGATATATCCTTTTATGTATCCATTCATCAATTGATAGATGTTTAAGTTGTTTCTGCCTTTTTTTTTTTTAACTATTGTAAATAATGCTGCTGTGAACATGTATGTAAAAGTTGTTGTGTGAACTTATGTTTTCATTTCTCTTGGATGTGTATACTTAGAGGTGGAATTGCTGGGTCATGTGGTAATTTTTTGTTAAACCTGTGAAATCAGTTATATAGTATTGTTGAATGTTATGCTGGTTATAGAATTTACTCTGGTTGTTCTGTTTGCAAAGTCTGAGTTTTGTCATACAGCCTTTAAAACTATTCTGTGTAATGCTGTTCTGTTGTTTTTTGCCTACTGAAGTACTATGTACTAGGTATTTATGAAATTTTGTGATCTCAGTTTTGATCCGAGCCTGTTAAAATCCTGGTGAAAAGTTCCTGGCAAACTTGGGTTAGGAAATGAGAAATGAGTTCATTTTTTTTTTTTTTTTTTTTTTAAATTTCATGGAAGTAGTTAATGGAGTTTTAAGGACTAGCAACGGTCCTTAGTACCATCTGGGAATGATAGAAATTTGCAGATTTCTGGCTGTTAGATATGCTGAAGAAATGGTATTGATATCATAGTCGGGTTTTTTCCTTCGTGTTTGGGTCTTTGAGTCATTGTATAAATATGTGCCACAGAGCATGCTTGCTTTATCTCATGGATCAGGGAGAATTACTGGTTAGCACTGTTTCTGTTCTGATTCAGGTAAGCACCACTTGTCCTCAGTTTCAGAAAAGGCAATCATAAAAATACTGTTTTGGTAAAAATTAAGCACAAATTTATTTAGATGTTTCCGTGATTTGATTCTTTAAAAAAAAAAAAAGGCTATCTTTGTGCTCACAGATAGCTGGTTATCTGGTATTCTGAGAAAAGGAGGACACTATTATCTGATACATCCAGATTGGTGCCTAACAGTGATTTAACAGTGATGATGTTGGGCTCTGTTGAGTCAATTTTACTGTCTTGCTCAGCCCCTTTGTAATCTGGTAGAAACTTTTGTACTCTCCCGATTCTGGAGTCAGGGTAAGTCAAGGAATGTTTGTTTTGTTTTCTTTTTTGTTTTTTTTGTTTGTTTGTTTGCTTTCTGAGTCGTGATTTTGAACTGGATGCCTCATAGGCTTCAAAGCAGGTTGATTAGGGTAAAAGTCACCTGAATAAAAGTGATACCAGTTTTATAATTACAGCAGCATTTACTGAGTGTCTAATATGTGCCAGGCTATGTATTTTAATAGAGTTATTTTTCTTATTTAATTTTAGATTAAAGAAAGCATTTCTGAGCTGAGAGATTGTCTAATATATCTATAACATGGTGTCTTCTAGTATTTTGAAAGTGACTGCCAGATGGTTTCTAATTTATTTCCTGTAAGTTTCTTATGAGCATGTAGAGGGAAATCTGTAATTTTCCTAGATAAGGAAAATAGTAGAAACTTCTTATATTTTTAACAGGTAAAAATTATTTTGTTCAAGAAATTCTAAGGGGCATTTTAAGGAAATGTTCAGGTGTATATATGTTAAAACATTTCTTTTGAAATATTTTTCCTAAAATATTTTAATTTCCTCCCTTTGTTCTGATGTTAAATTTCCATCTAAAAGCTACTTTATGTGTGTGTGTGTTTTTTTTTAAGATTTTATTTATTTATTTGACAGACAGAGATCACAAGTAGGCAGAGAGGCAGGCAGAGAGAGAGGGGGAAGCAGGCTCCTTGCAGAACAGAGAGCCCGATGCGGGGCTTGATCCCAGAACCCTGGGAATCTACCTGAGCTGAAGTTAGAGGCTTTAACCCACTGAGCCACCCAGGCACCCCGTACTTTGTGTTTTTTAAAACAGTAAGAATATCTAACACAAAGGTGTCATTGTAAGGTTTGTCTATTTACTGTACATTTTAGTGTAAAACTTTTTATTTGATTCCCAAATTAATGGGAAAGTGATATAAATTACTGCCCTGTATATGTTGGATGAATTAGGTCTTAATTCCCTAAGAATGACAGCATTGTTGGTGAGGAAAGTGCCACAAGAACCGTACTGAGAATCTGGACTGAGATATAGGCCATTATTGAAATAATTAGAAAATTAAGTTTTTAGACTTAAGAGGAATATTTTGTGTTATAGGTATTACTTATCTCCTCTCTTAAGGAACCCAGTACTACAGGGTACTATGTAATAAATTAAAGTTTTTAAGTAGCTTACAGCATCACTTAAGGAAAGACAAAATAAAGCAACTCTAATACTGTTGGTTGTGAGACATAGCTTTAGAATCTTTTTTTTTTTAAATATTTTTAGAAGATTTTGTTTAAATGAATCTTGGAACACTGAAAAAATAAAATAAAAAAAACAAAAAATACAAAAAAAGAGAGAAAATTTTGTTTTTTTGAGAGAAAGTGAGAGAGCACAAGCAGGGGGAGCAGCAGCAGGAGAGAGAGAAGCAGGCTCCCACTGAACAGGGAGCCCTATGCAGGACTAGATCCCAGGACCCTGGGATCAAGACCTGAGCCCTAGGCAGACGCTTAATGACTGAGCCACCCAGGTTTTGCTTTTAAACACCATCTTATCCCTAGTGCATGGTACTTAAGAGGCAATAAATAAATGTTTGATGAGAGAATAAAATTTCCTTTATTTTAAATTTATGTCAGAACCCAACTTAGCAATATTTTTAAAATTTCATTATATTCTTAGCTAAAAGGTAACTATCCTTTTTAGTAGAGTTATACAAATATGTCTCATTAATAATTCTACTGAGAATAAACTGGAGTAAGAATAGGAGTTCCAGCTTCTTAAAAACATAAGTATGTTTTGGGAGTGGGATGCTGGTATCAAGGATGGGAGAAGGGAAGCTCTGACACATGCCATCATGCACTGTGGTTTAGTTAGAAGGGAAGGGTAAGGAAACTTACTTGTTTCTAGCTAATCTCTAAGAGGGCATTTGTTGTCTTGGCATGGTTTCCATTATGATGCGGTACTTAAGAATAGATGGACTTTGGAGCTAGTAAACCAGAATTTGAGTTCTAGCTGAATGATTTAGGAAAGTCATTTTACATCTTTTTTCTTTTTTTTTTTTTTTAAGATTTTATTTATTTATTTGAGATACAGTGAGTGAGCGAGCAAGAGCGGAAGCTGAGGGAGTGGCAGAGGGAAGGTGGAGAAGCAGATTCCCTGCTAAGCAGGGAGCCCAACTGGGGCTGGATCCTGGAACCCTGGGATCATGACCTGAGTTGGAGACAGATGCTTAACTGATTGAGCCACCCAGGCGCCCCAAGTCATTTCACATTATTTTAGTATATATGCTGCTGAAGTGAGCATAGTCATTTTACATCTTAAATCTTCTTTGTTCTTATCTCTAAAATGGTGGTAATACCAATTCTCAAGAATCAATTTAATATCTCCTAAGTACTTAACAGATTTGTGTGACAAATTGCTTTTAAAAAATGGAAGCTGTTACTTATGTTACCTCACTGACCTTTTGGTCTACTTCACTGGTTTTTCTTTTAGCTGCCCTTTATAATGTGGGTGATTCTAAATGGCTTCCTGCCCTCCTCCCTCCTATACTCCCCTGCCTGCAGTATATATGTATGAAAACATTTACTTCATGGCTTCAACTAAGTAACAAACTGTCTTCTGTTTTCTGGGTTCTGGATCTGAATTCCGTCTACCTTTTGGATAGCTGCACAAGTTAAATAGCAAACTTTCATCTAGTATTGAACACATGGTTATCTTCCATTTTGTTTCTCTTTTGTCTTGAGTCTCTTTTTGTCTTGAATCATTATCTTCCACTTGGTTACCTAAACTAGAATTTTCAGAAACCCCTTTGACTTTTAGAAAATGTCAAGTTAGTCATTTAGGGCTCATCAGTTTTAATACTTGTAAGTTTTCATAATGTTTTGAATTTATCTCCCCCGCCCCCTTTCAGATCTGCATCTCCTGCTGGGAGAAATGCTATGATAATCCAAACACTGCTTTTCATGCCTTTCCAATCTCTCCTCATGTTGCCACCCCCATTTCCCACACTGGGGGAGGCCAAACAAAACAAAACAAAACTAATCTGTTTCTCTGTTGTAACTCACATCTCTGTTTTCCTGGCCCAAGTACTCATCTTTGAATCCTGTTGACTAGGATATAGTAGGCCAACAAATAACACTTTGGTTTTAAAAGGAATTATCTTATAATAAGATAATGTAACAATTTTTTAACCTTTTTTTTTTTTTTTAAAGATTTTATTTATTTGTCAGAGAGAGAGAGAGACAGAGAGAGTGCACAAGCAGGGGCAGTGGCAGGCAGAGGGAGAAGCAGGCTTCCCACTGAACAAAGCCTGATGTGGGTCTTGATCCCAGGACTCTAGAATCATGACTGAGCCAATGGCAGACACTTAACACATTGAGTAACCCAGCTATCCCATTGTAACAGTATTTTGATGGTGTATTTTGTCATTAGTCAATATGTCTCTATATATACTCTAATGGAAGCTTAAGGAAATATTTGGTCTTGACCTGATTAAACTTTGCCAAAATTGAAAAATAGTGAGAACTAACTAAAGTGTCTATTCTTTTAAAAAGGTATCATCAACCTTCATTTAATATCTCTTCTACATGTAATAGTCTTTAATTTTAGCTTGAATAAACAGAATAAATAAAAGAATGAACCCCTGATTAGTAGATACAACTAAGCCATGCTTTGATACATTTGAAAAGTATTTGAAATAGATTAAGTACTGGCAGGGAATTGCATTAGCACTAATGACCTACCTAAACTGGTTTAAATTATCTTTCAGTTTTTACCAAAAATAATATGAATATATCATAATGAGTCAAATAGTTCAGAAGAATTTAGGATGAAAAGTGATTATGTCTCCTATTCCATTATTTCCTACCCTGGTCATATTCTCAGAAGGAACTTGTATAAGGAATACCTTATTTTTCTTTTATAAATTCATTTACCAATGTTAGACACTATATATAGTCTACAAAATAATTTTGTAGACTGCTACAAAAGAATTTGGGTCATTCAGTTTCTTGCTCCTTACTCACTCTCCTCTTCTTGATATTCAATAGGTTTTTTCCTTAATATTTTTGGATCATTGGTTACCTCATTTTTTTTTTTTTTTTTTTTTTTTTGGTTACCTCATTTTTAAACTTTAAATATAGTTCTCTATTTTTATAGCCTCATCACAGTCATTTATACTTTAATGCTGTCCAAATTGTTAGTGCTTTCTTTTGTTTTTGAAATCATGAAGTGTTCTGAAATTGAATTATATACTGATTCTAAAAATTAAAACTAGTAAAGACCTGTGTGCTTAGTTTGCATTGTTTCACTCCATTGTCACACTGGACTTAGAATAATTTATATTACATATATGTATTTATGTTTATGCATATAATATATATAGCATTAAAATGAAATGGATTCTTTCTTCCAGCATTATTTCATAGTTAAATTTGTTTCATAGGTGCATCATGATTTTCTGTGTTTATAGTTATGTGCTTTGATAGAATTCTTAAATTTACCTGTCCTAATAATCACATTGATCAGCTTTCCTTTTTTTATGGAGCCCACTCTTCTATAACCTGCAGCCTTCTAACTCCCCTCTGGACAGTTTGCTTATGTCTGCTGCATACCTTTCGTCCTGGGAAATCTTCTCTTTGTTGTCCCACCAGGGCTTTCACATGGAGTTTTCATAAAGTTTGGGAATGCCTTGAAATTGTGTACCGAGTTTGAGTGGGAATGTATTTTTCAGCTTTTATTCTAATCTTAGGGATGATTCTTATGATCCCCAAACACATCTCTTTTGAAATCATAATCTTGTGGGACGCCTGGGTGGCTCAGTTGGTTAAGCGGCTGCCTTCAGCTCAGGTCATGATCCCAGGGTCCTGGGATCGAGTCCCATATCGGGTTCCTTGCTCCGCAGGGAACTTGCTTCTCCCTCTGTCTCTGCCTGCCTCTCTGCCTACTTGTGATCTCTCTCTCTCTCTCTCACAAAAAAATAAATAAAATCTTAAAAAAAAAATCATAATCTTGTATATTGTATATTCTCATTATACTAAACTGTAAGCATAACCCCTTCAGCTCACGATGCTGTTTTCCTGCAAATGAGACTGCCAGTGGACATTATACTGGGGTTTTATAGTATAGCCCCCAAGGAGATACATTCCTGGCATTTGCAATCATCTATTTTCCTCAAATTTCCTGAAGTTATATCTTGCCTTTAGTGATAGTTTTTCAGCTGTCTTTCAAAGAATGAATCCCTTTGGCTGCAATGGTAATTATGATCCCCTACCTAATAACAAAGGATGTTACCAATACCTACTAACTTGTTGATTTTTAATTTTTATTTTCTGGTCTGGTCTTACCTTTGGTCAGATCAGAAGTTATTTGCCAAGATCCAGAGTAAAAGACAACAAAAGAAACTACAATGGAGTAAATGAGAAGATTTTGTGAAATCACTTATTTTCTTTATTCTTCCTAGCAGTAATCTTGGCTAAAATTATTTTAAATATGTATACCCATGGTCTTTGGCCACAAATAAATAGGATAGTATACTATGTTAGTCTTCTCTCTAGTGTTGGATAGAATGTAGAACACGGGAAAATTATTTAATTGCTTATATATTTTTTAAATTTTTATTTATTTGAGAGGGAGCATGAGCACATGAGTGGGGGGAGGGGCAGAGGGAGGGAAAGAGAGAATCTCAAGTGGACTTCACACTGAGCGTGGATCTCCTCATGGGACTCAATCTAATGACCTGAGATCATGACCTGAGCTGACATCAAGAGTCAGATGCTTAACCAACTGAGCCACCCAGGCATTCCTTAATTGCTTATTTTTTAAGGAGTATTTTGTTTTGGGAGAGTATGTTTATGCTTTTCATGGCACAAATGGCCATGCTTTCTTTTGCCTCTAGGCCTTTCTTTATTGCTGTCTTTACTATCTGGCAAAATATTTGACTCCCATATTCTTTAACTAGGCTAACTTCTTCTTGTCTTTTGGGTTTATGCTTAGATGTCAAGAGAAACTTTCTTTAACCCTCCAGTTAGGTTATGTGCTACATGTATAGTTCCCTCCATTTATCACTTACTTAATTCCCTTATTTGAAAGGTTTGTTGAATGATGTCTGTGAGCAAAGTTCTGTTATGTGAGAGGGGATTCAGCAGTGAATAAACAAACCAAAATACTGCCCCCTGTAGAGCTTATATTCTGTTGGGTAGAGATAGAAAAGAATATGAATATAATGGCAGGTAAAGATGAGTTCTAAGAAGAACAGAGCAGAGTGATAGTGGGGAGATACTTAAGGTGACCAGAAAATGCCATTCTGAGGAGGGTGAAATTTACAGTCATGGAGATGAGAGCTGATAGTGACTTGAGCTAGAATGGTAGAGGTGGAATAGGTTCAGATTCTGAATTATTTTGGAGACTGAGCCATGAAATGTTCAGCTACTAGAATTGTATTTTGATGATAAAATCTAGAGTAATTTGCTGATGCATTGATAGGGGGACAATGAGAAATAAGATCTGAAGATTTTGGCTTGAACAGATATCAAGCTTTACTTGGGAGAGGATACAAGAGGAACAGGTTTGGGGTGGGAATACAGAAGCGGTGGTACTCACCAGCTCAATATTAGATATGTTAAATTTGAGGGGCCTGCAAATCTGAATGGAGATTTTGAGTAGCCAAGTCTATATGTAAGTATTGAACTCATATATGTAGCATGAAGCTGAGAAGTTGAAGAGAAATTGTTAAGTGTTTTAATGGAGAGGATGAGTGACATAATCATTGAGAGGAAGAGAATGAATTGACAGTAAAAATTGGCAGTGAAAATGGAGTAATGTTGCTACTCAGTTATGGTTTATGATCATGAAGTGGGGTTGAGATCAAGTCAGCATGTGTATATTCTTTCTCTCACTGGGTTTTATCAGGCAATAATGATGGAGGGAGAAAGGGACAAGGGTGTAATACAATGAAGGGCCATTAAACTTTTGGGGGGCATTCAATTTTAAGATGGATCAAAATGGAAATAGAGCATGAGATGATGAATGGAAAGATGGTAGGGCAAATGTATAAGGGGTGCCTCAGAGTTCAAAGAATTGATGAAGATGTATAGGTATTAAGAGGATATTATCTGTATTAAGTTGGAGTTATTCTTAGATTGATGCTATTTTACCTTGTCTTCAAATCTCCCAAGAACAACAGATAAACAAAAAGGCCAGAAAGAAGCCATGACAGCTTAAGCATTAACGTTATTCCTATTTATAGGCCTGCAGATTGAGGAAATTTAACATGAGCCATCACTCCCTGTCAATATGTAAGAAAAATAATTCCTGGGAGCCTTCTGTATTTTAGGATCTCCTTTAACTTTCCCCTATCTTATTTACATCCTCACTGCCCTTAGAAACTTCTGCAATTCTTATTGTGGTCTTTTGCAAACTAGAGTGAGTGAGTTTGTGTTTGTGTTTTAAACCTCTTTCATGTAATTACTAGTTGGTCTTTGTCTTGTATTAAGCATTATAGTTTTTTACTATATATTGTAGTGTAACCAGCTTCTAAAACTGGATATTTACCTTAAAAAGGTGAGAGTTACCTGTATATCTACATGAATATCCCTTACTAGAGTATATACGCATTTAGAGGGCTATCATTTTACTGATAGTTTTATCCCCAGCTCCCTCATGTTGCCTGATAATAATAGGTTGGGATATTTGTTGATGAAATGAATACTATATTATTACAGTAATTCTTCACTTTCCTAGAGGTTACTTTTCATATCACTTACCTCTTTGAATACCTCTGAGAACTAGGAAGGAAGCAGTTCCACTTTCAAGAATCTTCTCAAGAGGAGAGCCTAGGTGGCCCAATCCGTTAAGCTGAACCTTTGGCTCAGGTCATGATCTTCAGGGTCCTGGAATCTCAAGGTCCCAGGATTGAGCCCGGTGCTGGGCCCCCAGATCAGCAGAGAGTCTGCTTCTCCCTTTCCCTCTACCCCTTCTTATCACTCATGCTCGCTCTTCCAAATAAGTAAATAAAATCTTTAAAAAAAAATCTTCCCATGAAAAAGAAAGTGTGTGTCCACATATAGATATGTTTATATCATTATTTGTAATAGCATTCATTATTTGTAATAGCCTGGAACTGGAAACAGTTCAAATGCCCAGCAGTCAATGAATAAATAAAATGTGCTATATCCACTTAATGGGATACTGTTTAGCAATTAAAGGGAACACACTACTGATGCATATTGTAGTATCAGTGAACTCCAGAAACATTTAGGCTAAGTGAAAGAAGCCACATCGAAAAAGCTACATATTGTGTGATTCTGTTTTATAGGAAAAGTCTAGAAAAAGTAGATTTGCTGAGACAGAAAGTAGATCAGTAGTTGCTTGGTGCTGAGGGTGGTGGGGGTAAGAGTGAATTTAATGTAAGTAGGTACAAGGGAACTTTTTGGGATATTGAAAATTTTCTAAAGTAATAAGGTTGGTAGTGGCACAACTCTAAATTTACACAAAGTATTTAATCGTTCATTTATCATATTATGGTAGGTAAATTGTACCACAATAAAGCTATGAAAAACAAATAATTTTGAGCAGCCAGAAGTGGTATTTTAGAAAAAATAAAGTTTATTTAGAAATTAACCTTTTGGTTCTCACTATGTCAAGCTTGTTGAGTTTACTTAGGCAAAATTGTAACAAGTCTGTTTTCTAAAGCACTGTACATTAAAGGTACTCTTATCAGGAGCAAATGATAATTGACAGGAAGAGAAATAGAAACTTTAAAAAGTGAAAAGTATAGCTAGCAAGGACTGTTTAATGTTAGCTTATTACCTTGTATATGTCAGTAGCACCTAAGGCTATCTTGACATGAATAGCTCGGTATAATTATTGATTACAGTGATGACATCTAATCAGTAAGAAAAGCTTGATTTCTTTCTGTGTCCCCAGGTTATGAAAGCAAAGTAATCACATATTATAGAAAAATTTATAAAAATTAGTTATTAAAATTCAGTGTGAAGGAACTAGCTTCATTTATATTTTTACTTATATTGGAAAATGGTGCCATTATATGAGGTAAATTATATTATTAACACAGTGTGCTATCTTTTATATAAACCTGTTATGCTTAACCACACTATACTAGGATCTGTAATTAATGATTTTTCTAGTAGTAATGATAAAATTACAGTAGTTTCATCAGTTAGCATTAATTTTGACCATCTTGTAACCAGAAATCTTAAACTTTCAGGATTTTTTCTGATGCAAGTTAATGCACTGAGGTGGTCAAATAGAGATTATTTTAATTTACCTAGTGCTACATAACAGACCATCCCAAATCTTGCTGAGCTTAAAACACAACTTATTTCTTATCATTCTGTGATAAGTCTTACATCACAGCTGCATTTAGTGGTGAGTTGGCTGGGGGATGGGCCTAGCTGGGCTTAGCAAAATGCTGAACAATTTCTTTCCACATGATATGATATTTGAGGCTTCTTCACCCATGGCATTTTAGGACAGTGTTCCCGAAAGAGGAAAATTGGAAGCCATAAGGCCTCAAGTTAAGAGTGTCATTTCTGTGGCTTTTTGTTGGTCAAAGCAAGTTACAAGACCAGTTGAGATTGTAAGGGTGGAAAAATAGACTGTAATTTCTTGATGGGAGGAGTAATTAAAGTCCTCTTACAAAAGAGGCAGTCTTTAATTTTTTTTGCCTTTCTGTTCTTTAAAATATAAAATTATGCTTTTCAGAATTGAGCAGATGACTAGCAATATTGGAAAAAGTTTGGATTTATATATAAAATGAAGAGGTTGAATTAGAGAAATTCTTGGAAGCTTCAGTCTGATGAGGCTACAAATAAATACAAGTATTTTCTGAAAATAGCTTTGGCTTTGCTTATTCCTATACTAATTTTGTGTCATTGTAGGGCAGCTTCAATGTTGAAGTGTATTGAAGAGGTGTTTGGGCTTTGAAATTTGACCTGTATTGGCATTTTACCCTTTTATGGTCTATTTCTGTATCTGGAAAGTGAATATAAAAATATACCTGGATTGGGAAATAGAAGAAAGTTCTGGAGATAGATGGGGGTGATGGTTGCACGACTATGTTAGTATATGTATATTTTTAAGATTCATTTAGAGAAAGAGACCACAGTTGAGTGGGGAGGGGTAGACAGGATAGAGTGGGAGGGATTAGGGTTACTTCCCCTAAAACTTACTTTTTGTTCAGAAAAATGCATTTCTGATATAATTGACTACCAATAGAATCATTTTATATATGATAAAAGAAGAATCCTACAAAATCCTATGAACCTTTTTAAAAAATTGTGTACTCTTTGTGTGAATTTGGATTTTCAGGTAATCTTAAGAGATTTGCTTATATTGGATAGAATATGTCATTCTCTTTAGATGTTTCATATTTCCTTCTTTTATGCTTTCTTATCCTGGAAAGACATAATGAAATATTTTGCCCAACTTTGAGGATTTGTTCAAAGGATTAAATCACCACTCTGTGTTAGGATACATAAACTCATTTGAGGCATGAGTTGATGCCTGATACTACATTCATTTACAGTCAGCAGTGCAATTTGAAAATTGACTTCATGATTTTTATGTTGAGAATCTTGAGGATTGGTGATGGATTGATTGTCCATCTGTGTGCTATGTCCATCTCAATGCTGGTGATACAGCAGAGGATGATACAAATGCCCTTGCTCTCATGGATTTAAGTTCAAGTTGAGATTTTAGACAACAAACAAGAGAAATAAATACATACTTTGAATGGAGATAAGTGGTAGAATTAAGGAGTTAGAGAGTAATGAGGAAAAGGAGACTATTTTAGAGAAGAATGCTTAACAGTGGCTTCTCTGTTACTTCACTTCTGTTGGAGTGAGTTATGCAAAGAAGTGGAGAACACCCCAGACTTAGGAAAGAGCAAGTGCAAAGGCTCTGTGGTAGGGCCAGCCTTGGTGAAGTTGATTAAAAGAGCAGGAAGAAGACCAAAACGTTAACTACTGAGTGAGGCTAGAGGAGAATGAAGGGAGATGAGGTCTTAAAGGTAGGCAGGTAGGCAGGTCTACTATTTAAATTTGATTCTGAGGCTCTGGTAGGGACTTTGTATTTTAAGTGCGATGGGAAACCATTGGAATTTTTAAAAAGCCTTCTATTTTGAAGTAATATTAGATGTGAAAAAATTTGCAGAAATAATGCAGAGAGTTCCCATATACTCTTTACCCAGTATTAATATCTTGCATAACCATTATTGGAATCAGTTTTTTGAGATAGCATGTTACTTTAAAATTCTCACTCTCCCGCTTCTATGTGGAGAAGACTGAAGAGGCAAGAGATGGAAGTATAGAGTCCAGTTTGGAGGCTAGTGTAGTAATCTAGATGAGAGTTGATGAGGGTGGTAGCTGACAGTTCCTTAAGAGGTTTATCCAAATAGCTTCTTCAGGACTCATACTTTTAAAAGCCTGGTTTAGAATATCATACTAAGAAACCGTACAAAGCTTTCCCTGAGACCAAACTCCTATACTTGGTTGTTTTTTAAGAGGAACCAAACTCCTATACTTGGTTGTTTTTTAAGAGCAGTACTAGCATAATTTAGACCAAGAAAAATACTGTGCATAAGCAACTTTGTTAATGAAAGAAGGTAATAATTGAAATAAACAAATAAAGAACTATAGCCACATTTCTTTGTGTTGAAAGTCAGTGAGTAGCTCTCTTAGGCCTTGGTTCCTTGTTGTAAGTTGTCAGTACTTTTTCTTTGAAAGAATGAAAACTAGTAAATACTACATTTCAGTCATGTTTTTAGATACTTTGTGTGGAAAATGCATCTTACTTTGACAAAGATCAATTACCGAGATTTTTCATTGCAAAGGTATCTTATTTTATAATCTGCGTGGCTACTCTTTACTTGAATGGTAAGAATAATGATCCATTGTTTGAAATTTTAAGAAAGCATTGCATAACTATATACTTTGCTAATGTATATAGTTTATCTATGAATACATGATATAAAGCATTAATGAACAGAATGCATTCTTCTCAGAGTTGTGCTTTTCTAATGTTCTGTTCTGTAACATTAAACAATTTATTACTAATTTATGTTCTTAAACTATTTCCTGCTTTTTGTTCGCTATAAAACAATGAGGTGATGAATTAAGAAAACTTTGTTCTGGATGTTGAACCTAAAATTTAAGTACTTTTTGGTAGTATCTACTCTCCCTCACTTTAGGAACTAAGTGGTAGCATTTTTTGTGGTTGAAGTCTGAAAATTGTAGACACTTTTGTTCTTTGTTATAGGTTTATATAATTTATTTTCATTAAATAGAGTACATAATTGAGATGATTGAGTGAGATACTTGTAGAATATTTGGAACAATGCCTAGCAAAAAGTGCATGCTCACTTAATATTAACTCTTATTAGAAGTACTGTAAGTAGTATTGGGATTATTTAAAATAGCCTTGTTTTTGGTTGTTTTGAAGAAGTGGTCTGTGAGCCTCCTTTGTTACTTACTTAATATTTAATGGGTAGCTTCTGGGTGTCAGGTACTGTCAGATGTTCTTATGTACTTTATTTTGACACATCATAAGAGTATTAGGCTCTGAGAGGTAAAGTCATATAATCATCGTTGTGCAATAAGAGGTAGGCTTTCTTTTCTTTTCTTTTCTTTTCTTTCCTATTTATTTTTTCAGTGTTCCAAGATTTATTTTTTATGCACCACATCCAGTGCTCCATGAAGAGGTAGGCTTTCTAACAAAACTACCCAAACCTGTCATCTGTCATTGACATATAAAGGCCTTTTAATTTGTCAAAATCACTCCTCTCATAGATGTTTATATTGCATAATTTCTTACGTGCAGAGCTATATGATACAGGTTGTGGAGACTGAAGAAATGAGTTGCATACACTGTCTTATAGTGTTGGAGATAGCTGTGATACATGGAAGAAAATGATATTATTAGAAATTAGACACAAATAGAGGACGGAGTTGTTGTTTGCATTCAGGGAAGAAGGTTAATCAGGAATGGTTTTTTTTTTTTTTTTAAGTTTTATTTATTTATTTATTTGAGAGAGAAAGAGAGAGTCAGTGTGAGCGGCAGAGAGAACCTGGAGCAAACTCTGCCCTGAATGTGAAGCCCATTATGGGGCTCAATCCCACATGACCTGACCCTAAATCAGGAGTCAGATGTTTGTTTAACCAGCTGAGCAAAGGAGGTGCCCTCAGGGATGGTTTCTTGAAAATAGGTTAACATTTAAACCAAGTGATTTGGGAGTAGTGGGATTTGGACATCTCAGTAGAGGAAACAATGAAAACATGAGATAAGAAGATAGTGAATAATTTGTTTTGGCTACTGTGTGTGAATGAATGTAGGGGAAATTTTAAGATCGGAAAGTTAAATTAAATTAAGGACCAAATTGTGTAGGGCTTTGAAAACGTGACTGTTTTGAATTCAGACATTCTTTAGTTGAGTTCATTTCTTTTGGTCATTGTAGAAGCTAGTTACATATGGTTGGGGGGAAATAAATTGAATGAGAAATTTAGACCACAATGAGATTTTGTTATTAAAAAGGGAAATTGGTGGGTATGCAGAATAGTACAAAGAGCACTTTATTAGGAATGAGGAAATGAGATTTCCAATTCTGGTCCTGCCATGAAGTAGTTATATAACTTCGGAACAGTTCTTTTACATTCTGTGTACATTAGGTTATCAGTATGTAAAATGAGATTTGTATAAAGAATCATTAAAGCCGTAATGAGATGGTGACTGTGTCTTTTTTTTTGTCCAAATAGGATGCTGAAATTGAAAGATACGATTAATAATTAAGCCCAGTCGCAACTGAATTATATTCTTGCTTATCTTAATGAGTCTTTCACCTATTATGTTTCAAAACTCAAATTTAAAGTACTGAACAGCAAGAAAAAGGACTAAGACATTAATCATAAATGTTTAATGTTGAACAAGGTGAAGGTAGTATAATCTGAGGAAATAGAAGCTTTTAAAAATTAATTATTTTTAATTGAAGTATAGTTGACATACGGTGTTACATTAGTTTCAGGGTATGTGACATAGTGATTCTGTAAGTTTGTATGTTAATACTACGCTTACCACAAGGGTAGCTACCATCTGTCACAATACAGCGCTATTATAATAACACCATGGCCTATATTCCCTGTGCTATACCTTTTATCCATGACTTAAGCTCATTCCATCACTGGAAGCATATGCCTCCTACTCCCCTTCACCCATTTTTACCATCTGCCACACCCTGGAAATAGAATCACTTTTAAATAAGTATCTGCTTGATGTTATGAGTGGTACTGATTAAAAATGTGCGTATGAACATGGAATTGTTTTGAAACAGATATATTCTTCAAAATAAAGGCAGTTACTCTTGTAGATAAAGCTAAAAACAGTTACACATCACTGTAAGTGTACACTTTAATATGGCATTTAGAGGAAGTAATGAGGTACCTCATTTGCACATGTTTTCTAGACAAAATTCTTTAAATGTCTTCAGGGACTGAAGTCTTAGGGTAATTTACCCCGTGCTTGCTGTTTTAAATTAGTCTTGTTACAGTTTTCTTGTTTATTTTTTTAAATCTTCCCTTGATGTTGTACTTAACTGCTGTAAATTTTCTGGCTTATAATGGTTCATTACAATTACATGGAGAGGCATCTTTTCCCACAACCTTCCTGTATAAGTAAGAACTGCATGAGAGCCTCAGAATTACGTGGATTTGGTAGCAAGTTTGTTATTTCAAGTCACTTTTCCTGTATTTTCTAGTTTTCTCATATTCTGACTAGGTGATTCTCAGACATTTAATGTGCATTCAGATCACCTCGGTATTTTATTAGATCTACCATGGGCCTGAGAATCTGCTATTCTAATAAGCTATCCTAAATGATGTGGAGTTGCTGTTCTGTGGACTACACTATCAAATGTTCTAGAAAGTTTATCGGAATTCACATTTATTGGATACACAGGACATTAAATATGGCTGGATTCTTTCAGAACTTATATTGATAGTTTAAAAAAAAACTTAGGACTTTTGTAAATCTAGTAATACAGTTGATTGAATGATATTTATCTTTTGTATTCACATTTCCCTCTTTCATGTTTACCAGTGTCTTAACCCTAGTTTTGCTTCTTCCTCATTTCTTTTTTTGTTGTTGTGGTTTTTTGCTTTTGTTTAATGTATTATTATGTTTTGTGGATCTGGTCAGGGAACCGTTACTGTATTTTATGTTTGTATCTACATTTTATTTTGCATGCGTAACGTGGCTTTGCCTGGATGTTCTTTTTGGTAAGTTCCAAATTTATAAAGCATATTATTTTTTTGTAGTATAAGTTACAGTGTTTTTCTTCTTTTTTTCCCCTCTCACTTCTAGTAATGTGATCATGCTCATGAGTCGTTTTTTTTTTTAAAGTGTTCATTTGATATTTTTTCCTAACATTTTCCAACTTTCCTTAATAGTAGTGCAATTTGATACTAATCTGCTTTGATTGGTTTTATAGCTTCACGCTGTCAGTTGCTGATCACTATTAGCAGTTGCTGTCTCAAGTATTTTGTTTTTTTAAAAAAGCTGTAATCATCTAGAGATACTGCTCTAAGAGCTTGTGCTTCCATATAGCAATCATAAAAGAAGATAGTTTGTAGTAAAATTAAGTATCTTTGTTCTGAATGAATAATGGATACTGATTTTGTTTTTACAGCAACAGCTTGCACAGCTACAGAAAGAAAAATCAGAGATTCTGAAAAATCTGGCATTATACTATTTCACATTTGTAGATGTTATGGAATTTAAGGTAATGTATTTTAATATGTAAAATTTAACATAGAATGATGTTTGTTAATTGTATAAATTGCTTTATCACTTGTATATAATAAAATTTGATTTCTTCTAGAATTAAAACTTAAAATACTTTTTATTTGTGTGTGTTTTCTAAATTTAGTATCGTTTATATAGGTGAGAGATTAAAATAAGCTTTATTTTCAGGACCATGTTTGTGAATTGCTGAATACTATTGACGTTTGCCAAGTCTTCTTTGATATTGTAAGTATTATTTTCAGAAAAATTTCCAATTCTCTTCTATCTGATTTTCTAATAGAAATAAGCGGACTGAATATTTTTCTTCAGAAAAAAAAATCTACGTGTTTAGTGTGTGAAATTTTAGCATTGTTCAGTTGGCATATTTTGTAGCATTTTTTTTAAGGTAAGGAGTTATAATGTATTCTCTGTGTTTACTTGTTTATTTGTCACTGGGTATAAGTTTTGTCCATATTGGGAAGTAGTAGTTACTTTTAGTATTTTATTTTAGAAGACCCAATTAAAACTTAAGTGAATAATATTTTTCTCTGTGAAAGACATACTTGATGGAATCTTTCTTAGGTATGATAATTTCTAGATACAGGAAATCAAAGTGAAAAATGTCTCCATTGACAATTTACTTATTCAGTGAATTTTATTACGTATTGGTATAATACTCCTTTTTCTTAGTGAGATTGGCTCCATCTTCCTTCTTATTCTGGTTTTGTTTATCCCTTTAAACTGTCATCAGTTAAGGCAATAACAAACTTTTTTTCATCTATAAAAGTTTGTCAACAGCACAGAACTGTTACCTGTAACTCCCAAATTTTAGGTATATTTTTGGTGAAAGGAATTAGAATCTTAGAAATGGGGATAAAATAAATATAGAAAATTATTGGCTTTCAATAGCTGCTGTGAAGATTTGTGTGTGTGTGTGTTTAAAAGTTTTGTAAAATAAGGAGTTAACCTTGTTTTTGTTTTCTAGACTGTAAACTTTGATTTAACGAAGAACTACTTAGATTTGATCATAACCTATACAACACTTATGATACTGCTGTCTCGAATTGAAGAAAGAAAGGCAATCATTGGATTATATAACTATGCTCATGAAATGACCCATGGAGCAAGGTAGACCTGCATTATACAAATCTTTGTGAAATTCTGTTTGATGGCTAACACCTCCCTGAAATTTGGTATGTCTGTTTTAAGTGACCGAGAATATCCACGCCTTGGTCAGATGATTGTGGATTATGAAAACCCTTTAAAGAAGATGATGGAAGAATTTGTACCCCACAGCAAGGTAAAGTCTGGTTTTTAGATGCACAAAGGAGGCATGTGAGATACAGGGCCAGGAAATCATTCCCCTTGCTGAACCCATGTGGTGCTTCCTTAAGATTCTCTCTCTCCCCCTCTTTCTGCCCACCCTACCCCACTCATGCATGCGTACTCTCTTGCCTGCTCTCAAATAAATAAATAAATAGGCATATGAGATGGCATAAGGGTGACTATTTAGAGTGATTAACAACTTTTATGAAAAGCATAATGGGATGTGAATAATAGCTATGTATGGGTTTATCCAGTTGTGAACTAGAGAACTCTAATTAGTTAGATTCCCAAATAGTATTTGGAGACTCAGGGATCATTCATTATAGTTTTTAGATGCGGTATAAGGTTTAGAGGTAGTGAAATTTAGTATTTGAGAATGTCTCCTCTCATACCAGACTACCTGGATTCTAATCCCAACTCTGCCAATTACTGAGTATGTAATATTGGGTAAGTCATTTAACCAACTTCATTGTATCTCAGTTTTCTTATCTGTAAAAATGGAATAATAGTACCTACCTCATATGGTTGTGAGGATGATTCAATTAGTTTCTTCACAAAAGTATTTGGATACATAGTATTTGGTACATTTTAGTTATATTATTAATAAAACCTCTTAATGAGAAAAAAATTGCAAGAGTTTTGTGAAAATAATTTGGAACATCTGTCTTTTATAATATATTAAAAAAAATAGTTCTTAATGAAACAATTTTTGGTTCAAAGGAGTCTTGCTGTATGGGTTCTCCACAGTAGGGCTGGTTTGAATGTTCCTAAGCACATCAGGGAAATGTATAGGTATCTCATATATCCTCTTTATAGATAAGGAAATTGAGGACTGGAGAAGTAACATGAGTAGTCATTTGGCAGTAATAGTGACAAAACCAGAACTAAAGCCCAAGATTTCAGAATCTTGGTTCATTCTCTGTGAGTGATGAGAGTTAGACATTTTAATAATACACTATTTTGTATGAATCTGTTAATGCCAAGATTTTTCCTTCAGTTTTCTTATTCCTGTGAAAATTCTGAAGATGCATTTACAGAAGGTGTGTTTGCAATTAATTTTTTGTATAGCTGTATTATCCCACAAATTTATATAGGTTTAATGTTTTGAAGTTAGTTGGATCATTAGTTAGAAAGAAGCTAATGGATGGCATCAGTTTTGAAGTAAAAATCAGCATTATAGATGGAAGTGTCAGGATTTTTCAGAGTGCTGAGCATGTCCTAATCATCTGTCTCTGATTTTGGTAGTGGTTTTTCCTCACCTAGAATGGTCTTCTTTCCTCTTCCCTTGTTTTCTCCATGGATCCGTTTCTGACTTTTTGCCAGTTATGTATGGCCTTGTTTTTACCCACTGCAAATTTGTTTCTTTTCCCACTTAGGTGATGATTTTAGGTAGAATACTGGTTTCTGTTTTCTGAACAAATCCCATGGTAGTTTATGTACAGCCAGATTAAATAATCACCCTTAGGGGTGGCTGGGTAGCTCACTTGGTTAAGCATTTGCCTTCAGCTTAGGTCATGATCCCAGGGTCCTAGGATTGAACCCTGCCTCTGGCTCCTTGATCAGTGGGGAGCCTATTTCTCCTTTTACTTCTGCCTTCCCCCCCTACTCCCACCTTGAGCTCCCTGGCTCTCTCTGTCAAATAAACAAAATCTTAAAAAATATATAATTAAAAAAATCACTCTTGAACAGAAATTTTAAGAAGCAGAGATGGGGCACCTGGGTGGCTCAGTGGGTTAAGCTGCTGCTTTCAGCTCAGATCATGATCTCAGGTTTCTGGGATTGAGCCCTACATTCTGCTCTCTGCTCAGCAGGGAGCCTGCTTCCCCCCACCCCCACTGCCTGCCTCTCTTCCTACTTGTGATCTCTGTCAAATAATAAATAAAATCTTAAAAAAAAAAGTAGAGCTAAGTACCAAAGCCCAGTTAAAAGCAAACAAAAAGCAGATGAGAAGAAACATTAAATACCTTGATGATAAAGCTGTACTTAACAGACCAATGGCAAATAGAAGTACAGTAATTTATTAAGATAGAGTACATTTTTTTAATAAGGCATTCTTTGGAGAAATATGAAATATGTTGAGTTCTAATAACACTTAGTCATACAACCCTAATGTTCTGTTACTTCAGAGAGAACTATCAGAGTACAAAAGAATGAAACTAGGCTTCCTACCTCTTCTGAAATAAAAATCCCAAGATTGCCAAACATTTTAATTTCCAAGGAAGTAACATGATTTCCTGAGCTAAGATCTTCTCCAGAAATGCAGAATCTATGTTGCTTTTATGAAATTAAAAAAACACTTGAGATAGCTGGACCCTCCTCAGATATTATATGGAGCATAGTTGTAATTAGGCTTTGTTGTTTTCAGATGATACAGTTAGAAACACACAGCAGTTATAGCTGAAATTTAAATGGAAAAAAAATTTATTCCTCAACTTCCTTTTTTCCTATTTTAATTAGTCTCTTTCAGATGCACTGATTTCTCTTCAGATGGTGTATCCTCGAAGGAATCTTTCAGCTGACCAGTGGAGAAATGCCCAACTATTGAGTCTCATCAGTGCACCTAGTACAATGCTTAATCCTGCACAGTCTGACACCGTATGGTTCTATTTTTCCCTTTTTGAATGGAAATAGTAAAGTTGATTTTTAAAAAATATCGGTTATGCTGTGTTGTTGCAGTTTTTCTTCTAATTGATATTAGCCTGTCAGTAAAATTTATTGTAAGATGCTCAGTAAGGCGTACTGTTGGATTTTTTATTTCTAAATTTTGATGCTGAGTTAATACAATTAGTGTTAAGTATTTTCTTTTAAAATTTAAATGTTTGTTTTGTTCTGGTGTAGTAGAAAATTTGGAAAATGCAGAAGATTTTAAAGAAAAAAACCAGAATATCACCTCAGTCTTCACCGACTATAGAAAATCATTATATTCTTTCACACAGTGGACCCTTAAACAACACAGGTTTGAATTGTGTGGGTCCACTTACACCTGGATTATTTTGATAAATACTATAAATGTCTTTTCCTTAAGATTTTCTTAATAACATTTTCTTTTCTCTAGCTTAATTTACTGTAAGAGTACATTAGATAATACGTATAACATAAAATATATGTTAATTGACCTTATGTCATAGGTAAGGCTTCTGGTCAATAGTAGGCTATTTGTAGTTAAGTTTTTAAGAGTCAGAAGTTTTAGGTGAATTTTCAACTACAGAGGGAGAGGAGTTTGGCACTCCTCACTCTTATGCTCTTCAAGGGTTGACTGTATTTTCAGTCTTTCCTGTGTATATGAACATAGAAGTTCTGCAAATGGAGAACACACACACATAATTACTGATTCGGGTGAGAATGCAGATTACTGCATCTATGTACATAAATCATTTTTAACTTGATAATATATTATCCTTTGGAATATTAAAAGCTCTGAAATAGACTTGGGAAATGTAGAATAGACTCTTGGAGATTTATCCTTTACCAGATTGAAGACAATTTTGCAAAATATTATTTTAGGGGAGATTTCAGGGAGTGTAAATGTGAAGGGGGCACAGCTCTCATTGTCCTTTATGGGTTGCACATTTAAATATAAATTATAAGACCTTTATCCAACTTTTCAAATATGTCGTGGTGGTATTTGAGCCATGAATTGAGTAGTAAAAATTTTTAGGAGAGAGACAGTGACTTAGAACAGGATTTGTTTTTTTAGAATTTCCTTAATCAGACATCTGTATTTTCTTTTTAAGATGCCTTGTGAATATCTCTCTTTGGATGCAATGGAAAAATGGATTATCTGTAAGTAAAATTAGTTTTGTAAGCACCCCTCAGGTTCTAAGTTTTAGAAAAAATAATGGGTAACATGGATTACTTCTATGCCAAGCAGTGCACTAAACCTTCTCAGTGCCTTACCTCATTCACTTCTCATACTGACCCTGTCAGGATAGATGGTCTGCTTTATAGATCAGGAATCTAAAGCTTAGTCCACATAGTTAATAAGTGACCAAGACAAAATAACCCAGGCTAATGCCAAGGCTCATGGTACATAAATTGCCTCTCAGAGTGACTGTCAAACTACATTTTTGTTTTGTTTTTAATGATTTTTAGAAATACTGTATTTATTCAACTAAGGTTTTTGATTTTGAGTTATTTCAGTAATACTATAGTGACTCATGGTTGCAGTTAGATACATGGAGGATAAAAGTACTAGTTGTGCTCCTGAGAAATTCACAAACTGTAGGGAAAATAGACACAGTGACCAACAGATATAGAATGAGAATTGCTATAATACAATTACTTCTACCACCCTGAAGTCCAGTGGCAGAGGGAAATAATTTTGAGCATTTTTTTTAACTTCCTCTAGTTCTTGTTACTTGATTTATTAACCATTAGGTAGTATTTGTTGTCTTTTTATTATAGTATGTCTCAAACTATAGTGAAGGACCAGTTTTTCTTTTTTTAATTATTTTGGATTGATACTTAGATAAGATATGAATTCCTAAATTACTAAGAACTAAAAGTGAATTACTAGAGTTACCAGAAATAAGGTAATAAAGAGTTTTTATTTTGTATAAAGGTACAAAATAAAAACTCAAACTCACATTTTTAATTATTTGATTCGGTTTTGTCTGACAATAGATTATTACTAGGTTTCTACTCCTACTAAATGTCAAATTTTTGTGAAAGTTTCTAAGTACTCTCTTTCTTTACTTAATCTCATCATGCCCTGGCACTTTGAATAGTCCTGGCACTGTTACTAGTATGAAAGAGAGCACATGCTCCCTATCCTTAGCGTTTTTTAAAGAAAGATTTGATTGATTGATTGATTGATTGATTTATAGTGTGCACACATGCGAGTGGGTGGGGAGCAGAGGGAGAGAGAGAGAGAATCTTGAGCATGGAGCCTGTCTCAAGTCTTGATCTCACGACCCTGAGATAATGACCAAAAATCAAGAGTTGGATGTTTAACTGACTGAACCATCCAGATGTCTCTCCTTAGCCATTTTTATTAATTATATTTTTTACATTCATCAGTTTTGTGATATTTATATTTTCTTCTATAATGATAGTTGAGATTTTAATCCCTTCTCTTAGTTGACTCAAAAACCAGCTTTCACAGTATTGATTTTGCTGAAATGTATTGTGATCCTTGATGGTTCATGTTAATGGAAGTATGGCTGTAGAATAGAGGTGGTTAGTAGTTAGGTGGCATGGGTGATCTCAGAGCTAAAACTAGTTGCGCCAGTCTGTACAGGAATGCTGATTGCTGGTCTTCATATGATGAGCAGGGAAGTGGTTCAGAAGGTAGGCTATCCTAATTGGGGATATAAGGACATAGAGAAGGCAGAGAGTTGTGGAATGACCACAGTTGCCAAAATAAGGAAGGTGTTTACTCTGAGTTTTGCTGCTTTCATGTAATTGAGCCTTGAGTAGAGGTAACAGGTTAAGAATTACGTTAAGAATTACCTTAAACTCTGTACTTTTTGACCTCGATACTCAGAGTAGGACATTTCTGTAGAAGGTGGTCTACTATCTTCAGCACTTTTGCTTTAGATTAGTTCAGATGTGGTCCCTGGGTCAGCAGCATCACCTTAGAACTTGTTAGATATACAGAATCTTGATTTCTACCGTAGACCTGCTGAGTTAGACTGTGAATGAATCCTAGCAATATGATGTAAAAAATCACAAGCCTTTCCAGTAGTTCTCATGCAAGTGAAAGTTTGAGGATCACGGGTCTATATTATAGCCTGGCCAAGAATTATTGAGAACCTGGAATGTTAAAAACTCAGCTATTTGGAATGCAGTATAAAATAACTTAATCCTGGTGTTCTTTTCAGGGTCTATTCTTGCTATATTGGTTGGACTCAGAGGACTCCTTGGGAAAGATCTCTTTTCATCTATGGAGTTTTGGGTTACTAAGTCCAGTCTCCTTTTAAATTAAATTCTACCTACTTTCCATCTTGAAAGATACTTTCTAATTTTCTTATCTAGCACTGGTGTTTTGTCTTGTTTCCAACATTTTTTGTGGCTTAAAAGGTTAAAAAAAACTTTTTTTCTGTCCTTTTATTGGGATGTTGGTGGGGAAAGGAGGGTAACATGTAATTTAATAAACCATCCTGATCTTGGGCAGTCGGATTTGAATTACATTACCTTTTTTGATTCTGTCATAAACAAATGGATGTACTAAATTCAAAGGTAATCCATATCTTAAAAAAATAAAACATATGGTAACCCATAATATAACTGCTAATATTTTTAGAGAAACCTTTTGTTGTCAGCAGCAATTTTGTGAATCTAAGTATTCAACAAGGTATAAGGCACTAAATGAAATCTCTTTACTCAGGGGTTTAGAGTAAAAAGTCATTCTATAAGGCAAGAATCTTTTACAGTCTCTCTTGAGGATTCTTTTTAAGTTTCCGTACATGAATTGTATTTCTTTGCTTGTGTACCAGATCATATAATTGGCTTGTGTTTAGGGGTCCTGTTGCATTAAAAATACTTTTATGTGTTTCAGGAAATTTAAATACACGTCTGCACATAAGACTCCACAGTATATGCCCACTTGACTTAAAAAGTTAACTTGCTTGTGTAGTGGCCCTGTTAAAAGAAGGTTGAGCTAAGAATAAAAAGATATATGGCAAGTTGTATGTTAGTGATTCAGGAGTTTAGAGGTGGGAGTGACTACTGAGAATCCTAGGGAAATTTGACAGGAAATAGGATTGGTTTGTAACTGGCCCATTACGGTACCTTTTGTATAGCCGGCACTGAATAAATGTTGAATGAAGGACAGATGAGGTTTTGTGGCCTAGTATGGATGGCTAGAGAGAGCATCCACAAACATATATATGATTATATTTTCGTGTAGGATTTCCAAAGTAGATAACAGAAGATGAAAGAGAGATTTGAATCCGTATACTAGAGAGCAGCATAATATATTGAAAGAACCTTAGACTTCAAGGGTAAATACTTGAGGCTGACTCTAGCTCTAACATGTTAATGGTGTGACTTTAGGTAAGTCATTGAACCTTCATTTCTTAAACTATGAAAGAGAAGGATACCATCTGTTTTATCTATTCCACAGAATCATGTGATATAATATATGTGAAAACTTATTTGGTAAACTGTGCATTGCTATGAAAATGGAGGATGCTATTGCATTTCTTCTGGTGATTTAGAAAAGTAGATTAGTCTTATTTTTCAATTATTTGAATAATTGTAATGATTGCTGTATTGTGTGTTAAGTAGTAACTTCTGATCTTTGGCTTAAAATATTTTGTAAAGATTTTTGAAAATGTCTTTTACTCATTTGTTAAAAATGACTTCTTATACTACCCAGAAGCAACATTTCTTTTTCTCATCAATGTGGGTTGAAAGAACTGATTTTGCAGAATACAGACAACGAGAGAAATATTGTTGCTATCTTGTATGTATATGAATTTTTATCTGTCACTTGAAATCCTCGATTTAGTGATTTGATTATGTTTATATTTCTGAAAAATTTGAAAGCTACTTTGTAACTGAAATAATATAATTTTGGAATACTTTTATCTTTGTATTTACTTGTATTTACTTTGTATTTACTTTTTTTTAAAGTTGGCTTCATTTTGTGCCATGGGATTCTAAATACTGATGCGACAGCATTGAACCTTTGGAAGCTAGCTCTTCAAAGTAGCTCTTGCCTCTCTCTCTTTCGGGATGAAGTTTTCCACATTCACAAAGCTGCAGAAGACTTATTTGTAAACATACGAGGGTATGGCATTTTCATTTATCTTGCTTTTTTTGGAGAAGAGTAGGATTATCTTCATTGAAGTTGGTAATAGAGAAGGGTCATGTCATACAAGAAGATAACACCTGTAGTATCTTACTGGCCATAGCAAGTTGTTTTTAACAATCATCCTGATATGGTAGTATTCATATCATTCATATTCATATCATTTTTTTTTAAGATTTTACTTATTTATTTGATAGACAGAAATCACAAGTAGGCAGAGAGGCAGGCACAGAGAGAGAGAGAGGGAGAAGCAGGCTCCCCGCTGAGCAGAGAGCCTGATGTGGGGCTCAATCCCAGGACCCTGAGATCATGACCTGAGCTGAAGGCAGAGGCTTAACCCACTGAGCCACCCAGGCGTCCTGTATATTCATATCATTTTTATAGTAACTTTGTAGATTAAAATACCTAGTGTTTCTGCCCTTTCAAAGTTTGTATTTTAGGATAAAGAAGATGTGTTCTCTTTTGCAAATCATGATATGGAATTAGACATAAATATTGCTGAAAGTACGATATACATTTTAGAGTTTTGACATTTTTGTAGTGCTATTTAAAAGTACATGAATCAGTCAAAAGCTTTTATTTAGTTATAACAATTATAGAAGTCAGACCACGGCACATAAGAAAACATGTTTCCTTTTAATAAGTTGTTTCAAGTGACTCATGTATATTAATTCCCTGTAAATTTGTATGAGCAGTTCATACAAATTTGTTTCCTTGAAATTTTTAATGCCTACATTTCTTTCCACATGAGGTTCTATAGACAGTATATTAAAGACAGGTTGAACTCATACTTGGTAGCAATTTTGAAATCTTTTGAAATTAGGAGTGTCTAAAATATTCTGGGATCCCCTATACCTGAAGGTGTTGAATAATTATGTTTGGCTTCTTAGCTTCAGATAGAAATAAAGTTTACCTACATTTATTTCATATCCAATTTAGAAATGTCTTGATGAAATTGAGATGAAGCATCTGTTATTTATTAAAAAATAAAGATCTGTTTAACCTACCAATTTAAGCCTCACATTTTAGTGTGTGTAGGAATTACAGGTTTCTGGACATCATCCCTAAGTTGTATTTCCTATATCTGTATCTTGAAGAGGCTAAAGGAATCTGCCCTCTTTCCCCTACTGATTTTTGAAGTAAAATTTACTGACAAAAATGCACAAATTTTAGGTGTCAACAAATTTGTATATGAATATTCTAGGTGATCACCTACTTAGGATACAGAACATTTCCATTGTCCCCAGAAAATTGATTTGTGCCCCTTTTGGTCACTACTCTGATTTACCTCCCAGTCCTTTGCTCAAGAGACAGCTGTTTGGATTTCTTTCTCTGTGGGTGTTTCTGACATTCTCTCTCTGTTTCTCTCTCTCTCTTTTTTAAAGATTTTATTTATTTATTTGACAGAGAAAGAAAGAGAGAGAGAAAGAAAGCACAGGCAGTGGAAGCTGCAGAGGGAGAGGGAGAAGCAGGCTCCCCAGTGAGCAGGGGCTTGATCCCATGCCTCCAGGATCATGACATGAGCTGAAGGCAAACCAACTGAGCCACCCAGGCGCTCCCTGTTTCTGACATTCTCTTGTGGTAGTTTCTTGGTCATAAAATGAGGTCTAGTGCCGTATGTACTTTACAGCTCTTATTCGGCTTTTATTTTAGGTGGCGGAGTACCTGGAAATATCCCCTGCCTTATGGGATAGCTTCTAATTGATTTTCATTTTCTAATTGATTCAGGTTGAAAGTCATGAAACTTGTATTTTGTTTTAGCATATTGATAGCTTCTCTGTGGAATAGTATTTAAATATATGTAAGCATTTAGAACCAGGTAGTCTATATATTGAGCAAACTTATGTATGATACACATAAACTTAATGACACCATGAGACCGATTGCCTTGATGTTATGCTTTTCTTTTTTTTTTTTTGTTATGCTTTTCTAATAAGAAACTTAACCATATAAGAATCTTCATATTTAGAGTTGAGGAGTCTTAATTTTTTATTAAATCAAGAGTGACCAATTTAAAATCGGACTTCCAGTAGTTACACGGAAGATCGTTAAGTATAAAGGTTTATGAGTTATTAAGGACAGTGATTACAGAATTAGTTTATTTTCGACATTTGCTCAAAGAACACATAAATTTTAGAGTATTTAATTTAGAGGTTGGAATTCTTGGTGTAACTGGTTTTAGCTGGGTTGTCAGGAATATAGTTTTTCTTTAACGTTTTAGAAATTTTGAGTTTTTGTATATAGCATTTATGAAAATAATGTATTTATTAGCATTTATTTTTCAAGTGTTATCTTTAAAATTTTTGATGTTCGTGTCCTGTTTCTTTTAATTTAAAGTAGTCTTATGCTTTCCTGCCCTAGTTTTTTCTGCCACAAAACCCCTATCTCCAAACATTCACTAGTGTTGCTCACTATGTCCTTTCAGAATTTTTTTTATGAAACAGCATAAAAATCAGAAGTAATAGCTTTGTTATTGCTTTAGATTTTGGGAAACCACTGTTAATTTCATTGGAAGTACAATTTTTAATAACTCCATGAGGGCTTAATGAGGTGTATTTAATCAAGATCTACATAGTGAGCTTTAATTTTTTTTGTTAGATTTAATATAATATGAGAACTCTTTTTCTAAGAAGACTTAACTGTGTACTATAAGGGAACCAGGAAAGGAAGTGGGTGGATTTCTTCCATGCATTTTTAGTTTGAGGGCCAGTTTTTCTTGTTGCTAGTAGTAAATTTTAATTGACTTTTGGTGTTTGGCTAACTCGTTTTGACTGTTACTGATGAAATTAAGATTAATGTGGTTTTAATTTTTTTTTCATATAGCTATAATAAGCGTATTAATGACATAAGAGAATGCAAAGAGGCAGCTGTATCACATGCGTAAGTAGTTCTGTCTTACCTGTGGAACTTAAAATCAAGAAGAATTTCTTTCTTAAAGCATAATTTTGGTGAAATGATGGCAGATTAATGTGTACAAGATGTGATAGAAGTGAGAGACTTAGAATCAATGAAAAATAGGTATATATCCTTAGTATCTAATAAGCTTCAAGTTAGTACAGACAGATCTTAAATATTTTTGAAGTGTTGATATAAATGCTCTAAGAAAGTACTGTACAAAGGTCTTTTATTTTAGGTATCATTTAAGTCTTTTACCATTACTATGCTTTTGTGCCAATACTTTGCAAATTGTGATGATTTTTGTACTATTTCATGAAAATTGACATATTTTCACACTCTCCTAAGTAGTATTTACTTTTCAAAGTAGCCTTTCCTGAATTGTAATAAATATTTTATATTAGTAAATATATAGAATAACTTAAAAGTTAGTATATTTAAGATCTTTGAACAGCTCTTCAATTTTCTCATGAAAGAATTATAAATAATTTCAACTTAATATATATGGTATACTTGTATAGAATATTTTCTCTACTGAACTTAGGTAGAAATAATATTATTTGAGCCATCTGTATTTCTATAAGCCAGAGAGAAGATATCACTGCCACTGATAAAAATATAAAACCACAAGAGGTTTTAGAATTTAGGTTTAGGCTATGGGATGGATGTTGGGAATTTAAACCATCTTTATTTATTGCTGTCAGTGTTGTATCATTTTCCTCATGCATATTTTTTCACTTGAATAAAATGCTTATATTATTAAAAAGTTATTTTCTAGTATAAATAACATACTTTGGAGTATGTTAGAATTCCTTTCTTGACATACAAATGATTATCACTTCTTCATTGGATAGACACTGTTGTAAGCACATATATGGTGTCATAGCTATCTTTTATGAAACTCTTTCAAAGGTAAGACGTTTCCCCCCTTTATTTATTATATAAATCAACCATAAGTAATAAGCAATAATTTTTCATAGGAATTTCTCATTCCCATAATCCAGGCTTAGTACTTTATAGACCTTTTCTCTGTATAAATAACACCACAGGGACCTTGTAGCAACTCTGTGTAGCAAAATAGTCAAAATAACATTGATCCCTTTCTTAGAAATTGCATAGGATGACTTTATTATTGTCAGATAAAAAAGAGCTTGTTACTGGAATTAACCTAACATTGTGAAAGTGTTGTGTTTCAGCCATTATGGAAGATGTATTTTTTGAGGCAGGTATCATCATCCCTGCTTTATAGATGAGTGGCTAAAACTAGGAGAGGTGAAACCTAAGATTGGGAGGCAGAGGTTGGATTTTAATCGGTGCCTTCTACTGGGTCCCAGCCAAGTTTCTGGTATTCTATATCCCTTACAGTTGTTTTTCTGGCATATATATAGTGTGTGTGTGGTGGGGGTGGGGGTGGTGGTGCCATTTTTTGTACCTATCAAAATCTTAAAACCTAAAATTGGGACTGTATATTTTTCATACTGTGAGAAGTTGGAATACTTAAAATGTTCTGTGATTTTTTTCCATGTTATTATGTGAGAGTAATTATTTTTAAAAATTTGTATTTCATTTAAAGAATACCTAGTAATAAATATTTATAATTACCTTTTCCTTTCCTCATCTTTTCTGTTTTTGAACAAGAGTGCCAAGAGATCTCATCCCAATATCTTTATTGTATATAGCTCCTGTTTAGTAAGTCTTATATATTTAATAGGAATGTAGTTAATAAATTGGATATGGATTATCAGAGATTTATTAACTTGTGTTCATTGATTTTTTTGTGGAGATGACAGAAATGTATACATAGTAGAACATTGCTTGCTTTTAAGGATTTCACAGTCCAGTTCTTAAAGTGCTAGGCTAAATGGTATTAAAGTTGGAGAAATTATTTAGAAATGGACATCTGGATAGTGGGAAATGCTTTTTGAAGGATTGGTCTTAAAGTTTGGGTAGGATTTTGATAGGTGGAGAATAACAGAATAAACATGGTTATAAAAACAGCATAAGAAAGGCAAGGATAAACGTAGGATTGGAAAGTCCTTTAATGACATACCATCGAAGATACTTGTAGGGGCTTCTTTGTTCCAAAGTTCCAAAACAATTTTGGAAATTGACCTGAAGTGATAAGTTATTTAATTGTCAATAATAATTTTAGTGGAAACATAAATTATAATGATGTCTTTCCCTATAGTGGTTCAATGCACAGAGAAAGACGTAAATTTTTAAGGTCTGCACTGAAAGAATTGGCTACTGTCCTCTCTGATCAACCTGGCTTGCTAGGTCCGAAGGTAACTGATTTAATTCTTGTTCTACCTACAGGTGCGCCATATTAAAAGGAAAAATTCTGTGTGAAGTTTTATTAAAATTTGATTTAATTTCTTAACAATATGTGTGCCGTATTAAAATTAAAAAATATTCTCTATGGGAAATTGTACTAGAATTTGAACTTTTACTAAAACATATATAACTGAGAATGAATTTGTTTACTTGATACATATATCACACCTTCCTCCATTTTTCTCACTTCTTAATTATATATGTACTTTTCGTGATACATATCTCCAGGTTTTCTTCTGTATTTTCATTTTTGTGTTTTGAACTTGATTTCATCAGTTCTTGCCAGTGACTTTTCACTTAGAGAAAGATTATGAGTAGGTTTTACTTAGAAGCTTGGCATGAGAATAAGCAATATTGTTTATTTCTTTTTAATTAGGCCCTTTTTGTTTTTATGGCATTATCCTTTGCCCGTGATGAAATTATCTGGCTACTTCGTCATGCAGATAACATGCCAAAGAAGAGTGCAGATGACTTTATAGACAAGTAAGTTAACAGCATTTAAAAAGTTATTTTTTAAATATTTTGATGTATGGGATGTGAAACTTGGGAACTTGGGGTTAAATTATTTTGAAAGACCTTTTTAAGGGCTTTTCATATTTCATTATAAAGGAATATTTGTAATATATCATTAGGTGATAGGAATTAGAATGTGGAGTCTACTTTAGCTTAATATTAGGGTTTTAATGTTTCCTTTCTAATACTCTAGGTTGTCATAAATTCCTGTTTTCTTGCTATAACCAGTACTATTTCCTTTGGAATTCATTTTTTAAGATGACTTACTATACAAAAATTTAAAAAGAATCCTTCCGAAGTAGAGTTGCAACCAAGTGTGTGATTTGAAATGTCTATCATTTTAGTCCACAGTCTTTCAATAGGATTTAGATAAATGAAGCAGAGAAATAAGAGCATACAGAAAAATCTTATTTCTAATCCTCTAATCCTCTTTCATTTGTGATTTTTTGGTAATGATGTAGTTTATGAGATACCCTAGTTTTATTTTCATTTTGGGTTTTCCTTTATCAACTTTTTTAGTCATAGCTGTTTTGCTATTTGTTTTTTTTTTTTTTTTTAATTTTTGTTTTCCATCATGGAAATGTCTTTAGAAAGTAATTGACATAAAATGATATTTAGCAGTGCTTTTTCTAAGAAAAAAATCTTCTTGTAGTAATACCAAAGGCATTTTATATTTTCCTTAATAATGATGAATTTCTTTTTTGAAATACTTTTCTTGAATTTTTTAAAAAGGCACATTGCTGAGTTAATATTTTATATGGAAGAGCTTAGAGCACATGTAAGAAAATACGGACCTGTAATGCAGAGGTATTATGTGCAGTACCTTTCTGGCTTTGATGCTGTTGTTCTCAATGAACTTGTACAGGTAAAAACTTTATCATGCTGTTCTCCCTATTGTTCTTTGCTTCCCTTCTTTCTAGTAACTGATTTGTTTGCTTAGTATAATCTAGTGCCAAGTGGTGGAGCTACAAATATAAGTAAGTCATAATCTACAACACTTAGTTGTAGTTGAATGTAGTAGGTGTTATGCTTAAGTGTGTACCAGGTGTGAACACAATGCAGAGAATAATTCTTTATTTTGGCAGTGGAGGTGTACAGTGACCAAATTAAAGAGGACCTTGCAAAAGAGGATAGTCATAAATCAGATTTAACTAAGTTTTAGAGGAAAAGTAGAAGATAAATCCTTTGGCACAGTATGTTAGAAGATCTTTTTATTTTTTTAAATTCATCCAGATGTCCTAATTTGATTAAATGTCCTAATTTTATTTTTAATTTGGATTTTCATCTGTTGATTTTTAGTCTTAATTTTTTTTTGGTTTCTGTAAATTCTTTATTCAGTCTTTTTCATTTTAATATAAATTTATTTTATCTTTATTCCAAATAAGCTAACTGTAAGGGAAATGGTTTTTTTTTTGCTTCATTTTATAAAATCAAGATGTCTTTATACTACGTATTAGTAAACTAACACGTAGTGTAAAGAACAACACGAATTCTCTGTATTCTAAAACTACTGGTTTCCAGAGGAATAACCATACTTTGATATCCTGATTTTTTTTTTCAAACCTACTTAAAAGGTGTAAGTAAGAAAATAAAAAATCGTTCATGTAATTGTTTACCTTGAATTCTATATACCTCAGGTTACTATCCTGAACTGGTGTATTTTTTCCTTTATCCACTAGATGGAGCTTGGATGCTTTCTGTCTAGAATGTCTATTAAAAACAGGAATAGAAGGGCTGATTTTAATCCCTAAAATGTTATTACTTTGCTGACTTTTTTTTTAAGATTTTATTTATTTATTTGATAGACAGGGATTACAAGTAGTCAGAGAGGCAGGCAGAGAATGAGGAGGAGAGCTGAGCAGAGAGCCTGATGCAGGGCTTGATCCCAGGACCCTGAGACCATGACCTGAGCTGAAGGCAGAGGCTTTAACCCACTGAGCCACCCAGGCACCCCAACTTTGCTATATTTTTATTTAAATAGTTACTACTTACTGGATAAACCAGAGGCTTTTGTGCTATCACAATTTAAAAAATAAACCAGACTCCTGATTTCATGTCATTTTGGAACTTGCTGTGGCTGGTTGGATATTAATTAATAAATGTAGATTTATGTTACATAATATTAAAATTATAAAGTCAGTCCATCTCTTTTGGTGTCTTTTGCATCAATTGTATTTTACAATACTAGGAAAATGTTTTTTTTTCTGGAATTATAATATTAGTAGCAGTAATACTAGTATGAATAATTGTCAGATTTATTGATAGTATATTTTATTACATTTGTGCAACAGTCCTCAGAGGTTAGTTGTAGTTACCATTTGTTGATGAAAAAAGAATTTACATAACTTGCTCAGTATCATAGAGTTCATGAGTAATAGAGCCAGTATTTGAGCGCAGGCTCTAACTCCAATGCCCAAGCTTTTTATACCCTCTTCTGTTGTAAAGTACATGCATGGTGTTTTTAACCATTTACTAGGATTTAAATTTAGAACTAAGATTAACCTGTTAATATAGTTCATTGTAATAGGTGTTAAATTTTTTTATTGAGGTAAAATATATGTAACATACAATTTTCTTTCCTAACCTTTTTCAAGTGTACAGTGTAGTGAAATTATGTATATTCACATTGCTGTGTAGGTTTTGAAAATTATACTATTTGTGAGCTAAGCATCCACTTTTTAAAAAATTGTGTTATTCAGCGCCAACTTCAGATGCAGTTTTTAAGGTACTCATTTTTCTAGCTGACTTGAGAGGGATATTTTGGTCCTAATTTTGTTGAAGTATAATTTACACACAATAAAAGTCATCTATTTTCAGTATACCATTTGAATTTTGACAACTATACGTCCATGTTACTACAACTACAGTCAAGACATGGAAAGTTTCCAACACTTAAAAGTTTTCTTGTGGACCTTCGTAATTGATTCTCTCTCTAAACCCCGGGCAACTATTCATCTGCTTTTTGTCACTTTTGCCTTTAAAAACATTTTTTCTCATATAAATGGAATCATATACTATATAATCTATTGTTTGTGATTTCTTTCAATTAGCATAGTGTTTCTGAGATTCATCCATGTTAATGTATGTATCATTTCATTCCTGTTTAAGGCTGAAAAATACAGTATGGATATACCAGCTTGTTTGTCCATCTGCCACTTGATGGACCTATGAATTATTTCCCCAGTTAGATGTTTTTAACATTATTATTATTATTATTTTTTCAGAATCTTTCTGTTTGCCCTGAGGATGAATCGATTATCATGTCCTCTTTTGTTAACACTATGACTTCCCTGAGTGTAAAACAAGGTAAGTCTTCCAAATAAAAGCATATTTTCTCCTAATTAGATTTTCAGATTTGATTATTAAGGGGGGGATTTAACAGTTAATTTCTCTAGACTCATTTATTTTGGACACACTTACTCTGTTTTCTTTTGTCTTAGCTTTGTTCTCTCTGAAGCAAAGTTGCCAAAATAGGTGTATAATGATGTTTATAAAAATAATGAGAATTATGGCTTGAAATTTCTTATTATTCAGTAGATGGGGGAAAAAAACCCCAAAACATAATGAAGTATATATGTGGTCTAAGCATCATCTATGACAATAGTTGGTACCACTGATGAAATTATATTTAAAAAAGTACCAGGCACTCAAATATTATCCTATTTAATTCACATCAGTTTTAGAAAGCTGTTGTATTTGGTAGATTTGAAAACTCAAGGTTTGAGAGTTAACTCGATTTTGCCAAGCTCTAACAGGTATTAAGCGTCCCTACTAGTGCAGGGATTTTAAGTTCAGGTATGTCAATCCCAAATGTTGTATACTTGACTGCCTCTTCATTATTTGATACTTCATTCCAGCAGATTGCTATGATGTTTCAGTGTTGTAATCTTTAAGTAAAAGATATCTAAAACCTTGAACATTTCTGAGTAATAAATACATTTTAGTTTAATCAATCTTTATTGCACTTAAGTAGTGAAGTTATTGTGAAGTTGCCTGGTGATATTTGGTGTATAAAGAGTTACTTTGAGGAGTTTCACCATGCTGTCCATAGCTTCTGTTTATAGGATTTCTCAAGCTCTCTTCTAGCTTTTTTCAAAATTGGTATGTAAGCACACTGAGAAAGAGTTTAGGAGAGAAGTCTGTACTTTACACTTCTCTTAGCATAACTCCCTCCTTATATCAGCATCTTTATAGGATTTGAGAATGACTTCACTCTCTTAGCTATTCAGTTGCTTTTGTTTTTTTTAAGTGTACAGTTTAATAGTGTTTAGTATATTCACATAGCAGTGAATATAGCAGCCATCTCTAGAACTTTCTCATCTTGAAAACTGAAACTCCATAGCTATTAAAGAACACTTCCTGTTAACCTCTTGCCCCTGACATCTACCATCTACCATTATGAGTTTGACTACTCCAGGTACCTCATAAGTGGGATCATGCAGTATTTGCCTTTTTGGCACTGAGTTATTTCACTAGCATAATGTCCTGAGGGTTCAGCCCCACTATAGCATGTGTCAGAATTTCCTTCTTTTTAAAGGCTAACTAATGTACCACATTTCTTTCATCTATTCCTCTATTGATGGACATTTGGGTTGCTTCTGCCTTTTGGCTGTTGTGAATAATGCTGCTTTGAACATGGTATGCAAATACCTCTTTAAGACTCTGCTTATAATTCTTTTGTGTATATGGCCATAAGTGGAATTGTCTTAGATCTTATTAAATTTTAAAACTGATTGTATATTTGTGAAACATTAATTTGCTTTGTAATATTTTTTTCTATTATTGTAGTTGAAGATGGGGAAGTATTTGATTTCAGAGGAATGAGATTAGATTGGTTTAGATTACAGGTAAGAATAACTTAATTTGCATTGTCATTCCATTTGGGTAATGAATATTTTATTTTAGCTAACATGAAAATACTAATAAAAAAATTCATTGTTGTATACCTGTTGAAAAGACTAGTTTTGTTTAACTAACTATAGTTTTTACCTCATAGAAGAAACAGTTTTCTTAATTAAGATATAATCAACATATAACAATATGTTAGTTTCAGGTTTACAACATAATGATTCATTCATTCATATTGCAACATGATCATAATAAGTCTAGTTAACATCTATCACCACACATAGTTAGGAATTTTTTTTCTTCTGAGAACTTTTAAGATCTATTTTTCTTAGCAACTTTCAAATACGCAATACAGTTTTACTGATACAGTCATCATACTGTACATAACATCTCCAGGACTTACTTATTTTATAACTGGGAATCTGTAACTTTTGGTTACCCTCAACCATATTGCCCAACTCTGGTGCCCCACCTTTGGCAACCAGCAGTCCATTATCTACTGTGCATTTAGTTTTAAGTATTTGTTTTTTTAATTCCACATATAAATGAGTTCATTTGGTTTTTGACTTTCTGTGTCTGACTTTCTTCACCTAGTATATAATGCCTTCTGGGTCCACCCATGTTGTCACAGGTGGCAGGATTACCCCATTCTTTTGTTGAATAATATTCCTGTGTGTGTGTGTGTGTGTGTGTGTGTGTGTGTGTGTGTGTGTTTACACACCACCATTTCTTCATCTTTTTATCCACTGATTGCCACTTAGGCTATTTCCATGTCTTGGCTGTTGTAAATAGTGCTGCATATGAACTTGGGTTTATAGATATCTTTTTGAGTGAGTGTTTTCATTTCCTTCAGATAAATATCTAGAAATGGAATTACTGGATCACATGGTAATTCTAATTTTTTGAGGAGTCTCTATACTGTTTTCCCTAGTGGCTGCATCCATTTACATTCCCACCAGGAGTGCATGAAGGTTCCCTTTTCTCCACATTTTTGCCTTGTGTTTTTGTCAATAGCTTTTCTGATAGATGTGAGGTGACATCTCATTGTACTTTTGATTTGCATTTTCCTGATGATCAATGATGTTGAGCACCTTTTCATGTTCTTGTTAGCTATCTAGATCTATCTAGATGTCTTCTTTATGAAGGAGCAAGAACAAGCATCCAGCTCACAGGCTGTAGTTTACTGTCCCCTGATATAGTGCCAAAAGCTTCATTTTTCTGAAATGCCGAAATAAATGGTAGTAGACTTTAAAAGTTTTCATTTAATATATAATTCACATAAATAGTTTTAGAGGACTTTTAAGATTCAAGCTTAAAATCTTTGTATAACTGTAAATTTCATAATGAAATTTAATTCCCTATAAATTCTTCTAGTAATTATGTGAAAACTGTGGTGCAGTTTTTCAGTAACTGAATATTTTTGAAATATGTATATTTTAAAATAATAGTAGTATGTTCTCATTCTAAGATGTCAGAATACCCAGAGGTAAAGTAGTTTGTACTTTTACTTCCCACTTTCATACCTCAGAAATGCTTTTAATAAGTGGTTTATATCCGTTTAGGTTTATATCCATGTATCCAGTACATGGAATTGTACTATACACACCCACCTGCAACTTAAATTAATTTTTATTTGTTTAATTAAAAAGTAAAAACAAAACCAGTATGTGTTGGTGGAAGAGATTTTTAGATCAACCCAGTCTCAGGAAGGACTCCTAGAAAGAGCATACCTTTCTATTACCTGAGGTAATTTTGCCCTTAGGTTCCTTCCAACCTCAAAATACAAAGGCATTTTTCTCACACTTATTCTTTGTTCTATGGTTGCATACTTTTGGAGATGATTTTATAAATGAGGTTACAAGTATTAAGTAACTTGCCTGAGTTTGCAGAGTTGGTTAGTGGGAAATCAGGGAGGAACACTTAAAACACCACCACCCCAAAATATTAAATGTATATATATAATAGGTTTTTTTTTTCCCTTTAAAAATAAAGTTTAGGGGCGCCTGGGTGGCTCAGTGGGTTAAGCTGCTGCCTTCGGCTCAGGTCATGATCCCAGAGTCCTGGGATCGAGTCCCGCATCGGGCTCGCTGCTCAGCGGGAAGCCTGCTTCCCTTCCTCTCTCTCTGCCTGCCTCTCTGCCTACTTGTGATCTCTCTCTGTCAAATAAATAAATAAAATCTTTAAAAAAAAATAAAATAAAGTTTAGTGTGCCTGGGTGGTCTGGGATCAAGCCCCCTGCATTGGGCTTCCTCCTCTGCAAGGATCCTGCTTCTTCCTCTCCCACTGCTTGTGTTCCCTCTTTTGCTGTCTCTCTCTGTCAAATAAATAAATAAAATCTTAAAAAAAAATAAAGTATAGATATTAACATTTTATTTTAACAAAAGCTGTGAAACCGTATAGAAGTCAGAGCATATAAAATGAAAATAAAAGTGAAATTGCGGTGCTACAGGATGTACACATTTAAAATTTTGAAAGTCACTCATCATCAAAAAGCTTGAAGTATTTAAGTCTCCTGCTCTCAGTTTGTGAGAGTGCCTAAACCAACATTTGGGTTCAGAAAATTTTAGAGAGTTAAGGTACATTTCGAATTTGCCCTTATTAAATACTTTCAGGATTATTTACTTACTCATTTGGAGGATTCACTTGAGAATTTATCTGTGTTTAGTCATATGGCAGAATATAAAACATTTCTGTAGCATTAAGAGTGTAGAACTGGTATATCTAAGTTTTTTCTAAATTTTTATGAGATTATTATAATAATATCACCTGCTATATGATTCTTTCATGTGTTGTATTCTTGCTTTTATTAGTTTGCTAGGGTTGCTCTAACAGAGTATCAAAGCTAGTAGCTTAAACAACAGAAATTTATTATTTTATAATTCTGGAGGCTAGAAGTCCTAAATCGAGGTGTCAGCTGGGTTGATTCTTTCTTAGGGCTATGAGGGAAAATCTGTTCCAGGCTTTTTCCTAGCTCCTGGTAATTTGCTGGCAAACTTTGATGTGTTTTGGCTTGTAGATGAGTCACTCTAATTGCATTGTCCCTGTCTCTCTTTATACAGTCTTCTGTGCATATCTCTGTGTCCAAATTTTTCCTTTTTTATAAGGATTCCAGTGATAATGGATTAGGGTCCACTCTTACGACCTCATTTTTAACTTGATTGCCTCTGTAAAGACCCTGTTTCCAAATGAGGTTACATTCTGAGAAACTGGGGACTATGACTCCAGCATATTTTTAACCCATAACATTGCTCATAATCATGAGTGGGACATACAGCCACTTTCTACTGTATGACTCTTAATTTTTAGTGACAGTGGGCTAGAGCATACTAAGGAAGAAAATAGTGGGGCATGTAAGTAAGCCAGAGAAATCTTGTCTGAGGGAAAGGATAAAAGTGCAAGTTGTGAGGCAGTAGCCAAAATCCAGAACGTTAGCATAGGTGATGAAGAAAAGTTCCACACCTACAGACTAGGCCACAGGATACCAGAAATAAAATATTGAGCAGTATTATATAATCTGTAGTACAGAAGAGTACAGATCCTCTTTTAAGGATGTTATAAATCTGGCTGTGGAGATAGGCATTAAAGGTAATGAAAAATTAAATAGCAGTTGAAAATTTAAAAGATTAACTTAAAAGATGCTGTTGGCAGAATAGGATTATAAATTAACTGTAGTTTTCTTAGAAGGAAGAAAGCTTTTTTCAAGTTGGAATTGCCAATAATAATTTTACAGAGAAAGCATCATTTTGCCCAGACATTGAAAGATGGGTAGAAATTGAATAGGAAAATAAGCTTACACAGGAAAAGGGCAAACAATGAGGAAAGGATAAGTAAAGAAACTTTTTAGTGTTAAATATTACTACAAGAAGGAACAAATCTTCACAAGAGCGATGAATGATCTGATTCAATGATCAGATATAAAGATAAGAGTTCAGTATAAGCACATGGCCAGACAGGTGCACAGTTCTCTAGATATCAGTAATTCTTGAATAGTGCAGGACCAGAAGGGTAAGCCTTTGGGAGAATTTTAGAATTGCTTTTTGCATTCACTGGAGTCCTAATTTAATCCTTAAGTCATTGGTCTTTTTTAGGTCATTTTGATTTTTCTTGTTTTTTCTAGTCTTTAAAGAAGAATTCTTTGTCCATGTATTCTTTGTCATTTTTTTTCCTGCTTCCTCAGGCATCTTGTTCCCTTATGCATTCCCTAGTCTCTCTTTTTTTTTTTTTTGGCAGACAGATCACAAGTAGGCAGAGAGGCAGGCAGAGAGAGAGAGGAGGAGGAGGCAGGCTCCCTGCTGAGCAGAGAGCCCGATGTGAGGCTCGATCCCAGGACCCTAGGATCATGACCTGAGCCGAAGGCAGAGGCTTTAACCACTGAGCCACCCAGGTGTCCCTATTCCCTAGTCTCTTAATCATCTTTGGTTACTTTCATTTATCTTCTTCCCTTCTGTCATTAAATTTACTTAGGTTGTTCTTACCTTACTTTTATTTAAACCTTTTTTTTAAAGTGACCTGTTTTTCCTTTCATTGTTGTTAAATATTTCAAATGAGTCTTTTAAATTAATTTTGTCATTTTCTCACCATCCATGTTGTAGCCCCTTGCCATTGTAGGGGCTGAGATTTGGAAGGCAGCTATGCTCACCCCTATACCACCAACGCTGGGGGGCTGAGATTTGATTTTTATCCAGTTTACAAGGAAATAATTATTTAGTCTCTACTGTTTGATGGAAATTGGCAGAAGACATGGGGCCCCTGCATCAAGGACAAAGGATTTTATTCATTGCACAGGAAGCAGCATGAGCATCAACATATATGTATCATTTTTTTTCTCTTGCTTCCATGACCCAGATGAATGCTATGTATGCAGTAGGTTTGTGTTGCAGCTAAGGAACACTGAATTTGATGAACCCTCTGTTGTATCAACAGTAATCATACTAGCTCTTTGATCCAGAGGTAGATACTGCCTCATTTCCTCAAGTTTGGCAGCTAGCTGCAAGTATAAAGTACTTACAAGTACAAAGTACAAGTACTCTCAGAAATGGCCTGAGTAGTGAGTACTCTGAGCCTTGAATTCTTGCATATCGAAGATGTGTAGGCACACGTGAGATGCATGAAGGAGTATCTCACAACACCAGAATCCTGGCCATCTTTCGTAATTCTTCTGTTGCCTGCCTATCTAATGATTTCCCAGAAGAAACTCTTTTTAACTACCACCATTGTAGACGAGACCATCATAATGCTGTCTGGATTATTGCCACGACTGCCTCCTATTTCCTTTCTGTCCACTTTTCCCTAGTTCCCTCCTCCACATAGAATAATGTTTCTAAAACACAAGTTGATCACTGCACAGAACCTTTGGTTCACCAAAAGGTTTAAATTCTTTAATGTGTTTTGGAGGGGTCTACATGATCTGGTTGAATCTCTTCTTACACCATTTTCTTTCTCCTCTTTTCATTTTAACTGTAGCCACAGTGAACAGTATTTATTCTATAGACACTCTTTCTCTTCTTGTTTTGTGCCTTTCTGGAATGCCCACTGTCCGTGGACAGATTTTTCCTCTCTGATTTGGTACCCTTATAGTAGAATTTATTTCCCTGTAAACCTCTCATGATGGTTTTGGTTAAGTTCTATCACATTGCTCAACCTACACTAGTTTTTACGGTTTTCATTTCTTTTCTAGAATTCATCAATTAGTATAGTATGTTTTAATTACTATAATCTAAAACCTCAGTGAATTAACATGTACAACATTTACTTTCATCTGAGTGTATCACTTGTATTTTTTCTCTCAAACTAGATTGAAAATTTCTTTCGGTAGATCTAGCTTGACAATTTTTTTTATACTTTTGATATTATAACTTCCGTTCCTTTGGGGTTCTAGATGAATGACCCATATATAAGATTTTACTTTATGGGCAGTAGTATTTCAATTTATTTAAAGAATTTTTTGATAGGAATTTCAAGTTTGAGTCACTATTGACAGCTTTAAAAAGGTGATGCTACTGATACAACGTCAAAATAAACATCAAAAAATTTTTGATAATGTGGTTTTTTTTTTCCCCCCTGTAGAATGTCAAGGCTAAAATCATTGGTCTTTGCTTAAACTACTTTTGTTTTTTTACTTTCGCAGGCATATACTAGTGTTTCTAAGGCTTCACTTAGCCTTGCAGATCACAGAGAACTTGGAAAGATGATGAATACAATAATTTTTCATACAAAGATGGTAGATTCCTTGGTGGAAATGTTGGTGGAAACATCAGATCTCTCCATATTTTGGTATGTGGTAATTTTTTTTGTATCAGAATTTGACATTTTTAGTATGCAAAGATACCTTTGTTTATTGTTTTTATGATAGTGTTGTCCTTGAGACCATTCAGTAATAGCCTTTTTTTTTTTTTTAATTTATTTATTTGACAGACAGTGATCACAAGTAGGCAGAGAGGCAGGCAGAGAGAGAGGAGGAAGCAGGCTCCCCGCTGAGCAGAGAGCTCGATGTGGGGCTTGATCCCAGGACACTGGGATCATGACCTGAGCTGAAGGCAGAGGCTTTAACCTACTGAGCCACCCAGGCGCCCCCATGAGAGGTTTCTTAAAAAAACTGAAATAAAACAAACCAAACCAAAAAAAACAAACAAAAAAAACCCCTGAAACATAATTTGTCACTGAAACAAAATATATCACATGTCAAATTTGCAAGAATTTTAAGATTATTTGGAATCCTATACTGTTGTCTGACTTGAAAGGAAAATGGAACATTTTATGTTTACATGTATTTGAGCTACAGAAAGGTTCCTTTTGGTAAAAGAAAGCTACTGCAATTAAAAAATCCTGTTCCGGGGCGCCTGGGTGGCTCAGTGGGTTAAGCCGCTGCCTTCGGCTCAGGTCATGATCTCAGGGTCCTGGGATCGAGGCCCGCATCGGGCTCTCTGCTCAGCAGGGAGCCTGCCTCCCTCTCTCTCTTTCTCTGCCTGCCTCTCCATCTGCTTGTGATCTCTCTCTGTCAAATAAATAAATAAAATCTTTAAAAAAAAAAAAAATCCTGTTCCCCTTCCTTGGAAATAAAAATACTTTGAATAATGTTTAAAACTTGTGATTTTCAGTCATATTTAACTTTTATCCCTAAGTAACTTTTATCCATTTTTTTCTCATCACTTCCCTATTTTATCTGTTACATCCAAAATAAGTACATGTTTACTACTTGTCTTACTATTCCAAGATGTGCTACATTTTATTGACTCCTATTCTTTTATGTTTAATATCTCCAAAATCGGGAAGTAATTTAAAATTGATGGTACAGCATTGTTTAATTAACAGTGTTTTTCTTTCTTAGTGGTACAATAAAATAGTGGTTTTCTTACTAATTGATAGTGACTTGCCTTTGATAAGATTTGGTAGTGTGAGATTTGAATGTCATGTATCTATAAGCCATAGATATGGTTTATTCTTTGTTTAAATTTTTTATTTTAAAACTTACTATTATGCAAATTATATTTTTATTACTCTGTAATGATTGTTGGTATATAAAAGCTACTCTTTGGAAAAATAACTACTCACTTCTTAAGGGAATAAAGGCTACCAGTTGAATCCAGTTGGAATTGGAATCCAGTTAAATTAACTAAGTACTGTATCATAAAACTTTTAACTGTAAAAATGGTGATTCTAATTTTTAATTTGTTTCCTCATATAGTTTTTATAGCCGGGCTTTTGAGAAGATGTTTCAACAGTGTTTGGAGTTACCCTCTCAGTCAAGATATTCAATTGCATTTCCACTACTTTGCACTCATTTTATGAGTTGCACACATGAACTGTGTCCAGAAGAGGTAATTTTAGGATAGTACTGTGATTTATATGGTATGCAGAGTATACTAGACCAAACATGTAGCTGGCTAGATTTCATAATTACCTAATCTAGCTTCCTACCTAATTTTTCTTTATGCAGAATCAGAACGATGTTTTAATAGATTAAAATAAATGTAGTGTTTATTTGCATGGATGGATAAATGCACATACATATTTTTAAGAACATATCATAATGTTGCTTAAATTATAGTTATTAAATGACAGGTCAGGTATTCATATTTATGGTAAAGTTATATACAGTAATTAATTTTGTATGCTTACTTTTTCTCTTAAACTGTTATTGAAAAGAGTTGAAAATTGAATGTATAGATTACTGACTAAACATAAACATGTCAAAGAGGAATTTCACTCACTTGTTAATATGATAGATATGGTAAACAAAATTAACATTAGTATTTGTAAGACAGTTGCTTCTCGGCCTTTTGGCTAAGATCAAGTGTAGTATTTGTAAGACATACACACAGGCACACATAGTTATTAAATAATTGAACTACTCAGTAGTTTTATCAGTAATAAGTATCAAATATGTACTCAGTATTTCTTCTGATCTTTAAAGAAGAAATGTCACTTTGTAAGTGTGGTGAGACTATATATTAAAATTAAATGGTCTGTTTCTTTATAGTTTAACTTAGTGTTGAATCCCTTTACTTAGAACTACAGAACTTGGAGAAAAGAAACTGACAAGCAGTAGCATTATTACTATCTTGAAGCATTAGGTAACATCTGTTGTAGATTGTATTCCATTACTGCTTTGGAAGCGGACTCTGAGACAAGGTTAACCTGCAGGAAGTTTAGTAGGGACTGCTTTTAAGGTTGTTACCCGTGAGGATATCAACACCACCAAATTTAATACTTTTATACGGTTTTTAGATATAATAGATTTTATCCTGAAGCTTTATACCTAAGATATAGTATTAACTCTTCCTCATAATCATTTTTCCCATTAAATTACCCATGAAGTCCTCTTAATTTTATTTGTCTGGTTTCATTTCTTGAATCTGTCTTCTACTTTCCATTGCTTTAGTCACTCTTGTAGCTCAAATATGCAATACTCTTCATATGTACTCCTAAATAGTTCTCCTGTGTTCAGTATTTCTGCCTTTAATACTGTCTAATACACTGCCACCAGAGTGTCTCTTTCCTTCTTGAAGAATCCTCAGTGATTGTCTCTTGCATATGGAGAAGGTAAAAATTTCTCATCTAGGCATTTAAATCTTCAACAATTTGCACTCTGTTCCCATTTTTTTTCTTCTAAAAAACTGTGATTAAAATCTATCTATATCTGTCTGCATACAGACATATATAATGTTATGTATATGACCTAAAAGTGTGCCGTGTGTTATTTTTAAATGTGCAGTTCAGTGGCATTAATTAATTTCACAGTGTTGTGCAACCACCACTACTATCATTTCCAAAACTTTTGTCATCCCAAGCAGAAACCTTATAATTATTAAGTAGTAATTTCTCATTCCTCCAACTCTTGATATCCTCTAGTCTGTTTTCTGTCTCAAAAAATTTTGGTTAGTCTAGGTGGTTTATATAGGTGGAACTATGTAGTATTTGTCTTTTTGTATCTGGGTTATTTAACTTAGCATATTTCTGATGTCTCCCAGATTTTTATCTCCATCCCAGAGCTTTCAGATCTTGATTTTCTGGATATGCTGCTGGAATTTAGGTATTTTTAGCCATCTGAAATGTAACATGCCCATGATTCTCTGCATGTTACCCCATCACCATTTCCTTTGAGGCCTTTTCAAAAAGCCTTTGGGCTTCAGATATATCCAAACTCCAACCACTTATCATCATTGTCAAAGCCACATCTTTTTCCCTGCATTATTAATGTAGTTTCCTAAGTGGTCTTTCTGCTCCTGACATTGTTCTCCCAAAATCTGTTCTCAGTATTGTCGCCAGAGGCTGAGGCAGATCCTGGAGAGAGTTCAGTTATTATGTTTTTCATCCAATTTCAGCATTTCTGAGCGTTGAAGGGGAGTAGTGATAGCAGATTTGTATTTTAAATAAGTCTAGTATATTTGAAGAAATGCTAATTCAGTGCTTTGTATTGTTTTGAGGAATAAATGATAGTAAGGGGTTCAGGAGTCAGAATTTGGTTAAATAAAACCCTGAATGTTTATAATTTGAAAACTTTAAGTAAAGTGAACCAATATTTAATTGTATCTGAGCTGGGGATTCCTTTTGATTTGGCTTCCTTTTAAAGTTTTCAGGGGCATTTATAATAAAATACACTAAAATATCATGATAGATCATCTAGGAACCGTTACTTTAGGTGTTTAAGTATTTTTATATTCTTATATATTACATTTATTTATATATTGTATATTTACATTCATATTTGTGTATGAATATATTTATATTGTATATTTACATTTACTAGCAACATAGAAATACCATATGTAAACTGTATATTTGTTATGTAATTATGGAAGATCTGGTAAGGTAAACTTTAAAAAATTTCTCTCTTTATGAAGTATTATAAATTTGGAATGCAAAATTTTATGGCATTATATACTCAACTTTCCAGTTATCATTGACAAGAAAAGCCTATTAAATTATTATGATAGCCACCAAAACTAAAAGGTTACAGAATCCTGTAGAGAGAGATGGATGAATTTGAGTGAGTATATGTCTACATACACATATCTAATCTCTTGAAAATTAAAATAATGCTCCCCCCCCTCCAGTTGTGTTCAGAAAATGATGGTTAGCTTTTTTTTTCCTCTGGGTTGGAGAGTTTGATTTTAGGGAGTTGAATGCTTTGTGAATTTCTTTGTTTTACTGACCTCATGTCTAACAATTTTAATTAAATATTTAGGCTTTTCTGTAACTATGAAGTTATTTGTTGTGTCAAGATCTTTATATATATATATATGTATGTATAATATATATGTGTGTTTATGTGTGTATCAGTTAAGATTAGAAAACATTACTCTAAATATGTTCTTTCGCATCCTCTGTTTGATAGTTTAATTTTTAAGATCCAGGACCTTGCAAAAACTGAAAATTAAGTTAATAGTTTTTCATGTTAAAGAAAATACCGATACTCTAAGATCCCTCTAATCATACTTTACTTGTATAATCACCAAATACTTTACATCAGCTGTATAAATACAATATGGTAGGTTAGTTGTTCTAAGAGATAAAGGTGATCTAGAATGTTCCTTACCCCCACTCCTCAGTGTACAATAGACTTTATTTTCCATGTTTATTTAAAAAATATTTTAATTCAAACTGCTTTCTTATAACTTATTATCGTTGTTATTATTCTGCTTTGACAGCGACATCATATTGGAGATCGCAGTCTTTCCTTATGTAATATGTTCTTGGATGAAATGGCCAAACAAGCTCGAAATCTCATCACTGATATTTGCACAGAACAGTGTACTCTTAGTGACCAGGTAATAATTCACATGTTTTCTTACAGACAGGAAGTTTGTGTATAGAGTCAAGAAAATTAACTGTTAGCCAGTTATTTTTTTATTTTTCTGTCTTTTTCTTTAAACTCTTAGTAAATCTCATTACCTCATTCTTAGAAAACTCCATTTTTAGGTTTTTAAAAAAATTGCCACCATCTTTAGGATTACTTACTGTTTAAAATCTAGCCTGTAGCTTGGTGTTCATATACCTTCCTCATAGCTCAAAATGTCTACTTCACCTTGCAGTTGATGCTTTTTACCACCTAGTAGTTCTCACTAAATTCTGAACTTTACCTTCCAGTAAAATGTTCTCATTCTTTGCTTGCCTAGTCTGTTTTTACTTATCCTTTAAACTTTTGCTTTGATAATAACTTCCCCTATGAAGCTTTCTTCACACAAGATTTACCTATTTCTCTTTTCTACCAAGCTGTGTGAGCTCCCCAAGCTAGCTAGGTGAACTACATCTCACCTTAGTGCTAGATGGTATTTGCTACATTGTCTGGATTCACGTAAGGTTTGCTTAAATTGTTAGTGTTTTTTCAAAATAATTGGTTAATGTAAGATTTCATTTCTTTTTAAATAGTTGCTACCCAAGCATTGTGCCAAAACCATTAGTCAAGCAGTGAATAAGAAGTCAAAAAAACAGACCGGTAAGAAAGGGGAACCTGAAAGGGAAAAGCCAGGAGTTGAGAGTATGAGGAAAAACAGGCTGGTAGTGACCAAGTAAGCCATCCACTTTCATTATATCTTTTTGTTACAGGTAGAAATTTTTCATTTTTTGTATGGCATTAGTACTGAGGGAATGTTAGTAATTGTAAATTCTTAATTTCTCATTTATTATTATTATTTTACCTTTGTGAACTTGAATAGTTAATGCTTATTTCCAAAAACAGATTTTGGATTTTTGAAGAAAATTCATGTAGTAGGTAATATTTGCCTTTACTAAATACTTTATTTGTATACTTTATTTATACTTGTATACTTTATTTGTACTGACTACTTTGTCTATACTGAATACTGAAGGTAAAGAATCTGTCTAAAAATTTGGGGGGTACGCTATAAAAGCAAGCCATAGTTTTCCATTTATTTAAAATCAGATAGCTTGAAACTTCATTTTGGCATGCATTATATTAGAACATACATCATTTTTAAAGTGAATATATCAGACTAGATATTATTAAAGATTGTGTGTTTGTTTGGAGGGAGGCATGGTGGGCAGTAATACATGAACATATGTTTTGTTTAAAGTAAATTTCCTACTTAATTGCTTTTTTTATGTTGAGCAAGCTGTTTGCTATTTTATAGACAACTTTCTTTCTCCAGTACAGAGACTATAGCAAGGTTTGGAAATGATCGTTTTTATGGCATGTAATAAGCTCTTATATTAAATCATTGTAGTCATTATCATCTGAATGGAGAAACAAATGAGTGATACTGTCTTTAAAAAAAACTGCTCTCATGTTAGTAATATCCTTTAGGATTTTGAACTTGTCAGTTTAGGAAAGAAGAGTACTGAATTCTGCAGTTATTATCCCCAAATAAGGTCTGATGTGTTTATAAAAGTAATTTTGTATTGCGATGATGAAATGTTGAAAATTTTATTGTTTATTAATATTTTTTCAGCCTTGATAAATTGCACACTGCACTTTCTGAATTGTGTTTCTCTATAAATTATGTACCAAACATGGTAGTTTGGGAGCATACGTTTACCCCACGAGAATATTTGACTTCTCATCTGGAAATCCGCTTTACTAAGTAAGAAAGAATATAAACTACTTTTGTTGGTTCAGTTAATGAGTTTGTTATGTTCTTCATATCCATATAGTGTTTACTTTTATGAGGAAAAGTATTAGAACTGATAACAGTACGAAGAGTAATGAATGGGGACCCACAGAGAATAGTGAACTGGAAATTACTTAAGTTATTCAGATGTTTGTCCCATACTTGTTATTAACTAGTTGTAACACTGGATAAGCCAGTTACTCTTTGTGTGCCTTAGGTTCCTTATAAGCTAAATGGGAAGACTGGAGCAAATCAGTGTATTTCACCTGACAGGAGCAACCAAGTAGGGTCATGAGGTCAATGTAGAAAGTTGCAGTCAGTGTTTAAAAAAAGAAAGAAGAGGCAGGGAGGAAAAGAAACAGGAAAGAATAGAAGAAAAAAATCCATGCTCTGCACATAAGTGAGTATAAATACTGTTCTTGAAATTCTTCACTTATACATATGTATGTATGTACTGAGTTGTGATGCCAAATGCATATCTTTTAGTTGGTTACAGTTAAATGTTTGAAAACATCAGGACTAGGTGAATTCTTATCTTTTCTGAATTCACATGTATGCTCTTAGACCAGTAGAATTCTAGACTCTCGAGGCATTCCTAATTAGAGATTTATAAGTCTTATATATGTTTCTTGAAGTCATATTGTGTGTGATATCAGAAACCTTTCAATTTTATAAATCTTTCCCCCACCTTTTTTCTAAAGTTATACACTTAATTATTGAAGAAAATATTGATTTGAGAAGTTTTTCTTGGAAGGCCTTAGAGCAATTTATAAAAACAAAATTTAGCCAAGGATTTTTCACAGTTTTATAGTCATTAACAAGTAGTATTTGTACCATATGCTTGACACTGTGTTAAGTACTATAAGTAATAATAAAATAGTATAAAGCTTAGAGCTACAGTTTGTGAGAAGACTACAACAATTGGAGAGCAAAATAGGAGAATATGTAAGTGGCACTAAATTGTGTGTTAAGTCGTCAGTTGCATAGTCAGGTGTTTAAGACTGTCTGTTGCTTTCCTTTAGTAAGGCAGGCATCCTGACAGTGAAACCCAGAATAGCATTTAGACCAAAAGGTTATTATGCACTCTGGTATTTATTAAATATTCTCAACTTGGTGGGGGTTGTTAGAGTGGTGGGTGGAAGAGAGGGTTCACTTTCCACTTCCTTTTTTTTCTCTGTACGTAGTCTGGTCTGTTAATCCACAGAGAAACAGATATTCGTTTGACAAAACATCTACTTAGTTATGAGAATCAAGGCGAGGCTATAAACTTGTTTACCTGGGAAAGATTTTTTTTTTTTTTTTAAGATTTTATTTATTTATTTGACAGGCAGATCACAAGTAGGCAGAGAGGCAGGCAGAGAGAGAGGAGGAAGCAGGCTCCCTGCTGAGCAGAGAGCCCGATGCTGGGGCTCCATCATGACCTGAGCTGAAGGCAGAGGCTTTAACCTACTGAGCCACTCAGGTGCCCCTCTGGGATTGTTTCCTATTGATGGAGTTTGTCGTTCTCTTTAAGGATTTATCCTTAGAGATACAAGTTTAAGATCTTTACAGATCTAATGCTTAGGGAGTTTTAAAGATGGTAAGATAGGGGTGGTCAATGGAGGAAAAGATCAGGTAGGAAAATATTTTCAAAATTTGTGTTTCCTTTTAGGCTTACAGTTTATTGGTATATAAACATAACGCAACTGTGTTTTATGTGCTGCCAATGATTAAAAAACCATGAAGTTTTTTGTTTGTTGCCTTGTTTTAACTGTCATGTGTTTTGTTGAGTGGCAGCACTATAGGCAGATGTGGGCTTAAACCCTAGACCCACTACTTCCAAACAGAGTGAACTTACTTTCCTTGAGTTCTGAGCCTTAGTTTTTTTTTTTTTTTTAATCTGTGAAATGGCAGTGATAACTACATCATAGGGTTATTAAACATGAGGATGATCTGTATAAAGTGTAAAAGAAAATTACTGGCATGTGATAGTGCCAGATGAATTTGAGCTATGCATTAAACAGCCCATTGTATCTACTACAGACAGTGTATCCTGTTAAAGAAGTTTTTTAAAACCATCTGTATTGTTAAATCATTTTTAATATTGATGTCCTTAGAATTTTTAAAATCATATTTCTACTTCATTTTAGCTTTTAGGTGTTCGTTTTTTTTTAAGGTTGTTTCTTTGGACAATAATGATAGTAATTTCATGGCTTTGAAACAAATTATATTTAAAATTGTTATTGCTTAATCAGAGATCAATATGTTGAATGGCCTTTACATAAATGCAAAGTCAGTTCTTTTATTCCCTTCCCTCCAGGTCAATTGTTGGAATGACTATGTATAATCAAGCCACACAGGAAATTGCAAAACCATCAGAGCTTCTGACAAGTGTAAGAGCATACATGACTGTACTGCAGTCAATAGAAAACTATGTGCAAATTGATATTACAAGAGTATTTAATAATGTTCTTCTTCAACAAACACAACATTTAGACAGTCATGGAGAACCAACCATTACAAGTCTATATACAAATTGGTAAGTACATTTAGAAATTAGGAGTGATAAAAAGTTACTTCGTAATAAGCTGCTTAAGGAAGTTTTTTTTTATCAATAAGTGCTCATTTTTATTATCAGTCAACTTATGTAGGAATGTATACCATAATAAATTTTGAATCAATTTCTCCTTTTTATAAATTTACTTTTTCTCCTTAGGTATTTGGAAACTTTGTTAAGACAAGTCAGCAATGGTCATATAGCTTACTTCCCTGCAATGAAAGCATTTGTGAACTTACCTACAGAAAATGAATTAACATTCAATGCAGAGGAATATTCTGACATATCAGGTGAATGAAACTATGACGTGTTTTATAGAGTGAAGAAACCTTGATTCTTTTGGCTTTTGATTGTTATGACTATGTTCATTCAATTACATTCATTCAATACATAATCATCATACATTATATCTTAGACTTACCTTTGTGTTACTTTTTTTATTCTGGAGACTTGTCTAAGGATTTTTGCATTAATAATTTGCTTCTATAATGGAACATTCCAGTATGTTAATATTCGTTTTCTGAAAGTGTTTGCTCTGTCAAAGTATAAAATTAATTACATTTCCTTTCAGAAATGAGGTCATTATCAGAACTACTAGGCCCATATGGTATGAAGTTCCTAAGTGAGAGCCTTATGTGGCATATTTCATCACAAGTTGCTGAACTAAAGGTAATACAGTTTTTATCAGTTTTAGCTTTGAAACGTTAACTCCTGAAAAACATTTCAAAAATATGAACCTCAAGCCTAGAATTTTAGTTTAATCCAACATGAAAGTTCTCATATGTAAATGAAATTGTAGCGCTAGCATGGCCTTTCAGTAGCATTTTCATTCAGTACTTTTACAGATGAAAAAACTGAGAGCCTAGAGAGGTGAAATGACTTACTAGAGGAGACTAAAACTCAGATTGATTTCTTGGCCTTTGGTCATATTTTCATTCTGTTGTACCATGATACTATTCTTTGAATGACTGGTCAAAATTCCAGCCAAAGTCATTTATTTAAATTTGTAGTTTGAATGTATTACTTTATACAGATTATATTACAAACATTTTTAGGCTCATTGGGGTTTTTTCTTTCCCCTAAGTAATCTCTATGTGCAATGTGGGGCTCAAACTCATGACCCCAAGATCAGGAGTCACATGCTTTATCAACTGAGCCTGCCATGCACCCCTAAGCTCATTGTTTTTTTTTTATTATTAAGTAATCTTTTAAATTATCTTATGCCCTTTAAGCTGGATAAAAAATGTCTTTAGAATGCTTAGAATTTTTTAAAAAAAGATTTTATTTATTTATTTGGCAGACAGTGATCGCAAGTAGGCAGAGAGGCAGGCAGAGAGAGAAGGGGAAGTAGGCTCCCCGCTGAGCAGAGAGCCCGATGTGGGGCTCGGTCCCAAGACCCCGGGATCATGACCTGAGCCGAAGGCAGAGACTTTAACCCACTGAGCCACCCAGGCGCCCCTAGAATGCTTAGCATTTTATTAAAGATGTAAAAGAGCTGAAGCAATAGCATTTTAAAGGACTTTTTTTTTTTTTTAAATGTTAAGGTGATTTATACTGAATTAGTCTGTGTATATAGTATATAGTAGCTATTAAGTTTTTGAAAGAATTTGAATTTGAGCCATTAAGACTTTTCAACTTAAGAACAGAAGAGGCATATTTTAAAATATGCCCTTTTAGGGATACCTAGCTAGCTCAGTTGGTAGAGCATGAGACTCTTGATCTCAGGGTTGTAAGCTTGAGCCCCACTTTGGGTGTAGAGATTATTTAAAAATAAAATTTAAAAAAATTTTTTAATAATGTGCTCTTTGTGAATTTTTTTGGTTACTTGTGCCTTGCATTTTTAATTTCCCAAGAATATGGTTATAGCTCTGATAAGTAGCTGGCATTTTAAATGTAGCACTTAGAAGTCTAAATGTGGCAATCTGATATACTGAAAATTTGGCAAATATATAGCGTAAGTCAATTGCTGCAAGTTGAGAAATATTTTGCTGAATGAAAAAAATAGCAAGAATGTGACAAGAAGGAGAGGTGGTAGTACCCAGTATTTAAAACTTTTTTTAGAAAGCTTTTATTAATTTTATTTTAGAGAGAGAGTACGTGAATGGGGAGAGGAGCAAAGGGAGAGGGAGAGAATCTCAAGTCAGCTCTCTGCTGTGTGGAGCCCGGTGTAGGGCTCAATCTCATGACACTGAGATCAGGACCTATGCCAAAACCAAGAGTCAGATGCTCAACTGACTGAGCCACCCAGGCACCCTAAGAATTCAAACCTTTAAAGACTCTAATTATCCTGAATTTCAGTCCTCTCATTTAAGATCTTTGACTTTGGGCAAAGTTTAAACTCACTAAGCTTTTATTTTGAGAGAATTATATGAGATAATACATGTCAAACACTTAGGTACTGAGCATAGTTCTTTTTTTTTTTTTTTTTTTTTAAGATTTTATTTATTTGTCAGAGAGAGAGGAGAGCGAGCGAGCACAGGCAGACAGAATGGCAGGCAGAGGGAGAAGCAGGCTCCCCGCCAAACAAGGAGCCCGATGTGGGACTCGATCCCAGGACGCTGGGATCATGACCTGAGCCGAAGGCAGCTGCTTAACCAACTGAGCCACCCAGGCGTCCCCTGAGCATAGTTCTTGACCCACAATAAACACTGAGTAAAATATTACTTGGTATTCATCGTGTCCATTATCCTCTTAATGTTCTTTTTCAAAAGAGTGTTCTATAATTCTTGTATAAAAGTCAACTTTTAGATACTTTATAATGTGGATTTTAAATATACAAACTGTATGCTTTATATAGTTTTGAATGCATAAACATTGCAGTGACAGTTTTGGTTCTTTACAGGCACTATCATTGCTGTTTATTAGACTCATTCACCTATAAATACACAGTCTTTTTCCTATCCTATTGTTCTTAGGTGACAAATTTCTCATCCTCATTATACTTTCTTATGTTCTTTTGGGTATGAAAGAAGAATTATGACAAGATATTTTTTTCTTGACTTCTAGAAAATAATTTTACCAGCTGTTTTATTTTATTTATTTATTTTTTTAAATTTCAGACTGAATAATAGGGACTGCTAGAATTATTAAGTATTTTTAGTGCTTCTTTGCCATTTAATGTGGTGGATTGAATATTGTCATGTAGTAAAACAAATTAGCCTGTATCTGTATCCATATCTATGAGAGTTTAAAGGCATTTAATGTCCTTAGCAGTACTGGAAGGCAGCCCCTGTAAGATCTGGCCTTTAACTTTCCTCATCTCCGTAATTCCTCCAGCCTGTTAGGCCTACTTGTTATCTCAAAATATTCTTCACTGAGTTATTGTCTTAGCTTACTTTTTCATAATATTCATGTATTTTTCAAATGTTGTGTTATCAGAATATGCTTTCTTCACCACACTTTCTAAAATAGCAAACATCACTTTTTATTCTCTTTATTCAGCTTTCTGTGTATCTTACTTGTGACCTTTCATGTCATGTATTTGTTGATGTCACTGTCACTCGAATAAAAACTCAGGTATAAGCTCGCTTAAAACTTTGGTACTAAATTAGTGTCCACACATCGAAGATACTTGCTTAATATTTCTTGGATGCAAAAGTAAAAATAGGTAGCCATTTGACTCTTCACTTTGTCCTGGGACTTTTCTAAGCTGCTTTCATAAAACTGATATCATCCCTATTTTATAAATTAGGAAAGTAAAACCAAGAAATATTAAGTACCTTGTCTGGACTCACATGCTTAAAAGTGGTGAAACGAAAACTTGAGCCTGTGTAGTCAGTCTAGACCTAGAGCTTATACTGGTACCATGTTATACTGTTTTTAGAAATAAAAAGGATCTAAGCAGTCATCTAACCATACTTACCTGATCCAGGAAGATCAGACGGGTTTTCATTCTTACATCAAGAGGTAGGTAGAGATTGCCTTTGACAAGATTGCCTTTACATATTTAAAAACTTTTGTAGTGTATTGCCTTTGTCTTCCCCATGTGAAATATATTCATGTTAGTCTTTTTCTTTTATACAGATTCTATTGAAATTATTTGTGTAAAGCCCTTAGATAATAGTGCCTTGAAACTGAGAATAAACTTCAGCTAGAGATCTGGTTAGTGAAGGTACACTTTTTATGGGTACTATACTTACTAGTACTGTTTAAGATTGCATTGATACTTTTGGTAGCTATACCATAATATTTTCATGTCAACTTGTGATCATAAATTTTCTTTCTTTTCATTTAATTGACCTTGAGCCATGGCTCTCCACATCTTAGATTTTGTACGTTTTTTTTCTTTAGACCCAAGTGTTGGCGATATTGTTCTTTTAAAAATTTTGTCTTCTTACGTACTATTATTTCCAGATCACTTTTGACTTCAGATTTTGTCATAATTTTTTAGTAATACTTTATTTTAAACTTAACTCTCTTAGCTCTGTCCTTAAGTATTGTTCTCAAATACATTCTTACTCTTTTTTTTTTTTTTAAAGATTTTGTTTATTTATTTGACAGATAGAGATCACAAGTAGGCAGAGAGGCAGGTAGATAGAGGGGGAAGCAGGCTTCCCGCCGAGCAGAGAGCCCAATGCGGGACTTGATCCCAGGACCCTGGGATCATGGCCTGAGCCGAAGGCAGAGACTTAACCCACTGAGCCACCCAGGTACCCCAACCTACATTCTTACTCTTGAAAAGAAATGGGAGGAGCTTATGTCTAACATTTCTGTCTGTATGGTGGAGTGACTATTTTTTTCTTGAATGTTATTAAAATTTAATTTAAGGTTTTGATGAGAGTATAAATAATGTTGACTTCTTTCTTTTAATGCTATTGAATTTTCTGACTCCAGAATGTTGTTTCTTGGGTGGATCCTCTTTTAAATATTTGATAATATTAAACTTGAGTGAAAAACCTAGACAAAAGAAACTTTTTGTGTTAAGAACTCAGATTCATAATAATTGAGATGCATGAATGTAAATTAGCTTGGATTTCTCATTAAATATAATATACTCCAAAACCAAGATGGTTTAGGATACTAAACATTTTTTTCTAAAACTTTTGATTTTAGCATTTTTATTTTTTTAAGTTTTATTTAAATTCCAGTTAGTGAACATACAGTGTACTATTAATTTCAGTTGTACAATTTAGTGATTCAGTGCTTACATATAATACCTGGTACTCATCACAACCAATACACTCTTTAATCCCTATCCCCTATTTAACTTATCCTCCCCTCTGGTCCCCATTAGTTTGTTCTCTATAGTGAAGAGTGCGTTTTTTTGGTTTGCCTCTCCCTTTCCCCATGCTCATTTGTTTTGTTTCTTAAATTCCACATATGAGTGAAATCATACGGTATTTGTTTCTCTTTGACTTATTTTGCTTAGCCTGATATTCTCTGGCTCCATCCACATTACACTGCATTACAATTGCAAATGGCAATTGCAAATTGCAAATGGCAAGATTTTTTTTTTTTTTTGTGGCTGAGTAATATTCGAGTGTGCGTGTGTGTGTGCATGAGAGTATGTGTGTGTGTATATACACAGACCATAACATCTTTATTTGTTCATCAGGATGGATATTTGTGCTGTTTCCATAATTTAGCCATTGTCGAAAATGCTGCTATCAGCATTGGGGTGCATGTATCTCTTTGAATTAGTATTTTTTTTTATTTCTTGGGCAAATATAGGGCAATTACTGTACCATGGAATTTTAACTTTTTAAAGGAAGTTCCATACTGTTTTCCAGAGTGGCCACCTGCACCAGTTTGCATTCTCACAAACAGTGCAAGAGGATTCCACTTTCTCCATACACTTGCTAACACCGGTTGTTTCTTGTGTTTTTGGTTTTAGCCGTTCTGAGAGGTGTAAGATGAGATCTCGTAGTTTTGATTTGCATTTCCTTGATGATAAGTGATGATGAGCATCTTTTCATGTGTCTATTGGCTGTTTGTATTCTTTGGAGAAATGTCAGCTCTTTTGCCCATTTTTAATTGGGTTATTTGGTTTTTGGGTGTTGGTTTATATAAGTTCTTTATATGTTTTCAATACTAACCCTTTATTAGATAGGTCATATGCTAATATCTTCTCCCATTCAGTAGGTTGCCTTTAGTTTTGTTGGTTGTTTCCTTCACTGTGCAGAAGCTTTTTATTTTGATGTAGTCCCAGTAGTTTATATTTGCTTTTGTTTCCCTCGCCTCAGGAGACATTTCTAGAAAGAAGTTGCTATACCCGATGTCAGAGAGGTGACTGCCTATATTCTCCTCTGGGATTTAAATTGTTTCATGTCTGATATTTAGGTCTTTAATCCATTTTGAATTTATTTTTGTGTATGGTGTAAGAAAGTGGTCCAATTTCATTCTTTCACATATTGCTGTCCAGTTTTCCCAATACCATTTGTTGAAGAGATTGTCTTCTTCCCACTGGATATTCTTTCCTGCTTTGTCAAAGATTAATTGACCATATTGTGACCAATTGTGGGTTCGTTTCTGGGTTTTCCATTCTATTTTGTTAATCTTTGTGTCTGTTTCTTCACCAGACCATACTGTTTGGATCACTGTAGCTTTGTAATATAACTTGAAGTCAGAATTGTGATTCTTCCAGCTTTGCTTTACTTTTTCAAAATTGCTTTAGTAAATTGGGGTCTTTTGTTGTTCCATATAAATTCTAAGATTGTTTACTCTAGTTCTGTGAAAAACGCTGTTGTTGGTATTTTGATGGGGATTGCATTAAATGTGTAGATTGCTTTGGATGGTAATAGACATTTTAATAATTTTCTTTCAATACGTGAGCATGGATGTCTTTCCATTTCTTTGTGTTGTCTTCAGTTTCTTTTTTTAAAAAAGGATTTTATGGGGCGCCTGGGTGGCTCAGCGGGTTGGGCCGCTGCCTTCGGCTCGGGTCATGATCTCGGGGTCCTGGGATCGGGCCCCGCATCGGGCTCTCTGCTCGGCGGAGAGCCTGCTTCCTCCTCTTTCTCTGCCTGCCTCTCTGCCTGCTTGTGATCTCTCTCTGTCAAGTAAATAAATAAAAAATCTTTAAAAAAATAAAAAATAAAAAATAAAAAAAAATAAAAAAGGATTTTATTTATTTGAGAGAGAGAGAGAGTATGAAAGGGACAAGGAAGCTCCTCCCTACTCAGCATGGAGCCCAATATGTGGGGCTTAGTCCCAGGACCCTGAGATCATGACCTGAGTGGAAACCAAGAGTTGGATGCTTAACTGACTGAGCCACCCAGGTGGCCCATCTTCCATTTCTTAGCATCTGTATACTGAGGCATGCTTCCATGTGTATTCTTGTATTTTATTACATATATCATATTACAATCTTATGGTCATAATATAATGGTATTTTATATAGACAAGTTCAGTGTATTGTATAGTATTCTATCTCATTGAGATCAATCTCCGAAAGTACTCAGTCTGTCAGTGATGATTCTAATTGTTTTGAATTTTTTAATGTCCTATTAAGTTTCCTTAGAATGATCTAATTTATGAAATTATAGAAACAAAATAACATACAGATTTTTGCTTCAAGTATTGGTAGGGTAGGTTATTTAGACTATCTTTTCTCCTAAGGACAACTTAAAAAGTTGGCGAGATATATAAAGAAAGATTTTTCTTTTATTTTTTTTTTTAAGATTTTATTTATTTATTTGACAGAGAGAGATCACAAGTAGACAGAGAGGCAGGCAGAGAGAGAGAGAGAGAGAGAGAGAGGGAAGCAGGCTCCCTGCCGAGCAGAGAGCCCGATGCGGGACTCGATCCCAGGACCCTGAGATCATGACCTGAGCCGAAGGCAGCGGCTTAACCACTGAGCCCCCAGGCGCCCCAAGATTTTTCTTTTAAAGAAGCTAAAAGGTAGGCCAAAATCAAGAAGAATGTGGGAACTCAGAGAGACATGAGCCTAGTACTGGAAGCCACTTTTGATCTGAAGACATTTGCTGATCCAGAAGCAACATTTCTAAGAGTAGTATGTAGGTTTTATGGCCTTGTGGGGTAGGGGTGGGGGAGTCTGTAATAAAAGCCATAGCCTGTCTAAATTGAGGAGTGGGAAATCTGCTTAAATTCCTCTCCACCCTTTTTATACAGATACCCCAAAGGGTTATATCTCCAGGGTAATCATGAACTGGAAATGATTTGCCTCTCCTCAGGATATCCAGCTCTTTTGGTGTTGCTCATTTTGTCTAAGGAATCTATAGTCTTAAACCTGGATTGAGGTTGTCCTAGATTAGTAGTGCCACAAAGTGCTTGGCAGAAGCTAACAAATACTGTTTAGAGAAAGGTATCTTCATCATAGTTTTCAAATGATTCCTACAATCATTTTTCAAAAACAGTAACCTCCACTGAGAGAGTGGAAATCTGTCGGAGATTGAGTGTGGAGGTAGGAGGTTTAATACATCTGGCTGGCTGCCTTGGGTCATTTTCTGCCCCCTGCCTCCCTCCTGCCAGCTTTTGCTCCTGATTTGCAACTGTTGTCCTTGTTGGCATCACCTCTTAAGATGGTGAGAGGTGTGTAACAACTCCCAGTACAGACATGTAATAACCCTCTTGTTTTCATCTTCAGGTCTTTCTTTCTATGCCACTGCCTACAACTTCTGTGCCCTGCCTGGGTCCTAAAGCATGCATCAGCTTGCCTTCCATACTGTATCTCCCCTGCAGGAATTTGCTGGTCACATTTCTCACCTCTACTTATTCTTTGCTTCTGGAATTTTGTTGACATCTCTCATTTGGTCTTGTTTCCTATATTGTTTTCTTTTTTATTGTAAGTTTATTCTTTTTTATTCTTTTCCTTTCACTTCAGTGGATTTCTGGAAGAAGAGTTTTAGACATATGTATAAAATACTCAACATTTAAGCAACACCACATGGTTTACAAACTTATTTGAGCATAGGAAAAGTTTTTGAAAGTGGTTCAAAAGATATGGATGTCTGCATATTTTCTAATATTGCCAAATATCCCTCTGAAGATATTGTAACTCACACTCTTCATATTAAAATATGATTATGCCTCTAATAGTATTTTTTTCTTTCTTTCTTTTCTTTTCTTTTCTTTTTTTTTTTTCAAGTAGGCTCAACACCCAGCATGGGTCTTGAACTCAAGATTCTGAGATTAAGAATCACGAACTCTACCAACTGAGCCAGCCAGATGCCCTCCACTTTACTCTTTAAATTAGTGCATAAAGGGGCATGTGGTTGGTTCCTTCAGGAGAGCATGTAGCTCTTAATCTCAGCGTTGAGTTTGAGCCCCATGTTGGGTGTAGAAATTACTAAAAATAAACTTTATGAGACTAGTTACATAAAATGTTTTGGGGGAAATTATAATATTTTTAAGATCATGTCTGTGATTCCTTAGCTTTTTTCCCCCTGTTTTTATTTCTTAAAATTAATCGAAATTGGTATAAACTAAGTATTTGGCAGCATATTTTCTTTGTATCTTAAAGATGACGTTCGTTGTTTTAATTTGTTTTAGCTTGGGACTTTTTTGTTTCGTAGAGTAAGTTTGTGTGCCAGAAAAAAAGGAGAACTTCTTTATATTTAATGATCGAGAATAAATCATGTGTCAGACATATTCAACATTGTGCATGCATACTCACGGTAAAACGTGTTCATTGCTCTCTGGAGAAGAAAACAGCCAGTCTTCTTTCCTACTAAAATTCTTGAGGTGTTTCATTTGGTGGTGTGCCCATTGAGACAATGTCTCCTTCTAATCCTGCCAAAAGAATCGTTTTTGGCATTTTACAGATCAGTTCTTCTAGTTCTTCATAGAGCCTCCCCCCACCCCATGAAGTAGGAAATTTAAATATGAATTTAACACTTTCTTATTAACTGAAAACCAAATTTATTTTTAGTACTCTTTATATGTTTTGTATTCACTAGTATTACTTCCGGCTTATGATCCATTGACCAGTGATATTAATCAGTGGCTTTAAAATGTTTAGAGAGCTCTGTTTTAGGATGCAATTGAGGGAGAAAAGAAAAAAAATTTAAATATATAAACTATTTTTAAGTGGAGACAGTATTAACTTTTCTCTCTCTTTTTTTTTAAGGAATAATGTGCAAACAAATACTTTAGGGTAATGGTTCTTAAAGTATGGTCTTCAGATCAGCGGCAGCTGCATTACTTCAGAACTTGTTAATGATGCACAAGTTCTGCCTTTGGTTCTGCCTCAGACTTGCTGTATTAAAACCCTGTGGGGACTAGGACCCAGCAATGTGTGTGGTTTTTTTTTTTTATTAATTTTTTATTTTTTCAGCATAACAGTATTCATTATTTTTGCACCACACCCAGTGCTCCATGCAATCAGTGCCCTCTACAATACCCATCACCTGGTGCCCCCAACCTCCCACCCCCCACCCCTTCAAAGCAGCAATGTGTGTTTTAATTAATAAGTCTTCTAGATTGTTCCGATACACTAAAAATCGGGAACCATTTCTTTAGGGATTAAGAGCATGGATTTTTAAATCCGATGTATCTAAATTCAAATTCCTAAATTCACCATTTATATCTTTATAACTTTGGACTACTTACCTAATTTCTCCAAGCCTTAGTTTAGTTTCCTCAGTTGTAAAGTTGGAATATCACCTCTCTTGTGTAGAACAAGTAAATGGGGTTGTTTGTAAATTGCCTGATATGGGAACTAAAAAGTGATTGTTGGATGCTTACCATTAAACAAATACTATAATTTTTGATTCTCAAACACAGTTATTCTGTATTAATGTTTCTGAAACTGTAAGGATCTTAAAGTCATATGATTGGAAACATTGTGTCAGCTTACTTGGTAAAGTTTTCTTTTTTTTCTCTTAATGGCGTGTAGGTAATGGTGCATTTAAAACTCAGTAGTATCTGATTCAGTGATCTGTGTGGTATTATGTTCAAGGTATAGAAGCACTGTCAGGATTGAGCATGTATTTGAGTGTGTATTGATTGAATCAGGTTTTAGCCTGGGACAGGTATTGAATTGGCCCCAGGAGAAGTAGGCATTTTAATCATACGTTGTAGAAGTTGGATTTAGCAAACAGATATGACTGGAAGTATATATTTGATTGGGAGCATAAAGAGAAATAATCTGAAGTACAGGAATACCTCATTTTATTGCACTTTGCATATACTGCAATTTTACAAGTTGTGGGTTTGTGGCCACCTTGTGTCTGGCAAGTATATTGGTGCTATTTCTCCAGTAGTATTTGTTCATGTCAGTGGCACATTTTGGTAATTCTTCCAATGTTTCATGCTTTTTCAGTATGATTATATTCATTATAGTGATTTGTGATCAGTGATTACGACTCAGAATGCTCAGATGATGGTTAGCATTTTTAGGAATAAAGTATTTTTTAATTAAGATACGTACATTGGTTTTTAGATATGCTGTTTCACATTTATAGATTGTAGTGTAGTGTCAGCATAACTTTTTGTATGTACTGGGAAACCAAAAAATTCATTTGACTCGCTTTGTTGCAGTATTTGCTTTATTACAGTGGTCTGGAACAGAATCTGCAATATATCTGAGGTATGCCTGTAATATCAAGTAACCTAAACAAAATTCATACTAGTATAGGAAAACTGATTTTTATAAATTTTCTGTATAGGTTTTCATCCTCCCTTAAATCAGTTATCATCAGCCTTTGGCTTATAACAAAACCCTCATGGCACTTTAAAATATGCTTGCTGTTAAGTCTTTGCAACCAGGCCTGCTAAATTGAAATATCTGAGGATAAAGCTTGGATTTGTATGTATTTTGAAATATACCCAGGCTTTATTCCTGGATATTTAAATATTAGATCCAGGCTCTTCATATACATAGAGACATTATCTCTGCCGGAATCAAATTAATTATTTTTTCATTTTAATTTCAAACTTAATTACTTTTCCAAAGCATCTTTTAAGAAAAACATTCTTTAATGAGTTATACTTTCCTTGAATAGCTATTCTTTATTCCCTTCCCTTATTTGTATCTCTTCCTTCTCTTCCTTTTTCTGTGGTCTCTGAAAGAGAAGGTAGATAGTTAACACTTCCATTTTATAATTTGTGTGGGAAATCTTGCTCTATTATAATCCCCATGAAGGAGTACATACATATGAAATAGTACAAAAGTTACTCTCCCTCTGATTGTATACATCCAGTGATGAACTGTAAGCTGTCTTTAACTGTAGGCTGGCTTTAACTTTAGCAAGTTGTTTTTATTTTGGTTGGAATTTATTGCTCTCTATATCTTCTTCAGTGTCTGTTTTTTATTATTGATGCTGTTCTGTGTCTAAGCATTAGATAATCCTTTATCCTACTGCTTATCTTTATTGCTTTTTCCTGAACCATCCTCTCCCTTCTTGAATTTGCAAATTGAAGAAAAACATTAATCCTATGTAAATAATTTTAAGATTCTTTTATTAAGCCAACAACAAAAGTATATAGCATAGAACATCTGGATTTCATGAATTGTATTTCCTACTTGCTGGATTATGATTTCCAAGCATGCTCTTATCTCATTAACACAAGGTGGTCTATGCTTAACCTAGGATCTTTATTTTTTTTTCTTTCTTTCTTTCTTTCTTTTTTTTTTAGAAACTTGTGGTGGAGAATGTTGATGTGCTAACACAAATGAGGACCAGCTTTGACAAACCAGACCAGATGGCCGCACTCTTTAAAAGATTATCATGTGGGTAACTCATGAAACTTTCTCTAAGCATTAAGAAGACCTTGACACTCAGTATTTAGCCTTTGCTTAAACATAAATATAACTACTCCTTAGCTTATGAAGAGAGCAGAAAATAGTTGCAGTCAAAGGATATTTTGAGTATATGGCTTATCTATTTCACATTTTTTTTACCATAGTTTTAATACTGTGTATCAAATATTTAATGAGTATTATCAATTAGTTCATAAACTCATTTAATACAAGTCTATTTAGACTAAAGGAGAATTAACTTTTGAGTCTATAACTTTCTAAAAATCAACTTTATTGTGGTATAATTTGCATACAATGAAATCTACACATGTAAGTGAACAGTTTGATGGATTTTTGTCAAATGCATATATCCATGTAATCGTTAACCACAGTCAAGACATAGAGCACTTCCATCACCTCAGGAAGTTCCCTCACGTCCCTTTGTAGTTTCTTGATATCCCCCAAACACAGATAAAAACTGATCTGATTTCTGTCACTGTAGATTAAATTTGCCCGTTACAGAACTCTACATAAATGGAATCACACAGTATATACTCCTGTGCCTGTCTTTTTTCACTTAATGTGTTTTTGAGATTCACCCAGCTATGTTATGTGAATCAGTAATCTGTTCCTTTTTATTGCAATCTGGTAGTCATTGCATGAAAATCTGAGCCCTACAACTAAAAAAAAATTTGTTTTTAATGTCTTCTTGACATTGATTCCTTGTAAGAGGTATATTGTGCAGTAGCAGTGAGTCTTAAAAATTTATGAAAACATAGTAGTTAGGTAACTATTTTAGGTGCACTTGAATTAATTTTATTTTCATTTGCTTTTGTACTTGAACTTGTATAATTAAAAATTATTCTGAAGTCATACTTCTTATTGATTCATTTAAAAGCTTTTCCAGCGTTAAAAAATTAATGAAATACCGGGGCGCCTGGGTGGCTCAGTGGGTTAAGCCTCTGCCTTCGGCTCAGGTCATGATCTCAGGGTCCTGGGATCAGGCTCTCTGCTCGGCAGGGAGCTTGCTTCTCCCTCTCTCTCTCTCTGCCTGCCTCTCTACCTACTTGTGATCTCTCTCTGTCAAAAAAATAAATAAAACCTTTAAAAAAAATTAATGAAATACCAAAAAAAAAATCTTTGTATTTGAGAAAACCACAGTTTATTCTCCCAAATAAAAAGTAATCCTGAGGGGCACCTGGGTGGCTCAGTGGATTAAGCCGCTGCTTTCGGCTCAGGTCATGATCTCAGGGTCCTGGGATCGAGTCCCGCGTTGGGCTCTCTGCTCAGCAGGGTGCCTGCTTCCCTCTCTCTCTCTCTCTCTGCCTGCCTCTCCGTCTACTTGTGATCTCTGTCAAATAAATAGATAAAATCTTTAAAAAAAAAAAAAAAGTAATCCTGAAAAAACTTAAAGCCATGTGTATATTTTACCTAATACTTCCCCCTTGATAATTTTCTTTTAAATGTTATGCAGCTATATAGAATTTTCAAAGTATAAAATGATTTAGAGAATCACTTTATTAGGCTGTCTTATCCAGCTTCAAAAATATAAACTTATATAATAAAAATTAGTATAAAATTAAACTACATGATAGGTTGCCTTATAGAACAGATCAGTTGTTGCCAGAACTGGGAAAGCAACAACAAGGGAGTGATGAAATTGTTGACCACAATGGCAATGGTGGTAACACAAGTGTATGCATGTTAAAAATTTTTTCCTAGAGCTGTACTAAAGGGGGAAATAGCATCATGTTTACTGTATGGTACTTTAAAAAATGAAATTAAAATTAAAAAAATGAAAATACTGATTTGGTAGTATTCTAGGGAGGTAGAGTATGAATAAATACTTAGAAGGAAATTATTTTTTAAATTGCTACCTGATCTCTTTTGTTCATTGTTTTACTATATACTTACATCTACCAGTCTTGTTTTCTTTATTCTTAATTATTTTTTCCTGTTTCTCCTGTTTTTTAATACTCAGTTGACCACCCAGCCAGCCTAACTACTTAACTTCTTACTAGTACATAATATTTTGACTGTATCATCTGGTTAAAGGCATTTAATCCACTGCATTGTTCAGTGCCTGCTTACTGTTACTTTAACTCTCCTATTTGTGTAATTGAAACAAAATGAAATTTGTTAAAATTCCAAAGTTTGTACAATTTCAGAATAAAATCCGTAACCCTTAATGACCCATCTATATCAAATTTACCTTCAAATAGAATTTATTTATTCTTTTTTGTGATTTGGAAACAGAAGAGTTCTGCTTGAGAATGGCTCATGTAGGGAGTAGAGAAAGCTATTCTTTCAGTTGAAATATTTTTCAAAACACTCTTTTGTCTCAGATCCCCATCTTTGTGCCTCCTTCATCCCATATCCAGAGGTTGATAAATTTTTATAGCAGTCTGATTTTCATATTCAACAACTATATTCTTTTTAATGCCCTTAAAAAGCCATGTAATTTGTTAAAAGTAGCCCTAATTGGGGCACATAGATGGTACCGTCATTTAAGCCTCTGACTCTTGATTTCGCTCTGGTCATGATCTCAGAGTCCTGGGAGCCTGCTCTGCATCAGGCTCCATGCTCAGCACAGAGTCTGCTTGAGATTTTCTCTCCCTCTGTCCCTCCCATTCATGCTTGCTCTCTCTCAAATAAATAAATTAATCTTTTAAAAAATTGCTCTGAATTGGGAGGTAATCTGTAATTAATTTTCAGTTCTAAGACTTTTAAGCTATTTGAGCAAATTTAATACTGTATTGCTTCCTGTTTTCTGGTAGTGTGTCTCTTAGGTCTAGGTTCATCACTTTATTGACTCCCTTATTATAGATCTTAATTTTTCTAGTTTTCCTTTAATAATTCTTCCTTTTAAAAATTCATTCCATTCACTTTTGCCCTGACCTTGCCACCATCTACAAATCTGTAAGTTGCCTCCAAAGACCTTCACTTTAGCAATACTTTGAATGTTATTATCACCTTAATTTGTTGCACTGATAAGTTCCTGAATTTGAAACTTGACTCTCAGTTCAGTCATGTCTTCAAGCTTTTCCACTCCTTCACTCCTATTAAATTTTTTGTTCTACTCATTGAAACATTGGTGTTTCTCTAGTTTTCTAATCAGCCTCTTCCTGGCTTTACTTCCTTACCCATTCTGGACTTTAAAACTTAGTGATTTTTAATTGCATTCTCTTCTGTGCTATCATACCTTTAACTTTTTTTTTTTAAGATTTATTTATTTGTCTGAGAGAGATACAGAGACAGAGATGGAGAGAGAGAGAGCGCAAGCAGGGGAGAGGCAGAGGGAGAGGGAGAAGCAGACTCCCCGCTGAGCTGGGAGCCAGACATGGGGTCTATCTTAGGACCTGGAGATCATGACCTGAGCCGAAGGCAGACGCTTAACCATCTGAACCACCCAGCTGCCCCTTCTTTGACTTTTTGCTACATTCATCATTCTAAGCAATTTCCCTGATCCTAGAAAAATCTCCTGCTCCCTGGAGGCCAGATACTGCTTGTAAAGTAACACTTGTTAAAGTCTGTTGTTAAGCCTTCCTCTTATTCACTCTACCATTCTTCATATTGCTAAATTTTTGACTAGCTTGTATTCACTGTTTGTCTTCCCAGTTCTCTACTCTCAGTACACTATAATGTGGCTATTTGCCTGAAACCTTTCTGGAAGACATCATTAATGACTACCCATTTTCAAAATCTGGTCCTCTTTCCTCTTATTCTACTTGATTTCTCTATAGTATTTCTCTCTTTTATTCCCCTTTTTATTGAAATTTCATTCTCTTTATTTGTCAATACTTTTACCATTTTTAAGACTTCTTTTTAATAATCCTTTTGGGAAAATGTATCCAGTCTTATTTATCAGTGTGTCTTTAAAGTATTCATCCCCAGCCTGACTCTCCTTATGGCGCTCCAGGCATTTAATACCAAGTGCTAATTTGATCAGAGTGTGGTCTGCGGACCAGAAGCAACAATCAAAAGCACCACATAGGAGTTTGTTAAGAACGTAAATTATTAAAGTTCCACTCCAGACTTACTGAATCAGTTTGCTGGGGCCCAGCAGGTGATTCTGATTTGCACTGAAGTTTGAGAAATATTGTTAGATGTTTGACGCACAGATACTTTGTAGCATCTCTGGAATAGGAATGATATTCTGATGGGAGATACAAATGGGTGGAGCGAGAAAGCCTGATATTCTTCTGTTATTGACCATTATATTACCTCCAATGCCACTCACCCAGTGATTCTCAGGGGGAAACTTGGTTATGCTATCTGACTTTTTTCCTGTCATATTCCGTATCTAGTAGCTGTGTCTTCCAGATCAGAGTTTGCAAGTTGGTGGGTCATGTTTGGCCCAAAGATTTTTAAGTTTTTTGGCTCTGTGCTCCATTAAGTTAAAAACAAAACAAAACAAAACATTTTTTTGATCATTATTTTAAAAATGGATGATTTTGCATAAATATCCAAACTTTTGGTTTTCCCTCCCCCCAAATCCTGGACAGTATTTTGCCACATTGCAGGGATTGGCTGGAGCTAAGTAGTAGTTGCCTCCTTCAGAAATGTTTTTCTCAAGCTTTTCCCCCTTACTATTCTGTCTTTCACTTAGACTACTTCACTATTTTATGTTACCTGCTGTAGATACTGAAATTGTAACTCCTGCTGCAGATGCCATCTCTTAAATGTGATGCCTGAATCTGTTCCTTTTATTCCCATGGTTCTCATTTAAGGCTTTGTCATTTCATGAACTACAATCTTGGCTTCCTAATGTGTTCAGTCTAACCCTCTCCTACATTCAGTTATATTTCCAAAGACTTTTTTTTATATCACTCTTTATATTTAAAAAACCCTGAACTACCTCCTCCTTGCTTAGAGGATAGTCAAAACTCTATCAAAATGGCATTCAAAAGCCATTATTTGGATAACCTCATATCCAGCCATTGTTTCCTCTCTTTCTCCCTACAATTTTTTGCTTGACTGGCCTGAGATCCACATAGTCTCCACTCAAGTGGTAGTTCCTTGGGATATACTTTAGTCTGTTTGGGCTACTACAACAAAATATCGCAGATTGGGTAGTACATAAACAACAGAAATTTATTTCTCATCGTTCTAGAGGCTGGAAGTTCAAGATCATGGTGCTGGCATGGTTGGGTGAGGGACCTCCTTAGGGTCGCTGACTTGTCGCTGTATTTTTGTCGCTGTATTTTCACATGACTGAAAGGGGATAGGGTTCTCTCTGAAACCTCTATAAGGCAGTAATCAAGTTATGAGACTTCACCTTCATGGCTTGAGCACCTTTCAAAGACCCCACCTAATACCATCAGCTTTGGGGGCTTCAGTTTTTAATACATGAATTTTGTAGGGACATAAACATTCAGAACATAGCAAGATGTTAATGGAAATTTTGGGGAATTAGAGGAAGTGCCAGTGCTTAAAAAGGTATGGCAAATAATCCATTAATGATAAGTTAAACAACAGTTCTTAAAATGAAGTTTCTCAGAACTTTTAATGTGTCATTATTGTTATATATATTCAAGAGAAGGTTGTAGGATATAATTCTGGCAAAACTATTTGATTGAATTCTCAGTATCATCCCTTGGAAAATATATGATTATGCCACACTACTTATTTTCTGATTATTCACCTTATTTTCTGCATTCCTTTTTCTAGATTCCCTTTTGTTTTGTTCCCTGGCCTGGAATGCTTTTGTCTTCTCCTTTATGACCAACTTTGATAACATTTTCCCAGAGAGATAGTTCCTTTCATCCTTCTTGCTTCTCTCCTTTTCTGGATGGTAACATAGTCTCATTTCTTGAATAACCATTTCATTGAACGTCTAGTCTTCTGGGTCTCTGGCACTCTACTAAGTACCAGAGAAAGATAAAAAAAATTGGTTGATTCGACTGGTTTCTGCTCATGTGGGAAGTATAACATATTTGTGCCTTACCTCATTTTGTTAACACTACTGTTTTAAGTCTCATCACATTTTGGCTTATATTATGGCTGTTGGTGTGTTTTAATAAAAGATGGTATGGTCAGGGTTTAAGCAAACCACACAGGAGGTAGAAAGTCCAAACATTCTCTTCATTCCTGCTCCTTAAAGGTAACTATGGTTAATGGTTATCTATACATCTTTCTAGATGTTATATATATGCGAATATATGTATGTATATACTGTTGACTCTTGAAACACATGGGGTTTATGGGTGCTGATTCCCTGTGCTGTCAAAAATCTGCATGTAATTTTTGACTCCCTAAAAACTCAACTGCTAATAGCCTACTGTTTACTGGAAGCCTTGCTGATAAAATAGTTAACATATTTTGTATGTTATATGTATTATATACTATATTCTTACAACAAAATAAGCAAGGGAAAAAATATTATTACAAAAATTATAAGGAAGAGAATATATATTTACTGTATTTACCAAAGTAAAATCCATTTGTAAGTGGACCTGCACATTTCAAACCTGTGTTGGTTCATGGATCAGTTGTGTATCTTTTTGTCTCATATAAATAGGGTTGTATTTTCTTAGTTTTCTTGACAGTTCATTTAGACTGTTAGTTATGGTCTAGTTTATTATTCTGTTTATATTTGTGTTCTTATTATACAGTACTATGCTTTGTATATTGGGAGTAATTCAATAAATGTTTGTTGGTTTTTTAAAATATGAAGGTATTGATCCTTCCAATTCGAATTTCCCTTGATTTTGTTAACTAAGTTTTAATATTGAATATATCATAATAATTTTCAGAATAATGCTTTTTAACCAGAATGTGAATGATTAAATCATTTATAGTTGTCAGCAACCTGGTCTTGCCCAAACTGCGTGTGATCTCAATAGCCATTTTTTTTTTCTTGACTCTCCAGACCTCAACAGTTTAAGAGTTTAGCATCTCCAAGTTCTGGGACCATTTGAGGACTTAACTCCTGTCCACTCTGACAACTCCTCTTTCTCCCTTAGTCTCTCTCTCCTTCCTCCTACTTCTGCCATTTCTGAGAGGATTATACAGGTGGCTACTTAAGTGATTATTTCAAGATTCTGGTGTACCATCTAAACCATTTTAAAGAATAGTATGTGCTCCATATGAAGTAAACTGTAATTTCCTTACTTTAATATCATTCAGTACTTTGCCCTCTTTATTTGTTGTAATTAACTTGCTGTCATATCTTTTATCTTGGGAATTTTATGACTAGGAGTTTTCTTCAACGTTAAGGAAGAATTGAATTCATACTCTTCTCTTTTCTTCCAATTTAGCTGTTGACAGTGTCTTGAAGAGGATGACAATAATTGGTGTAATTTTATCCTTCCGATCATTGGCACAAGAAGCACTTAGAGATGTAAGAAACCATTTTAAGTACATATCCTATAGTTAAATAATCCCTTTTAATTTCCCAGAAATTAAATTACTTAAAATTCCAGTTTTCATAGTTATATAATATCAAATATATAGAAATAAGAGTTATTTAAACTTATTTTTTATTTTGGCATTGAAATTGGGGGTGGGGATTTAGTTTGCCTGGATATTGTACTACTTTTTCAACTTTACTCTTCATTGAAGTGTTTTCCATTTCAGCTATATTCAGTTTGGCATTCTAAGTACTGTTCTTAGTACTTTAGAAAAATCATGTGAAAATAGAAAAGGTAAAATAATGATTGTGAAAACTAGAAGTAATTGAATGGTTATAATTAAATTTGGGGTTCACCATTTTTTTTTTTAAGATTTATTTATTTGAGAGAGAGAGAGAGAGAGAGAGCATGCACAGGTAGGCAGAGTAGCAGGCAGAAGGACAGGGAGGAGCAGGCTCTCCGCTGATCAGGGAGCCTGCTGCAGGGCTCCATCTCAGGACCCTGGGATCATGAGCCAAGCCAAAGGCAGCTGCTTAACCAACTGAGACACCCAGGTGCCCCTGGGGTTCATCATTTAAAAATAACAATGCATTTTTATTTGTTACCCTGCCTAGGTCTTATCTTACCACATTCCTTTTCTTGTAAGTTCAATTGAAGATTTCAAGGATCATATTCCAAGGGAAACTGATATGAAGGTAATAAAATTTCTATTTGGATTTTACAGTTTCTGAAATGAAATATTTGAGCTATATATGAAGTAAAATTTAATAAATTCAAAACTACTATGAAGTTTATATTTTAGAGTGATCAGTTATTATGCTTACGTTTGCAAATGCATCTTTGAGAGCTCAGCACCAAAATGCTACATAGGCATTTTGAAAGTTCATCTTCCTTGATCACCTGTAGCAATGTAAAATGGGGTGGTATTGATCTTTTCTTATACTGATAGCTGTTCATACATAAGCAGAATTAGACAAGCCAGCGAACTAAGAGTTGTTTTAGTAAAATTTAATCAATTTTTTAAAATTAATCTTAAAAGTCTTGTAAAAGGATGTCAGTTATAGGGTATAATTTTTAAAAAATTTAATACTCTGTTTTTAGAAATTAAAGAATATCAGTAGCCATATGTGAGTTTACAATTTTTGTTTTGAAAATATTTTGATTGTGAAATCCAACTCACTTGTATAACCCCAGCAATAATTAACCAGTGGTTACACATCCAGTAAGTGACCTTATATGTATGTTTTCCAAGCTTTCATGTGTCTTGAAAAGATTTTATTTTCTGTTTCACATGTTTTGAAATGCACTGTGTGAAAACAGGTATGTCTAAACTCTTTTGTATGACACTCAAGTTTTTTCTCAGATTGATGCTATTCACTTTCCGAGGCTTATTTTCCATGGCTTGTTCCATCCCTCTCCCATGCTCTTACCTTTCTTACTCTATCTTTCTCGTCATATGTATCCCATGAGGTAACTCGTTCTTCCTGTGTGCATTCTCACATCTGTTTGTTTCATCCTCCAATTTATTCTACCTGAAAATCCTGCCCTTTTCTAATTTCTGCCTTTTGAAGTCCTGCTTATCTTTTAAGGTCTGAGTCAATTGCTGTATTCTGAGAAACATTCCTTGATCCCCAGGCAGTAAAGGATTTCTTTTTTCTTATTATTATCAGAAAACTTTTTTGTTTATCCATTGTGGAGTTAAATATTTTCTGCTTCGTATTATAATTGTGCTTTTTCTCTTAAAATTTTACTAGACTGTAAACATTTTGAAGACCTTGTTTTATTTTTTTTGTCTCCTACAGTGCTTTACATAGTATAAACATTTGAAATTAATGACTGCCCTGTGATTTTATGTTTGAAAACCATGTGTGATTAGTGCAAACTTGTTAAATGGAAAAACTGTAGAAAAAAGTTAAGAAAACAGTAAAGATGAATCATTCCTTGAAAATACAATGGTGTATGGATTATGAGAGTATTCTGAGCAACCATCCAGTTCTCTCAGCACCCAACATAATTATGTTTAGTTTTTAGCAAACCTTTCTTTCTTTCTTTCTTTTTTTTTTTTTTTTAAGATTTTATTTATTTATTTAAAAGACTGAGATCACAAGTAGGCAGAGAGGCAGGCAGAGAGAGAGGTGGGGGAAGCAGGCTTCCCGTTGAGCAGAGAGCCCGATGCGGGGCTCGATCCCAGGACCCACTGAGCCACCCAGGCGCCCCTTTAGCAAACTTTCAACAACACTTAATATTTTTTAAAAACTCATATTTTTAACATTTATTTTTAACTGAAGTATAGTTGTTATACAATATTATACTAGTTTCAGGTGTACAACGTAGTGATTCAGCATTTATATACATTATGAAATGCTCACCATGATAGTGTAGCTACTATCTGTCACCATACAAAGTTATTACAACATTGCACTACATACAGCAACTTACTACCCAAAACATTGTTGACTATGTTCTCTATGCTGTATTTTTCATTCATGTGATTCATTTTACATCTGAAAGTTTTTACCTCTTACTTCCCTTCATCTATTTGCCCAATCCCTCTCCCCTCTGGCAACCACCAGTTCCCCAAATATATATATTTTTAATAGCTTTATTGAGATATAATTCAGTTATCTTAAAATTTACCCATTTAAAGAATATAGTTCAGTGGATCTAAGTATAATCAAGTTTCTTGAAATCCTGTCAATATTTGTTGTTGTCTTAATTATAGCCATGCTAGTATGTATGAAATGGCATCTTATTGTTTTGTTGAAGATTTTCCTAAAATGATGAATGTTGAATACCTTTTCATGTGCTTATTGACTATTTGTGTATCTTCTTTGGAAAAATATCTCTTCATATCCTTTGCTTATTTGGATTGTTTGCCTTTTTAATTTTGAGTTGTAAGAGTTCATTATATATTCTGGATACAAGTCCATTAACATAGACATAATTTGCAAATCTCATTCTGTGGGTGTTTTTTGTTTTTTTTTTTTTTTTTTTTCATTTTGTAATAATGTCCTCTGTGGCACAAAAAATTTTTAGTTTTGATGAAGTCCACTTTGTCTGTTTTTCCTTTGATTGGCTTTCCTTTTGGTGCCCTAAGAAACTATTGCCTTTACCCAAGTCATAAAGATTTATACCTTCATTTTCTTCTAAGAATTTTATAATTTTAGCTTCTGTGTTTAGGTTTATAATCCATTTTGAGTTAATTTATGGGTTGGGAGCGAGTATTGGATCACACACAAAAAAAGTTCTTCCTTTAAAAAAAAAAGGATTGATTTATTTGAGAGAGTACGTGAATGATCAGGGGGAGGGGCAAAGGGAAAGGGAGAGAATCTCAAGCCGACTTGCTGCTGACTGGGGGTCTTGATCTCACAATGCTGAGATCATGACCTGAGCCAAAATCAAGAGTTGGGCAATTAACCAACCGAGCCACCCAGGCGCCTCCCCCCAAAAATGTTTTTCTAGAAAAACAAAAATGTTTTTCTAGGAAAAAAAAAATTGTTTTTCTAGAACTTAATCCATGGCAATTTCCATTTACTTTAAGATACACAGTTTTACTTCACATTTTATACTGAGGTTTTTTTGGTAGCAATAGCAAAGGTAACCAACTATGTAATTGGTTTTTAACTGAGGTATTGAGTAGTCAGAATACCATAAATACTTGACATCGATATATGATATCAAAAGAATTATTTTAGTCATTAGAAATTTCTTTATCAGGCTTTAAATTTATATTCCTTAAAAATCTCTTATGGGACCCCTGGATGGCTAAGTCAATAGGGCATGTGACTCTTGATCTCTGGATTGTGGGTTCAGGGTCCATGTTGGGCATTAGAGTTTGCTTTAAAAAAAAAAATCTGTTATGAAGAGAATAATTTACCATATTTATAGCTATGATATGATGAGTCATTGAACCACCACAATTTTTCATTAAGTAAGTATGAATATAAATATAAGTTGAGCAATTTTGATTCACTTTGTTCCTTTATTCGTCTCTTTTGGCTTGATATTTTTACATCTATGCTTCTAAGAACAGTAATGTTAGTATGATTTTATTGGCATTTGCCACAGAGAGTATACAGATTTTCTTTGGCCTAACAATGGGAAGTTCTAATAAGCAGCACATCATAAAGTAATAACTCAATTTTTCATTGTAGGTTAGTTGTGCTGTAGTTCCTGTTTCAGCCAAGTTTGAAATACTCTAGTGGATTCTAATTTAAAATGTCTTTTCTTACTAAAGTGAGATTTCTTAGAAATTTGCTAAAATATTTCTTACTCTGTAATTCTTAAATATTCTATCAGGTTGCAATGAATGTGTATGAGTTATCATCAGCTGCTGGATTACCTTGTGAGATTGATCCTGCCTTGGTGGTAGCTCTCTCTTCACAAAAATCAGGTAAAATACATTGGTAAATATGTATTAGTCTTAGTTAAAATTACCAGGGCAACACAGATACAGGTGTGGTACTTATTTTTTAAATTCCTGCTTAATGTCAAATTTTTGGGGGGTGGGGGTGAGTAGTTGGAATATAGCAATGCAGAAAAGACAAAAATCCCTGTCATCTGGAGCTTATGTTATAGTGTAGTCATCATACAGACAATATTTAAACCATAAGACTAGATGGAATTTCCAAGGTTAGTTAACATAGATGCGAAGGAAAGAGGATCAGGGTCTGATCCTTAGGACACTTTCAAATTTAAGAACCCGGGGAGAAGAGGAGGAACTACTAAAAAAGAAACTGAGAAAGAAGGATGGATGAAAGAGAAGGAAAACTAGGAAAGAGGCACTTCCAGCAAAGTGGAGAGGGAATGATCTGCTATGTAGAACTAATGGGTAATGCTGCTAAGAAGAGCGGCAGTGGAATTTTTGGAACAAAATGCTGAATAGAGAGGGCTTAAGAGAGAATAGGAGAAAAGGAATGGGAAATAATAAGTATAAAACAACTCCGTCAAAGAGTTTTACTATAAAGCGGAACAAAGAAATGAAATGACAGTAGCTAGAGGCAGGAATAAAATCAAGAGAAGGATTTTTTTCAGGTGACAGAGTCACAGAATTTGTATACTGATGGAGATGGTCCAGTAGGTAGCATAATTGGTATCTAGGAAAGAGTGTCTTATTTTCACTGGACTAGAGTTGTTTACCATGAATCAGTGCATCATTGTGTTGTGTTAAACATTTAAAAGATTTTAAAACTAGCTCTCTGAAATGTAGTACCCAGAATGTTCTAGATACTATGTTTCTAGATTTGTCTACAAAGTAAATAACATTTTATCTGTTTCTAATACTAAAATAACCATCCCTATCTTGTATCTAGCATGTTTGTCCGGGTTCATTAGTTCATTTTTTTATTTAACATTCCTTTTTGTTTCATCATTCATGCAGTATGTTAATTATAGTCACATGGGTAATTGCCACTATTACTCATTTGGCTACAACTATATTTTTCATAGCCAAATTTTTAAAACATGTTCTGGCTCTTAAGTTCAGTTCTTACATGTATATGGTAGGTGAATAATAGAATAACTGGAATTTCCCAGGTACCAGACTCAACTGCCTAGGTAACCCTACACTTTTAATACATGTTATAATAAATATTTTAGAAAGGATTATGTCTTAAAAAACTTATGGCAGTGCTAGTTATTTTCATTTTATCATTGGTGCCTTCTGTCTTCTAAAATAGGTTGGAAATCTAGTCCACTTTCCACATTTATATCTTTGAAATACTAATAGTAAACTTCAGATCACATTTACATGTTTTAGAAAAAAAATAAGGCTTTTTTTGATGATTTCATAGAGTAATTTATGTGATAATTTTCTAAACTGTAGTACATAGAATATTCTTATAAAATAATAATTTATCATCAGTTTTCAGTTAGGAAATTTTAGGATTCCACTTATCCTAATCATATTTTTTTGCCCTATTATCTTAAAATTAAAAATTTTATTTTGCCTCAGTGTTTTTTTTTAGAGGTCCTTGAATTATGTTTGGGTAGTTGATAATAGCTAATAATAATGTATTTTACTTATGTATCACTTATAACAAAGTTGTGATTAGTTCTGTAGAAGCTCAGTATAAAAATTGAAATTTGCATTTTCTGGTTTAGATTGATAGCTCTTAACTAATCTTGAAGAAATACCTTGGTTTTATTTTTAATTTTCTCCCTTAGAAAACATAAGTCCGGAAGAAGAATATAAAATTGCCTGCCTCCTTATGGTCTTTGTGGCAGTTTCTTTGCCAACATTGGCTAGTAATGTGATGTCTCAGTATAGCCCTGCTATAGAAGGTAATGGTTTAAAATTGCTTTGGCAATGTAAAAGTCAAGAGTTTTGATATAATAGAATGTAGATGAACTTACTAGCCATTCACTAGCTTTATAACCTTGAATAATTGACTTTTCTTTTTCAAAAGCCCCAGTTTGCTGATAAATGAAACACGTATGTGTGAGCTTTTGGGTGCCTGAGTGTGTGTGGCAGGGGATGATGAAGGAGTATCCAACTCTTAAGATTATTTTAAAGATTGAATGACAAAATGTAAAGCAGCTAAGAACATCTTTTTTAGTTTCAGAGACAATATAAAATTGATATATGATTTCTCGGGATTTTTTGAAAATTTGCCTGTTTAATACAAACATCATTCATTGCTTTTTTGCTATAATATTTTTAAAAGCATTAATCCTCATAAAAATGAAAGGAGAGCAAGGCAGGTAATCTCCCAGTTCTTAATAATGTCACTATTTATGTAGTTTGTGGCGTGATTAAAGACTTGCTGTTTATATATTCTTTGAAATTTTGGGGTCATGCAGAAAAACTAAAAATCCTATTTGCACTTTCTCAGGGCACTGCAACAACATACATTGTTTGGCCAAGGCCATCAACCAGATTGCTGCAGCATTGTTTACAATTCACAAGGGAAGCATTGAAGACCGTCTTAAAGAATTTCTGGCGGTAGGTATAGTCAAATAGCAGAACTTGTGATGTTTTATAATGATAACTTCAGATATAACAGAATAAATTCTTTTTTTTTTTTTTCCTCTGTAAGGAGGACCAGGTGAAGAAGGCAGGCATTAAAATCAAGGAGCCAGTTAGCATATTTTTCCCTTAGAAATCTCTCATTTCTAAATCTCTGCAATATGACCTTTTTTTTTTTCTAAGCTGATCTTTGGACTGCCTTGAATTTTATTATGAATTATCTTATATATAGACACTGAATGATTGAAATGTATTATTTTAGGTTGAAGCATAGTGAAAATAAGTAACTTATGAACATTTCATTAAATCTTTCTTAAAATGTTTATATACTTTTAAGCTTGCATCTTCCAGTCTACTGAAGATTGGCCAGGAGACAGATAAAACAACAACAAGAAATAGAGAATCTGTTTATTTACTGCTAGATATGGTAAGTCTCATTTTATTTTTTATTAACAAGAACATTCTTGATAGTCTTCTTGGCATGTAGTGTTTAAATAACATTATGAGCTGAAGTACCTTCTGTTCAGTCCACTCAAGCTACACACTTTCTAAATACCACTTGAAAGACTAACATTACTTGTATTTTACCATATGGTAATCATACCAGGAAACAACAGAATGAAAGATAAGTATTACCTATTGGATATTCTTTTATAAATAGTTTTTTAACCACCTGGGAATCGGTTAAGGCCTTATATTTTCCTAGTGTGTCATTTTCAACTCTTCTAGTTTTTCTGAATTTTCTACATTTTGAGTCTCTTCCACCCATCTAATGCAATTTGCTGTGATTCTCTCAGCCTGGCCAGCTCTTTCTCTTCACTGTCTGAACCAGCTATGCTTGCTTCTACACTGTGGCTCTTCCCTCACTTAGAGTAATTTCCTTTTCCTGCAGAGATCTGTATCTATCCTGTGATTTGGCATACCCCATAGCTAAAATCTTTTTCTAGATAGACTTTCCTGATTACTGTGGCTCACATTAATCTTCATCCCTTTTGAACTCCTCTAGCTTTCCACTTAATTACAGTTGGTTTTATGTTTGATTTGGCTTTTTGGCTTAATCGTAGGAACCCAGTTAAACTTGATGCTATGGACCATATTTTAAATATGTTTATATTCTTTTATATGTCTAGAATATAGTTGAGGGCAAATGAAAGTGCTCAATCTGTTCTTATGATTAGTAGACTTAATTGAAAAGTGGTGATTTTAAAGATTTTGACAGCAAAATACTGGCACATTTATATTTCACGTTTTAAAGTAAAAAGAAAACAATTTTTAACTATTTCTAGTAAGAACAGTATAGAAATTATGATTTAGTGGCTGTGAGTAAGTGTTCTGATTACAAATAATTTCAATTCTGTGATGCATTTTTGCTACTTTTCAGATTGTGCAGGAATCCCCATTCCTGACAATGGATCTTTTGGAATCTTGTTTTCCTTATGTCTTGCTGAGAAATGCATACCATGCTGTCTACAAGCAAAGTGTTACATCTTCTGCATAAAATCATAAAATATCTACTTATTGAAGACAAGCACGCATTTTTTGTTGCTCTGGTTTTACCTGTAAACTGTGGAACTATTTTACCTTAAGGCCTGAAAAACAGTTTTGTGGATTATAAATTTCTTTCATACGGTTGTATTTCTGATCATTTGTTTCATTTAATATGGTTGTACTACAGTATACTTGGTTGATTTAGGTTTCATATTCACTGAATTCACTAAAGTTATTCCTATAATTTTAGAATATCATTGTTTGAAAAACATACATTATCTCTATGTTTTTGATATTTGAAAATGAAAAAAAAATCTTGGCTTGTTTATTTCCGAAAAAGAATTGTATTTAGTGATTATTTTAGATAGTGATATTATAGCATTCATCTGTGTGTAAATTATTTCATATAGGGAAGAGTTCTGATCTGTACCTATGGTTCTTATTGAAAACAAAACTGGATGTGCATTTCTGTGATGTTATGAATACATTTCTACTTTATTTTGAAACATTTGCCAAACTAAATACTGTAACACTGTATAACATTAAAAATGTTAAAGGACTGCTTAACATTAGAAGCAGACTATGTCCGGAAATTCTAAAACAGCAGCATATGTTGTTGCTTGTATAAAGCCTGGTGATAATTTTTAGACTAACTTCCATGGTGCCCTACTGGCATTAGCACTACCATTGTACCCTGCTGTATAATAAACAATCTTAGACATTTATCAACTGTTGATACAAATGTTAGTCCCTAACCACTTTTTATATGTTTTAAATTTTTGAAATTCAAGTGTACCTGCCATAACATAAAATAAACACTAGACTGTATCACATTTTGAACTATTTCTTTAATTTTGGATCTCCAGAAATTTATTCAATATGAATATTTTAGTTTCAATTTAGTTTAAAATAAGCTTTAGTTTAGGAATGTCTAAATATAGCATTTGATACTAGGTCAGCTGGAACAAAATTTGATTAAATATTTTGAAAAGCGTTCCACTGGGAAAAAAATTTTAAATATAATTGGAAAATAAAATTACATAACATTTTTTAAGAATTAAGAACTAAAAGGGAACTCGTGTGCCATCAGCTTGCAGTTGTGTATGTGACCAAATGGACAGAGTTACTTGAAAGAATGGGAATAAATGAATGATATGAAACTATAAAATGTTGTTGAGAACTACATCAGTCAGTAATGAATGGAAAAGACTTATTGCTTAGGGGTTGGCATGGTGGGCAGAGCAGCTCATTTTGTTTAAAAACTAACCAAATGTTTTGTTCTTTGATTGGTGTTATAAAGACTACTTCTCAGCAGCTTTGTATCTGGGTCTCAAATAGAGCTTTTGCTTACAGCTTCTTAAGCAAAAATCTCAAAGAGAAAAGAAAGCTACTATGAATAGTTATATAATGTTCTTCTTTGTTCAGATACAAAGAGTAGAATGAAATTGAGGTGCCACAAGATAATCATGTTGCTATTTTGCATATGATTTTTTCCAGTCTATACTTAAAGCAGGGAATAGTTATCACTATCTGTTGGGAATTTTTAGTAGTTCAGTGAGGATTTTTGAAAAGGGAAGGAATTATCTGGGTTGCCTGGGAGGCTCAGTTGGTTAAATGTCTGACTCTTGATTTGGGCTCAGGTATTGATCTCCAGGTCCTGCCTGGGATTGAGTCCAGATCAGTCTCCACACTCAGTGGGGAATCTACTTGAGGATTCTCTTCCTCTCCCTCTGCCTCTCCCTTCATTTGCATGTGCTCTCTCTTTCTCTCTCTTTCAAAATAAATCTTTTAAAAAGAAGGAAAGAAATTTTTTAATGGAGTGGTTTTATAGACTTGAAATAGCCTAATGACTCAGTGAACAGTTGAAATTAAATTGTTTGTTTTGAAATATTAGTATCCTAGGGTGATAGTAACTTGTTGGTAATGATACCCCAAGAGGTAAAGTAAGCATTTGAATTCATGCACTTAGATTGGTAATGTGGTGGGCCATAAAGATGTCCATATGCCATTATTTAACCCTGTTTAGGCCAAGAAAAGATGGCTCCTTCATAGTCATGTGAAGTTTTTCTTGCCTGTTTTTTTCTCATATACCCAAACTGACTGGTGTAGATTCTGATTATTCTTTGAAGACAATCTTTCTTTCAAAAAAAAGAAAAAAAAAGACAAAGGTAACTTGGAGAATTAAATGTAAACTGACAGTACTATTTCTAACATTTTGTTTGTCCTAACCTTTTTTTTTTTTTGTCTTAATGTTTCTTATTCTAAACTTTACAGCACACTGTTTTTACTGTTTTCTGTACAATCATGTCATGCCATGGATGTGAGTCCTATACTCTGCTATTTCACTCAGCAATAGAAGATGTCTTTGATTTTTTTCTTCAATGCCTCATATATGCCATGACTAATTTAGTAATTTAGTGAACATTTAGGAAATTCCTCGTTTTTCATTTTAAATATCTTCTATCTATATCTTGGTGAATTTGGCCTATTATCTCCTTAGGATAATTTCTCACAAGTAAGATTGCTTGGTGGAAGGATGTACAAATTTTATTTTATTTATTTTATTTTTTAAAGATTTTATTTAGTTATTAATTTGACAGAGATCACAAGTAGGCAGAGAGGCAGGTGGGGGTGGAGTGGGGGAAGCAGGCTCCCCGATGAGCAGAGAGCCAGATGTGGGGGCTTGATCCCAGGACTTCGGGATCGTGACCTGCAGCCGGAGGCAGAGGCTTAACCCACTGAGCCACCCAGGAGCCCCAGGATGTACAAATTTTAAACTTTGATACATAATATTAGTTCCCAATAAGATTATAATAATCCAATAAGATTATATCAGTTTTACTCCTATAATTGTGTGACTATAATTTCCTCTATTACTGCTAATCCATATCTTTGCCTCTTCAGAAAGGGAGACATTTTGTTTTAATTTGCATTTCTTTATTAGGGAGGTGAAATATGTTTCTTGTGTTAATTGGTTATTTTTATTTCTTTAATGAATTACTCATTTTCATTCTTTTTGTTACTTTCAAGTGGTGTTTAAAAGCTTTTAAGATACTAATTGAACACTTACTGGCATATGTAAAAAAATTTTGGTACATACAGTTAGGGTTGAAAACAGCTCCCATACAATCTTGAGTGTAGTGATATGGCTATTAAAATCTACTAATAGTGCATAGTAATTAATATTAGGATGGAGCTACTTTGATAACTGAATTTTAACTGAGTTTTAGAAGTATAGGATATTTATTTCTAAGTCTATGTTAAGAATAGCATTCATATAAAAAGGGTATATATATATATATATATCAAAAATGAAAAGATGTGCAATTTAAATATATGAACTTAAGAATCAATTGAAATTATGGTGAGATTGTAATTCCTTTATTCTATTAAATAGGTATAAAATAAATTATATATTAAACTAATTCAGAGAGATTTTGTGTGTTAGATACTATATTTAGGAGACTGTGTAATAGCAGTTTTTAACCTCATTTCTCAGAGATGTCATTTTAAAAACTGTTTTCAATAAAAACATTTGCCAATCAGAAGGCAAAAAGTTGGAAGGCTTCCCTTGCCTTTCATACTAATAGCCTGGTGTACATCATTTTTTAAAGAGAAAGAAAAAAAGACCAGAAAGAACTTAAGTGCTTTCTTTCTAAATTAGTAAAGTTAATATTAGCCTTTGTCTTTTCATTATATCCTCTAAAGTTCATTTGTAAAGCTCTTTATATTTTAATGTGCTTGGTAAAATTGTTTGTATCATTCATTTCACCCCAGACTTCATTTTATGGAAAGTTTTTCATTTTACAAAATGATTGTGAACCCAGGTAAAGTGGCCTTTTTGTTTTAAAGGGTTTTTTTGTTTGTGTTTTGTTTTGTTTTGTTTAGAGCTAGAGAGCAGGGGGAAGAACATGAACAACTTTTATTCAAAAATTGTTACAATTTTATTATATCAGTTATGTTTTTGAAGTTTAATGTAGTTTAGGATCATTCATTTTTCACCTCTGTCAACTGCTAAATTGCTCCTGTGCTCATTTTAAATCACTCATTTAAAATACAAATGGGGCACCTGGGTGGCTCAATGAGTTAAGTGGCTTCCTTTGGTTCAGGTCGTGGTCTCAGGGCCCTGGGATAGAGTCCCAACTGTCTCTGCTCAGCGGGGAGCCTGCTTCTACCTTTCTCTCTGCCTGCTGCTCCCCCGCTTGCTCGCTCTCGCTCTCGCTCTCTCTCTCTCTCTCTGCCAAATAAAATCTTTAAAAAAACAAAATACTAGCTGCTTTCAAGTACAGAGTGGAGAGCAACTCATGAAATTGCTATCAAATTATTTAAGATCTGCTTTTTCTCCATTAGTACTAAGTTAAAGGCATCTCCTCTTTAACTCCTGGATTTGAAGTTTTGGGGGTCAGTGGTAATGACAAAATTTCTTAAAGTATTCTTGCATGCTGAAACTTCATGCATTATTGGATTATATTACCAGAAACAAACCTAAAACATGTTGCCCTTGTTTATTATTTTCTAATTTTGCATGTATTACTGGATCCCAATTATTTGAAAAAAATTTTTCATAAACTTTGGTTCTAAAAATGTGACAACAGAACAAATACAATTGAATCCCCATTTGCATATTTTTTTTTTAAAGATTTTATTTATTTATTTGTCAGAGAGAGAGAGGGAGAGAGAGCAAGCACAAGCAGACAGAATGGCAGGCAGAGGCAGAGGGAGAAGCAGGCTCCCTGATGAGCAAGGAGCCTGATGTGGGACTCGATCCCAGGACGCTGGGATCATGACCTGAGCTGAAGGCAGCTGCTTAACCAACTGAGCCACCCAGGCGTCCCCCCCATTTGCATATTATCTTTAACAGCATGCCCATTAATTTCAGCATCTTCCATTTAGTAGAAAGAGAATCTTTACAGCAAGTGTCATGTAAGAGAAACTTGAGTTCTAAAGGCACATTCAGGGACACCTGGGTGGCTCAGCCAGTTAAGCATCCGCCTTTGGCTCAGGTCATGATCCATTGGGTCCTGGGATTCGGGCTCTTTGCTCGGCAGGGAATCAGCGTTTCCCTCTGCCTGCTGTTCTCCCTACTTGTGCATGCTCTCTTCCTCTGACAAATAAATAAAATCTTAAAAAAAAAAAAAGGCACATTCATACTTAAAGTGATAGAATCCAATTTGGGGATATCTCTACTCCAATTACATCTGAAAGGTTTTACTTGAAAGTGGATATTCAATTGTTAATCATAAATCAAGATGCTGTACTAACTATGTATGACCATAACCTATGTGATTACCTGGTGATTGATCACACACAAGTTGTGGATGCCAGAGAGCAGGTTGGAGCAGGCATTCAACTGTTAGACCTTGCAAAAACTGAAGCAGAATCTAAGGAGCGGAGATAATGCAGAACTTCCTAGGCTGAAGCTGAACTTCAGTCCATTCCTACTTCTTACCTTCAGCCAAAATGTACACAGGTCTCTGTGTGTACCCTGAAGTGCAAGGCCCAGCTGGCAGAATTTGAGATGGGAGGACAGGTCAAATTTGACCTTGGCTGTTAATAGGGGTATTGTCCAAGCTGAAAATGCTGGTTAGAGTCTTAAGAAGAGCTCACATTTATTGATAGCTCACTATGCAGCAGACACTGCGAAGTTTTATCAATTGGATCCTCTTTTGCTCATTTAGTCTCCTCAGTCATCCTACATGGTGATTATCCCCAAGTTACTCCTGTGGAAACTGAGGCTCAGGGAAGGTGAGTAACTTGCACAAACATCATATTGAAAGGAAGTAGTGGCTAAAAAGCAATCTGGCCCCAAACTACATACTTACCATTACATTGTCTCAGATCTATCAGATATAAATGTGGACTTTTTTATGCACTAGCATTTAAAGGTGCTTTGCACTAATTTACCTGCAGATTCAGGGTCAGGAAACACTTCTGAGTGCTTACATTGTGCCACTGTTGATACTAGGCATTTTCATGCCCATTACCCCATTTAATCTGCACAACCAAATTGGTCAATAGGGACTATTTTTTCATGAAGAAACTATCACAGCTTTAAATCCCTTGTAACAAAAATACAGAGTGACAGTAATAATGGAGCATTTTGGTCTTTTATAGCTGGATAAAGCTTTAGAAATGACCTACTTTAACCTAGTCAACAACAATTATCCAAAGTCACATAGAAGAAATCTTGTGATTTCTTCTAGAATTCTTTCATCCTGATTCTTGGTTCAGTAGATCTAGTGCTCCTTGTACTATTCCATGCTGCTGCATAAATGTGCATAGTCCCCCAGTCAAAGTTTAAATCATAATGAGCATTTGCTGGTTCCTGCTAGGATTTTAGGGGTATGTATGAGGTATGATTCCATGGCATCAAACAAATCTGGGATCTCAGTCCCAGCTCTGTCACTTAAGGATGAATTACTTGACGGAGTTTGTTTCTATAAGTGTAGAATGGGGATAGTGTCTACCTCAAAGGGCTGTTGTAAGGATTAAAGTAAGTGAGGACATGTATATAAATTGATGAGATTTAATAAGTGGTGGCTGTTTTCTTATTTGTTGTTGATTTGGCTATTTGTTTTGATTTTTATGAAATTATCTTCAAAGAGTTTGTCATGGTTTTTATGAATAGTAACATCACAACTTCCAGTCATGAGAATGGACATTGTTGTGTCAGCCTGTACTCCAGCTCTGATCTGAGAGTCTTTGTATTAAATGGGAAAGAACTTTTTCTCGTGTAGATTTAACATAAAGCAATCTTCAAGTTAATTTAAGACTGCTCTTTACTATATATACTTTATACTGTATTTGTGCATAGTATATACCACAGATGTAAAAGATAGAAAGCTTACATTTTCAAATGTCCTTGTAGTACCCAGAACAATTTCAACAGTTGCTCACTGGAAGCCTCTGTGCCTTTTCTCATGTTGTTTCCTACCTCTAGAATGGAATGTTCTCTCATATTCTGGCCTGCAAACTGCTGATCGTATTGTCAACAGTGAGTTCAAACATCAACTTCTTTGCCAGAGTACATCATCCACTGTTTCTTCTGAACCTTGTAAATACCTTTATTGTAATACTTATTGAATCATAGTGTAATTGTTACATATTGGTGTCTCCTTTGATTCTGGGAATGCCTTTGGATCCATGTTTATTTCATCTTTTTTTTTTTTTTTTTTTTAAATCAATCCCCCAACTCGGTGGAAAAGGCTGATGGCTAGATAGATGTTACAAAAAAATGTCCTTTGCTTCACGCTGGGGACAAGTGGTTATTTTTCTTTTTGTTCTTGTCGAGGGACAGGGCATTGTGAAGTACAGGTAGGTACTTCCAGTGCCTGGAATGGAGGTGGCTCAGCGATGACACAAAGTGGTTTCTGTGATTTCTCCCAATGAGATGATTCACATGTTTGGAGTCCTGGGGGAGATGTGGAATCTGAACTTCTTATATAAATAGGCATACCCCCCTGAAACTAATAGTATACTATATGTAACTAAATTAAATTTAAATAAAAATTTTTTAAAAATAGACTTAAGGATAGTGAGAGATCGAGAAAGTGTTCCATATTACAGGAAAATTATTAAAAAAAAAAACCAACTCTGGAATTATAAGTGAAATGCCAAGAACAAAGAAGAGAAGGTCTAAGAGAAATTACAGAGTGACAGTTGAGGTCATTGTCCTGAAATAGAAAAATAATCCTTTCAATTTGGTGACTCACCCCTAACTAAAGTCAGTACTTCATAAAAAAGGCAGGAGCTTTGAGACACTTAACTGTAATCTTATCCCTTTGCAGAAATACCTCCCATACTTGAGCTGGTCTGATGATCTTCTCATGTCACCAGGCACAAGGATTAGTAGACCTTGAAATATCCTGTCAGTGTAACTTCTCATCTACTCTCAAGATCACACTGACAATCACTTTGGCAGCTGATCACACAGTGACGACCGACAAGGCTCCTAGGCTTTCAAGATGGCAGAACACTCTTGCAGAATAAATGCCTTTGCTGTTGGCGTCCACAGCATCCAGAAACTGATTGGAGGAAGCAGCTGATGACCTCTCTAGTGAGTTCTATTTTTGTCATATTTGAGCCCAAGTCCAGTGGTTGCTAACAAGTGAACTAACACTAATATTTCAGTTTGAAGGAGATATCACACAATTAAAGTATACTCTCCTCAGCTAGAAGCCATAGAGCCTTCTTTAGCTACAGTCTGAACATTAGCATTCTATACAAAACATTGCAGTTGGAATATAGGTGTGGTCTTTCAAGAACAGCTTCTGAATCCGCCAAGTCATCCTAAATAAAACGTATCATAGAAATTCTGCTTTGCTTCACATATCAATATCATTGTATCTTTTGAAGTTGAGGTGTGCACGGATGGTAAATTCTCAGATTGAGTTTGACTGCCTCTCTTCGTGAGAGAGAGAAGACCTTGAGAGTACCTGTATTCCTGGGGAGAACACCCAGGTAAAGGTGCTCACGACATGCTGTCATGACTGGCATGCTTGGATTTCCAGTTTCAGTGATCACTCTGGTCTTGGCTTTATAACTCCTTTACAAAATTCGATTTATTTGAAGTGAAGGGAGGGAAAGCCTAATAAATGTTCCTCTGGGTACTAGAAGGGCCAGCCGTTCCACAAGAACAAAAAGAAAAATAATTTTTTGCTCCTAACATTGAAGCAAAGGGCATCTCTGTCCCTGGATTTCTGTAATGTTTGTCTAGCCATCAGACTTTTCCACCTCACAGCATACTTTCTGAGGGGGAAGTTTATTAGAGAGTATTTGTTTCCTTAATTAATCTTGAAATTAATAATAGAACTCTTCATTCTAAATAACTTAAGGTCTAAAGGGAATCAGAAACAGAAAAAATACAGTATTGTGGCATTTTTAGAATGTGGCATGTCCTCAAGGATCATTATAACGGACGGGTTTCTGAGAAATTATATTCTATATTCTATTATATTCTCTGTTTTCTGTTTTAACTGATTTTTTAAAAGATTGATTTTTTTAAAAAAGATTTTATTTATCTATTTATTTATTTGAGAGAGAGAGCACGAGCAGGGGGAGGGCCAGAAGGAGAAGCAGACTCCCCACTGAGCAGGGAGCTGGTTGTGGGACTTGATCCCAGGACCCTGAGATTATGACCTGAGCTGCAGGCAGTTGCTTAACTGACGAGCCACACAGGTGCCCCTTTAAAAGATTGATTTGATGAGTTTTCATTTTAAAAGCAATGTTTGAGGGATGCCTGGATGGCTCAGTGGGTTGAGCATCTGCCTTCGGCTCAAGTCATGATCTCAGGGTCCTGGGATCATGCCCCACATCGGGCTCTCTGCTCAGCAGGAAGCCTGCTTCCCCCTCTTTCTCTGTCTGCCTCTCTGTCTACTTGTGGTCTCTCTCTCTCTCTCTGTGTCAAATAAATAAAATCTTTTTTTTTTTAAAGATTTTATTTATTTATTTGACAGAGAGATCACAAGCAGACGGAGAGGCAGGCAGAGAGAGAGAGAGAGAGAGGGAAGTAGGCTCCCTGCTGAGCAGAGAGCCCGATGCGGGACTCGATCCCAGGACCCTGAGATCATGACCTGAGCCAAAGGCAGCGGCTTAACCCACTGAGCCACCCAGGCGCCCAAATAAATAAAATCTTAAAAAAAAAAAAAAAAGCAATGCTTGAATAGGAAAGTGAAATATAAATTTCCAGCTTTAATTCTACTTATTCTGGGAGCATTATGTATCGTTCCAGAGTCTAAAACCTCAGCAACTATTGCTTTATCTCCCTCCACTTTCCTTTCCCATCCCATAAAATTATGACTCTTAAAAGAAATACAGTAGTCCTCTCTTTATTTGTAGGGGACACACTCCAGGACTCCCAGTGGGTGTATGAAACTGTGGACAGCACCAAATCCTATATATAACATTATCTATGCATACATACCTGTGACAAAGTTTAATTTAGAAATTAGGCACAGTAAGGGGTTATCAAAAATAACTAATAGAACAATTATAAGAATATACTCTAATAAAAGTTATGTGAATGGTAGTTTCTCTCTCTCAAAATATCTTACTATACTATACTTACTCTTCTTGTGATGATGTGAGATGATAAAATGCCCACATTACTTGGTGATGAGATAAAGTGAGGTGAATGGTGTAGGTGTTATGACAGCCTTAGGCTGATATTGACCTTCTGACCATGTCATGAGGAGGATCAGATGCTTCTTGACCACAGAAGTTGACCACAGGTAACTGAAACCACAGAAAGTAAAACTGCAGATAAGGGAGGACTACTGTAATATATTACATCCTAGCATTCATTCAACAAATATTTTTTAAGTTTATTTTTATTTATTTACTAATTTTTCAGTAGTCTCTACCCAACGTGGGGCTTAAACTCATGAACCTGAGATCAAAACCACATGCTCCTTGGACTGAACTAGTCAGGCATCTCTCAACAATTTTTTTTTTTTTTTTTTGAGAGAGCTTAAAGATACTTTATTGTTCACCTTTTACACAAAACACACCAGCCATTTTCTTCCGCAGCTTGACAATGTTTAGGTCTGCAAAAACCCAGCAAGAAGCTTCATGTTGATTTGAGTAAAGGAGAATGTAACTCAGCCAGGCTTTTGTTTTCCACAGCAATAAGAAAGGGCCTCCTGCACCTAGCAAATATCTGTCCTCTTGCTGCAGTGACTTTCTTATAATTATAAAACAAACCAAAAATGTATGTCCAAAAGCAAGCTACCTTCTGTTTGCTGAGCCAGAGGTATTAGCTCATGCATAAAGCAATTTCAGTTTGCTGTTTCTTCTAACATTTCAAGTAAAAATAGGGTTTAAGGAAGAATGGATTGAATGCATGCAGGTCGGTTTGATTTGCTATACTATATAAATGCCTACGTGTACTATAGGTTCACAACTTAGTCTGCTTTTATAATCTTTATGGATTTGGGCTATATTCAAGGTTTTCAGAGTTGAGCATATGGTTCAGTATTCCATCAAATGGATAAGGCTACTGAAAGTGCTACTGCAGAAGAGCTCATTTCATAGGAACTGACCTAAAAGTTCTATTATGATGCAAATGTGGCATAAACTCTGGAAAAAAGCCAATCAGGGCATAACTCTGCTTGGAAAATAAGCATTGGAATACTTTAAGGAAAACACACTTAAATGGGTTGATAATAAGAGGAAGGTTTCCTAGTTGTAAATCTTAAAAAAAAAAAAAAAATCTGGGAGAATCCTCATATTCTAAACTGCTTACTAAAACTATTAATTTAAGTAATATCTTCCCCCCAAAAAGTACGCAAGCATGTTCTGATGGGGGAATTAGCCAACTCGTCAACTAAAGACAATTTTAATACTTTTTAAAAATTCTTCATACAAAGGAGAGATGCTGTAGGTGTTTCTTAAATAAACCACATTATGTAAGTCCTTAAAAACAAACAAACAACAGAATTCAATAAAGACTTACAAGTACTTATGCCAAGCAGGAATCTGCCTGCCACCTATGGTCTCATATTAACTAAAAATTGATGTTGGACTCAAGATTCTGAAACTAAGCTTTTATTACTTGAGCTCTAGCACAATGTAAGGGTCTGTAGCCTTAACTAGGATAATGTCTTCCCTGATCAAATCCAAAATGATTACACTGATAACCTCCATGCTGGAAGTGCTATTCAAATTGGCCCCCTTGGTGATAATTCTGGCTCCCCCTTTCTCCCCAACCTCTTTCTGGCCTCCACATCCACCTTGGCTTCTGCAACCACTTCTCCCTCCACGACCACTGCCTCAGTCACCATGGTGACCACCATCTTGGTATCTACTGTCCTCCTGGTATCCACTACCCCAGTATCCACTTTCTATGTATGTAGGTGTTTTGGAAGTCACCATAACCATCACCTTGATAGCTACCACAGCAGCCACCACCATGATAGCCACCTGGCTGGAAACCCGAATCTCGATGACCACCATCTTGGTAGCCACCACCTCCTTTTCCATTCTCTCCAACAGTCCAGCCTCCTTGATGCTTATTTTCTCTTCCCTAGCTACCATGGTCGTAGCCACCATGTCCATCTCTCCCTCCTCTTTGTTCATGACCTCCTCGACCTTCATATGAGGAATGTTCATAACCACCTCTTCTCCTTGTTGGCCTCCTGCTTGTTGTTGGGAGCCATCTTACCTTTTCTGCCATGGTGGCATCTCTGGAGGTGGAGGTCCAATTTCATTGGGTCTACCTCCTCTGTCAGGCACCCTGCCCAACAACATCTTATTGATGGCCAAGGCAGTCTTTTCTTTTATAGAGTTACTGCTTGTCCTTAAAATCTTTGATGAGTCTTGTCTTATAGCCAAAAATGGGAACAGAAATAATACTTTTAGGAGATAGGACTGAGCATTTCAGCTGGTAAACCTTTGCTATTTTTTCTGTCTGATTCTTAGCTCTGTCAGACCAACCAAAAGACTGGACAGTGACATCTAAGCCTTTTAATAGCAGCTTTCTCAGAACTTCATGTTCATTAGCTATGGCCTGGTTAACTGCTTCTTTGTTTTCCCAGTGGGCTGGTCTCATTGGTTTCTTCAATAAAGGCTTTCCACATGGTTAAGTGGAACTTTTGCTAATGTCTCCTTTAATTTTTTTCAATCCAACTGAAGAACTGGAACATAGTTATATTGGCTGGAGGATTGGACATTCCTAGAGCAATACATATGCCTTTCAACTCTTGAAAGACCTCATGACTGCCTCCTTCTTGAGCTCTCTTTCTTTCTTTCTTTTTAAATTATTTTTTAATTTAACTAAAAATACAGGTTAACTAGACTTATCTAGGTTTTCTGCCCTACATACAGACAGCTTCATCTAAAGAGAAAGATTCCTAATGGAGGGCCCTTCTGTGTTTATACACTTTGATCCTAATATGTGTCTTATTGGCTAAAACTGATTAAATGAGAGGAAGAACAAAACTTGCAGGGAGATAGTCTGATGACTTGAAAATGGTGGGCTGTTTTTACCAGATTTTTCTCATAAATTAGAAGAGAGGCTGAAGGTTGTAGTGGCTACTTAAGCTGGTAGTCTTACGGAGTAGGGATTGGAAGAGCCATTTCTGGGCTTCCTGTGCTTCCAGATTATGAGGGAGGAGAGTGTCAGAAAAAGCTGATCAGGTGAAGGAATGGCATGGAGGTGCAGAAGAAATCAAAGAAGCATCACAGGATGAAGACGAGAAAACACCCAAACTCTCTTTTTTTACCTGAATTGATTTGACAAGATTTATATTTCTTACATATTCCCAGTGCAGAGAAGATTCTCAGTAAATATTTGTTGAATGAATAAATGTACAGGGCATTGTGTCCTAAATGCTTGGTGTATACAGGAAGCAGATATGATCCCTGACATCATGGAGTTTACTGTATAGAGGAGGAGACAGATTTTACATATTTGGTCTTGATGGTAATGTAAGTGTTAACTCTCATCATCTGATGCAGGAGGAAGATATTAAATAATGACTATTCAACATTGTAGTGTCAAAACTAAACAGAGGCTCGGGTAAGAGTTTCAATGTTATTGCTTATGACCAATGGATATGTGAATGCATTAGAAAATTGGTATGATATCATTAGCAAAAAAATAAATAAATTGCCCTTAACTAGAATTCAACTTTTGCCAGATTTTTTTTCCTTCACTCTTCTTCCTCCTTTTCCTCCTTATTTCCTCCCTTTCTTTTTGAAATCTGACTACAATGTTGTGCTAGTGCACATATTTTAATCTGGTGCAGGGCGTGCATAACAAAATAAGTGAAAAGCAGTAACTGTTAGAGCATATAATTTATTTCAATGACAAAGCGTCAATAAATCATTTTGTCAAGTTGCACTGTAACATTCAAATTCTGTTTCTGTTATGTCTAATTGGCTAAGCATTTGCAATTCTCAACTTTACAGAATGGGGCAAAAATATATTTATAACAATAGATTATTGACTTGTCAAATGTACCTTTCCTAATTCATACTTTGTCTCTTTAACTGAAAAAAATGCCTTCCTCAAATATGTACTATTTATAGGTCATTGTAAAAGAGTATTGCACAATAGGATTACTATAATGTACTAAAAGATAACACATTTAATCTTACTGGCATGTAGAGATCACATGTGAAAACTTTTTGATCTTTTTTGACTTTTTAGCAGAAAAGATTTGGAAATCCTTTTGTCACTGACAAAAACAGAGCTGTGGTAGCTGTTTTATAGTTGGTCAATTTTATCAATGGATAAAAAAGTTTTTGTTGAAGCCTATTTATTAATACATAATGAGCAACATGTTGCCTTAAAGACAAATGCATATTTTTCTCATATCAAAAGACTCCCCAGATTTTTGCTAGCATCCAAAGATATTTAAAAGAGATCTGTGTTCTTCTCCCTTCCTCCCACCCCATCCTGCCACACCCCCCTTCTGTCCTATGCTGCGAAATAGTACTGCAATCCTCTGAGCTTTGGCAGTTTTTAGGTAAAAGGAATTTTTGATGATGTAATTGATATTGTAACTACTCGGCTGGACATAAGCTTTTAAGGGCCAAGTCCATTTGCTGATTTGTTTGCATTCCCTACCCCAACTAAAAGAATTCAAAGGCATGAAGAGTCTATTGTGAAAAATGCATGAATAATGCAAAAGGCATCCTGAAGTGGGATATTAGTAAGATTCCAATGCAGCTATGGCTTTCTAATAAAATCATGAAAAATTTAATATGAGAAAAGTCAAACCATCTCAATTTTGTTGACACAGCTATAGATGAGTGTATGAGGGAAATCTCCCTCTGAAATATCCGGGCTTCTTCCTGTGAAGTCTGTCCCCCTATAGCCCACTACAGCTTTGCAGAGATATAGTTAACATGTAACATTATGTAAGTTTAAGGTGTACAGTGTGTAGTTCTGATACACTTACATAATGTACAAGGATTACTACCATAGCATTAACTATCATGGCCATCAAGTCACATGATTTCCATTTCCTTTTTATGGTGAGAACATTTAAGGTCTACTTTTATAGCAATTTTCAAGTATCTAATAGAGTGGTACTAACTATAAGCATTATGCTGTACACGAGATCCCCATGTTATGACTGGAAGTTTGTACCCTTTGACCCCATATCCCCCATTTCCCCCACCCTCATTCCCCTGGTAGCCACCATTCTACTCTGTTTCCATGAGTTTGCCTTTTTGTAGATTCTACATTTAAGTCATATCGTACTGTATATGTCTTTCTTTGATATATTTCACTTAGCATAATGCCCTCAAGTTTCATCCATGTAACATAAAGGGCAGGACTTCCTTTCTCATGGCTGAATAATATTCTGTCTGTGTGTGTATACATCTCCTCAGTCCTCCCACCCCCACACAAATACCATGTGTAAATTGATGATTTTCCATAGCAGTATACTTTGATTCCCTTCTCTCTACCTTCTGTGAATCTACTGTATATTTTCATTTCATGGTTATCATGTGGCTTACATAAAACATTGTAGAGATATAACAGTCTATTTTACACCGATAAGTGTAACTTTGTTTTTTGTTTTAAAATATTTTATTTATTTATTTATTTGACAGATAGAGAGAGAGAGAGACAGTGAGAGAGGGAGAAGCTGGCTTCCTGCTGAGCAGGGAGCCTGATGTGGGGCTCAATCCCAGGACCCCAGGATCATGACCAGAGCTGAAAGCAGATGCTTAATGACTGAGCCACACAGGCACCCTTATAAGTTAACTTTGGATTGCTACAAAAGCTCTACATTTTTACTCTCTTTATTTATTGTCATAATTTTCATCTTTTTATATTGTGTATCCATTAACAAATTATTGTAACCATACATTTTTTAATCCATTGGTCCTTTAACCTTTATACTACAGTTACAGAGTTAACATACCATAATATTACAGTGCTAGAGTATTCCAAATCTGACTATGCTTACCTTAACCAGTGTTGTATATTTTCTATGTTTTTATATTTCTGATTCGCATCCTTTTATTTCAGCTTGAAGAATTCCTTTCAGCATTTCTTATAAGACAGATCTATTGGTAATGAACTGCCTTGGCTTCTGTTTGCTAGGGAAAATCTTTATCTCATCTTCATTTCCTAAGTACAGTTTTACTGGGTAAACTATTCTTGGTTGGGAGCTTGTATCTTTCAGCACTGTGATTATTTCATTCTATTCTCTCCTTGCCTGTAAGGTCTATGCTGAGAAATCTGATGTTACCTAAGGGAAGTTCCTCATATGAGAGAACTTTTTTTTCCTCTTACTGCCTTAAAAACTCTCTTTTTAAGGGAGGAGAAAAATGGTGGAGGAGTAGGGGTCCCTATTTTAACCAGTTCCCTGAATTGAGCTGGATATCTACCACACCACTCTGCATACCTATGAAATCAGCCTGAGATAAAGAAGATATATCTGGATCTCTACAAACAGAATTTCCAGTGGTTGGCCTTGAGGTATGAAGCAGGAAGCTGTGATTCTGCATGCAGATAGAAGATAAACAGAAGGAAAAGGGAGCCCCCATCATCTTGTACTGGGAAGGTAAAAGCCTCCTGTGCTGGGGACAGGGCACAGACTCGCAGACTGGTAGCAAAGGGGAAAGGACTTCAGGGCAGCCCCCCAGACTGAAACCTGGAGCTACAGGGGCACTCATGCTATCTGGGGGTGGCTTTTGGTTTTAAAAGCACAAAGGACAGAGATGTGCCCAGCTCCGGGGGTAAGGACTGGGAATGCTGCTGTGGGGTGCACAACCCAGGACACAGTGGTTTTTAGCAGCACAGACAGAAATGGAGACAGTGTGGCCTGGAGAGCTCAGTGAAGAGCAGACTGTGATCTCTGTGTTCTGAGACAGAGGTTTGGATACGGTCACTTCTGCTCTGACTCTCAGAATAGATGCAGAAAGCCACCAGGGAAAGCTGCCAGAGAATAAAAGCCCCCAAACATCAGTTTTCACTGAGTCCATTCCCTCCCAACATTGGGCAAGGCAACTCTGCCCAAACAGGGTTGTCTGAGAAACAGTGCAGCAGGCCCCTCCATCACAAGACCAGCTGGAAGAACAAGAAGCTGACAACGCTAAGGTCTCTATAAAACAGGTGCATCTAGCTTGGGTTATGGTCAATACTTTGGACTCTGTACATACCCTCAACCCTCCCCCACCCCCAACAGAATGACTAAGAGGAGGAATCCCCAACAAAAGAAAGAACCAGAGAATGTGGCTTCTGCCACAGAACTAATGGATATGGATATAAGCAAGATGTCAGAAGTAGACCTCAGAGTAACAAATCAAGGTGATATCTAGGCTTGAGAAAAATATTAATGACAGTATAGAATCTCTAAGGGCAGAAATGAGATCTAATCAAGCCAAACTTAAAAATTCTATGGATGAAATGCCATCTAAGCTGGATACTCTGACTGCCAGGGTAAATGAGGCAGAAGAATGAATTAGTAAGCTAGAGGGTAAGATGATAGAAAAAAAGGAAACCAAGGTGGCATGGGAAAAACAAATTAAAACCCAAGGAATCAAACTGAGAGAGATTAGTGACTCAATCCAATATCTGAATTATTGGGAAGCCCTGAGGGGGTGGAGAGAGAGAGGTCTAGAAGATATATTTGAGCAAACTGTAGCTGAGAACTTCCCTAAAATGGGAACAGAAACAAACATTTGTGTCCAAGAGGCAGAGAGAACCCCACCCAAGATCAATAAGAACAGACTGACGCCACAACATATAAATAGTACAATTTACAAATCTTAGATGCAAGGAAACAATCTTGAAAGCAGCAAGAGGAAAGAGATTTCTTATATACAGATGGAGGAACATTAGAATAACGTCAGACCTGTCCACAGAGACCTAGCAAGTCAGAAAGGCTGGCAAGGTATATTCAGGGCACTAAATGAGAAGAACATGCAGCCTAGGATACTTTATGCAACAAGGCTGTCATACAGAATGGATGGTGAGACAAGTAGCTTCCAAGACCAGCAGAAACTGAAAGAATATGTGACCACCAAACCCTGCAAGAAATATTAAATGGGGGTTCTATAAGAAGAGAAGGACCTGAAGAGCGATATAGAACAGAAATTTACAGAGACAATCTATAGAAACAAGGACTTCACAGGCAACATGATGACAATAAAATCATATCTTCCAATAATCACTCTCATTGTTATAACCTAAATGCTCCCATGAAATGGCACTGGGCTGCAGACTGGATAAAAAGACATGACCCATCCATATGCTGTCTACAAGAGACTCATTTTGAACCTAAAAATACATCCAGACTGAAAGTGAAGGGATGGAGAACAATTTTTCATGCCAGTGGACCTCAAAAGAAATGTGGGGTAGCAATTCTTATACCAGACAAATTAGATTTTAAGCTAAGGACTGTAGTTAGAGATACAGAAGGACATGATATCATTCTTAAAGAGTCTATCCAACAAGAGTATCTAACAATTGTAAATATATGCCCCCAACATAGGAGCAGCCAACTACATAAGACAACTGTTAACCAAAATAGATATATTGATAATAATACGTTAATAGTAAGAGACTTCAACACTCCACTCTCAGCGATAGACAGGTCATCTAAGCAGAAAATCAACAAAGAAACAAAAGCTTTGAATGATACACTGGACCAGATGGACCTCATAGATATATACAGAACATTCCACTCTAAAACAGGAGAATACTCATTTTTCTTGAGTGCATATGGAACTTTCTCCAGAATAGACCACACACTGGGTCACAAATTTGGTCTCAATCGATACCAAAAGATTGAGATTATTCCCAGCATATTCACATACCATAATGATTTGAAACTGGAACTCAATTACAAGAAAAAATTTGGAAGAAATTCAAACACTTGGAAGCTAAAGATCATCAAACTTAAGAATGTTTGGGTCAACCAGAAAATCAAAGAAGAACTTAAAGAATTCATGGAAACCAATGGGAACAAAAACACATCAGTCTAGAACTTATGGGATACCGCAAAGGTAGTCCCAAGGGAGAAGTACATAGCCATCCAAGCCCCACTCAGAAAAATAGAAAAATCCTGAATACACAAATTAATTTTATACCTTAAAGAACTGGGGAAAGAACAAATAAAACCTAAGCCATGCACAAGAAGAGAAATAATTAAGATTAGAGCAGAGATCATTGAATTAGAAACCAGAAATACAGTAGAGCAGATCAATGAAACTGGAAGCTGGTTCTTTGAAAGAATTAATAAGATCGATAAACCACTGGCCAGATTTATCCAAAGGAAAAGAGAAAGGTCCCAAATTAATAAAATTATGAATGAAAGGGGAGAGATCACAACTAATACCAAAGAAATAGAAACAACTATTAGAAATTATTATCAACAACTATATGCCAATAAATTAAGCAATCTGGAAGAAGTGGATGCCTTTCTGGAAAATTATAAACTATCAAGACTGGAGCAAGAAGAAATTGACAACCAGTAACGAGGTTGAAGCAGTGATCAAAAACCTCCCCCAAAACAAGAGTCCAGGACCTGATGGATGTCCAGGGGAATTCTACAAAACATTCAAGGAAGGAATAATACCTATTCTCCTGAAGCTGTTTAAAAAAATAGAAACAGAAGGAAAACTTCCAAACTCATTATATGAGGCCAGCATTACCTTGATCCCAAAACCAGGCAAAGAACCCATCAAAAAGGAAAATTACAGACCAATATCCTGATGAATATGGATGCCAAAATTCTCAACAAGATCCTAGCTAATAGGATCCAACAGTACATTAAAGGGATTATCCATCACAACCAGGTGGGTTTTATCCCTGGGGTGCAAGGGTGGTTCAACATTCGCAAATCAATTAGTGTGATAGAACACATTAATAAGAGAAGAGACAAGAACCATATGGTCCTCTCTATTGATGCAGAAAAAGCATTTGACAGTATACCGGATCCTTTCCTGATTAAAACTCTTCAGAGTGTAAGGTTAGAGGGAACATTCCTCAATTTCATAAAAACCATCTATGAAAAGCCCACAGCAAATATCATTCTCAATGGGGAAAAGCTGAGAGTCTTCCCCTTAAGATCAGGAACACGACAAGGATGCTCACACATACCACCATTGTTCAATATAGTACTAGAAGTCCTAAAAACAGCAATCAGAGAACAAAAAGAAATAAAAGGTATTCAAATTGGCAAAGAAGAAGTCAAACTCTCTCTCTTTGCAAATGACATGATACTTTATGTGGAAAACCTAAAAGACTCCACCCCCAAATTACTAGAACTCATACAGCAATTCAATAGTGTGGTAGGATACAACATCAATGCACAGAAATCAGTTGCTTTCCTATACACTAACAATCTAACTCTATAAACAGAAATTAGGGAATCAGTTCCATTTACAGTAGCACCAAAAACCATACAATACCTTGGAATAAACCTAACCGAGAGGTAAACAATCTATATTCTAGAAATGACAGAACACTTATGAAAGAAATTGAAGAATACACAAAAAGATGGAAAAACATTCCATGGTCATGGATCAAAGGATACACATTGTACACATTGTTAAAATGACTATGCTGTCCAGAGCAATCTATACTTTCTATGCCATCCCAATCAAAATGCCAATTGCATTTTTCAAACACCTGGAGCAAAAAAATCCTAAAATTTGTGTGGAACCAGAAAAGACCCTGCATCTCCAAGGAAATGTTGAAAAAGAAAAACAAAGCTGGGGGCATCACATTGCCTGATTTCAAACTATATTACAAGCTGTGATCACCAAGACAGCATGGTAATGGCACAAAAAACAGACACAGATCAATGGAACAGAAAAGAGAGCTCAGATATGGACCCTCAACTCTATGGTCAAATAATTTTCAACAAAGCAGGAAAAATAGCCAATGGAAAAAAGACAGTCTCTTCAATAAATGGTGCTGGGAAAATTAGACAGCTATATACAGAAGAATGAAACTCGACCATCCCCTTACACCATACACAAAGATAAACTCTAAATGGATGAAAGACCTCAATGTGAGACAGGAATCCATCAAAGTCCTAGAGGAGAACTTAGACAGTAACCTCTTTGACATTAGCCACAGCAACTTCTTTCAAGATATGTCTCCAAAGGCAAGGGAAAAAAAAGTGAAAATGAACTTTTGGGACTTCATCTTGGTAGAAAGTTTCTGTACAGCAAAGGAAACAGTCAACAAAACAAAGAGGCAACCCATAGAATGGGAGAAGATATTTGCAAATGGCACTACAGATAAAGCGCTGATATCCAAGATCTACAAAGAATTTCTCAAACTCAACACCCAAAACACAAATAAGTCAAAAAATGGCAGAAAACATGAACAGACACTTCTCAAAAGAAGACATACAAATAGCAAACAGACACATGAAAAAAATGTTCATCATCATTAGTCATCAGGGAAATTCAAATCAAAACCATATTGAGATACCACCTTACACGAGTTAGAAAGGCAAAAATTGACAAGGCAAGAAACATCAGAAGTTGGAGAGGTTGTGGAGATAAGGGAACTCTCTTAGACTGTTGGTGGGAATGCAAGTGGGTACAGCCACTTTTGAACACAATGTGGAGTTTCCTCAAAACATTAAAAATAGACCTACCCTATGAATGAGCAATTACAATACTGGGTATTTACCCAAAAGATACAGATGTAGTGAAAAGAAGGGCCACATACACCCCGATGTTCATAGCACCAATGTCCAAAATAGCCAAACCGTGGAAGGAGCTGAGATGCCCTTCAATAGATGAATGGATAAAGAAGTTGTGGTCTGTATATACAATGGAATATTACTCAGCCATCAGAAAGGACGAATACCCCATTTGCATCAACATGGATGGAACTGGGGGAGATTTTGCTAAATGAAATAAGTTAAGCAGAGAAAGACAATTATCATATAGTTTCACTTATTTGTGGAACATAAGGAATAGCATGGAGGACATTAGGAGAAGGAAGGGAAAAATGAAGGGGGGAAGTTGGAAGGAAGGATGAACCATGAGAGACTATGGACTCTGGGAAACAAACTGAGGGCTTTAGAGGGGAGGGGGTGGGGGGATGGGTGAGCCTGGTGATGGGTATTAGGAAGGGCACATATTGCATGAAGCACTGGGTGTCATATGCAAAAAATGAATCATGGACTACTACATCAAAAACTGATGATGTACTGTATGGTGACAAACATAACAATAAAATAAATAAATAATATTTAAAGGGAAAAAATAAAATTGTCTTTTTGCCTTTGATTTTAGAAAATTTTATTACAGTGTGTCTTGGAGAAGATCATTTTAGATTGAAATTTTTAGGGTGACCTACTGGCTTCATGAACTCAAATATCCAAATCTTTCCCTAGACTGGGAAAGTTCTCAGCTATTCTTTCTTTAAATAAGCTTTTTACCCCATTCTCTCTCTCTTCCCCTTCTGGGACTCCAGTCGTGTACACTGTTTCTCTTACTGGTATCCTGTAAGTGCTGTCAGCTTTCTTCATTCCTATTTCTTTTTGGTCTTTTGACTGGATAATTCCACTTGGTCTGTCTTCTAGCTTGCTGATTCTCCTTCTTCGTTAAGTCTGTTATTGAAGTTGTCTGTTGAATTCTTCAGTTCAAGTATATTTCTTAAGCTCCAATATTTGTTTGGTTTATTTTTATGTTTTCTATTTCTTTGTCGACCTCATTTTGTTCTTGCATTTGTTTACCTGATATTGTCATATAACTTATCTGTGTTCTCCTGTAGCTCTCTGAGCATCTTTGAAACAATTATTTTAAATTCTTTGTCAGACAATTCCTAGGTATCCATTTCTTTGAGGACAGTTACTTAAGGTTTACTATATTCCTTTAGTATAGTCATGATTCGCTGATACTTCATGAACCCTGGAGCCTTGAGTAGGTGTCTGTGCCTTTGCAGAACCGGTTATCTCTTCTGGACTTTATGGATTGACTTCAGTCATGAAACACAATGTGCTGTCACCCTGGGTCTAGTCCTACAGGGCACAAGGTGTGGGGTCATGTGGCAGCAGTGGATACAGGGGTGCATGATATCCCTTTGGCTTAGGCTGCTAGAACACCCATGTGGTCCTTGGTCAGCACTGTGGGGAATACAGTGCTATAAGGACTGTTGGGATCCTTAGCAGAACCTTCAGGTCCAGTAGCTCGTGACCTGGGCAGGCAGTGATGGTGGCTAAAACCACTGGTGTGTGCACACTTGGGTATGGATCCCGCAGCAGGTGCCTGTGTAGTGGCTGGGACCAGATGCAGACACACACGTCGTGGGTGGGGGGGGGAGGAGTAGGACTGGCTGACTAGGGACTCTTTGGCAGCTACGGGGACCCTGGATGCTGGCAGGCTCTCCCATGGCTGCACAGTTTGTCGCAGGTCCGCATGCGGCAGTGGAGGCTGGTGACAGGTGTCAGGCTAGCGGCACGCAAATACGCAGCTGGAGGGGCTAGCCCCTGTGCCTGCTAGGCTATGGAGCTCAGCTGCAGGATTCCATGCTGGCATCTTGCGCTTATGCCTCCACGTAAGTTGGGTTTGACTGCAGCTCCTGGGCTCTGGCCTGGGTGAGGGAGGAGGCAGCAGGGACAGACGCGGGAGGCTGGTGTCCACAGACGAAAAATAGTGGTGGTGTACCAAGCGGAAGGTGCTGCATCATGTTCATCAGAATCTTCTGGCTTTGTCTACAGAGCAGGTAACTATGGACCAGGATTGCCCCTGCTGCGTGGCGACTGTCTGTATCCCCTGCTCTTCCTCCTTGTTCCTTGCTGTCTCTATATGTCTCTGCTTTGCCACTTTCTGGGTGCAGTGAAACTGAAGTGAGACTTTCAGGGGGAGCTAGAAGGCTGGGGAAGCTGGTCACTGACCTTCATTTTCCTTCCCTGGTGAGGGAGCTCTTTCTAGATGGGAAAATTCTCTCTTTACACTGAGCAGTGCTGGCCTGCAAGATGGGTTGAGACAGGCAAAATGAAGCTGTCTTCCTTTGCTTCTTGTGTGGTTTTTCTCGGATTTTTTGTTTCACTGTGCTGCTTAACTTCAAATGGACCCCAGGGCTCTCCCAGTGTTGTTTTATTCTTGGATAGCTAATTGTTGCTCTTTGTGGGGGAATGAGGCTAGGTTTCATCTATCACCATTTTGGTGATGTCACTCCTGCCATTAAGGAAAAATCTCCATCAACTGCAGTCTGTTCTCCAAATGAAAAAGTAGGTGTTTTTCAGCATAAATGTTTGAAGAATTTGAGGGAAATGAAAACAAAAATTATCAAAATGGGTGACTTTCCTGGTTCCAAATCATGATGATGGCCACTCCATTGATGACTTAACCTTTTGAAGTTTAAAGTGTCAAATTATGGATTTCACTTATGTTTTCATAGATTAAGATTTTAGGTTTCAGTTTTTTTTTTAGATTTGTCTATTTATAGCAGATTATATTAAAATATATTAACTAAATAATGAAGTCATTAATTTATTGCCATTTCTCAGTTTTATTTCTATATTTTACCTTTTCCTATGAATTCACCCTTTTCCTGTGTATTTGAATTCTCCATTGCCTGAGGCTTGGTGGGGTGCAGAGTCTACTTCGTACCCTAGAGGTCCACTCTCTTAGCCTCCCTTGTGCTTTTTGTGGGGTATGTGACTCAGGCTCATCTTGTCAGATGCAACTACTGGGGGTTTGAATTGGGGGTTAGTGATATAAGACAGTAAGGATACAAAGCACTCCTGCTGGCGGTAGGGCTGGTCATATCCTTATCCTACATGCCAGCCCAGTAGAGATAGCACTATTAACAGTGGTGTCTACTACCTAGTGGCTGAATTCCTGAGAACAAACTTTCTCATTAGAACTCTACAGTCTTTTATATTTTAGTCTTCACTAAATCCCTTCTCTCCCTCCACCCTATGCCCACAGGCATGTTTACATGTGTCTGAACACCAAACATGACAAAATATGTGGTCTTTGACCAGAAAGCTATTTTGCCTTTATATACCCCAATTGCTGGAAATGGAAAATGAGGAAAGTGTTTTTTTCTTAGGAGTAACCAAAAAGCTCATTTTGAATCTCATCTCATGGTGGGCTCCCTCCTTTATTCTTAGCACCTCCAATCAAATTCAAAATGGAACATTGGAAACTCTCTGTTTCTAGTCAAATTAATTTGTATTTTGATGCTCTGTACTGTTAATATATTCTCAGGGGAAATTTAAAAGTCATTTTTCACTTAAACAGATAAACAAAACAGCAACATGTACTTAAGAAAAGGCAATAAGCCCAAGTGTTCATCAACAGAGGAGTGGATAAACAAAATGTAGCATATACAGACAATGGAATATTACTCAGCCTTAAAAAGGAAGGAAAATTCGATCCATGCTACAACATGGATGAACCTTCAAGACATGCTAAGTGAAATGAAACAGTCATGAAAGGCTGTGTATTGTATGATTTCTTTCACAAGAGATTCCTAGAGTAGTCAGTCTCATAGAAACAGAAAGTAAAATGTTGATTGCCAGGGGCTGGCAGGGAAAGGGGAGTAGGGAGTGAGTGCTTCTTGGGAACAGAATTGAGGAAGATGAAAATGTTCTGGAAATGGATGGTGATGATTGTTGTACAACAATATGAATGTACTTAAGGCTACAGAAATGTACAGAAAAATGCTTAAAATGGTAAATTTTCATTATATTTATTTTACCATGATAAAAAAAATAGTAAAAAATACTCTCCAGAAGTAACCGCTGTTTTTTTTTTTCTTGTGTATTCCTCCAGGAATTTCCCTATGCATATATATATATATATATATATATATATGTATGTATTGTATGTATACCTAAAAATACGTGTGTGTATTTTAACATAAAGTGTTCTGTATGCATCTTTCTTTGCTTATTCTATCTTGGACATACTTCCAGATCAAAACATATAGATGTACTCTATTCCTTTAGGTGGTATCAAAATATACTCTTAATCTTGAAATAATCTAAATTTTTGATTAGTGTCCTACTGCTGGACATCCAGATTAGATTCTTTCTCTTTTCTTTCTTTCTTTTTTTTTTTTTTAATCAAACAGGGGTGCCTGGCTGGCTCAGTCAGTAGAGCCTGTGACTCTTGATCTCTAGGTCATGAGTTCAAGCCCCATGTTGGGAGTGGAGCCCATTAAAAAAAAAAATAAATAGGGGTACCTGAGTGGCTCAGTTTGTTAAGCATCTGACTCTTGATTTCGGCTCAGGTCAGGATCCGAGGGTTGTGAGATGGAGTCCTGCATGGGTTCTGCGCTCGGTGTGGAATCTGCTGAAGATTCTTTCTCTCCCTCTCCCTCTGCTGCCCCCCCTTCTTCCTTGTGTTCTCTCTCTAAACAAAAATAAATAAATAAAATAAAAATTTTTCAAAAAATTAAGCAATACAAGAGTGAACATTTAAATATACATCTTTCAGCTTGAGCACTTGGGTAAATATATGTGCTTGACAAATTTTTAGAAAAATGGCCTTTAGCTGAAAAATTATCTGTTTTAATAATATGGTAGATATTGTCAAATTTCCCTCCAAAGTGTTTGTACCAGTTTACACTGCCACCAACAATGTATAGACATCTATTCCCCACTTTCCAGTAATGGATATTATCAAATTTTTCAACTGTCGATTTAGTGGATGAACACTAATGTTGAGCAATTTTTGCTATGTTAAGAGCTTTGTAAGAGCTTTTTGTAAGATTTGTAAGAGCTTTTAATGCACAGTAACAAAATTAGTTTCTTTGTCTATCATATTGTTGGCAAATATTTTCTATGTCTGTCATTTGTCTTTATGCTTTTTGAAACAGCTACGCAGAACTTCTAAATCATCACATAGACACAAATGTATCCACTTTTTCAAGATTAAAAAAATTCTTCACACCATTTCTCGTACTTTTGTGGTTTCTTCTTATAAGTCATCGATTTATTATTTTGGTGTAAGATTGAGGCGAAGAAACTTGGCACTTACATAAAAATAACAGTTACTCATTAAACACTCTGTGAAGCATTATGCTAGTGCCTTCCATTGGTCACAATGAAATCTGTATTGCTGACAGGTAAGGAAGCAGGCTCAGCAAGTTCCCATTGCCAACCCAGTAACACAACTAGCAACTGGTAAAGAGACAAGACTTGTGCCCTAGCGATGGTCTGAATAGCTAATTTGGTCACAGAATTTAAGACCATAGTGGGGACCTCTGCTTTTGTACTCTGTCACTTCCTCTATTTTACACCAGAAGATCTGAGCTCTAGAGACATCATACAAGTAGGAGCAGCAACTTTAAAAACATGTCAGAACTCCTGAGTCCCAGCCTTCTTCCAAAAAACCTTTATTCTCAGACTTTCCCAGGTCAGCACAAGAGGGTGCGCAAGACGTTTCCTCATGAAGGTGATTGACAATTTCACCTACAGGGACTGCAGGGACCGTGAGGCTTTCTGGGGGCTCCTTTGCCACTGTGAAAGACTGTAGATGCCCAAAGCACCCTCTCCCCCTCCCCCACTGAAACCTGGAAACCTGGGCTCTTAACTGGAGTTGGGGAGGCCTCTGGGCTCTACTGCAGGAGGCTTGTGACCTAGGCTTTGTATTTATAGATGTATATTCTTTCTCCTGGGGCCATAGTTCATACTGTTCATCAGATTTTCAAAGAGGATGGGAGGAAATGTTAAGAATTATGTCACTGTACATATATAAAATATTCATGGAATGGATGCTTGCATTGGACTGTATTGCTTCCTGAAAAATTTCTTTAATAGGTATCATTTCTTCCTGAAAGATTTCTCCATTAGAAATTCCTCAAGCAACAAAGGTGAGAGTCTGTTCTTTTACTGTCAGCAGATGTGTAAAAAATGTTCAAATTGTTTCCTTTTCCAGGGCTCCCCTCTCCCTTCTTCTGGAATCTTTCAAGTCTGAGAGGCAAAGTACTCCTGAATGTCAGAGAAGCTACACAGACGGTTGTGGTCCGAAAGTTTCCGGGGGGCCGTGAGTTCCCCAGACTTAGAGTCCTGGCTGTTCTGTGGCCAGAAACACAGCCATCCATGTCTTCAATTATCGCACAGCCCAGGCTCCCGCGAGGACACCTTGTCCCCTCCAGCCTCAAGCAGCAAAGTGATTTCTTCGGCTACGCAGGAGGGAAAGGAGGGTCGAGATGGCAGAGCTGAAAACCTGCAAGTGAAATCAACTTTGAATTGATCCAGAATGAAGCCTTGTTTCCCTCCTAAGCTGCAAGTCTTTGAAATGCTCACTGGTGTCTTTGGGGTGGGAAATTAGCATAACTTCCTTCTCTCACGGTCAGGTCTTCCAGCCTCCCAGTGGGGGCTCTCTTTGAAATACGAGGAGTGTGTGTGGAAAGGTTTCAGGAGCAAGGCTTGCAGGCTAAGAAGAAAAGCAACTGGCCTATTTCCCATCCAAAGAGTAACCAAATACAGCTGTAACTTTGGACTAAGGTGCTTGGGAAAATGATTTTTATTATTATTTATTATTTTGTAAGAAGCAAGTGTACACTGCTAAGGAAAGGATCTAAAATTGTGGCTTCGGAAATCTAGCTTTGCTATTACAGTCTAACCTGTTATGGAAAATTTAACAAGTTAGCTGATTTCTTAGGAAGAGAAACCTCACAATTAAAAAGTTTTTTAAAAGACACAACGATTAAGTAATGACTTAGAAATACAAAAGAGATTCCCAAACACCCAGCAGGTACAATACTCTTACAGCCTGTTCCTATTTCCTTCAATATTAACTCTGTTCGAGTGTGAGCAATTAATTAAGGAAGCTAAAATTCTCTTGTGTTTTGTTTACCCGTGGGAGCTATAACAAGATCGCCGCTGAAACAGGAAATATACAATAAATCCCCCCTTTATGACTGGAAGTGAAGTATTTTATGGTGTTTGCAAGTCATGTAACTTTGTAGGGGAAACAAGTAAATTACATTGTAAGTTATGTATTACTAAGTAGTCTCTGCTGCATAATAACCTGTTTTGTAGATCTGCCACCTCTTTGTAATTGCAGCCGGTGTCTGTCCTAGCACATAATCAACTGTGATGTTGAAATGAAGAGAAAAGAGGTACTTGACACTGAGTTTGTGAAAACTTATGTGTAATGAGGTTTCCCACAAGCAAATTAGACCAACAATGATATATTGTATCTTATTAACTTAAGTAGAAAAAGTTAGGTGACTTAAAAACTAGGAGATATTTCGAGAATATGGTTTATTGGGCCAATATTGTTTTCAAGGAGTCTTTAATTTAGGAGTGTTTTGCCATTTTAAGAGAAATTCAGAGTAGTTATTCTTTGATTACTGTTACCAAAAAGCTAACTTTCAAAAAAGAAAGAAAACAAGACACGATCTTAGTTTTCAAAATCCAATTTATTTGAAAAGCCTGCACTGTGGCAGGGGGTCACTATATTATGTGCATTTGAACCAAACTCTTTTTGCTCAAGTCAGTCTACCCACCTCAGATCCAAATCTGGTGGTGGTTCTTGATACCTATAGCACATCTCCCATGTCTGACTTTGCAACTCCAGCCTATCACCTATTCAAGTGTAGATGTAATCAAGATGAGACTAATAAAGCATGTTTCTTATTTTGATGCTATCAAAGATTGCAGTTTCATGTCTGTAAAATCTGGAGAGACTTGTGCGCCCTGTATCTCCAGTGTAAGGTTCTAACCTATGATAGTAGTGACCACCAATCTCACTGTAACCCAGACTGGCTATAGAAGGAAAAGAAACATTTCTTCATACAAATGAAGACTAATTCATCATCGAACCCATTCACCTGAAAAGGGGTTGAAGTGAAGGGAATGCAGAAGAAACTCAGAATCAACCCTCTGCGTCTGTTTTGGTTCATGGTCCTTGCTCTGAATGTTGGGATTGTGGCTACAGTCATAGAAGGCATTTTGTGAACCAGAAGATAGACTGCAAATACCGGAAACTGCCAGAATATTAGCTAGAGGGTTCAGCCTTGAGTGAGACTCTTGAATGCTGAAAGAAGTGCTACCTTGTGGCTGCATGCATTCTGTACAAATTAGGGAGGGCCTCATAAAGGAAAAATCCACGAACCAAATTCAAGAAAACTAAAAAGTAAAAAAGAATCTTCTGCTGTGAGACCATTGCACTGAATTTTTAGTATATATACATTTCTTTTTTTTTTTTTAAGATTTTATTTATTTATTTAACAGATGGACATCACAAGTAGGCAGAGAAGCTTGCAGAGAGAGGAGGAAGCAGGCTCAGCAGGGAACCCGATGCGGGGCTCAATCCAAGGACCCTGGGATCATGACCTGAGCCGAAGGCAAAGGCTTTAACCCACTGAGCCACCCAGGTGCCCCAGTATATATACATTTCTATTCTATGTGCTGATCACTAGGGATACTGTAACTTAAATAATAATGCAAGAATGGATTTAGTAATTTTCCCTTCCTATATTTTTCATGCACAACATCTAGGCCTTCAGTAATGTATCAAGTTGAATCCTAATCTTCCATAGTTGAGAAAGAACATTTCTATATTTATTTCTTAAAGCATTCTTCTTAAAAGCCACCATTCTGCAGAGGATATTATACCAGAAATATTGACTCTAAGGCGATACTCCCTAGTGGAGGTGACCACATTTCCTTCTTTGTTATTAAACTGGGGAGGCAGTCCTAGATGGATAAAACAAGAAGGAATTGGATGCCAAGACAAATTTTCCTTTTCCCACTCCTACCCAGCCACTAGTACCTGGGTTGAGGGATTGGCTCCAATTTTGTTAGCCATATAAAGGTACAGTGTGGAATTAGGTTCATCTTCACTTCAAAAATCTGAAGATGTTTCCCAGATGAATTTAGAATGCCTTAAAGCAACTGTTAAATGCCTTTTAATCATGTTTCAGATGATAGGTGGCTCAGTGTCCTAGAATTTGTGTGAAAAGTCACATATCCCTTCAGAGATCCTAGGAAATCAAAAGCCACCAGTGCAGTTGTCCCTGGCTTGGGGACCGGGATGGTGGCTGTGACTCCATTCCCACATAGCCTGGCCACGTGGCATAGAAGGTACGGCTCTGCCTGTGACAAAGCCCAAAGGGCATTAGACAGGATTGGTAGAATTGGGGCTTGTACACGAAGATATGCATAATCATATTTTGCTTTTATCTAGGTATGCTGTTTTCTCCTTGGGTCATCTACTCAAATATTTTTCCATTTTACAAAGTAATATGTTTATTAATGGAAACTTACATATTTATTGCAGAAAATCCACATATATTTAGGACAAATACAGACAGCAATAAACACAAATGTTAAATCACCTCAAATCCCATCTTTATTAATATTTAATCTAGATATAAAGAGATATCTGGATACATATCTAGATAGACATACATACTTCATAGAATTATATGTATTTCTGTAGGAATATTTATATTTACAAGTGTATCTATATCTATCCTTATATACTGATCTATCTTCAGTTTATCTCACTATCTATATTTAGAGGCACTCATACAAGATCATGCAAGATCTACTATGTGATAAGTTTTTAAAGACTTGGCATATCATGAACTGTTTTCCATGCCAATTTCTTCTACTATTATAGTCTACAAAGTCATTTTTAATGGCGTAATGCATAGTAATCCATAGAGCATACATTTGACAATTCTGTTTTTTTAGGATCAATGCACAGATGTGGAGTTATGAGTCAATCTTGCAAAGCTTCTGCTATTCAATGACATTGTTTTCTAGATGGTATGTTCCTATTTCTACTTCTACCAGCAGGGTTGGGGAGGGTCTGTTTCCCTGTCTCATTACCAAACATCACTCTAAACTTTTATGGGCTGCTCTTTAACAGAAGAGCTCAAAGTGCCACACAGATATCCACTTACCAATGTCTTCTATCTCAGGCAATGGAGTGAAAGGGGTTGTTATGCTGGCTTAGCAAAGAGCATTCACTATATAGTTGAGGTAGGAAACTAAGAGTAGATTCCTGGTCAGCTGATGGCCCACTTAGAGTTCTTACATTTAGCTCTATTGCAAACATTTCGTTTAACTATATATTCAAAGAACTGTTATTTTGGTGAAGAGTGGCATGGTTCATTTTATAATATTCAGAAATTTCTTCAGTGTAGGGTTTCAAATTCTAATCTATAGGAGTTTAGTGTGGGGTGGTTTCCCATTACCAGGATAAAAGAGATTTTAAAGAGGGCCATAAGAATAAACATGGTATGAAGGTTCCCATCCTTTATAAATAAATAAAAGCAACACAGAGGTCAGTGTGAAAGACAACAAAATGAATCTGCCATACACGAAATGACAGGCACCACTCAGGGACAGGAGATTTGTAGACTAGACTCATACCTCTGCCCAGACCATGCCTCCCTCTGTCAATAAATGCTTTTTTTTTTCTTTTATTTCCCCCTTTCTATGTATTTCAATATTTCTTGATCTTTTTTCTTCTCTCTGCCAGAATTTTAGTTTGTGGAGGTTTCCATAGCCTTGTTCAATGGAGGAGAAGATGAGAATCTGCTTCTATGTGTAATTCCTTTTTTTTTTTTTAAAGATTTTATTTATTTATTTGACAGAGAGAAATCACAAGTAGGCAGAGAGGCAGGCAGAGAGAGAGGAGGAAGCAGGCCCCCCGCCGAGCAGAAAGCCCGATGTGGGGCTCGAACCCAGGACCCGGGATCATGACCCGAGCCGAAGGCAGCGGCTTAACCCACTGAGCCACCCAGGCGCCCTATGTGTAATTCCTTATATGGACTCACATTATCTCCAATGGAACACTGCTATGTGTTTCTCTAATACAAAGCAGATAAACATATAAAGGAAGGGAACCTTCATACCATTAGCCTGCAATGACATCCTTTAGCTGTAGGTGGTAAAAGAGAATACTGCCTTCAGAGTTGGTGATTTTAAATGGATTGTGTCAGGAGTCTGAAAACCCTTGTTTCAAATCTGTCTCTATTACTTGCCAGCTCCTTGCTATTGGGTTGACCTAGAACTTAGAGTGTTTCAGTGAGGTTTAAATAAAGTAACATATATTGAGCACTTAGCACAGAGTTTAGCATACAGAAAAAAACCTTTTTAGCTTAGCATGCAGGAGGTGAAGTAGAAAATTTTTTGGAACTCTGTTAATTATGCTGACTCCACTCAGTGTTACTGGTATTACTGGTTTGACATAGAGTCAAACACATTCCCACTCACTGCAGAAAGTCCAATGCTTTCCCGTCTATGTCCGTGAATTCCCAAGAAGCATATTGTCATGGTCGCCTATGGTTCCAGTCTCCTGCTTCTGCCAAATTACTCATTAAGAGATTGCCTCAGTTTCCCATGAACCTGTCCATGTTCTGTGCCACTTTGACCCTGACATGTCACCCAGTGATTTTCTTTCATTTCCATATACACTCAAAAAATTACTCAGCATGGATATTTATGCCTGTGTAGAAAAGTTGACTGTTCAGGAAGAGGGATTTATATCACAGACACATTAGCTTACAAATTACATGTTGGACATTTCTGATTTTGAAAATGCCTTGGCCATTTCTGAAAAGTGAGCTTTCGATCAAATCATGGTGAATAATAATACCTAAACCACAGGGTTGTTGTGAGGGTTAAATGAGATAAACCATAAAAAACCACTTGGAACAATGCCTGGTATGAAGTGGTTAGCTGCTTTTACTCTCACTATTACCGATATCCGGCCTGCCCCCGTGTGACGTGGTCGTCCTCTGTGTCCCGTCTCTCTTCTGCCAACCACATTCCTGCTTGTTGTCTTGGTAGCTGCTGCCCTTTCGCGGCGTTCACCCAAGGTGTTTAGGAAAGCATTTCCCAAACAGACAGTTCCTCTTCTAAGAAGAATTCTGCTGCCAGCTGTTAAGATAACATGGTTTTGTGTGTGTGTGCATCTGTGTGTGTGTGCGTGTGTTTTGTTTTTGTTTCTTTGCCCTACTCCTTACATATTTCAAGCTTATAAATTTATTGAAGAAGGCAAATTCCACGCATATCACAGACTTGGCTCACATCCATCCTCTTGTCCTAAACAATCTAACCTACTAACCTACTCACTACCCAGGTAACTTGTTGATCAAAGAGTGTGTTTCTTGTCTTTGTTACATGAGCATGTACTCCTTGATGGCATGGTTGTGTCCGATTCATTTTGGTTAGAGACAGAGACTTGCGTGCAGACAGATGTCCTGAGTAACAATGTATTGCTTTTCTCCCTTTCTCCACCATTGTGGTGTGTGGGGTTGACACCTTTCCTTGTCCTGTTTCCTGTAAGACTTTCATGATCAAGTGATTTCTGGCCAAGAAACAAAAGCAGAGTCATTTTCATTCTCCAGTGAATTCACTTGAAAACTCATAATAAGTCAGGTACAACTCTAAGAGGAGACATTGGAGAATAACCAAGCTGTGTCTGTAGGGAATCACACATCGGATGGCTCACACTGATGCTGTTTTGAGGTCACTAGAATTTTACCCTATCAAGCTGAAAAACTGCCACTATCAGAACAGTTGGGCATATTATATTGGGAAAATAATTTTTTCTTTACTTCTGCACAAATAGATTGTTTCAGTAATAAATATGTGAGAACTTCTGTTTGAAAAAAAAAAAAATAGGTGATTAAATGAAGAGACTGAACAATACTGAGTATATTGAGTTCCAAGGAAGAAACACATTTTTGAAAAAGGAGTCTTTCTAAGGTAGCATGGAAAGGTTTAATTCATTCGCCCCCTCACAGAGGGGTGGAAGGGTGATAATGGTTACATGGAGAGGCCACCTGTCTGCCCCAGCTGAGCCCGCAGGCAGAGGGGTGTTCTGGGAACGTTTCACCACAGCTCGCAGCTTGGCTCCCAGCAATCTAAGTGCTGAAGACACCTGCTGTGGGAGCAGGTGGTCTGGAAGGTTCGCCAGTGTGTGTGCGTGCGTGTGTACACAATTCTGCTTGTGTGAATGTGTGTGTATCTGCATGGGGTGTGCACGGCACAGCAGTAAGGGGCCGGATGTGTGTTGAGGGGGTGGGGTGGGGGGGTGGTGTGCTTTTCATCCTTATGTCTAGCTGAGCCTTTTTTTTTTTTTTAAAGATTTTATTTATTTATTTGACAGAGAGATCATAAGCAGGCAGAGAGGCAAGCAGAGAGAGAGGAGGAAGCAGGCTCCCTGCTGAGCAGAGAGCCCGATGCGGGGCTCGATCCCAGGACCCTGAGATCATGACCTGAGCCGAAGGCAGCGGCTTAACCCACTGAGCCACCCAGGCGCCCCTAGCTGAGCCTTTCTTGACAGCTTTGGATGCATTTGGCCTTTTAAATAATCTTGTAGGTATTCTACTAGCCTTGGGCATGATAAGGTTTAGGATGTTTTATCTGAAAGGGAATGTTTATATAAATCTTAGAACTCAAAAATCAATTTTCAACAGATTTGACCTCTGTTCTGCCTTTCCTGATGTTGCCTGATTACTGAGATATTCCTGTGTTTCTCCTTCCTTCAAAGGAAGGTGAGTGAATGATATTTACTAACTTCATAAGCTGTGACTTGTTAGTAGTTGTGGAAGACCTACATCTCTAGGCTCCAGCAAGGACAGCTCTACTCCAGGACACCTAGCCCTACCTCCACAGAGCTCATCAGCTCAGCTATTTACACAGGAGCTAAGAAGACTGTTCCATTTAGAACTGGCTAGAAACTATGTGTGAATGAGGGGCAAGTTATTGGCGTGGTGTTTAGTAAGACAGAAGGGGGGTAATAACAGTGTAAATGGAGAGGAGAGTCAAGGAGAGAAGGAAGGAAGGAAAGAAGGGAGGGAAGAAAAAAGAAAGGGAAAAGGAAGAAAGAAGAGAAAGTGGTGGGTTGTGTTTGAGAGTCTAGGGCCTACTAAGGGTTTACTCAGTATTCACTGTAGAATGAGTAGGGCCTGGGAATGGAGGGGGTTAGGTTCCAGTCACTTTCTACTTAAGGCCTTGATTCACCAAGGGAGGTTGTAGAATATTATTTTCTGATGGTGTTTAGATTTTGGAAGCTTCCAGCCTTCATTTCTGAGATCTGTGTTTTTATCACTAAAAAGACGGTGTGATTTCCTGTCTCCTGGCCACAGCACCTGAAAGATTTTCCCCCACCGTGCAAACCACTCTCTGTTCAGGTGGTTTGGTCTCACAGAGGTGGCTGCTTCCCCTATCTCCTTCTGAAGCATTTTTGTGGGAACAAAATTTTTAAATTTTATTTGAAAAACACTGGGAATGCAATAACATAAAAACTAATTACCGATCTTTTTAATGTCATGGTATAAAGTGGCTAAATTCCCCTTCTGTCTACTTAAGCCCACATTTAATCCCATCCTCCTGGGAAAATTTTACCCTCTCTTACATTTTTGGCTTATCCTTTACAACTCCTTCTTACAATGGTATATGCAGATAACATGTGACTGTTTCTTGCCACAAAATGGAGTTCTATGTATTTGTTTGCATTTTTTTTCTACTTTATGCATCATGGATTTGTTTTCAAGTCACAGTGTCCAAATCTGTCTTGTTCTTTTCTGTTGCTATACAAGTTGCCTTTGGGTAGGTACCCTCTTTCATTGAATCAGGCCCCTATTAATAGCATTTATGTTGTTTCCAACTTTCTGTTTTAAGCTATCCAACAATAAATGTCTTTTTATGTTTTTTTTTTTTTAAGAATAAATGTCTTTTTAAAAGCAGGGTTTAATTTTAGAGCATTTAAATTTTTTCTATGGTTTTATGAATGAGTTTAGTTTAGTTGTTCAGTTGGGCAAAGCTATTGTTCCTGAACACTGGTAAAGAAAAGAATTGTGAAGACCAAAATTCTGTGTTTTCTTCTGAAAATCGTGGGATGGATTAGTTAGAGTGAGATCATTATACAAAGAAGTCTAGTATATATAATTAACTTATTGTAGCCATATGTTTCTGGTCTGCTAAGTGCTGTAGAAGTGTTAAGATTTTCTATTATATTCTTACCAGTCTTTTTTTTTTTTTTTCCAGATTTTATTTATTCAACAGAGAGAGAGAGATATAGAGAGAGCACAAGCAGGGGAATCAGCAGGCAGATGGAGAGGAAGAAGCGGGCTCTCTGCTGAGAGCCTGATGTGGGGCTTGATCCCAGGACTCTGGGATCATGATCTAAACTGAAGGCAGACGGTTAACTAGCTGAACCACCCAGGCGTCCCTATTCTTACCAGTCTTAAGATCATTTGAAGCCATCCTGCTTCAAGGTAGGTTGAAGAATGAGATGATATGTAAGATTATATTCAGTTTGATATTCTATTTATAATTTGTTGTATAATTGGAATAATTGAATTATAATTATGTTGTATTACATAGTTTAGTAATGATATATTGCTGTGTACCTCAAGTATAAGTCAGTTAGACCTGATTTCTGTAAGCCAGTGTTTCTGGGCCACTTCCCCCACAGCTTACTCTGTTTAGAAATCTATTTAATAAGTTTATTTCACAAAAATTTGGCAATTTAATGTGTACTAAAAACCTACTTGTGAACAAGAAATACAAAAAAAAAATCAAAAGATTTCTGTCCTTAAGAATCTGACTATTGGGGGGGCGCCTGGGTGGCTCAGTGGGTTAAGCTGCTGCCTTCGGCTCAGGTCATGATCTCGGAGTCCTGGGATCGAGCCCCGCATCGGGCTCTCTGCTCTCTCAGGGAGCCTGCTTCCTCCTCTCTCTCTGCCTGCCTCTCTGCCTGCTTGTGATCTCTCTGTCAAATTAAAAAAAAAAAAAAAAAAAAAAAACTTAAAAAAAATAAAAAATAAATAAAATAAAAAAAAAAAAAAAAAAAAAAAAAAAGAATCTGACTATTGGGGTGCCTGGGTGGCTCAGTGGGTTAAGCAGCTGCCTTCGGCTGAGGTGATGATCTCAGGGTCCTGGGATCGAGTCCTGCCTTGGGCTCTCTGCTCAGCAGGAGCCTGCTTCCTCCTCTCTCTGCCTGGCTCTCTGTCTACTTGTGATCTCTGTCTGTCAAATAAATAAATAAAATCTTTAAAAAAAAAAAAAGAATCTTACTGTTGTAAGCAGTCAGAAGAATTTCATATTTCATTTCATTTCAACAATGAAAAGTTGAATGAATAAATATAAATGACAATTCATAGAACTGTATTGATGAAATGCTAAATAAGTCAAACAGCAGTAAGTTTAATAAAGAAATTATCTTTGAAATTTCACTGTTAAGATGATTTAACACTGTCAAAACTACAAGTTACAAATTTATACTGTTTTTATATACATTATCTTATTTCACTCTCAAAATTGCTTTTTGATACAGAGTGAGAAAGTACTATTAGGCTCATTTTACAGATGAGGACACTGAGGGTCAGAGAAGTTCAATGACTTACACAAGGGCAAGATATTAGTATGAGATGGAACCAAGACTAAAACTAAATATGCCTTGCTAGACTTTATATTCAGTGCGGTTATTATAATGAATCACTTCTCAATGTTGCTGTTCTTTTCTAGAACAATCAGCAAAGATTCTTTTTCACACTCATTCATTAATTCATGCAACCAATATGTTTTGAGTTTCTACTAGATGTCTGGTTCTGTTGTAGGCACTAGAACAAAATGGTCAAATTACTATCCTTGAACTTACATTCTAGACAATAAAATATACACATATAGACTATTATTTATTACAAGGTGTTAATAGTTATGGAGAAAAATAAAGCAGTGCAAGAGGGATAAAGAGGGCCATGGGGTTGAACCTTTACCTTTTTAAATAGGGTTGTCAGGGGTGCCTGGGTGGCTCAGTGGGTTAAAGCCTCTGCCTTCGGCTCAGGTCATGATCTCAGGGTCCTGGGATTGAGCCCCGCATAGGGCTCTCTGCTCAGCGGGGAGCCTGCTTCCTCCTCTCTCTCTGTCTGCCTCTCTGCCTACTTGTGATCTCTGTCTGTCAAATAAATAAATAAAATATTAAAAAAAAATAAATAGGGTTGTCAGGGACGTCTTCATTAAGAAGTTAACATTTGAATTTAGAGAACTTCGGACAGAGAAATCCACCAATCAGGAGCATTTCCATTCCCAGCATGTTCAAGAAACAGCAAAGAAATATATGTGGCAGAATGAGTGAATGTGGCTGAGTAGTAAGAGATTAAGCCAGAAAGGAAAGGGAAAGGTAGGTCCTATGAAGTCTGGTTGGCCACTGTAAAGACTTTGATGTCTGCTTTAAATGAAAGTGAAGGCCATTGGAAAAATAACAGGATCTGACTTCTATTTTTAAAGTATTATTCTGACTGTGGTGTCAGGATTAGACAATAAGGAGCTGACAGTGGAAGCAGGGAGATGAGTTGTGAGGCTCTATGATTAATCTAGATTTATCTCACTGTGCTCACAGTTGAAGTGATGAGAGGCCGTCAGATTCCTTATGTATTTTGAAGGTAGGACCGAAAGAGAGAATGGCCCCAAGGATTTTGTTCTGAATTAACTGGAAGGATGGAGCTGCCATTAACTGAGATTGGAAAGATTGTGAGTGGGTCAACTTTAAAACTTTTTATTATTTTATTTTTTGTGGAGGTTGCTGGTGGTGAAAGATCAGGTGGTGAAGGTCAGGAACATGGGTTGGGACATGCTAAATTTGGGATGTGTATTAGATATCCAAGTGGAAATGTTAAGTAGGAAGTTGAGCAGAGTCCAGGGCCAAACTTGGGCTAAGAGACATAAACCTGGCAGTCATCAGTTTCTAGACAGAACGTAAAAAGCCATGAGATTGGATGAGATCAGCAAGAGAGTGAATACAGGGTAAAGAATAGAATCAAAGACTGAACTCTGAGGCTCTCCAACATTAAGAAATGAGGGAGATGAGGATTTCCAGGATCATCTTTTAGGTAGAGAACATACCAGAATTCTCCTACAGATACAGATAGTGTGCCACCACCAGCACCATGACCACCATCACCATTATTATTACTTCCATGACCACATAGCTGTTATATGATGTTGGTTAGGTGCACTGGATCTGCCATAATAGTGCTTTGCGCAGCAAGAGTGAACTCTTTGCATATCAATGATAGTGGAGAAATTGCTGAGTGTAGAAATTCCTTAGCCAACTTTCATATAAGGGGTACCTCTTATTCTACTACTATGGAATATTGGTTCAGAAAGGGTATTGCTCTGGATTAACATGCCTAGATTAAAGAAGCTACATAAAATAATTCTAGAGGAAAAAAAAAGAATCCTTTCTCATTGAGGTTATAAATACTAACCATGTACTATGGGAACAGCACACTGGGAAGTATGGCGAGACATACAAAAGAGTTACAATATAGCTCTCAGCCTTGTGGCATCACAAATTGTTACATGCCTCTATAACAAGGGGTAACCTGATTAAGTGATATGGTCGTGAATGAGTCACATCATGCAGCCAGGGCTGGGGAAAAGTTCATGAAGTTCTTGCTTATACAACAGCCTTCCTGGAGCAGAGCATATGTATTGAAAGGCAGCTCAGTGTTGACATGGAGAGAGGAATAGATAAGATCTAAGTAAGGGGCACGAAGGACCAGGACCAAAGAAGCCTTGGGGTGGTGCTGGTTTGGAAGGGGAGCATGGCCTAAGCACTGGGAGATTGTCAGGAGTCTGGCCATCCTGGGACAAGTCTCTTAAGGGTTTTGATTAAAATTTCAAAGGGTGAGTCTCAGCCCTAGCCACTTACACTGCTTTGAAGAGACATGGGTTTGAGGAAGCCTGGACCTCGAGACTCTGGGCACCTTCTCATATTGGAGATGGAGGCTGAGCCCCCTCACTGACCTTCTGGGTCCTTCCTAAATCTCAAGACGTGAGGGGCACATGAGTGACTTCCAAGGATTGCTTTCTTTCTTCCCTTCACCCCCACTAGTGTTAGATTTAATTTCACTAGGAAAACATGTTATGAAAATTTTAAAAACATGAATTTTTTTTTATATGAAACCCTTCTTAAAGAACAGAAAGTTGCTAGACAAAAATGACACATATTCTTTTATTTTTTTCATTCACTTCCTGCTCTCACATTCTGTACTTATTGAAGAAATATGTAAGAAATATATAAGACATCATACTGAGGACATAAAATGGATGGAGCCTAATTTCTGCCTTCTGTGGAGGTTCTGACTTGGGCTTACATCATATTATGTTACAGCTGGAATACTTTCTGGCAGAAAAAAAAATCATTTAAGTATGTGCCCCATCACATCCACTCTTTATAACCTGAAATAGTGGGTTCAGTTTAATTTTGCACCTGTGTGCCTCAAAGGAGAAAGTAATGACCAAGCATTTTGTTAAATAAAGCCAAACTGGTCTTTTAGTTGCAGTCATCACATGCTCACCTTGAAGGTGAAGAGCCTACAGAAAAACCTAGGGCTAAAGTAATTGAGTTTTATAATTTTATTCCACTAACAAGTGATGGTTTTCACTAAGCAGGAAAGAGGCGTAAGTCACTCAGGGGGATAGGTGGTTTCAAGACTTTTCTAGTCAAAGGATTTTTATTTCCTATTAACAACATCAGATTTTCTCTGAAAGCTTTCTTTTGGAAGGACCATGTTGAACCTCAGAATGTATTTTAAGTGCCTTAATCACTGCAATAAAAAAAGATAGGGGCGCCTGCGTGGCTCAGTGGGTTAAAACCTCTTCCCTCGGCTCAGGTCATGATCTCAGGGTCCTAGGATTGAGTTCTGCATCGGGCTCCCTGCTCAGCGGGGAGCCTGCTTCCTCCTTTCTCTCTCTCTGCCTGCCTGCTTGTGATCTCTCTCTGTCAAATAAATACATTAAAAAAAAAAAAGATAAACACTGTGGCTGTTTTCATAAATTTCAATTCCATTTTATGTCTTTGCTGCAGAAGAAAGTAAAAAGGGAAAAAGTGAATTCTAGCACTTTGGTATAGTTCATCTAAAAAAATTTTTTTTTCTTTCTTAACAGGGCCATATTTACTAGGTAAATGCAGCAACAATGACTTTGGCAGAAACTTTTTTTTTTTTTTAAGAAACTGAGAATTTTGGAACATTTCCAAAACATTACACTAAGGAAACTTTAATTGGTAGCAGTAAAGTTTTGTTTAAGTTTAACCATTTGATATTTTCTGTTTGTCTGAAAAAAATTGCCTAGTATGTGGCTGCCAAAGAGCATACAGTACACACACAATAAGTCAACTTTGTAGTTCAGTATGTCATCTTCAAACAAAATGGCGACCTAGGAGGATTTTCAAGTCAATGTAACATTTTATGGTTTTCTGCGAAATATTTAATGTAAGTTATTGTACAGTCTTCTATTTTAGATGGACAATTTAATCAAACTGTAATGGGAGGCCTAACTCTGAAGTTTTTCCTAGTTAGTTTGCTTTAAATCAATGGATTTAAAATTTGATGGATATTCATAAGTTGGAAGAGCTCTATAAATTGAATATTGAGGACCTTATTCTTTAGAATAGAATGGAATGCCTTTCCAAAGAGTTGGATTTTGCTCATGTTTAATCCAATTTCAAAGCCTCCTGTCTTCCTATCAAGCTGTGCTGCACAGATAACGGCTATGGGCAGATCTTGGTTATAGTTGATGGCATTATCACAAGTGTACACTGTCTTGTCTTTCCTAGAGGCCCTAATAATGAGACATGGGATCTAATTCTAACCTCGTGGGACTTTATCTGTCAAATCAGGGTCATCTAAGTCAGAGCTGGAAGGAGGGAAAGAGTGGTGTTGATAAATCTCAGATGAAATTGACTCTGAAGGTTCCTCTCCTCTCCCTCCTCCTGGAGGTTTTCTCTGCATATCACAATGATCTGGGTTTTTTTCTTCCTTCCTTTTTCTTCCCTAAATTATCATTATCAATAAAGTAATTAGTATATACTTCTGATCTGATAGAGTGATTTAAGTTACACAAATTTGATTGAATTTTCTTATCATTGAAAATAGGATTAAAAAGCCCCAATACCACTAACAGCTAGATAATTCAAATTTCAATTATATTCAATTTGACTTTTTCTTCTTAATTAGTCAAATTTGTTTGTTAATATATAGATTCAACCACAGGGATGGGTAAATTGTTTCTATTTTTTTTAATTTTTAATTTTTAATTAACATTTAATGTATTTTTATTCCCAGGGGTACAGGTCTGTGAACCGCCAGGTTTACATACTTCACAGCACTCACCATGTTTCTATTTTCTAAGAGCTTAAAATGTAGCTATCTGAAAATAGAATCAAGTATATAGATATAGTTATATATGTGTATGTATAATGAGAGAAAGAGAAAGAGGAAGGGAGTGGAAGAGAAAAGAAGGGAGAGAAAGGGACAGGGGAGATGGGGAGAGAGAGGGAGAGAAAGAGAAAGACTGAACCTTTGGTTTGGTGAGGGAATGGGGTTCACAAGGTGAAGAAGTTATGCATTCTATAGAATATTTGCAAATGTAAATAATTTCTAGGCCATGTCTGCACTTAAGTACAGAGATACGTTTTAAAGTTGTTTTTTAAATAAAGATTTTATTTGTTTATTTGAGAGAGAAAGACAGAGAGAGGGAGCACAAGCAGGGGGAGTGGCAGGTAGAGGTAGAGAGAGAAGTAGACTCCCTCCTGAGCAGGGAGCCTGATGCAGGGCTCGATCACAGGACCCTGATATCATGATCTGAGTCAAAGGCAGATGCTTATCTGACACAGCCACCCAGGTGTCCAAATTTTGAAGTTTTTAATTTCATTTTTCTTGTCTGCCCCTCCTGTGTATTCCCCTTTATTAGTTTGAAAGTTACGTTTGCAGTGGTTACCTTAGACACTCTGAAGGACAAATTTAACCTAATACAATCTAATGTTAATAGTTAGACAATCAAATAATCCTTCCAAACAATAAAGGATTTTAAAGTGCTTTAGCACTAATCATCACACCTTTTGGAATTACATGCTATTGTTACCCAGTAAATAGGTACCTATGTGTGGACATTGAAAAAAAAGAAAGAAAGAAAAATTGGGACAGATCAGTTAAGGGTTCAACAGATGTAAATTTTTAATAGATAATTTATAAACTAATTAATAATGGAAATGTACAGGAATTTTTATCCCTAAGCATCCATAGTTTTTAACTATGCCACATCATGGCAGAACATATTTATGTCTTGACTCTAGTCTTGGTGAACATACTCATTCATTATTTCTATCAGTGAAGAGTTACAATTAAAATAAGCAGGAGAACCTTGGTGACAGCACATGATAAAGCTGGTAGGATACATGATAAATTTCAAACAGATTACACAGCAGCTCAGTGGTTCTCATGGATTTTGCCTCAGAAACTTCTGCTATTTTATGGCTTTAGCTACAGGACAGATCAGATTCCTGAACAGTACTCATATTATAAAGAGGTACAACATAATTCTGGCCTTTCAGAAACATACAATATGCTGAAAGCCCCTTCGGTCCTGGGATTTCTGGGGAGCAGGGAAGGGTTATGGAGTGCACCATCTGTTCCATTTTATATTTATGTAATACTTCATCTCCAGGGCATTTCTGTTTATAGTAGGCAAAGAACAGGCAACATGAGAGAAAAGTTGGTGGTAGGGTCATGCCAAACATGAGAAAAATTAAAATGGTGAGAGTTGAAGGATTGGTAAACAGTGTATTTATCAACTGTGACTTATTTATTCTTTATAATCCTATTTATAAAATTAAACAATAATATTAATAAGAGTAGTACTTTGGCATCAAAACATCTCTTTGGAATCATATCCTCTTTGGTGGTATATTGCTAAGGCACCACACAGAGGTCCCATTACCATCCATATCATGGCAGAACTGGATTCTGGCATGTAGTTGTCCCTGAGGTCGATGGGGTAAAATTAGACTTCTGGTACATCTTGAAGGAGTCCAATAAACCCCTCTCTTACCAATTCAATTTCAGAACCACTTGGTTCTGAACTAATGGATGTTATTACTAACAAAGTTGATTGGGGAATGTGGATTTAGGTATATGGCTAATAGGGCTTGCTAATTTTTGACTCCTGGCTTAGTAAGAATTAAGTACCCAGTCACAGAAATGCTGGACCACCCAAGGCTAAGCTCCCCTCCAGTGGCTGAACCACCCCTAGCAGAGACCACATGAGGGGCCAGACAGGGTGGAAGAGCCTCAAAGGAGAGAGGGGCAGCCTGAAGCAACCTTTGTCCAAATCCACAGGTCAGAAAAAAGCTCCTTGCCCGGCTTCCTCCCAGGATTTTCCGTCCTGGGGATAAAAGTGGACAATGCCTCCTCTCTATCGAACTCTCTTCTTGTTTCTCTGTTAGTGTTAAGTTCATCCCTGGCATCCTCCCATCTTGTTCTCCTGGGCTATCCTTTGTTCTCATTTACCTGCCTGTGGTAAGGCGGGTGGGTGCATGCTGTATTGATCGTGGGCAGCCATCGGACATTTTTCTTCCACATTTTCTTATTTCAATCATGTGTTGTAGATTAGAGATATAATATTAACATTAGTGATACCCATTTAAGATGCAAACATGGGAACATGCATTTTATATATTTTGAGATCTCTGTATGAAAATGACACAAATCTTAATTATCTATATTCAGGAAAGAAAAAATACCTTTGGTTGAAAACATGGAATGTGTGAATGTTTAAGGAACATTACATTTGTTAAAACTATAGAATAAGTTTATTTATATACAGAACCTAAACATTTGTCTCCCTAGAGGTAACAATAGCTGGATAGAAGCCATTGATTGGCTATCTCTTGGGATAATTTTTTCTTTTCTAAATGTGATTGAATTCTGTTTTATGTAAAGTAGTTTGTTGATTGCCTTTGGTTCCTTTGTTGTAATCTTACCAGGAATTAAGTGCTACAGTTTTCATAGTTTTCTGTTTGGTCCTTCTTAAATTTTTTAGGGAAAATCTTAGCCCGTTGTGGACCACATTCCTCACAGAAAAACAAGTTCTAAAACAAAATGCATTGCAGGTGTAAAGCACTGCAAATTTCCCCACCCAATCTTTCACTATAAATGATATTTGTAACACCAGCATCACACACTGAGTTATAGATGCGGTGCTGGGTCACAGAGAGTTCCTTGTGGCTTGCACAGACTTGGCAATTAGGGTCTTACAGATACTTCTGTGAACATTTTTTCTATCTAGATGAGAAAATGCAATTTCCTGGGGGGGGGGGGAACACCCAAACATGTCCATGGATAATGTGGGAAAAGAAACAAAAATAAAAATAATATATGGACCTATATAATTTGGTGAAATGAAACACTAAATGTCACCTGTAGGACAAATAATTCTTTCAAGTGTACTCTGGTAGGGTATTATTACATGCAAGGTGACTAAATAAATACAAACACCAACATGACAGTATGTCAGTGAAATGTAAGCTATTTTATAAAAGCTGTTTATATGAAATATCAAAAATGCCTGCTTAATCATTTTCTACCTGCTAGTTCTTTGTAAATCTCACCTCCCACGCCCTCCATCTTCCACATTAAGCAGGGGTCCTGTCTGAAGATAAGAGGAAAATTTGTGGCTTGGTTTGCAAGTAGAGTCATCCACACTCTTGGAAGAGAAAGTCTCTCAATAGTAACTTAATTTTTAAGGGAACCATTTCAGGACTTTACCAACCTCTACCTGGAACATTCTTTAAATCTATTATAACTCTTTCTTGCCATAACATAATGTTGTAACTTAGTCTTTCCTTAGTCAAGATATAGGGCTGATCATTTACCGTTCTTTCTATTTTGTAGAGAAAAATTTTATTAGAGTCCAAATTTTATGATGGCCCTGACTTTGCTTTGTTAATTGTGCTATTTATTCCACCTAAAACTATCTGGAACTTAAAAGGCCAGCAACAAGTGTTTAGGAAATGAATGGATGAATTTTCTTCTTCAGAACAACAATATTCTTTTAAACTTTTTCCAGAGATTATATTCCATCCTTGCCCCCCAAAGAAGATGCTTCATGTTTCCTCTGTATCTTTTCCAGTTTGATGCTATTGGACATAGATTTCTAGACCTTAATAGCTATATTGTCATTGTGTTAATCACCATCTTCATCATCGTAATAAAAAACATGAAAACATTTATATTGTTTATGAAACAGTATAAGTAGATGCCAATAGACATTCCCCTCCAAGGTCCTCTTGAAGGCAAGTAAACTGTTTTCACTTAAAGCAGATTATATTATGCTTACAAATTAAAATCTCTTTAGTTTCAAAATTGGTGAGAAAGAAAATCTAAGACGTACTATGTCTTACTCTTGCAAAATATTTAAAGAATTTAAAATGTTTTCATTTGGCAGTTACTAGTGAAAACTCAAAATCTGAACTTCCATCAAGATAGGAGGTGGATTTATAGAAATTCTGTGCTCAGAAAGTATCTGGATGGCCTTAACTGGCCTTCATGTGTGGTGTTGTTTTCATAACTTTGCCAGGTTTTTATTTTTGGCAGGCCAAGAGAAAGGATGGCTGATTTTTTTTTTTTTTTTTGTCCGCATTTCCCTTTTCACCTCAGATTGAATAAGTGAGTGATGTTAACTCCATATTACATCTTTCTCAAATTCTCACTGGGAAAATTTTCCATGTACCAAGCTGTCTTTCAGATGACATGTAACTAGGGGAAAAGGATGGTTTTTCAGAAGACCTGTGCGCAAAGTCCTAGCAAATCTTTTTTCTTTTTTTTAAGATTTTATTTATTTATTTGACACAGAGAGGGAGAGATCACCAGTAGGCAGAGAGGCAGGCAGAGAGAGAAAGGGAAGCAGGCTCTCCGCTGAAGAGAGAGCCCCGTGTGGGGCTCAATCCCAGGACCCTGAAATCATGACCTGAGCTGAAGGCAGAGGCTTAAACCACTGAGCCACCCAGGTGCCTCAAGTCCTATCAAATGTTAAACCTCATCAGGTCAAGCAAGGAATTGGAGAGACTCTTACTTCTCTGTTCCTTTAGTAATGTACACAATCAGACTGACAGCCAATATTGAGTATCAAAAGAAGTATTACTTATAATGAATTATAATTATTAAATATATTCTAGATAGGTTTAGAATCTATTTCTTATAAAGGATATAAGTAAAAACAAATTTTTATCTAGACAGAAGAGATAGGAAGTATAATTCTCCCCTAGGATTTTCCTGGAGACTGTCATGTATCATAATGTTATAAGTAATGGCTTTAACCAGATGCTTTTCCTTTGGGTTCAAAAATTATTTGCTACTGTGTTCAGTTACTAATATTGTATTAATAACATATCAGTCATACATTCAGGGTAGTATTTGAAAGTTATAGTCTTCTTGTCTTGCCTTATTATTTCTGAGAGATTGCTCAAAGAAGATAGGCTTTATAGGACAAATTTTCCAAGACAAAACCAATGTTGGTGTTAAGGTCTTTGCTACTTATCATCAGAATGAATCAGGATATCAGGACAATGAGTAGTATAGAATTGAGAATCCAGAAATACCCTTTACATTTATGTTCATTGATTTTTGATGGAGATGTCAAAACAATGAAATGGGGAAGGAATAATCTTTTCAACAAACAGTGCTGAGACAACTAGATAAGCACATGCAAAAGAATGGAGTTGGACCCCTTCCTCACACCATGCACCAAAACTAGCTAAAAATGGATCATAGCCCAAAATCAAGAGCTGAAACGATAACATTTTTAGAAGAAAGCAAAAGAATAAATCTTTGTGATCTGGGTTACTCAAAGCTTTCTTAGATATAACACTAAAATGCACAAGAGACAAAAGAAAAAAATAAATAGAACTTCATCAATATTAAAAGCTTCTTTCTTCAAAGAACACTATTAAGCAAATGAAAAGACAAACCCTAGAATGAGAAAAGATATTTATAAATGATATAATGATATAAATGATAAGGGACTTTTCTCTAGACTATAAACAATGCCTACAACTCAAAACAAAATAAAACAAGAACAAATCATCAATGATAAACAATCTAATTAAAAAATGCAAAGGGTCTGAATTGAGATTCTCCTGAAGATGATATATAAGTAGCAAATAGGCACTTGAAAAGATTCTCAATATAACTAGCCGTTAAGAAAATACACATCCAAACCACAATGAGATGTCATTTCACACTCATTAGGATGGCTATAACAAAAAAGACAGACACTTAACAGTAAGTGTTTACGAGGATGTGGAGAAATGGGAACCCTTATGCACTGCTGGTAGGAATGCAAAATGGTATAGTTACTTGGAAAAGAGTTTGGCGGCCCCTCCAAAGGTTAACCATGAAGTTACGATGTGATTCAGCACGTTCACTCCTGAGTTCTACCCAACGGAAACAAAAACCTATGTCCAGACACAAAGAACGTGTGCACAAATGGTAGAGCAGTGCTATTCATTATAGCCCCAAAGTGGAAAAAAAACAGGTGCCCATTGGCTGATGGGTATTCAGTGTTTCCCACTTTTGGTCTACAACATAGGTGAACCTGAAAACATTTTAGGAGGTGAAAGAAGCCAGGCACAAAGAACCCATATTGTATGATTCCATCCATATGAAAATGCATATATATGTTTCAAATAGGCAAATGTGTAGAGACAGGATATAGATTAGTTGTTATCTAGGGCTGAAAGGATTAAGGGGGAGACGAGAAAGGACTACTAATGAGTTTGGGTTTCTTTTTTGGGGGGACAAAAATGTTCTAAATTTCATAGTGATGATTGTCACATAACTGTGAATAAGCTAAGAACCACTGGACTGTATGCTTTAAAAGAATGAATTTTATAAGTTTTATGCAAATCGTATCTCAATAAAACTGTTATTAAAAAAAGATATCTGAGGAATGGCATGCACTTTAGTAGGTAGAGTACTTATGTTATATTATACAATCCCAAACCTCTCCCTGTGGACATTGTGCCTAGGGGAGGAGTAACTTCTCATGCCGAGGACTGTCTGAACCAGAATCCTGATATGACCTCTTATTAAGTCATGGGATTTTGGGAAAACAATTTATTCTGTGGCACAGCCTCCTTGTTCATAAAATGGGAATAATCATGCTACTATGGTATAAAGTTGTTGTGATGCTTAAATGAGTTAGATGCTTTAATAGTGCCGGGCACGTAGTAAATCAGTCAGTGCTGTGTAAGTATTTGTTATTATGATAGAGTCTACAAAATTCAAGACTTGATCCTCTGGTGCTGAGTGAATTCCAGCTCTTCCTGTTTCTAACTTAGGGAATAAATATATTAAAAAAAGGAGCCCAACTTTGAGTAAGGAAAGCAGATTTCCCGGGACAAATTTCGGACAGATAACAAAACAAGGTAGAGGGGAAGAATAAAATCACATCTGCATTTGCCTCCTCATGATCCAATTCTTTATGACAGAAAAATGGAGGGAATGATTGAAAGAGTATCAGCCAAAGGTAGGATTATTAGCTAGTGACGGGAAGACTAAAGTAACTGAGGGCCACCTTGAGGGTCAAGGACATCAATTAGAAAGGATCGGGGGGAAAAATTGAATAGGATGATTAATATTCTTGGGGTAGCAAGAAGGTCAGCAGGCCGGGATTCCCACATGGGGTAAATTAGTTGATTAGTGATATAAGGGTAATAAACCTAGTCCCAGGAAAGGTACTGTTAACGCTAGGAGGATCCATGTTGAGATTTAGGGCTTAACATTGGCTAACTTATTTTGAAATACCTCATTTCAACCCTAGAAATTTGTCAGTAGCCATTTCTGATATTCTGATGAACATTTACTCTTCAAGACTGAGGAAACAGTTTTAGACTTAAAAAAAAAATTCAGGGGCGCCTGGGTGGCTCAGTGGGTTAAGCCGCTGCCTTCGGCTCAGGTCATGATCTCAGGGTCCTGGGATCGAGTCCCGCATCGGGCTCTCTGCTCAGCGGGAGGCCTGCTTCCCTCTCTCTCTCTCTCTGCCTGCCTCTCCGTCTACTTGTGATCTCTCTCTGTCAAATAAATAAATAAAATCTTTAAAAAAAAAATTCATTGGCTTTAGTAACTGATATCTTTGCCAAGTTGGCAGATTGATGTTCTCATTATTTATGTATCCATGAAAGAGAACAATTCATCTTCCAGGTTTAACATGAGTTATATGCCTCACATATAACAATTCACAAATGACTGAGGGCTAGCTGGGTTATTGCTTCTTATTGATTGTTTTGCAGGATTTCCAATATAGTGAAAATTATTTTAAGTCTTTTCTGACTTGGCCTTGATGGTCACAGTCAGTTGCTCACTTGTTCAGCCATAAACCTAAAGCCCATGTTGGAACAACCTGTGTGCCACTTGACTTTCCTACCCCATCAGAGGGGAGCTAGGGAGAAAATTAAAGACTTTTAAAGATATAAGATGTAAGATGTTGTCAAACATACAGGTCTGTTCTAGAGTAAGATGGCAAAAGAGTATTCTAGACATCGTCTGTAATTAAATATTGTCAAAGGGAGATTAGAAAGAAATTCAGGATCATTTGAGTTTCAACTGATGTTAGACAGAGGGAGCAGTACAGTCTGGGGTCCACTCAGATGTGTCCCATACCTCTCCTTCTCAACCCCCAAATCCATTTGGGCTGTTTGGAAGGTTTGGATGATTTTAAGGGATTGTGAAAACTGAACACATACGTATTTGGTATAGGCATTGGTGTTGCCTATCAAGAAGGGTGGTGTAAATAGAAAGATCATTGAATTGAGCACCATTAACTGCCATTAACGGCTCCATGATTTTGCCTAAGCGATTTTTATCTCTGAGTTTTTTCCAAAATAAGGCAGGAAAGCCTGGGCGGTTAGAGGGGGAGGAGCAGGTGGGTGGGCTAGATCGCTGAGGTTCATTCCATTACTAAGATACTATGGTGACTCCTGGAACTTCTTTGAAGATCGATCTATTGTTCTTTTGTTGCAGTGGGGGTGGAGTGGTGCTATTTTCCTTTAGGAAAGTACATGAGGGTGAGAGAGCCCGCTGATTTTATTTTCAAGTTTCACTGAGGCTCTGGGGTTGGCCTTTGAGTAACTAATAGGGAAATCCAGTCCTCTTTTCCTCCCCGGTCCCCCTTCGGAGTGTCATTTAGCTGTCAGACTGCTTTACTGAAATTTTATTTCTAAATTCCTCCTAAGAAAGATCACCAGGAAATAAAATAATGAAAGCTTTATAGTATACAAAGTTTACTAAGGGCAAATCAAGACTTCATATCTCATTCAAAAGGGTGATTCTCAAAGTGTTGTCACTGGACGGCAATACCATATTGCCTGGGAACATATGAGAAATGCAGATTCTCAGGCCCTACCCCAGACCTACTGTACCAGAAACTGGGTGGGGCCCAGCAATCCGAGTTTTCCCAAGTCCTGCAGGCGATTTTGCTGCGCAATCCCTGCCCTGATGCTGATGTAGCTCACCGGCAGGAAGCTTTTATTGGATTGTTTGGAGACCAGAAAGGTAATTTCGTCCTAAAGTGGAACTTGAGGAATTACAAGGTCCACAGAACAGTTTGAATGAGGCCACGAAACAAGGTCTCTGCATTTGAAGAGCAAGGCTTCATATTCTTTTCCTGGGCAGGCAAAGCCAATGTCTGACAGTGAAGACAGGGTTCAGGCTGAAACCTCGGTCCACAGAGAGCCACGGTCCGACCTGTTCCCAGATCCTCTCTGCCTAGGGAGAAATGGGCGCCTGGGTGGCTCCGTAGGTTAAGCGACTGCCTTCGGCTCAGGTCATGATCCTGGAATCCCAGGATTGAGTTCCACATCAGGCTCCCTGCTCAGCAGGGATTCTGCTTCTCCCTCTGACCCTCCTCTTTCTCATGCTCTCTTTCTCTCTCAATCTCTTTCTCAAATAAAAAAATTTTAAAAAAGAAAAAAAGAAATGTGATTGTTGGAGTTGGGAAAGGAGCATGGATTCAAGTCCCACCTCTGAAGGGTTCTATTCTAGTTGTGAGAACTTGGGGAAATTCCTCCATTCCTTTGAGACTCAGGGTCTTTGTCTTTGGAACTAATACCTCCTGCAAAGCATGGAATGGCTTATGTGTCTCACAGATAGTAGGTACTCAATAAACACTAGTTCCTTTGCTCCCTGGCTACATAGGGCTGATCCCCAGTTGGTACAGAATGGGACTAGACTCATTCAGACTGATCAATGACCATGCTGTACTAGTTAATTAGTTCACATACCAGCCCTGCTTGTAAGAATGTAAGCACACTTTCTTAAGGGACCGATGTGGATCCTCTTACAAATGCAACACTGGGGTAAGTTTAAAGTGTATTTAGACAGATGAAAAAGACATGCTGACACTTAAATTATTGACAAGAATTACAAATTACAAATCTGTAAGAATTACAAATTCTTTTTTTTTTTAATTGGTCAAATTTGAATTTTAGGAAGATGGCTGTTTCACAGTGAAAACCTCTAGGAAGATCTTTTTTTTTCTGTTTGGTATTTTTTATTTTATTTTATTTTATTTTAAAGATTATTTATTTGAGGAAGAGAGAGAGAGACAAGAGACAGCAAGAGAGAGCATGAATGGGGAAGAGAGGGAGAATCAGGCACCCCTCGGAGCGGGGAGTCCCATGTAGGGCTCAATCCTAGGACCATGGGATCATGACCTGAGCCAAGGCTGACGCTTAAGCAATTGAGCCACCCAGATCCCCCCAGTATTTTATTTTTATTTTAATTCCAGTGTAGTTAACAGACAATATTATATCAGGGTCAAGGGTACGATGGAGTGATCCAACAATTCTATATAGAAGATCTTTTCTTGAAATCACTTGTCAGGAAATTAGATGAACTGCCCATGACCTGGTGCTATGATGCATTCTGAGAAGACTGATTGGCCATGTGTGGGTCTGGGGGCACTTCCTAAACAGCTGAGAGCCCAGAACTGACTCACAGCCCCCAGTAGGTGCTGGGGGGAGGGTGCTAGGCTGCAGTTCTCAGAGAGTCCGGAGCCACGTGGTTACTCCCAGGGCTGGCACCCACGAAGGGCACTGGATGTGTTTTGGGGAGCTTTTTAGGGAGCCTTTTAGGGTCTTGGAATCTGGTCTTCATTAATGTTTTTCAGTAGGGTCTTAGTACATTAGTAATTTGCGCTTGTCATCTTGACAACTTTCTCCAATACAAAATCTACTGCAAAAATCTTTGCTTTTCATCCTTAGTTCTAAAAAGTGAGTTTTAGAGAATCCCTATTGCTGCGCCAATCAAAACATCATTTAAATGCTTCAATTATCCAGCCACTTCTGTGTTGCCTGCAAAGTCTTTACATATCTTCAGCAGATCTGGGGAGATGTCTGAAGTAGTCAGCTGACTTCATGCAGCCTAGGTGCGCTGTTACAGAAGGATTCTGTCAGTTCAACACTGGTTAAGTAAAACCGTGCAAAATAACATCAGAGAAACAAATTACCTATGACCCATATCCTCTGAGGAACCAGGTTTCAACCTTCCCTTCATTTTCTCTGAATGTGGGACTGTTGGAAGGCACTCATTCTTATGGACGTGGCTCACCCACTAACAGACACTGTCCTATCTAATTAGTGTTTCCTACATGATTATATAGCCTATTTTTCAAACTTCGCTATCACTATTTGTTCAAATTGCATGTTATTTCTTTTTAAGATGTTTATTATTTTTTACTTTTTAGACATTTATATTTTATTTTATTTTATTTTTTTTAAAGATTTTATTTATTTATTTGACAGAGAGAGATCACAAGTAGACAGAGAGGCAGGCAGAGAGAGAGAGAGAGGGAAGCAGGCTCCCTGCTGAGCAGAGAGCCCGATGCGGGACTCAATCCCAGGACCCTGAGATCATGACCTGAGCCGAAGGCAGCAGCTTAACCCACTGAGCCACCCAGGCGCCCCGCAGACATTTATATTTTAATATTTAAAATATTGCAAGCTAAATTATATCTGTTCACATTTCTCAAATGCCCATTTCAAAAGAAAAAGATTCATCAAAAGATGAATGCTCTTCTTGATAAAAAAATCATACATGTCATTTAGGAAGGCAGAGCACACCCAGATGAAATAATAAAAGGAAAAATTTTAAAGCAGTAAATTGACAGGTGTTAAAAGAATAATTCGCAAAAATGAACAAAGTTCAAGAGGAACTAACTAAAAAAATGAACGGAACCAGGCAGTATACTCAAAAAGACCTCTGGGAAGCAGTGAAATTTATTTTGGGTTTTGGTAAAGACACATTTGGATTAGAGAAACCTTGTGAGGGGACATGTTAGACAAAGTGGTAATTAACGTCTGTGAAGGGGAAGGAAAGCAGCTTTTATTTCTGATAGTTGTGGAACCATAAAAACAATTTGTTTCTTCTATTGTAAGACTTAGACTGTACAGCAGAACATATATAGCAAACAATCTATTACGTTTACTCTTCACTTCTTCCTTCTTATTTATTGAAAACCCCAGCTACATTTTTAGATGCAGATTAGCCTGCCAATGCTCTAATACTGACTGCTTTCAATTTTGTTCCCCCAAAATGTACTTGTTATATCATTTTTCATCTAATTCATTTCTGTATTTTTGGCTTTGTTCTTAAGAGAACAAAAATAAATAAATGAAATAATAAAATGAATAAAATAAATAAATATAAATAAATAAAATAATAAATAAATTAAAAAAAATTAATGCCATGTAAGCATGGCATTAAATAATTGTAGACAAAGTTTGTATCCTAACTAAATGATTCCCTATCTATCATCAGTTGTGGTTTTTTTCCCCCAACTCCTAAGTGGAACAAACTTTCTTCTGCAAAAATTTACTTTAGTCACAAAATGTGCTGTTTCTAGTCATTTCAGAGATAAAATTCCATAAACCCAAGTGAGCACTGCTGTTTTGTAAGTGCTGTCAGGTCAATGCTGGGGAGCGGAAACCAGCTTCTCCCCGTGTGCTCTGAAGTGGAGGCATCTTTTCTGCTTCTGACTGTGAGAAATGGCTGGATGAAAGCAGCAAAATATTTCAATGATGCAGAGCAAAGGTGACTTCCTGTTTTGTTTTAGGGTTTGTTTCCTTCTCTTCTCAATGAAGGCTGTGTTTTCTGACATTCTGCAATCCTTTTGCTGGGTGAAAGGGCAGGGTGCAGGGCCCCTGTAGGTCATTCTATTTACAATAGCCCTGGAGAAGGGAGAGGGGGAGAGGAAGGAGGAGGGACCGCTCATTAGAGTGGAAGGGGCAGACCAGGAGGGGATCTGTTTTCTATTTTCTTCTCTAGATTGAGCTAATTTGGATGGGAAGGGTTTGATTGTTGTCAGCACCATCATGATTACTATTACCTGTGTGGTGTCGTTTTCCTACCCAGTTCTCTCAAGTGTTAGGTGAAATCGTTGGTGATGAGAGATAAATAATTAGAGCCATTTTATTTTAATGAGTAAAATCAGAGGAAGAAGATATCCAAATACTTCAAAGCAGATAGTTTTTCATTCTTAACCTTGAGAAAACTCAAAAGTTCTAATTCTGCAGGGCAAAAAAATTTTTTTAAACCTGTTTCTTCTGGTGGCCTACTTGTAATTATGTGCATTTTTCTTTTCTTTTCTTTTCTTTTCTTTTCTTTCTTTCTTTCTTTTTTTTTTTTTTTTTTTTTTTTTGAAAGGCAGTTTCCCCCCACTTTGTTATTCATAATGCGGACTCTGTAGACCTAACCTCTGGGTTCTAAGCCTCCACCGCGGCCGGCAAGAGGCTGTGTTTTCTCTGACCTGGACATTTAAAGTGACATTGCTGCAGTCCACCCTCCTCAGGTCGGACTTTCTGCAGAGCTGGTGATCCGCAGAGGTCAAGCTGTAGTTTGCTGAAAGAGCCACCTCCAGGGAGGGAGGGAGCCTGGGCGGGCTCCCCAAGAAACAGTGGGGACTTGGGGTACTCCTCCGTGAGGGATCGGGGTGGGCTTCCAGCGAGGGGCTGGGGGCTCTTCTTTGGAGCCAGAGTGGGGACGGGGAAGGGGTAAATGTCTCAAGTCAGCGCCGTGTTGGACTGTAGCATCCTGGCTGCTTCTCGAGGCTTCCCTCCCTCTGCCTCCCACCGGCAGACCTCTCCTCCGTCCCCGCTCCCTTCCAGGGAGCCGGCGTCGGAGGGTTGGGACTGCATCGGGGGGCGGAGCTGCCTCTCCGGACGGGAGGTGGGAAAGTGAAGAGCCGCGGGTCGGAGGCGCGGACCTCGCGTCGGGGCTCCTGCGGCCGGCGAGTCCTTCCAGCAGCTGCGGCAGCCCGCGCCAAACGCTGGATCTTTTTGCTCAGCCTACAAGACTTGAGAACTCTCAACTGCCCCCTCCTCCCGCAATAAGATCTTTCCCTGTGTTTTCCTCTCCATCCCCCGCCCCCCGCTTCCGTTGGAGAATTTCATGCTTCTGTTAGCACCTTTTCGTAATCCAGGGGACGTGACAGTCCAGAGCTCCAAGGGCCTCCGCTGAATTCTACTTTTGTTTTTATTTCTCCCTCGCTTCCTCTTGTTTTCCTCTAATCGGATTCATCTGCGAAGTCTGGCGCTTCTGCCAGAGGGAGCAAGGAATAAATAGATGCTGCGGCCCCAGAAGGCTTAGACGTCGGGAAAGAACAGCCAGAGCGGCAGGGGCGGCGGCGGCAGGAGGTCGGCGGAGCTCGTGGGACACCATTGGGGGAATTTGATCCAAGGAAACTGAGATCGTCGGGGGAGGAGAAGCTCCCAGATCACTGTGTCCACTTGCAGGGGGTAAGAGGGGACGGCGGAGCGGGCCTCTCGGCGTGCTCGGCACTGCTCCACCCTACCCCGTCCTGCCGGGATCATGGTCTGTGGCAGTCCTGGAGGGATGCTGCTGCTGCGGGCCGGGCTGCTCGCCCTGGCTGCGCTTTGCCTGCTCTGGGTGCCCGGAGCTCGGGCTGCAGCCTGTGAGCCCGTCCGCATCCCCTTGTGCAAGTCCCTGCCCTGGAACATGACCAAGATGCCCAACCACCTGCACCACAGCACCCAAGCCAACGCCATTCTGGCCATCGAGCAGTTTGAAGGTCTGCTGGGCACCCACTGCAGTCCCGATCTGCTCTTCTTCCTCTGTGCCATGTACGCGCCCATCTGCACCATTGACTTCCAGCACGAGCCCATCAAGCCCTGCAAGTCCGTGTGCGAGCGGGCCCGGCAGGGCTGCGAGCCTATCCTTATCAAGTACCGTCACTCGTGGCCCGAGAGTCTGGCCTGCGAGGAGCTGCCTGTTTATGACCGTGGCGTGTGCATCTCTCCCGAGGCTATCGTCACCGCGGACGGAGCGGGTGAGTCCTGACCCGGCCCAGCCTCTCTCCTGACCTCCAGCCACCGGGCTCCTCTCTTCTCTTGAGTTTTTGTTACTTGCCTTTGGCTTTCTAATTCTGCCTGTTTTCTTGGGGTCGCTTCTCTTAGTCACTCCTCCGTGGGGCACCGCTTCTTTCTTCTCTCTTCCAGTTCCATGCCAGTAGGTAACCTTTCATTCCACTCTGGTCACACTTGTCAACGCTGACCCTGCCCTTTCCATCCTTTACGTGTCCTCGTTGCCACATCTTGGATGAGTGATGCTCCTTCCTTACTGTCTTACTTTGTTTACAGGCACTGCACTTTTCTTCCCGGATTCTCTTGCATTCTCAATCCTCCCTTTTCCATAGCTTTACTGTTTTAGCTGCTTGTCAAGATTGTGTGGTGAGAATAGGAAACTGAAGCACCATTTTCTTCTAATCATTAGAAATGCTTAGATAATTTCAGTAACCTTACTCTAACCCACAGATGTTAGTGGTATGTGTTTGCTCAAAGTCCAATTGGAGCAATTACCTTCACCTTAAATTTCCCCCTCCTTTCAATGAGATAAATTGTTCTTCTATTCCAGACTGAAACAGCTGTGAAACATTGCTATGCACTGCTAATTGGCTTCTGTGACTTGCTCCCAGCCACAGAGCTGGCGAAGGGAAATTGCTGGGCTCTTTTCACATTCCCACATGCCTTCAAGTCCTTTTGCAAGTGACATATGGATGAAAGGAGTTATATTTAAGGCGTGCTATCATCATTCACTCATGTAATATTATTTTTAATCTCACTCCTTATCCCATTGTTAAGCTCTGCAGATATGCCTTTAATACTTTATTTCATGCCCTTTGTTCTGTGTGTGCATCAACCACACATCTACCTTCATCTTTCCGTACCGGAAAGCTTGATTGCAGTTCTACATTTAATAGAATCAATCACAAGTTGTTTTCTCACTAGTGTTTGGTCTAATTATGACACTCATAACTCTGAAGACCCCAGCTACACCTAGTTCACTATGGTGCGTTTAATTCTCACTCAATATCACTCTTACCAATTACCCCCGAACTCAAATTTCACCCTTCATATAATTTCATATTTTTTGTGGTGGGTCCTTTTTCATCCCCTCCCCAGAGGAACTCTGTTACTAGATGCGATGACTTGATTGTCTTCTCTGTTCGTTTCCTGGGCAGCAGTATTTTCCTTCTGCCTCTCAGCTCGTCCAGCCTACACTCACGCCCTTAATCCATTTCTAGGTAATAGTTCCTGATTGTCAAGAGAATTGACTTGGAAAAATTGCTTTCTGTGCACCTTGACCCTCTTAATGGAAAGTGAACGAAGAGGCAAAAAGTACAAATAGCTGCAAACCCAACCCTGAACAGAAGGATTCCAGCAGCTTTTCGACCATCCTCTAGGTCTTATACAGACCTATTGTCTTCTTGATTTTAATCAAGAACTGAGAACTGGCTGTATACTAGATGCAGAAAGGAATGTATTTCTTATTAGTCTTTGGGCTAAGAGCATGCTCTTGAGCCTTTGTACTCACTAACTTTCCAGGCTGTGCAGAATCTGGAAGAGCCTGGTCAGTTGTTGCCCTGGCTTCCCAGACACTTAGAATCCGTTAAATGCTGGTGCTTCGCTCAGGCCAAGGACTAGGAATGAGGTGACTATGGCTCACTCTGAAATGCTTTCCTCCCCTTAAAGGAAAAGACTTGCTCTGAAACCTCTCTTAGAAATGGACCTCAAGTGAGAGAGGTTTGGCAAGGGTAACAGCTTTCAAAACCCATGGTCCGAATGGATGGGAAGCAGTTTTCCTAAGTGTCCCTGAATTACCTATCACTGGGGACCAAATGCAGAACAATTGCCTCATTGAAACACTCAAATAGGCCATGCATGGAAACAATTTGTCAGTCCGTGGGACCTGGTTTCTGAGCTGCTTTAAAATGCCATAATATATGCTTTGTTGACAGCATCCTTGCTAGAAAAATACGAAGGGTTAGGTGGTAGTGGGAACCATATTTTTGTGACCGTCTCCCTTTACCACAAGCTTCGGTGCGAGTCAGAGACACCGGTGGCAGGAGGGAGCCGCAGGGGAGGTGCGGATGGGAAACGGGGAGGTGCGGATGGGAAACGGAGAGGTGGATTCTAACCCCAAGGGTCTCCTGGCTTCCGAGGCCAGCTTGCTGAAAATTGCATTCCCTATCCTGGGTCAAACTGTCAGGCACCTGGAATTACTTAGTAAGTACCATATGTGGCCAGTTTAATTTACGATGCAATATACTCTTTGGTTCAGTGGGATATGATAGTTCATGAAGCCCTTTTTTTCTCCCTTTAGGTATAAACAGAATCACTTATGTTTTATGATTAGAATCCAGCTGAATAAAAAAATGAGGTCTCCCTGAATGAAAGGGGTCACCCTTCACATTCCTTTGATGCCAAGAGGATTTTGAAATCCTACCATTCACATGGGTCTGTTCGCTCCTAGCTCAGGATGATGCCACAGACAAGTTTAGGCCCATTCACAAAGCAAAGTCTATTGAAATGGAGTAGTGCTTCAAACTACTTTTTGCTTTCAAAATACTAAGGCCAACATACGTTAAAAAAAAAAAAAGTCTCCAATCCTGACCATTACCAACAAATTCACATTACATATTTTCCTTTTCCCACATTGTTTATTTACTGTAGAGCTGTGGCTTCACGCACAACTGCTTTATCTGAATGAAGACCTCTAGTCCAGTCTTTAGTACCATGTGGCAAGTCAGGAGTGTGGGCTGGGAGCCCAGCAAACCAGGCATTGAACCTGGACTCTGCTTCCTCTCAAGTGTTACTATGGGGAAATTCCGTAAGCTTTCTGATTGAAAGTTTTCTGGGCCGTACCGTGGAGACAGCCTGCCTCTACATCCCCGGGGCATGGTGAGGATGAAATGAAGCAGCCTAGTACCTGGGACATAGTCCCTAAACAGCCTGTGCTGCTCTTCCACCATGATAATTGTTGTTCTCTCAACATGAGGTTTACTTTTTGCTGGTCAGTGCAGATACAGCTTAGAACTTTCATCACTTCAGCTCCGGAAACCAAGCTGCACACCAGGAACCAAGTAGAAAAGCAGATTTTCCTTCTGAAGATATAAGCTTAATATTGCACTTTCTGCAAATGGACTTGGACCTCAGGCTCAAGAATAAATTCCTTTGGGAGCACCAGGAAGAAAGATGGAGTCTGAGGGATGTCTTAGTTACAAATAGTTTATCTTGGAAACGGAGAGATCAAGAATTTAAGAAAACTTATGGCATGATATTCACCAGCTATTTATTCAACGCCCATGGCTCGTCATGCCAAGGGCTTCGTAATCTATGCTCAGTCGTTGCTGGTTTCCGTGGCAGTGGTAGCTTGTCACCCCGGCTCTTGCTCAACACGTCTCCCGGCTGTCTCTTGCCTGCCTGCCCCACGCCAGCTTTCCCATGCAGGCGCTGCCGTGGAGTCATTCCTCTGTGCTCTGAGGAACAGGCAGCCTTTTCTTTAGGCCTGGTCTGCAAATATTTGAGGGGCCAAATACCAAGAAGGAAGAATTATTCAGTGTGATAGGAGGAAATGGAATGGAAAGGAGAAATGGAAATTTTAGATTAAGGCTGGAGAGAACACATTTCTGAGGACTGGTCATTCCATAAAATATTGAAAGGTACTCTGGATGGGGTAGGGACAAGAGTATCTCCGAGAGCTCTGGTATTTCATTATAGCTAACGGAATTAGTGGTAACAGAATCTTGCGTAGTCCCCAAGTCTGATTTTAATAATTCATTTTCTATTTCATTCCTATCAAACTTCCAAATAGTTGGTGCTATAAATAGCATCATTGACTCCCTTCTGTTTGGCCTTTGTCTTTCCATGAGGCGTATAGAAAGAAGAGACCGTTTTGAATAATTAAGAACTGGGTCTGTTTCTGCAGCTTCCCAGTTTTAGAGGTAGAGACCCTTAGTTGGAATTCCAGCTTTGCCATTAAGTTTAGGCCTTGAGCGAGTCATTTGAGATTGACCCTGGGAACAGAGAAGAACAAAAGAACTATTCATGTGAAGTGCCTGAGAAATGGCAAAGCAGAGGGTAAGTGCTTAGCAAAAACAGCATGCTCCGGGAGGGAAGAGGACGTGTCCTCTCAGGAGAGGGGTCTTTGGCAGCAACAGAATAAGCAAACATCTTCTGTCTGCTGTTCTAAGTGTGTTATGTGTATCAACATACTAAAATCCCATGGTAGGTACTATTATTTCCATTTTGAAGAAAAGGAAGCTGAGGCATGTAAGTGACTTGTGCAAGTTCATGAAGCTATTAAGAGGAAAGGTTCAAGCCAGAATCCATTCTCCACTACACTTCCCGTCTCATGGAGAAAGAGGTGATTCATAACTTAAGGAAGAATCTGTGTCTTTTGACTATCAGATTTCAGTTAAAGGATCAAATTTGGGGTGCCTGAGTGGTTCAGTGGGTTAAAGCCTCTGCCTTCGGCTCAGGTCATGATCCCAGGGTCCTGGGATCGAGCCCCGCACCGGGCTCTCTGCTTAGCAGGGAACCTGCTTCCTCTTCTCTCTCCTGCCTGCCTCTCTGACTACTTGTGATCTCTATCAAATTAAAAAAAAAAAAAAGGATCAAATTTTGTCCATTATATATTTTTTTTTCAAAGATTTTATTTATTTATTTGACAGAGATCACAAGTAGAGAGGCAGGCAGAGAGAGAGGGGGAAGCAGGCTCCCTGCGAGCAGAGAGAACCTGATGCGGGACTCGATCCCAGGACCCCGAGACCATGACCCGAGCCGAAGGCAGAGGCTTTAACCCACTGAGCCACCCAGGTGCCCCTGTCCATTGTATTTTGAAAGCCCACTTATGTGTAGTTTAAGAGAATAAAAGACAGCCCTGGACAGGGATTCCAAGAGATAAGAGATAAGTACTTCAGTGCCTTTTTGAGATAACAGAGTGCATTCCAGACTCTCACAGCTAACCCAGAGCCCCTCAATCTCATCATGCCACAAAGTGAACTCCTCATTTCCTTACCTCATCTGCCTATTCTTTTCTAGTATTTTTTATATGGTTGTGAGGCCCCATACACATACTCCAGGCCTGGGAGTCAGCCTTGATTTTACCCTATTTTTTTTTTTAAAGATTTTATTTATTTATTTGAGAGAGAGAGAGAACATGAGCAGGGGGAGGAGCAGAGGAAGAAGGAGAAGCAGACTCCGTGCGGAGCATGGAGCCCAACACGCAGCTCGATCCCAGGACCCCAAGATCATGACCTGATCCGAAGGCAGACGCTTAATTGACTGAACCCCCCAGGCACCCTGATTCTACCTTATTCTTTACCCCTTCCTACCCTGCATTCAGTAGATATCAAATGTTACTGGATCTACTCTGAATCTAATTTCCTCCCCTCCTTCTCTGATGTTACTCTCTTAGTTCGGATCTCAACATGTCTCACGTATTACGGCCACAGGAGAATAACTGGCTTGCTTACCCTCAGTATTGCCCCTCCATATTACAACAGGATGATCTTTCTGAACTGCAGATCTGTTGCTTAAAATCTTTTGGTGTCTGTCTCTAGCCTTCATGACCTCGTCCCCTCCTACTCCTCTAGCTTCATTTCTTCCTGCTCACACTTCTGTTTTAGCCACTCTGGAAGACTTGCAGGTCCCTTGGTGAGTATTGTAGTTTATTTCCATACTTCTTACACATGTTATTTTCTATGTGGAACCAACCTTCCCCAGCTCCTTTAGGAAACTTCTATGACTCCTACTAGAAATCCTTGGGGCATAAAACCTACTAATGCCTTTTAATGTAGGATGTAGGATTTTAATGTAGGATGATTTTGTTGGAATTCCTAAGTTGAATTTTCTGAAAATAATTTTTTTTGGATTATTTATGACCAGACAACTTTTTTTCCCCTCTTTTAATTCTAACAACTGATTTCTAAGCACTTTTAAAAACAGGAACATTTTCCTGTGAATAATAATGAAAGAAGAACATCACTTTCCTAGGTTCAGCTGTATCAAGGGTTCCCCCAGACCCAGGAGAAGAGATTTATTTTTCATTTTTATTTAAACTCTTCAACACTTAACAGTTACTTTACATGCGGATTAATATAATTTCTTCATTTATAGAAAGCTCATTTTTAAAAAGAGATTTATTTGAGAGAGAGAGAGAGAGTGTGTGTGCATGAGCAAGGGAGGGGCAGAGGCAGAGGGAGAGGGATTCTCAAGCAGGCTCCCTGATGAGCATGGAGCCCCAGGCAGGCCTGGATCCCATGAACCTGAGATGATGACCTGAGCCAAAATCAAGAGTTGGCTGCTTAACGGACTGAACCACCCTTGCACCCCAGAGAGATCATTTTTGTATGGATCAAATGCGTGTTATCATGATTATTGGACTCAGGAATAAAACCGTTGGCATGTTACTTTATTTTTTTTTTATTTTTATTTTTTAAGATTTTATTTATTTATTTGACAGGCGGAGATCACAAGTAGGCAGAGAGGCAGGCAGAGAGAGAGGGGGAAGCAGGCTCCCCGCCGAGCAGAGAGCCCGATGCGGGGCTCGATCCCAGAACCCTGGAATCGTGACCTGAGCGGAAGGCAGAGGATTAACCCACTGAGCCACCCAGGCGCCCGGCATGTTACTTTAACACTTGGTTACGATTGTCATGAATAAAGTCGTTGAATAGAATAAAAGTCATAAAATTAATAGTATATGACTGAGCAGAACCTAATGTTTTAGAATCAAGTATTTGTTGCCCGTTTGTTTTTTTTTGGTAGTTACTATCTTTCCTTGTATATAGCTTTTTAAATACCAGATGAATAAAAGTTAAAAAGAGATCAAAAAAGATCAAATCCCAGATGATGATTATTAAGCCTGAGAAAGTAACTCATTAATTCTAATTGGAGTGCTATTGTCCTAAAATGATATTGAGCTACTCCTTTTTAATTTATTCATGATACAGCCTATAAGGAAAAAGGACAGAGGAAGAATGTTACTTTCTGTTAGGATAAATGGATACTAAACTTGTTAAACATAAAATGTTAGTACAAAATTAAAACATAAAATTATGGAATTGAAATAAGAATATATAGGGGCGTGCAGCAAATTCAGCATGGTGTTTTGCTGAGGCACTCTTATTCACTAGAGGCTGAGTTCTTAACTAGAACCCAGAAGAACTTTTTATAAGTACTATTTACTGTGTGTTGTTACCATTTTCTGGGATTATGGTGGAGTCACTGGCCATTTCCACCCATGTCTATTGATTGCACTGGCTTGAGTGGTCCTTGCCTGGTATGCTTGCTTTCTGCTAAAGAACTGTTTAGTTTATAGGTAACAAAGGGCATGAGAATGTGGTCTGAATGTTTTCCTGATGCATTAAAAATTTAAATATATGCTAGTCACGTGTGATACGTCTATTTATTGAAGAGATGTATTGACTTCTGTTAGTTAAAACACAAGTGTTGCATGAATGCTTAATATGTATGTGGATTTTATTGGGTCAGAAATTTCGTGAGACTCAAAAACTTATTAAATCCTGAAATTTTGGGCACAGTTGAGGATTCAAGAAAGTGTATCATCTCTCAATCACACAAAAGAATAGATCTTGTCTTTATTTGATCTCTAAGTAATAGAGTGTGAAGGTCATGGCACTAATAAGAATCCACTTCCTTGAGATTCCTGGGTTCTTACTCAAATTAAATTTATGACCGAATTAGATTTTTATATGGGAAATTTTAAAATAATAATGAATAAATTATAATTCTTTCTTTATTCTATCACCTTTCAGATTTTCCTATGGATTCTAGTAATGGAAACTGTAGAGGAGCCAGCAGTGGTGAGTATATCACTATCTTTCCAGTTTTCATTTGTGTTCAAATTAGTCTTTGTAACCTAGATACTCAACTCTTATATGGGTACATTTGTGTCCTGTGTTTTGAAAGTAAAGTTAAACATTTTAATTTTATTTTAAAAGTTAGCATATAATAAAATTGACTTTTTCTCTTGGTCATTAAAAATTGCGTGGATTTTATGAGTTCTGCGGATTTTAATGCATGGATAGACTTGTGTAACCACTACCACGATAAAGATACAGAACAGTTGTATCTCCTCAAAAGAAACTTCCTCAGGCTATCTCTTCATAATGGCAAGCTCCTCTCACCCTTAACCACTGGTCATCGCTGATCTATTCCCTTCTCTAGCTTTGTGTTTTTGAGATGATCTTATAAATGGAATGGTAGAGTATGTAACCTTTTGAGTTTGGTTTATTTTACTTATCACAATGCCTTTGAGCTTTATTCAAGTTGTTGGTGCATGTAGCAATATCGATGTTTTAATTGCCAAGTATTTTATGCCTTGAGTCCATTAGTATTTATTTGGCCATTCATGTCTTGAAGGATTGTCAGGCTGGTTCTAGTTTTTGTCAGTCATGGGTAGACCTACTATAAACATTTGTGTAAAGGTTTTTGTATAAACATAAGTCTTCATATCTTTAGGGCAGATATCTAGGAATAGAATTACTGGGATTATATGGTAATGTGTTTAACTTTGTAAAAAACAGCCAAACTGTTTCCAAAATGGTTATTCAATTTTACAGTAGCGATGTGTAAGAGTTCCAGTTGCTGTGTATCCTTTTTGGCCTGTGATATTTTCAGGTTTTTATTTTCTTAATCCTAGCTATTTTAATAGGTGTGGAGTGGTAGCTCACACCTATTAACGTAGTGCTGTATTCTGGATATAAAGAACAATCTTTTTGTTCCTTTGATTTTCTCCATTGTTCCTCTTTTCAATTTTATTGATTTCCACTCAGTATTTCTTTCCTCTGCTTGTGTAGGATTTAATTTTGCTGTCTTTTTTTTTCCCCCTTAAGGTAGAAGATTAAATTATGATTTGAGACTTTTCTTCTTTTCTAGTATAGTAATTTAATGCTATAAGTATCCATCTAAGGATGGCTTTATTTGCTTTTTACAGAGTTCGATAGGTTTTATTTTAATTTTTCTTCAGTGTAAAATATTTTATAATTTCCCCTGAGACTACCTCTTTGACTCATGAATTACTTAGGATTATGCTGTTAAATTTGCTATTTGGAGATTTTTCTCTTTACTTTAAGTTGTTATATTTTATTCTAATTCCCCTATGACTAGAGAACATACTTTGAATAATCTTGATTCTTTTAAATTTGTTAAGGGTTATTCTATGGCCCAGGATATGGCCCAAGATATGATTTATCTTGGGGAATGTTTTATTTGCACTTGGTGAGAAAATATATATATTCTGCAGTTGTTGGGTAGAATGTTCTTTTATTTATTTATTTATTTATTTATTTGGGGGAGAGAAAGAGAGAGACAGAGACAGAGATAGTGAGACAGCCCAAACAGGGAGGAGAGAGAGAAGCAGGCTCACTGCTGAGCAAGGAGCCCAATGTGGGGCTTGATCACGGGACCCTGGGATCATGACCTGAGCCAAAGGCAGATGCTTAACTGACTGAGCCACCCAGGCATCCCAGGTGGAATGTTTTTTAAATGTCAATTAGTTTAGTTAATACTGTTGTTTAGTACTTTTATATTCTTTCCCATTTTCTGTGTACTAGACCTATTGATTACTTTGAGATTAATATTTAAGACTTCAAATATTAATAATAATATTTAATATTTAATTTAAGTCTTCAAATATTAATATTGTAGTCTTTACTATTTCTCTTTTCAAGGCTGTCAGGTTTGTTTCATGTATTCTGAAACTGTTATTTGGTGCCTCCACAGTTAGTATTTTTATGTCTAATTGGGGAATTGACCCTTCATCATGTAATGTCCCTCTTTATCTCTGGTAATTTTCTCTGCTCTAAGGTCTATTTTCTTTAATTATTAATATTAATAGTAATTAATTTATAATAATTTTTTATACTTTATTATAAATAGTTATATTAATTAACTTCAGCTTTCTTTCAATTAGTATTTGCAAGGTAATCTTTATCCTTTTACTTTTAACATACTTATATTACTATGTTTTAAATAAATTTCTTGTAGACCTGGTATAATTGGGTCATTTTTTTGTTGGTATTGGTATCTTTTGTCCATTTTACCAACCTTTGTTTTTTTATTGATGTGTTGAGACCATTTACATCTAATGTCATTACTGATATGTTTGTACTTAGATATACCATTTTATTATTTGTTTTCTGTTTGTCCCTTCTCTTTTTCATTCCTGTTTTCTATTTCCTAATTTATTTTGGATTATGTGAAAGTCTCTCTCTCTCTCTCTCTCTCTCTCTCACACATACATTTATACAACATATAGATATATCACAAGATATATATATATATATATATATATATATATATATATATATATATAATGAGAATATGTATACTTGTATTTTTTTTCTTTCAGGCATTAAAAATGCTTCTTTTAAAGATTTATTTATCTTTGAAAGAGGAGGGCCAGAGGGAGAGTGAGAGACAGAATCTCAAGCAGACTCTGTGCTGAGCATGGAGCCTGATGGGGGGCTTGATCTTATGACCCTGAGATCATGACCTGACCTGAAACCAAGAGTTGGAGATGGTTAACCAATTGAGCCACCCAGGAACCCTGACATTAAAAATGTTTTAACCAACTCAATAGGAGAATAGCTTACTATCTTTACACAGATATTTTTAATTTCTATTGTTTTCCCCCCCTATTTCTTGTATTTCTTCTGCCTGAAGAGCATCCTTCTACACTTCTTCTAGGGCAGTTTTGGTGGCAATAAATTCTCTTCATTTTCCTTTATCTGAAAATATCTACCTTTCACCTTTTCCTGAAGGACATTTTCACTGTATAGAATTCTGGGTTGGTAGTTCATTCAGTGCTTAAAAAAGTTATTCCACTTACTTCTGTCCTCTATGTTTCTCATGGAAAATTGGTAGTCATTCAAATCATTGTTCCCTTATATATAATGCATCAATTTTCTCTGGTTGCTTTCAAGAATTCTTCAGTCTTTAGTTTTTAGTAGTTGGATTATGCTCTGTCTGGACATTTGATTTCTTTAGATTTATCCTGTTTTAGGATTAATTGATTTTCTTGAGTCTATAAGTTTTTGCATTTGTCAAATTTAGGAGGCTTTCGGCAACCATTTCTTCAAATATTTATTTTTACAGCACATTCTTTTCTACTTCCAAGTCTATGACGATGTGAATGTTAGAGCTTATGTTATTGTCCTACAGGTCCCAGAGGTTCTGTTCATTCCCCTCCCGAACTTTTCTGTTACTTCAGATTAGATAATTTCTTTTAATCTTTCTTCACGTTCATTGAATTTTTCCTTGATCATGTCTGTTCTGCGATGGAGCCCATCCAGTAAATTTTTTATTTCAGTTAATGCAATTTTCAACATTCAAAATTTCCAACTGGTTCTTCATTGTATGTTAGATTTCTTTCTTGAGACTTTCTATCTTTCCATTCATTTCAAGGGTGTCCACTATTGCTTTTGGGGGAATTTTTATAAAAACTGCCTTGAAATTATTGTTGGATAACTTTAACATTTGTGTCATCTGATTTTTTCCCTGTACATATTGAGATTTTTCTGATTCTTCATATGCAGAGTAATTTATTGCATTCTGGTCATTTTGATTATTATGTTCTAAGAACTGGGGTCTTATTTAAAGTTCTATGAAGAATGTTGATATTTTTATTTTAGGAGGAATCAGTCTTGCTGCATTAAAGCAGCAAATTCTGAATTGTCTTCTGTAGGTTGTGCTTTCAGTATCAGTTCCATTGTCAATCTTTGCAATGCCTTTCAGGTCCACTCCATATGTATCCTACCCAGTGGTCAGTGTGAGATCAAGACAATGATCTATCCCATAGTTTAGTTTTCAAAGTCTGTAGTATACTGTTTAGTGTCAGATTTATATATACCCAGAGGTGAACCTACCAGTAAATAAACAATTTTATGGAATTTTTTCCACATCTCCTCCCTCTCTGTGGTCTTCTCAGTACTTTTCAGTTCATTGGGGGCTCTTCTTTTTGGTCTTTTGGCCAGAAAGCTGGAGATTTATTTATCCCACTCTCTGATGTATTTCCTGTGACTGACTCTGCATCTGAGGCCAGATGGTGTGCTCCCACAAAGTGATGAGATTTTGCCCTAGTCTCTTGACACGACATGTCTAATCAGAAAGGAAGGTTCTCCAACATCAGCAGTTTAGACTCCTGAGGGCCTCCCTTGGTGCAGCTATTGTTAGCACTGCCCCAGGATTGCTTGATGGATGGGGTATAAGAGAATGGAGTGTTAGAAGGCCCTTTTCCTATTTTTTGAGTCAGAACTAAGGGGCTTTTCCTGAAGGACTCTGATTGTATCATGCCACTTACAAGCAATGGGGCTGTGTTGAAATTAGGCTGGAGGATACCAAAGGGGAAAAATTGATGAGCCTACTACCAGTTTGATAGTATTTGTCTTCTCCCCCAATCTTCCTGCTACTATTTACTTCTTGGAGTCCTTAAGTAGTTGCTTCATGGATTCTGTAACTGTGTTCAGGGGAGAGACAGGGTGGAGGTTAGTTACTCCATCTTACCATAAAACAAGCTTTCAAATCAAATACTTGATTTGTATGTGCAAAAAACTCCCACAAATCATAAGCATGCAGTTCAGTGACTTGTCACAAAGTAAACACTCTTGTGTAATGACCACACAGATCAAGCTATATACCACTACTAGCACCTCAGAAACCTCCTTGTGTCTTTTCCAAATCGCTCCTTCCACTCTGCTTTCCAAAGATAACTACTAGCAGAAATTCTAATAGCATATATTAATTTTCCCCAACTTTGATCTTTTATGATTAACATATATGTGTGTATATATATACATATTGCAATTTTTTTGAGAGACATGTGTGCGTATGTGGCTTCCTTTGCTCTTTATTATGCTGTATATGGTAGTATTTCTGGATTTTCATTGTTGTATAGTATTTTATTATATGAATATACCACACATTATTTTAATGTTCTTGGATATTTGGGTTGTTTCTAGTTTTTATTTCTATGATTAGTGCTGTATTTGCGTTTACAAGAACATTATCACAGCAGTTAGTTACTATATACCTTTTCTATTTCACTTTCCTCTAGGAATTTGCATTGATTTGGGTCTGTGTATCCTGCCTTTCAGGTGTCTTTTTTTTTTTTTTTTCCAGATTTATTTATATTGAGAGGAAGAGAACAGGAGAGAGAGGGGTCATTCCCCTCCATGGCCTTGAGATTAGTGGGAACTTCTTTTCTACATTTGCTTTCATTTCTGATTTAGCCTCCACAGTCCACATATCCTTTCCTTTTGTACTAGACAAGCTTCCTTGAGCACATCCTATCCTTCTTTACAGCTCCTTGAGTTCTCAACACCTGCCATTCAAAGTAAAAACAAAAAATGATTATACTTTTACCCCCCACCCCACCACACACACACACACAAAAAACCTCCCCAGATTTAATGGTCTTTCAATGTGTTGAAGCCCTGTCATGATAAAAATATTTAATGAAGGAAAAACAGGAGGAAGTAGGTCATATAGAATAGTGTTCTTTCTCGGCTGTGGAAGATGCTGGTGGTGGGAGGGCTTAAGGGAAGATCTGAGAGTGAGAACAAGAGTTCCCAGTAGAAAGTAATCAGTCTGGTTTTATTTGTAGTGACCAATCAACAATCAACTTTGAATTTCAACTTTCCTCCTAACTTTGTTAAATACCATTAACTCCAAACTTCTCTCCAAATTCAAGGGAAAACAGAAACTTAGAGGGAAAATACCATTTTTTCCTACTGAGAATCCCATATCTTTAAACTATTAATGCTAAAACAAACCAGACTATTAATACCAAAAGAATCACTTTAATTGTTCACTTACCTGCTCATTCTCTGTAAGAATCATTCCTTCGAAACAACCGGAGATCATGTCCTGAGCCAAAATCAAGAGTCAGATGCTTAACTGACTGAGCAACACAGGTGCCTCTGTCTTGTAAAGTGTCTTGTACGTGGAAGTAGAATATTTATTTTATTAAATTGTAAATAAGTTTGAGACATCAATTTTCATTAGACTGAAACAGTATTCACTGTTGATTTCCACTGATTCTTGTCAGAGTGACAAGAGTTTGACCAGAGGCAATGTCTACCAAAGGTGCACAACAAACATTTATATTGTGAAAAACATAAGTGAATGAAAATGACTTGTTTAGAATTATTTCATTACCTTCTTGATGCAATTGAGAATGTTCATGCAGTATCATAAAATCAGCTGGAAATTATGGGTGTCCAGCCATGGTTCTATTTTAATGACCACTCCAACTTTATATTTGAACAAAACAAACCACAATTATATAGTACAATTGATAAGTCAACATTTTGGTCAAGTGCAGGCATGGGCTATCAAACTGTCCAGAAGTTATGGTTAGAATAATATAGTATTTCAGTGTGTCAGTGAAAGAAGATGGCATCAACAATACTATAAATAATTTACACAAACAGTTCAATGTGTAAAACTACTTGGAATGAATGTCCTTTCCTGGGTTTAGTGTTTACTGCTCCCCTTTTCCAAATGTTTTTTTGTTCCCTGGTATAATGGGAACGATGAAAACCAACCAACGAACAGGCAAAACCAAGCTCATTCAGCTTGTGCACTGACATATTCACATGTTCTGTAAAGAAAGTAGAAACTATTCACACTCAAAATTTTATGCTTTGGAAAAATGGAGCAGCCGGGTTGATAAAATAGGGAATGAGGAAGGTACAAAAACATTGTAACCCACATAACCCCATTTTCAAAAGTGTCAAGTTGTTTGGCCTGGAATTTGGAAAAGAAATTCTTTCACTCCAGTTAATTTATCCTTTGCCTGAAAGTTTAACAGTTCTTTTCTCCCTTTTCTCCTTTCCTTCATTCCTTTCCTTCTTTCTTTCTTTTTGAGATAATGACTTAGTCTGAACAGCTTCCAATTTGTGAGTGTGTTTTATTATTGTAAACCCACTGCCCTAATAAAGAGTACATCACCTCTAGTTTCCATAATGTGGAATTTGGGGAAAACCAATTTTAGTTCTTTTTTTTTTTTTTAAAGATTTTATTTATTTATTTGACAGAGATCACAGGTAGACGGAGAGGCAGGCAGATAGAGTGAGAGAGAGAGAGAGGGAAGCAGGCTCACTGCCGAGCAGAGAGCCCGATGCGGGACTCGATCCCAGGACCCTGAGATCATGACCTGAGCCGAAGGCAGTGGCTCAACCCACTGAGCCACCCAGGCGCCCAACAATTTTAGTTTTATTCCACTGAATCATTTGGTCTGTCAAGTCAACACAGAAAATGAAGGCAGGTATTCGAATGGTGCAACGAAAATACCTATTTTTTATTAAAAGAACTCTCTCAGCTTTCTACTTTGGGATGGTGACCAATTTATGAATTTTTGTATTTGAAAACCACAATTTTTTTCCAGGGAGGAGATATAGCTGGTCAATTCTGACACTAAATAATCACAGAAGCATAATCAAATTACTTTTCTGCTTTGTTGCCAAATATAAAATCACACTGTATTGACCTCTGAGGTTTCATCAGGTATATTTTCAAATCAGGGCAACATTAGCAGAATCCCCAGCGTAAGTTGGGTGCTCTAAAATGTTTCACTAACATCTTCCTGCCTCTATTTTAGAGGTGCTTCCGAGAAACTCTTCTGCGGGCTGAGGAGCATCCCCCTTTTGGGGATGGCCTAGGCTTGGGTAGTATCGATTCATTCTCTTTCTCCTTCTCTAAACTTCTTTCCTCCCCTTTGACTTCCTCCTAATTTGGGGAAGGAATTTAATTTTTTTCTTTGGTGCCAATGCTTATTGACTATAGCAGCTGAATTAACTTGGGGGCAACTTCTGCCCTTTATTGGAAAAAATTAGGATAAGTAAAAAGTAGTATACTTAAAATTTTACAATAGCTTACAAGTATATGCATTCCTTTTTTTTTTTAAATTACTTTGCAGTATTTGACAATTTTGACTCATTTTTTATTCCTAAGCATTCTTCTCAAGCTGTTACCCAAATCATGCTTGCACTTCTCCTGTCCCCCAGCTGTGGGCATCCTCCAAGGCTCTGTGCTTGGCCTCTGCTCCTCTCTCCTTACAATCGTTTCTTCCCATTGGATTGCATCCAGCTACATGGGCTTAGTTATCACTCTCATGACTCCAGGTCTTATCACTGTCAAGGGTAGAGCACCACATTTCTCCTTCAGTAAACACTTCTACCCAGTCACCTAGTTGTACTTCAAATACAACCTAGTTAAGAATTAAAGCTATCTTTGTATTACAGATTTCTTCTTTGCAACTTTCTTTTTTGGTATGTAGCACCATTGTTTTCTCAGGTCCCCAGTATGGAAACTTCATATTCAGCTTATTGGTCCATCCCCCCTACTGTTCATTAGAAATGTAATGGCCGCCTCCTTGTGCCAGGCATTCTGTATTCCCTGGGCATGGGGCGAGGGAGTGAGCAGTGACTGCACCTCCATTTTCTGTCCTCTTTTGTGTGTACTTGAGAGGGCTAGAGAGATATCTGATTTTTAAAAAAAGATTTTATTTATTTATTTGAAAGAGAGAGTGAACGTGTGAGAGAGCACACGTTGGGGGAGTGGGCAGGTAGAGGTATGAAGGAGAGTCAGGCTCTCCACTGAGCAGGGAACCCAGACACAAGGTTCCCTCCCAGGACCTTGAGATCATGACTTGAGCCGAAGGTAGACATTTAACTGAGTCACCTAGGAGCCCTGATACATGATGTTCTAAAAGACTGTGAAGCCCACTTTATGTTTTTGTTAATTGACTACTTTAGAATATATTGTTGAACATAACACTTCAGATCTCACAAGAGAAAATAGGCAAATCTCATTGACTATCTATATTTTGTATATCCTGAATGACCCTTGGATCCAGAAATGTTGTGAAGGACAGTTTATTTAAAAATTTCCAAAGACCTAAATCCTAAAGGAATAAACTAAATTTCCTTTTCTTATTAATACAGTGTTAGTCCTCTCAATCTTTTTTTTTTTTTTAAAGATTTTATTTATTTATTTGACAGAGAGAGAGATCACAAGTAGGCAGAGAGGCAGGCAGAGAGAGGAGGAAACAGGCTCACCGCTAAGCAGAGCCCGATGCGGGGCTCGATCCCAGGACCCTGAGATCATGACCTGAGCGGAAGGCAGAGGCTTAACCCACTGAGCCACCCAGGTGCCCCTAGTCCTCTCAATCTTAAACAGTTCCCTTTTACAAAGTACAAATTACTATGAATAGAGACCTTTATTACAATATTTGAGGTTTGTTTTTTAAGCTAAACTGAGCAAATGTTATTTTTGCTTTTTAAAGCCATATTATATTACCTCCGTTCACCATCAGCTGCATTGCATTTTCCACATACTGCTCTTATCCAAAATAAAATCCAACAGATTCTTTGCCTTATGCTTATGATTGGGAAATAAATATTATTTTAACATGTAATGAACAGCTGCTAAGTCATGGCACACTTCAGTTTATGGAAAAATGAAAGGAATGTCTCATGAATTTTTATGTTATTGGTACTTTATCAACGTATAATTCACCTACAGTAAAATGCATAATTGAGTGTATGGCACAATGAATTTTGGCAAATGTATACACCTATGTAGCTATCACCCAGATCAAAATAAAGAACATTTCCATCACCCCTCAGAATTTCCTTGGGCCCAGTCACTCACCCCATTGTGAGGAAAAGCATAGTAGTGTACCTTTGTGGAGCACAATACCAATATGATTTCTCAATTCTGTTTTTTTAATCTAGTTATCCACCCCCAACTAAATGTAATACATATAAAAGTTTCTACCTCTAGGAAAAAAATTAGTAAATTTTTATCTTTAAACTTAACACTTTTAAGTATAAACTTTTGACTTTAATTTTAAAATCAACTTGCAAATGATTTTTCTTTAGAAAATTGTCTCTTCTGTTTCACCAACTGCTCTTAAATTTGCATAAAATATCTTCAGCTCTTTTTGGTTTGTTTATATATTACCACTACTGCTAAGAGCTAACATTCAGTGAGTGATTTACTAAGTAATAGGCTTTGTGCCAAATTCCTCAAGTGAATTACTCTTTAAATTCTTAACAATAACCCTATGAGGTAGACAGTATTAGTTTAGAAATAAGTTTTGCCAAAGGTAACTGGCCCAAGGTCACATAACTGGGAAGGAATGGAGTTGGGATTCAAACCCACATGCCCTTAATCATTTTGTCATATTCTCTTGCATTGTAATAATTATTAGAATGGTCACATATGTGATCATTTTGGCTTGCTAAGTTTGATCCTTCCCATTTGAATATGTACATGACAATCCAAAGGACTTCGGTCCACCCGAGTCAAAATAGCAGAATCTGGTACTGTTGAAACGCCTGATTGCTTAATTTTGGACACCAAAGTTCTGTAGGTGGCAAGGAACCTAAGATAAATAGTGCTTCTCTTATTATTAGATGGTCTTTATATAGAATGGATTAAAAATCCCAGTGAATCTTGATTAAATCTGACATTTATGGGGCAGGCATACCAGGTACCATAAGTATTTTATGTGTATTTCCTCATTTAATTCTCCCAATAATTCTATGAAGGGTATGTCTGAAATTACCTAAGGGCATACTTACCAACACCTCTTATAGGTGGTTACAAATATAGACCTGGATCTCAGTAAAGAAGTCGTAGTTAAGAATATAGATATTCAAATTGTAAAAATTTATTTTTTTCTGTCTGTTTTAAAAGTTGTGGTGTGCTCCTGTTTTTTAAAATGGAGGGAAGAAGTCAAGTGGGCTTCTAAGGCCAAATGTCAAGATATAAAACATATAATACATTTGGTACAAATTAAAATTGCTGAAATTCTAATCTTGAAAGAATTACAGTGGAAATTGTAAAACAAAGAGAATCATATTTTCTTTAATCCCCATGTATTTTTTGACAATAGATTCTGCACACAGCTCTAAGATGTCTTCTCCTAGAAAAAGCAGAAAAATACTAACTCATAGACAGTAGTATTCCAAAGTCATGGTACCTGAAAAACTATAGGGGCTTTAGAATCTGGCAAAGGAAGTCAGTTATAGTCTTTTAGCTCTGGATTGGACCCAGCATTAGTCGATTTCAAGCAAAGGTCAAGGTTAGAAAGTTGTATCATCCTTACGTATGAACATAAATAGATTATACTAAGTAGTGAAGGTCCACTGATTTCATAGTTTTATATGATACTTATAATCTTTAGATCTTATGAAACCATATGACTCTTTAAAAATACTATTATCAATAAATGGACCCATTTTTATGAACAAAAGTTCAAATAAAGAAGGATGGCTTTCCTCTCTGAATTATGTTTAAAAGAAACCTCATTGTTGAGACAGTGCACTGGGGGGCATCTCCTCTGAGTTGCAGACCAGATTCTGTGGAGCTCAGCCATGTTAATTTTGCAAACTAATGTTTGTATGATGGTGATAAACTCCTATTTGTTTGAGGATGATGAGCAGTCTTCAATTTCATTAGCAAAGAAGTAGGAGATCATTGATTCTAGGAGAGTGCCTGAGAGAACCAAGCAAAAACATGAGGGAGACCTGCCAGAGGTGGAGGTCCATGGGTGCTCGTGGGATGTAGAATGCCATGTTATTCTGCAAGTCAGGATGTTACATTCCATCCTAGATGTTGAGGAGAATGAATTGTTCATATAAAACCTTCCCCACATTTGAAGAATTCTTTGTCACTTAATTTTGTGCAGCCTGCTCCTTTAACTTATTCATGTATTTTTTTTTCTTAAAGAAAAATGCCAAGACAGTTCCTTTACAACCTTTTCTTCCCAACAGTGGAATGCAAGCGAATCAATATCTAATGGTTTCTGTGCAAAGCTCAGTAAATAATAGATTTTATTTTGCCACTGTGGAAAGCAAAATTTAAAAACCTTGTGCAGTTGGGAAGCTGGGAGAGGAAGACTGCTAGCAAAATTATTAGCAAATTAAAGTAGAAATGATGATAATATTTCTGGCTCCATAAAAAGTCTGAGAAATTAACTATTTATACTAAAAGAAGGGGAAAAAAAGGAGGCTGTTGCAATCTGATTTAGGGTGTCAGGGACAAAAACATAATGAATAATGCATGTACTATATCCCTCCATGATTCTTTGCAGTTTCCCAGTTCTTGGGCTTTGGGGGATATATATGTAGATGTGAGTGAAAGCACGTTAGAGGATGAAGAATTGATTTAAGATATATTTTTCATGAATATGCTCTCATATGAATATGTTTGGTTTGAGTTAGCATAAATAAGTGAAAGGAAGTCTTTCCATATTTGAGTCTTGTAGATATAAATTTCCACTTTTCCTTTTATTCTGTTATTTTATTGAGCTACAAGTTACTTCAGCTAGGCAGATGTTTGCTTGTAACAAGAGCTAAGGACCCAAGCATGGCAAGGGTCACTTTTATGATAAGGCTTTGCCACCTCTGAGGCTAGCAGAGGTAAGTGCACTGTAAATGAATCAAATCCAGTTCCGAAAATATAATCACTCTGCTCCTTAGCTATTAGGAAGTGGCCTAGCTCTGCATATGTAGTTGCTTATATATAGTTATGTAAATACCTACTTGAAATCTTCTAAATTACTTTATGATTTGATGTTTTGAAAAATATCTCCTTGGGAAGGTTATGGAGTCTGTTTGTTTATGCTTCAAGTAAAGTTGTATGGTAACAACATCATATTAGACTCAATCCAGTGATGGTTGGTATAGTTTTGCCAAGAATTATTATTAGAGTATGAGCAAATTTCTGAAGAATTACAAATATATAGATAGTTTATCTACATGCATCATGTTTAAGAAATATCTATTTTTAAATGCTAGAAAAGCACAAATCCCCATGTGTATATGGGTGAGAATAATTTGTAAATCAAAGATCATAGCAGTTATTGCTTCAGAAATGGTCTCATCTCAAGAATAGCTCTCCTTAAAAAGGAACCCTCATGAACTGTTCATGGGAATGTAAATTGGTGCAGCCACTGTAGAAAATAGTATGGAGGTTCCTCAAAAAATTAAAAATAGGGGGGCTCCTGGCTGGCTCAGTTGGTATAACATGCAAATCCTGATCTCAGGGTTGTGAGTTCAAGCCTCCCATTAGGTGTAGAGCTTACTTAAAAAAAAATTAGAAACACCATGTGATCCAGTAATTTTATTACTGGGTGTTTACCCAAAGAAAACAAACACACTGGGGCGCCTGGGTGGCTCAGTGGGTTAAACCTCTGCCTTCGGCTCAGGTCATTATCTCAGGGTCCTGGGATCGAGTCCCGCATCGGGCTCTCTGCTCAGTGGGGAGCCTGCTTCCCTCTCTCTCTCTGCCTTCCTCTCTGCCTACTTGTGATCTCTCTCTGTGTGTCAAATAAATAAATAAAATCTTTGGAAAAAAAAAAGAAAACAAATACACTAATTTAAAAAAGATATATGAACTCCTTTGTTTATTGCAGCATTACTCATAATAGCTAAATAAGGAGGCAACCTAAGTGTCCACTGATAGATGAATGGATAAATATGTGGTACACACACACACACACACACACACACACACACACACTGGAATATTACTTGATCAAACAAAGAATGAGATCTTGTCATTTGTGACCAGATAAATGGACATAGAAGGTATTATGTTAAGTGAAATAAGTCACACTGAGAAAGACAAATATGAGTTCACTTACATGTGGAATCTAAAAAACAAAACAAATGAAAAAAAAGCAAAGCAGAATGGATCCATAAATACAAATAACAAGCTGGTTATTGCCAGAGGGGATGTGGTGGGGAGGATGGGCAAAAGGGATGAAGGGAGTGAGAGGTATATAGGCTTCCAATTATGGGATGAATATGTCACAGTGATAAGAGGCACACATAGGAAATATGGTCAATGGTATTCTAACAGTTATGTGTGGGGACAGATGGTAGCCACATTTTTGGTGAGCATGGCATAATGTATAGACTTGTCTAATTACTGTATTGTATATACCTGCAACTAAAGTCACATTCTGTGCCAACTATATTTCAGCAAGAAAAGAATATCTCTTTAAAAAAACTGTAACATTTCCATTAAAAATAAAGCAACTAAACAATAGACCTAGATATCTTTCCTTTTTTGACAAATGGGAATATAAATATTTTGTGAATAACAAAGTAATTATTGGAGTAGACTTCTTCAGAATAGCAACCAACATTGAAATTACCCATAATTTATTTATTTGAGGTCTTTATTCTAGAGAAATTCTGTGTTAAAAATTATCTGCAGAACAAGAGAAGTGCTGTGTGTAGTGTGAGAAAATCCTCACCTCTCTAATGGATGAGAATGACGTTGCTACTCTTGCTTTGTAGAATAGCACCTATCCCCATCAATGGTGATTTCTAGAACTTAAACGCTGCTAGTATGGTGTTTGATACTCTTCTTGGGACTGCTACTTTAAAACATGTTATCTATAAGTTCAACTGCAAGTAAAATTTATTTTGATTAGAAAACATCAGCTGGTCATCAAAAGCTTCTGCCTTTTATTGGTCTATGCTAACATAAAACATTTCTTAAACAAAATACTTTTATTGACTTTCTGTGATTCATGTGCTCTTTTTTCCTTTTTCTGTGTCACAGCATAGACAGATGCCATTTATGTTTAATGAAGCTTTCTCAGGCAGACTAGTTTAAAGAAATCTTTACACAAACTAAAATGCTTCCTGAGATAATTGTGTATTATTATCTATTTTTATATTGGCTTTAATGACTAACAACTTACCATGGTTATGATGCATATATGACATATATTTGTCAACTAATATATAAACAGTATAGTAATCCACTTTCCAAGATTTTAAGTGATTTATCCTATATATAAAACATTTTGAGACAATACAAACTTTAATTACATATGCCTGTCTTATATATAAAATGTACTCTTGTCACTACTCACCAGATTTAAAAAGCATGGAACTTCTCATTTTTAAATTATGTATCTAGTAACTTCTTCCAATAAGTATAAAAATACCATTGAGTTAAATAGCAGTTATTTGGCCTCTAGATGGGACTCTTGGCTGCTCTTAAGAACTTTACTGAGTTCACTGGGTTGTAATCAAACCTACTTACTGAGTTGCTTTTAGATCAGGAACTAATATTTAGAAAAATGACCTGTAATCTGTAAAGTATATATGAATGCAGGTGGGACCCCACAGAGGCAAACCAGTTACCTGAGCATCAGCAGGAAGTTGCCTTTCAGTAGGCATTGATTCTACTTCCACAGGCACTAAACATACCTCTTTCAGGATTCGGGGTTCATGCCCTCTTCATGCGTGGCAGTGAACAGGGTTTCCTCAGGATTTGGGTGGTTTGCTGAAGAGGAGAAGCTTATGAACATATTGACATTAAATAAGAGGCTAGGTAAATAGAAGTAACATGAATGTAGTCCCAGGAGAAAGAGATCAGACACATAGAATGGTGAAGAGCCTCCTCACCACCAAATTTGGATCGAATCTTACCAAGAAAAATGAATGACTAAAAAGAGAGCTCATGGTGAATTTTGCTTATAGCGAAAATGTTGTATTTTTCAGAACGCTGCAAATGTAAGCCTATTAGAGCTACACAGAAGACCTATTTCCGAAACAATTACAACTATGGTAAGGATAACTTCATGGTTGACCTATAAACTGATGTGCTGAGAAAGGGGTGTGTGTGTGTGTGTGTGTGTGTGTGCGCGCGCGTGCATGCACGCACGCTTGTGCATGAGCTTGTAGGGCAGTTTAAAATTAAGGCTTAGAACCAAACAAGGACAACTTTCAAGCACAAGTTTACTGTTCCTCCCGAGCAATTAAAATGTCTCATGGGCAAAATTCTTTTTTTTTCTTTTTTCTCATGGGCAGAACTTTTAACAAATGCTTGATTTTACAGCAGCTCAGGCTGCGTTGCTGCCATCTTAGAACCATGTAAGTAAGTGAGCACCCAGAGCTGCGTTTCAGACGAGGTGGGAGGGACACTTCTTTCCCTGACAGGCTAAGGAGGGTTGGAGCCTGAGTGTCTGGAGCTGCCCCAGTTTTTCAGTCGTGCTTCGAAGTCCGCTTCCCCAGAGCGCTTTGATGCATAAGGGACTGCTGGGTAATAGAGGACAGCTTGGTTTCTCCAGTCAGTCTAGCTCCTGGAACACACTGACAGAACTGGAAGGTAACACTGGCAAAAGTTGTTAGTATTCAATTAAGGAAATGTTTTTTTGTCCAGCTTGACCAAGAAAAGTGATGTTCTGTTAAAATATTAACTGAAGAACCACCCACTCACTCCAAATGTAGCTGCCAGACTTAACTGAAGGAGGAAAAACCTCCTGTCTCGGTAGCAGGTACTGTGCTGGGTGGTTCCTATACACTGTCCTTCATAGTTTTTTCAACTGCCCCAGGAGGTGTATTATTATGCTAATTTTATCAGTGAATATTGAACCCAGATTGTCCTTTCTTATTTAGAATGTTCTTTTGGGCGCTGGCATGCTTCAGAGTCACAGATATAAATTCCTATTATATTTGAAAGGCTCAGAGTTTTCCAGCTGATAAAATAAGAGACAAATCAACATTTGCTGTAATGGATAGGCATTTTATTGTGATTTTTTTTTCCCCTAGCATCTATGAGGTTAATAAAGGTCATGTGACTATCCCTGAAGAAGATTGCTGATGCTGAGCCAATGAATAAAAATATGACAATTAAATAGATTTTTAAAGGAAACATTATTAAAATAAGAATTTATTATCAAATTTATGTGCCTTATTTTAGAGGATAGAGGACATACAGCACAGATTTATTTTTATTTCTATACTGTTGGGAATCGGAAGGAGAGAAGTTGGTTAAGACTCTGTAAGAGTAATTTTTGATATCTATGAAAATACCGTGTCTTAGAAGGTATAAAGTAGAAAATTCTCAGTGTAAATAAATCTCTTTGAAATAAATGTACTAGTTTCCCAAGTTTTTCTTCAATGAAATCAATTTTTATTTTTTGCTTACTACTCATCTTAAGAGGAATCTAATTTCTCTTAGTCAGTGGTAGATGCGCTTTCCAAGGTTGGAAGGTCATGTTTTTCTGAGAAGTCAAATACCTGGCGGCTCATCTGAGAACCCATTCCTCTAAAAACTGATGTGAAAAATCACAAGGAAATGGAGGTCTCGATTTTTAGGAGATAGTTTTTCAAGACTGAAAAATGTTATGTGAACTTTTTAGTTATACTAAAAACAAAAGCGTAATAAAAAATGTTATTTCAAGGAAGTTTAGTTGACTTTGTATTTATTTTACTTCTCTTATTATTAATTTTTACTTTATCTCACTTTCTTAGAGCTGTGGCAGTTGGTCCTGCTATTTTGGTTAAAAGTTAAAATACCAGTGGTTACAAGTCTGAGTGAACATTATAACGTAAAATGGAATACAAGTCACAATTAGTGGGAAGGAGATCATTTCTTCCTCATAACCAAACAATAACCAGGTTGCCCATAGTTGAAGGGTTTCATGGGTCTGTAGCTACTACTTAAAGCCTCTTTGCGGGGGGAAGGCAAGCACTCAAATGATTAAGTAGAAGGAAGAACTCTGATGCAATTTAAATTTTAAAATATGTTGATTTTTATCACCAGTGTCTGCCTGTGACTAATGAGAAAACAAAGTTGGGGGTGGGAGTAAATGATAATTCAGACAACCTCTGCTTCATTCAGATTAATTCAGTAAAAGCTCTTGAGCTTTAACCAAATTACTTGAATAATAAAGTAAGTCTTGTAGAGAGGTATTTATTTTGGAGTGGGTACATGTGCTAAAAATTTCTAATGAAAATAGTAGACACACTGGGTAAATAAATCATTAGTTAGAGAACATTTGCACAGTTTGCTAATCTCTAAGAGTTGATGGAGGCTCTGAAGCACATTTACATAAACCAGGACACAAAAAAATGTCTGCGAGCCAGGCTTGTCAATTTATCTGAATCTCCCAAACGCCATTTCAAAAAGGGTAATCTTATTTTTTTGTTAAAATAAAGATGCGAGAACACGAAGAAGGGATTCCTTTGCTTGCAAGTTAACACCAAGCAGGGACAGCTGGGTAGTTCTATTTCATTCACGGTAGTCCTCATACTTTCTCCGGAAATTGAAATACCTGTGGAGCAAAAATAAGGTTTTGTCCTAAAGATTTTAGAATCAGCAACTTAATTTCTCTCATTCATATGTCCTACTGGTAGAACGTTGAACATTTCTGTATGAAGTCGGGGCATTGATAGGAGGAATGGCTTATTGCTGGCTTTACGTTTTCGTGGATTACTTTTTTCCATTCCTTTGTAATCCAAAAGACCCTAAAATCTGTGGGAAGGAACTCAGACAAAAGTGATTTGCAGAGATATGCCTAAGAGGCTTTTGAAAAGTGGATTCATTTAGATACGTTTTGTCTTCCTCTCTGTAACGTCCCTGAATATTGGACTAGAGAGCTGGGCCAAAAGCCACTGGCTTCTTGCTAATTGACATTTTTACTTCTTTGCAGACCTTTTCAAAGCCCTCCTTAAAAGAGGGGGGGGGGGAGACAAGCTCATTTATCAGAAGAAGGAATCTAAAACATTTGGCTCTTCCAGAGGACAGAATATACAGATTAGAAGCAGAACCGTACTTTGTAGATTCAGAGTTAAATACTTGGACTTTGCAGCTGAGCTGGTTACTTTAGGGGGGTTCATCTTTATACTGAGAAGTGAAGGTGGCTTTTGTGAGCTACACTGGGTGTCAGGATTTCCGTTGAGTGAGGTACATCATGCAATGAACTTAGTAGACCATGTTCCATAGCTCATGAAGGGAGGGAATGTGGGGGGTCTGACTTCAAAACACATGGAGCTGTGGTAGCAGTTCTTATTCAAGAAGAAAATGTAGTATACCTACAGGAGAATATAAAAGATAATCTGTACTGAAACAAAGGAGAAAGGAGCTGGTGTCTGAATAGTCCCTAAGATGAGCAAGGTGGAGAGTTTGCAGAAGCAGCTGGGGAACACTATAGAACAGGGCTTTAAAACACTGAAGAGGCCCCAACTCTTTAGAAAATCCATTAATACATCTGATAGAAACAAAACATATCAAATACCAGGTCTTTACACAGAGTGAAATTAATATAAATTCCTGTTGGCAGCAACTCAAAGCACATATGTACACATTCAAAATAAAATTTTGGAGGAAAATCACCTCACAGTCACTCAACCTTTGATTATCTAAGTGGATTTCTCACAATGAAATACATGCACACACATATGCCTACACACACACACACACACACACACACACACACACACACACACATGTATGCATACTTGAATTGGAAGGGGATCGGGGCTGAAGAGTAAAGGGGCAGTTGTGTTATGTAGTGTGTCATTCACTACCATCTAAGGCAAAAAAATCTGGGCAACATTTTTGAATTGACTAGAAAGGAGCCTACCTGTCTTTTTTGATTAGGGCATTATTGTGTATCATATTACCACATCAGCTTTATTTTCTTTTATCTAGTCATTCGGGCTAAAGTTAAAGAAGTAAAGACCAAGTGTCATGACGTGACTGTTGTAGTTGAGGTGAAGGAGATTCTAAAGGCTTCTCTGGTAAACATTCCAAGGGACACCATTAACCTTTATACCAGCTCTGGCTGCCTGTGTCCTCCACTTAATGTTAACGAGGAGTATATCATCATGGGCTATGAAGATGAGGAACGCTCCAGGTAATTCACTCCCTAAGGATTCAGAATAATTGCTGTGCTTCTCCTTTCTTTTATCCTATGCATTTCTCTAGACCTCTTACTCTGGGGTTCTTACCTGGGGCTCTGTCTACCTTCTAGGGAGATAGGCTTTTGTTGGGTCCCTCAATGTAATGTTTTGGATAGAAAAGTGTATGTGTGCAATTTGTGGGTGTGCATTTCTCTGGGGAGAGCGGTCATAACATCATTTCTTCTTAAGGGAGTCCATGACTCCCAGATTGCTAAAAATTACTGCCCTAAACTTGGCGGTCCTACTCTAGAATAAATAGTAAATCTTTCTTGACAATGATTCCTTGTGTTTTTCAATAATGCATTTTAATTTTCGAAAATGGTTGCTTCTTTAAAAAATACAGATTACTGTTGGTGGAAGGTTCTATTGCTGAGAAATGGAAGGATCGACTTGGTAAAAAAGTTAAGGTAAGCCTGTATCTTATGTTCAAAGTGATACATAAAAATAAAAGTAGAAAAATAGTCATTTGTGATTTACATGAAAGAGTTGCACTTAAGAGCATGAGAAATACTTAAAGCTGAGACGTATGTGTCTGTCTGTCTCTCTGTCTGGGTCTGGGTCTCAAATTCTGAGGATGGAGTTTGTTTTTAATGTCAATTTAATTTAAGGAGTGAATTCTTTGTAATGTATCAGAGATTTAGCCATAATAAATCTTCTCACAGTGAGAAATCTGACTATGGTTAGTTTAGTCCTGGTTGGGTGGCTCCACATTATCCTTAGGGCTACAGGATCATCATTGCTTCCTGTTCTGCCATTTTTAAGGGAACTGCTTCCATGCTCATATTCACCTGGAGGTCACAAGATGGCTGCCCACCTCCAGCATCCCACCTATATTTCAGAGAGAAAAAAGGGGAAGTAGAAAGGGCTTTCCAAGTGTCCCATTTGGCAATTTGTACTTAGGTTTTAGTCTCCCTTCCATCCCTACCTGCAAGAGAAGATGACAAGTGTCGTTTTTTAGCTGGACATATTGCTTCCTTGAACAAATTGCAGTTCTGTGAGTCAAAGAAGAAGGGGATAATAAATGATGGGCGGGAAACTACCAACTTCGTCTCAATTCATAGACACCAATTCCTCTGTACAAGCTGCAGCCACATTCATCTGTATGTAAGAGATCTGACCAAATCAGTCTTTATAGCAGTAATGGAGGTTTATTTTTAAGCCAATGATTCTTAGATTCTGGAAATGAGGTGTTTTTAGAAATCACAGTAAATTATTATAGAAAGTTAGAAGGTTTCATTTCTTCTTACTATACTAAGCAAATCTGCCTCAAAGAAAGGAATGTATGCATAGAATGGCAAAGAATTGAAAAGTGTGTGCGTGTGCGTGTGCGTGTGTGTGTGTGTGTGTGTGTGTGTGTGTGTGTGTGTGTAGTGGGCAAGGAGGGAGAAAGAAAGAGTGGGAATTGTACCAAACATAATACATCCCCTTCCTTCTGTGAGTCTGAAGGCTTGGGAAACATTTACAGGGTAAGTTAAACACCCCTGGGCAGTTTATCTTATACATCTGGCACTTGACAGAGCAGACACATTTCAGTTTAAGTGACCTACAAAAATGTAAAGGGCATTAGTTTTCAGGGAGAAACTACCCTTTGGTAAGTTCTTTTTTCCCCCCAGTATATTTGTCAAAGTGAGATGTATTTCAGGTTCAGACTTACGGGAATTCTCCATTTGTGTCTCTTTTCAGTTACTTTGGTGTTTATTAAAAAAATGGCTCTTTTTCAGGAAGTTGGAATCTCTTACTGTCCTTTTAATTTGGTTTTCTGCTTGCTAATGCAGAACAGGAATTTGTCCTAAATTCCTGTACCAGTTGGAAGAGTTTTCAACATCCCTGCTGCAAAGCATGTAACAAGGCTTTCTGCTTCTCTTTTGGTATACCCAAACAGCGACCATCATGTAAAGACCCAGGACACATGGCTGGTTTATCCTATTTCTTACACAAATATATTTTCCATTGCTTTTTACAGGGGACTCTCAGAGTTACTATGAAGTCCTTATATTCTCAGTCTGGATTTAAACATGCTAAAGGGAAGAATTAAACCAAAATGTGAACAATTTTTAATTCACATGCAGACACTCATGGCTAAAGATCTTGGGTAGAAAGTCTCTTTTGTCTAGAATTATTGAGATTCTTACTTTAGTTTTCCTGTCAATATGAGGATGTGAAAAAAAGTTTTAGGGAGGATACCATTTTTTTCCCCCAAATAAGAGTTGCCCTTTTCAGCTGATTTCTTTTTCTTTTTTGCTCAGTGAATAGAATAAGAATTTAATAAAGACCTTCTTATGATTTTGCCATACAAATTGTTGTTTACCTAAGTCTCTGGTGTAGCAGGATGTTCAAATCAAAATATTTGGTCTGCCTTGGGGAGCTGAGAATCAGACTATTTTTTAATATGAAAACAGTAAGATTGTGTAATTAAGTAGGCTAGAATGAAGAATTATTTGTAGTAAATGAAAAATGATAATTTATTATGTACTAAGCCCTTTATATATTGTTAAACTTCAGAACAGCCTTATAAGTCTGCTCTATTAATTTCAATGTGTTAATGACAAAAATGAGGTTTAATAAGTTCAAGAAACTTTCCACAGTAACTGGTAGAAGTAGAATTTGAATTTGGGCCCTCTGACCTTAGCTCCTTGCTGCTCATTGTGGTCTCTGCACCAGCAACACTGGCATCACGGGGGAGCTTTCTAGGTATGAAAATTTTGGGCCCCATCCCAGACCTACCGAATGACAATCTACAATTTTAACAGTATCTCCAGGTTATTTCTATATTTATCAAAATTTGAAAAGTACTGTTGTAGTCCTTATTCACTACCTGTAATATCCAAAATATAACTTCCTTTTAATTTATTATTTTACATGTAGACCCTCCTGGCATTGTTATTATGGAATATTAGTGAACTTGATTGTGGGTGTTAGAAACATTGTGAACATCTGCTTTGTACAACTTTGAGTGTAGACCCTCATCTGTTGTGATTGTTGCACTTGATAGAAATTACTTGGAAATACATTTTTTAAAGGATTTTATTTATTTATTTGACAGAGATCACAAGTAGGCAGAGAGGGAGGCAGAGGGGTGGGGTGGGGGGGAAGCAGGCTCTCTGCTGAACAGAGAGCCCGATGCGTGGCTCAATCCCAGGACCCTGAGATCATGACCTGAGCCAAAGGCAGGGGCTTAGCCCACTAAACCACCCAGGTGCCCCTTGGAAATATATTTTTAAGAGATCCCATTTGCCCCCCAAATTTCCATTTTTTTCACTGCTTAAATCACATATGTCTTAAAAGGCTAAGTTCTGACCCATCATCAGAGAAAATGAAAAATAGCACTTCAAAGTCTGAGTGTCTTCCATTCATTGCCAGACTTATGTATATTACCTCCATAAATACCCACAGGTTTGGACAGAACCATTTGACATGGAAATTTTAAGTTTAAGGATTGATAGGAAAACATGGCTGACATATTCCAGGTGGCCAATTTTGTGCTTTTTATGGTCAGAGAATTGTATCCGTATAGCATCATCTGATAACAAAACTTTATACTCTTTTATGATCAGAGAATTATGTCTGTATAGCATCTCAGGAAAACAAAATTTTATACTTTTGGAAAATGCTTTTGCGATCGGACTTTGCGGTCTTAAGTTGTTAGAATAATAGAAATGATAACCCTGGCGATATGTGCCTATGACCATTTAATGTTTTATATTTCACAGCGCTGGGATATGAAGCTCCGTCATCTTGGACTGAATAAAAGTGATTCTAGCCATAGTGATTCCACTCAGAGTCAGAAGTCTGGCAGGAACTCCAACCCCCGGCAAGCACGCAACTAAATCCTGAAATGCAGAAAGAACATCAGTGGACTTCCTATTAAGACTTGCGTTGCTGGACCAGCAAAGGAAAATTGCACTATTGCACGCCATATTCTATTTTTTACCACAAAAATCATGTGGTAACTGATATTACTTCTATTTTCTCTCTTGTTTTCTGTTTTTCTCTTCCCTCCCCCCACCTCTTTTTTTGTGGTCTGAGTGCAGATCCTTAAATATATGTATTCTGTTTCACTAATCCTGGGAAAACTGTTCTTTGCAATAATAATAAATTAAACATGTTGATACCAGGGCCTCTTTGCTGGAGTAAATGTTAATTTGCTGTTCTGCACCCAGATTGGGAATGCAATATTGGATGCAAAGAGAGCTTTCTGGTATCCACAGAAAGCTAGATATGCCATAAAACAGTCTGCTTATCTAATTGCAATTGCCTCATTTTCACATGCCTTTCGGGCATTCTCCTCACGCTTAAAAGTTCTGAATGTTTATAAAGGTAAAATGGCAGTTTGAAATCAAATGCCACACAGGCCAGGCAATCAAGCACCAGGAAGCATTTATGAGGAAACGACACACAAGATAACTTATTTGCAAGATCGGCAGGAAGCAAAATAAATAGTTCTAGGAGCTGGGGAAAGAACATTTCACTTGATTGAGAAACACCACTGAAACCAGTGGCTGTTGGGGTGTAAACAGTAGCATTTTTCTTTGGGCAATACATTTGGTTTGTTTATGAATATATTAATCAGCATTAGGGAAGCGAATTATAACTAGACATCTGCTATTATCGGCGTAGCTCTGTTAAATTTTCTTCCCTTTAAATAAACTCATTGGTGTGAGTCTTTTTTTCCCCACCTTTTAAAATAAATCTTGACTTGCTGCGTTGACCAGGAAAAGAAAGTATGTATGCATGTGCACCGGGTGTTATTTTTGAAAGATACAGAGCTCTATAAAATGCTGTAGTTTGCAGGATGGTAAAATGTGGGAGGGTGTGCCTATGTGTATGTGCGTGTGTATGTGTGTGTGCACTCACACCCAAGCTGGACTGAATTACAGGCCTGTACTTTATCACTTGGATTTGTGCTGTTTAATGCTCAGTAAAATATGCCTAATAAAAGGAATTCTGGTTGTCAGGAGAACAGTTTTTCTGACTTTTGAACCACATGCACAATCTCACTAACCAAGCTGCAGTGTCCCTAGGGACCTTGGGGGGACAACTGATACTTTTCCTTCTTTCCTTCTTCTAGCCAGGTTCTTCTCTTCAATTTACATATTTCATATTAGCAGAACCAAATTTCTAAGCTATGGCATGCTGAAAATAAAACATTTATGAAGCAAAATGGTGCTGTGCTTCCTTCTACCAGGGCAATCGTGCCAGAATGAAATTCTGGAACAATCATTTCCCCAAATAGTTAATAATTCCTCTAAATTCTCCCTTTTGAAAGTAAGAGATCATCCTGACATTCTGGCTGTTACTTAAGCCCCTGCAGTTTGGGAATCTCAGAAGAGTCGCCACTTTTGCCCCCTGTGAAGATTGTATGCTTTTTGAGCTGCCGAATGGTTGCTAGTGGGTAATTTGGCCACTTGCTCTTTGGGGTTTATTCTCAAATGGCTGGGGAAGGTGCATCTTTTTCTAGATGCTGCTGCCATAACCTTAAAAAGGTGAGTTTGGGGGCACCTGGGTGGCTCAGTTGTTAAGTGTACTCAGGTCATGGTTCTGGGGTCCTGGGATCAAGCCCCGCATCAGGCTCCCTGCTCAGCAGGAGGCCTGCTTCTCCCTCTCCCACTCCCCCTGCTTGTGTTTCCTCTCTCGCTGTGTCTCTCTCTGTCAAATAAATAATTTTTTAAAAAGGTGAGTTTGGGGGTGCCTGGGTGGCTCAGTTGGTTAAGCGACTGCCTTCGGCTTGGGTCGTGATCCTGGAGTCCCAGGATCGAGTCCTCTCTCCTTAGCAGGGAGTCTGCTTCTCCTAACCCTCCCCCGTCTCATGCTCTCTCTCTCTCAAATAAGCAAATAAAATCTTTAAAAAATTTTTTTAAAAAAAGGTGAGTTTGGGTGTCACAGGAGAGTCATGAAGTGGCACAAGGGAAGACCCATATCTTGGGATTTCTCATTGTGGTGTTGACGCCTCAACTTGAGCTTCAAGGATTCAGAACTGGAAAGTCATGCTTCTTCAATGTTCTATTTCTTTCATGTGTTTTTCATGTTCACTATGGGCAGAAGGGCAAGAATGGACTGAAGGAGGTTGAAAAGAATTGGTTTCTCAAATCCATGAAATGTCATCTCTTCCAAAGCATAGTAAGGAAGACTTTTTTTTAGAGAGAGTGTGAGAGAGAATGGGGGAGGGACAGAGGCAGAGGGAGAATCTTAAGCAGGCTCCATGCCCAGGGTAGAGCTGGACCAGGGCGGGGATTGATCTCGCGCCCCTGAGATCACAACTTGAGCCAAAATCAAGAGTTGGTTGCTTAACCAACTGAGCCACTCAGGGACCTCCCCCATAGTAAGAGGAATTTTAAGTGATGAAATATTCTGATGTACAGTGGAAGACACAGACGTGTCCAGGCCCTGCAGTATTTTTTTCAGGGTTGAGAGAATAGCTATGGTGGTGGTAATAATTAGTTTCTATGTAGAGATGTGACATAGTTTATGCTCAGAACATATACAATTATAGTTATAAACAAAAGAGCACTCCATTTTTGGATTCACCTGTGTTCTCTGCCACGTTCCCTTTAGTGATCTCTACTGGCAATGCTTGATTTTGCTCATTCTATGCACAGCTCTGTCAGCAAACTTTCCAATGATATGAGGTCTGTGAATTGTGGTGTTGATAATGTGCTCCTGGTATTTCGCTACGATAGTTGCAATATCTTCATTAATAAATTATGTACAGGCCTCTCTTGGGAGATAACTTGATTTTCATCATGATGGTCGTGTTTCTAATCAGACTGCAAAATCATTTCCACTCTCCAATTGCCATAATACACATACATCTTATTCGTGCCTCTCTACGGGCTTTTCTGACATGTACTAACTTTCAAAGCCACTAAAAATTTAATATATATGCACCTTTGTGGGTAACCTTGAGATCTAAAGAGTTAATTTAAAATTTCTTTGAGCAATTTTGTTCACCTTCAGGATTTTAATTTCCCCAGCCCAAGTAACAACACCAAAATGTTAGGTGCATGCTGAATAGACTGGCAAAAATTAAAATAACAGCAAATTTGGATTCTCTGCACAGATATGTGAGTATTTTACTGTGTCACATATAGAGTGTAATCTGATTCGGTGCCATATGTTGCACTGAGCATTTGGGGGTGGGGGTGGGACAAATGCATGGCTTTCCACATCTGTTCTGTATTAAGAAGACAAATACAAAAATTACAATCACTGTGAGTAAATAGCACTACTTATTGCCTTCTGCAAGAAATTACTTGCTATTATTTTTTCAACGAGTTAAAATGACAAAAGTATTTCAAGCTTGGTGTTTATTCAGACTGGGAGCTTTAATATTTAGATAATATAAGCATTCAAAAGATGGTAAAAATGAGGTAGAGCAGAGATTTCTCATACTATTACTGAAATCCAACTGATAGAATTTTTGAACATGGTACCCAGCTGTATTAATAACAAAAAATGGTAGAGTCAGACCTTTTTTAAGTTATCTCTTTGGGTAATAATACCTAACAGTGGCTAGAGCTTTATAAAAAACACCTGTATTTGTGTTACCTCCTGTAATCCTTGAAAGTCTGTGAAGTAGGTATTATTTCTATTTTACAGATGAAGAAATCAAGGCCTTAGAAACTTGGAGTTTTGTAAGTAGCAGAGCTGGGCCTCAGATGCTCTTATTTTTATTTCCCAAGTTATATGTTTTCCACCACTGTAAATGCTGATAAAAAGATCAATGCATCTTGACATTTTAAAAAAGCATAGTATCAGGCATGGAGTGGGCTACACATATTTTTTTCTTAAACTGAGGTCTACCGACTGCGTCCCAGAAAGTGTATATGATATAGTTCCAATTCTGATCCCAAGTACTGTTGTTTTTATTTTTCAGTTTTCCTTGCCTACAAAATTAAAGTTTCAATGGAATGATTCTTATAGAGGAGGAGAAGGTAAATAAACAATTAAAGTGATTCTTTTGGTATTAACAGTTTGATTTGTTTTGGCATTAATAGTTTAAAGATATGGGATTCTCCATAGAAAAAATGGTATTTTCCTTCTGAGTTTCCGTCTTCCCTTGAATTTGGAGAGAAGTATGGAGGTCATAGTATTTAACAATGTTAGGAGGAAAGTTGAAATTCAAAAGTTGATTGTTGATTGGTTGCCACAAATAAAACCAGACTGACTACGTTCTACTGGAAACTGTTTCTCACTCTCAGATCTTCCCTTAAGCCCTCCCACCACCAGCATCTTCCACAGGCAAGAAAGAACACTATTCTATATGACCTAATTCCTCCTGCTTTTCTTTCATTAAATATTTTTATAATGACAGGGATTCAACACATTGAAAGACAACTAAAGCTGTTTTTTTGAGGGGGGGTGGATAAAATGCAACCATTATTTGTGGTTCTACTTTGAATGGTGGGTGCTGAGAACTCGGGGAGCTATGAAGAAGGATAGGGTGTGCTCAGGGAAGCTTGCCAGTCCAAAAGGAAAGGATGTGTGGACTGTGGAAGCTAAATCAGAAATGAAAGCAAATGTAGAAAAGAACTTCCCACTAATCTCAAGGCTATGGAGGGGAATGACCCCTCTTGGTAGTGCTGGGGCTGCTCTTCCAAATAGCCAGAACACCATCCGCACACACTACACGTCATGAAATGGGACTGAATGGGCTGTAGGGTTGGGTCTTAGGAAAATAAGGGTCATCAGCAAGGGTAGGTTGAATTATATATGAAGTTTAGGATCGTTCTGAGATGGTAAATAGTCTATGAAACAGAGAACAAACTATTTCTTGTCTATACTGGATGGCAAATAAAGCTAATAAAGTTGATCTGGTTCATTCATTTTATTTCTACATTATTTTGGTGACTCTGGTTGGGGGATCAAGGTTTCTCTAAGATCCCCATACTAGTATTAAGAAGAGAATTTGAGGTAAATACTTCTGCCTCAACTAGACAAAAGAATAGATGAATGTAGGGGCACCTGGGTGGCTCAGTGGGTTAAATCCTCTGCCTTCGGCTCAGGTCATGGTCCCAGGGTCCTGGGATCGAGCCCCACATCCGGCTCTCCGCTTGGTGGGGAGTCTGCTTCCCCCTCTCTCTCTCTGCCTGCCTCTCTGCCTACTTGTGATCTCTCTCTCTGTCAAATAAATAATAAAATCTTTAAAAAAAAAAAAAGAATAGATGAATGTAAACAAAATCTCTACTGCAGAACTCTTTCCCTGGGACTTATAACTCAAGTGACCTATCAGAGCTTTAAAAGAAGCATGGAGTTCAGAAATATTATACCTATGAAGACGGCATCGTCCTGTCTGTGAACATTTATCTCTTTCCCTCTTGTTCGTTCTCCCCTGTTCTGCTTCTCCTCATATTGTTCTGCTCATTAAATCAAATACAGGACTGTAGGAAGTATGTGCAGAACTGTTAGAAAGCCAAGTATGAAACAAATAGAAGAGATTGACATTCTTTAAGCCCTTTGATCAATATCCCTGAATCTCATCTAAATTTTTTTCAAATCCCTAGTTCAGGCAATCTTGTCTTCAGCTTCTCTTATATACCCAGTACCAATAGCCTGAAACTACAGGGCCTGCACGCCTTCTTTAGAAACATTCACTCATTCAAAACAGCCTCCTTAACCCACCTTGAAAAGAGCTTTGAAGTTAGGGCACCTGGATTCACTCCAAGTTCTAAGATCAGGTGAGTGGAGCTGGGCAGAGCCTGTTGAGCAGTGCCCGGAGCATGGTAGGTGTTTAATAAATACCGGAATTATTCCACCTTTTATTCTTGAATTCTCTCTTTAAGGTCCACAGTTCTCAAACAGGGCCCCACTGAGTGCTTACCCAGGCAAGAAGAAAAAGTGGCTTCCAAGAGATCTTACACGCTGCCCTGTTCTTGCTCCACCATCTTTAAGATGCCAAACTAAAAAAATTCCCTTCATTCATCCTCAGGTTGAAGACTGAAATCCTCTTTCTTTTCTTCTTCTTCTTAAGCTGATGTGCTTAGAAGTAGCAGGGTCAGGAGACAGGAAGAACACTCATTCAATTAAGGTAAGATTCTGAAAAAACCACATAATACTCAATTCTACAAAAACTTATATAACTGATAAAAATGTGTTTTCTTCCAAATATGATTTATTTTGGAAGTCAAAAAACCAAGACTCTTTTCTAACCACTTTTAAATACAGAGAATGGTAAACTTATGGGAAGCTTAACATCTTTATGTTGGTTATCTCTATGGGGATATCAACTTCCAGATTGATTCACTTAATCTTCCAGCTTTGGAAGTGGCTTTTTATGCTTTGCTGTTATTCATTGTAAGTAACAGGTTATTTCACATAAATGAACAAAACAAGTAAGCCAATATATTTTTTAATGTTATTGGTAAAATTTTGGTCCCCAAGAATGGTTATTGTTCATTGTTTAGGTGAGCAAGAAGACATCTCTTGCAATGATATGTGTTCTCAATATGAGCTAAATTTTGTCAGGGGAGCTTCTTGGTGTTTTTCATTTCCTAGAGAGTTCCAGAAGTACTAAAATTATATCGAGACAAAGTGTTTACGTTTCAAAAGTGCAGGCTCTGCATTCCAGGCTGCACACTGAGGGTTCTCAAAACAGAGGCGGCTTTAACTGAAATTGGGGAAATAAGGATAACTCCTAAGGGCTCGGATGAGTACATATTGGAAAAATAGAAGACAACCTATCAGCCAGCTGTAAAAGGGAACAACCTGATTCTAGGGGTTGGCACACCTTTCTGTAAAGTGTTGCATAGTAAATACTTAACGCTTAGTAGAGCCTCTGTTGCAAGCTCTGCCCTTGAGGCTTAGAAGCAGGCATTGATAATACATACATGAGTGAACATGGTGGTGTTCTAATAAAACTTTATTTACAAAAACAGGAGGTAGGCTGCTTTTGGCCTTTGGGTTATAGTTTGCCTACCTTTGTGGGTCATCTAATCAAATGTTCACTAACTAGTTTGAATGATTTGATCACTTTTTGGACTTAATGAAATAGTTTTGGTGGCATAGAGACTTTATTACTGAGAAAGGTTAGGTTTGTGCTTAAATAGGACTTTGCCTAGCATTTTGCCATTAGAGAGTGAATCTATTGGGTAGAACATTGTTCTCTTCAGGAATGAAATGCAAGGGCTTGGGAAATATATCAAATTACCATTTTTTTTAAAATCAATTAAGTAATTAGGACCAAAAAAGGCCCTAGAAGTTGCAGGAGAATACATGGTACCTGGCCTAGGGAATAGAGGAGTAAAAAAAGCCAGAAAAGGGAGATGTCAGTTGCCCCCTTTAAGCAATTAGTCAGAGGACTCATTTGACCACCCAGTGATATTTTGTTGTTTCCCTGCAAAGGCACAATCGTTAGGATGATCCACCAGGGAAAATTCATATGTAATACAAGATGGTAGAACCTACAAAAGAAATAAGACAAAAGGTAATTCTTTTAAAAGTCCTTCAAACTTCTGGTCTCATTTCTCTCTTGCCTCCCCTCCCATTCATTCTAGTTTGGTGTATTGAAAAGAGTTCCTACTATTAATTATCCCCTCTTTTTAAAGCTGGCATGCCTATAGTAATGAAAAACTATAAATATGGTTGGTAGTTGTCATTTTAAAAAATGTTATTTACTCTTTGCTATTTCCTTAACATTTCCAATTAAGTTGCTAAAACTAAAAGAGAGAGAGAGAGAGAAAGAAAGAAAGAAGGAAAGAAGGAAAGAAGGAAAGAAAAAGAAAAAAAGGCACTAGGAAGTGTTGCCCATGCATTAAAAACCCTGTTGTGTGTTTAACCCACTCACCATAAGCTTGATTTACAACTGCTTTTCCTGCCTGATGAATCCCACATGCCCCATAATTTAAACATCTTAATGTGCCTCTCACTGGAGTCCCTTTTTATTTGAATGTAAATTGATTCTGAAACTGCTCCCAGTCAGAAGTTTGTGTTTGAAATACTGTAGCTTAGAGTCTAATATGGTCATACTAAGGTTCAATCTGCAAGGTATAGGAATGAGGTTAAATTGCTGGCATAATTAACCTACCCCAGGTTCATTTAACCATCAAATATACACTCCAGCTGACTGTTGAACCGGCCATAAATAAATAAATGGCAGAGATCCTGAGCCATTCAACAAATGGACTGCAGTTTGTTCGTATAAATACAAAAGAACCTTGAGTTCCTTTCTGGATTTGTGAGTTTATTCTTTTTTTGAGGACTTTTAGGGATTTTCTTTCTTTTTTTAAAAGATTTAAAAAAAAATTTATTTGACAGAGAGAGACAGCAAGAGAGGGAACACAAGCAGGGAGAGTGGGAGAGGGAGAAACAGGCTCCCTGCCTGCTGGAGCCCAGTGCAGGGCTCTATCCCAAGACCCTGGAATCATGACCTGAGCCGAAGGCAGCCACTTAAGGACTGAGCAACCCAGGTGCCCTGGGATTTTCAAAGGAAGGCAAACATGATTCTTGTAGCATTGTAGATCTGAGAGCAAGCCCACTAATTTTTATCTAGTCCAGGTAAAAGCAGATAAAAATCTATGTATGACAGTGGCTTATCTATCACCTACCTCATTCAAAAAGAGTATTCTGAAAGACATTTAATGATATCCTTTAGTAGATAATTCTGGAATTTAATAATTCCTACTATTGACAAGTTCCACTGCAGGTTTTAGCACAAGGAAAATGTCAAATACATGAAATATTAGTGACAGTTATAAACGTCGTACTTTTTTAAAGTGCTTGTTCAACACCTTACACTTAAATAGCTAGATCAGTAAGTATTTTGGACTTAGGTTGGATATTCTTTTAATAAGTCTTGGTAACATTTCAAGTCCTCCTGTTCTCCTTTAAGCTCAGGAAGGGATGTGTTAGCTCCAGTTATGCCTGGGTTCAGATGTTAGCTGTCTTCGGAGACAAACCACAGGCTCTTGACTGATCCCCTTCTCAGAGCCACAACCTGGAGAGTGGGAAAATATCTTGTGTGATGAGGCCACTGACCAAAGAACAACAATGACAACAACAAAACATGAATAAATGAGGCAGTGGGCACACAAATGTATCCAAAGATAGACTTGAGTCTGGAAAATGTCCAGAGTTCCACTGAGCAAGCTAATACACTGACCCTGGTCTAGTGTCAAACATGCAGAAGCCGTGTTGAAGCACAGATCTTCCTCTAAAACACAGAGGATGGTGATTTTTGACCCAGGGAGCCAACCTCTTGGACAACTGTTTTTCTTTTTTTTTTTTGGTCTCAGGAAATTAGCTGTGGTCTTAAAAATTCCTGAGGCTTGGAACAGATAGAAAGGGCATAACAATTGTTTCCTCTGCACCAGGAATTGTGCCATACTGTAAACTTCTTCTTAGAATGGGTTTAGAAAGGGAAGGAAAACAAGCCCATATTAATTACATGCAAACTTAAATTGTAAAATAGCTCTTTGCATTTATCTGGCACAGTTCATCTTCAAAGACACTTTGTCACTTACTCATTCAAGGGCAAAGTTTTACTGAGTGCTACTGTGCCAGATGCTATGTTTGGTGGTGCGCATTCTCTCATGGTGTCTGTCCCATTGTAACTTGAAACGTGAGGCAAGAAGCAGACAAGACAAGTGACACATTGTGAGAAGTGCTAGGAAGGATAAATAAGATGCAATGATATTAGGGGTGGAGGTGGAGGTGGAGAGGGAGGTGTCAGGGAGCAGGTCACTACCTGCTGAACAAGGGGAGTCATCGAACTCGAATCACTGTGAAACTGATGAGGCTAAGCTTCAGTGTCCTTCACTTGTCCTGGCCTCTTCCGGGGTCCCGAGGCATCCCATGATCAGGTGTTTTTGTGATGTTTGCAAATTTAAGATTTAAAAAAATTATTTTTCCATAAAAAAGAATCCCCCCAATTGTGTAAGTTTTAGGGCTTAAAAAGTCTGAATTTAGGCTTGGTGGTTAGGGAGGTTTCTCTGTGGAGGAAATATTTTAATTGATTCCACCAGGATAAGAAGGAACCTGCCATGCTTGGTGTGGGGACAGTGGTCCAGGTAGGTTGCAGGACCATTTAAAAATTCTGAAGCTGGGGGACGCCTGGGTGGCTCAGTTGGTTAAGCAGCTGCCTTCGGCTCAGGTCATGATCCTAGCGTCCTGGGATCGAGTCCCACATCGGTATCCTTGCTCGGCAGGGAGCCTGCTTCTCCCTCTGCCTGCCATTCTGTCTGCCTGTGCTTGCTCTCTCTCCCTCTCTCTCTCTCTGATAAATAAATAAAATCTTTAAAAAAAAAAATTCTGAAGCTGGAAATTGCCTTGTGTTGGAGGACCTGTGGAAGAAGTAGAATGGGGAATGGAGAGAGAGGTGGGTGATAAGGTTGGAGACATTAGCCAGGGCAAACATGGAGGGCCACGGTGGCCATATTATATAGTCTGGTTATGTCAGTGTGATATTGACATAAAACCATTAATATGTTTGAATCAGGAGAGTAACATGATCAGATTTATGTTTTTAAAAGATGACTTAGTGGTGCCGGGGTGGCTCAGACAGTTAAGCATCCAGCTCTTGGTTTTGGCTCAGGTCATGATCTTGGGGTCCTGAGATTGAGCCCTGTGTGAGGCTCTGCACACAGCATGGAGTCTTCTTGAGATTCCTTCCCCTCCTCTCCCCCCGTCCCCCGATATCCTTCTGCTCCTTCCCTTACTCACACACATGCTCTCACTCTCTCTAAAATAAATAAAAAATAAACAAACAAGTAAATAAAATCTTAAAAAAGAGAAGATGACTCAGATTCTATAAGAATGCTTGATATGAGGTGGAGGCATGCTTAGAGAAAGGAGGCTGTCGCAATAGTCCTGGTGAAAGATGATGGTGCTTTGGATTAGGGCGATTATGGAGGGAAGCGACAGGCTTAAGATGCACCTTAGATTTTGGAGTCATAGGACTACCCGATGGGTTGGATGTACAGAGCTGGAAAGAGAAAAGTGACAGAGAGATAAGAGAAAAAGCTGACAAGTGACTTTCTGACTTGAGCCACTGGGTGGATGGTAGTGCTACTTACTAGGATGAGGAGAGCCTTGAAAGAGGGAAATATTGGGTGGATGGGTTGTGGGGAAATCAGAGTTCTGATTTGGTTGCATTAAGTTTGAGATACTTATTACTTAATGGGAAGACATTGAATAGGTGGTAAGATACATAGTCTGGAACTTAGAAGAAAGCCACAGGTACAAATTTAGGAGTCACCAACATAAATATGATAAAGAACATATTTCCACATATGTAATATTCCTATTTCTGCTCCTTTTAGTGGTTCTTCATTCTGTAATTTAATTAAATGGGACAAGACAAAGTTTGTAAACTAGCTTAAGTAGAAATGCTCAGTTAAAGAGTTACTTTATGTGGAACTAAAGGTTTCTTATAAAAAGATGTTGGGTGGTGGGTATTAAGGAGGGCACGTATTGCATGGAGCACTGCATGTGGTGCATCAACAATTTATGCTGGAACACTGAAAAGAATAAAATAAAATGAAATGAAAAAATAAGATGTTGGAGTCTGGAATATAGCTAGAAGGTTGCAATACTCACAAGAAGTTGTATTAGGAATATCTCAAAAGGCATTTATTATTATTATAATGGCTATGGATTTATAAGTGTAAATATGTCAATGTTGACATCTCTTTGAAGGTGATACAAAAGCAGGATTATGGAGTTAGACGTGATTTGGTGTTATTTAATCCCACTCGAGTGTGCAGGAATGAATTAGGTATGTGAAATATGTATACCATCTTAATAAATCAGACTTTAACTTTGCTATCAGAGTGAGTTTACATTTCTTAGTGGCCTGTGAGAAACAATTATGCGACTACCACTGAATCATTCCAATCAATGAACAGACCAGGCTTTTAAAGCATATGTGAAATGTGGCCAATATTGTGTTTGCCTGTGGATTAAGACCTTGAATTTAGGAGGTTTCAGTTAGGTGATGTTTTCCCAGAGTTAAATACACATTTTTGCAAATAAGCAAGGAATAGGAAAATTGGCTAATCTGGCTGAAAAGTTCTATATGTCAACTATAATTAAACACAATCTGAGGGTTTAGGATCCTGAAAAAATCATATTTGTACATGGTGTCAGTATCATTAGAGACAATTTCAAAGAGCTGTGAGACAGAGATATGTGCTAGAAGGGGAAAGCAATTATGCTGGTCTTTAAAAATTCTTACCTTTTCCTTATGGAATATAGTTTAGCATACATAATTAGTACTTGCAAATGCAATGAAATTTGTGTTATTCTTAACAACTTCATTCATTCATTCATTCATTCAGCTTTTAAAAAATACCCAGGTATTAAGGTAACTTTGGAATTCAGGAAGAAGATTATTAGGCTACAAAGTAAGATTTGTAGGGAATGACATCTGTAACTATGAAATGTGAAGAATGCCAGCATCAACTTAGTATTTGACCCTATGGGAAATTTTCCACGAGTGGATTTTGTATGAATGAGTTTCTATTTTATTACAGCCCCCTTTCTTGAGATTCTTCTCTGTTTTTGATGAGAGTTGGTGACCTAGAAGTTTTTGTTCATACATACAATTCCCAAAATACTTATTGAGAACCTTAACAGTATTTGAATGAAAATCTGATCTAGAAAAAAAAAAGGTAGGCGCGAGGAAGGTAGCAGAAGATAATCAGCACAAGAGACAAGCAGACAGGAGAGCTTTCAGGGCAAAAGTCATATTTTTTCAGTTGCTTGACATTAGAGTGTTAAACCCCAAAGGAGTACAGATTAATGATAAGATAAAAACATTTTAGAGAAAAGTAGGATAAGAGGCAAAGACTGTGCTAGGATTATAATGGAAGAATTGAAGAGACCTTGCTGATAGCACTGGAAAGAAAAGGGATGCAGTTGGAAATTCGGCTCCTTATAAACTTTTTGGTAGGTAAACGAAATAGGGCAGGCAGAACAGTCCCCCTAAGCTGTGTCCTTGTGAAGTCCGCCTCCAACTCCCACTTGCTGCTGTCATCAGCCAACAGCAATGTCGAAAGTCAAACCTAAGTTTTAAGAAATGTTACCACATGGGACATCCACAGCACTGAGTATCACCTCCACAAAGTGACCTCTCCCTCCTTCTGGCTGGGACATGCCAAGGGGCTGCTGTATAGACCCGTCCACGCTGCTGTAGCTCATCTCACCGCCCAACTCCTGGAGATGTCACAGTGCCCTCTGAGCTCTAACAGGTGGCTCCGGGAACTAGTGCCAAACAGCTCCAGGGAAAGCCTGCGCCCTTGAAATGCGCAACCTCTGCCTGGGAACTGCCTCTTGATCCTTCTTATGGAGCCAGAGTGTTCCCCAGAAGCTCCTCACACTCTGCCTGACCAGTCCCATCAGCCTACCTGTGTGTCACTGTTCACACAGACTGGATTGTCCCTCCCCAGTTACATTTGAACGACCACGAGCCCCTAAAGAAGTCAGTGTGCCGAGGCCACCCAAATGCCAGCCGATGGCATCACCCATAAAGTACCTGTATTCTGTCACGTAACTCTGTTTGCCTGTCTTTGGTTAGAAAAAGATCACTTTTAAAGAAGAAGAAATCTTGAACGAATATGAAGTCTTTATTTTATCGTCATCAAATGTGGCTTTTGTGAAAGCTTGAAGAGTTGAGGAAACAGATAACTTTTCATCAGCCACTAATGGGAAAAAATAGCTTAAACATGTGACTTTCCACAAGATTAATTTAAATTTGGGAAAACTGGCTAGACTTTCCCATCCCTCCTCTTCAGCAGTAAGTCCCAGAGACAAAGGCATCGCAGCTAAGTCGGCCCTTCTGTTTTTTGTACTGAGAAAGCGAGCTGCGCGTGCAGCTCAGGTGACCCTGCCTTCAACAGCCCCAAGCGGCTTTGGCCTGCTGGTTGCATTGTCAACAATAAACACAGGAAAGGAGGCACTTTAAGCTACTGTTTCCAAAAAACTTCACTTAGAGGCTGCCTGCTGTTTCTTCCAACTATGCATGAAAAGCAATTAAGAAAAGTCTTGTATACTGTAGTCTGCTAAATGAAGGCTAATCTGTATGCTGGGACTAACAAAAGACACACAAAATGCTTACAAATCTTCTCAGAACCAAACTGTGTGCTGCGGTGCTTGTAAGAATGTGTGGCCCAATTAATGGCAAAACACTTAACTAAGAGTTAAATTGCCCCGTTGCCTTTTGCCCTATAAACTGGTGTCTAGCCTTAAGCCTGAGAAACCTAGCCGCATGCTTATTTTACCAAGGCGGAAACACAATGAACTGAGATAGGAGCCAGTCTAAGAACTTTACCGGTCCTGGGCCAACTATTAATGCTAAGAATTTGCACTGAATGAATACATACCTCTTTGTTATTTCTAATTGTGGCGGTGCAAAGGTTACTAAGTTCCCACATGGGATGGTACAAAGACGCTAGACCAACACAGCAGGTCCATTCCACACCCTGGAAAGTGACTGCAGGCCTGGAAGTGGAGTTCGAAAAATAAAATAAAATAAAGATTGCATTTGCAGAAAAATGGTTGTGCCATGGTAACATAAACCTGACTTACCAGTTTGTAAAATAGTGCGATTATCCTCTTGTTACTAATAGCTTACGATTTTGACATACATTATCCCCCTTAAACTGATTCATACATTTTTTAGGCCCCAAGTGACATCTCAGTTTGAAGTATTATTAAAATCATCCCTGGGATAAAATACCTACAAGATTCTTTTACCCCCAAAGCCATTCTCTGGTTGTGAAGTGTGTTTAAAAGCGACACTCACTTAATGGAGGAGAGCCCTCCCACCCCCCAAAATGGATGGGCCTATAGACTCTCGAGGCATATTTAAAGCTATCCATCAGCATTTTCTTAAAAGTAAGATTTTGGAAATAAAAAGCTTGAAGGCTGCTTCTTCAGAAGAGTTCACCTTATAACATTGTTCCACGTGAAAACAGACATGGTAAGCCTACATTTTAAAATGGAAAGCAAATAATAATAGTGGAACTGTATACAAAATTTAAAATGCTGATCAAAGTTTTAAAGTTAACATTATAGTAGGCGCGAGTTTGTGCGAAGTATAGATGAATGTGTATGTGTATATGTTCATATGTGTATATGGCTATATGGAAGTGAAAATATTTTCATCAGCTGATTCCAATTGGTCCTTAATTAGGTTTTTAAGTAAGAGTATGACATACTGTACTAATTTAATTTTTAAGGATTATTTTTGTTATTTCAAGTGTGGACCACAAGTGCCTTTACTATAGACAGCAGCATCCTTGTTCTGCCAAGTGAAAAGCAGCTGTAATAAGACTGGGTTCTTTGCTTCTGTCTCTATTTTTAGTAAATCAAGGATATGTCTTAGAAAATATTTCCTATGATCATTTTCCCCCCTTTTCCTTACAGTACCCCATGGAAACTAATCATCTTTAGAAAAATTAAAGTCTAAATCATACAACATGTTGATTCAAATTCTGTGGATCATGAGGTTAGAATGGATTTGACATTTTTTTTTTTAAGATTTTATTTATTTATTTGACAGACAGAGATTACAAGCAGGCAGAGAGACAGTCAGAGAGAGGAGGAAGCAGGCTCCCTGCTGAGCAGAGAGCCCGATGTGGGGCTCGATCCCAGGACCCTGGGATCATGACCTGAGCTGAAGGCAGAGGCTTTAACCCACTGAGCCACCCAGGCGCCCTGGATTTGACATTTCTAATAACAAAACTATTGCAACTAAGAATGCAGAAGGGATAAACATGATATTAATAATGTTGCATCACACACTCAGGGAACACTTCTGGGTTTAATCAGTTCACTTAGGTAAAATAGAGTGACTCTTGGGCAGAGGCTGTAAACATAAGTGGTAGGAAAAGTTTCTATTTTTCTTTTGGTTCTTCTCGTTTTTATTTCATTCTTGTTTATAAAAGTGACAAGAATTACTGGTATTCAAAACATCTACTCTGACAGGACTGTCCTTGCTTATCGATTTGAAGCAGCTGCAAAACCTGAGGTGATCAAATGAGTTTCCAGTTTCCATAGGCATTCATAAATGCCTATGATATATCCCACATGATCAGGGTTGTTTTGCATTCTTGGAATAAAGCTTGTTGGGCTTCTGGGTTCTCCTTGGATCTCGGCAAAGGCTTTGCAATTCCTATGTGTACTTTTGAAAATATTCAGATACCAAATGAAAAGTTAGCAAAGAAGCGAAAGTTAGCCAACCTGAGACGCTGCCCCTAAATGTTTGCAGTCAGTTCAAGCCCTGTTCAAGGTTAGGCTGATGTTCCTCCAGCTGGGGTGTTCCATGTAAAATAAAACATCGCCAGCTGCGGTCAATTATTTGATTTCCCTCTGAAACTCGAGAAACGTGTAATCACTGTTAATATGGTAAAAACTGATCAAATGTGACATGCCGTAGAGTTCACTGATTGCAATAGCCTTGTAGATACCAACTCACAGCAGTACCCACTGATTAGTTTCTAGAGCTCTAGAGCTGCAGCGAGAGTTAGGTTAACCCTTAGACTTCAAAGTTAGCTTTAGTCACATGATGGAAAATTGGTTAAAAGACCTATGGTCTATTTACCTGAGAGAACAGGATCAACCATTAAATGTTTTTGTATGTTTAACAATGTAAGAATGCTGATAATAATTTGAATGAATAAAACAAGACTCAAAGTTGTATATATAATGATTACAGTTGCATTTAAAAAAAAATTTGAGGTTAAAAAAATCTAGTTTTTTTCTCATTTCCCTTTCTATCAAGCCAAATGTATTGCTTCAAAAAGTACAATTGGCAATCTGCATATGATTTGGGGGAAATGCAGAGGAAAAAATAAAGGAAAACATAAAGCACTAAAAGCACCAAAATTTTAAAGAACCAAAACAAACAAAAAACCCCAAAATAAAAAAATGAAAAATAGAAGAATCTGAGGGCCCAGACATACACTTTCACAAGTCATGCCAAGAAGTTAATTCCCACACTATGTGTGCTTTGGTGATAAATTCTTGGAAATCTTAATATGCTGATTAGCTTTGGAGGAGGTATTAATGATGAGGCCATGTAATACTGTATAATTATACATAGAAGGTGTAAAAGAGGGTGAGTTCAGGAGCTAGTCATAAATTCAGCATCATGTCAGATTTCAGCCTCCTCACCTACAACGGTGACTAATAGTGTTACCTACCCTGCAGGACTACTAGACAACCAAATGAGGTGATGCACAGAAAACATTTAAAGAACTACAATCTGTAGGGTTTTTTTTTTTTTTTTTTTTTAGGTTTTATTTATTTACGAGAGAGAGAACATGAGCACTGGGGAGGGGCAGAGGGAGAGGCAGACTCCCCACTGAGCAGGGAGCCTGACATGGGACTTGGTTCCAGGACCTGGGGATTTGACCAGAGCTGAAGGCAGATGCTTAACCAACAGAGCCACCCAGGTGCCCTGTAGAGTTTTGTTTTTTGTTTTTGTTTTTCTTTCTTTTTTTTTAATGACACAATATATAATCAGCATTAAAAAATATTTTCAGGGGCACAAAATATTTTTAAATCTCTCTGATGAAGGGGGTGTCTGGGTGGCTCAGTTGATTAAGTATAGACTCTTGATTTCAGCTTAGGTCATCATCTCAGGGTCGTGGGATCAAGCCCCACCTTGGGCTCTGTGCTCAGCATGGAGTCTGCTTGTTCCTCTCCCTCTACTCCTCCCCTTGCTTGAGAGTTCTCTCTCTAAAATCAATAAATAAAATCTTTAAAAACCTCTCTGATGGAGATTCCACAGTATTGTCTTTTGCTGCCTCTCTGGGTCTAAATCTTTTGTTAACCTGACTAGTGTATATGCATCTTTTGGGATTTGCTCCAGCATTGCCTTCTCTGTGTTCTACTTTTGGCCCTTAAAACTTAAAAAATCATTTTTTGGATTCAACAATCATGTCATTTTGGAGCAGGAAAAAACCCAGTTTTAACTTTGGCTCAATATATCTGACTAATCAGCAGACTACTGAGACAATGACCAAGGACTAGAGCCGAAGTTTATGTTTCATCTTCTGGGGGTCACAGTGTCATCTAACTTGAATAAAGGCTCTTGAAATCCCATCATTTTTATTTTATCATATTATGTTTTATTTATTGATGTGGAATTGACATGCAATATCAGAGGAGTTTCAGGTGGTCTGCATAATAATACACTGAGAAGTTATCATCGCAAAAGTCTAGTGACTGTCTCTCACTTCATGAGTTCGGTGTTGTTGACTGTATTTCCCAGACTCTACATGACCAGTTTATTCTACAATTAGAATTATTCTATAATTAGAAGTGTGCATTCCTTAATCCCTTCACTTGAACTCCCCTGTCCCCTGTGGGAACCACCAATCTGCTGTCTGTATCTATGAGTCTGAAGCCCATCATATTTTAAATTCCAATTTTGACTATTTTGTAGCTCCTTAGAGTTATGATTTTATTAATAATAAAGACTCAAAAGGGGAGTAGGGAGCACAAAGTCTTTGAGTTTCCTGCGTGCATTGGTTCATTTAAAGAAACCAAACAAAACATCTCCCTCACAGTTCACAGGCCCTTTGGTCATGCCTCTGAAGAGTGGCTAGGACAAACTGGCTGGCTGTGGAGGCTTTTACCTGTTTAAGGGAGGTCACCAACTTGGTGCTACCTCAGCCAAGAGGGCTCCTCACAAAGGTTACATCTCTGGGTCAGGTCAAGGACTGGAACCACCCACCACCATAGCCTAGAAGCTCTGTCTCCCTTTGATGACTGGACTAGGTGCAGTGGCCATTCTCCTCCTCTGATCTCTCTACCACCACAGGGTGTGTTTTATTTCCTACCCGTGGACCTTTGGTCAAGTCCTTCCAAGTCCTCTGACCTGTGTCAGTCACCTGCAAGCTCAGAAGGGTTTGGAATCACTGTGTGCAAATTTGTCTACTTCTTGCCCCACTGCTTTCAGGCTCTGCACATCAACAGTTTGTGGGGGTAGGTTCAAGGTGAGCACTCTAGGACGTATCTAAAAACATGGAGAACTTAGTGCACTCTTAAAGGCGCGTAATAGTATGCGTCTGACATGGACAAGTGTTCAAATTACCTCTATGGTGTTTCCTTCCACTTTTGTTTTCCCTGAGTTTCGCAGATAACTTCAAAGACGAGATTCAAGATTTTATGGAATTCTCAGCAGGTAGTTTTCACAATGAACATCTATTCCCAGCACTGTTTAGAATATCATGAACAAAAGAACAGATGTGTTTTCACTTGGAGAATAACCACTTTGCCCTTCTCATGTATCCTGTAAACACAGAATAAATATTTAACGTATTTTATTGTCATTGGGCACAGAGACAAACTGGCACTCAAATTCCTTATAAATACCACATGCCTCTTGGTGATTTCTCCTCAACTGTAGGTTGGTGAATGTTCCTGGGGCAACCAGATAATACGCTCGATTTTTGGCTCATTTTACTTGGTTTTCTAATCAAGGTCATTCATGCAACCAAGATGAAAATACTGAAACTTGAATCCATTGGTCAACCTTTAAGTTTCCTATACGAAACTTTTCTACTACTTATGACTACATGCTAAATGATTACCTAAGTTAAAAGAAAACCCCTAAATAAAATCAGCTGGTGGTAACAGAGGCTGATTAAACCAGAAAATGCAGAGTTTTGTGTGATTGTGTTATTTTATCTAAACATAAACTTTACCCCAAAGCAGTGTCTCATTTCCATTTGGAACATTGCAATTGGTGTTTTTTCCATTGTCTATTTTGGTCCTTATGAAAAGAAAGTGGAAAATGGCCTGATGAGGTGGCATAAGGCTTAAATCCACACCCGGTGTCTAACTTTTCTCCCCACAGGGTTCAGTCTACAAAGTCTCCAACACTTCGGGCTATTAATAAAAACTGAATAAAATGATGCCTTTGTCTGAAGACATTAGCGGAATTGCAGCCGCTTTCCAAAGTATTGGGGGCTGAGAGGAGGGTGTGAGGAGGCCAGTTGCCCAGAGCGCCGACCTAAAGGGCTGCTCTATTTGTTAAGGGGAAAGGCACTCAGCCAGCCATCCATGAACCACAAGGGCTTTGTTGCCAACCTAGGTGTCCATGCTGCTTGAACAGTTCTGCTTACTTTAAGCAGTTCTACCACATGTGCTCAGGGATTCTAAAGACCACTTATGTATTTTATTGAAACAAGTTTTAAAAAGCTGGACAAGCAGTATTGCTCTCTGCTCATGTTAACAACTACTTTAGAGTTAAGGTTATAAACATTAAACATTCTGTACTTAAACCAGGAGACTAGAACCATATCCTCCTTCCCCACACCATCCTGCCTCCCAAGCCCTCCACAACAGAAAAAATTATTGTCCCATTTAGTTCTTATTTGAGGATATGCAATGTTGTACCAGCCCCAGCAGAACAGTAAGATCAGCTGGAAACTCTGGGCCCCATCAGAGCCCAACTGAAACTGCTTTCTGGGAATAGATCCTATGAATCTCTACATTGTAAATGCTTCCCAAGTGATTCTGATATACGGGGAGGTTTCAGTGAGAATCATGTGTCATTGTTTACTATTTTAACCTCAAAGTTTACCTCAATCAGAAACACCTGAAGAGCTCATGAAATCCAACTCCATGAGCCCTCCTCTGGGAGTTTCTAAGTCTGGGGTGAGTTGGGAGAGTTTCCCTTCTATCAAGTTCCAGTGCTCATTGACGCTGTTCCAGGGATCACACTTTGAGAACCACTGCTCTGATATGAATCCTGACTCATTCTGCATATCCTAAGGTATTTTCACTCTTAGAAAACCTCAGAAGTGCTGTTGTTGTTCATGATGGAGTTTTGGAGAAGGAGATAGAGTTGGTGCCACATGACAAAGGTGGAGGAAAAAAGACTTTAAGAAAAATGGTGAGAATGTTATAAAAATTGAAGAGAGGGAAGGGTTAAATGTGAAAAGTACTTCCTGGACAGAGAAGTTTTATCAGAGAAGTTTGAGGGGAAGCTATAAGGGATGTAAAAGGATTTAAAGGAGGGGCACCTGGGTGGCGTGTTTATAGGCATTGCACTCCCCACACTTTCCTTCTTCATTCCCATCTCTAGAAAACAACAACAAGCTAACATCAACAACTCCCTAAGAAACAATTTAGAAGGAATGGGGTTTCAAAGACTCAAAAGACTGAATTCTTGGGGCCTGAGCAAAAATTTGCCAAAACTGTGTTCCGGGCTGAGATGGGGGTGGAGGAAATGTGAGCAAATTTATCCAGGGTTTCCCATCACCCTTTGGTGTGGGTGCAGACCCCTGCACTTCAGTTGTGTGTGTGTGTGTGGGGGGGGGTAGGGTGGGAATGAAGAGGTGTCCAGGAGGGCTCCACAGAGGCAGGGCACCCCAGGTGGAGGTGAGTGTCTCTGGGGAGTTGTCAGAGTTGACATAGGGCTGGGACAAGGTACATGAGGGCAAGAGATTGTGGGGGGTGGGATGTGCAGAAGAGGCATGTGATTTTCAGTGGAGATGGAGCATGGATTCTGGTGGAGTAGACCAGGGTATCCACCACAGAACTTTTAATTGCTCATGACTGGAATCTACATGGGAAACAATCAGCCACACAATCCCGATTAACCATTTGTTTCAAAGTTCTGTCTAGAGTTACTAACTCTGCAAATCAAATAGAGGTAAGCTTCACCTTTGTTTAGAGTGCCCGTTTTCACTACAGGAAGCGTGAACAAGCAATATAAAATGGCCCAAAAGCAAAATGGGGGACCATGGGCTGTGGTTATCAATGAACAGGTTCACTGATTTCTGAATTAGTGAAAGTAGGTGCTATTGGGATGGGAAAGAAGTGGAATTTAAAATTTACTATAGAAAGATGGAATTCACTGTACCTTGTATCATAGTTAATCTTTTATCCACAAATAATAGCAAATAACTTCTGGCACTCCATGGTTAGTAGGAAACCAACTGCTTTAGCCAATCAGAAAACCTGAGATCTAGTCCAAATTTTGTTGATTTTTTTCCTAGTCTTCTTACAGAATGATGTTCTCTAAGGGCAGCCCTGAGAAAGTAGCCTATGAAACATAAGTGAAGACTCTGAGGTTATGTCCTAGTTAGGCACCTAGTTTTTGAAGCACGAGCTAAATTTGTCCTCCTTGCCTGTCTTCAACTCAGATTCAAATTAGTGAAAACTCAGATTTGTTTCCCTGGGTTAGGGGGTGACGCCAAAGTAAGGTTTAAGAGAGCACAAAGAAATCAGTAGAGCCTTGTCCTCTGGGTAGGAATGTACAGGACAAATGTTATGACAGTTCAATTTGGGTAAACAAGAAATTTGGCTACATTAGCACAACACCACAGTTGAGTTCAGTAACTTCAGTTTCTTTTTCTTTTCTGGAGGTGGAGGGGAGTTTACATTCCTCAAAGGACTTTGACTAAAATAGATGAGATTTAGACTGGAATCTTTTTTTGGTAACAAACAGCAAACCTCTTTGTTTCTTCTGTCGCCCTCTATTGGTTCTGATACTGGCAAAGCAAAACAACAAAAAACTTCTTGAGATTCAGCCATATATTTTCTATGAAAATTAAATATATCTGTTCCTTATTCTTGGTCCTATTTCTACCTTACCTTCAAAGATAATGCATCTTATAGCTACAGTAGAAAGCTTTTCCAAAAAATTAAAATTCTAATGGAACAAGTGTAAACTCTAACTGGGTTATTAAGGATTTAATCAAGAATTTAAAATCGGATAGTAATATTAGCTGTTTCATGTTATTGCTTTATTAAGCCAATAAGAAAATGAGAATATTATTATTAAATAATTAAAAACCATCCTTTACAGATCATTTGTGATTTAGCAATGACATTCTGCAGTCCTACTGAAACTTAATTTTTTTGGATTATTAATATAAAATTTATCCTTCCACTAGTTCCTGGTCCCACCTCCCATCTTCTTGCAGAGTTTTCTCATTCTATTTTGCTTTCTCCTTCCTGTTTCTTAAAAATCTCCTTATGGGTTATTTTATTATTATTGTTATTATTTTTTTAGGGAGAGAGAGAGTGAGAACATAAGGGGAGGGGAAGGGGCAGTGACAGAGGGAGAGACAGAGAGAGAATCCCAAGCAGGCTCCAGGCTGAGCACCAAGCTTAATCTCGATCTCACGACCATGAGATCATGACATGAGCCAAAATCAAGAGTCTGATGTGTGATGAGCCCCCAGGTGCTCCCACCGTGGGTTATTTTTGCCTCTACACATAAATGTACTCAAGATGTTCCCATTCTGAAAACAATTAGGTCCTGTCTATCCACTGCTGTATCTGGCTTTCTCTGTTCTTTTTTCCCTTCCTGTCTCCATTTCTTTTTCTTCATAGCACCCCCCCTTCCCTGCCCTCCTCCTCCCTTCTCCTCCTACAACCTCTTCCTTTCATTCATTCATTGGGTAAGTATTATTGAGGGTAGGAGGTGCCTACGATGTGTCTAACACTTGGTGAGTTCTGGAAAACAGGAATGTACTGCAAAGACTGGGATGTACCCTCATGGGGACTAATATTTGGCAAAGAAGTCAAATGTTTGATAAGTAATGGAGTAGCCTCGCCTTCACTTCTTACCTCAAATCTATTGCAGCTGGGGCTGATGCTCCAGCCCAGGCCATCAATGACCCCTCAGTTCCAAAAGCAATGAACCCTTCTGGTTCTACTTAAACTTTTAATTTCTTATCAGATTTTATCACATTATTCTTCTGGAAACTTCTTTTTCATTTGCTTTGCATCACTGGCTTTATTCTTTCTTGTCCCCTAGACCCCTTTGGTAACTTTTCCTTGCTCATCAGTGAAACTGGTGGCATTTCATAGTGCTCTATGATTACTCCTTTTATAAATTTTCTTCTCTGATTTCCCGAGACAAACATATTGCCATGCATTCTGTTACAACCAATGCACCAAGAGCTACATATTCAATCATAGCTCTTTCCCAAGGATGAGTTCCATCTATTTAGCTGCTTGGTAGCATCCTATCTCAAACTCAACAGGTTCTAAGTTGTTAAACTTATTGTTTATTAAAACTGGGCTTCCTGTCTTATTTTAGAGAATCCCCATACAATCACCTAAACTAGGTTGTTGTAAAGAAGAGCAGCAAGATTTTCAAGAACTGACTTTTATATGTAAGATTCAGACTGAGATTAAATGACAAGAAGGAGCCAATTACATAACTACCTGGGAGACAACATAATTTAGGCAGAGGAAGCAAAGGCCCAGAAGTAAAGAATGATGCTGAGGAGTTCACAGGACAGAAAAAAGACCAGTGTGACTGGAGGGTAGTGTGAAAGAGGGAGGCTAGTATCCAGATGAGCTTGGGAAATCGGCAGAAAATTACACCAATGTTGTTATAGGTCACCCAAAAGTTTTAATTTTATTCTACATAAAATGGGATGCCATTGAGGGATTCTTCAGCCAGAGAATAATATTTGATTATACTTTATAAAAATTACTTCTACCACTCAATAAATACCACTCACAAACGTGGTATTCAGCTAGGACACTGTTCAGGAACACAGACAAGAGATGCTGAAAGTTGGAGATAGTAGTACCAGGGGAGCTGGAAGGAGGAGAGAGCAAGATATATTTTGGAAGTAGCATCAATAAGACTTGCTGGCAAATTAGGTAATAGAAGGTTAAGTGAAAAAAGGCATCAAAGATTACTCCTAGGTTTTTGGTATGAGCAGCTGTCCAGCCATTTTACTGAGATGAAAAGATCGTAGGAGGAAGTAGAATTTTGGGAAGGAGGAGGCAGAAAGTTTTGTTTTGATTATGTAAAGTTTGAAATACCTTTAAGATCTCCAAAAGGAAATGTCAAATAGGCAGTTGGATGAATGAATCTGGAGCCTGGCAGAAGCTATATGAGACCTGAGTGTGGGAGCCATTGACAAATAAATGGTTTTTGAAGTCTTGGGAATGAATAACATTGTCCAACAATCTTAGTGAATGTAGGCAGAGCAGAGAATGGGAGGGCTGAGGATGGAGTTGTGGGTTACACTAATGTTTAAAGGTCAAATAGGAGAGAAGCAGGTGGACTAGTTACAGTGAGCAAGCAGAGCCCAAGAGAATATAGTGTCACTGAAACCCAGAGAGATGCTGGCTTTACTAGAGTCATCAGTGCTACTGAGAGGTTAAGAAAATAGGCAGAAAAGGGGTCCTAGGATAGTTCATCAATGACCTTGACAAGAACAGTTTTGGATTAAAGATAGTCCTGCCTTTGAAAGTGAGGGCTTCAAATTGCCCTGGTACACTTTACTTGTACTATTTTTAAGTTTACAAATGCCTGTATTAACACTGCTTAAGTCTTTTATAATAGTGAATAACAGTCACTGTTAATGAAAGCTTATTACAGTGAATAGTGTGTGCAAAAGCATAGATACCCAGAAAATCGTATGACCTTTTATAAGCTGGGATTAGTTGAATATGGCTGGAGTTTATAGTATGTAGGGGAGAATGAAGGTGGAAGAGGATCAAAAAGAGTCAAAGTGAAGTTGGGGCAGGTAGACAGGACAGATTCAAGACAGTAATGTTTTATAGTTTTGTAGTTTTTCAGCGTTTTGTCATTTTCCTCATATAGATCTTACATATTTGTTAGATTTATACCCAAGTATTTCATCTTTAGGGATATTAATATAAATGATACTGTGCTTTATTTCAAATTCCACTTGTTCATTGCTGGTATATAGAAAAGTGATTGACATAATTTCTTCTATGAATTTTCTAAAAGGAGGTTTGATTTGTTGATTCTTTAGGATTCTCTATGCAGATGATCATGTCATCTGCAAATGAAGGCAGTTTTATTTCTCCATTCCCAATTTGTATGCTTTCATTTCCTTTTCTGATTGCATTACCATGACTTCCATTACAATGTTGAAAAGCAGTGGTGAGAGGGGAAATCTTTCCCTTATTCCTGATCTTAGTAGAAAAGCTTAGAGTTCCTCACCATTAAGCATAATGTTAGCCATAAGTTTTTTGTTTAATTTTTTAAAAATGAAGTTGAGGAGGTTTCCTCTATTCCTAACTTACCAAGGGTTTTTATCATGAATGAGTGATGGATTGTTCAAACGTTTTTTCTGAGACGCCTGGGTGGTTCGGTCAGTTAAGCCTCCTACTTTTGATTTGGGCTCAAGTCATGATCACAGGGTCCTGAGATTGAACCCTCTGTCTGGCTCTGCTCTGGATGGAATCCATTTGAGAGTCTCTCTCTCCCTCTTCCTGTGCATCCCATTCCTTGCCCTGGTGTGAGCATGTGTGCTCTTTTTCTCTCAAATAAATAAAAAATCTTAAAAAAAAAAGTTTTTTCTGCATCTGTAGGTAAGATCTTGTGGTTTTTCTTTCTTTCTTTCTTTCTTTTTTTTCTGCCAGGTGATGTGAGGAATCACATTTACTTCTTCAACTTTTAATGTTCACCCTTGGTAGATTGTATCTTTCAAGGAATGTCCACTTCTAAACTAACAAATTTGTGGGCATAGAGTTGCTGATAGTATTCTTTTATTATCCTTTTAGTCTCCATAGGATCTGTAGTGATGTCCCTTTTTAAAAATTTCTGATATTATTAATTTGTATTTTCTTTTTATCTTAGCAGGCTAGAAGTAGTTTTTTTTTTTTTTAATGGCTTTTGGGTTTTTAAATATTCTTTAGTTCCTGTGTCCAATTATTTCTGCTTGAATAATTTCTTCTGCTGGCTTTGGAATTAATTTTCTCTTCTTTGTAGTTTTCGAAGGCAGAAACTTAGATGATTGGTTTTTAGATTTTTATTTTCTAATGTATACATTCAATGCTATAAATTTAGGAGCATAGCTTTTGCTGCATCACACATACTTTATTAAGTTGGGTTTGCATTTTTTTTTAAAGATTTTATTTATTTACTTGACAGAGAGAGATCACAAGTAGGCAGAGAGGCAGGCAGAGAGAGAGGAGGAAGCAGGCTCCCCGCAGAGCAGAGAGCCCCATATGGGGCTCGATCCCAGAACCCTGGGATCATGACCCGAGCTGAAGGCAGAGGCTTTAACCCACTGAGCCACCCAGGCACCCCGGGTTTGCATTTTCATTTAGTTCAAAATACTTTACAATTTCTCTTGAGATTCCTTTTTCCACATGTGTTGTTTAGAAGTGTGTTGTTTAATTTTCATATATTTCAGGATTTTTCAGTTATCTTTGTTACTGATTTCTAGTTTAATTCCATTGTCTGAGAGCATGCTGACATTATGTGATTTCCATTGTTTTAAATTGTTAAGGTGTGTATTATGACCTACAATATGTTCTGTCTTGGTAAATGTTCAGTGTTAACTTCAAGAATGCATATTCTGCTATTTGATGAAATAATCTACAAGTGTTTATTATGTTTAGTTGATTGGTGTTCAGTTCAAATATTTTTGATTTTTCTCCTCGCTGGATCTGTCCATTTCCAATAGGGAGGTAAAGTCTCCAACTATAATAATAAACTTGCAGTTCTATCAGTTTTTGCCACATGTATTTTGATGCTTTGTTGTAAGGCATGTATATGTGAAAATCATTATATTTTCTTAGAGAATTGACCTCTTTGTCATTACAAAATGCCCCTCTTTATCTCTGGTAACTTTCTTTGTTCTGAAGTCTACTTTGTCTGAAATTAATACAGCTATTCCTGCTTTCTTTTGGTATTAGCATGGTATATTTTTCTTCATACCTTTACTTTTAATCTATATAGAACTTTAAAGTGCATTTCTTGTGTGCTTTGCTATCTGTCAGTAGAGCATGTGACTCTTGATCTCAGGGTTCTAAGTTTGAGCACCATGTTGGGTATAGAGATTACTTAAAAATATAACCTTTGAAGTGGGTTTCTTGTACCCACTTATAGTCAAGTCATTATGCTGTACATATTAAATTTCTACAGTGCAATACATCAATTACATTCTGATAAAACAAAGAAAAAAACCCCCAAAGATAACAAGTATTGAAGTTATGGAGAAAAGGGAACTCTTGTACAGTATTAGTCAGAATATAAATTCTGAGGTGCCTGGATGGCTCAGTGGGTTAAGCAGATGACTCTTGATTTTGGCTCAGGTGATGATCTTGGGGTCATGGGATGAAGCCCTGAGTTGGCTTCCACACACAGTGTGAAATCTACTTGTCCCTCTCCCTCTGCTCCTCCTCCCCAACCCCCATCATACATTCACTCTCAAATAAATAAACAAATAAATAAATAAATAGAATGTAAATTTGTACAGGCAATTTACAATTATAATTTGTGGAAAAACTGTATGGGGGTTTCTATAAAAATTAAAAATTAAACTACCTTATGATCCAGCAGTCCAATATATGTGTATATATCCAAAGGAACAAAAATCACCATCTCAAAGAGGGGAGGAAAATAATACAGGGAGTTTCTTATAGATAACCTATAGAATATTTAATTGTTGCTATGACTTTGTCTTTAATAAATTTAAGTCTTATTTGATATTAAAGCATATAGTAGGTGCTTAATAAATGTTTGAGTTAATGAGTGATGATATTGAACTGTCATTGACATTTTTGAATGTCATTTTGAATAAGTGTCATTACTGAATATTACTAGTGAATGACAAATGTCATTTAAAAATACTGGTTATTTTTTTGTTGCTAACTAAAAAATTGGTATTGTGGTTATGTTAATTAAAAAGGGATCCTTACATGAAATACATGTCAAAATATAGTTGATATATCATTTTTAAATTCATATTTATGAATTTGCCTACTCAGTAAAATGTATTTGTAACCCCAACATCAATACTCATGATGGTACCGTTGTCATTTCCAGACATGTTCAGAGCAGCGCAAAATTTGAGTGTCCTGTTGCACACTTCTCCAGCTTTGGTTGAGCAAGGTGGCTCTCTGCCTTCTTTCAGTTTTCATAACATAAAGAAGAGTTCTTATGGTCTATTTAATGCCATGTTTTTCACATTGGGTGCTTTGTTATTTTGCTGTTTTAAAATGGCCTGTAAACATAGTGTTAAAGTGCTGTCTCGTGTTTCTAAGTACAAGGAGGCTGTGATGTACCTTATAGTGAAAACCCTCATAAAGTAAGGTTATATATTCACTAGTTGTCAAAAATGTGACCAGAGATTTACAGGAACCTAATCCCTAGGAACAGTGGTTCAGTATTTGCTAATGAAAAGTTTGTGATAAATTTATAGAACAAAATTACACAGAAAAGTGAGAAGTGACTGTATTTATTGATGAAGTGATGAAGTGACTAGGAGTTGCTTAAAATAATTCAGGAAGTTTGGGGCGCCTGGGTGGCTCAGTGGGTTAAGCCGCTGCCTTCGGCTCAGGTCATGATCTCAGGGTCCTGGAATCGAGCCCCGCATCGGGCTCTCTGCTCAGCAGGGAGCCTGCTTCCTCCTCTCTCTCTGCCTGCCTCTCTGCCTGCTTGTGATCTCTCTCTGTCAAATAAATAAGTAGAATCTTTAAAAAAAAAAATTTCAGGAAGTACCCAAAATTGTGTCAGGGCATAGATGAAACACAGGGGCAATGAGTTGAAAATTGGTGAAGCTGTGTGATGGTTACTTGAGGGCTCATTAGACTATTCTCTCTCTTTTGGTATATGTTTGGTATTTTCGGTCATAAAAAGTTATTTTTTTAAATCCAATTGAAAGTATTTGAAACCTTGAATTACAAATATTTTCATGAATGTTTGATGCTTCCGATCAATTTCAGTACTTGACTAAAATTTTTCGTAATTCTTTTTTTTTTAAGATTATATTTATTTATTTACTTGACAGAGATCATAGGTAGGCAGAGAGGCAGGCAGAGAGGGGGGGGGGGAAGCAGGCTCACCACTGAGCAGAGAGCGCAATGTGGGGCTCAATCCCAGGGCCCTGGGATCACGACCTGAGCCGAAGGCAGAGGCTTTAACCCACTGAGCCACCCAGGTGCCCCAAAATTCTTGTAATTCTTTTAACCTCTTGTTTCCTCCAGCTCTATGACAATAGAATAAGAGAAAATGAAAGGAAGTTAGAACACAGTCTGAAGGCTTTGAATGTAGTTTGATTAAATTGCACAGACCCAGAAAAATTATGTCTTGTGGGGTTATGTCTGGCTCTCTAGAACAGTTGACACATTAAACAAGTTAGGTATTGTCAGGGCTTTTATTTATATAGCTCTTTTGCCTACTTCAAGGACACCATGACATCCTGTGCTCTTTTGCTTTTCTGAGAATAAAGATTCTCTAAGAGAACCCTCCTAGTAAACATTAATCCTTACACACTGGATCCAGCGTGATTCACTGAGAGAGTTTTTTCCCTTAAACTACAGAACATTCTCTTCTTAGTTTCATGTTGATCTTGACCCTAAAGTATGGAGGACAACCTTGGAACTGCCCTTGATAGAAGAAGAATGTATAAACTGACCTTGAGGTTGACTCACAGAGAGCCAGGGATAGGCCACCAGCTCTGTTTGTTTGTTTGTCTTAATAATTAAAATTAAAAAAAAAAAAACTGAAAGAACAGCAGAGAAATACAGGGAAAAAAAAAAAACCATAAATGTATCTTGTGCTTTCCTAATGTTTCTTGCCTGTGCGGCTCAAAATATTCTCTAAACATTAACTCAAACATCAGTAGTTCCGAGGTACAGACAGGGCAAACATTATTGCCTTCATCTGAAAGATGAGGTTAAACAGGGCAGGGAATTGACAGAGCCAAGATTAGGACTCTCAACTTGGCTGCTGTTCAGCAACCAGCTAAGTTAAGTCCAGGACCCCTACTCTCCGTTAACCGGGTGGTTCTTCATTCCTCTCCTTAGTTGTAATTTCACCCCTCACCACAGGCCTCTTGTGATCTCTCTTCTCTCCGTGAGGTCTTCCCAAACCACCCTATTCCTCCACCCCTCATGGCTTCATCACTCTCTCCCTTTCTCTAGCTTTATGATTTCTTTTTGCCCTTATCATCTGACATGTTGTTTATTCCTGGTTTCCCTTTATTAGCATGCTCCATGAGCAAGTATACACTGGTGTATCTCCAATGCCTGCTGAGCCCAAAGGAGATGCTGAGTAAATATTTATTAACTCCCTTCTTTTATTAAAACCTGCTTTTAGTTAAAATCCAATAGTTATCTCAAGGTGCTTGAGACAGCTTAATACAAGACGTCTTCTGGGGGTTGCTTTCATTATGATAGGAGAAACCTTGCTGTGAGTTAGCCAAAGGAACACGCTCTAATTCATAACAACTAATAGATTCAAGAAAGTATTTTTGCACAGCAAGGGATTCTTTTGATGATCTCTGAGCTAAGCCCAAGGCTAGTCTTCCCAAGAGCTATCATCAGAGACAGAGTGAGAGGAAAAAAGTAGATGAGAAATAGACTTTGCGTAATGTACATCAGTAGTGCTGAGAAATCAGAGGGATGCTCCTTTTAGAGGCCAGACTCTCCCCTCACTAATCATGGATAAAGCAGAGAAATCCCTTTCCTACTGGCTTGTCTATTGATGAAGAGTTTCATGCAGTTTCCTAGTGCCAGTCTTTGAACAGTTAGGTGGCATAAAGGGTGAGCCTTTTCTCACAGAAACTCATCAGGGCAAATTGTAATTAGGAGCAAATCAGAATATGATCATACTTCTAGTAGCTTCTGAAAGGTGCAAGTGCCAGGTTAAAGTCTATTTAGATGATGATCCATATTATGGTTGTTGTGTAAGTTTATTATTTATTTATATTTTTAGAGTATGTATGCATACACTCAGCGGGGAGTCTACTTCTCCCTCTGCCCTCCCCCTCCCCCACCAGTTCGTGCTCTTTCTCTCCCTGTCTCTCTCAAAAATAAATAAATACAATCTTTGAGGGAAAAAAGAGTTGGATGATTAATCATTTGAGCCACCCAGGCATTTCTGTGTAAGTTTATTTTCATAAAAATTAATATTTTCATATTGATGACTTCTAATTGATTCTTAATTGCTGCATATATTTTGGAATTTTTGTGTCCATTTGCTTTTGTTTACACCCAACTTTGTTCAAGGAAGAGTTTAAGAAAGCTTACCTAAAATAAAAATTAAAAATTGGTGAAAGGAAATTGATATAAAGGTAAAGTGAATAGGACAGGTGAGACAATAATGCCAAAATACCAACCATGGGCTGAGTGGGAGGCACTTCTCTGAGCACTTTGCGTATGTGAACTCATTTAATCCTGACAACAACCCCACAGGATTGGAACTATTATTCTCCATTTTATAGACAAAGTAACCAAGGCACTGAGAAGTGATGGAGACTGTAAGTTGTAAGGGGTAGACCTCTGGAGCTCAATCAGCCATTCTGGCTCCATAATGCTTTACTGTTTTAACAATGAAGCTGCAAATAAGAATAATGCACAAAGTAGAAATTGTAAGATCCTGCAATCCTGTTAGAGACCGACCACAAATTTACCTCTAAGATTTTTGGCAGACAAAATTGAGAAGGAAAAAACGATCAGTTACATGATTCACAGTGTTGAGGAGATAAAAACAAGCTAGTTGCTCAAGAACAGCATAGTTATTTCTGGTTGGGAGACCAGGAAGAAAATTCTCTTATAAATTCTCACAAAGAACTCACTATGTAATGAAGTGGACACTATTCTCCAGTAAGGCTGTCAGATTTTCATAGGGCTGTTTCTTACAACATCCTTCACTGTGTCATAATGTATAACTAACACCAAAGCCAAATTCAGTAAAAAGCAATTCTACAGGGGTGTGGATTTCAGAAGATGTGGTCAGGTTTGTGGATCTCCGCTGGTCTGGCTTAATTCAGGAAAACATTTTAAGCTATTTAGGGGGAAGAATGAACTGTAGATTCCACAGGCCACTGTCCATAATGATTATTTCTCTCAATTGAGCTTTTGTAAAATTTTGAGTGGTAGCAAGTTTGAGGTTATTTCCTGACCAGCACCTGGAGTGTGCTCTTCTATGCTGCTAGTTAAGCATGGAACTTTTGCAGCCAACTGAATCAGTTGAGGGAAAGACTTTTTTGTAAAAGCTGAAGAAATGCAAGGATATGGTTTGAATAAAGGTTCACCCAGTCTGAACAGGACCACATTCAAAAGAATCGAGTCTGGGGCCATGACCACCCCCAAAATACATAGAGCCAAAGTGACTTTGTGGAGATCAAAAAGTTCTTTCTAGAGAATTTTGATCTAGAATTCTTTAAAAAAATTTTTATTCAAGAATAATTGACATACAATATTGGATTAGTTTTAGGTGTACAACCTAGTGATTTGATACTTATATACATTACACAATGGCCACCACAATAAAGCTAGTTACTACTTGTTGTCATGTTATAATACTTGTTATATTCTTGACTGTATGCCTGACTATATTCCCTTGCTGTATATCATATCCCCAAGTCTTTTTTATTTCATAACTGGAAGATTACATCTCTTAATCCCCTTCACTTATTTTGTCCAGCCCCCACCCCACTCTCCTCTGGCAACCATCACTTTGTTCTCTGTATTTATGAGTCTGTTTCTGTTTTGTTTTTGTTTGTTTTTCATACTCCACATGTAAGTGAAATTGTATGGTATTTGTCTTTCTTTGTGTGACTTAATTCACTTAGCATAATACCCTCTAGGTCCAACCATGTTGTCAGAATGACAAATCTCACTCTTTGATGGATGAGTAATACTCTATTGTGTGTATGCACCACATCTTCTTGATCCATTCATCTGTCAGTGAGCATTTAGGTTGCTTCCACATCTTTGCTATTGTAAATAATATTATAACAAACATAGGGCTACATATACAATTTTGAATTAGTGTTTTCATTTTCTTTGGGTAAATACCTAGTAGAATTGCTGGATTATATGGTATTTCTGTTTTTCATTTTTAGAGGAACCTCCACACTGTTTTTCACAGTGGCTGCACCAGTAGACATTCCTACCAAGAGGGCATTGGGATTTCCTATTCTCAAGGTCTTTGCCAACACTTGTTATTTCTTGTCTTTTTTTTTTTTTTTAAGATTTTATTTATTTATTTGACAGAGAGAGATCACAAGTAGACAGAGTGAGAGAGAGAGAGAGAGGAGGAAGCAGGCTTCCCGCCGAGCAGAGAGCCCGATGCGGGACTCGATCCCAGGACTTTGGGATCATGACCTGAGCCGAAGGCAGAGGCTTAACCCACTGAGCCACCCAGGTGCCCCAATTTCTTGTCTTTTTGATACTAGCCATACTGACAGGTATGAGATGGACTCATTGTGGTTTTGATTTGCATTCCCCTGATGATTAGTGATGTTGAACACTTTTTCATGCATCTATTAGTCATCTGTACATCTTTGAAAAAATATCTGTTGAGGTCCTTTGCCATTTTTTAAAATTAATTCTTTTTTAAATGCTGAGTTTTAGTTCTTTATATATTTTGGATGTTAACCCTTCATCAGATATTATCATTTGCAGATATCTTTTCTCATTGAGTAGGTTGCCCTTTGATTTTTTCAAAGATTTATTTATTTATTTGAGGGAGAGAGAAAGAGTGTATGTGAGCTGGGTGGGAGGGGAAGAAGGAGAGGGAGAGCGAGAATCCTCAAGCAGACTCCCTGCTGATTACACAGCCTGATAGGGGATTTGATCCAAGGACTCTGAGATCATGATCTGAGCCAAAATCAAGAGTTGGCCACCCAACTGACTGAGCCACCCACGTGCCTCAGGTTGCCCTTTGATTTTATTGATGGTTTCCTTCACTGGATAAAAAGTTTTTAGTTTGGTGTGGTTTTATTTGCTTATTCTTAAAAAAAAAAAAAAAATCACCAAGACCAATGTCCAAGAGCTTACTGCCTCTGTTTTCTTCCAGGAATTTTATGGTTGCAGATAGTCAAGTCTTCCATCCATTTGGAGTTTATTTTTGTGTATGGTGTAAAAAAGTGGTCCAGTTTCATTCTCTTGCATGTTGCTGTCCAGCTTTTCTAATACTATGTATTAAAGACTTTGTCTTTTACCCATTGTATATTCTTGCCTCTTTTGTTGTAGATTAATTGACCATATAAGTATGGGTTTATTTCTGGTTTCTCTAATTTGTTCCATTGATTTATGTGTCTATTTTTCAGCCAGTACCATACTAGTTTTATTACAGTAGCTTTGTAGTATAGTTTGAAATTTGGGAGCATGATACCTGTGGGTATCAATTTGGGACCAAGATTGCTTTGGCTCTTCAGGGTCTTTTGTGGTTCCTTACGCATTTTAGAATTACTTGCCCTAATATTGTGAAAAATGCCATTGGTATTTTGTTAGGGGTTGCAATGAATTTGTAGATTGTTTTGGGTAGTATAAACAGTGTAACAATATTAATTCTTCCAATATATGACAAGGTATTCCATTTGTTTGTGTCTTCTCATCAAACTTACATACTTTCCAGAGTACAGGTCTTTCACTTTCTTGGTTAAATTTATTTCTAGATATTTTGCTCTTTTTGATGCAATTTTAAATGGGATTAATTTCTGAATTTCTCTTGATAGTTTGTTATTAGTGTACAGAAATACAACATATTTCTGTATATTGATTTTGCAACTTCAATGAATTCCCTTATTCTAATAGTTTTGGATAGGGCTTTAGGGTTTCTTATATATAGTATGTTATCTGTGAATGGTGACACTTTCATTCTATCCCAATTTAGATGCTTTTTATTTCTTGCCTAATTAATGTATCTAGGATTTCCAGTACTGTGTTCAATAAAAATGGTAAGAATGGGCATCCTTGTCTTATTCCTGATCTTACAGGAAAAGCTTTCAGCTTTTCACTTTTGAGTATGTTACTTGTAGGTTTGTCACTCATGTCCTTTACTATGTTGAGGTACATTCTATACTCACTTTGTTGAGAATTTATCACGAATGGCTGTTGTACTTTGTCAAATGTTTTTTCTATGTTTATTGAGATGATCACGTAATTTATATCCTTTGTTTTATTAATGTGGTGTATCACATTAATTGAGTTCCACATATTAAACCATTCTTTCATCCCTGGAATAAATTCAAGTGATCATGGTTTGTGATTTTTAAAAATGTATTGTTGAGGATTTTTACATCTATGTTAATTAAGTATACTGAACTCTAATTTCCTTTTTCTGTTGTGTTTTTGTCTAGCTTAGGTAATTATGCTTTTATACTTAGGTAATTATACTTTTATACTTAGGTAATTATAATTTTGTCTAGGGTAATTCTGGACTTATAGAATGAATTCAGAAGCATTCGTTCTCCATCAATGTTGTAAAATAGTTAGAAATGGTAGATATTAACTATTTTTTTAACGTTTGGTAGAACTAGCCTGGGAAGCCATCTTGTGCTGGCGCCATCTGGTCCTGGACTTTTGTTTCCTGGGAGTATTTTAATTACTGATTCAGTTTCATTACTAGTGATTGGTCTGTTTACTTTTTCTATTTCTAGATAGAATGAATGAATCAACAGATTCATTCTTGGAAGACTGTATGTTTCTAATAATTTGCCCATTTCTTCAAGATTGTTCAATTTATTGCCATATAATTGTTTGTGGTAATCTTTTATGATCCTTTGTATTTCTGTGGTTTCATTTGTAACTTCCCCTTTTCAATATCTGAGTTTATTTGGAGACTTTTTTTTCCCTTGGTGTGTCTTGCTAAAGTTTTATCAATTTTATCTTTTGAAAGAATGAGCTTTTGTTTTCATTAATATCTATTTCATTTATTTCTACTCTGATTTTTATTATTTTCTTATACTAACTTTGTGCTTTGTTCTTCTTTTTCTATTTCCTTCAGGTGTAAGTTTAGATTATTTGAGATATTTCTTCTCTTTTCAGGTGGGCCTCTATAGCTATAAACTTTCCTCTTAGAACCACTTTTACTGAATCCCATAGATTTTGGAGGACTACACAGTCAAGTCCTTTTCATTTTCATTTGTCTCAAGGTACTTTCTTCATTTCTTTGATTTCTTCATTGACCCATTGGTTGTTTAGTAATATGTTGTTTAGTCTGCAATTCATCTTTTTATTTTTCAGCTTTCATCTTATAAATTGATTTCTATTTTCATACTGTTATGGTCAGAAAAGATGCTTGATGTGATTTCAATCTTATTGAATTAAATTAATTAATACTTATTTTGTGCCTTAACATGTGATTTATCCTGGAGAATATTTCATGGACACTGGAGAAGAATGTATATTCTGTTGTTTTCATATGGAATGTCCTACATATATCTTTTAAGTCCATCGGTCTAATGTGTCATTAAGACCAATGCTTTCTTATCCATTTCCTGCCTGGATAATTTATCCATTGATATAAATGGGGGTATTAAAGGCCCCTGTTATTGTATTATTGTCAATTTCTCCCTTTGCATCTGTTTAATATTTGCTTTATATATGTGGGTGCTCCTATGTTGGGTACATAAATATAAGTTTTATCTTCTTGCTGGACTGATCCCTTAATTACATAATTACATTATTGTGTAATTCTCTTGTTGGTCTCTGTTACAGTCTTTGTTTTAATGTCTATTTTGTATTATATAAATATTACTACCCCAGCTTTCTTTTTGGTTCTATTTTTATGGTATATACATTCTTTTCAAGTGCACATGGAACTTTCTGCAGAACAGATTACACACTAGGTCACAAATCAGGCCTCAACAGGTACAAAAAGATTGAGATCATACCATGTGTATTTTTCTGGCCACAATGCTATGAAACCTGAAGTCAACTACAAGAAAAAATTTGGAAAGTCTACAAATAACATGGAGGTTAAACAAACATGCTACTAAAAAAATGAGTGTGTTAACCAGGAAATCGAAGAAAAAATAAAAATACATAGAAACAAATGAAATGAAAATGCAGTGGTCTAAAATCTTTGGATTGCAGCAAAGGCAGTCCTAAGAGGGAAGTGTACAGCAATATAGGCCTACCTCAAAAAGCAAGAAAAATCTCAGAAAAAACCCCATCCTAACCTTACACGTAAGTGAGCTAGATAAAGAACAAACAAAGCCTAAAGCCTGCAGAAGAAGGGAAATAATAAAGATTAAAGAAGAAATAAATTATGTAGAAACAAACCCGTAGAACAGATCAATGAAAGTAAGAGCTGGTTCTTTGAAAAAATTAATAAAATTGATAACCCCCAGCCAGAGTTACAAAAAGAAAAGAGAAAGGACCCAAATAAATCACAAATGAGAGAGAAGAAAGAACAAATAACACTACAGAAATACAAACAATTACAACAGAATATTATGGAAAACTACATGCCAACAAATTGGGCAACCTGGAAGAAATGGATGTTTCTAGAAACACAGTCAACAAAACTGAAACAAGAAGAAAGAGAAAACTTGAACAGACCAATAACCAGCAAAGAAAATTGAATCAGTAATCAAAAATTTCCCAACGAACAAAAGTCCAGGGCCAGATGGCTTCACAGGTGAATTCTACCAAACATTTAAAGAAGAGTATACTCACTATTCTCCAACTATTCCAAAAAATAGAAATGGCAAGAAAATTTCCAAATTCATTCTATAAGGCCAGCATTACCCTGATATAAAAACCAAAGACTCCACTAAAAACAAGAACTACAGGCTAATATCCCTGATGAACATGGATGAAAAAATTCTCAATGAAATACTAGCAAATAAAATCCAACAGTACATTAAAAGAATCATTTACCACGATGAAGTAGGATTTATTCCTGGGCTACAAGTGTAGTTCAATATTTGCAAAATCAATCAATGTGATCCTTTCTAAAAATCTTTTTCCTAAAATTTAATTAAAAATTAAAATTAAAAGAATTTCCTGAAAATCTTTTATTTATTTTTTTTAAAGTTTTTATTTATTTATTTATTTATTTATTTGACAGAGAGAGATCACAAGTAGACAGAGAGGCAGGCAGAGGGAGAGAGAGAGGGAAGCAGGCTCCCCGCTGAGCAGAGAGCCCGACGTGGGACTCGATCCCAGGACCCTGAGATCATGACCCGAGCCGAAGGCAGTGGCTTAACCCACTGAGCCACCCAGGCGCCCACTGAAAATCTTTTAAATAAAGATTTTATGTATTTGAGATGGAACAGAAGTATGAGCAGGGGTGGAACTTACTACTCCCTACTGAGCAGGGAGCCTGATGTGGGGCTAGGTCTGAGAACCCTGGGATTGTGACCCCAGCTGAGGCAGATACTTAGCCAACTGAGCCACCCAGGTGTTCCTGGTGATGATCCTTTGAATATCTGCAGAAAAAGTACTTGGCAAAGTACAACATCCATTCATGATAAACATCCTAAACAAAGTAGGGTTAGAGAAACATATCTCAACATCATAAAGGCCATATATGAAAAACACATAGCTAACATCATCCTTGATGGGTAAAAACAGAGCTTTTCCTCTGCAGTGAGGAAAAAGATGGGGACACCCATTCTCACTACTACTATTTAAAACAGAACTGGAAGTCCTATTCTCAGCAATCAGACAACAAAAAGAGATAAAATGCAACCAAATCAACAAGGAAGAAGTATAGCTTTCACTATTCACAGGTGAGACAAACCTCTATGTTGAAAACCCAAAAGACCCCACCAAAAAATTGCTAGAACTGATACACAAATTCAGTAAAGTTACAGGATACAAAGTCAGTGTACAGAAATCTGTTGCATTTCTATACACCAATAAGAAAACACACACACACACACACACACACACACACACACACACACAAAAGCAAGGAATTGATACTATTTACAGTTTTACCCCAAACCCTAAGGTACCTAGGAATAAACCAAAGATGTCAAAGATCTGTACTCTGCAACTATAAAATACTGATGGAAGAAATGTCACAAGTAAAATGGAAAAACATTCCATGCTCATGGATTGGAAGGACAAATATTATTAAAACGTCTATGCTACCAAAAGCAATCTATGCACTTAATGCAATCCCCATCAAAATACCACCAGCATTTTTCACAGACCTAGAACAAACAATCCTAAAGTTTAGATGGAACCACAAAGGCCTCTGAATAACCAAAGCAATCTTGAAAAAGAGAAGCAAACCCGGACTCCAGGTTTCAAGTTATATTACAAAGCTATAGTCATCAAGACCGTATGGTACTGGCACAAAATCAGACACATAGATCAATGGAACAGAATAGAAGACTCAGAAATAAACCCACAACTGTATGGTCAATCAATCTTCAACAAAGCAGGAAAGAATGTGCAATGGATTATATTTTTTAATTTTTTTATTATGTTATGTTAGTCACCATACAGTATATCATTAGTTTTTGATGTGGGGTTCCATAACTCATTGTGTATAACACCCAGTGCTCCATGCAATCCGTGCCCTCCTTAATACCTATCACTGGGCTCACTCATCCCCCGCCCCCAACACAGCTCCCTTCTAAAACCCTCAGTTTGCTTCCCAGAGTCCATAGTTTCTTGGTTCATCTCCCCCTCCAATATCTCCCCCTTCACTTTTCCCTTCCTTCTCCTAGTGTGCTCCATGCTATTCCTTATTTTCCACGGATAAGTGAAACCATATGATAATAGTCTTTCTCTGTTTGACCTATTTAACTTAACATAATCTCCTCAAGTACCGTCCATGTTGATTCAAAAGTTGCATAACTTTCCATTGGGTATATGGACCGTATCTACTTTATCCATTTGTCTGTTGAAGGGCATCTCAGGTCTTTCCATGATTTAGCTATTGTGGACATTGCTGCTATGAACATTAGGGTGCATATGGCCCTTCTTTTCACTACATCTTTATCTTTTGGGTAAATACCCAGTAGTGAAATTGCTGGGTCATAGAGTAGCTTTATTTTTAATTTTGTGAGGAACCTCTACACTGTTTCAAAAGTGGTTGTACCCACTTGCATTCCCACCAACAGTGTTAGAGGATTCCCCTTTCTCCACAGCCTCTCCAACATCTGTTGTTTCTTGCCTTGTCCATTTTTGCCATTCTAACTAGTGTAAGGTGGTATCTCAATGTGGTTTTGATCTGAATTTCCCTAATAGCCAATGATGAACATTTTCTTATGTGTCTGTTAGCCATTTGTATGTCTTCTTTTGAGAAATGTCTGTTCATATCTTCTGCCCATTTTTTTGACTTATTTGTTTTTTGCATGTTGAGTTTGAGAAGTTCTTTATAGATCTTGGATACCAGCCCTTGTCTGTTGTGTCATTTGAAAACACCTTCTTCCATTCCACAGGTTACCTCTTAGTTGACTGTTTCCTTTGCTGTGCTGAGTCTTTTAGTCTTGATGAAGTCCCAAAAGTTCATTTTCACTTCTATTTCCCTTGCTTTTGGAGACATGTCTTGAAAGAAGTTGCTGTGGCCAGTGTCGAAGAGGTTACTGCCTATGTTCTCCTCTAGGACTTTGATAGATTCCTGTCTCACATTGAGGTCTTTAATCCAGTTGGAGTTTATCTTTGTGTATGGTGTAAGGGAATGGTCGAATTTCATTCTTCTGTATATAGCTGTCCAATTTTCCCAGCACCATTTATTGAAGAGACCGTCTTTTTTCCATTAGATATTTTTCCTGCTTTGTCGAAGATTATTTGACCATAGAGTTGAGGGTCTGTATCTGGGCTCTCTATTCTGTTCCATTGATCTACGTGTCTGTTATTGTACCAGTACCATGCTGTCTTGATGATAACAGCTTTGTAATCTATCTTGAAATCAGGCAATGTGATTCTATGCTCATGGATTGGAAGAATAAACATTGTTGAAACGTCTATGCTGCCCAGAGCAGCATACTATACTTTCAACACCATTCCGATCAAAATACCAATGGAATTTTTCAAAGTGTTGGAACAAGCAATCCTAAAATTTGTATGGAATCAGGAAAGACCACAAAACACCAAGGAATTATTGAAAAAGAAAAACAAAGCTGGGGCATCATGTCGCCTAATTTCAAGCTATATTATAAAGAATATGCAACAGGAAAATGTCTCTTCAACAAATAGTGGTGGAAAAACTGGATAGCAGCATGCGAAAGAAACTGGATGACTTTATTATACCATACACAAAAATAAATTCAAAATGGATGAAACACCTAAATCTGAAACAGGAAACCATCAAAATCCTAGAGAACACAGGCAGTAACTTCTTTGACATCAGCTGTTGCAACTTCTTCCTAGATATGTCTCTGGAGGCAAAGGAAACAAAAAACTATTGGGATTTCATCAAGATAAAAATCTTCTGCATAACAAAGGAAAATAAGGGAAAATCATCAGGGAAATGCAAATCAAAACTACAATGAGATATCACCTCACACCTGTCAGAATGGCTAAAATTAACAAGAGACAGGTGTTGGTGAGGATGCAAATAAAGGGGAACCCTCTGGCACTGTTGGTGGGAATGCAAACTGGTGTAGGCACTCTAGAAAATAGTATGGAGATTCCTCCAAAATTAAAATTAGAACTACCCTATGACCTAGCAATTGTACTACTAGGTATTTACCCAAAGGATACAAAAATAATAATTTGAAGGGACACATGAACCCTGATGTTTATAGCAGCATTATCAACAATAACCAATTGATTGATTTGTGGATGTTGAACCAACCTTGCAGCCTTGGAATAAATTCCACTTGGTCATGGTGAATAATCCTTTTAATGTACTGTTGGGTTCTATTGGCTAATATTTTGGTGAGAATTTTCACATCTGTGTTCATCAAGGATATTGGACTAGAATTCTCTTTTTTGATGGGGTCTTTGTCTGGTTTTGGGATCAAGGTGATGCTGGCCTCATAAAATGAGTTTGGAAGTTTTCCTTCCATTTCTATTTTTTTGGAACAGTTTCAGGAGAAGAGGAATTAATTCTTCTTTAAATATTTGGTAGAATTCCCTTGAGAAGCTGTCTGGCCCTGGGCTCTTATTTGTTGGGAGATTTTTGATAACTGCTTCAATCTCCTTACTGGGTATGGGTCTGTTCAGGTTTTCTATTTCTTTCTGGTTCAGTTGTGGTGGTTTATACATCTCTAGGAATTCATCCATTTCTTCCATATTGTCAAATTTGCTGGCGTATAGTTGCTCAAAATATGTTCTTATAATTGTTTGTATTTCTTTGATGTTGGTTGTGATCTCCCCTTTCATTCATGATTTTAATTATTTGGGTCCTTTCTCTTTTGAGAATTTTGGATTAGTCTGGCCAGGGGTTTGTCAATCAATCTTATTAATTCTTTCTCAAAATTCTCTTTTGAGAATTTTGGATCAGTCTGGCCAGGGATTTGTCAATCTTATTAATTCTTTCAAAGAACCAGGTCCTAGTTTCATTGATTTGTTCTATCTATTTTTGGTTTCTATTTTATTGATTTCTGTTCTGATCTTTATTATTTCTCTTCTCCTGCTGGGTTTAGGCTTTCTTTGTTGTTCTTTCTCTAGGTCCTTTAGGTGTAGGGTTAGGTTGTGTATTTGAGATCTTTCTTGTTTCTTGAGAAAGGCTTGTATTGCTATAAACGTTCCTCTCAGGACCACCTTTGCTGTGACCCAAAGATTTTGAACAGTTGTGTTTTCATTTTCATTCATTTCCATGAATTTTTTCAATTCTTCTTTAATTGCCTGGTTGACCCATTCATTCTTTAAATTTTTAAAAAAAACTATTTATTTATTTATTTGACAGGTAGTAATCACAAGTAAGCAGAGAGGTAGGCAGAAAGAGAGGGGAAAGCAGACTCCCCACTGAGCAGAGAGCCCAATGTGGGGCTCAATCCCAGGACCCTTGGATCATGACCTGAGCCAAAGGCAGAGGCTTTAACCCACTGAGCCACCCAGGTGCCCCCCATTCATTCTTTAGTAGGATGCTCTTTAGCCTCCATGTATTTGAGTTATTTCCAACTTTCCTCTTGTGATTGAATTCTAGCTATAGAGCATTTTGGTCTGAAAATATGCAGGGAATGATCCCAATTTTTTGGTACTGGTTGAGACCTGATTTGTACCAGGATGTGATCTATTCTGGAGAATGTTTTATATGCACTAGAGAAGCATGTGTGTTTTGTTGCTTTGGGATGGAATGTTCTGAATATATCTGTGATGTCCATTTGGTCCAGTGTGTCTTTTAAAGCCTTTATTTCCTTGTTAATCATTTGCTTAGATGATCTGTCCATCAGTGAGGGTGGTGTTAAGCCCCTATTATTAATGTATTATTGTCATTTTTAAAAATTTTGTTATTAATTGGTTTATATAATTGGCTGCTCCCATAGTATGGGCATAGATATTTAAAATTTTTACATCTTCTTGTTGGGCAGGCCCTTTAAGTGTGATATAGTGTCCTTCCTCATCTCTCTCTCTCTTTTTTTTAAGCTTTTATTTATTTATTTGACAGACAGAGATCACAAATAGGCAGAGAGGCAGGCAGAGAGAGAGAGGAGGAAGCAGGCTTCTTGCTGAGGAGAGAGTCTGATGTGGGGCTTGATCCCAGGACCCTGGGATCATGACCTGAGCCGAAGACAGAGGCTTTAACCCACTGAGCCACCCAGGCACCCCCCCTTCCTCATCTCTTATTATAGTCTTTGGCTTAAAATCTAATTGATCTGATATAAGGATTGCCTCCCCAGCTTTCTTTTTATATCCATTAGCATATAAATTGTTTTCTACCCCCTCACTTTAAATCTGGAGGTATCTTAGGCTTTAAATAAGTTTCTTGTAGACAGCATATCAAATTTTTTTTTAATCCATTCTGATACCCTGTGTCTTTTGATTGGGGCATTTAGCCTATTTACATTTAGGGTAACTATTGAAAGATATGATTTAGGACCATTGTGTTGCCTGTAAGGTGACTGTTACTGAATATTGTCTCTGTTCCTTTCTGATCTACTACTTTTAGGCTCTCTTTTTGGTTAGAGGACCATATCAATATTTCCTGTAGGGTTGGTTTAGTGTTTGTAAATTCTTTTAGTTTTTGTTTCTTCTGGAAGCTTTTTTTTTTATTCTGATAAAATTTTATTCATGAACACCGAAATTTCAATTTCATATGATTTCATTCTTCTTTTGATTTTTTTTAAACCACTTAAAAATATAAAAGCCATTTTTAGCTCATGGAGTATACCAACAACCAGGGGTTGAATTTGGTCTCTAGGCTGAGTTTGCTGCCTTCTTTTTTTTTTTTTTTATTAATTTTATTTTTTATAAACATGTATTTTTATACCCAGGGGTACAGGTCTGTGAATCACCAGGTTTACACACTTGACAGCACTCACCATAGCACATACCCTCCCCAGTGTCCATAATCCCACCCCCCTCCCAACCCCCCTCCCCCCATCAACCCTCAGTTTGTTTTGTGAGATTAAGAGTCACTTATGGTTTATCTCCCTCCCAATCCCATCTTGTTTCATTTACTCTTCTCCTACCCCCTTAACCCCCCATGTTGCATCTCCTCTCCCTCATATCAGGGAGATCATATGATAGTTGTCTTTCTCTGATTGACTTATTTCGCTAAGCCTGATACCCTCTAGTTCCATCCACGTCGTCGCAAATGGCAAGATTTCATTTCTTTTGATGGCTGCATAGTATTCCATTGTGTACATATACCACATCTTCTTTATCCATTCGTCTGTTGATGGACATCTAGGTTCTTTCCATAGTTTGGCTATTGTAGACATTGCTGCTATAAACATTCGGGTGCACGTGCCCCTTCGGATCACTATGTTTGTATCTTTAGGGTAAATACCCAGCAGTGCAATTGCTGGGTCATAGGGTAGTTCTATTTTCAACATTTTGAGGAACCTCCATGCTGTTTTCCAGAGTGGTTGCACCAGCTTGCATTCCCACCAACAGTGTAGGAGGGTTCCCCTTTCTCCGCATCCTCGCCAGCATCTGTCATTTCCTGACTTGTTAATTTTAGCCATTCTGACTGGTGTGAGGTGATATCTCATGGTGGTTTTGATTTGTATTTCCCTGATGCCGAGTGATGTGGAGCACTTTTTCATGTGTCTGTTGGCCATCTGGATGTCTTCTTTGCAGAAATGTCTGTTCATGTCCTCTGCCCATTTCTTGATTGGATTATTTGTTCTTTGGGTGTTGAGTTTGCTAAGTTCTTTATAGATTTTGGACACTAGCCCTTTATCGGATATGTCATTTGCAAATATCTTCTCCCATTCTGTCAGTTGTCTTTTGGTTTTGTTCACTGTTTCCTTTGCTGTGCAAAAGCTTTTGATCTTGATAAAATCCCAATAGTCATTTTTGCCCTTGCTTCCCTTGCCTTTGGTGATGTTCCTAGGAAGATGTTGCTGCGGCTGAGGTCGAAGAGGTTGCTGCCTGTGTTCTCCTCAAGGATTTTGATGGATTCCTTTCTCACATTGAGATCCTTCATCCATTTTGAGTCTATTTTCATGTGTGGTGTAAGGAAATGATCCAATTTCATTTTTCTGCATGTGGCTGTCCAATTTTCCCAACACCATTTATTGAAGAGGCTGTCTTTTTTCCATTGGACATTCTTTCCTGCTTTGTCGAAGATGAGTTGACCATAGAGTTGAGAGTCTATTTCTGGGCTCTCTATTCTGTTCCATTGGTCCATGTGTCTGTTTTTGTGCCAGTACCATGCTGTCTTGATGATGACAGCTTTGTAATAGAGCTTGAAGTCCGGAATTGTGATGCCACCAACTTTGGCTTTCTTTTTCAATATTGCTTTGGCTATTCGAGGTCTTTTCTGGTTCCATATAAATTTTAGGATTATTTGTTCCATTTCTTTGAAAAAAATGGATGGTACTTTGATAGGAATTGCATTAAATGTGTAGATTGCTTTAGGTAGCATAGACATTTTCACAATATTTATTCTTCCAATCCAGGAGCATGGAACATTTTTCCATTTCTTTGTGTCTTCCTCAATTTCTTTCATGAGTACTTTATAGTTTTCTGTGTATAGATTCTTAGTCTCTTTGGTTAGGTTTATTCCTAGGTATCTTATAGTTTTGGGTGCAATTGTAAATGGGATGGACTCCTTAATTTCTCTTTCTTCTGTCTTGTTGTTGGTGTAGAGAAATGCAACTGATTTCTGTGCATTGATTTTATATCCTGACACTTTACTGAATTCCTGTACAAGTTCTAGCAGTTTTGGAGTGGAGTCTTTTAGGTTTTCCACATATAGTATCATATCATCTGCGAAGAGTGATAGTTTGACTTCTTCTTTGCTGATTTGGATGCCTTTAATTTCCTTTTGTTGTCTGATTGCTGAGGCTAGGACTTCTAGTACTATGTTGAATAGCAGTGGTGATGACGGACATCCCTGCCGTGTTCCTGACCTTAGCGGAAAAGCTTTCAGTTTTTCTCCATTGAGAATGATATTTGCGGTGGGTTTTTCATAGATGGCTTTGATAATATTGAGGTATGTGCCCTCTATCCCTACACTTTGAAGAGTTTTGATCAGGAAGGGATGCTGTACTTTGTCAAATGCTTTCTCAGCATCTATGGAGAGTATCATATGGTTCTTGTTCTTTCTTTTATTAATGTGTTGTATCACATTGATTGATTTGCGGATGTTGAACCAACCTTGCAGCCCTGGAATAAATCGCACTTGGTCGTGGTGAATAATCCTTTTAATGTACTGTTGAATCCTATTGGCTAGTATTTTGGCGAGAATTTTTGCATCTGTGTTCATCAAGGATATTGGTCTGTAGTTCTCTTTTTTGATGGGATCCTTGTCTGGTTTTGGGATCAAGGTGATGCTGGCCTCATAAAATGAGTTTGGGAGTTTTCCTTCCATTTCTATTTTTTGGAACAGTTTCAGGAGAATAGGAATTAGTTCTTCTTTAAATGTTTGGTAGAATTCCCCCGGGAAGCCGTCTGGCCCTGGGCTTTTGTTTGTTTGCAGATTTTTGATGACTGTTTCAATCTCCTTACTGCTTATGGGTCTGTTGAGGCTTTCTATTTCTTCCTGGTTCAGTTGTGGTAGTTTATATGTCTCTAGGAATGCATCCATTTCTTCCAGATTGTCAAATTTGTTGGCGTAGAGTTGCTCATAGTATGTTCTTATAATTGTCTGTATTTCTTTGGTGTTCGTTGTGATCTCTCCTCTTTCATTCATGATTTTATTTATTTGGGTCCTCTCTCTTTTCTTTTTGATAAGTCTGGCCAGGGGTTTATCAATCTTATTAATTCTTTCAAAGAACCAGCTCCTAGTTTCGTTGATTTGTTCTATTGTTTTTTTGGTTTCTATTTCATTGATTTCTGCTCTGATCTTTATGATTTCTCTTCTCCTGCTGGGTTTAGGGTTTCTTTCTTGTTCTTTCTCCAGCTCCTTTAGGTGTAGGGTTAGGTTGTGTACCTGAGACCTTTCTTGTTTCTTGAGAAAGGCTTGTACCGCTATATATTTTCCTCTCAGGACTGCCTTTGTTGTGTCCCACAGATTCTGAACCGTTGTGTTTTCATTATCATTTGTTTCCATGAATTTTTTCAATTCTTCTTTAATTTCCTGGTTGACCCATTCATTCTTTAGAAGGATGCTGTTTAGTCTCCATGTATTTGGGTTCTTTCCAAATTTCCTCTTGTGATTGAGTTCTAGCTTCAGAGCATTGTGGTCTGAAAATATGCAGGGAATGATTCTAATCTTTTGATAACGGTTGAGACCTGATTTAGGACCAAGAATGTGATCTATTCTGGAGAATGTTCCATGTGCACTAGAGAAGAATGTGTATTCTGTTGCTTTGGGATGAAAAGTTCTGAATATATCTGTGATGTCCGTCTGGTCCAGTGTGTCATTTAAGGCCTTTATTTCCTTGTTGATCTTTTGCTTGGATGATCTGTCCATTTCAGTGAGGGGAGTGTTAAAGTCTCCTACTATTATTGTATTATTGTCGATATGTTTCTTTGATTTTGTTATTAATTGGTTTATATAGTTGGCTGCTCCCACGTTAGGGGCATAGATAGTTAAAATTGTTAGATCTTCTTGTTGGACAGTTCCTTTGAGTATGATATAGTGTCCTTCCTCATCTCTTATTATGGTCTTTGGCTTAAAATCTAATTGACCTGATATAAGGATTGCCACTCCTGCTTTCTTCTGATGTCCATTAGCATGGTAAATTCTTTTCCACCCCCTCACTTTAAACCTGGAGGTATCTTCGGGTTTAAGATGAGTTTCTTGTAGGGAACATATAGATGGGTTTTGTTTTTTTATCCATTCTGATACCCTGTGTCTTTTGATTGGGGCATTTAGCCCATTAACATTCAGGGTAAGTATTGAGAGATATGAATATAGTGCCATTGTATTGCCTGTAAGGTGACTGTTATTGTATATTGTCTCTGTTTCTTTCTGATCTACTACTTTTAGGGTCTCTCTTTGCTTAGAGGACCCCTTTCAATATTTCCTGTAGAGCTGGTTTGGTATTTGCACATTCTTTCAGTTTTTGTTTGTCCCGGAAGCTTTTAATCTCTCCTTCTATTTTCAATGATAGCCTAGCTGGATATAGTATTCTTGGCTGCATATTTTTCTCATTTAGTGCTCTGAATATATCCTGCCAGTCCTTTCTAGGCTGCCAAGTCTGTGGAAAGGTCTGCTATCAATCTAATATTCCTACCATTGTATGTTACAGACTTCTTGTCCTGAGCTGCTTTCAGGATTTTCTCTTTGTCACTGAGACTTGCAAGTTTTACTATTAGATGACAGGTATTGACCTATTTTTATTGATTTTGAGGGGGATTCTCTGTGTCTCCTGGTTTTTGATGTTTATTCCCTTTTCCATATTAGGGAAATTCTCTATTATAATTTGCTCCAATATACCTTCTGCTCCCCTCTCTCTATTCTTCTGGGATCACAATTATTCTAATATAGTTTCATCTTATGGTGTCACTTATCTCTCGAATTCTCCCTTCATGGTCCAGTAGTTGTTTGTCTCTCTTTTGCTCAGCTTCTTTATTCTTTGTCATTTGTCTTCTATGTCACCAATTCTCTCTTCTGCTTATTTATCCTAGCCCTAAGAGCCTCGATTTTTTTATTGCACCTCATTAATAGCTTTTTTGATTTCAACTTTGTTAGATTTTATTTCTTTTATTTCTCTAGAAAGGGATTCTCTAATATCTTCCATGCCTTTTTTGAGCCCAGCTAGCACCTTGATAATTGTCATTCTGAACTGCAGTTCTGACATATTACCAGTGTCCTTATTGATTAGGTCCCTAGCCATTGGCACCACCGCTTGTTTTTTTGTTTTGTTTTGTTTTTTTTTTTTTTAGGTGAATTTTTCTATCTTGTCATTTTATCCAGGTTAGAATACATGAATGAGAGAGTAAAATACTAAATGGGTGGCAAAGAGCCCAGAAAAAGGTATGCTAACCAAATCAGAAGAGATCTGAAACCAGGGGGAGAAGAAAAGGTGGTGGGGGGGAAATATATATATAGTAGACTGGTGAATAGAACAGAGCCACCCACTTGATTTGGGGTGTATTCTGGTCTCTTATATGAAACTACCTCCCAAAATTTTAAAGAAAGGAAAAAAAGTACATATATGTATATATACACACACAGAAATAAGGGTAAAAGCCATGAAGAGATGGAATATGACTGTAAAGATGACAATTAAAAAAGATTCTAAAAAAGGAATTGACAAGTTGGTTGGGAAAAAAAAAGATAATGTGATCAGGCTAGAGCTAGATGTAGGGCATATTTTGATCTATTAGAAGAAATAATATCCCAAAATCTTTTTTTTAAATATTTTATTTATTTATTTGACACACACAGAGAGAGAGTGATCACAAGTAGGCAGAGAGGCAGGCAGAGAGAGAAGAAGAAGCAGGCTCCCTGCTGGGCAGAGAGTCCAATGCGGGGCTCAATCCCAGGACCCTGGGATCATGACCTAAGCCGAAGGCAGAGGCTTAACCCACTGAGCCACCCAGGTGCCCCAATATCCCAAAATCTTAAAGAAAAAAAAATCTATATGTATACAAACCATAAGGTTAAATACAATGAAGGGATAAAATATGGCTATAACAATGAAAATTTAGAATTTTTTAAAAAAGGTATTGATAAGATAAAATAGTTTAAAAAACATTAAAAGAGGCAAGAGGAAAAGATAAAATATAGAATAAGAAAAAAATTAAAAAGACTAAATTTGCAAGACTAAAGGACCATGGGGAAAAAGCCATAAATTCTATGTGTTGCTTTCCCCTCACTCTGGAGTTCTACAGTTCTCTTTGCTTGGTGAACTTGGTTTTGGCTAGATGTTCTTCTGATCTTCTGGGGGAAGGGCCTGTTGCAGTGATTCTCAAATGTCGTTGCCCAAGGTGGAATTGCACCACCCTTGCCAGGGGCCAGGCTAAGTAATCTGCTCGGGTTCACTCTTGGTAGCTTTTGTTCCCTGAACACTTTCCCTAGAGCTTTGAAGGACAGGAATGAAAATGGCAGCCTCCTAATCTCTGGCCCAGAGGAGCCGAGAGCTTGGGGCCCTACTCCTCAGTGTGCACTTAGAGAAAAGCTTCACTCCCTCCCATTTCCCTGGTCTCTGGCTGCACTCTGTGCTCACCAGGCCTGTGACCAAGTGTTTCTATCTCTGGCCCCTGGCCTGTTTGGAGTCTCCCAACCCAGCAGATTCCTACTGTGTACTCCTGTGTTGCTCCTCCTGGAGGAGGAAGGAGGGGGTTCTCTCCAGATCTGCCACTTATGGGGGTCCCTGCTCAAAGAGGAGTGGTCCGACTGTGCCTCAGATAACAGTTTCAGGTAACCCCGAGCTAAGAGCTCCCTCCTTGGCTCCATTGCCATAGCCATCTTCCCTGCTCCAACACCTGGCAGCTCTGCCACATTCAGACACCCCCAGTCTTTCTGTGACCCCGTGGGTTCTGAGATCACACTGTCCCCATGAGGACTCCACCCTAACTTAGCCTCTGGAGTGACATCCCTCTGTGGAGAGACTTAAAAGTTCTGATTTTGTGCTCCACTGCTCCACTGCTTGCTGGAAGCTGGCCCCTCCCCTATCTTCCCGTCACTTTGGCTTCACTTCTCACGTCCTACCTTCCTGAAAGTGGTTGATTTTTCTGTTCCTAGAATTGCAGCTCTTGTTCTCTTATATCTCCTGCTGAGTTTGTAGGTGTTCAGAGTGGTTTGACAACTACCCTTCCGAACTCCTGGGACCTGATCCTATTTTAGTTTCCTACTCCTCCACCATCATGCTTCCTCCCTTATTTTGGAGTTTTATATAAATGAAATGACTAGGAGAGTTTCTGACCCCAATCAGAAAAATTAATTAATTAATTAAATGCATAAGTATATGCTAATTTTTTCTTCCAGCACAATTATTTCAAGGTTCATACATGTTGATGCATGTGTCAGCATTTCATTTTTATTGTTGGGAAATGTTTCTTTGTATGGAGAGGCCATAGACAGCTTACCCATTCACCTGTTGGATGTTTGGGTTGTTTACAGTTTTTGATAATTACATATGAATCTATGAACATTTATGTACAAGTTTGTATGGACATAGGTTCACAAGGAAATATGTGAATTACATGGTAGGTTTATGTTTGAGTTCTTAAGAAACTGCTGAACTTTTCCAAAGTAGTTTTGCTATATTGGTATAGCATTGTAGAAGTGTTCCAGATCCTCTAACTTCTAGTTAATACTTAAATGCTTGATCTTTTTAATTTTAATGATTTTAGTAAGTGCACAGAAATATCTTATTGTAGTTTTAAGCATTGCCCTAATGCCAAAGGATGTTGAGCTAATTTTGTGTGTCATATGTATATCTTCTTGGGCAAGTGTCTTTTCAAACATTTTCCTTGATACTGAGTTCTTTGAATGTTTCTCAGTTTGGGTTTGTCTGATGATTCTTAGATTTAGGTTATGCATATTCAGCTGGAATACCATAAAAATATTTCCTTCTCAGAATATCCTATCTGGAAGTACACTCTACCTCTCTGGTCCATATTGGTAATATAATCACTTCTTCAACATGCGGCCCAGTCTTTCCATTCCATATTTTCTCTTTTCCTCCTTAGAACTGTAAACAATTTGTGGAGAGAGACTTTGAGACCATGGAAATTCTCCTGATCCTCATCACATTTCCCCCGGATTTAGTATCCCTTGACAATTACTTTCTGAGTAGTCTTTACTAGTATCTTTACAAAGTTTTGGTTTTATAACTTTTAAGCACACCTCCTATGTTTACTAGTTCACATTCTACTGTAAGAGAGAGACTGCTACATTGATCTCTCTCTCCATCTCCTCCTCCTCCTTTTTCTCTCCTTCTCCTACCCCTTTTCTCTGTCTCCTTTTTCCATCCCTCCCTCTCTTTTGTGCATGTCCTCCCTCCCTCCCTTGCCTTCCTACCTATCATTAGTTTTGACTCATGGATTTCTAATGTATTCAGTGAATTATAATTCATTACTGTTCTTATACTGATGCCCCAGATTTGGACAGGGTGTGTCCCTGTTCAAGCTACATTGTGTCCTTATGAGAGAGGTCCTTATCATTTCTTGAGACTGTCCTTACTTTCTGTCACAGAAGGATGTTCTAAGTTCACCTTGTACCTTTTCATTGCACCCCTGGAATTAGTCATTTCCTAAGTGGGGGATGATATTTAGAAACTAAGATCTGAACATTATGTGTGCTTATTTTTACTAGAGTATAATTGCTTTTAGGCCTTTTAAACAGAGCCAGGAAACCTATTTCTCTATCATTTACTAGTGAACTGGAAAAGTTTAACAACTCTCTGGTGGGGGAAGGACAGGGAGGGGTGGAAAGCCCTGATCTTTAGCATTTGCCAATTTCAAGGTGTAAGCATTCACACAGGGGATGGTTTCAAGCTACCATTATGAAATCATTAAATGTGTCTCTGGAAAGAAATGTACAATTGGCTCTCATAAGTCAGTAGGTTGAACTCCAGTACACAACCCTAGCTAGTGAGGCTAATCTATCTATCTGCCTATCTATTCACCTATCTACCTAATTCCAATCCAACCCCACAGGGTTTTTTCTTGACTTCACTCATTCCATATTTTAACTTCCCTTCTTCCATAGTGAGAATCCTATCTCTCACAACATTAACATGGTAACTCATTTATTCATTCCTACAAAATACAAAGAATTGTTTAAGAATGGCTACATCTATATCATTACCCAAAACAAACCAGTTAAAAATAATTCAATTTATTTGCATTTGCTTAAATTACAGGCATATAGTTGAATTGGTTTTTAAAGTTACTATATTTGTCCTCTCTTCTCCTTCAGCTTGGTTATACAGTGTATTTGAAATATAGTTGAATTCATTTATATTTGTTTGCATTAATTTAGGGGGGCTTTCATTCCATCTTTGACAATTCTATTTTTGAACATGTAGAACATTAACATGATTCCAAAAGTACAGAAATGTGCACTTTCATAAGTTTTCTTCTCTCCTCTATCCCTTCTACCCCATTCTACCTTACCCCATGTAGGTCTACAATTTCATTAGTTTCTCATTTATCATTCTTGTGTCTCCTTTTGCAAAAATAATTAAACATGTATATTCTTATTTACTTGTCGTTCTTAGAAAAAGGTACCATACTACAGATATTCTTTTGAACTTTGTATTTTTTAAAATATTTTATTTATTTAACAGAGAGATCACAAGTAGGCAGAGAGGCAGGCAGAGGGGGGTGCGGGGAAGCAGGCTCCCTGATGAGCAGAGCTCAGATGTGGGGCTCGTTCCCAGGACCCTGAGATCATGACCTGAGCCAAAGGCAGAGGCTTAACCCCCTGAGCTACCCAGGCACCCCTGAACTTTGTATTGTTATCTTTATAATATATCACAGAAATCACTCCCATATCGGTTTATATAGATCTTCCCCTTAAAAAAAAAAAATTAAATAATTTTCCCAGCCACCTGGCACTCTATTGAGTATAATCTATAGCTTATAAATTGTAGTTTATAAAATCAGATTCTGATATGTGAGCACTTAGGTTGTTTATAGTATTTTGAAATTACAAATAATGCTGAAGTGAAAAACTTTGTGCATATGTGTTTTCATATTATTGAGTTGTATCTTCAATGTAGATTTTCTAGAAGTAGGGTTGCTGGGCAGAAGATAAATGCAGAAATAATTTCAGTATATGTTGTGGCAACCTTTTTATTCCAGCTTATTCCTTTGCTAAATCAGGGATTTAGCATGCTTACAGTGCTTTAAAATACATTAATTTAGATATTGGCATTTGATTTCTCATTATAATAAGTGAGAATTTAACACACTTAACCCACTTTCTCTTCCTCTTTCTTTCTCCTGTGCTCTTACCACTGTTCTCCAGAGTTGGCATCTAGTAGTGGCTGGGGAAAAGGAATGTTAGTTTCCATAATTTTCCCTAGACCCCCCTGAAATAAACATGAATAGAATGCTTGCAAGGTCATTGTAGCTTTAAGACAGATCACCTAAACACAAAAATTGTGAAGGTGACACCTAGTGTGAGAAATTGAGAGACTTCACCAAGACACCAAGGTCCATTTTTCTTAAGATTCTGGATTTTGACCTTACTTGGTAAATCAGAATATCTGGGTCTCTGTTTCTTCACAACCACAACATTTCGGAGCTGAGAAAAAGCTGTCCCATTTAGGAAGGGCCAGTGCTAACTGTCCTCATTTATCTTGCCTCTTTGGTAACCTGACTTTGCAATCCCTGAACTACAAAGTCTATCCTCTCTTTGAAAGATAAGGATATTAATGCTCCTACCTTTCCTTTTGTCTGGGTCAGTGTATGTTTTATATTATTAAGATGAGAATCAATGACAGTACTGGTATTTTTATGAAAAAATTGTTTTATAAAGAACATAGTCTACTGAAAAGCCGAGTGGTAGGCTGGTCACTCAGAGTCTGAATGCATTCTTCAGTTCTACACTCCACATTTGTTTCTTATGTATTCAAGTTTTTCTCAAGCCCAGAGATATAGTTGTGCTCCAGTACTTCCTCCTTCCTCCTAAGAGACCTGGTTCCCGGGTCCTCTCTTTCTAGCTCCAATCTAAGCTGGATCATTTTTAGTCTTCTTGCTCAGCTGTTGGCTTGTGATTTTGCTTCATTGCTCTACTGGGGTGGAGCTATTGTTTTCTGGATTTATGTATTTTTTGCTTATGTCTTCATTGAGTGGAGGCATACTGTCCACTAACCACCTAAGGGAAAATATTTTCATTGTCTGCCTGCTATTTGTGCCTGGGTAGGTGTGTGTAGAATTTTAGATTAAAAAATATTTTTTCCTTATAACTTGGAAGGCTTCCTTCCACAGTCTTCTAACATATCCAGAGTTATAATTACAGTCTGATTCTTGTTCTGTAGGTAACTCTGTGTTTGTGTGTGTTTCTTCTCCAGAAAGTTTTAAGATCTTTTTTTTTTTAACATTTTTATTTATTTATTTGTTTGACAGAGAGTGAGAGAACACAAGCAAGGAGCAGAGGGAGAAGCAGGCTCCCCACTGAGCCGGGAGCCCTATGTGGGACTCGATTCCAAGATTCTGGGATCATGACCTGAACCAAAGGCAGATGCTCAACCATCTGAGCTACCCAGGTGCCCTAGGATCTTCTGTTTGGTTCTAGAATTTGACATTTCACTTTGAGTAAAAGTGAAAGTGCTTACAAGATCCCCAAAGCCCTCTATGATCTGGCTTCTTATTCTGTTTCTCCTCAACTTCTATCACTCTCCCACTAGGTCGCTCCACTCTGGCCATGGTAGCCTCTCTACTGTTCCTTGAACTAGTCTGGCCTGCATTAAAGCTTCTACTCTAGCTATTCTTGCTATGGATATGCTCTACCAGCAGATACCCTTGTGGTTATGTTTTTCACCTCCATCAGTGTCATCTTCTCCAGGAGACCTGCACTGCCTACTTTATTTAATACTGCAATTCTCCTGCTGTTGCCACCACACCCTTGAGTTCTCTTTTCCTGTTCTACTTTTTCCTTTATTCTATAACATAACTTTTTCTAATATTTACTTATTTTAGGAGTTCATTGTCTATCTTTCCCTGCTAGAATCAAATCCTCATGAGGTTAAGAATTCTAACTTACTACCTTAAATGCATAGAACAAAGCCTAGTACCTTTTAAGTGCTCAATGATTGTTGAACAATACAGGTTTGTGTTGCACTCATGTGGCTAGCTCATATGATTTCTATTAAGGCAGGCCAAAGGAAAGATGACAAAAATGATCACAGCATTCCCTTAATGGGAGAGTTGAACATAATATCTACTCACTTTGAAATTACAAGCCAGCAATTTATCAAGAAAGAAACTGGGATACATTTTAAATGGAGTGCTATAAGCTAGTAGGTTTATAATTTGTGGGATGCAATGAGTTGTTCTTTCAAAAAATGAGATAGATTGAGATAATAAATCCATTGGTTGGGACTTCTTTAAATATTAACTTGAAGGACCAAATAAGAAACTACCAATCAATTCTACCAAGGTTGGTAACAGCTCTAATGAAAAGTTTTTTGGGAAAAAAGATTGAATAGGTCCTTCACATTATTTTTATACTTCAACATGTTATCCTGTTCCACACCCCATAAACTCCTTTACAAAGATAACAAAGCACACTAGTGTAATTTTAATTAGTTCAGTGAGAAGCATACTTCAGCTGGTGCACTTAATGCTAGTGAAAACTAGGAAAGATGACAGAATTTGAAGAACAATTGTTCATTGATGGTTTATAAGCATTTGTGAAGACTGTTTGTAAATGGACTTTTTTACAGCTATTTTTCTTTTATTCATTTATCCTCTAAATAAATATTGAATGCTGAACCCATGTGATCAAAAGTGAAGAAGATATAGTGCTGGGGGCAGGGAAATAGAAAAATAAATAGGCCTAAGCCTATAAGATAAACATTTGAATCCAATTTTCTGATTTTTTAGAATATAATTTAAGAGTTTAATTTAAAATTCATATGTTCAAGAATTTGCAGATGCAAAATATAATTTAAAAGCCCTTTAAACATTCACTGTTGAAATGTACTTTTGGCTTTTAAACATCTATTTTATACCCATTTTGCAATTAATTAAAATGTGATGCTAAAAATTCTAACTAGAAATCTTTTTGCGTAGTATAATGATTAAATTCCTGTTTTTAAATTGTCTTATATATATTGGAATATCTCAAAACACTGTGTGTGGTTTTTAATGTCTGGATGCTGGTTTAATAAGCAGAAAAGAAATGAGAGGAAAATCAAAGTATAGTCCCCTTGAACAACATGGTTTTGAACTGCATGAGTCTACTTACATGTAGATTTTTTCCAGTAAATAAAGTACAGTACTGTAAATATATTTTCCTTTTGATTTTCTTAGTAATACTTTCTTTTCTCTAGCTTACTTTATTGTAAAGATGCAGTATATTAATACATATACAATATCTGTAAATTGATTGTTTATCTGGTCAACAGTAGGCTATTAGTAGTTAAATTTTGGGGGGAGTCAAAAGTTATTCATAGATTTTTCTGACTAAGAGGGGGCGTAGTTTGTGTCCATAGGTCCCTTCTGTTCAAGAGTCAATCATAGTGGGGCACGTGGGTGGCTCAGAGGGTTAAAGCCTCTGCTTCCACTCGGGTCATGATCTCAGGATCCTGGGATGGAGCCCCGCGTCGGGCTCTCTGCTCAGCAGGGAGCCTGCTTCCTCCTCTCTCTGCCTGCCTCTCTGCCTACTTGTGATCTCTGTCTGTCAAATAAATAAATAAAATCTTAAAAAAAAAGTCAACCATAGTCATTATTGGTGCCAGGTTTTCCATGTCAAGAAAATCTCATCGAGAAGGCCAGTTCAGAGAATGTCTTGAATACAAGACATGGAATTAAAGCAGGTTTGGCCAGTATTCTGCTAACAAGTATGGACATATGGACAAAACTGTCTTCCCCGGCTTAGTGTCAGGATACATAATAGCTTTTAGTTGGGCTGAACATTCAGGATGTTAATGTGTTTTTAAAATTTCACTGGATTGCAACCCATTTGATACTAACTTGGTCAAGATAGTATTGAAAAATACTGTGTATAAATGGCCACCTGAACACATTTCTCCTTGAAATTCTAAGTCTGGAGGCTGGAAGCGGAGTTTTTATGTTAAGGCTTATTCACACAACAGCATGCCGGCTCTTGTTGCCAAAAAGTTATGATTCAGAAGGACTGAAAACTAGGCTCTGGAGTTTCTTTAATTGGAGAATTACTGCTTGGATTCAGTTTTTATGGCTTGATCCCATAATGGATGAATTGGCCTACTTCTGAGAGCGCACATTTCATGTAGGGTCGATCTCTGTATGGGTATTTATCCACTGGATTATACAGTGTATATTTTATCCCAAACAAAGAATGCTAAAAATGTTTACTTGTTTAAATACTAGAATAATGAACAAAGGTAGAAAGAGACAGGAAGAGAGAAATATGGTTATTTGAAGAAGTAAGAAAATAAAGCAAAGGAGATGTGGAAAAAAAAAACAAATCACAGTAGCAGGCGGTGTAACTGCTATATTAACTAAACTAAAGTTAACTGATATTTGGTGCTGGAAAGTGTGATTATTACTGTTGTAATTTAAGAAAAGGGAAAATCATTTCATTAAATAATGGCTTTTTCTTTTGGCATTTTATATAGCTGATTTAAATACGTTGAAGTATTGCTCAGTTCTATAAATCCAAAGTATTTACTTTGCAAACTTCTCAAATTTCACATGCAGGAAATTATGCAAACTAAGTAAATAAGCTTTAGCACCCTAAAGTATTTCAGTGGCTCTTGAAGGTTATTTATAAGTCTATAAAAAATTTCTTTTGCTCTTGAAGACCTAACAATCTACTTTGGAAGACAACGTATGGAATAATTGGAGAATAACACAGGGCTGAATAAAAGCTAATGCTTTCTTATAAACAAATACAAAGTTATGTGGTAAAGAGTGAGATATTTTTAGAAAATCAGAACTTGATATGGAATAAAGGTGTAGGGAATGGCTTCACAAAGGAAAATGGATTTGGATTTAAAGGATGAGATGAAGGACAGAAAAGGCATTCAAGTGGGACAATACTAGTAGTATAAAGCAGTATAAAAATATAAATAAGGCAACTTCCCATAAAATATATTGATAATGGAAAAAGTAATAGTTAAAAAACTGTAAATGTCCAAATCAAAACCATGGCTACTATGAAACAGAAAATAGCAAGGGTAGGTGAGGATTTACAGCAATTGAAATGCTTGTGAACTGTTGGTAGGCATGTACAATGGTGCAGCTACTGTGGAAAACATTATGGGATTGCTCAAAAAGCTAAAAATAGAATTACCATATGATCCAGCAGTTGCAACTCTAGGTACATATCCAAAAGAATTAAAATCATGGTGTTAGAGATATTTGTACACCCATGTTTATACCAGCATTATTGACAATAGTCAAAAGGTAGAAGCAATCTGAGTATCTTTAATGGATAAAAGGAAAAACAAAATGAGGTATATAAACACAATTGAATATTATTTAGAATTAAAAAGGAAGAAAACTGTGACACCTGTTACAATATGGATGGACTTTGAGGACATTATGTTGAGTAAAATGAACCAGTAATGGAAACACTGATCCTATATTATTCCATTTATATGAGACACCTAATGTAGCAAGTTTATAGACAGAGAAAGAACATGGTGGTTGTCCGGGGCTTTGGGAAGGGGTAAAAGGGGAATTGTTATTTAATGGATACGGACTTTTGGTTTTGCAAGATGAAAAAGTTCTGGAGATTGGTTGCAAAACCATGTGAATATACTTGACACTACTGATATGTACACTTAAGAATAATTAAGATGGTAAATTTTATGTTATGTGTATTTAGTCACTGTTTTAAAAAACTAAAAGGAATCAAGAGTTCTAAGGAGGACACTATTAACTTTAAACTTCCCTCCCTCCAAAGATAAAACCTAGATACCCCTGACAGTAGTTCTCATCTCTGTATACAGTGAGAAAAATAATCACTAACTGTAAGTGATCATGAGGTCCCAGAACTTGAAAGCCATTCTAGAAGATTTCTAAATAGTCTGTTATTCATTGTCCCAGGAAGGAAGTTACCTGGGTTTTCCCTGAGGTAAATAGAAGTCTCCGCTGCTGGGCACAGCTTGCTGACCTTTGTTCTCCTCTAAAACTAAAGAACACAGATATGACCAATACTTGTAGGAGGACTTCTTATTACTTTTCATTGCTAACATTTCTCATTCTGAGATATTTCAAGTCTCCATCCTTAATTTCTAGATATTTTCAACTTTTAATGCTTCTTAGTTATCCATTCTTATTTTTAGTTTTCTTTTCTTTTTCAAATAGTTACTCTTTTAAAAATTGTTCCACTTATTTCTGAGATTATATTGAAATTATATATCTTAGATTTCTATTAATCATTACTTCAACTTAGGGGCTTCTAATTTCTTTTTTCTAAGATTTTATTTATTTATTTGACAGAGAGAGACAGTGAGAAATGGAACACAAGCAGGGGGAGTAGGAGAGGGAGAAGTAGGCTTCCCACCGAGCAGGGAGCCTGATACGGGGCTCGATCCTAGGACTCTGGGATTATGACCTGAGTTGAAGGCTGGCACTTAACAACTAAGCCACCCAAGTGCCCTGAGGCATCTAATTTCTAAAACATTGTTTGCCTATTAAATATATCACTACATCTTTATTCCTATACCTATTTTGACTAAGTTAGATTCTCTTTCCAGTTGAAGTTGAAACTGCTCATGACCAAGCATGTAAGCCTTCAGTAGTGGTCTTGAATAGAAAGGCCTAGACTAGTCTGTGGCTTTGCTGACACATTTTTGTACTGACTCATGGACTGTTCAGTAGTAGTAGTTTATAAGTTTGTCTGAACTTTTTGAAAGCAGAACTTGTACACTGTTCAGAAGTCAAACACCAGGTAAATTGTAGATAAAGTAGGCCTACACTATTTCCTTCCACAATTTCTAGAGCTTTAAGAAGCAGAGACCCCAGAGACTAGTGGGTGATGGGTCCCTTGCTGAAGCTTGATTCAGTACAAAAAGCGGTGGTAACACCCATAACTGTGAATACTCCCCTCTAGTGTTCATGTGACCAGTGGGGATGCGACTGATTTAGAAGTAGGAGTCCAAGTTGTAGAAATACTGAGAGATTAGGCTAAGTTGGGTGCTTTGGTGAATATAATCTTTATATTATATATAATATATATAATCTTTATAATCTTTAGCTGGTCCCAGCCAATATTTTTTTCAGTGAATAAGAGATTTTTTTCCCTAGATAATTCTTTTTTTACTTTAACTTTACCATGTGCGTTGGCTACCATCCCATTTTATATTTTGTACTTCAAAAGGTGACAGGTGATCATTACCAAATTACCACTATTACTAATTCCTCCAAACCACTGGTCCCTATTGGAGAGTGGCTACTCATTGTGACCCTTTCATTCCTATTTCTATTGGAGCTCTCATCTCCTGATTCGAGTGTCACTTTCTCTTCATAGTCTCTAAAAATAATTATTCATAGACTGTTGTGAAATGTGAAAACAATATTACAGCAAACATTTAGGTGTTAGAATCCTTCTCAATTTTCTCCTCTCAAGCCAAAGAAATTTCTTCCTTGATAGCTATTAAACTCACTGGGACTGAGTTTGTGCTTCCAACTTGTGGCACTATGGCTTACTTAAGAATGTTTCTGGCCCCAATGTGTATAGGTCATCTATACCTCATTGTGGGATATGAAAGAAATCTGAGAGTTGCTCCTAGGTTTCCTGGAGGACTGAATTCAGGTAACCTCAAGAGGAATGATGGGCTCTACTCAATAATGCAGGGACAGGGTAAGGAAGACTGTACACTCCAAAGACTATGGAAGCACATTTAAAGCCAGAAGAAGTCTGTGCTCTGCCTTGGAACACAGAAGGAAGGAGTTAAAGAGGAAAGGGGGTCTATATTCCAGACTAGTATCCATGTGATACTAGTGAGTCCATTTCACTCATTAATTATACAACTATATACTATAGTATCTATAGTGTCTTAGATATATCATATGTCTTAAATGAGCAATATTGCTCAAAAGAATCATCTGAGATGATGTACGATTCACTAAACTCTCTTAAAGAGCTATTTTAAAGGAAAGTCCAGTCTTAGAAACACAAATTTTCATATAGGAGTGCACTTCACCAAAAACACTAAGTTGATGAGCTGTAGAGATGATCCAAGACAGGAAAGAGTAATTTAGGGCAGGAAAAGTCACCCCTAAAAGGAGCAACCACTGATAGTTGGCTCTTTGAAGTTGTGGTTTATCTATCAAGGACAAGTTCTAGGTGCTGCCAGCCAAAGGAATGTCTTTTGGCAACAGGAGTAAAGGTAGCTTTAGGAAGATGGTGTACCCTGCCCTATCAGGCACATTCAGTTAGATCTCCCTTGCAGAAGATGGTGAACCTCTGTGTATAATGAGGCTTCAGTTCTGTTAGTCTGGGCTGACCAGACAATCTCTGGTTAATTTCTGTTTGAGAATTCAGTCTTATGACCTGAGTAGGAAACAGGATCATAATTTTCAGGCACTTTTTTCTGATAGCTTGAACCAATTACATAGGCTCTAAATAGTGAAGTGGTTCTCAAGTTCCAACTTGGGAGGGAGTAATAAAAGGAAAATGAATTGTATATATTCTCTTCCAAAGTAGTCCTACTTAGTGCCAACCAACTCCATTTTTATCCTGTAATTTTCCTACCTTTCCTAATACACCGATTTATCTGGCAAACAGATAATTATACATTTGTCATTTGGAGTTATGCATGAAATTTCAATATCTTAGTTATAAAGACTACATTTTGCCTTTTAAAAACTAAACTTGGGGGGCGCCTGGGTGGCTCAGTGGGTTAAGCCGCTGCCTTCGGCTCGGGTCATGATCCCAGGTCCTGGGTTCGAGCCCCACATCGGGCTTTCTGCTCAGGAGGGAGCCTGCTTCCTCCTCTCTCTCTGCCTGCCTCTCTGCCTACTTGTGATTTCTCTCTGTCAAATGAATAAATAAAATCTTTAAAAAAAAAAAAAACTAAACTTGGTTATTAAATTTTATATTTAATATAAATTATATATTATTATTTAATATAATATTAATTATTATTTAATTATTTAATTATTTAATTGATTAATAATTATTAATTATTTAATATAAATTATATATTATTATTAAATTATATATTATATATTATATAAATTTAATAATTAAATTATTAAATTTAATAAACTTGGTTATTAAATTTTATTGTGGAAATTTTCAAATAGAAAAAAGAGTTGTATAGCCAACCCCCATTTATCCATTATTCAGCTCCAGTAAGATACAGTCAATTTCGTTTCATTTAACAACCAACTCCAGGCCCTGGATTATTATTTTGTCCCCCCTCTACCCCACCTTCCCCCAACATCCTGGTCAGGGATTATTTTAAAGCAAACTCCAGGCATTGCTATTTTGTAAATATTATTAGCACACCCAAACACCATTATTCCCCCTTCCCAAATAATGCTTGGTTAATATAAAATATCCAGTTAGTGTTCTAAATATCCTCATATACTTCATTATTTTTTTTGCGGGTTCTGTTTCTTCAAGTCAAAATCTACACCAACTTCCCACATTGTTTTTGGCTGGTAGGACTCAAAAGCATCTCTCTTTAATATTTCTTTTAATCTATGAGTTACCCTTTCTTCTTCTTTTTTCCTGCCATTTTTCCCTATTAAGAAACCACATCATTTGTCCTGCAAAATTCTCACATTCTTGACTTTTGTTGCTTGCATGTTTTTCTTAAAAAAACACATTATCTCATTTTTATCTACAGGACTACCTGATGAGGTAGGTAGAAGAGATCTTGCAATTTAGCATATGAGTTGATCAGAATACAGGAGATAAAGTAATGGACATTGCTGCTATAAACATTGGGGAGCAGATGCCCCTTCAAATCACTATGTTTGTATCCTTTGGATAAATACCTAGTAGTGCGATTTCTGGGTCATAGGGTATCTCTATTTTTAACTTTTGGAGGAACCTCCATACTGTTTTCCAGAGTGGCTGTACCAGTTTGCATTCCTACCAACAGTGTAGGAAGTTTCCCTTTTCTCCACATCCTTGCCAACACCTGTTGTTTCCTGACTTGTTAATTTTAGCCATTCTGACTGGTGTGAGGTGGTATTTCATTATGGTTTTGATTTGTATTTCCCTGGTGCTGAGTGATGTGGAGCATTTTTTTGTGTGTCTGTTGGTCATTTGGATGTCTTCTTTGGAGAAATGTCTGTTCATGTCTTCTGTCCATTTCATGACCAGATTATTGGTTTTTGAGTGTTCAGATTGATAAGTTCTTTATAGATCTTGGATACTAGCCCTTTATCTGATAAGACATTTGCAAATATCTTCTCCCATACTGTAGCTTGTCTTTTAGTTTTGTCGACTGTTGCCTTTGCTATGCAAATGCTTTTTATCTTAATGAAGTCCCTGTAGTTCATTTTTGTTTTTGTTTCCCTTACCTTTGGAACCATGTCTTGAAAGAAGTTGCTGCGGCCGATGTTGAAGAGGTTACTGTCTATGTTTTCCTCTAGAATTTTCATGGATTCCTGTCTCACATTTAGGTCTATCATAATTTTGAGTTTATTTTTGTGTATGGGTAAAAAAATGGTCCAGTTCCATTCTTCTACATGTGGCTGTACAATTTTCCCAACACCATTTGTTGAAGAGACTGTCTTTTTTCCATTGGACATTCTTTCCTGCTTTGTCGAAGATGAGTTGACCATAGAGTTGAGGGTCTATTTCTGGGCTCTCTATTCTGTTCCACTGATCTATGAGTCTGTTTTTGTGTCAGTACCATACTGTCTTGATTATTACAGCTTTGTTTGATTGATTATTTATTTATTTACTTATTTATTTGATTACAGCTTTGTAATACAGTCCGGAATTGTGATACCACCAGCTTTGATTTTCTTTTTTAACATTCCTTTGGCTATTCGGGGTCTTTTCTGGTTTCATACAAATTTTAGGATTTGTATTTTAGGATTTTAGGATTTGTCCTAGCTCTGTGAAAAAAGTTGATATTTTGATAGGGATTGCTTGCTTTGAGTGTATAGATAACTTTGGGTAGCGCAGACATTTTAACAATATTTATTCTTCCAATGGAATGTTTTTTCATTTCTTTGTGCCTTCCTCAAGAACAAGTGTTCTATAGTATTCAGAGTATAGATCCTTTACCCCTTGGCTTACGTTTATTCTTAGGTACCTTATGGGTTTTGGTGCAATTGTAAATGGAATTGATTCTCTGATTTCTCTTTCTTCTGTCTTGTGGTTAGTGTGTAGCAATGAAACTGACTTCTGCACATTGATTTTATATCCTGCCATGTTGCTGAATTCCCGTACAAGTTCTAGCAATTTTGGGGTGGGTTCTTTTGGGTTTCAACATAGAGTATCATGGTATCTGTAAAAAATGAAAGTTTTGACTTTTTTGCTGATGTGGATGCATTTTATTTCTTTTTGTTGTCTGATTATTGAGGCTAGGAACCCCAGTACTATGTTGAACAACAGTGGTGAGAGTGGACATCTCTGTCATGTTCCTGACATTAGGGGAGAGGCTCTCAGTTTTTCCTCATCAAGGATGATATCCACCATAAGTTTTTTGCATATGGCTTTTATGATATTGAGGTATCTTCCCTCTATCCCTGCATTGTGAAGAATTTTAATCAAGAAAGGATACTGTATTTTGTGAAATACTTTTTCTGAATCATTGAGAGGATCATATACTTCTTGTCCTTTCTTTGTGTTTCACACTGATTGATTTGCAGATCTTGAACAACACTTGCAGACTAAGAATAAATCTCACTTGGTCATGTTGAATAATCTTTTTAATGTACTATTGGATCCTATTGACTAGTATCTTGGAATTTTACCATCCATGTTCATCAGGGATATTGGTCTGTAATTCTCCTTTTTGGTGGGGTCTTTGTCTGATTTTGGGAACAAGGTAATGCCGGTCTCATAGAATGACTTTGGCAATTTTCCTTCCATTTTTATTTTTTGAAACAGCTTTAGAAGAGTAAGTATTAATTCTTCTTTAAATGTTGAGTAGAATTCCACTAGGAGGCCATCTGGCCTTGGGCTCTTGTTTGTTGGGAGATTTCTGACTACTGCTTCAATTTCTTTGCTGGTTATGAGTCTGTTCAGGTTTTCTACTTCTTTTGTTTCAGTTTTGGTAGTTTATATGTTTCTAGAAATGTATCCATTTCTCCCATGTTGCCTATATATATATTTTTTTTTTGGCATATAGTTGCTCATAATATGTTCTTATGATTGTTTGTATATCTTCAGTGTTGGTTGTGGCTTCTCCCCTTTCATTTATGATTTTATTTATTTGGGCCCTTTCTCCCTTTCTCTTTTCTTTTTGTTAAGTGTGGCCAGGGGTTTATCAATCTTATTAATTCTTTCAAAGAGCCAGCTCCTAGTTTCTTTGTTCTACTGTTATTTTGTTGTCTATTTCATTGATTTCTTCTCTAACCTTTATTAATTCTCTTCTTCTGCTGGGTTTCAGCTTTATTTGCTGTTCTTTCTCCAGCTCCTTTAAGTGTAAAGTTGTATATTTGAGGCTTTTCTTGAGGAAGACCTGTATTGCTGTATACTTTCCTCTTAGGATAGCCTTTGCTGCATCCAAAGGTTCTGAGATGTTGTGTTTTCATTTCCGTTTTTTTTTTCATGATTTAAAAAAAATTCTTCTTTACTTTCCTGACTGACCCATTCATTCTTTAGTAGGATCCTTTTTATTTTTTATTTTTATTTATATATATATTTATTTTTTAAAAGATTTTATTTATTTATTTGACAGAGAGAGATCACAAGTAGGCAGAGAGAGAGGAGGAAGCAGGCTCCCTGCTGAGCAGACAGCCCGATGCGGGGCTCGATCCCAAGACTCTGAGATCATGACCTGAGCCGAAGGCAGAGGCTTTAACAGACTGAGCCACCCAGGCACCCCTAGTAGGATTCTTTTTAACCTCCATGTATTTGTGTTCTTTTCAAATTTTCTCTTGTGATTGACTTCAGGTTTTAAAACATAGTAGTCTAAAAATATGCAGGGAAAATCCCAATCTAAAAGTAAAAATAAAAATTAAAAGAGGCTTAAAAGTAGAATAAAATAGAAATAGATAAAATAAGAAAACAGCTGAAACGGAAGAAAAAAAAACCTGACAGACTAAAGAATAATAATAAAAAAACAAACTGATGAATGCTATATACTGTTTTTCCCCAAGAGCTGAAGTTTTGCAGTCCTCTATGGTCAGTAATCTTGGTGTTAGCTTGATGTTCCTACTGGTCTTCTGAGGGAGAGGCCTGTTGTGCTGATTCTCAGGTGTCTTAGCGCTGGGTGGAATTGTTCCCCTCCCTGCCGGTGGTTTGGGCTTAGTGGAAGCTACTGTGCATTGTACTATGTGGCACTGTTTTGTTCCCTGAAAGCTTTCAGCACCGATGGAGAGGATGAAAATGGCGATGCCCCAGTCTCCAGCCCTGGAGCTGAAAGTTTGTGTCCCCACTCTTCAGTGAGCCCTCACAGAAAAACAATCACTCTTGTCTCCCTGGTCTCTGTCTGCACTCTGTGTTCACCCAGCAGATGACTAAGCATTTTTACTTCAAGTATGTGACCCAGTTTTGAGTCTCCAAACTTTATGGACTCCTGTGTTGTGAACCCGTGCTGTTCCTCCTACAGGAGGGAGAGGGGTCTTGCCATGCTTCTGTCTTTTGCCGGGCCCCTGCTTAGAGAGTGGTTCCTGTATGGTGTTGCTGTTTGGGGTTTATTGCAAAACCAAGCAGGAAGCTAGCACCTAGACTGGCTATTTGCAGCCAGCTTTCTTGCTCCAGTGCTTGGGAACTCTGCTGTACTCAGGCACTCCATTCTTTTTGCGAGCGCAGGGATCCTGAAACCACACTGTCTCACCAGGATTTTGCCTGGCTTTGCCATCTGAGTGCCTTTCAGGCAGGGACATCCCTCACTGAAGCAGACTTCTAAACTTCCAATTTTGCACTTTGCTGCTTATATCACTTTCCAGTAGCTGACTTATGCAGGCTCCCTCCCCCCAGGGTTTATCTTCCAATATATCACTTTGGATTCACTTCTCCTCACCTCCTACCTTGCAAAAAGCGATTGCTTTTCTATTTGTAGCATTGCAGCATTCTTTTCTCAGATCTCTGGTTGATTTCACAGATGCTAAGAATGATTTGATAACTATCTAACTGAATTCCAGGGACCAGGCAAAATTAATGTCCTCTACTCCTCTGCCATCTTAGCTCCATCCCTCCAAGACTTTCTTGAATTTATTTTTTTTATAGTATTCACTCATTTGATTATTTCTTTGTCTCATTTGCTATACTAGATTCTAAATTCAGGGTTCAAAATCCAGTATTAGTTTATTTGCAATTGCTTGCAGTCAAATGTATGTGCCTGATATTCAGGATCTTTATAGTAAGAAACAAAGGCAAAGGAGGCTGTGTAAATTCTCATTCACTGCTGAGGTAGAAACAGCATTTTCTAGGAATAATGAAATATCTTCTATGTCTCTGCTTATTTTTCACTGCCATCTACTGGTGCCTGATGTTTTTGACTAAAATCCTTTAAGGAAATTTATCTACAGAGAAAGAAATTTTGAAGTCATAAAAATTATTAGAGAAAGTTCTTTTGAAGGAATAACTGCTTTCTTGATAGGTAAATCTACCTTAAATATACAGGAAAAATCACCAACTCCTAAAAAGAAAGTTTCCATTATATCTATTACAATATTCCCCAAGCATTATTAGGACTGATAAACTTACAGATCATCACCTACAACTTTTTATAAAATTAACATAGAATGTATTATTTATTTCAGGGGTATAGGTCTGTGAAACATCAGTCTTACACAATTCACAGCACTCACTATAGCACATACCCTCCTTAATGTCTATCACCCAGCCACCCTATCCCTACCCCCTGCCCTTCCAGCAGCCCTTAGTTTGTTTCTTGAGATTAAGAGTCTCTTATGGTTTTTCTCCCTCCCCAGTTCCATCTTGTTTCATTTTTCCCTCCCTTTCCCCATGAACACCACCCTGTCTCTTAAATTCCTCATATCAGAGAGATTATATGATAATTGTCTTTCTCTGACTAACTTATTTCCTTAGCATAATACCCTCTAGTTCCATCCACATCTTTGCAAATGGCAAGATTTCATTTCTTTTGATAGCTGCATAGTATTCCATTGTGTATATATACCACATCTTCTTTATCCATTCATCTGTTGATGGACATCTAGGTTCTTTCCATAGTTTGGCTATTGTGGACATTGCTGCTATAAACATTCAGGTGCATGTGCCCCTTTGGAGGCTACATTTGCATCTTTAGGGCAAATACCCAGTCGTGTGATTGCTAGGTTGTAGGGTAGCTCTATTTTCAACTTTTTGAGAAACCGCCATGCTGTTTTCTAGAGTGGCTGCACCAACTTGCATTCCTACCAACAGTGTAGAAGGGTTCCTTCTCTGTACCCTCGCCAACATCTGTCATTTCCTGACTTGTTAATTTTAGCCATTCTGACTGATGTGAGCTGGTATATCACTGTGGTTTTGATTTGTATTTCCCTGGTGCTGAGTGATTAGCACTTTTTCATGTGTCTGTTGACCATTTGGATGTCTTCTTTGTAGAAATATCTATTAATCTCTTCTGCCTATTTTGTGATTGGGTTATTTGTTCTTGGGTGTTGAGTTTGATAAGTTTCTTATAGATTTTGGATACCAGCCCTTTATCTGATATGTCAGTTGTCTTTTGGTTTTGTTGACTGTTTCCTTTGCTGTGCAAAACTTTTGATCTGGATGAAGTGCTGATAGTTCACTTTTGCCTTGCTTCCCTTGCCTTTGCCAATGTTTCTAGGAAGGAGTTGCTGCAGCTGGTCTGAGAGGTTGCTGCCTATGTCGTTCTCAGGGATTTTGATGGATTCCTATCTCATCTAGAGGTCTTTCATCCATTTTGAGTCTATTTGTGTGTGTGGCATAAGGAAATGGTCCAGTTTTATTTTTCTGCATGTGGCTGTCCAATTTTCCCAACACCATTTGTTGAAGAGACTGTCTTTTTTCCATTGGACATTCTTTCCTGTTTTGTCGAAGATTAGTTGACCATGGAGTTGAGGGTCTATTTCTGGGCTCTCTATTCTGTTCCATTGATCTATGTGTCTGTTTTTGTTCCAGTACCATACTGTCTTGATGATTACAGCTTTGTAATAAGGCTTGCTGTCTGGAATTGTGATGTCGCCAACTTTTTCAACTTTCCTCTGGCTATTTGGGGTCTTTTCTGGTTTCATACATATTTTAGGATTATTTGTTCCAGTTCTGTGAAAAAGTTGATGGTATTTGATAGAGATTGCATTAAACATGCAGATTGCTCTAGGTAGCATAGACATTTTCACAGTATTTGTTTTTCCAATCCATGAGCATGGAACACTTCCATTTCTTTGTGTCTTCCTCAATTTCTTTCATGAGTACTTTATAGTTTTCTGAGTACAGTTTCTTTGCCTCTTTGGTTAGGTTTATTCCTAAGTATCTTATGGTTTTGGGTACAATTATAAATGGGATCCTTAACTTCTCCTTAACTTCTCTTAACTTCTGTCTCAACAACTCCTTAACTTCTTTTTCTTCTATCTTGTTGTTGGTGTATAGAAATGCAACTGATTTCTGTCCATTGATTTTATATCCTGACACTTTACTGAATTCTTGTGTAAGTGCTATAAGTTTTGGAGTGGAGTCTTTGGGTTTTCCACGTAAAGTATCATATCATCTGCAAAGAGTGAGAGTTTGACTTCTTCTTTGCCGATTTGGATGCCTTTAATTTCCTTTTGTTGTCTGATTGCTGAGGCTAGGACTTCTAGTACTATGTTGAATAGCAATGGTGATAGTGGATAGCCCTGCTGTGCTCCTGACCTTAGGGGAAAAGCTCTCAGTTTTTCTCCATTGAGAATGATATTTGCGGTGGGTTTTTCGTAGATGGCTTTGATATATTGAGGTACGAACCCTCTATCCCTACACTGTGAAGAGTTTTGATCAAGAAAGGATGTTGTACTTTGTCAAATGTTTTTTCAGCATCTAGTGAGAGTATCACATGGTTCTTGTTCTTTTATTAATGTATTGTATCGCATTGATTGATTTGTGGATGTTGAACTATCCTTGCAGCCTAGGAATAAATCCTACTTGGTCGTCGTGAATAATCCTTTTAATGTACTGTTGGATCCTACTGGCTAGTATTTTGGTGAGCATTTTGCCATCCATGTTCATAAGGGACATTTGTTTGTAATTCTTTTTTTTGATGGTATCTTTGTTTGGTTTTTGGATCAAGGTAATGCTGGCCTCATAAAATGAGTTTGGAAGTTTTCCTTCCATTTCTATTTTTTTGGAACAGTTTCAGGAGAATAGGTATTAAATCTTCTTTAAATGTTTGGTAGAATTCCCCTGGGAAACCGTCTGGCCCTGGACTCTTGTTTGTTGGGAGATTTTGGATTACTGCTTCAGCTCCTTACTGATTATGGGTCCGTTCAGGTTTTCTTTTTCTTCTTGGTTCAGTTTTGGTAGTTTGTGCATTTCTAGAAATGCATCCATTTCTTCCAGATTGTCAAATTTGCTGGTGTATAGTTGCTCATAATATGTTCTTATAATTGTATTTCTTTGGTGTGGTTGTGATCTCTTCTCTTTATTCATGAATTTAGTAATTTGGGTCCTTTCACTTTTCTTTTTGATAAGTCTGGCCAGGGGTTTATCAATCTTATTAATTCTTTCAAAGAACCAGCTCCTAGTTTTGTTGATTTGTTCTACTGTTCTTTTGTTTTCTATTTCATTGATTTATGCTCTGATCTTTATTATTTCTCTTCTGCTGGGTTTAGGCTTTCTTTGCTGTTCTTTCTCCAGTTCTTTTAGGTGTAGGGTGAGGTTGTGTACCAGAGACCTTTGTTTCTTGAGAAAGGCTTGTATTGCTATATGCTTTCCTTTCTCGACCACATTTGCTGTATCCCAAAATTTTTGAAAAGTTGTGTTTTCATTTTCACTTCTTCCCATGAATTTTTAAAAATTTTAAAAAATTCTTCTTTAATTTCCTGGTTGACTCTTTCATTCTTTAGTAGGATGCTCTTTAGCCTCCCTGTATTTGACTTCTTTCCAACTTTCCCAATATTTTGGTACTAGTTGAGACCTGATTTGTGACCTAGGATGTGATCTATTCTGGAGAATGTTCCATGTGCACTAGAGAAAAATATATATTCTGTTGCTTTGGATGGAAGGTTCTGAATATATCTGTGATGTCCATCTGGTCCACTATGTCATTTAAAGTCTTTTTTCCTTGTTGATCTTTTCTATTTTCTTCTTTTTTTTAGGTGATCTGTCCATTTCAGTGAGGGGGGGGCTTGTTAAAGTCTCCTACTATTATTGTGTTATTGTTGATGTGTTTCTTTGATTTTGTTATTAATTAGTTTATATAACTGGCTGCTCCCATGTTATGGGCATAGATATTTAAAATTGTTACTTCTTGTTGGACAGGCCCTTTAATTATGGCATAATGTTCTTCCTCATCTCTTATTATAGACTTTGGCTTAAAATCTAGTTCATCTGATATAAGGATTGCCACCCCAGCTTTATTTTGATGTCCATTAGCATGGTAAATTGTTTTCCACCCCCTCACTTTAAATCTGGAGGAGTCATTGGGTCTAAAATAAGTTTCTTGTAGGCAGCATATTGATGGGTCTTGTTTTTGTTTTTTGTTTTTTTTTAATTTTATTTTTTATAAACATATATTTTTATCCCCAGGGGTACAGGTCTGCAAATCGCCAGGTTTACACACTTCACAGCACTCACCATAGCACATACCCTCGCCAATATCCATAACCCCACCCCCCCTGCCAACCCCCCTCCCCCAAATCAACACTCAGTTTGTTTTGTGAGATTAAGAGTCACTTATGGTTTGTCTCCCTCCCAATCCCATCTTGTTACATTTACTCTTCTCCTACCCCCTTAACCCCCCATGTTGCATCTCATATCCCTCATATCAGGGAGATCATATGATAGTTGTCTTTCTCTGATTGACTTATTTCGCTAAGCATGATACCCTCTAGTTCCATCCACGTCATCGCAAATGGCAAGATTTCATTTCTTTTGATGGCTACATAGTATTCCATTGTGTACATATACCACATCTTCTTTATCCATTCGTCTGTTGATGGACATCTAGGTTCTTTCCATAGTTTGGCTATTGTAGACATTGCTGCTATAAACATTCGGGTGCACATGCCCCTTCGGATCACTATGTTTGTATCTTTAGGGTAAATACCCAGCAGTGCAATTGCTGGGTCATAGGGTAGTTCTATTTTCAACATTTTGAGGAACCTCCATGCTGTTTTCCAGAGTGGTTGCACCAGCTTGCATTCCCACCAACAGTGTAGGAGGGTTCCCCTTTCTCCGCATCCTCGCCAGCATCTGTCATTTCCTGACTTGTTAATTTTAGCCATTCTGACTGGTGTGAGGTGATATCTCATGGTGGTTTTGATTTGTATTTCCCTGATGCCGAGTGATGTGGAGCACTTTTTCATGTGTCTGTTGGCCATCTGGATGTCTTCTTTGCAGAAATGTCTGTTCATGTCCTCTGCCCATTTCTTGATTGGATTATTTGTTCTTTGGGTGTTGAGTTTGCTAAGTTCTTTATAGATTTTGGACACTAGCCCTTTATCGGATATGTCATTTGCAAATATCTTCTCCCATTCTGTCAGTTGTCTTTTGGTTTGTTCACTGTTTCCTTTGCTGTGCAAAAGCTTTTGATCTTGATAAAATCCCAATAGTTCATTTTTGCCCTTGCTTCCCTTGCCTTTGGTGATGTTCCTAGGAAGATGTTGCTGCGGCTGAGGTCGAAGAGGTTGCTGCCTGTGTTCTCCTCAAGGATTTTGATGGATTCCTTTCTCACATTGAGATCCTTCATCCATTTTGAGTCTATTTTCGTGTGTGGTGTAAGGAAATGATCCAATTTCATTTTTCTGCATGTGGCTGTCCAATTTTCCCAACACCATTTATTGAAGAGGCTGTCTTTTTTCCATTGGACATTCTTTCCTGCTTTGTCGAAGATGAGTTGACCATAGAGTTGAGGGTCTATTTCTGGGCTCTCTATTCTGTTCCATTGGTCCATGTGTCTGTTTTTGTGCCAGTACCATGCTGTCTTGATGATGACAGCTTTGTAATAGAGCTTGAAGTCCGGAATTGTGATGCCACCAACTTTGGCTTTCTTTTTCAATATTGCTTTGGCTATTCGAGGTCTTTTCTGGTTCCATATAAATTTTAGGATTATTTGTTCCATTTCTTTGAAAAAAATGGATGGTACTTTGATAGGAATTGCATTAAATGTGTAGATTGCTTTAGGTAGCATAGACATTTTCACAATATTTATTCTTCCAATCCAGGAGCATGGAACATTTTTCCATTTCTTTGTGTCTTCCTCAATTTCTTTCATGAGTACTTTATAGTTTTCTGTGTATAGATTCTTAGTCTCTTTGGTTAGGTTTATTCCTAGGTATCTTATAGTTTTGGGTGCAATTGTAAATGGGATGGACTCCTTAATTTCTCTTTCTTCTGTCTTGTTGTTGGTGTAGAGAAATGCAACTGATTTCTGTGCATTGATTTTATATCCTGACACTTTACTGAATTCCTGTACAAGTTCTAGCAGTTTTGGAGTGGAGTCTTTTAGGTTTTCCACATATAGTATCATATCATCTGCGAAGAGTGATAGTTTGACTTCTTCTTTGCTGATTTGGATGCCTTTAATTTCCTTTTGTTGTCTGATTGCTGAGGCTAGGACTTCTAGTACTATGTTGAATAGCAGTGGTGATGACGGACATCCCTGCCGTGTTCCTGACCTTAGCGGAAAAGCTTTCAGTTTTTCTCCATTGAGAATGATATTTGCGGTGGGTTTTTCATAGATGGCTTTGATAATATTGAGGTATGTGCCCTCTATCCCTACACTTTGAAGAGTTTTGATCAGGAAGGGATGCTGTACTTTGTCAAATGCTTTCTCAGCATCTATGGAGAGTATCATATGGTTCTTGTTCTTTCTTTTATTAATGTGTTGTATCACATTGATTGATTTGCGGATGTTGAACCAACCTTGCAGCCCTGGAATAAATCCCACTTGGTCGTGGTGAATAATCCTTTAATGTACTGTTGAATCCTATTGGCTAGTATTTTGGCGAGAATTTTTGCATCTGTGTTCATCAAGGATATTGGTCTGTAGTTCTCTTTTTGATGGGATCCTTGTCTGGTTTTGGGATCAAGGTGATGCTGGCCTCATAAAATGAGTTTGGGAGTTTTCCTTCCATTTCTATTTTTTGGAACAGTTTCAGGAGAATAGGAATTAGTTCTTCTTTAAATGTTTGGTAGAATTCCCCCGGGAAGCCGTCTGGCCCTGGGCTTTGTTTGTTTGCAGATTTTTGATGACTGTTTCAATCTCCTTACTGCTTATGGGTCTGTTGAGGCTTTCTATTTCTTCCTGGTTCAGTTGTGGTAGTTTATATGTCTCTAGGAATGCATCCATTTCTTCCAGATTGTCAAATTTGTTGGCGTAGAGTTGCTCATAGTATGTTCTTATAATTGTCTGTATTTCTTTGGTGTTCGTTGTGATCTCTCCTCTTTCATTCATGATTTTATTTATTTGGGTCCTTTCTCTTTTCTTTTTGATAAGTCTGGCCAGGGGTTTATCAATCTTATTAATTCTTTCAAAGAACCAGCTCCTAGTTTCGTTGATTTGTTCTATTGTTTTTTTGGTTTCTATTTCATTGATTTCTGCTCTGATCTTTATGATTTCTCTTCTCCTGCTGGGTTAGGGTTTCTTTCTTGTTCTTTCTCCAGCTCCTTTAGGTGTAGGGTTAGGTTGTGTACCTGAGACCTTTCTTGTTTCTTGAGAAAGGCTTGTACCGCTATATATTTTCCTCTCAGGACTGCCTTTGTTGTGTCCCACAGATTCTGAACCGTTGTGTTTTCATTATCATTTGTTTCCATGAATTTTTTCAATTCTTCTTTAATTTCCTGGTTGACCCATTCATTCTTTAGAAGGATGCTGTTTAGTCTCCATGTATTTGGGTTCTTTCCAAATTTCCTCTTGTGATTGAGTTCTAGCTTCAGAGCATTGTGGTCTGAAAATATGCAGGGAATGATTCTAATCTTTTGATAACGGTTGAGACTTGATTTAGGACCAAGAATGTGATCTATTCTGGAGAATGTTCCATGTGCACTAGAGAAGAATGTGTATTCTGTTGCTTTGGGATGCAATGTTCTGAATATATCTGTGATGTCCATCTGGTCCAGTGTGTCATTTAAGGCCTTTTTTCCTTGTTGATCTTTTGCTTGGATGATCTGTCCATTTCAGTGAGGGGAGTGTTAAAATCCCCTACTATTATTGTATTATTGTCGATGTGTTTCTTTGATTTTGTTATTAATTGGTTTATATAGTTGGCTGCTCCCACGTTAGGGGCATAGATATTTAAAATTGTTAGATCTTCTTGTTGGACAGTTCCTTTGAGTATGATATAGTGTCCTTCCTCATCTCTTATTATGGTCTTTGGCTTAAAATCTAATTGATCTGATATAAGGATTGCCACTCCTGCTTTCTTCTGATGTCCATTAGCATGGTAAATTCTTTTCCACCCCCTCACTTTAAACCTGGAGGTATCTTCGGGTTTAAGATGAGTTTCTTGTAGGCAACATATAGATGGGTTTTGTTTTTTTATCCATTCTGATACCCTGTGTCTTTTGATTGGGGCATTTAGCCCATTAACATTCAGGGTAAGTATTGAGAGATATGAATTTAGTCCCATTGTATTGCCTGTAAGGTGACTGTTATTGTATATTGTCTCTGTTTCTTTCTGATCTACTACTTTGAGGGTCTCTCTTTGCTTAGAGGACCCCTTTCAATATTTCCTGTAGAGCTGGTTTGGAATTTGCAAATTCTTTCAGTTTTTGTTTGTCCTGGAAGCTTTTAATCTCTCCTTCTATTTTCAATGATAGCCTAGCTGGATATAGTATTCTTGGCTGCATGTTTTTCTTATTTAGTACTCTGAATATATCATGCTAGCTCTTTCTGGCCTGCCAGGTCTCTGTGGATAAGTCTGCTGCCAATCTAATATTTTTACCATTGTTCGTTACAGACTTCTTTTCCCGGGCTGCTTTCAGGATCTTTTCTTTGTCACTAAGACTTGTCAATTTTACTATTAGGTGACGGGGTGTGGACCTATTCTTATTGATTTTGAGGGGGGTTCTCTGAACCTCCTGGGTTTTGATGCTTGTTCCCTTTGCCTAATTGGGGAAAATCTCTCCAATAATTCTCTCCAACATACCTTCTGCTCCCCTCTCTGTTTCCTCTTCTTCTGGAATCCCAATTATTCTAATGTTGTTTCGTCTTATGGTGTCACTTATCTCTTGAATTCTCCCCTCATGGTCCAGTAGCTGTTTGTCCCTCTTTTGCTCAGCTTCTTTATTCTCTGTCATTTGGTCTTCTATATCGCTAATTCTTTCTTCTGCCTCATTTATCCTAGCAGTGAGAGCCTCCATTTTTGATTGCACCTCATTAATAGCTTTTGTGATTTCATCTTGGTTAGATTTTAGTTCTTTTATTTCTCCAGAAAGGGCTTTTATATCTCCCGAGAGGGTTGCTTTAATATCTTCCATGCCTTTTTCAAGCCCGGCTAGAACCTTGAGAATCATCATTCTGAACTCTATATCTGACATATTACCAATGTCTGTATTGATTAGGTCCCTAGCCTTTGGTACTGCTTCTTGTTCTTTTTTTTGTTGTGAATTTTTCTGCCTTGTCATTTTGTCCAGATAGGAGTATATGAAGGAGCAAGTAAAATACTAAAAGGGTGGCAACAACCCCAGGAAAATATGCTTTAGCCAAATCAGAAGAGATCCCAAATTGTGAGGGGGGAGAAAGGGGATAAAAAGGGGTTCAGAAAGAAAAAAGAAAAAAGAAACTATTAAAAAAAGAAAGCTGATAAAAAATATAAAAAGGAAAAAAAAATATATATATATATTAGATAAACTATTTAAAAAACGTTAAAAAAGAAAATGGTAAAAGTTAAAAAAAATTAACAGAAGAAGAGAAAAAAATTGAAAAAGAGAAAAAAAAATTAAATTAACTGCAAGGCTAAAGAATCATGGGGAGAAAGCCATGAGTTCCGTGCTTTGCTTTCTTCTCCTCTGGAATTCCGCTGCTCTCCTTGGTATTGAAACTGCACTCCTTGGTAGGTGAACTTGGTCCTGGCTGGGTTTCTCTTTGATCTTCTGGTGAGGGGCCTGTTGTAGTGATTCTCAAGCGTCTTTGCCCCAGGCGGAGTTGCACCGCCCTTACCCGGGGCCAGGCTGAGTAATCCGCTCGGGTTTTCTGGGTTTGCTTTCGGAAGCTTTTGTTCCCTGAGCGCTTTCCGTAGAGTTCTGGAAGACGGGAATGAAGATGGCGGTCTCCCGGTCTCCGGCCCGGAGGAGCCGAGAGCCCGGGGCCCCACTCCTCAGTGCGCCCTCAGAAAACAGCGCCCAATGACTCCCGTCACCCTGGCCTCCGCTCCGAGCTGACCGAGCCTGGACCGGTTCAAGGTAACCCCGAGTTTAGAGCTTACTCCTCGGCTCTGTCTCTGTAGGCGGCTTCCCTGTTCTAATACCAGTAAGCTCTGTGACACTCAGACACCCCCGATCCTTCTGTGACCCTGTGGGACCTGAGGCCACACTGACCCCGCCTGGGCTTCACCCCAGTTAAGCCTCTGGAGCGATGTCCCTCAGTGGAACAGACTTTTAAAAGTCCTGATTTTGTGTTCCGTTGCTCCGCTGCTCGCCGGGAGCCGGCCCCTCCCCCCGCGGTCTATCTTCCAGTGGCTTTGGATTCACTTCTCCGCCAGTCCTACCTTTCAGATAGTGGTTGATTTTCTGTTTCTAGAATTGCTGTTCTTCTTCTCTTCGATCTCCCGTTGGATTTATAGGTGTTTGCAATCTTTAGATAAGCTATTTAGCTGATCTCCCGCTACCTGAAGTAGTCTCAGCCTGCTACTTCTCCGCCATCTTGACTCCTCCTGGGTCTTGTTTTTTTCTCCATTCTGATACCCTGTGTCTTTGATTGGGGCATTTAGCCCATTTACATTCAGGGTACCTATCAAAAGATATGAATTTAGTGCTATTGTGTTGCCTGTAAGGTGACTGTTACTTATATTGTCTCTGTTCCTTTCTGATCTACTACTTTTAGGCCCTCTCTTTGGTTAGAGGACCCTTTCAATATTTCCTGTAGGGCTGGTTTGGTGTTTGCAAATTCTTTTAGTTTTTGTTTGTCCTGAAAGCTTTTCATCTCACCTTCTATTTTCAGTGAGAGCCTAGGTGGATATAGTATTCTTGGCTGCATATTTTTCTCATTTAGTGCTCTGAAAATATCCTGCCATTCTTTTCTGGCCTGCCAGGTCTCTATGGATAGTCTACTGCCAATCTAATATTCCTACCATTGTATGTTATAGACCTCTTGTCCCTAGCTGCTTTCAGGATTTTCTCTTTGTCACTGAGACTTGTAAGTTTTACTATTAGATGACAGGGTATTGACCTATTTTTATTGATTTTGAGGGGGATTCCCTGTGCCTCCTGGATTTTGATGCTTGTTCCTTTCCCCACATTAGGGAATTCTGTGCTATAATTTGCTCCCATATACCTTCCCCCTGCCTCTTTCTTCTTCTTTTGAGATTATCCTAATAATTATTAATAATTATTCCAAATATTCTAATATTGTTTTGTCTTATGGTATCACTTATCTATCGAATTCTCCCCTTTGTGGTCCAGTACTTATCTCTTTTTTTCAGCTTCTTTATTTTCCATAATTTGGTCTTCTATATCACTAATTCTCTCTTCTACCTCATTTATCCTAGCAGTAAGAACCTCCACTTTTTACTGCACCTTATTAATAGCTTTTTAAAATTTCAGCTTGGTTAGATTTTAGTTTTTATTTCTTCAGAGAGCATTTTTAATTTCTCCAGAATGGGATTCTCTAGTATCCTCTTTTTTTTTCAAGCCCAGCTAGCATCTTGATAATCATCATTCTGAACTCTGGTTCTGACATCTTACTAATGTCCATATTGATTAGGTACCTAGTCATCGGTACTGCCTCTTGTTCTTTTTTTTGAGGTGACTTTTTCCACTTATCATTTATCCAAATAAGAGTAGATGAATGAGAGAACAAAATACTAAAAGTGATGCAAAAACATCAGAAAAATATATACTAACCAAATCAGGAGAGACCCAAAACTGGGGGGAGAAGAAAGGAGAAAGAAAAAAGAGAAAACAAAATATGATTAGAACAGATCCATACACTTGATTTTGGGTGTATTTTGGTCTGTTAGAAGAAATGGCCTCCCCAAACTTTAAAGAAAGAAAACTTTTTATATATATAAAAAGAAGGGTAAACATGATGAAGGGATGGAATATGATTGTAAAGATAAAAATTAAAAATGATTATAGAAAAGGAATTAGTGAGATAAGAATTTGGTTGAAAAAGTAAAAAAGAAAGAAAAAGAGAATGTGATCAACCTGGAAACTAGAGCAAAGCCATATACCTAGGTTTAGGGTATATTTTGATCTGTTAGAAGAAACTATCCCAAAATTTTAAAGAAAGAAAGACTTATATGTATATAAAAAATAAGGTTAAGGGGTGCCTGGGTGGCTCAGTGGATTAAAGCCTCTGCCTTCGGCTCAGGTCATGATCCCAGGATCCGCAGGGAGCCTGCTTCCTCTTCTTTCTCTCTCTGCCTGCCTCTCTGCCTACTTGTGATCTCTGTCTGTCAAATAAATAAATAAAATCTTTAAAAAAAAATAAGGTTAAATACAATAAAGGTATAGAATATAACAATAAAAATTTTAAAAAGATTTTTAAAAGTATTGATAGTTTAAATAGTTTAAATAGTTTAAAAAGGTTAAAATACGAAAGAGGAAAATTTTTAAAAAATAGAATAAGAGAAAATAAAATTAAAAAAATTTAATTTTGAAAGACTGAAGAATCATAGGGGAAAGCTATGAATTCTATGTGTTTCATTCCCCTAGCTCTGGAGTTCATTGGTTCTCATTGATCAGCGAATTTGGTCTTGGCTGGATGTTCTTGCTGGTCTATTGGGGTTAGGGCCTGTTGCAGTGATTCTCATATGCCTTTGCCCCAGGTGGAATTGCACCACTCCTGCCAGGGGCCAGGATAAGTAATCTGCTCAAGTTTGCTCTTGTTAGCTTTTGTTCCCTGAATTCTTTCTATACAGTTTTGGAGGAAGAGAATACAGATGGTAGCCTCCCAGTGTCCAGCCTGGAGTAGCTGAGAGCTCAGGGCCCCACTCCTCAGTGCACCCTCAGAGAAAAGCAGTTAATCCCTCCTGTCACTCTGGTCTCCAGCCACACTCCATGCTTACCCAGCCTACGATTGAGTGTTTCTGTCTCTGGTGCATGGCTCCATTTGGAGTCTCTACACCCAGCCAATTCCTGTAGTGCACTCCTGTGCCTCTCCTCCTGGAGGAAGAAGGAGGGGGGTCTCCCTGGATCTGCCACTTGTGAGGGTCCCTGCTTGAAGAGCAGTGACATGAGTGTGTGGGGAATCACAGTTTGTGACAATCCCAAGCTGAAAGCCCACTCCTTGGCTCCATCTCTGCTGCCAGTTTCCTGGGGCCAATACCTGGGAGCTCTGTCACACTTAGACATCTCTGATCTTTCTTGCCCTGTGCGTTCTGAGACCACACTGTCCTGGTGAGTGCTCCATCCCCTGCTTAGCATCTGGAGCAATGTTCCTCAATGGAGCAGACTTCTAAAAGTTCCAATTTTGTGTTCTGCTCTCTACCACTTGCCAGGAGCCAGCCACTCCCCCCACAGGCTATCTTCCTGTATATCATCTGAGATTCACTTCTCTGCACGTCCTACCTTCCAGAAAGTGGTCACTTTTCTGTCCCTAGAATTGCTGCTTCTCTTTTGAATCTCCTGTTGAGTTTGTAGGTGTTCAGAATGGTTTGATAACTATCTAGCTGAATTCCTGGGACCTGATGAAATTTAGGTCTCCTATTCCTCCACTGTCTTGCTCCTCCCCCTATCACCTACAACTTTTTTTTTTTAAGATTTTATTTATTTGAGAGAGAGACAGTGAGAGAGAGCATGAGCAAGGAGAAGGTCAGAGGGAGAAGCAGACTCCCCATGGAGCTGGGAGCCCGATGTGGGACTCGATCCTGGAACCCCGGGATCATGACCTGAGCCGAAGACAGTCGTCCATCCAACTGAGCCACCCAGGCGTCCCTCACCTACAACTTTTAAGGCATAAAATATTTTAACTTCTAGCCAACAATTCTTATCACAATTCTTACCACAATCACTGGCAAACTAATTTTAAACAATATAACAATATAGTGCAATACATCTGGTTGTTAATTATACACTTTATATGTGTGTGTTATGTTCTGAAAATGGAGGAGGACAGATGAAAGCCATGTCTTATCCCCAGAGAAGAAAATTGTAAATTATGGGGGGAGGATGTGGAAGAAATTTCTTATCATTTATATTTTTCTACGTTTATACAAAACACATCAACAAAATACATTCAAAATTTACTTAATCTCTATAGGAAAAAAGGTATTTTTTTGCACTTTGAATTTATTAAAATAAATACAGATTGAATTAGCTCTCCAAGGTGCTAATAGGATTTAGACTTTTTGATATATCTTATTATTGAGCCTTGTGTTCTTTTGTGACTATTTCAGAGAGAATAAATTGCTGAGGTATTTTTAAAAATCACAGTATAGTTGACATAGTAATAACTTCAGGTTTTTTTTTTTTAGTAAACTATATGAGATGTTGCTGTTCCAAAGCTGGACATTTTATTATATAAATATACCTACCATTTTTAGAAATCATTAAAAATTTTCTCACCCCTATAACAAAATGGCAAGTAAAGGATTTTTAAAACATAGAACTAAGGAAAGCAAGGTTAGAGACTAGTTACCATGTCTAAATTTACTCAAAAACAAAGCAAAGATGGTATAGACTTTACTTTCATAATTTTCATGGTAACTAGAGAAAGAGAAGATAGATGTTTTGTAAATTAACTAGTTGTTTTAACATATGCAGGATAAATTGTCTATTTTTTTGTATTGTTGCCTTTCAGTGGTTGATGGCCCCAGATACATCCACATCCACATCCACATCCACATATACATATATTGCATAAATATAATACATATTTAGTGTCAGAGCCAAATACTGTACCTAATGGCCTGGAACAGATACTTGAGTGCAAAGGTGGGGCTCTTTGCTGGTTAACTGGCCTCAGAACCATGGTTTGTTAGTCAGAGTCTTATCATTTGCTAATATACTCACAAAGAATTTGAGTTTTCTAAATTTCTGATTTTATATTTTTCAAAAAACCCAACACCTATTCCTTTTTTAAAAGAGATATAATGACATATATCATTGTGTTAGTTTTAAGTGTACATTAAAATGATTTGATGTATATATATTTTGTGAAATAATCAGCATAAGACTAATTAATAGCCATCACCATACATAGTTGTATTTTTTTCTTATAATGAGAACTTTAAAAATTTACTCTCAGCAACTTTCTAATAGGCACTACAATATTCTCAACTATAGTCACTATGCTGTACATCATAACACCAGGACTTGTCTTATAACTGGAAGTTTGTATCTTTTGACTACCTCCACACATTTCACTCCCCTCCCCACCACACCCCACTTCTGGCAACTACCAATCCTTTCTAAGTATCTATGAGTTTTTTTCTTTCTTTTTTTCTTTTTTTTCCTAACTGAATAAATTTGACATGTAACATTGCATAAATTTAAGGTATACAAAGGTGTTACTTCGATACATGTATATATTGAAATATGATTGCCATTATAGTATTTATCACATTATAGTATAGTGTTGTCTATATTTACTATGCTTTAGCTCTCTATAGCTTATTCTACTTATTACAAGTTTGTACCTTTAAACAACATGTCTTATTCCCCATCTCCTGGTAACCTCCATTTTACTCCACCTTTTTATAGGTTTGACCTTTTTAGATTCCACATGTAAGAGATAATCTTACATTATTTTTCTTTCTCTGTTTGACTCATCTCACTTAGCATAACGTGTTCATGTTATTGCACCCATGTTATTGCAGGAAAGAAGGATATACTTCTTTCTCATGGCTGAATGATAATCCATTATGTACATATAACACATTTCTTTGTCCATTTATCTGTTGATAGGCATTTAGGTTGCTCCCATATCTTGACTACTGTGAATAATGATGAAGCAACATGAGAGTGCGTATGTCTTTCTGAAATCCTTTCCTTTGGATGGAATTCAGAAGTGGGATTGCCAGATCATATAGTAGATCTTTGTAATTTTTTTGAGAATCCCCATATTGTTTCCCATAGTAGTAGAACTAATTTACTTTCTTTAAAAAAAAGAAAAAAAAAGCTTCATTTGTTTTTATTTGAGAAAGGGAGAGGAAGAGGAGTGAGGTGCACAGGGAGAAGGAGTACTCAAGCAGGCTCCATGCTGAGCACAGAGCCTGATGCAGGACTCAATCCCAGGAACCTGAGATCATGACTTGAGCTGAAATTAAAAGTCAGCTGCTTAACCAAGTGAACCACCCAGAGGTCCCCAATTTACATTCTTAAAACAGTATATAAGAGTTCCCTATTAACCATGTTCCCACCAGCACTTGTTGTCCTTTGTCTTGATGACAGTTATTTTAGCATATTTGAAGTAATATCTCACTGTGGTTTTAAACTACAGTTCCTTGGTGATTAGGGATGTTGAACATCTTTTCATATGCCTGTTGTCCATTTTGATTCTAGGAATTTATCCATTTCTTCCAGGTTGTCCAGTTTATTGGCATTTAGTTTTTCATAATGCTCTCTTACAATTGTTTGTATTTCTGTGGTGGTGTCTCCTCTCTCATTCATGTTTTTATTTATTTGGGCTTTCTTGCTCGCTCTTTTTTTTTTTTTTCCTTGATAAGTTTGGCTAGAGGTTTATCAATTTTACTGATTTTTTCCCCCTTAAAGTACTCCTGGTTTTATTGATCTGTTCTATTGGTTTTTTAGTTTCTATAACATTTATTTGTTCTCTGATCTTTATTATTTATTTCCTTCACTGCTTTTAGGTTTATTTGTTGTTCTTTTTCTAGCTCCTTCAGGCATTAGGGTTATGCTGTTTGAGATTTTTCTTGCTTTTCAATGTAGACGTATATTGCTTTAAAATTTCTTCTTAGAACTGCTTTTTGCTGGGTCCAGAAGGTTTTGAATGATTATTTTCATTTTTATTTCCATGTAATTTTTTATTTCTTATTTGATTTCCTGGTTGACACATTCATTATTTTATAGTATGTTATTTAACCTCCACGTGACTCTGGTCTTTCCAGATATTTTTCTTGTAGTGTAGTGGTCAGAAAAGATGCGTGCTAGGACTTTGATCTTTCAGAATTTGTTGAGGCTTATTTTGTGGGCTAATTTGTGGTCTATTCTGGAGAATGTTCCATGTGTACTTGAAAATAATGTGCATTCTGCTGTTTTAGGATGGAATTTCTTTCCTTTTCTTTTCCTTTCTTTTCTTTTTTTAAATAGACTCCACATCAGCATGGAGCCCAATGCAGGGCTTGCACTCACAACCCTGAGATCAAGACCTGAGCTGAGATCAAGAGTCAGATGTTTAACCAACCAAGCCACTCAGGCACCCATCAGATGGAATGTTCCGAATATATCTGTTAGGTCCATCTGGTCCAGTGTGTCATTCAAAGCTATTGTTTCCTTATTGATTTTTTTTAGATGGATCTAGCAATTGATGTAAGTGGGGTATTAAAGTCTCCTACTAATGTCTTATTATTGATTAGTTCCTTTATGTTTGTTATTAACTGTTTTCATATATTTTAGTGCTCACTTGTTGGCTGCATTATGTCTTCTTGTTGGATTGTCCCTTTTATTATTATATAACATCCTTTGTTCTAAAGTCTATTTTATCTCAGTATTGCTACTCTGGCTTTCTCCTGACATCCATTTGCATGATAGGTAATTCTCCATCCCCTCACTTTTAATCTGCAGGTGTCTTTAGGTCTAAAATGAGTATCTTGAAGCCAACATACAGATGGATCTTGTTTTTTTTTTAAATCCATTCTGTCACCCTATGTCTTTTGATTATAGGATTTAGTCCATTTATATTCAAAGTAATTATTGATAGATCTGTATTTATTGTCATTTTATTACTTGTTTTGTGGTTGTTTCTGAAGATTTTCTCTAATCCTTTCTTGTCTTTTATGGTTTGCTAGTATTCTTTACTGATATGTTTGGATTTAACTTTTTTATTCTTTGTATACTTAATGGTTTTTGATATATAGTTACTGGAAGATTTTTATATAACCGCTTCTGCATAGAGCTGTCTCTATTAAGTTGATGTTTGTTTAAGTTTGAACCCATTCTTTACTCCTCTCTTCCCCATAGTTTAGGTATGTGGTGTTGTACTTAATTTTTATTTATTTATTCATTTTTCAAAGAGTTTATTTGCGTGTGAGAGAGAGAGCATAAGCAGGGGGAATGGCAGAGGCAGAGGGAGAATCAGGCTCCTTGCTGAGCAAGAAGCCTGATGTGGGACTTGATTCCAGGACCCTGAGCTGAAGGCAGATGCTTAACTGACTGAGCCACCCAAGCATCCCATATGGTGTCATATTTTATATCCTTTTGAGTTCCTTGGCTGATTTTTTTTAATAGAAATATTCACTTTTACTGCTTTTGTGCTTCCTGACTTCATGCTGTGATTTTGGTCTTCTCTTTCCACTCAAAGATTTCCTTTTAATATTTCTTCCAGGGCTGGTTTAGTGGCCATGAAATTTAGTTTTGTCTGGGAAACCTGTTTCATTTCCTTCTGTTCTTAACAATAGCCTTGCTAGATAGAATATTCTTGGTTGCAAGTTTTTCCCCATTCAGCACATTTATTCATTCATTATATTCATTTAGCCAGCATATAGCACATCATGTTTTTGATGTAGTGTTCAGTGATTCATTAATTACGTATAACACCCAGTGCTTATCACCACATGTGCCTTCCTTAATACCTATCACCTGGTTACCCCATCCTCCCACACCCCTCTGTTCTGTAACCCTCAGTTTGGTTCCTGGAGTCCAGTCTCTCATGGTTTGTCTCCCTCTCTGATTTCTTCCCATTCAGTTTTCCTTCCCTTCCTCTGTGATCCTCTGTGCTATTCCTTATGTTCCACATATGAGTGAAACCATATGATAATTGCCTTTCTCTGCTTGGCTTATTTCACTTGGCATAATCCCCTCCAGTTCCATCCATGTCAATGCACACGGTGGGTATTCATTCTTTCTGATGGCTGAGTAATATTCCATTGTATATATGGACCACATCTTCTTTATCCATTCATCTGTTGAAGGACATTTTGGCTCTTTCCACAGTTTGGCTATTGTGGACATTTCTGCTATGAACATTGAGGTGCATGTGCCCCTTCTTTTCATTACATCTGTATTTTGGGGGTAAATACCCAGTAGTGCATTTGCTAGGTTATAGGGTAGCTCTATTTTAATGTCTTGAAAAAACTCCATACAGTTTCCCAGAGTGGCTAAAACAGCTTTCATTCCCACCAACAGTGTAAGAGGGTTCCCATTTCTCCACATCCTCACCAACACTTGTTTCCTGTCTTGTTAATTTTTGCCATTCTAACTGGTATAACATGGTCATGTCACTCCCCTCTGGCTTGGAAAATTTCTGCTGAAAAATCTGGTAATAGCCTTATGGTGTTTCCTTTGTATGTATGTAACTGTCTTTGTCTTGTTGACTTCAATATTTTTTTAATCACGATATTTTGCCATTTTAATTACATGTCTTGGTGTAGATCGGCTTTTGTTGATTTTATTGGGGGTTCTCTGTGCCTCTTGGATATGGCTATCTGTTTCCTTCCCCAGATTAGGGAAGTTTTCAGCTATTATTTCTTCAAATATATTATTTGCCCCCTTTTCTCTCTTTTCTGAAATTCCTACAACACGAATGTTCCTACATTTGATGGAGTCACTGAATTCCCTCTGTATATTCTTGTTTTGCATAGTTTTTCTCTGGTTCAGCTTGATTACTTTCCATTACTTTGTCTTCTAGGTCATTAAATCATTCTTCTGCTTCTTCTAGCCTGCTATTCTCCCCACCAAACATGTGTCTCATTTTGTTTTTTGAGCCCTTTATCTCTATGTTATTCCTTATCTGTGCTAATGGTCTCACTGATGTTCTCCATTCTTATCACATCTGGGTAGTATCTTTATGATCATTAAAACTTTAAATTTTCCGGGGTGCCTGGGTGGCTCAGTGGGTTAAGCCACTGCCTTCGGCTCAGGTCATGATCTCAGGGTCCTGGGATCGAGCCCCACATCGGGCTCTCTGCTCAGCAGGGAGCCTGCTTTCCCCTCTCTCTCTGCCTGCCTCTCTGCCTACTTGTGATCTCTCTGTCACATAAAAAAATAAAATTAAAAAAAAAAAACTTTAAATTTTCCATCAGGTACATTACTTGTATCTGTTTCATTTAGATCTCCAGTGATGGCCTTGTCCATTTCTTTCATTTGGGACAAATTCTCTGCATTCCCATTTTGTCTAAATCTCTGTTCCTGTTTATCTGTGTAACATAAGTCCGTCATGTCTCCTGTTCTTGAGGATAATGGCTTTATGAAGGATGGGTCCTGTAGTGTCATGCAGTGTAGTGTCCCTGGTTCTTTAGGGCCTGCTGCTTTTGGGAGTGTCTCTAGTATGTGCCGTATGTGCTTTGCTGTTGTGTCCTGACCATTTTATCCTTCAGGACAGTCAGTTGTAGAGGTTCTCTTTCCCTGTCCTGGGTAGTGTTTGGTCCTTGGCCTGAATGTTGTGCATTTTAACTAGATGTGCTCTGATCTGTTTGTGAAATGAAAACTGTCATCGCCACCACCACTGGAACCAAGGCCTCAGAAAACTTCTTGGTCAGGAATTGTGGTATTGGCAGGGGTTTGGGCCAGTCTTCTGAAGGAGCCTCCCCACCGTGCTGGGACTCATGAGGGTCAGCATGACTGGGAAGGGCAATTCCACTGGAGTGCAGGGGACAGGGCTTGGTGTAGGTTAGGTAGTAAGTGTGAGTGCTGTGCTGGTTCCCACAGGTGGCCCTGTGCTTACGCTGAGGGAGGGTGAGGGAAATGGCTCTGCCAGTTCCTTTGCTCCTGGAGAGGTCTGGCTGTGAATACTGCCTCTCTGGCATGTGCTCCAAGATGAACAACCTCTTCACCATGTGCCCCATGTGCTCTTCAGATCACTGTTTCCACAATGTGTCCATGGGCTGTTTGTCCTTTCTTTTCTCCAAGAGTAGCCCCAATGTCCTCCAAGCTCTCCCAGAGCCAAGCATGCTGACCTTTATAATCTGAGCTTTAAATCCCTCTGGTTGCAAGAACTCATGAAAATTGGGCCTTCTCACTTTCCAAGTCAATTTCTATAGGGATTTGCTTTCCCTGTGTGGTAGCGTGTCCCTTGTCCTTCTCCAGGACTATAGCTCCCTCTGTTTCTCTCCCAAGCTGCATCTGCACTTCCAACCTTCTTTGATGTGGCCTCTTTTCTACCTTTAGTTGTGGAGTTTGTTCTGTCAGTCTTCAGATTGACTTCTAGAGTATTTAGGACGATATGGTAGTTATCTAGTCGTATTCGTGGGACACGGGGAACTTAGGGTCCTCCTCCTCTGCTCCCATATTCCCTTCTCCTCAGAGCTTTCCTTTTTCTTTTTCTAAGATTTTATTTATTTATTTGACAGACAGAGATCACAAGTAGGCAGAGAGGCAGGCAGAGAGAGAAAGCAGGTCCCTGCTGAGCAGAGAGCCCAATGTGGGGCTCGATTCCAGAACCCTGGGATCATGACCTGAGCTGAAGGCAGAGGCTTTAACCCACTGAGCACTCAGGTGCCCCAGATCTTTCCTTTTTCTTAATGAAGGTTTTTCATCACTATAAACTTATAGTGGTACTGCTTCTGCTGCCTCCCAAAAGATTTGCTGTGTTGTATTTTCATTCGTTTCAAGGCATTTTTTTTTAACCCATTGATAGTTTGATAGCATGTTATTTAATCTCCATACACATGTAATTTTCTACTTTTCTTCTTGTAATTTTTAGCTTTATAATATTATGATCAGAAAAGTTAATTTAAATGATTTGAAACTTATCATATTTACTAAGATTTGTTTTGTGGCTTAACATAAATCTGACCTGGAGTGTTCCATTTGAGAATGTCTATTCTGCTTTTGGGTGGAATGGTTCTGTAAATGTCTGTTCTTCTGGTCTAACTTGTATTCTAAGTTAGACATCCAATGTTTTTTGTCTTGTTGATTTTCTGTCCAATCTATCCATTGATAAAAGCGGGTGGGGACTATTATTTTATTACTGTCTATTTCTACCTTTAACATTTGCTCTACATATTTAGGTGCTCCTAATTTGGATGAATAAATATTTACAAGTGTACTTCGTTTGACCACTTTATCATTATACAGTGACTTTGTATAATTACTAGTCTTTGTTTTAAAGTATATTTTGTCGGACAAGCATAGCTGTGTCAACTTTTGGTTTCCATTTGTAACAGCTTCCTTCTCATTCCCGAGCTTGTGTGTGTCCTTAAAGCTGTAGTAGTTCCAGTAGGCAGCATAGTTGGGTCTTGTCTTCTTCTATTTGTCCAGCTATTCTGTTTTGATTGGAGAATTCAATTCATTTACATTTAATTATTGGTAGATAAGACCTTACAAATCCATCTCATAATTGTTCTCTGGCTGTTTTATAGTTCTCTTGTTCTTTTCTTCCTCTCTTGCAGTCTTCCTTTGTAAGTTGTTCATTTTCTGTAGCTATTCACTTTCTTTTTTTTTTTTTTTTTAAAGATTTTGAGAGAGAGAGCATGAGCGAGCACGCCAACGCACAAACAGAGGGTGAGGGCAGAAGGAGAAGGAGAAGCAGAGTCCCTGCTGAGCAGAGAGCCCAACGTGAGGCTTAATCTCAGGACCTTGAAATCACAACCCCAGCTGAAGGCAGATGCTTAACTGACTGAGCCAGCCGGGTGCCCCAGTTCTCTTTGTGCATCTATTACAGGTTTTGCTGTGTAGTTAGTTATCATGAGTCTTACATGGAACATCTTTAAATCCATTAGTCTATTTTATGCTAACAATTTACTCTCCTACAAAAACTTTACTTCATTCTCCTTTTGTGTATCTGACGTCACAATTTGAATCTTTAGTATGAACAAATTACTGTAGTTATTTTACTACCTTTGTCTTTCAACTTTTATACTAGATTTATAAATGATGGACCCACCAGCATCACATTATTCAGAATCTATGTATTTATTTTGGTCAGTGAGATTGATACTTTTTCTTTTTTCTTTTTTTTTTAGATTTTACTTGAGAGAAGGCACAGGCAGAGGGAGAAGCAGGCCCCATGCTGAGCAGGGAGCATGATGTGGGGCTTGACCCCAGGATACTTGGATCAGGACCTGAGCAGAAGGCAGACACTTTACCAACTAAGCCACCCAAGCATCCCTCGATGTTTTGTATTTACTAATACCCTTTCATTTCAGCTTGAAGAAATCACTTTAACATTCCTTGTACAGCTTGTTCAATGGTGATTAATTCCTTCACAAGTTCCCTCTTTGTTGTGGCACTGCACTGGGGGATGGGGTTTATAAGACTGTGTCATTGCTGCTTCTGCCCACTCCAGTGTGGGTTTTTCTCTCATTAACCTGATGGATAGGAATTGCTTGGCTACTAGCGTCTGGATTTCTCTTAGAGGGAATTGTTTTGTACATAGCTGTTGATTCAGTGTGTCCACGGGAGGAGGTGAGTTTAGGAGCTTCCTATCTCACCACTTTCTACTGGAACCAATTCCTCTTTTTTATTTGAGGATGTAAAATTTAAAATGTTTAGAATAGTAGTTATTTAATTAATATGGAACAATTTATATGGAACAATTTTTTGTGGACATTAGCACAGATCTTTCTGAATAGGATTTTGATCTGTATCCCTCTTTTTTTTTTTTTTTTTTTTTGAGAGAGAGAGAACAGTGAGAGAGCATAAGCAGGGAAGCAGCAGAGGGAGAGAGAAGCAGACTCCCTGCTGAACAGGGAGCCTGATGTGAGGCTCGATCTCAGGACCCTGAGATCATGACATGAGCCGAAGGCGGGTGCCCAACTGACTGAACCAACCAGGCACCCCCTGTATCTTTTTTAATAGGACAGCAGGTACTAAGGAATGCACTCAAGTGACCAGTGTAACCAACTGATCAAGACGTTATACTGGCTGGCCTGGCATTAGCTTGCAGCCATAATTTGGGTTAATCACCTTTCACAAAATAGATCCAACTGCTAACAAGGGGACTGGGTGACAGTACAAGAAACTAAGTACAAATTTAGTGTTAAATGTAAAAAAGACTGAAGTTGTGAATCACTAACACTTTGGTGTATGATCAGTAACACATTTCTACTTAGTCTGGTGACTAACTTAAATTCCCATTACTCTTACTGAAAATAAGCTGTTCACCAGAAGAATTTAGGTGTCTTTAAAAGTTTCAGTTTATGTGTAAAGTAGCATACTCTAGAAAGATATTCTTCTCAGCCTCAGAATCAATTACAGGAAACTACAAAAAATTTAAAATATATTTTGTTAACTTTGTACTATTTAATAGTCATAATGGACTGAATGTGTCTAATTTAAGACATTTATCTGAGTTTGGTAGACCTATGGCCAAATTATACAAAAAATCTGTTTTAAAAGGGCTGAAAATATTACTGCATTAAAGGCTTTCATATTCTAAGTATCTGGGTAAATGTGTCCCATAGGAAACAACACAGCAAATTTGATCATTGTACTTAAGAAAATTCCGCTTTCAATACTGTTAGAAAACAAAGCACAAACTTAAAGAAAACTTTTACAATATAAAAATAATTTCCTTTTCCTTTATCTTAATCATATACCTTAAGTAAAAAAGATATAAAAGATCTTAAATAAAATATGGCAAATTGGAATAGGTAAGCATCACTAACATCAAAAACACAAACTCCAAGTTATTTTATATAGCCACATATTTAAATGTATCTAATTTTCAAATACAATTGCCCGATAGAAAATGCTCCAGTCTGCTAGAAATGGTGTTGTGTTACCAAAGGTCAGCTGCACACAAAAATGGTGTTGCTGAGAGAAATGGCACATTTGACCTGGCACTCTTCAGGGGTGATCCACTGCACTTACATGGCTGTTAAAACTGTTAATTCTGCCAGCTGTTCTTGAGATACTCAATGACATTTGTGATTGCAGAAAATCGCCTCCTGATGGATATTGTAGGATATATATTATTTAAGAGGACTTTCAGTAGCCTTGGCTTTAGAGCCAACTCCATAGGCACCAGGTTACAGGGTATATAATGCTTACTTTTTTTTTTTTTTTTTTTACTGCCTAAAATGTTCCTCAATAAGTTTGGAATTGTACTTATAGTTAGTAGTATAGGTACCCATAAACCTATGTATGGGTTCAGTGTCAGAACTGTGAATTACAGACACTTGGGAGAGAGGAACCATCCCTTAGATTCCTTCTACATATGCTTCAGTGTCCAGCACAGTGGTATTTGCATAATTGGTACATTAATTCAATAAACATTTACCAAGACTTCTTTACATCTTCCATTTTGCAATTATTGTGGAAAGCCAATTTTGAGATTTCCAGGCAGTGAAAATTTAACACATGAAAGGCACTTGCCATTACTGATCGTATTTCAAAAAGGTGGTATTAAAGTTAGAAGTGACAATTGTTCTGTAACTGCCCACATATGTGAAGTGGAATCCAAGGGTAATAGGACTTAAAGGATTCAACTGAAGCAAAAATGGGAGAGTATGAATAGGATTAGACTAGAAAAAAAAATTTTTTTTGGTAGATATTGCAGTGATAAAATTATCTTCATGAAGAAATACTGGGAAGGAGATAAAGTGACATCAAAAAAATCTTCCAATATAATAGAGCATAATTCTAGTAAGTTTTTGGAGAAACTTTTTTTTTTTAATTTGCTGACCTCTTTTGATCAATTAAGAGTTTTTAATACACTCTGAACTGTAACTAAACTACACATTACTAACATGTTTTGTTAAGATGCAAGGAAAATTCTAGATTCTTTTAGTCTGAACAACCAAGAAATGAAAAGAGCCCATCCTTAGATTTATATACTTTTCTTATAAAAATAAGTTCAGTTATGCCAATATTTATCTGAAAATGACAGCATTCAACAGCAAACTAATAAATGGAATAACCACAGTGTCATTATGAGCTACAGTGAAACAAAACCGTAAAGTTACTTTTCCTATTTGAATAATAAATCAGACGAGTGAAAAAAACCTCAACTGTGGGGGGAGGGGAAGAGGCAAATGTAAATAAAGGATCTGTATCAAAACAAAGTCCAGAAGACAAAAACCATAAATATTAGACAATACTTCAAAAGTCAATTACTATCGCAGGGTAAAAATTCTAAGAAAGCAATTCAGAAGATAAATAAACACATATGTTTAAAATCTAGAACTCTAAATACCTGATATACTTGATATACTTGGGCCCACTACAGAGCCCACTTACCAGCTACAAATACTGTTTTCTTCAGGTATTTCTAGAGGCTGTAGAAATCTACTGGGTTCATTTATTGTTACAAAAACTTTTCTCAATTGTGAAAAATTAAAATCAAAAAAAGTTCTTCAAAAGTTCTTCAAACTTTAGAAAGAAAATGAAAAGTCGCTTCACTATAAAACACCATGAAAACAGAATATGTTTGCCACAATGGGAGTGTTTTTTTTTTTTTTTTTTTAAAGGAAACAGAATCTGTTTCATCCCATTTCAGAACAGGTGACAAAAACTAAGTTACGTCTCTTCAGGCCAGCCACAAAACTTTAAGGAATAGAGACCAATTTCGTACAACTTAGACACATATGTACATAACTCAACAGGCTCCTGTTTGTGCCAGCCAGTCTTAACATCATTTCCAGGGGTCAGTAATCTATAGTCCATGAACTGAATGTGGTTTGTGGTCTGTTTGTGTATGGCCCTGAGCTAAGAATGGTTTTTGCATTTCTTTAAAGGGCTGGAAACAAAACAAAAACAGAGTATGTGACAACTGTATATGGTTTACAAAGCCTAAAATTTTTACAATCTGGCCTTTTATAGAAAAAGTTTGCAGACCCTTCATTCATACCAGTGTTGTACAGAATTCAGACAGTGCAATTACAAGTCCAAGATAATGTTCATTTATTCCCACCAAGAATGTAGTAACATCCTAAAAAGATGTCTTCTGATGTCATTTGTTAGAATTCCTTCTCTTTTTTCTTCATCTTCAACATCATTAAAGTTCATCCTATAATAATGTAAAAGTGATTGAAAGAAAAAGTATGAATTTATATTAAAATATTGATTAGTTTATAGTATTCTACCTTTTAAAAAATAATGGATCACTGTATGAAATATACTTTGCCTAACTGTAACAATGGAAAAAGATATCTCTTAATTCTTACCTATCCATGCAGATACTACTAATTACACTTAAGTAATCATATTGGTATGTTTTTTTAACTTAATTTCATTTATGACATTCTGGTTTATGTCTAATAACATTTTCTATTTCAAAGATTTAACTTGAGATAAGAGTCATACTTTAAAACCTCTCGAGGAAGCTGACCTGGTCAAAACATCGGAAAAATATTTTTGTAAAGAAGATAAAGAAGATAAAGATTTATAACTCTCAAAACAGGATGTAAGGCCTCTATGTTGGAGTCTGCAGTTCTAATATGGCTCTACAAGGCCGGAGGTCTCTAGCCCTCTCCAGAATCTGTGCTGTTCTTTTTTGTCCTTCTTTCACCTTATAGGGAAAGAATACAAAAAACCTCATGCGTGATTTTATTAAATTCCACTCAGAAAGCACTCCAGCACTCTTTGGCCTGTTTTTAAGTATGTCCTAGAATGACAATGATTTTAAAAAGGGAAAAAAGAACAGTTCTTTCACAGAATAGCAAAGGGCTTGCACTGCCTCCTGAGAGAGAAAAATTCAAGAAGGGGCCAAGATGAATATGGTTCCAATATATCCTGACTTTACTAGAGTAGATATTTTGCTGTATAAAATATTTTATGAGGCTCCAGTATATTTATTCTCAACAAGTCAAGGCTTTATTTATATTTGAACAAAATTTAAATAATTTATGGCCATAGTTCACTACTTTGAGTTAAATGGTTTTACGTGTCTAAATTTCTATGCTTATTAGTGCATACAAGCTACATTCTGATTATCATATTTTCCAAATTAAGAAATTTCAACTTTACTATTTTTTGAAGCTTCCACTCTACCTGTTTATTAATATAATGTACAGTAAGAATAGGTAATGTTTGCCAAAGTCAGCTCTAGATTTAGTCCTTACCTTATCTCTCTTTCCATGATTTTGGAGATTTTTCAGTTTTTCATATACTAAGGTAGCAATCTCTTTTGCATCTCTGGCATCTATTTGCTCTCCCCAAATATTTCTCTAAAATTAAAAACACTCCTGTTATAATCTTTAAGGTATCTATTCAAAACATGACATTTCCATTTAAGAAATTTGATTAAATATTCCTTTTAAAAGTTCTAAATATTTGAAACTCAAATTTCTTCAAGGAAATAATGCTGCAAAAACAGTTAACTCATAATTTACTTAAATACAATACTGTTAGGGGAACATGTAAAATAATTCATTGGAAAAAATGATATTGCTAACTCCAATTGCCTTAAAATAACTAAATTGTAAAGAAAAGACAGCCCCCATAGGATTCAGATCATTCCAATCTAATACAAATCATAGGCACAGTTAAAACCTTGATCAACAACACTGGAAAGTAATGTATGTCTCCTGGTTCTCATTTGCTCAGAGCAGGACAGTGGTTGAAAATCAGGGAAGGGGGCAGGTCAATATATCAGGCTTGCTTTGCTTGGATCTGGTGTCATTTATTTCCTTCTTGGTGGAAACTCCACACTGTATGTTAGGATTTTGTTTTTTTGTGTTACTGCCCACCTGATCTGTACTGCTATTTACCACAATCATTGTTCTGCTTTGATTTTCAAATCTGGCCTGGACTTCCACCTCTGTCTCTTGGTTTGGACAGGGATATTTGGGGTCCTAATGTCTTCTGCGCTTCTCCTGCCACATGGTAACATCTTTTCAAACAGCTCCTTCTATGCCTGATTAATTCTGTAACTACTCATTATACTGATACTTCCCTAACACCATCTATCTGAGTGAAGACTCCTATCTATGCCATGCATTTCTCAGCTGTTCTGAGAATCAAAGTAGAGTCAATGATTCCAAAGAAATGAAGATTCAGGTACTAGTATAAGCTCCTTTACTCTCACTGAGTTCTGCTTACCCCAGGCTGTTCTTAAGACAGAATTAACCTCTTTGCCAAATCAAAATCCTTCACTGAAAAATTTAGATGACAATACTAGACTTCTGAAATTCATCATCCAATTTCATTATTTAACTCCAAAATATAATTTCTAATAAATAAACATGAAATCTTAAGCTGATGAGCTTTCTCAAAAAGTATAAAAATATTTGAAATGACTTACTTCAAATGTTTTACCAGAAAACATGAATACATAGCAAATCCTTATTTAATTACATTGTCAAAAATGTCATGCTTTTACCCAGAAAGATAGCAAAAGTCTTGAGTACTTTCAGTTAGCAATTATATTGGTTGAAAGGTATACGCATTTATATAAATGACCATAGGGGTTATCACCTGAATTTTAAGACCCATCAGTAGATGTCTAGTTTTTCTTTTTGAAGGGGAAAAAAACCCCAAAAAACATAGTGGCCCACAGAAGGGAGTTATAACCAAACCAAGGAACCATAACTTTTATTTTGTAGTCTAAATCACTAATTAATATTTCTCAAGATAAATGTTCTGGTACTAGCCTATTTCAAAAATATTATGAATTATGATAGTATTCTTTTAATTTTTTTCATTTCCTGGGAAAAATAATTATAAAGGTAGTATTTTTCTAAAAGGAAATACAGAACTTCACAGAAAATAATTACCTTAAATCTCCACTCACAGAAAACTACTACTAATATTCTAGTATGTCTCTTCAGTAGTTTCTGTAATTCAGGAGTACAAAAATTTTAAGGCAGTGGGTCATCTGAACTTTGAGACAGAAAAACCTTTTAAAATCACGTGATGCATATTTTACTGAAGCTTCTTTTCACATATACAAATAAAACAAATGACAAAGGGAGAAAAAGCTAATAAAAACATTCAGACTAATAACAAACCTTTCCAACTTGGTCTGCTAAAGGAGAGGCACATATACGAATGCCTTGTACGTACCTTTGTTCTTTCATAGGGAAAAAATTTAACAGTTGGATAGGCTCTGATGCCAGCTTTCTGGCATGTTTGAGCATAAGCCTGACAGTCTACTTTTCCAGCTTTCACTTTTCCTTTAACCATCTGAAAAGAGAGAAATATGGTTTGTCATTCTCTGTGGCATAAACTATTTTGGCAACCACAAAGCAACATGATACAAATATTTTCAAATCTTTATCACTGTCAAGACTTAAGCTTTTATCCTTTCCATCCTGGTAAGACCGCTTCCAACTTTTTACTGGCTTTTTAAACACCTGTTTACCCAGAAACACCTCTCCAAGAGCAAATAAACTCTTTATCTTATCAAGAAAAGGTCCTTCCTGGTACCCACACCCTGTCCATCACACCACAAACACCTCAGATTCTGTCCTCATCCACCTTCTTCCTTTCTCTGGTCTCACATGCTGAGAGAGCACTCTTCCTTTTGTGGAAGGTTCACAACTCTATCTAAGCCTCCAGTCCCTCTGTATCAGGCCTCTGACTTGCTCTTCAGGGTATGTTTTTTTTCATATTGAGTAACCTTCTGCTATATTCAAGATATTGTTGCATTACAAAATAAGCTAAATACAAAGGGAGTAAAACATTTTGTCGAATTACTAAACAAAAAGGAAGCATAAAAGGAGAAAAAGATCTAGTAAGTGGAAAATAACCTCTTATTTGAAGGACAATCCAATAACTAAAATAATCTTTTATGACTCCTGGGGAGCTCTGAAATCCCTTTGCTAAAGAAATCTCCGTGGCTTGAGATTTTCAGCTTTTGTTTTAGGCTGGTGAAACTTTAGCTTTCTCATTCTAGTGAGTGTTTTACAGCCCACGGGCAAAGCTCCCTGAAGCCAGGAAGCTAACAATCTGGATAGGCTAATGAGGAGGGTAACAGTGACAGAAACAACAAACATTCAGACTGTATTCAGTTTATGCATTCAGTTAAGTTTTATAAGCATTTACTGAGTTAGACAAGACGTATAAAACTAGCCCTCAAGAAGCTCAGTCTTATGGAGGAGACAGGTAACTAAGTATTTAACATCCATTATGTAAGTACACCAAAGGAGTACAAGATATTAAAGTGAACTGACTGAGATGGACAGTGAATACAGAAGTGCCAACTGAAGCTGCGTTTTGTAGGATAAGGAGGAAAAGATTCACATGACCAAGATAAGGAAAAGGCATTTTAGAGATAGGGAACAGCATGTACTTGTTCAACAAACTTGGAGTAATTTGTTGTGCCTGAACTGTAAGGTTTGGGGTAGGGACAGAGAGAAAGCCAAGAGATAGAAAGGGTCCCATCAGAGACCTGCAACCTAGGATGCCAGGTCAGAAACCTGGTTCACAGGAAGCCTGAGAAGGGAGTATTCCAGAAAGATGATCAGGGCAGAACAGAAGAAGGCAGACTGGCAACATGAGACTAGCTGAAAGGTACACATGAGATGTCTCGATGAGATGATGAGGGCTTGAACAGAGAGGCTAGCAGAAAAGATGGAGAGGAGATGTCAAATTTGAAAGGCATTTAGAAGACAGAACTAATAGGATCTATGATGGCCTGCCAAGCAGCAGAGTAAAGGAAAGAAATAGGGAACAAGCTAAACTGAGGTATCTGGCTGTTAGTTAGGTAGATAATGTCCTCAATCAAGACAGAGGTGTTAGCTAAAAGCATTAATAAAGAAGGAAGAAATCTGCAAAGATTTTATTCATAGAAATGAAATGGAATTGAAAAAAAGTTCACAGGAAACTTAAGAGAATTAATATTTAAAATATAATTATAGCTAATCATTTAATATAGCTACTTTTTAAATAACTGTTATTTTATCTAATTATTAAAACATGCATGGGACTACAAGTGATTTAAGTAGAGAGACAAGACTTACCCTAGCCAAAAGCTCAAACTCTGGAGCAAAATTTTGGCAAGGTCCACACCACGGAGCATAGAAATCAACCACCCAGTGATTTTTCCCCTGTATAACTTTTTCATTGAAAGTCTGAGGCGTTAGATCTATGGATGCTTTAGGTAAGAATCTGTGGCAAGGGATCAAATTATTTTTCATTATATGAAACCAAAGGAAACATCTAAAATATAATACTGTAAAAGTTTCTAAGTAAAAAAGGCCTTCCAAGTTATCTTGGTAAATTTTAATTCTTTACGAAGTAATTTAAAATGCTACAGCCTTAAGCAACTCACAATAAATGTAACTACAGACTTAAGAGGAAGGTAAATAGCACTGAATCTATTTTATACAATGATGCATATTTTGATTACTCACCCTAGACCCCAAATTCTCAGGGAATAAGCATCTCTATTCCATCCATTGTAACTACTGAAAGAAGAAAATTGATATAAGTTTTAAATACTATATTCTATTATTGGATATGTTCAGAAAACCATCTCTCTGCAGCAACTGAAAAGTTTAACTTATTGACTAGATACCATTTCCCTTCTCAGATACACCTACCTATAAATGCTGCTTACATGGCTTCCCAAATAAATTTTTCTCTAGTCTAGGTGTTTTTTTGGTGCTCCAGACAGCCCCGAAGTCTAACTGCCTGCTGGACAGCTCCTATAGACGCATGGGAATGGTAACACTCCAAATGTTTAAGACTTCAGTTTCAGAACCTTTATTCTGGTCATTATGTCTGTCAAATTCCTACCTCCTTCTTAAGACCCATGACAAAAGCCACCTCTTAAATGCAGCCTTTCATGATTTCCTCTCATAGCTGTGATCCCTTCCTCCTTTGGAATCCACGGCTCAGTTTTACTTTTTACATAATGTTCTTTATATTCTGCCTTGCACTTGAGTTTTCTACCTCAAATGCCATGTGGTGTTACAGAAACAGGATGGGCATTGACACAGACTGGGCTGAATCTTCAATTATAAACCTTAGCAGCTGTGTGACTTGACAATTATTTAAGGTCTGTTAATCAGTTTACTTATCTTTAATAGGAGGAAGGGCAATAATTCTTATTTCTCAGGGTCTATGGGAGGACTAGTGGGAATAACATGAACAAAGATCTAGTATAATACCTGAAACCAAAAACTGACTTACTAAATGTTAGTACTTCCTCCATTTATCTTTTTCTATACTGGCGTGCCAGCTTCATAAACACTGGGATCATTCAATTCTTTTTTCATCTTCAGAGGTTCTCATTAGCACATCATCTTAAAACATGGTGGGCTCCCAAAAAATATTTATTGGGTTAACGTCTATTTAGTTACGATAACTTTTTTTTAAAGAAGCTTATTTATTTAAGTAATCTCTATACCCAACACGGGGCTGGAACTCATGACCCTAAGATCAAGAGTCACATGTTCTTCTGACTGAACCAGCCAGGCACCCCTAAGATAACTTTAAAATTTTAACTGTTTAAATAAAAGGTTATAATAAATGTCTTTACATTTTAGGCAACACTTACTGATACTGATAAGCTTTATTTGATTTTTGGGGGAAAAATCTTATCTCAGGGTATCTCCGAACATTTTCTTGGGCACAAAAAGAATGATACTGTTGGCAGTCTATGCTGCCCACATTGATCAGTCCAGTTAATGTCTATAAAAGAGAAAGGAGATAAACAGATCAAAGTGATTAGAATAAAATTAGAATTAGAATAAAATATAACTATGTTTATAATAGAGAAATTATCACTGTGAGATGATTATTATTTTTCAGTGATTAGAACACTTACAGTAATGAACTGAGAATGTAATGCTGTAGGTAGGACCCTACTACAATTATTACAGATTAAACAACAGATTTCATTCATGTTCTATGCGGGGGGAAATTAGGTATTTATAAAATTGTTAGAAACAAGGAACTAATGAAGATCGCTGCAATGGTACTTCAAAGTTATTTTCCAAATAGAGACCTGCATTGCAACACATTGAAATCATGCCCCAATTTTAAAATTTTACTGAAAAGGACACAAAATTGCATCATCTTAAATGTTAAGATACTAGAAATCACTTTTACCTATTTGGTTTGTTCACTTTTTCTTAGAAATGTAAAACAGAGATTTCATTTTCCATTCTCATATTTAGTAACTTTCTTCCAATCCTTCATAACACTATGTCTATTTGTATAGAAAATAAAGAGATTTGGGGGTTGACTTTGGCAAAAATTTGGCCAGATAGGTACCAATCAAGTGACACAGGGGAAAAAAAAAGGTAGATTATCTATACCATCTATACCATTCACCCAACCAGACAGAGAGAGTTGAAATCCAACTGGTATAATCAGAACTGTTTAAGTGATAATCTAGAGGTGGGTTCATCTCAGTTTCAAAACAGTTCTGTTAAATACACATTCATGCTACATGTTAAGATTAAAAAAAAAACCAAAACCACTACTATACCCGGGCCATTCTTTTCCATTCTGGCATTAGGACTTGACATGGATGACACCAAGGAGAATAGAAATCAACCATCCAGACTTCGTCCTGTTTTCTCTGTTTAACTAGTTCATTGAAAGTGGTGGGTGTCAGGGTGATCACTGAAGGATTCATAAGATCCTAAAGAGAATATAACTTTCATTATAACAATATAAAAAAGTGTTCACATATTCTTGGCAAATTGTTGTCACTTAGAAAAGTTCCTGTTTCTGAATAATCAAAAGATACTTATGGATGTTTAAAAGATAATCAACAGTGAATTATTTTAAAAAGGAAGGAATTATTCCCAGTTTAGACTTTGCCCATTAGCCTTCTTAAATCAAGGTTTTTTTTTTTTTTTATTTCCATGTATCATTAAAATCATCTTAGTAGGGAACAGAGGCAACTTTACTTAAGGTGACATTAGATGGGATAAAAAGTTCTAAGAGGTGCCCAGATAGCTACACAGGCCAAATAGTCCCGTTCCAGAACCAATGATTGGTTTGGAAACGATCCTTTAATCATTAATGGAAAGCCTATTACTCTATTTTCCTGACAGTCTGATGGGAGATACTGCTCAACCTCCCTAAAAGCTCACTTGCTCCAAATGCTGTTTTAATACAGCTTCAGTCTACCATGATAGGGTAATACTAACAAAAAAGTTAGCTTCACAGGGGAAATAATAAAAACCAAAACAACACAAAACCAAAAACCAGTTAAAAATAATTTACTTTAGTAAATTACAATACTATAAATTAAAATACCTCTATGAATTCCAAGATCTGTTCAGCAGAGTGATGTCCTTCATATTCATGAACATTGGACTGGTTGAAAACCACTGTTGTTGGATAAGCCTGAATGTTATACTGTTAGGAATAAGAATACAAACTAAAGATTTTATGCATTTTACCAAAAAAGATTTTATGCATTTTACCTCTTGGTTGCAAATTTATAACCAACTTGCTTTTAAGTAGCAACAGTAACATTTTAAAAACCCATTGCTAAACTGCTGGTGACTGAAAAATTTTAGCCTGGCCAAATTTGGCAAAGAAATGGATTCACAGTTGCACTGATAAATGACCCTTTTTTATAGGTAGTCCATTAGCCATAAAATCCATGGGCAATGAAACATTGAGAAGTGAGCAAAGCCATAATATGGCTAATTATGAGCGTGGGCCCTTTTGACTCTCTTGAAGCAAGATGGATAATACATTCTTGGGACATAAGTCATAATTCCTTAAGTTAAAATATGGTTGTGTACACATTATTCTTTCTTTATCCTTGCTACTTTGTTTCCTTTATTTTCTTCTACTACTAGACAAATTGGAGCATTATTGTGGTTTCAAAGACTCAAGCCAGAGATTAGCCTTCTCTTTACAGCCTTATCCATCTTGCTTCAAGAGAGTCAAAAGGGCCCATGCTCCTAATTAGCCATATTATGGCTATGCTGTGTGAATTTACTGTAGCTGATCTTTGCATCCTTAAAGCTGACAAGCACTCAGCAGCAAACTGGAATGTTTGACTAGGATTCAAAAAACTCATTAGGTATGACTGTTTGTTAATCTTAGTGTTTAGCATATGCTGGACATCTTTTTAGCACTGAAATATGCAGTTTCTCTTCTTAAAAGCTTTTATTTATTTATTTGAGAGAGAATCTGAAGCAGATTCCATGCCAAGCACAGAGCCTGACATGGGGCTCAATCCCATGATCACGAGATCACAACTTGCACAGAAACCAAAACTCTTGAGGCTTAACATGTTCCTCTAACTGATTCCCTACACACGGACAGATCTCAAGGTGTGATCTGATTTAGGTTTCAGAGACTTGTTCCAACAATATTTTATAGATGGTATATACTTTCATGACAAGATATATAGTTTCTAGTTGTTCCTGGAACTGAAAAATAAACATTAAGAAAATGTTTTATTATAAACAAAGGTTCAAAAATCTTGTTCATTTTTAAAATTTCCATCTACTAAGAAAACAATTATGAGGAAAACCTGAGAATCAAACTACAGACTGCCAAAAGGCAATATTGCAACAAAAATTATAAAGATTTTAAATAATGGAAAAATCATATATTTTATCAAATAAACTAAATATTTTCCTATGTTTGATAAATAAGACCATATCCACATTCAACTCTTTATGTTGTCTATTCATGTTTTAATCCAATCATAATTTTATATCATTTTTTGAAATATTTGTTACTCCTCTAAATGTACATGCACATTTTAAATTACACTGACAAAGGTTTCTATTTCAAAACTATTTTACAAAAGTGTTAATTAGAACAAGTATTTTATACATACCATGTTACAGAGTCCCTCATGAACTGTACAATCTAGTGTACCAAACTTAAGCTGACCGTAAAGATGCTTTGATGCTTTTCGTAACTCTGGCAATAAAGCTCGACACGGTGGACACCACTATGAAAGAAAAAATATAAGCACAGAGCTACAGGGAACAAAAAAACCACATTTCTGCAATAAGCAATATATACTAAGTAAGACAAACCAGACTTAGTGGCAAATCTTATGTGTGCCTGCCTGTGTATTTAATTCTTGGAGGGGCAAGTACATCCCTGCCCCCTTGAAAGCAGTATCTGATAGGGGCCAACGTGAGTAACACAATTTTGGTATTCATGGTTCAAGACTATCTAGAAAAAGTCTTTTTGCTATGATAAGAGAAAATCTGACAACACTGAAACTGACAGATAAAAATTACTTACTGGGGCAAAAAAATCAACGAGCCACGGTTCCTTGTCATTGGCAGGGAAATTTTGAGGTCCAAGTGTGGTAACATGAGAATTAACACTTTCTTTGGCAAAGGCAAGTATATCATATAGAATCTTCTTTCCTTTGAAATTGTATAAAAGAAAAATTAAAATCCACATTCTTCCTTTCTACCCATATAAACATTTCAAAGTTTTTGTACTTAATGTATTAAAGAAATGAAGATAAACTTGTTGAACCCACTGATTTTGGTGAGGGTCTAGTGTTCTGTATACTATATGTAAACAGGTTTGCTCTGCCAGGAGCACTTTTCTTATATGCTTCTGTTTCTTGGAGGACCTATCTTTGCAATATTTCTTTATCCTCAGAGGCAGAGTAACCACTTCTTGCAGTATTTGTGTTCTTTATGCTTACCTGAACTACTACTGTGGTCCAACTACTAAATCTGCTTCTTCAAACTCGACTTCCCTTATGAATTCAAAACCTGTATTACCAACTACCCAGTGAAAGTATTCACATGGATGTCATACAAACATTTCAAACATATTAAAACTGAAATTGAGTTACTTTCCCCCGAACTTGCTCCTTTTTTCACCTTCCCTATCTTGGCAATGACATAATCATCCACTAGGTGGATGAATAGAGTGAGAACTAAAGAAGAAATAAAGAAATAAAATATATAAAAAATGAGTCAGAGCCAAAGAATACAGTAACTGACACTAAAAACACACGGAGGGAGTCAACAGATTAGAAGCAGCATAATGGACCAGGAATCTGGAAGACAGAGTTGAGGAAATCCCCCAGGCTGAACAGCAAAAAGAAAAGAGAATAAAAAATGAGTACAGGTTAGGTTAAGGGACCTCCAGGACAGCATCAAGCATACTAATATTGACATTATAGAGGTTTCAGAAGGAGAAGAAAGAGACTAAAAGGCAGAAAAATTACTTGAGGAAATCAGAGCTGGAAAACTTCCCTACCAAGGGAAGGAAGCAGATACACAGATTTAGGAAGCACAGAGAAAACCAAACAAGAAGAATTCAAGTAAATTCAAACCCAGACACATTTTTAAAATGTCAAAACTATAGAGAAACAGAAAATCTTAAAAGCAGCAAGAGCTATGCCAACTAGTATATAAGAGGGTACCCCCATATGATTATAAGCTGATTTTTTTCACCAAAAACATAGCAGGCCAGAAGGGAGTGGTACAATATATTCAAACTGTTGAAAGGAAAAACTCTACAACCAAGAATACCTCATCCAACAAAGTTATCATTCAGAATCAAAGGAGAGAGTTTCCCAGGCAAACAAAAGTTCAAGGAGTTCATCACCTACACCAGCCTTAAATGTTATAGAAACTTCTTTAAGCAAAAAAGAAATGGCCATAGTTAAAAGAATGTTATGAAAAAAAAAAAAATCACTGGTAATGGCAAACATTAGTAAACATGCAGAAAAGGCAGTGGATTGATCACTTTTAAGGCTAGTATGAAGGTTAAAGAGAAAAAGTTGTAAAACTTTTATCTACAATAATTAGTTATGGGATACACAAAAGATGTAAAATAGGATGCCAAAAAAAGGCAGCAGGGAGAGTAAAATGTAGTGCTTTTAAAATGCATTCAGAGGGTGCCTGGGTGGCTCAGTGGGTTAAAGCCTCTGCCTCTGGCTCAGGTCATGATCCCAGGGTCTTGGGATTGTGCCCCACATCGGGCTCTCTGCTCGGCAGGGACCTGCTTTCTCTCTCTGCCTGCCTCTCTGCCTACTTGTGATCTCTGTCAAATAAATAAAATCTTTAAAAAAATAAAATGCATTCAAACCTAAGTGACAATCAACTGAAGACTACTATACACATAGGTTGTTACATATGATCCTAATGGTAACCAAAAACCTGTAACAGATGCACAAAAAAATTAAATGCAAATATAAAACTAAAGAAAGTCGTCAAATCACAAGAGAAGAAAGGAACAGAGAAGAACTACAAAACAGGCAGAAAATAATGAAGAAAATGTCAATACATACCTATTATCTGTAAATACTAAAAATGTAAATGGACCAAATGCTCCAAACAAAGGACACACGGTGGCTGAATGGATAACAAAAGCAAACAAAACAAACCCCGCTCTATAGGCTACCTATAAATACCTTACTTCGGATATAAGGACATACACAGACAAAGTGAAGGGATGAGAAAAGATATTCCATGCAAATGGAAACAATAAGAAAAATAGACTAGCAACACTTATAACTGACAAAATAGACTTTACAACAAAGACTGTAATAAGAGACAAAGAAGGACATTTCATAATGATAAAGGGATCAATTCAACAAGAGGAAATAATTATAAATATCTCTAACATCAACATAGGAACACCTAATATGTAGAACAAGTATTAATTGATATAATGGGAGAAAGTGACAGTAATACAGTAAAAATAAAGGACTTTAACACATCACATACATCAATGGATGACAAATCATGCAGACAGAAAATCAATAAGAAAACAGTAAACTTCAATGACATATTAGACCAGTTTGATATTACAGATATATACAGAACATTTCTTTCAAAAACAGAATACATGTTCTTTTCAGGGGCACACAGAACACTCTCCAAGAGATTCATGTTAGGCCACAAAACAAGTCTCAATAAATTTAAGAAAAATGAAATCATACCAAGTATTTTTTCTGACCCAATGGTATAAAATTAGAAATTAAAACTAAACAAAACTGAAAAAAAAAAAAAAAAACCCACAAACACATACAGAGGCTAAACATGTACCTAACAACCAATGAATCAATGAAGAAATGAAAGGAGACAAAAAAATACCTTATATGACAAAAATAAAACACAATGTTCAAAAATCTTCGGGACCTACCAAAAGCAGTTTTAAGAGGCAAGTTTGGGAGCACCTGGGTGGCTCAGTGGGTTAAGTGTCTGCCTTCAGCTCAGATCATCATCACAGGGTTGCTGGATTGAGCCCAGCATCTGGCTCCCTGTTGAACAGGAAGTCTGCTTCTCCCTCTGCCCGCCTTTCGTATATTCTCTCTCCCTCCCTTACTCTCTCAAATAAATAAATAAAATTTAAAAAAAAAAAAAAGCAAGTTTATAGAGATACAGGCATAAGGAAACAAGAAAAATCTTCTTCAGGAAAAATTTCTTCAGGAAACAAGAAAAATCTCAATCTAACCTTACATATTAAAGAACTAGAAAAAGAACAAATAAATGACTCTCTGCTCAAAAACTAATAGAACAAATCAACTCAGTAAAGTAAAAGGATACAAAATTAATATACAGAAATCTCCGTTCTTTTTTTTTTCCTTTTCTTTTTTTTTTTTTTTTTTTGAGGGCAGGGAGGGGCAGAGGGAGAATCTTAAGCAGGCTCCACAACCAGCATGGAGTACGATGTGGGGCTCAATCTCACAATCCTGAGATCATGACCTGATCCAAAATCAAAAGTCAGGTGCTTAACTAACTGAGCCACCCAGGCGCCCCAAGAGCTGGACACTTAACTGATGGAAACGAGGCTCCTCAATCTGTGCTATTTCTGTACTCTAATATCAAGCTATCAGAAATTATGAGAACAATCCCATTTACAGTTGTATCAAAAAGGATAAAATACCTAGGAATAAAAGTAACCAAGGAGATAAAAGACCTATACTCTGAAAATCTACAAGACATTGCTGAAGAAACTGAAGAGGACAAAAATAAATATATATACAGTCCTCATAGACTGGAAGGATTAATGTTATTAAAATGTCTATATAGGGGCACCTGGGTGGCTCAGTCATTAAGCATCTCCATTCGGCTCATGTCATGATCCCAGATCCTGGGATCAAGCCTTGTACTGGGTTCCCTGCTCAGCAGGAAGCCTGCTTCTCCCTCTCCCGCTCCCCCTGCTTGTGTTTCTCTGTCAAGTAAATAAAATCTTAAAAAAAAAGTCTATATGATCTCTAAAAATCTACATGTTCAAATCAATCTCTATCAAAATATCAGTGGCATTTTTTTACAGAATTAGAACAAATTACCTTAAAATTTGTATGGAACCACAAAAGACCATGAAGAAATCAAAGCAATCATGAAAAAAGAGAACAAAGCCAGAGGTATTGTGCTCCCTGATTTCAAGATACACTATTAAAGCTATAATAATCAAAACATTATGGTATTGGCACAAAAAAACAGATATATCAATGGAACAGAACAGAGAACCAGAATAAAGAGAAACAAACCCATACTTATATGGTCAATCTGTGACAAAGGAGATAAAAACATAAAATGGAGAAAGACTTCAATAAATGGTACTGGGAAAACTAGAGCTACATGCAAAAGAATGAAACTGGACCACTTTCTTATACCATATGCAAAAACCAATTTAAAATATATTACAGACCTAAATATAAGACCTGAAGCCGTAAGACTCCTAAAACAAAACATAGGCAGAAGACTCTTGGACATCTGTCTTACCAATATCTAGAAAACAAAATGAATGAAGAAGCAAAACAAAATAGAAGAGACTCATGAGAACAAACCGGTGATTGCCAGAGGAGAGGGAGGTGGGAAGAAGGGTGAAATAATTAAGGGGTTAAGAGGTACAAACTTTCAGTTACAAATAAACAAGTCACAAGGGTATAAAGTATAGCACAGAGAACTAGTCAATAATAATGTAACAACTTTATATGGTGACAGATGGTAACTAAACATCATGGTGATTATTCTGCAATGTACATATAAAAGGGAGTTACTATATAATACACCAGAAACTAAAACTGTATTCCAATTATACTTCAATGAAAAAAAATCTTAAAAATGCTTAGAGAAATCAGTAAAGTCAAGGCAGAAAAATGATGTGAGACTGTCAATTTTACCAAAGAATGATAATAGAGTAAATGAAGGAGATGATGAACTGGAAATAAGGCAGCATACATGGGACGGGGAAGGAATTGGAATTATTTCAGAGATAAAGAAGAACAGAACTCCATTATTAAAACATGGTCATTTTTAGCACTTTCAGGAGACAGTACAGTTTAGTGCTGCTATAATCCTAGGCTCTGGAGTAAGACATATTTGGGTACAAAATCTACCTTGACTAGTTACTAGTTCTTGATCATAGGCAAATAATTATCCCGAGCCACTGTTTTCTCCCTTGGTGGGCTGTTGTGAAGATAAAAACAGAAAGGGCAAAGTATGTGAAGCCTTTAGGAAAACATCTGACTTGTAAAAAGTACTAAATAAACAGGAGCTACTGTTAGGTTCATCTTGCCGAGACTTTGCTCACACAGCTCCTTCAGCTTAGCCTCACTTCTTGCTTTTCTGTATTTACTTTGAGAAACTGAGCATTCAAATGTTATCTCAACTCAAATATCATCTCTAGATCTATACTAAACGTAAGTCTTTTTATTTGATCTTATAACTTATACATACTGGCCATCACAATGTTTTTCCAGTTTTCTTACAATCTCCTGTCAACCACACCAGATGATATTTTAAATTTTTTTCTTTTTAAACATTTTTAAAATTCATTCATGCTCTCATGAATGAGAGGGGCAGAGGAAGAAGCAGACTCCCCGCTGAGCAGGGAGCCTGATGCAGGACTTGATCCCAGGACTCCGGGATCATGACCTGAGCTGAAGGCAGACACAACCAACTGAGCCACCCAGACCTCTGATACTTCAAATTTCTTGAGAGAACTTTGCATTCCTAAGCATATAACATCAGTCAGTATCTGTTTTTCACTTAGCTGTGTTGCAGTTAGTAGTTTTTATGTTTCTTTTGCTACATTTGACCTTTTTCAGGACAGGGACTATGAGGTAGCCCAAATCCTCATAATTGCAACTGTACCTACATGAATGCAGAGCTAAAGTCCCACACAAGCTGAAATGTAAGAATGTAATTATAAATTCAAGAGAGATAAAAGTAGCCATAGAAATATTTAATAGTCTAGCGGAAGAAAAATCTGGAAAACGCCCATGGCTAAAATACTACTTTGGCACACTGGAAATGGAAACTATAGGTATTGCTTACTTTTGTTAATAGGACCTCTAAATTTTGAACTAACCTGACAATGTCACCAGCATTCTTGCTGAAACACTAGTCAAAATAGTGAGCAGAAAAAAAGTTAATTATTTTAAAAAGAGAATAAAATAACTAAATATAATTCAAAAAATCTTTCTCCAAAAGAAACCTATTTACTCATAAAGATATTTACAGTAAGTATTTTCATATAAAATAAGGTAAAAAGAACCACAAAAGATCCCAAGTAGCCAAAGTGATCTTGAAAAGGAAGAACAAATCTAGATATCATGGTCCCTGATTTCAAGATATAAGACAAAGCTATACAGTAAACATGACAGTATGCACTGGCACAAAGACAGACACTTAGGTCAATGGGACAGAATAGAGACCCCCAAAATAAACCCATGCTTACATGGTCAGTTATCTTTGACAAAGGAGACAAGATTATACAATGGGGAAAAGAGAGCGTCCTCAGTAAATGTTGCTAGGTAAACTGATCAGCTATATGCAAAAGAATGAAATTCAACCACTTTCTTACAACATACACAAAAATAAAACTCAAAAGGGAACAAAGACCTAAATGCGAAGCCTGAAACCAAAGAAGTCCTATAAGAAAACTTAGGCAGTACTCCCTGACATTGGCCTTAGTTACAATTTTTCTATAACTGTCTCCTCAGACATGAGAAATAAAAGCAAAAATAAACTGTCAGGACTACACCAAAATAAAAAACTTTTGCACAGAAAAGGAAACAACAAAAAGAAAAGGCAACCTACTGAATGGGAAAAGATATTTTCAAATGATACAACTTTTTTTTTCTTTTTTTTTAAGTTTATATACAGGGATAGAGAACGTGTGTGTGAACTGGGGGGTGAGAGGCAGAATGACAGAGTTATCTTTTATTTTTTTTTTTAGATTTATTTATTTCAAAGAGAGAGAAAGTGCCTGTGCACTGAGCAAGTGGGGGAAGGGGCCAAGGGAGAGAATCTTCAAGTAAATACAGAGAACTGGTGGTTACTTGAGGGGAGAGCAATGGCAGGATGGGCAAAATGGGTGAAATGGCATGGGAGTTACAGGCTTCCAGCTATGGAATGAGTAAGTCATGGAGATGAAAGGTACAGCATAGGAATATAGTCAATGGTACTGTTAATAGCAGCATCATATGGTGACCAAAGGTAACTACACCTGTAGTGAGTATAGCACAACATACAGAGTTGTAGAATCACTGCCGTACACCTGAAACTAATGTAACTGTGTGTCAACTACATGTCAAATAACTAAAAAACAAAATAAAAAGTATAATTAAAAAATTACTATTTGAAAACTAATATAAATTTTTTTCATTTTTTTCCCTTCTTACCATGATGAATTTCGTATTCCCTGGTTCCTTGTCCTTTAAATACTGCTAGACATGGCTGAAACACATACAGATTACTACAGATGTCTGGTGCAGAGGAACAGTCAAACTTGCCAACCTGAAGTAGAAGTTTAATTTGATGAAGACAAAATCACATGCATTCATTTTTAATATATTCATAAAGGAATGACATTGCTCTAATAATAGTTTCTAAACAGAAATTAACTGGCCATAAAAATAAAAGATGGAAATAAATAATTTACATTAACACTGAAACACAATTTCGTTAAGGGGAAAAAAAAAAAAAAAAAACGCCCTAGAGAGTTCAAAAACCTGAGAGAAAATTTTCCAGAAAATAGGAAGTTGTTTAAGAAATCCACTTTTTCGGGTGCCTGGGTGGCTCCGTCGGTTAGGCATCTGCCTTTGGCTCAGGTCATGATTCTGAGGTCTTGAGACAGAGCTTGCATGGGGTTCCCTCCTCCATAGGGGGCCTGCATCTCCCCCTCCCTCTGCCTGCTGCTCCCCCTGCTGTGCTCTCTTTCAAATAAATAAATACAATCTTTAAAAAAAAGTTTAAGAAATCCACTCTTCTAAAAATATAAAGGATATTTATGTAATTTGAAGTGGGGGAGAGAGTAAACTCAGATCTAGAAGCAGAAATAATAAAGCAAAGTTTCAATTTCATTCACTGTAAAGAAAAACAGCATAAAGAATACTAAGAGGGAAATGATAAACCAAGAAAAAAATATTTGAGTATTTCAGAGGATCCACTAAGAAAGAAAAGATAAACATCCTATGAGAAGAAAGAAAATGGGCCAAAGACAGAAAATAGAAAAAAATGGTAATTTGTTAATAATCACAAAAAACTTTTTCAACCCTACTAGGAATCAAATAAATGAAAATGAATATTATTAACATATCACTGTGGCTTATCAGAATGGTGATTAAAAAATGTTAATACCATGGTTGGCACAGGTATGGAGAAATGGTTACCAACATGTGGTAAGAATATAAAATGATACAAACATTCTGGAGGACATTGGTAATGAGGACAATTTAAAAAAATATATAATCTTGGTTAAAAACATTCTCCATACTGCATTTTTACAGTATGTGTTTTTGATATAAAAAATAATGGAAAGTAGGTGCCTGGGTGGCTCAGTGGGTTGAGCCGCTGCCTTCGGCTCAGGTCGTGATCTCAGGGTCCTGGGATTGAGTCCCGCATGGGGCTCTCTGCTCAGCAGGGAGCCTGCTTCCCTTCCTCTCTCTCTGCCTGCCTCTCTGCCTACTTGTGATCTCTGTCTGTCAAATAAATAAATAAAATCTTTAAAAAAAAAAAATAATGGAAACAATGTTAGTAAAGGAGGATATGTTAAACAATTATGGTGTAACCATATAGTGAAATACTACCTAGACTTTAGGGAGGATGATATCCCTAGGATGATATTTATATCATATGTTTAATAATGTACTTAATATATTTATCATCTCTAAAGATGTATATATTTATCATCTCTAAAGACCAGGAAGTACTTTGTATACATATATGTACATATACATATACATATAGACACATATATATACATATTCACATATACACATACATACATACCAGCATATAAAAAAATAAATGATATTGTCAAATGGAAAATTCTACAAGAGAACACAGCAGGTGCCCTCTTATCAGTGGTTTCACTTTCCATAATTTTGGTTTCCATTGGTCAAACTATAGTCCAGAAGTATGATTCTCTTTCTCAGGCATTTTCAGGTCAGTAGTAGCTTAACATGTCACAATGCCTGCGTCATTCACCTTACTTCATCTCATCATGTAGACATTTTACCATCTTGTTATCAATTCACAAGGGTGAGTACAGTATAGTATAATAAGACACTAATACATAACTTTTATTATAGTATATTATTACAATTGTCCATTTTATTGTTATTGTTAATCTTTCACTGTGCCTAATTCATGAATTAAACTCTCTTAGGGATATGTATGCATAGGGAAAAAAATAAGTACATATAGTGTTTGGTACTATCTGTGGTTTCAGGCATCCACTGTGGGCCTTAGACTGTATCCCCTGCAGAAAAGAGGGACTACTGTACAGTGAATCCATTTTGGGGGGTTTTCTTTGTTTTTGCTTTTAAAGATTTATTTTAGAGGAAGAGAGACAGAAAAAGCAAGAGTGGTGGGGGAGAGGCAAAGGGAAAGGACAAGAGCAACTCAAATAGACTCTACACTAAGTGCAGAGCCAAACGTGGGGCTCCATCACATGACCCTGAGATCAAGACCTGAGCTGAAACCAAGAGTTGGAGACTTAACTACCCAGGTGCCCCTATATTCAATCCATTTTCATTAAAAAAGCTCATAAATAAAGTTACAGGTATGTTTATTACACTGGCTGTTACAATATGCATGATATAAACACACATACCTATGCCCACATACTAAAGCATATGCAGAAAAAGTCTGAAAAGTTACACAGTAAATTTATAGTAGGGCTATTAACAGCAGTAAAAATAGTAAATATTTTAATTCATTTTTGAGCTTATTTATATATCCTAATTTTTAAACTATGAGTACAAATTACTTACATAAACCAATAAGAATTTTAAAAAGGGAAAGATATTCTTCTATGGTATGCATTCCAAAAAATTGTCTGATACAGATATATCACATGCTAGCTACTAAAGAGAAATTAACTGTTTTTAGACATCACTGTAGATTCTTAATAGAAAAACAAAATCACAGCAGAAGAACAAAAGCACTTAGGGCTTTCTAAACCTAGATTCAAATAAGCATTTTTATGTTACTTAAAATATAATTTCATATATTAAATTAGTAAGAAAACACACTTGCATAAGGCTAGGCAGAATGTTTTCTTACTTGAATATGTTCATTTTTAAGTAGAGTTTTTAGTTTCTTCAATTCAGGATCATTTGAATTTTCATGTTTTCCAAAATTAAAAAATATGAGCCACCGATGATGAGCCAACCGATCCTTCGAAGTGATAAAAAGGAAAAAAAAAAGTGATAAAATAATGTCAGAATCAAGAAATTCTAATGGTCCTATTCTTTATTTCTCTGATTTAAATTTTAGCTACCATACCCATTACTTCAAAATACTGTCTAAAATTCAGCCCTATTCACGCTTATATTCTGTATTTCTTTGGAATGTTATGTAAGTCAATCCCACATTAAAGGCTAAAAAATCACTAAGTTATAAAATCTAAAAGCAGATAGCTGTGCCAAAAATTACATATAATTTTAATGATATATAACTAAAAAGTTGGGGGTAGGGAAGTAAGCTTTTTCAGGTTTGGCAGAGTTTGGTAGGGATACAGACTTAGCTCTGGGATCACTGAGTAGAAAAAAAAAATGATTTTACTACAAACTCAGTCTTTCTAAAGCTGCTTCTTAGTTCTCAGTGAACAATATAAACAGTTCTGTAAGCAAGAACATAAAATTCTAAATCAGATCCAAAGTTACTTTGTGATCAAAATCTTAGCTTTTCTGACACTCCCGCTGAGGCCCCCATTCAGGACTTACTATGTTGTCCCGAACTCCAGACCTACCCTGAAGTTGCAACTCCAGCAATTAGAGTTTAACCTAGAATAACTAATATATACATATAGGTTATGTTTATATATGCAATCCTTTGAAACTGCTACTTTCTAATGATGAATAAAACAAATGCTGATTTTAAAATGTTAAGACTTGAAATGTTACCAACATTTACTACCATTTATTACCATTAACAGAAATATTACCTCTAGTGTGTTTGCAGAAAGTAGTTCAAAATCTGGAAGATTATGCATTATTTCCAAATATATTTCTTTAGCATCCAATGAATTAAGGAACTAAAATAAGAGAATCATATTGTAATCTTTTAAATCAACATCCATTTATTTTAGTGTCTTTTTTCCATATAATTCTTAAGATAAAAAAAAAATCACAAAAGTTAAAAATAGTTTTTGAGCTATTTATTCTAAAGGTTGTTTTTTAAAATGTACATCATATTTTGGGAATTAATAAAAATTGTGTAACTCGGCTGTTTCTTAAAAATATTAATGTAAAATTAAAATTCCATTATCTGGAATTTTCTTTTGTGGTGTGCATTCTATAATAATCTTCACAATAATCTGGAGTAACCTCTGAATTAATGGGGAAAAAACTGTTACTATGTTCAGATTAACTTTAATGCCCATCATGTTTTCCAGAATGCCAATGCTTTACAAACGTTTTAAAGAATTATTAATTAAAACACCAGACTATCCAATGACACAAGACAATGCATACCTCAACTAATAACTAATAGGAATTAAGAACTTATAACAGGAAAATTAGAATTTTAAATACTTATTCATTATTATCTATTCATAAGTGGTTATGAATATATAAATATTAACACACTTATATTTATTAATAAACAATAAAAATAAACATAATTATATCATCTATTATATACATATATTATACATAATGTTATATATTAATATAATAAATATATTTATTATAGAGGTTTTCAGAAATAAAGTCTAAAATCCTAACCACCTAGAGGTTTGGCAGAATTAAACATCCTGATAAAGACCTTATCTTAAAGGTTTAAAACACAAACAAGTGAAAAAGGCACACCTCCTTTCTAACAAATTTCCTTTATTTCTGTCCATATTTTATCCTTAGTACATTTTTCCCATTCTAGCTGCTCATGTAATTCTCAAAGAAGCAGCTGCTAACAACAAAAAATAAAGTAATGGTCATCAGGAAAATGTATTTGGGGGTTGACAAAACAGTTTAATTATGAACCACCTATGCCTGATCATTCAAGTATTACTTGAAAGACCTGAAACTCCATTAAAAACTTATAGGAACTTCCATATTCAGAGCTTAACTGTGCCCAATAAGAGAATAATCATATGGAGAGAAACAATGGGTATAAATAACATAAGAGTAGAAAACTATTTTTCCTAAGTTTCTATTCTTAAAACTTGTTTTTGTTCTTTTTTCTTAAATCTTTAGCATATGAAATATCTTCTATTACCAAAGGGCTTTAAAAAGCCCCAAGTACTGCATGCCATAATACTATACAGGTCACTGGCACGAGTCACATTTATTAGGAAGATTTTCTAAAAACACTGATGAATCCACCAGAACCTCATTATAAACCTGTTTGTCATAGAGTAAAACTTGGTAGTTGCACTTACAAAGGATACCGTCTAACCTCTGAATTTCTTCCTTTCTCCCTTCCTCCCTCTTAAAGTTATTATACACAGAACATGTCCCCTATAAAATGTACATGTACCTTTTTTTTTTGAAAAACATACCTGTACACTTTTAAAATGTGTAATGTGGTGAACATTTTCTCAATTACACAACTGATTTACAGAATATACTAAATCAGTTGGGACAGTAACTCACTGCTTCAAAATAACCTAATTACAGCACTCAAGAGTTTTTTTTTAATATCTAATACAAAGTTATATATGTTTTTTGGGGATTCTTTTGCCAATATGTGTTTGGGGAGACAGTTTTAACCATTTAATATAACTCCAGTATATTACAGTCACTGCACAATAAACCAGTTTATTACAGACTGAAATTTTTTTCATTATCGATGGAATGTAAACAAAATACTGGGTACTTTTAAATGGCAGATAACCACAAGATTATCTTTGATAGTATACTGGGTTTTAGAATAACATTAGGATATGAATGGTGTAAAATGCTGTTGTAAATAATACATCCCAAAACAATGAGGCTGTACTATGATGATTCACTATACTGTGTGCGCATTTATTAAATAAGTGAATTTTATCGATTTTTCTTCCCAATTACGCAGTACAATTTCGTCCACAATAAGGGCTTGGTAAATAAATGTTTGCTGAATATACTGACTGGGATAGAGGGAAGAGATGGATCATCTCAGATGGATGTCAAGTATTATAACTGGAATTTACCTGGGAAAGAGAATGTTTAAGGAAGACATAAACTACATATGGCATACAAATAAATGATCTCACATTTCCACAAAACCACTGAGCAGAAGACACTGCCACTGGAATAAACAAGGCAGGATTTGCCAACAGCGAAAATGGAACTGGCTTTGAGAGATAACCAAGATGTTTATATTAGACCATACCTTTTCTCACCCAATTCAGTTTGAGGCAGACCAACATATGTTTTACTTTTCTAAAAACCTGAATGCTTTTAGGAGTGATAAGGACCGTTTAAATTTCTCACTCTCTGTTATTACACTTCCAGTATCACTCATTTATGTCTCCTAAGATTGCATCTGAGTTTGCAATTTTGTATCAAAAAGCAGAAATATCTCACTAAAATATGAGATTGTAGTACTGAAGCCAAGAACCTATATGAAGGGACTAGGCATGCCCATGAACTGTGGTACAACATAAACAGAAATTCCTATAGGGGCAATCTGGCAAAACAAACTGAAATTAAAATTGCCATGGCTATTTCATCTCAACAGGTAACTAAAGAGCACAAAGATGAACAAACAACACTGATCATTACATATAAAAATCAAGAAAAAGTAGGTAACTTTAATATCAAGAGAGGACTGATTTAATTAAGTATGTCACATTTAGTGGATGGATTGTTACTTAGGGATTGTTGGGTTTATCCATTTATGTGTTATTTATCTCTAGCATATAGTATATAATATACATAGGCACTATATATAGTGTCTACTTACATGCCAGATAATCTTCTAGGGAGTTGAGATATAACAGTAAAAAAATTCAAACTTAAAAATGTATTGTGGGAGAAAAATAAAAATACAAAGATAATATATTAGTGTATACTATAAGGGGATAAATGCTCTAGTAGCAGTGGAAGTGGATTTTAGAAAAGATTTTAATGACAGAGTCACAGATTCTCCTGATACAAGTTATAGAATATAAGAAAAAGAAGAGTTAAGAATGACTGCAAGGTATTTGACCTGAATGATAAAGGATGGATTTTTTTAATCAACTGAGATAGAGAAAATTGTGAGTAGAGCAGATTTATGGGAGGATATTAGCAGTATAGGTACAGATATCTAAGTTTGAAAAATATCAGTTCATATCCCAGGGGAGATGTCAAATAGGCAGTGGAGTATGTATGCAGGTCTGGAGTGGAGGTCAGAGGTCTGGGCCACAGATAAAAGTGCAAAGTTGTCAGCATGAAGTCATAAGTGCACATATATGTATGTAGAGATCTGGAAGAATATTTGTCAAGATTTGATGGTGCTTATCTATGGGTGGTTTGGTTTTAGAAGAATTTTGATCTATCTCTATACATTTCTATACCCACACATGAACTTCTGTAGTGAATATGTGTTACCTTTGTCGACATCAAGAAAGCAAGTTAAAATACAGAAATAAAACTAATAACACTTTGTCTTAATCTATTATTGTCTTTTGAAGTTCCCTAGGGACCTATCTAATATCCCATTATTTATCTTAGCTCCTTGATAACTAGCTTGAACCTCAGTGTCCTCATTCATAAAATTAGGGAGGTGAACTATACAGTAGATTGCCAAACTGAGTTTATACCAGAATCTAACAGAGTCGTTTAAAAAAACAAATACGAGTCCCAGTCAAACATACAAATGATCTATATTTTAACATTAGAAAATACACATATAAAATGGAAACCAATGAAAATTCATAGAACCTAAGAATGTTTTCCATACTGCTGGGTTGTAAAGTGCAATGGTTTTTACCACTGTAAAATAATCCTTATAGCAGAACTTACCATTAAACAGAATCCCAGAAATTAAATACTTGTTCTAAATACCAAATGTTTATTATAAGTGGATTCATTTCCTTGTTACTGTTTACAAAATGATGTATAATGTTTGAATGTATGTGTTCACATATATATAAAGAAATTAGCAACTCATACCAAAACACTGCTTTTCTCTTTGTTACTTAAAGTGGCTCCAGGAGGAAAATAAGCAGTAGTACTTGTTGTAATATCCAAACTTTTACAAAGGTTGTCCTGGGTGGCACAGTCCATCCATCCTACATTAACAAGACCATCCTATAATGGAAAGAAACAACAACAACAACAAAAAAAAAAAACAGGTCACGTGTTAAGTAAAAGAGAAAGTTAAAGGAATTTAGTTTTATTTAGAAGACCCCAACTTTTCTACTGTAAATTTAAAATTTTTTAAGAAAGTTTACTCAAATAATAAATGACCAGATTTGAATTACATGATTAATAAAGTTGGTCTAATAGATATAAAAATTCTACCTAACATACATAGAAAACATATTTTTGAGCACACATAGATCCTTCACAATTTTCCTAACTGATAAACTTCCAGGCAGCAAAGGGAGCTCCTACAGTGTTAAAGTATCAACAACATACAGATTACATTCCCAACCATAATGTGATGAGAGCTAAGTATACAACAAAATAACAAGATAGCAAAAACAGTAAAATAAAGTTTGGAGGGACACAAACACTTATATACACCTCTTTGATTAAATAGAAGTGAATGACAATGAAAGCACCACATGTCAAAATTCTAATTAGGAAGAAAAGTTTTATAGCTATGAATACATTTATCAAAAAACAAAATTTACAAATAAGTGTTTAAGGAACTACGAAGAAATATTTAGAATCAATTCTCAAATGTCTTTAATACGGTGATACAGTTTTACAAAATAACTGATGCTTACCAACATGCCACTGAGCCTGAGTTGTGTCTGTGAAGTCAAACAATCTAGCGAGGAAAAAAATTGTAACACAATTTTAGCTTTATTAAGTCTGTACTTTATTTTGCCTTTCACCCCAAACTAACACAGTGATTCTAAGGCAACTGACTGGACTCCACTGGTAAATGTCCATACATGCTGACACACACGCACACATGTGTGCACACATTTTCCCATTCTCTCCCTAGTTTCCCAGGATTTCTAGCTAAAGGTAATCTCCTTACAATGATCCTCTTAAATCTCTGCTCCTATCAACAATCCCCTTGATCTAAGAAATCTCATGATTTTGGAGAAATAAAATGTAATGGCTCTATTTGATAAAAATATATAAAGAACCTTTAAATTTAAAATACAACAGTCTTTTACTTAATTTTAATTCCAGTAGTTAACATACAGTGTTAGTTTCAGGTGTACAATACAGGGATTCAACAATTCTATACATTACAGTGCTCTTCATGGCAAGTGTATTCTTTAATCTCCATTACTTTATTCACCCATCTCCACACCCACCTTCCCTCTGGTAACCACTAGTTTGTTCTCTATACTTCAGAGTCTATTTCTTGGTTTGTCTCTTTTTTCCTCTTTCTTAAATTCCACGTGTGAAATCATATGGTATTTGTCTTTTTTTCACTGACTTATTTCACTTAGGATTATAGTCTCTAAATCCATCCATGCTGTTGCCAATGACAAGATTTCATTATTTTTTTTTTAGGCTGAATATTCCATTATATACCATAATTCCACTTCTTTATCCATTCATCTATTGATGGACACTTGGGCTGCTTCCATAATTTGGATATTATAATTAATGCTGCAATCAACACAGGGAGATATGTATCTTTTTCAACTAGTGTTTTCATATTCTTTGGGTAATCACCCAGGAGAGGAATTACTGGATCATATGATAGCTCTATTTTCAACTTTTTGAGGAACCTCCATATTGCCACAGTGACTGCATCAGTTTGCATTCCCACCAAAAAGCGCACAATGGTTCCTTTTTCACCACATCCTCATCCACACTTGTTTCCTGTTTTTGATTTTAGTCATTCTGATAGGTGTGAGGTGTGAGAGGCTCAACATGACTCATCATCTTTCCATGTGTGTTGGTCATCTGTGTGTCTTCTTTGGTGAAATGTCGATTCATGTCTCCTCCCCATTTGCAAACTGGATTATTTGTGTGTTTGTTGAGCTACACATGTTCTTTAATATTTTCTTCTCCCATTCTATATATTGTCTTTTAGTTTTGTTGTTTCCTTTGCTGGGCAGGTTTTTATTTTGATGTAATCCCAATAGTTTACTTTTGCTTTTGTTTTCCTTGCCTCAGGAGGTATGTCTAGAAAAATGTTGTGGCTGATAGAGAAATTACTGCCTGTGCTCTCTTCTAGAATTTTTATGGTTTCAGGTCTTACTTTTAGGGCCTTACTTCATTTTATTTTTGTTAATGGTGTAAGAAAGTGGTCCAATTTTCCCAACAGTATTTGTTGAAGGGACTTTTTTCCCACTACATATTCTTCCTCTTTTGTAGATTAATTAACCACAAAAGCACGGCTTTATTTTTGGACTCTCTATCCTTTTCTCTTGATCTATGTGTCTATTTTTGTGCTAGTAGCATACTGTTTTGATTACTATAGGTTTGTAGGAAATCTTGCAATCTGGGATTGTTATACCTCCAGTTTTGTTCTTTTTCAAGGTTGCTTTGCTATATGGGATTTTTGCAGCTCTAAACAAATTTTAGGATTATTTGTTCTATTTCTGCAAAAAATGCTGTTGGTATTTTGTTAGGGTTTGTAGTAAATCTACAGATTGGATTTGGATAGCATGGAGATTTTTAACAATATTTGTTCTTCCAATCCATGAGCATGGAATGGTATCTTTCCATTTGTTTGTATTGTCTTCAGTTTCTTTCATCATGTTCTATAGTTCCATAGTACACGTCTTTTACCTTTTTGGTTAAGTTTATTCTTAAGTATTTCACTACTCTTGGTGCAATTCTAAATAGGATGATTTTCTTAATTTTTCTTTCTGCTGCTTCATTATTAGGGTATAGAAATGCAACAGGTTTCTGTATATTGATTTTGCACCCTGCAACTTTACTGAATTAATTTATCAGTGCTAACAGTTTTCAGTGGAGTCTTTAGGGTTTCCTATATTGAGTATCATGTTACTTGCAAATAGTGACTATTTACTGATTACTATTACTATTTACTATTTACTGATCTAGATGCCTTTTCTTTTTCTTGTTTGACTTCTGTGGCTAGGACTTCCAGTACTAGGACTTCCAGTACTACACTGAATAAAGTGGTCAGAGTGGACATTCTTGTCTTGGCCCTGATCTTAGGAGAAAAGCTTTTAGTTTGTCACCACTGAGTATCATGTTAGCTGTAGATTAGTATACAGCCTTTATTATGTTGAGGTATGTTCCTTCTAAACCTACTTTGTTCATGAATGAATGCTGTACTTTGTCAAATGCTTTTTCTGCATCTACTGAAAGGATCATATGGTTTTTATCTTTTCTTTTGTTGCTATAAAGTATAACATTGATTGATTTGCTAATGTTGAACCATCCTTGCATCCCAGAATTCAATCCCACTTCATTATGGTAAATAAATTTTTAATGTATTGTTAGAGATTTTTGTATCTATGTATCTATGTTCATCAGAGATATTAGCCTATAGTTTTTTTTTTTTTTTTTTGGTAGCATCTTCTGGTTTTGGTATCAGGGTAATGCTGGCCTCCGAGAATGAATATGGAAGCTTTCCTTCATAAAATACAATATAGTTTTAAAATAACTTCATCATTTTCATGAAAATGCTAGGATACAATGAGACATATTTAGAAGCAAGGGAACTGTAGCACCATAGAGCTTTTAAAGATATGTAAAAACAATCTACCTGGGGTAAAAAGTAAAAAAAAGTCAGAAAGTTTAAAGTTTTCTTAATGTGTGGAAAGAACAGAAATCTGTGCATTAGATCAAAATGAAACAAAATCCCTCAATGATAGCCTAATTTAAGGGTTATTTTTGCTTGAAGGCAATAGCTTCCTAAGATGGGCCTTACAGGATAGGGGTGAGTGGTTGATTTTAGCTGAAGGCAATTTGTTCTCAATACAGTAGCATGAAGCTGACAGGTAAAGTCTGGGTTAAAGACCCATGTTGGAATTAAACATATGAAAATGTATTAATGAATTGGGGTATTCTGTAATAATGGGGCTGATTTTTAACCAATCTCATTGTTTGAATAGAGTTTAATAGTTTGTGGTTTGGTACCCAGAGTACTGAATTTTCTAAGTAATTTACTGGTAAAAAGTTTCCTAGAAATGGAAAATTGTCATTTTCAAATATTTTATGAGGCAACATGCATACATTTTTGATATGTTAAGTATGAGCCAAAGTCCATAATACCAAAAAATTATTATTTTGGGAGGGTTACATCTGTCAACAACTAATTATTTTTGCAAACTGCCAAATATATCTGTGGTTATCTGGATGTACTATTTATAATGAGAATAAGTTGAAAAACTGGTCCACCAAACAAAAGCATAAATGAAATAAATGAAATCTTAACAAATTAGTAATCTATAACTTATGTGTAAATTAACAAATAATGTAAGTATTCATTAAATGAAAAATTGTAACTGGATATGAACTGTAACTTGAAGTACTGAATAATCAATTATAGTAGCATACTTAAGACTGACAGCTAGTCAAAAGGTACAAACTCCGTGTTATAAGATTAACAGGTTCTGGGAATGTGATGTACAGCATGGTGATAATAACTGATATTACTGTATCATACACTTGAAGACTGCTAAGAGAGTAGATTTTAAATATTCTTACCATGAAAAAGAAATGGTATTTATGGGACAGAAATGCAGTGTTAGCTAATGCTATGGTGGTAATCATTTTGCAATATGTAAGTGTATCAACAGGTTGTATACCATGAAGGTACATTATGTGATATGACAACTTTATCTCAATTAAAAAAAATAAAAATTAAATATCTTGGTTTCTTCATCATTACAAAATAACAAATAAAATTACCTCCTCCTTTGGAACAAAAAGTGATCAGCCAGCCAACACCAGCAGCAAAAGCAGTTTGTATGGAGTTAACAAAATTCCCTTGAAAGAAAATTAAGCAAATTTCTGATTATCTATTACTGGAATTCAGGAATTCATAAAAATCCTCTTGAAGCATATCAAATTCCTACATTGACTTTCCATTGTTTTTATCATCTAAAATCTTAATTCATTATTTTATTGAGAAATTGGTAACTAAAACTGATAACTAAGGCCCCTGTGATCTGAGCTTTGTCTACCCATTCAGCTAGCTGTGTTTTTCTCCCTATTATTCCACCTGCTGCCCATCTTTTTGTTAGATTTATGGCAAAGTAATGCCAGTTTCTAAAGTTCACAGTGCTCTTTGAAGGCTTCCTCTTCATTTTCATGACAGATTGGGTCTGACTTTATTCAAGAAGTACCTTCTAATCCTTCCAGTTTTCCTCATCTGAGTTCTTTTATATCCTTCATGTTTCCCTAAGACTGCCTCTACCATAATAATTACTACATTGCATTAATGGTTTACTAATGCCTTCCTTGCTAAAACAATGAGGCACTTGAAAGAAGGATTACATATTACTGCAGCCCTAATATTTAACACAGTTCCAGAGACATTACTTGTATTCAGTGAATGATGTGAACATCTTACTAGATATGAATACTGTCATTTCATGGGTATCACAGAGCATAACCCACCTAAAGTCACTTGATGAATTAAAAGTCTAAGATTAGAGGAAAGAGTTTTTAAACTTTAAAATTACACTGGATCAGGAATTGACTGCCTGATAAGGTACACTTATGAAAGCAGTAAAACGCTTGGTTAACTAAACATTGTACTCTGAAAGCTGACATTACATGTCAGATGTGACTAGCATCACACTGTATTCATTTCCCACATCTTAACTGCTTTAGTTTCTATACAAATCTGATTCACTTGTTAAATACCAACTATTTAGCAGAGGTCAGAAAATGACAAAATTCCCTTTTTTTTTAAAAGCATGGAAAAGATAGCTTAAAAATTTCAATATTATGACCAATGTGTTAACACTATTACTGAAAAAAAGTTAAAATACCAAAATCAAAGTATCCTTGAAAATCAAAGAAATGAAAATAAAATTACCTGTCCATAATTCTGTCACGGTGCTTCTAACATGCTGCATGGCAAAACTCACTAAATTTTCCTTTGATCTGTCACCATGATATTTCACTGCAGCCTTTTTTTTTTTTTATAAAAAGAAAAACATCTTTTATTGTTTCTTTTAAAAACTCAGTAGGAATAATACCAAATGCTTTCAACTTTACCTTATTTTGAATACAATAAGATTTCTCTCTCAATTCTACTTCCAAACGATATACTGCAGATCTTGATTGTGTAGATTCCACAAAAGACATTTTAACAACACTATTTATAATAGTTTTCTAGTTTGTTTTTTCATTAGAAAAAGAAGGAGCTATCAGAACTTTATATTCAATGAGACAATACAGGTAAACTATTTTGTGAACTATAAAGTACAATATGCATAATGGTTCAGTTAAGACAGAAACCAATGGTAAACATTTAATTTTGAAATAAAGAAAGGTCAAAGTAATGGCATCTAAATTATTCACAATATAATCCAAAATGTTTATTATGACTAGAGTCTAGTTAGATGGCACCTAAAATCATATTTAAAAATCAAAGCATTCTACAAAATCATGTATTGTGTTCTCACTAGTATTTTCCTTGTCATAAAGTTCCAAATTTAAAAAATGCCAACTTTACCCCTTACCATTCCAGACCTAAAAATGAAGAGGCTGGGATAACTGTTGACTCCCTTCATTCGGCAAAGCATTCTATCATCACCACAGTTAACAGCACCAATTCGAAGTAATCCATCCACTTCTTTAGCAAAGTCTCTCCACTAGTAAGAAAAAAGAATAAGTATTTCCCTGATAAGGTAATTTTTCTTTCCTTGAACACTCATCAAGCTACGCATTCTTAAAGGAGAGTATTTTTATCAAATAAAACCATACATATATGAAAGTATTTGATAATTGATAGTTATCATTACTATTAGTAGAAAAAAGTCCTAATATATTAAAAAAAACACTCGACAGATCAGAATAAAATTTTAACAATCAAGATGTAAAAAAATACATACTGTGGGAGCTAAATCATGGCAGTGCGAACATCCTGGGGAGTAAAAGTTCACAAACCAAAGTTCTCCAGAATTAACAGCAGCATCTAAAGCATATAAAACCAAAAAAACTTAGAATTATTTGCTAAAGGTTTGTGCATATTTTAGTTAAAATTCTGTTGTAGTCATACATTTTCCATACTACCTTTGTTATTTTCTGTGCAAGTTTTTCTATAAAAAGAGAACATGTTACAGTTGACCCTTGAACAACACGGGCTTGGATTTTTTTCTGATACAGTAATGTACATGTATTTTCTCTTCCTTATGATTTTAATAATTTTTCCTCCAGTTTACTATTAAGAATAACAGTATATAACATATATACAAAACATGTGTTAATCAACTGTTATGTTACTACAAGGCTTCTAGTCAACAGAAGGCTATTAGTAGTTATGTTTGGGAAAGTCAACTGGGTGGGAGGCCAGTGCCCCAACCCCTGCACTGTTCAACGGTCAACTGTGTATCAACTGTCAAACTAATAATATTGCAAAAAAAACCTCCTTTGGGCACCTCTTTAGTCAAGAGCAACCCTAAGCTGCAAGACACACTTGTCACCATGAAGCTCTGAGAAGATGTGGCATAAGGAATCAGCAGCCAAACCTCATACAGAAGTTTGTGTGGATAAGAGAAATAAATGAAGAGGAGAAACAGTGAGAGAGCTGGAAATTTAAGTTCATCTACTAACTGCAGAACAGGTTAAATACCTGGGTCAATCAGTTCTGACAGCTACTTCAAATTTTCAAAGAATGAAATAAGACAACTACACAATACAGTAAGGACTGAGGAGATTAAATTTAATCTTTGTTCTTAAATAAGTCATTTACCTAAACTCTTTTATTAGAAAAACATTAGATCAAGGTTTTTAACAGTTTAAAACACAAATACATATTTGCTAATATAATGGATCTGAATATCACATGATATCTAGCCAATAATCTATTATGCATTATAATCTATAAAATGACCAGATGTAAACTCTTAAGAAGAGAACATAGACAGTAAATCTCTTTGACCCCAGCAGTAAGAACATTGTTTTAGAAATGTCTCCTAAAGCAAGGGAAACAAAAGCAAAAATAAACTATTGGGATTACATCAGAATAAAAAGCTTTTGCACAACAAAGAAAACCATCAACAAAAAAAGGAACCTCCTAAATCAGAGAAGATAAATACATAAGAAATTTATACAATCCAATACCAAAAACCCCACATAATCTGATTAAAACTGTGCAGGGCATTGTATATTTTTCCAAAGAAGATATACAGATATATGTAAAAGATGCTTAACATCACTAAACATCAGAGAAAAGCAAATTATAACCACTATGAGATATCACTTTACATCTGTCAGAATAGCTAGAATCAAGAAGAAATAACAAGAACTGGCAAGTATGTACAGAGAATGGGACACTTGTGCACTGTGGATGAGAGTGTAAATTGTTATGGGGAGGTTCCTCAAAAAACTAAATATAGAACTAACATATGATCCAATAATTTCACTGGGTATTTACCTAGAAAAAACAAAAAACTAAGTTGAAAGATAATATGCACCTTTGTGTTTACTGCAGCATTATTTATAATAGCCAAGATACGGAAGCAGCCCAAGTATCCACTGACAGATTAACAAATTAAAAATGTGGTATATATACAATGGAATATTAGCCATAAAAAGGATGAGATCCTGCCATTTGTGACAATAAAGATGGACCTACAAGGTTATTATGCTAAGTGAAATAAGTCAAAGAAAAACAAACACCATATGATTTCACTTATATGTGAAACCTAAAAAACAGAACAGATGAATAAGTAAACAAAAAGTAGAATCAGACATATAAGTACAAACTGATGGTTCCCAGTGGGGAGGAATGTGTGGGGAAAGAGCAAAATGGTAAGGGAAGTGGGAGTTACCAGCTCCCAGTTATGGAATAAATAAGTCATGGGAATAAAAGATACAGAGAATACAGTCTGTGGTATTATAACAGCATTGACAGTGACAGATGGCAGCTACACTGGTGATGAACACAGCACACCTACAGAGCTGTTGAGTCACTATGTTGTACATCTGAAACTAATGTAACATAGTGTGTCAACTCTACTCAGTAAACAACTCAATGTTTACTTTCAATTTCAAGACACATGGATCTGTAGAGAGAAGTTAATCTGTACATTACTGGTAAAGCATATAATTTAGGATTTTATCAGCTATTCCCTGGCAATGTTTAGAAAGTCTGACCAACAGATCATTCTATCTAAGTGGCTAAAATAATTACCACATAAACTTGGACCACCAACTGGTAATAATTTAGGTAAAATTTTTTTATAAACTCAGTGAAGACTCTAACAGAAACAGCGTTATTTCATTAGCTATAAATAAGAAATGAGATGGGTATTTATATATAAAAAGATATAGAAATGATTAGACAAAATAGGACTGATCATAAGTCTTAAATAAAAGTGTGACATATGACAAATCTGAATGGCATTTAAATTGAAACAAAACTGTTCACGGTGAAAAAATGTCCTTTTGGTACTTTGTTTTCACAGAGCACTTTTAACATATTTATACAGTTCCCACTGCTGCTGAGTAAAATTAAAAATATTCTTAATGCTCTGTTACTGACGCTCAACGTTTTTACAAAACCCAGCAACACAGAATAAAACAAGTATATTTCAGAATGCAACTTTTAGCTTCTAAATTCTACAATTACAGTAATATCCACTGATATCCACACAACTACAGCTAACAACTTGTTAGCCTAGAAAAATGTAACAATAGGATGAGTCATATACACGTGAGGTAACAGAGATCAAAGAGTTAAGAGCACAAATTACTGAGTAAGAGAAAACTAAATGTACAAGTGGTAACAGAGATCGAAGAGTTAAGAGCATAAATTACTGAGTAAGACAAAACTAAACGTAAAAGTATAGGGAATACAGTCAATAAGACAATTGATGAGTAACTCTAATGCTAACAGGTTCATTTCATTTAAGAAAAAAAGAGCAGCAAAAGCATGGGCTTTAAGATGAACCAGAGTTGAGTGTATGCCCTGTCTCTGGTACTGTGTCAGTCAGGAAAGGTTATGCTATAGTAAACAAGTGATTCCAATTATGTCATGGGCTGACAATAAAGGTTTATTTCTACCATCTATTACATGTCTATATTGAGTTGGCTGCAACTCTCCATATCATTTCACCATTCACCCCTGGCCGGTGGAGCAGGCTCTATTTTCAAAAACGCTATTTCTCCTGACAGAGCAAAATGGTGAACCACATGTTGGCTCTTAAAAGCTTCTGCCCAGAAGTGACACACATTACTTCTGTTCACATTTCACTGGCCAAAGCAAGTCACATGGTCATGCCCGAGTTCTACAGAGTCGGATGTATAATTCTCCATCACAGAGGAGAAACTATCAATATGGATGAATATAGTAAAATATACCACAAATACCTAATAGCTGAACTTAGGCATGTAATTTTTTTTCCCCTCAAATGCAGTTTGTAATTTCTGGGGAAAAAAACCCCTAGTATCAATATTGATGTTTGTTGTGAAGACTAGGTATGTTAAATATTAATTGCCTGGAATAGGAACTGATGCTCACAAATAAAAGCAATGTTTTATTATTCTCTTCCACTTACCTACAAAACATTCTTATAATATGACCACTTATTATTTGAAAGAACTTTGTCGTAATAACTCACGAAGAGGCAGCACAGGACTTGCTGGCAGACAGCATAGTTGTGAAATCAACAACTCCATGAAACTGCACATTAAAAAATTTTTTGCTACGATTTTTGTCCCTCAGAATGAAGCCTGTTAAGAGGATGTTTATTTATTCATTGATTCATTTTAGTTACTGAGAAATAACTCATTCCCTGATGTGATTATTATGGAAAAAAATTAGAAAATTTAGGGTATTAAAGGAAGTTTGTGTTATTATTCCCAATGGTAGAATTTCATCTTTCTTGCCCCAAGGAAAAGGGTTTCAAAAAAAGTCTTATCAATGGGAAGCAATCCAGCATAGCTCCTATTCCTGAGATTTCCCAAAACCTTACTAAGGATCCAGTTATTGCACACTCCTGCAAACATGGCCCAGAATGTTGAGAAGTTCACCCTATGCAGGCTGTGCTTTGTATCATTTCAACACTGAATGGGTTTTGTTAGATGCCTTTACATCTTGTATTAACCAGATATGTCTGCTTCATAATTACAAGAATTACAATTCATAATCGTTAATTGAAATTAATAATAACTACTCTCTAAAAGAAGAGTTTTCTGACAAATAATTGAACAAAATCCTAGATTTCACTTTGTTAGATGATGGGGATTTAAGAAAAAAGAAAAAAAAAAAGAGGCAGAGGTGCTGTGAGCTCCTTCGCAACTTCTTGAGTTTGTCTTCAAAAGGATGCCTGTATTATGTAAGTACTATTCAGGATGACTAGTAAAAGTGAGATGTCCTCTGCTTTTGCAGATACTGTCTAGAATTTGCTTATAATGACTAATAATCTACTTTTCTGTGACACATAAAAAGACAGTATGAACCATACTTAGTAGGAAGGATGAGAACCTTAAGTGGAGTTTACTAAATCAGATTTTCTCTTCTGTACTATAAACACTCTAGAGTTCAGTACTGATAAAAGTGAACTATGCAATTAGCACTAACTCTCCCACAACAACTGCAAAATTGGACAAAATATAAGACTTCTGCTGAAAGCATCAGACATTTACCAATACAGTGAAGAACTAGAGGGCCAAAGCATGGAAGGAGGTGGAAATCACAACGCCAGCGTTTTCAAGAAAAGGTAGTTGATTGGCAAGAAAGTGAGCAGAACTTTCAATACATTCATGAGGCCAGAGGGACAAAAATAGAGTACAGGGCAAATCTAAGACAGGGTCCTCTAAATAAAGATGAACTGGAAAGTGACCAGTCCTCTCAAAATCCAAAGCTCGGCTTTGGAATCATTTCAGTCTCTGGATAAAACTGATCTGAGGCTGTTAGTGACCTCAGCCAGAAGAAAGCATAACTCCTCTCTGGGAAAAGAGAACAACATAATTTTGAAATATCTTTGCAATTATATGCATAGTTACATAACAACAGAACTAAGTAACACAAACCAACAGAAATAACCAGTAATAGAAAGAAATACGCAACCAAGTAGGTCAATGTGATATTTACACAAGTACAAATTGATACTATCTTGCTTCGGCTTCTTCAGTGAAAACATCTGGATCAGCTTGTTCTGGCCCAGTTACAGGGCACCTTCAGAGATCAGATACCACGGCGCCAACTGTGCACCGAACCTATCAGTATTAGCTTATTATTCCCGAAAAATGATCTCTAAGGTTTTGTGGCTGTATTTTCAACTACTCTTTGGGGGTTGTACATGAATTATTAGCAGTTTTTAATACCTGTTCCATAGTGACACATCTGAAAATGTTTGAACCCATATGCAATATAACCATCAGGAAAATCTCTCATTCTGGGTCACTCCATTAACTGGTCAGTTTTCAAGTTCTGTTCAGTTCTTCCAATTCTATCTCTGATTCCACTTTTCTGCCCTACTGGTGCCCAAACACTCACTGGCAAACTAGCTGATGAGAGGTACTAAGAGCCATAGAGGAAAGCTATAGGTTCATATAACTACATTCAGTGGAGTTATGATTCTCTAGCTTGTGATATGAGTAGCAGTTCTATCTACCAAAAATCCAAAAAAAAAAAAAAATCAAAATTTTCCAATTTTCTTTGTATAGAAGACACACCTTTTTACTTTAAGAACTTGTTCAAGTGTTCATGTATAAGACTATTGACAAAATGCACTGAATATCTTTGTAGGCCTAAGCTCACCAACAGGATAGAGAAAATAAGTGCAGTTCTTGGCCAGAAGAAACTGCTCAAAATCAAGCGACTATTAGACATCTTTGATAATGATAATGTGTGAGAAACACTATATGCATTATGTTTTTGCAGCTAGTATGCTATTTTTATTTTCTAAATTAAATGAGATTATAATAGAACAAAATAAAATTGAAATTTGAGGTAAAATATTTATTTGAAATAGAAAGAATAAACCTATTTTATTATACCTGCACAGCCTTTGAAAGTAAGAATCTAATCCAATAGTTAAAATTTTCTAAAATGCAATGGAAGATTTTAATAGAACTGTTATTTTTACATCCATTTTCACATAAATGAAAGTCAAAATAAATCTGCTTCCAAAATAACCACAGCTAACCAACTCTGAAATCCAAAAGCTCCAAAACTGGGAATTTATGCGCAAGTTTGCAGCAAGCTCTCATGGCATCCAAACCTGTCCTGAACTGTTCTGGGGCCACTTATCATTCATTCTTTTCTCTTTCTTTCTTGTGTACATACTTACACATTTACTATGCAGAAATATTAATGTTTTAGAAAAAAGTATACTGCCCCACATTCTGCGAAGAACATTATTTAATCCACAGTGTACTGATGAAAAGTAATAAAATGAAACTTCACTAGAGTTGGAGGCTGGAATGAGGAGCCATACCTCTCAGCATCAATTACAGTAAGAACTGTCAATTATAAACCCCAACAGAATCATTATTAACAGAAAAGAATGATCAGGGAGCCTAGGTGGCTCAGTGGGTTAAAGCCTCTGTCTTCGGCTCGGGTCATGATCCCAGGGTCCTGGGATCGAGCCCCGCATCGGGCTCTCTGCTTGGCGGGGAGCCTGCTTCCTCCTTTCTCTCTCTGCCTGCCTCTCTGCCTACTTGTGATCTCTGTCAAATAAATAAATAAAATCTTAAAAAAAAAAAAAGAAGAGAAAAGAATGATCAATTATAGTCTGTAGATCTGCCAGTTAAACTGTTGTCACCCTGAACTCTTGCTTTCCTCCAGTGGATTTTCATTCAGAACAACCCTTCCCAATTTCCTCCTTTTTCCCCATAAAGTAACATTCCTCTCTGCTGTTTGTTAGACTTGCCTATGTTTTTGTCCTACCTTGAATGTCCCAAACTGCAATTCCCTGCTATTCTTGAATAAACCCTTTCTTTTCCTGGTAAAATATCCTGTTTTCAGGTTGACATTATTTGGCGATCAGACATGGGCTCCAGGCAGGACCCCAACAACTATGAGACAGGTGAAAAGCAGATGCTGGTACCCACAGAGTCAACTGAGCTAACTCCTTCCTTACAACCCTGTAATCTGAGGTTAGGTTTTTTTCCTGGATTCTGAGTTCTGTTCTCTGCATTTTGAGCTCTCCAGGCTTTATTCAGGATCTGTTTTAAGGCTTTCTTCTTCTTGAGAGTACTCATTGGGCCTTTGGTCCAACTCTTCTTTGGAACCAGACTATTTCTGTTGGAACTGCGTTGGCCTTTGGTTCAACTTCTTTTTGGGACCAGACCTTTTCTATAGGGACTATTCTTGTTTTCTATAGGGACTATTCTTGTTGGGACTGTACTGGCTTTTAGTCTGATTCCTGGAACCAGACTATTCCTACTGGAACTGTGCTGTTTAGGAATTTTTCTTTATGCTTTAGGAAAAAAACTCTAAGAAATGGGGTACTAGTCATCAAAATGCTTTGAGGGTGTCTGTACTTCTAGGACTTCAGCTGGTTTTATGTTTAAAAACTATGGTCCATCCTTAAGCATATTTCTAAGTAAATGGACCCACTTAACTAAATTCAATTTTAGAACTTCAGTGACCATTATGGTGAACTTTGGATCTCCCCAAACTTACTTTCCTTAAAATTGAACTGGATAGCCATGGCTCTACAGTTGTTGAAACTGAATGGGATTCCTGTATTACCTGGTGTTTTGAAGCATCTGACCTTTACCAGGAACCTAAAATTGCCTCTGCAAAATACAATTTTTATACTAAATGAGGCGAACAATTAAAAAAAAACTAAAAGGCTTCCAAGGGCTCCTTTCCCCTTCCCCGATCTCACCTCAGAATGTGTACAGCCCCCCACGCTCAGGCCCCACCTCCACTGTCATCATCCTCCTTCCCTACTACACACTTCTATCTCCACCTCCCTCAGGCCCTCGGTTTCCTCATTTGAATTTTCTAACTGCACTTCTCTGAGTTATTTGGAACCTCTCCCTGTTCCCATCTCTGCTGAACCTACTAAACCTGCCCCATTAGAGACTTCTGAGAATCCAAATAAACCCCAAATTTCTTAGGTTCCCTGGACTAAAGCTAAATTACAAGCCATAGTTAGAGAGTTTCCTAAAGTGAGTGACGACCCCCATAGGTCTGCTGAAGATTTTAGCATAGTTATTCAAACTTACCAACCTGGTCTCTCAGATATTTTTCAGTTAGTCTACATGCTTGTTCATGAGGGCCAGGCCAAACGCTGGATGAAATCAGCCCAGGGCGAACATCCTGAAAGGGATTCTGAGAAATAGACCCTGAACTTTTGGCAAGATGTTAGAACACTCGGCTATAAACCTCCACTGAGCAATTACAGCAGCCTTTCCTAAGCCTGTTGCCTGGAACAGAATTCAGGCTTGCACACAAAAGCCTGATGGAGCCTGTTCATGATTATTACAATCAACTTCAAATTATCTTTAAAGAAAATTCTTATCTTACTGTGCATGCTGAATCCACACAGGTAGCATTTAACTTTATGTTTATTAGCAAGCTGAACCCGGGTCTCTTTTAGTTAAAAGAACCAAGGCAAAATGGGAAACTATGTCCACTACAGATTAAATTTGGCAAACCAGCTTGCTCACACCCTAAATGAGTCACCTGAAAGACAAACCATTAAAATTCTTAATTTTCAACCCCAGCAAATGAAAGCCGCTAAGCAAAACCAAAACCTCATAGTGTCTGCTGTTGTTGAAAAGAGCCAGGACATTGGATAAAAGACTGTTACCCTCTTAAGTGCTTCAGATGTCTTTAGTCCTCTAGACACCTTTCCAATGCCTTCCTAATTCCCAGTGATAGGGATCCAAGGAACTACCAGGCATCTTCCCAATCGTCCCACTTAATTAGCTTGGAAAAACTACTTGTTTTTCCCTGTCCTTGACACCAGAGCTATAGTCTTTGTGCTCTACCTCACTGCTATAAAGTCAACTTGCCCCAGAGTACTGAAACAGTTCAAATAGTGCAGGTCTCTAATCAACTTCAACAGCTTCCTAGCTCTGAACCTATTCCATTTTGTCTCGGGTCTTTAAGAAATATGCACCTTTATCTCCTTAGTTCTGCAACCCCTTTCATTTACCAGGTTGACATTTCTTAGAAAAATATTATGCCAGAATAACGGCTACGTTTTGAATTCAGGTAGGCTTCAGTGGATCCCGAACTCCCCCCCCCCAACTCTGAAGCTAATCTCTAATTGCAAGGTTTTCTTGGACTGACTGGACACTGCTGAAAGTAGATTCCAAACTTTTCTTCTAGCTCAACTTCTATGTGCTTTACTAAAAAAAAAGGACACACCTGACCCTACTATTTGGAAAGAGTGGATAGACAAAGCTTTTGGGACTTTAAAGAAAAACCTAGTAAAGCCCCTAATAAATGCTTTTAGACATCCAACTTCCCTTTTTCCTCTTTGTATGTGAGAGAGAAGGAAAGGCTTTGTCTGCGTTTTCCAAACCTCTACAACAGGGGGAAACCTCTTCTTTTGATTCCGTTTTTTGGAAATAGCCTCATCATGATCCTGTGATCAAATTAATCCTTTACTTGTTTTTTTCTGAAGGGTTAGAAGGTTGAGAATTCACAAGTCCTTCTTTCATCTGATGTGTTATCTGACTCTGGAACTCTTATACAAATTCATGGTCTCTGAATTTGCAACCTTACAGGTTGTATGGTTAGATAACATTTGTTTCTAAAAGTTCTTTTGAGATAACAATACTGTTTTAATACATCTTTGAGGTTTTGTTATTTTTTGCAACAAATTCATTAGCTATTGCTTCACCTATACTTGCATTATACTGTCCCAAATGCACTTTGTAAATTCGGTGTGCTCTTGCAGTACTCACTGTTTGGCTTTCATGGCCACCCAAGTGGGGATTTCCAAGAGGCATCCATAACTCTGGGTTTGCTTCTGTTGGGAGAACCTTTCTCCCCTTTGTTGGAGTAAGTGCCAATAAATATTTTCAGTTAATTTTTTTTTTTAAAGATTTTATTTATTTGACAGAGAGAGATCACAAGTAGGCAGAGTGGCAGGCAGAGAGAGAGGAGGAAGCGGGCTTCCGGAGGAGCAGAGAGTCCGATGAGGGGCTTGATCCCAAGACCCTGAGATCATGACCTGAGCCGAAGGCAGAGGCTTTAACCCACTGAGCCACCCAGGTGCCCCAGTTAGTTACTTTCTGATCTAGGGTCTTGGTTTAGAACCCTCATAAAATCTGGATTTAGGTTACTTCTTCTGTTTTGCACGATATATTTTAAGCTTTGTATTTTGTTACCTGGCAAACTTTTGTAAAAATCACATACCCAGTAAGGAGATGATCTCCAATGCTTACAATCTTGATAAATAGGAACTATACAGGAGAAATGCCTAACCTTCCTTGTTATTCAAATGTGACCATAAATGGTTTCTAACTACTATGTACTTTCCTTGAAGTAGGATGTGTGGACCAGAAAAGGTCCTTCCTGGCACTGAGGAACAAAACCATTAAATATGGAAATCCTGGCTCTTGATCAGAGATCCTTTTGGATAAAGATCTTGACCAAAAAGGGGGAAATGTGGGACAACCTCATTAAAGTAGACTGGGAAAGTTGAAAAGGGGAGGCACACCACTCAAAGTCAATTACAGGAAGAACTGTCAAATGAAGATCCTAACAAAAGAATCATCAACAGGAAAAAATGATCAATTACAGGCCACAATAGGAAAAGATGGACATTGAATCTTCTATGAGAATTTGACTACCCTGCAAATCAGCTAAAGAGAAACTGTTATCACTTTGAATTCCTGCTTTTCTCTAATGGACTCTCATTCAAAACAACCTCTCCCAACTTCCTTCTCCATAAGATAAAAGTTCCTTTTATTTGCAGGACTTGCCTATGGTTTTACCATAGCTTGCATGTCCTGAGTAACAATTTTCTGCTATTCCTGAATAAACCTATTTTTTTCTGGTAAAATAACTATTTATTTTGAAAGTTAAAAATACTCATTACCATGTTAAAACAAAAAACAAAAAAAAAAAATCTAAATTCCAAACATATCTGTCCTTAAGAGTTTTAGGTAAAAGAGTGGTCTTGGACTAGTTTTAGAAAACCACATGATCATGAACTTACCAAATTCTCTTCTATCCAGTGTTATGATTTCAGGATCATCATCATAAATACCTAATTTAAAAGTAAAAATTATAAATTAATAGTTCATCATAAAAATAAATTACCACAGAAAAATAGGTTACTTACTCTTGTTTTTTCATCAAAAATCAGATTACTATACTAAATCTCAAAGTTGAAGAATGTGCAACAAACTAACAAAAATGGAGAGTAAATAATACCACTCGTGATGCATCTGAAGAGTTATAAAAAACAAAAAAATATCCATCTCCTGATAGGGACTCTTATAGTTGTGCATAGGAGTTCCTAATATTCCCATGATTTCATCTTCACAGAAAACTTCTATTATTTTTTTTAATTGTTTATTTTGTAATAATTATAGACTCAAAGGAAGTTGTAAAAATAGCAGACCTCTATGTACCCTTCCCTTAGTTTCCCCTAATGGTGACTTATGTAGTTTTAGTAAAATATCAAAACTAGGAAATTGACACTGATCTGTTACTCTTAACTACGCTACAGACCTTACTTCCTTCTCAGATTACATGGTTTTTTAAATAAACGGTATCACTAAAATATTTTTTAATAGTCTTAGAATTTTTATAGTAGAGATCGACTTATTTAGTAAATATAAATTGTCATAATTAAAATCAATGTGAGAAAATTCCTTACTATGTGAAATATAAAAATAATACTAGTGATGGATAAAGACCAGGTGTTGGCAAACTTTTTCTGCAGAGGCCAGTTAAATAGGCTTTGTGGAATGTATAGTTTCTGTCATAACTATTCAACTCTGCTCCCAAAGTGAAAGAAGCCAAAGACAATATGTAAATAAATGAGCCTGATTTTACTCTCATAATTATCATGGTCTCATAATTCTATGATTAATAAAGCTCTATTTATAAAAGGAGGTGGCAGGCCAGATTTAGCCTGTGAAACATAGATTGCTGGCATCTGATACACCCTACTGCACTGTAGTGATTATAAATGAAAATACTATTTTGGAAAAAAAAAGTCAGTCTTGAGAAAAAAATACTCCGATATAAATTTAAAGTATTTATGTAGTCTACTACAAAAGAATATCTCAGTTCTTAGAGTGCATTTCAGGATAATTAAAAATGAAGAGAAATGCTGGGCAAGTGAATGCTCCCTCTTGCCTTGATACCTGTGTTTATTTTACTTCCCCTCCCCTCCTCTGGAATTCTGCTCCAATGTTATATTAAAAAAGTGACACATATTAACTACATAAGCTTAGTAGTAAAACAAAATTAGTTTTCAAAATTTACTCAAATAAAAACAATATTTCATACAGAGTATCTTATCATCTTACCAAAATCATAACGATAATAATTCCAGCTTTCATACTGGCCTCCTTCTTGATTATCTGCAAGTCCCTTTTCTCCGTATTTGTCATACTTTTTCCGCAGATCTTCATCTTTGAGTACTTCATATGCTCTATTTATTTTTAAAAAATCACTATGTGCGTTTGGGTTATTCTATTAAAAATATTAGATATAACGTTTGTTTTAGGTATGTGATCAAGTCTCTTCAAAGCCTATATGAAGATTTAATTTAATCTTAAGATTTCTGGGAGAAAAAGTAAGGAGATGACATGAAATGTGTTATCACAGGTTAAAATAAGAAAGTATTTCTAAAGAACTACAATCTTCCAAAGAAAAAAAAGAATAAGGAAAGTAACAGAGAAATGAGAATTGATGCCTCCAAAGGCTGACAGATATGGTTTTACAGTATGTCATTCCTTCTAAGAAATGCAACTGAGAAAAACTAAACCTTAGAAACATTCAAATTTGTAAATATTATGCTACCTCTAAAACAATTACAAAGAAATTTGTTGGTTATTTTTCCATTTGAGGCAAAAGCAACATATTAACTAAAAGCCACCCCAAAACAAAAAACAAAAGGTATGTGCCCCAATCCACCAGATAATTAAATGGGACTGATACCAGAGTAAAACTCAAAACTGGATTAGAAATGTTCCTCATTTGTTACTGTTGCACAGATCTGGTTTCTAAGGAATGCTTTCATCTAAATAATAATTAGCTATAAAAGGACTACCATCTTTCATATGGAAACTTAAAAATTCATGTTCTGTAATTTTAAAAGAAAAATATGAAAAATAAAAATTCTAAATAGAGTGCAGATCTCAGGAAAGATAACTAACAAGAGTTCTACTGCTGAGCTGTATGCAATGAAAATAAAATAACTCTATTTAAAAACTTCTACATAGGAAACAGAAAATTACAAACCATACCTTTCTTCCTGATAAGCCGAATCTCATTAAAAAGTTACAGAAATTACTAAAAATACTCTAAGTATTAAAACATTTTATTTTGAAAAAAATGACATTATTGAATACATAATCAAATATTTATGATGGGAATTAACTGGATTTGGCTGTTCTAAAGTTTTAATTTGAAGTAATTTCTCATTCTGGTCTGGAATTTGTATGTGGGAGAAAACAGTGAAAGATGAAACATGGTCTTATTAGCTCCTACTGCCATTTTTAGCAAGAACCTTTCAAGTTCTAAGGAAATAATTTTTCTGTTACTTTTTTTTTTAAGATTTTATATATTTATTTGTTAGAGAGAAAACATGCACAAGCAGGGGGAGTAGCAGGCAGAGGGAGAAGTAGGATCCCTATTAAGCAAGAAGCCAGACGTGGGACTCAATTCCAGGACCCTGGGATCTTGATCTGAGCCAAATCAGAAGTTTAACCAACTGATCCCACCCAGGTGTCCCTTACCTAACTTACTTTATTAAAAAAACTACTTCAACTACTCCACAACATTTTTGTTGGCTTTGGAATTAACACCTGTAATGGACCTGTTGTAAATTAGTTTTAAATTAAGAGGGAATTAAATTTTTGGTATCAACATTCCTTCACATTGTTATCAACTAGAATATTTTGCTGCTTCTTGGTACAAAAACTGAACTGTGATTTTTGACATGATTTTTCTTAACCATGTGAGCACTTATTTAAAATTTAAATATGTATCAAAACTTTACTAAAATATATTAATTAGAGATATTTAAAAAGAAAATTTTACCTACCGGGTTTTTATCAGGATGTAGCTTCAATGCCAATTTCTTGAAAGCTTGTCTTATTTCTCTACTGCTTGCAGTTTTGGATACTCCAAGTAAACTGTAAAAATCCTGATCTGTGCCCACTAAAACGGCCATATATACTATTAGAAAACAAAGAATGATCCTTTTCAAGTCTCTGACATAGTCATTTTTATTTAACCAGACTTCCATTCTTTTTCTTATACAAGTTAGGATTTAAGTGAACATTAAAATACACTGCTGGTTCCAGCTGATATAATATGCAAGTTGGAGAAGTTCTGTTCACATTACTCCAAGAGTGCATCAAGCATCATGAAATTGTCTCCCAAAATGTCAATCTAAAGAGAGGAAACCAGGTAGTTAAAAATACATTTTAAAAAACAGCACTAACACTATTAAATAACATGACCAGTAATAGTCTCCATTCAGTGGCAAATCACCGTTGGGGGCCCCTTCACTGCTTCCCTCACCAATTTGTTAAACTACTCAAGAAAGGAGATAAAAGTAAAAGGTAGTATGTAGTTGTAGCTAGCTAGAACACTTTAAAAATAAACAAATTCAACTATTTCAACTAATAGTTGAATAAACTAATTCAACAAATTCAACTATTTGCTCTGATCAGCACCAGAACACAAGGTTGGGAAAAAGCGGTTTCCTTTCCTTTGCTTTCTAGCTTAAGAACTGCTCTTTTGTAATATCATTTCCTTTTTAACTACTTTTTTTTTTTTTTTTTTTTTTGCCACTTAAGTCTATACCGGTTTCATTTTAATCAGATTTCACTTATAGGAAATATCCTTTGGAGGGGCTAGAAGGAAATATAGGGTCCTTTTTCATATAATTCTCCCAAGAATGGCATGAATTTATATTGTTTTAAGAGACAACATACTTGGTATGGCCGTTTTTTCCTGAGTTTTCTCAGAAAGTGCTTACACTATACATAGAGACTACTTTATACAAATAGCAGAATAATAACTAGAAGTGTAATTTTATTGTAAAGTTTCCGTTTGGGATAAATAAAAATAGAAAAAAAGAAAGAAAGAAAAAAAAAAAAAACCCAGAAGAGAAGGAATCACTTATTTTGACATGCTCACCTGTAAAGGGTAAATAAGTTCCACTTCATCAGATCACAAAAGATCTCAAACTGCTTTGAAAAAACTAACTTTAGCATTCTGTTTTTCCTTTCTTCATTTAATTCTAAATGTCTATTTCTAAACTTTCTTACCTGCGAATGGTCTTTGGCTCATTCCTAACTCCTCCATTTCATGCAACCAAAACATACCTTTGTAAAGTATAGTGATGGAGAGTAACAAATACCCAGACTAAAAAGCAAGGCTAGAGAGAAATAGAGAACATATTCCTAAACACCACTTTGGGATAGGTGGTGTTCCCTGCCTAGCGGTCGTTCTCAGCGTGGGTGTGGCTTACTCGATCAGTGCCAAGCTTCGGGGACAGGTGGAAGCTGCAGGTATAATGCAATACGAAGGCTTTCTAGCTGCCATCACTCCAGAATGGGATGCGGGAGAGGGGAAAGATGGGAGGCAGTGAGTGAAAGAAACTATTAAGTGTTGCTGGGGTATGAAGTCTCCGGCCGGACATGGGAGAGAAGAGCCTGAGTAACTGAGGCTTAAGTGAGAAATTGGAGTTAAAAGCAGGGAACCGAGGTCGGAAGGAGGGTGAGGATGTAGGTAATCGGGTGAAGATGGGGAGCGAGAACACAATAAACCGGCCGCAGGGGCGGAGGAGAGGGAAAGGGAGATTGAGGTGCACAGGCATTTCTCTCGCCCTTCCTGGAGAGCCCAGGCCGCCGCCGGCTCCGGCTGAGCCCCGGGCCCCGGCCCATGCCCACCTCGGTGTAGCGGGGTCGCTTCCTGCAGCTACTCCCCCATCCTCAAGTCCCGGCGGCGGACCCCACCCGACCGAGCGCAAGCTGTGCGCGCGCGAACGAAGCACGCCCTCTCCGACCGCCGGGCCGCCGCGCTCGGGATGGGAGAGGACAAGCCGCACCAGCAGCAACGAGCGCGGCAGCTCCAGTCGGCTCCTCGCGCCCCGGTCCCCACGGCGAAAAGGGGCGGGGCCTGGCGCGGGGCACTGTGGGAAAGGCGTGGAGGACGCGGCCTGGGAGAACCTGCGGCAGGCTCTGCGGGTGCGACGGCAGCAGGGTGGGAAGGGCGGTGTAGGTTTAGGTTGACGTGGCCGTCTGCGCGGAATCCGGCTCCGGCTCGGGCTCCGGCTCCAACCCGGACCTAAGAAACCCGCTCAACCCTAGAAGCCCGCGCCCCCGCACCTAAGCGGCTGGCGCACGCGGCGAGCCGGACGTAGGAAGACAGAACCCGCCCCTTCCTGCTCCAGTTGCTACGGCGACGGAGAAACCCAGAAGGCACGATTAGGCGTTCATTTTCCGTGTAGCTCTGTTCTTAAAGGGAAGGCTGCGTTATGAAGCATTTTTCTGTTGGTGGGTGGGTGTGGCAGAGAAGGAAAATTCTGTGAGAAAAGGGTAGGTTGGCCAAAGGGACACTAATTAGAGTGGCAGGCTGAAGAGGAAACTTGGGAGAAACAAGAATGTGTGTGTGTGTGTGTGTGTGTGTGTGAACAAACATTTGAGGAATCTACAGTATTGTCTGGTTTCCTAGTCACCCAACCTAGAAACTAGGGAGTTAGCCATATTTCTCTCTCTCACTTTTACATTTAAATGATATGGTACAAAAACTGCATTTTTGATCTCCGGCAACATAGAACGGTTGAAGTAGCTACATTTGCCATCATCAAGAGAAAAAAAAGAAAAAACATTATGAGGATACCTGCTTAGAACGTTAACCCTAACATGAAATAAGTCATAATTGGTATGAATTTCTTGGGTAGTAAATCAAAGGTAAGCTTATAAAAAACTGATGACTGTATGGAATCCATAGCTGAACTTATATATCGCAAGAAGGAGGAGGAAGTAGGTTAACAAAAGCAGAAATATTAGAAGAGTCTAATATAATAGTAAATATGTGCCAGGAACTGGTCTAAGCACACATGTATTAATTCAGTCCTCCAAATAATCTCATAGTGACTATTCCTCAACTGTGAAATGGGTATAATGAGGTAAATATGTGATAGACCTGGGAATCACACTTAAGCAGCCTGGCTCCAAAGACTGTGATATTAATCATTATGCCACACTGTGTGAACCAACAAAATCTTTAAGCTGGAAAGCAAAACAGAACACTGGAGAATCAAGCAGGGACCAGATCACAGTGGGCTTTACACTATGATGAAAACATAGACTTCATCTTTTTGGTAATGAAAAAACTACTTAAAGCTTTTAAGTAAGGGACTGAGATTGTATTTGAAGCTATTGGAAAGTGAATCCAAAGGGAACCAGATCAGAAAGGAAGAGCAGTTAGGGGAATGCTAGAGAAAGTAAATTTGGCAGGAGATGGTGACTGGTTGGATATTAGAAAGAAAGAAGAGGAAGGATCTAAGGTTACTTCTGGTTTAGGTAAATGAGAAACTCAGGGAAAAAAGAAAGTGTTCTTATTTGGATATATCTATTTCAAAGTTCCTACATTATGTCCAAATAAATACATCCAGCCTAAAACTCATGGGAAGTGTCTAGATTGAAGAAAAAAAAAAAATGGGATATTATCAACTAATCTGTGGTAGTTGGAGCCATGAGTATAACTAAGATTACTGAGAGAAAGTATGCAAAATAAAAGCTGTGAGCCAAGGATAAAATCTTGGGGAATTCTAATATTAGGACTGTTGCACAACAAAGGAAACAATCAACAAAATGAAAAGACAACCTGTGGAATTGAAGAAAATATTTGCAAGTCATATATCTAATAAAGGGTTAATATCCAAAATATGTAATGAACGTATACAACTCAATAGCAAACAACCCCCAAACAATTCAATTAAAAAATGGGCAGAAGATCTGAATAGACATTTTTTCAGAGAAGACATACAGGTGGCCAACAAGCATATTTTTTTTTTTCCAACAAGCATATTAAAAGATGCTCAGTGTCATTAATCATCAAGGAAATGCAAATCAAAACCACAATGGGATATCACCTCATACCAGTCAGAATGAATAATATCAAAAAGACAGAAAAATAAGTGTTGGCAAGGATGTGGGGAAAAGGGAACCCTTATAGGGTTGTTGGGAATGCAAACTGGTACAGCCACTATGGGAAACAGTATGAAAGTTCCTCAAAAAATTAAAAATAGAGCTGCCATATGATCCAGCAATTCTTCTTCTGGGTGTTTATCCTAAGAAAGTGAAGACAATAATTAGAAAAGATATATGCACCCTTATGTTCATTGCAGCATTATTAACAATAGCCAAGATATGAAAACAACCTGTTGATTGGCAGATGCATAGATGAAGAAAATGTGGTATATATGTAAGATGGAATATTTTGCAGCCATAAAAAAGAATGAAATCTTGTCACTTGTGACAACAAGAGTGGATTTCAAGGGCATTATGCTAAGCGAAAAAGGATGTACAGAAAAAGATAAATACTGTATGATCTTATATATGGACTCTAACGCACACACACACACACACACATACACACACACCATGAAACTTATAGATACAGAGGACAGACTGTTGGTTGCCAGAGACTGGGAGTGGGGGGGTGGGTGAGATGGATGGAGAAAGCCAAAATGTATAATTTTCCAGGTATAAAATATAAGAGTCCTAGGGATGAAATGTACAGCATGGTGACTATAGTTAATAATACTGTAATGCATATTTGAAAGTTACTAAGAGAGTTGATGCTAAAAGTTCTCATCACAAGAAAAAAAAATCTATAGGTATGTATGGGACAGATGTTAATTAGATTTACTGTGGTGATCATTTCACAATATATATAAAAATAACAAATCATCATGTTGTATATCGGAAACTAATATAATGTCAATTATACCTTAATTAAAAATTCACAAATTAATAAAAAAAGAATGTTAGCTCTATGAAGACAGGAATTTTTGTTTGTTTGAATTACTATTGTATCCCTAGTTGCTCTTGGCACATGATGGGTACTAAATAAATATTTTTTATATGAAACAAAATAATTGAGAGCTGGGCTGAAAAAGAAGAGCTCATAAAGGAGTCAAAAAAGAGATGATCAGAGATGTACAAAAACAGCTGAATATCAAGGAAGTTATTAAGAGTGATCAGGTGAGACACTGACTATAAATTGATAACTGGGCCTGGCAGTTAGGTTATACCTACCACGGCAAGCACATATTTGGTGGATGGTATAGGTGGAAGTCAAGTTGCAGTGGACTGAAGATTGGATAGAAACTGGGGAGATGGAAAGAGCAAGTTTATAGCACTCTGTTGAAAGTTTGGATGAGAAGAGAAGCAGGGAAATTGTGTTACAACTTGAGGAGGATGTGGTTTCAAAAGATGAAACGCTTTAGGCCTAGAAAAGCTTGAATATGTTTCAAGGCTGATTAGAAGCCAAAGGAGAGGGAAAGAGAGATGGAGGAGGAAGAGGAGAGAGGGAGGGCAGGAGAGAAAGGCTGCTGATATAGAAGAGAGGACAGAGTCAGGGACAGAGACGGATGGATTAAACATTTCATTTATTCAATAAATTGTTTATTGTCCACTGGGCTAGATCCCTGGGGTATTATGGTCAGCAAAGACATAGCTCTGTCCTGAAGAAGCAGTGTAATGGTGGGGGCACATCAATCAATTATAAAAACAAATCTATAATTATGAAGGGAAAATACGTAGTGCTGTGAGAATGAATAATGGGGAATTGATCTGGTCCTGGGTGCAAAGATTTTGAAAAGGTATTGCCAAAATATATAAAATAAAAAGAAAAAAAAATTAGTGAATATGGGCAAGAAATTAGGGAGTGGTTTAGGCAGAAGTAATAGGAAATACATAGGCTTCATACTTCTAAAGCATATGGGTTGTTCGAGGAGCAAAAAGAACATCAGAATGCAGTAATTCCAGGGGCGCCTGAGTGGCTCAATTGGTTGTGTCTGCTTTTTCCTGAGGTCATGATCCCAGGATCTTGGGATTGAGCCCTACATTGAGCCCCACATCAGGCTTCTTGCTCAATTTCCCTCTGCCTACTGCTTCCCCTGCTTGTGCTCTCTCTCTGTTAAACAAATAAAAGCTTAAAAAAAAAAAATGCAGTAAGCCCCAAGGAAAGATTCAACAAGATGAGACTGGAAAAGTAGACAGGGACAAGATCATGTCAAGTTTCATTTTAAGGATTTTGGTTTTTTCTCTAAGAGAAGGGAGAAGTCACGGACACGTTTTAAACAGTGGAATGTCATTATTATTATTGTTATACGTTAAAAAAATCTGTGAACAATCTCAAAGTTACAAAAAAGTTCAAAGTATAATTTAAATAACTTTGTTTCCCTCAGCCTTTTGAGAGTAAATTGCTGACATGTTTGCCCATTACCCCCTAAAATTGTGGTGTGTATTTTTTACAAACAAGGACATTCTTTTGTAATCCACAACACGATCATTAAAAATCAGAAAGTTAACAATGATACATTAATACCATCTAATCGTCATATCTCCTTCAGACTTTGCCAATTGTCCCAATAATGTAAGTAGGATTCAGCATGTAATTACATGTTTCATCAGCTGTCATAACTCCTTAGACTCCTTCAGTCAGAAACAGTTCTTCAGTTTTACCTTGACTTTCAAGACCTTGATACTTGTGAAGAATACAGGCCAGCTATTCTGTAGATGTCTCCCTCTTTTGGTTTGTCTGATGTTTGGTCTTGATTAGATTTAGGTTATATATCTTTGTCAGCAATACATGTAATAGAAGTGACACTGTTATTTTCACTGAATTTTAACCAGATGGCCCCAAAGTTTGCTTGTTTTATTATTGTGGTGTTAACTTAGATCTCTTGAAGAGTATGTGAAGCCCTTCTACTCTAAAGTTACTTTTTTTTTCCTTGGTAATTAAGAAATGCTTTGTGAAAGGTACTTCCTAATTCTGTGAATAACCTATTCCTCATCAGACTTTGAATTTATTCATTATGTTATTATGGATTCATGGATTCTTATTTTAAGAGGTTAAGATTCATTACTATCATTTTTTGGATGCTTAAGTTGTTCTAGATTTGACCTTTTTTAAAATTTAATTCAATTAGTCAACATATAGTACATAATTAGTTTTTGATATAATGTTCAATGATTCATTAGTTGTGTGTAACACTCAGTGCTCCTCAGATCTTGTGCTCTCCCTAATGCCCATCACCGAGTAACCCCATCCCCCCATTTATATTTCTTTCACACTGGCTTCTGTGTTCTTTTGACAGTCCCCATCACTTTTTGATTGTGCTTATTTTACTGCACAATAAGATGTTCCAGACTCATTCTGGACTTTTCCTGACTCAATCCTGATATCAGCCATTTCTATGGTTCTGTTTTCTTTTTTTAAGATTTTATTTATTTGTTTGATGGATAGAGATCACAAATAGGCAGAGAGGCAGCCAGAGAGAGAGTGGGGGAAGCAGGCTCCCTGCTGAGCAGAGAGTCTGATGTGGGCTGCTCAATCCCAGGACCCTGAGATCATGACCTGAGCCAAAGGCAGAGGCTTAACCCACTGAGCCACCCAGGTGCCCCTATGATTCTGTTTCTTCTGAAGAATGATATTTAGATAGCAAGATTTAGGTGCTAGATATGTTCCAAACGTTTGGGATGCTGTTACTCCCAAGCCTTCATAGTGGACAGAAGTAAGAAATATATATGTACATACTCACACACATGTTCATATTTACATATATATGATATATATATATATATATCATATATATATATATGACTATTAGTTCAGACTAATATCTCCAATGCCCATACAATGCTACAGGAGTCATTCCATTTGTTCTAGTTTTCTCTTTTTCCTGAGAGTAACTCTATTCCCTGAAAATGAGAAACATGGTTCCCATTATCCTTGATATACATATACTTAATATTCAGTTCTCCTGTATGTAACCAATCTCCTGTTGCTGACGCTGGCCCCTCTCCTGTGCATTTGCTCTCTTCATGCTACTTGGGTTCCCACACAATATACTGGGCCACTCTAGGTGCCCTGCTTACCTCACTTCACACTTATAAGGTTCCAACTTATGCCAGCTGCCCTCCCAACAGGACACCCTGAAAGAGCTCTATTATGCAATAACTCATCACCACTCCCATCTCTCCATCTCTACCCTATATGGACACTCTTCTCACCTTGGTTTGGCTCTGACATTGTGCCTGTCCTATCTGATGGCTTTTGGTTTGGATTCAGAATGGGAAAGGGCCATGATTATTTTTAGTAATCATTTTAGCTATAGGTTGAAGAATATAGAAGGGCAATAGTAAGTATAGGAAAACTGGCTAGGAGACCTTGTAGTGGCCCCGGTGATAGATAATGATGTCTTGGACTACAGTGGAGTTAGTGCAGATGCAGAGGAGTGAATAGATTGAAGAAAAAAGAAAGAGGTAATATATAGAGAGAATTTGGTGATGAACTGGTCATGGTGGGGAAAAGAAAGGTATTTGGAGACCCATTTCTATGTCAGGTAATTGACATCATGATGTCCACCTGCTTCAGGGAAACCAAACCCTTACCAGCCTCAGTATAATAAATCAAAACTTGATACAATAGTTCTAACATGCATGAAATATGTTATAGCAAGGACTTTTTTGTTTTTATTCTATCTAGGGCATTGCTACTCATACAAGATCAGCTCATGTTTCTTCTAGAAAATAATTTTCTGTGAGCCATTCAAGCATATTTGAGCATTTCATCCTTTCCTATTGCATTTATTACACCATATTGTAATTAAGTTTCATCGGTCGGTCTACTATAATGAATTCTTTAGATCAGGAATCAGATTTTATTTACTTTTTTCCTCAGTGTCTAGCTAGAACAGTGCCTGGCACCTATTCAGGGCGTGCATTATGATGGAATGAAGAATCAATATTTATCATGTGCAAAGAGGAAAGAATGGCCCTTTGTTCCTAAAGTCATTATTACCTGGCCTGGGGAGGAACATGAAGAACATGTATTCACACGTAGAAGCATAATAAAATAAATGTCAAATGAGTGGTAAAACAATATGTTTCATAAGGAATCAATTTGGGGCTCAAGTGCTCAGAATAGAATCAGAGTGCAGTAAGGGTGTTTCCGAATTTTTAAAAAAATGCCTAATAAATTTGGAATTTCAGAACCAGGTAAAATCTTCCAGGTCATGGAGTTCATTCTTTAAATCTGCAGAGGAGGAAACTGAGGCCCAAGAAACTTAATGAGTGACTTGCTGAAAGATACTGAAATGTAAATGGATGATATGAGAATATAACCCATGTCTCCTATTTTCCTAGTCTGTGTGAAATGGTAACCATAACTAAAATTTAGATGTGCTTTATATGTCTCAGGCACTCTACCAAGCACTTTACTTGTATTAACACATTTAATTGTCATAACCACTCTGTGAATGCAATTATTATATTAATTTTACAGATGGAAAAACTGAGGCTAAATAACCAATGTTACACAGTTAGGAGGCAGTGGAATTTGGATGACAGCCTTGGCAGTCTAGAACTGGAATCTATAAGGAACACCACAGTCAATTAATTGAAGTATTCCCAATAGCGTGAAATTGCAGAAATCAGCATTTTTGATTTAAACTAAATAAGGTGTTATTTTCATATAATTTTTCATAACAACATAATAACCTGTCACAAGTGTTTGATCTTGAGGGTAAATTGTAATAGCTTATTAGATCAGATCAAGTTTGTAAGGACAAAATAGCTGATGTCTTAAAATCACTTAAAGCATATACTAATGGAATTGGTGTTTGATATATGTGTTGAATTCAGTTGAATTTGTGGTTGCTTATATCTGTGATAATTATAATTTCTTATTCATCCCCAATAAACAGGTCAACCTTCAGCTGTAGCTGACCTATCTTTCATGCTTGTTTCTCTACTTCCCAACTATCTTGACACTATAGTTTGTAGTGTTAAATAACTTATGTGGTAAGGGGTGCCTGGGTGGTGCAGTTGGTTAAGCATCTAACTCTTGATCAGGTTGTGATCTCACTATGGTGGGATTGTGCCCCTCATTGAGCTCTGCTCTCAGTGTGAAGTCTGCTGGAGTTTCTCTCTCCTCCCTCTGTCACTCCCCCTGTAATCTCTCCCTCTCTCCCAAACAAATAATCTTTGAAAGGAAAAAAAAATATGTGGTAATTAAACACTTAAGTTAATAAAAGTCAAAATAAAGCAGACATAGGAATGTACACACATGTTTACATATGTATATACACACATATATGTACATATATTTTGTAAATATTGGTTTTATTTGGCACTATTTCCTTCCTAAATACTTACTAAGTTGAACTGAAAGCAAATAAAAAGCAAATATAGATTGACAGTCCTAGTGAACTTTCTTTCCATTTCACTTGGTAAACAATAGGGGACCAAGAGATCAGATTATAAACTGTTAAAATGTGCCTGCCAGCCTATTACATCCCAAATCTTTGGAGACGATAGAGAAGTTCATTAAAACAAACAAACAAACTCCACCTCATTGTTGCAAAATAAGTACCCTTCTCCATGGACCAGAAACTCTGAGGAATCCCTGAAATGTCAAAGACAAAAAATGTTAAGTGGACAGAAGAAATCACTGAGCAAAGCACAAAGAAAAATGTTGTAAAATGTGAGAATGGCTTCAGATGTTTGTAGGTAAAGAAGAAAATGACATGGCAATGAGGGAACTTGTAGCTGTTGGTTGAAGCACTGTATTTAAGGGAAGCTATGCAGGCTGGCCCCTGTGTAGGATGTCCCCAAGACTCACCCCAGGTTTGATGATTCACTGGAATGATCCATTGAAATAAGAATATAATTGTACTAATGGCTAAGATTTACTACAGGGAAAGGAAACAAAGCAGAATCAGTAAAGAGAGAAGGTGTAGGGGCAGAGTCTGGAGGAAACCAGGTGGAGTCACACAGGTCCTCTCCCAGTGGAGTCACACAGGACACACAACTCCAGCAATGAGTTGTGGCAACATGTGCAAAGTGTTGTGACCATATGTAACAAGGGAACCTCAATAGTGAATAGGTGACCATCATTTTTACTGGGAGCTGAAAGTGTAGGCATCCTTGTTTAGCATGCACCAAAATTCTAGACCTGGAAGGAAAATAGATGTTCAACACAAAACATACTGTTTTTAGAGTTCAGACACAGTGAGACATGCTTGCTATTTAAGGAAAGATTTTTTTTAACAGGAAGTTGTTTATCAGCCAAGTTCCCAGACACCAGGCAAGGACCAAACTTCCAAGCAGAACTTTACAAGAATAGGAGTCTTAGGGATGCTGTGTTAACTTTTTCAAAGATGTCATATTCAGAAAATTAATGATTGTTACAATTCTCCCAGCCACACATTTTCTCTTCCTTTGTGAACATAAAGGAGTTTGTATAGTGCACAGGAATAGCAAGAGAAGTTAAGGAGTATACACAAAGTGGGCTGTGTGCCTCTCAGATGGTACACAGTTGATTGTCTGGGGGTGGGAGCAGGGACAAAATTTTTTAACATTTTATTTTTAATAAAAAATAATTTGAAAATTTTAACTTGTATTACTAGAATGCCAGCTACTTGGAGTCAGGGATCCAGAACACTGATCATGCCAGAGAGGGGCTAGTGTTTTCCCAGTCAAAATCCCCACAGCACTAAGACCAGGATGCTTTTTCTGAATCTGATGTCTGGCCTTCTAAATGCCTGGGTCCTAGCCCAGAATGTGATAAGCAATAGAAGACCTGGACAACAACTACTTCCTTCTCAGAAGTTTTACCACAGGCCTGGTGTGTTCGATGTCTCTTCATTTGACATTGTTTGCTCAACAATTGGCATGAAAAATTAGGGCATCTGAGCCAGCATTCCAAGGTCTGCAGATCAAAGACCTACTCTGGAAATGAGAAAAGCCCAAATAGGGCAGCATAACTAGCTTCAAGGATTGGGAAGGATAATTACTAACGTTACAAGAACTAGTCCTTTGAAGTCCCAAGTTTCTTGAACAGTAAATTTGCTGAGAATGTCAAGACCTAGGGAGATAGATTGCCAGTATTTCATGGCTGTTATTAAGGCCTTCGAGGGAGCTGCAAAAGACATGAAACAGAAGGATAAAGGTGAACTGAAACGCAGGTGAAAGTACTAGCTGAATATTCTAGTAGGCAATATGCAAAGAATTTTAGATAAAGTGAGACCAAGTAAATGGATCATTTCCCTAACCCACGTTCTATAACTAGAGCAATGTAGGTTGTCACGTAAACAGGGTATACACTAGGCAGTAAGAGACAGAACATGTTATTAGGGTACTATGTAGAGTAAGAAGAGGGGGAAGCATACAGTGTGTGGTCCTTATTTTCATCCCTTCTGCTTCCTGCTTCCACGAAAGTGATAACCTTGAAGGAGACCAAGTAAACTAACAGAATTGCTAGGCAGGCCTTCACAATGAGATGACCTCTTTTCAGAAAGCTATGTAGTTATGGCATTTAAATAAAGGGGCTAAATGGTAGCTGCTATCCAATCCCACCGACCATGACCCCAGGTCATCTGATGATTCATACATTAAAGCAGAGGCATTGACTGTCCAACTGCAGATGCCCAGATACACAGTTAAAGCCTTGAGAGTATGGTATTGTTTACTTTGGGGCCATCCAGAGACACTCCAATCAGACATGGGTTATACTTTATGGCCCAGAGAAGAGTAAACTGGTCCGTCTAGCATGGGATCATATGACTATTCCACGTACGTAGCACCCGCAGAGTGTGTGGCTATGAAGTGCTGGGATAGGTGCCCCAAATAGGTAAATTTCAATAGTCTGCTGCTCAGCATGCCATTTTAGACCAGCTGGACCTCCTGCCTAATGCTTTATCTGCCCTGGGTACATCTCCTCCAAGGTTTATTTGTTCTTAGCCATCTTTAAGCAATCCAGAAAACGGGGCACATGAAAATGTCCGGAGCAGAACAAATACAGCTCAGGACCCAAGCCCAGATGACTTCCCACAATCTTTCCTTTTCCTTCCTACCTTGACTTGATCAATGAGTTAGGAAGCCCAACCTGCATCCTGTGCCAGTGGTGGGTGGACACTAACCTAGACCCACTGCTCTCTCCTGACTCAGTGGTGGCCACCCTCTCTACCTCATCCCTTATAACAGTGCACTTCTAGGTGCAGACACTGCACTTACGCACTTATACAGACACTCTATTGTGGACACTGCACTTATCATACTTATGTCATGCACTCATTCTTATCTCTGTGAAAGGTGGAAAAGTGTGGTGGTAACAGGGGAAGTCCTAAATCCCGGAGAAATTGATATCTGGTTTGGTGGATTAGATAACACTTATGATTCAGTACAAATTGCACAATCACTTGGTAGCCCGTGGTGAGACATTATTATCTGCCAGGGTCTAGCAGAAAGCCAAGAACTACTTTCATGTTGATCATAATTGTTACAAAAGGATACCATTGCATAAAACAAAACTCTAAAGACCTAGGCTGTGATTTTCTTAGTGGGGCATATTAATAGCACCTTACAGTATTTCAGTCTGCCAAAGGCACTTTTAGTATCATTGGCTCTGTTGGTGCTAAGCTCCAAGAGATGGGACCATTACATCACAGCTTAGATCTACTTATTTCAGACTCTTTCACAACTCAAGTCCATCTAAAACTGGCCGGTCTCAAGAATTACTTGGTATATGAGTTGGAGTAATACATCTATATATTGTAGATACACTCTCCAAAATTTAAGAAGCCACCAAATGTTGAACCTCTTTCTTTATGATCAATGCAGCAACTCATCCCATTATGCCATTTATGTCATTTATACCATCATAACTTGTATCAACTCATATCATTAGACCACTTTAAAAGAGATACTCCAACATGTCCTGGACCACTGGACCTCTAGCAACTTTACCAACATGGTGAGGTCCTGAAGTTTATCTCCTATTTCGGGCATATATATGCCTTAGTAAGCCTTAGTACATTCTGTTTATCTGTTCCAAGTCAATATAGTGGATTAGTATGATGGTCTTTAGGATATCAGAATGATCAAAATTCCTCCAAACCAAATTATGTCAGTAAGAGGTTTGACATAGTCCTGGAATAAAGATGTGCTGTACCTGGAGGTGTCAGGTACATGAAAATTGCTTCTGTTTTCTCTTATATAAGTAAAAACCTAGCATTTAACAGGTTAATTACTAACTGTGTATCAGGTGCCAAAGATTGTGCTTGATTTTTTTCAGCTAAGAAAATATATTTGAAAATGTAACTTTCTTTAGCATTATCACTTTATTCTCTAAGAACCTATGATTTTTGTCTTAGCTAAAAAGGCAATTAAATGAGTATATGTTAAGAATCACCAGCCCTGCATGTCTCAAGCCTTTAACGGTAGTATTATGTCTGACACTCACCCCGAAATGTAATTTTGCCTTTGGTTTACTTTTTTTTGTGTCTGTGGGAACAGTTTCAGATGCTTCCATTTGGCCCTTTCTAGCATAAAAGCCCTATCTCCCCTCAAGGAACCAAATCTGGGATTCTGTCAGTTACTGAGCATACCTATTGAAAGCATACATTCTAAGGCAGGGAAAATAACTATAGAATGGGTTCTCATTCTCTGGACCTACTATTAGACTCAGGCTATGCTCTCTGAGCTGTACTCTGCTTAGTGGATTATGGTGGCATTTTGGGTTGCTAGGGATCAACACAAACTCAGAATTACTGTCTAAAAATTTCCAGAAAGTCTGATTGTTTTTCTTTCCCAAGGACAGTGTCAGTCTGGACAAGGGCCCTGGTCCCCCTGAGGCAGGCTCTGGGGGAAAACTCGTAGTATATTCCTGATCTCATGTTACAAGTCTCTCTCTCACTTGAGGTCTGGGGGTTGGTTCTATCAGGGAGCTAAGTAAGTCTGTCGATCTCCACTGTGATAATTTATTTTTCTGTCCATGATACCTAGAAGTTTTCCTTCTATATATGTCAAACAGTACCTTAATAGCAGACTGTCATTTATATTTCTTGGGACCCTCTAGTCAACTAGCCATTGCTACAGATTACTGCAGGTCAAAATACTTGATTTTCATTCCATTTCTGTAATAATTGCACCCTCCTATTCCTGCTGGTTAATCCTACCTTCTGGCCTCTACAATTTGGGAATCTTATTGTAGAATCTTATCTCAGTGAGATCAGCAACTCATTTCTATTGTAATATTCTCCATAGCATTTGTGGCCATTAGGGCTCTTCAAAGATGCTGCTGCCCGTCTCCCAATGTATTTATTAATACTTGGGTGAAGTTAGTGTTCTTTTGTTCCTCCTGAAGGGATGGTTTGGGAGAGAGAGAGCAGGTTGAAGATCATAGATCTGTTCCAGCTTATCCTTTCTCCTGAGCCTTTAGACTTCTTCCCCTATAGTATTCGAGGGCAATTCTGACATTTTGACCTCATTAACCACAAGCCATCATTTAATGTAGTCTTCATTTAGCTGACCTAACAGATTATTGGTAGGTGCTGATGCCAAAACATTAAACATGATATCCTTAACTTACGTCCATGAATTTGGCCCTACTAAGTTGAATATTCTAGATCTCTTAGTCTAAATATTTATAGAACTCATCCTTCTACATGCTTCCCAGGCCTTGGTTATTATGTATTGGAAGTTCTACTATTTTTTAAATTTTTACATTTTTCTTTAAAATTAAAATAATTGAATAATTTTGATTTATAGAAAGGTATCAAGATAGTACAGAGAGTTCTTGTATATTCTTCAACTAGTTTTTCCAAATATTTATACCCGATATAATCATGGGACATTTGCGAAACTAATATTTTAACATCGGTACTATACCCTTAACTCTACTACAGGCCTATTTGGATTCTGCCAGTTTTTTCCCTGCTAATAATTGGCAATTCTTCTACTTCATATTGTGTGCACACTATTTCTTGGGGAAGCAGGTCTGGTACTGCTCCATCTGGACTTTCTTGGGCCTTGAATGTAAAAAGCCCAGAGTGTTATGGGCCTAGAATGAATGAGCAGTAGTAGGGGTGAGTTCTGGGAGTATCATCATGAGGAACCCAAAGCATCTAATATACAAGTGTGGAAAAAAGATAGCTTCAATAAAAATTCATATTTGAAAAAATGTATAATGGGAAATGCAAGCAGACAAACACATATGTCGAAATTCTGAGCACATATCATACCCTGTTGGATGTGAAAAGCAAAGCAGAAAAAGTTAGTCCTACGGTTAGCCAGTATGACAGCTTTCTGAGGTTATCTCCTTTTTACCTTATTCTCCATGGTTTTTCTACTTTCTAGGCAATGCTCCTTTCCTATTATCCTCTATAGTCACATCTGAGGAACCACTGGAAAGGAAAGGTAGAAAGAATGAATTTATTAAGGTAAAAGAATGAGTTTATAAACTGAGAAAAAAAAATAAATTGAAAACCAGGAAATAACTAACACAGATGAGGGGATAACTACAATCCAGGCTCTGTTCTGAGTACTTTTCACACTGTAATCCACTTAAATTTTATGAAGTCTTCTGAGGTAGATATGATTGTTCCAATGTCACAGAGGGAAAGTGAGGCACTGAGAAGTTGCCCAGGGTTGGACAACTAGTGGGAACAGACCTGGAATTTGAACCTGGGTATCCTGTTTCTAGAGTCTGCACTTTTGACATAGGAGTAATGCTGGCCTTATATGCACCTTTTAAGAACTGCTTCTTTGAGGTCACCTCAGTGGTTCAGTGGGTTAAGCATCTGCTATTAGCTCAGATCATGATCCCAGGGTCCCTGGATGGAGCCCAGAGCCCCACACTGGGCTCACTGCTCAGCGGGGAGTTTGCTTCTCCCTCTCCCTCCACTGCTCCCCCTCCTTGTGCTCTCCATTTTTTTCTCCCTCTGTCAAATAAAAAACTGCTTCTTTGTTTGCCTTAGTTCCATGAATCTTATGGATGTGTGCCCTGCTGGCCCTCAAGAGCCAGGGGTCTTGGGGTCCTATCCCCTCGATGGGAGTCTTAAAATTGGGGTGCTGGATACATGACCCAAACTCCTCACTTCTCAGGGAAAAGCTGGAAGCTGGGTGTTTCCTCTTGATTGTATGGTGCTGTGCTAGGGTGATGTTTGTGGCAAGAATGTGTCTCAGCTTTTCTCACCCATCTTGATGTTCGTACTCTCTCATTTGCCAATGTGCAGGAGTCAAGCAGTAGTTTCTGGATATCTTTCAGAGGGAATTTCTCTGAGTGTAGCTGTACATTTGGTGCATTTGTGGGAGGAGGAAATTTTAGGAGCCTCTTGTGTTGCCATCTTGGTCTTTCCACCTTTTTCAGTTTCTTTCTAAGTGCTATTTTAATAACATAAATCTTGATAGCTTGTGTTTTTATTCTTATTCAGTTCAAAATATTTTCTATGCCTCTTGTGATTCTTCTTTGACCTGTGGGTCAGTTAGATGTAACAAGGAGAATAAACTAGTGCTTACGGCAAAGAATTGTTGTGAAGAGGTAAATGGACCATGGTAGAAGTGATGTGCTTAGGGACAGTGCCTGACATCTAAAAATTGTTATGCATCAGATATTGTTTTCACCTCCAAATTTATCTTTGGGTTTCCTCACTCTGCTTTAAGGGGAAATCTAAATTGACTCTTATCTTTGCTACTATAAACCTTGCTTACTCTTTCACACTCCTTGTTACTACCAATGTGAAATAGGAATGCTTCGAGAACCCAGGCTTTCTTATATTGCTAACATGTAATTGGTCTCTTTAATTAACCATACTCTGTGGATAAGAGGAACCACTACCTAGTTTTTGTTACTTTTGCTAGCTTAGCAGCCATGTGCCCTTTAAAATTCTGTGGCCAGAACAGAACAAGAAAGGAACACAGGTGTGTGTTTTGTTATTGTTTGTTTGTTTGTTTAACCTTATTGCTCTTCTGATTGTCTTTTTCAAACAGAAAAGCTTACTTTAGCCACCTTGGAATACATTAGTCACAACCAGTTTCAAGTTAAATGGCTCTCTTCTTCTCAATGAATTTATTTTATACCTAAAAGAATTTTTTTTTTAACTAAATGCTATTTCCAGGGATTATTCCTTTTATCTCAACATTTTAAAACATCAAACAGAACTGAATGTGCCTCTTGCCCAAATTAATATATTCCAAGCTCAGCTTACATAAAAATGTTAAAGCCTCATCTGCACACTAATATGCAAAAAACCATCCTCCATGTTGAATAAAGATGCTAAAGAAATAGCACAGATTTCTCTATCTCTAAATGAGGGAATAGGGTTTCAGGGAAGGAAGTAGACACTGAAAGGCTCTTTCAGATTTTCAAACACTGAACTACTGTTCCTGTTGGTCTAGATACAAGCACCTGACCAGGTGATGACATCTTTTGGACTTTTCATACCTAACAGCCAGCTTCTCACATTTTGATATAGGTTTCTACTCTGTTCCCCAAGGAAGACTTTTAATTTCTAGAATAGACTTTTCAACAAGAGCTTAGTATTAGATTGAACAATTCTGTTGGCATAATTGAGCACAAAAACCTGGCATGTTCCTTCTCAATAGCCAGTGGATACTTTAATGCAGTTTATTCCATTTATAAGAAAGTTTAATAGCATAATGATGAAATCAGCAATAAATCTGTGGTTAAATAAAACAGTTTAATTCTACTGTCATTTTTTCCCTTTGAAGACTTAATCCTCATCAAGATTAATTTATATCCAAAGACCTAATCTACTTCTTGTAAAAATGTCCTCTTTGATGCCTTTTTAAAAAATTAATTAACAATGTTAATTAGTGGAATAACTTTTTTTTTAATTTACAAAGCTAAGGGGCAGATTGTCACCAAGGCATTGGCAGCAAACATACTCTCACTACGCCTATCCTCCTGTCTCTATTATTGTTATTTATTTCAATTTGTAAAAATGTGACTGAGCCAGGAAAAATGCCACCCACTAATAATTAGGCAAAATGAGCTGCCAAAGTGTACTGGGAAAGAAAAGTATCTTCCCAGTGAGCAAGACTTTACTTCATATAATTTTATTTGAAAAATTATCATACACGATATTTTCTTCTGAAGATAACTGGAGATTTTGAAATTTCTCCTGTATTCTTAAACGTAAACACTAAAACTTTGATTTTATTTTATTTCTGCTTCAACAATTTGACAGTTGCAAAAGCAAGAAAACTATAGGCTGTAGTTTGCCATGTTCACTAGGATATATCGGAGAAAAAAATCTTTAAATACTTCAATTAATCATCAGAACATGAAATATGGTCTAAGAGCTCTTGGGGACCCCAAACTCTTTCTAGGTATCCTAGAGGTCAAAACCATTTCCATCATAACAATGACATGTTAATTACGTATAAACTGTTTCCATAATAATGGTAAGATGTAAATTGCCTATAAATGATTTTCATAATAGTGAGATATTAATTATGCTTTGCTTACTCTCATTCTGTTACAAGTAAAGTTTTCCAGAAGCTACATGATGTATCATATCACAGTAGACTGGATGTAGAAGCAGGTGTGAAAATCTAGCCCTCATTTATAAGGGCCAGACACTAGAGACTTACAGAAATGTAAAGTATTATCATTTTCCTAGTTAATTTTTTAGGGAAAATTTCATAAACATGTTAATATGTAATGATTTATTATTTTTAAAATGAATTAATACATATTTTAAAATTTTCAACTAGTTTTTAATGTGGTAAATATCGGTAGACGTGATGGACTCAAAAAAAATTTTTTTTGAAGTCCTCAATAATTTTAAGCATATAAAAAGATCTTGACAGAAGAGTTTGAGAACCCCTAATTAATCCAGTTGCCAAGAAGACTTTTATCGTTCTATCCTGAGAACTGTGCACTTGAATTTTTACCTAACATGCTTACTCATTTTAATGACCTCAACTCCATTTCTAGTTCATACCTTCTTCCCGCCACCACCTCCCCCATACAGATCTAGATTCACTTCTAAATCAATTACCTTGGATCCTGAATTTTAGAGTCCTGAATACCTGCAGCAATTTGGTGACTTGAGAGGCAAAATCCCTTGGTGAGGTATGGGGAGCTAAGTGTCCAGAGAGTGATCTTCAAAGAACTGAGGTTTTGTAATTGGTAACATTTCTCCTCTACCGCCTAAAAGAGTGATCTTCAAAGAACTGAGGTTTTGTAATTGGTAACATTTCTCCTCTACCGCCTATGTCCATGTAAACAAGGCAGCAAGAACTGACCAGAGCTAGGACCTTACCATCTATGGATGGTCTATAATACATTATACTTTGTCTTTTGTTTTTAATCCTTACAATTTGGAGCTATGCAGAATTTACTTATCTCAGGGGTGAGGACACCTAGGTTTGGAAGTGATTTGTTCAAGACAATGCAGCTAATCTGTAGGGTTAGGATTCCCAGCCCAGCTTCATTAGCACACGGCCAGGTGAGCAAAAGGTGCCTTTCAATTCTTTTTGTGATACTTCTTCAGTAGATTTTACATTGAGGGACGTCTGGACCATAAAAGATATTTAATGAATACATTTTTGTATGGAGGCATAAATTTGACCCACCCTAAAGAGTTAAGTTCTGTTTAGCAGTTTTAGGATTCTTTCTCTTTTCTCTCAGATCGTTTCAGCTCTCTGATCAGAATCAGAAATTCTAACTGTTCCTCTGCTTGTAAAAGAATTGTAATCAGAGATCTTTTAGCATGGAGAGTCACTGACTTTTCGAGTGCTGAAAACATTAATGAGTAAAGACACGCCTGTCTCTTCCAGAATGTAAATTGGGGTAAGTCTAAGAGGAACTTAAAAATAAATTGCCACAGGAGTCTGAAGAGCTATTAGAAATAAAGACCAATCTCAAGTAGGATTTTTTGCATAACATGAAATATATGTCTAGAAATAGATCCCCACACCCTCTCCTGCAAAGAAATTCTATCTTACTTTCATTGTCTATTTAGAACAATTTGGTTGGTTAAGTTCTGCTTTAACAATTGGCCTAAAGTACGTGAACAGTTTCATGTCATTAACTTTCATCTCTATTTGCCATTATAACTTGAAATCTTAAAAGGTAATGGTTATTCTTCAAGAAAGTCCTTTGCCTTTCCTACCTCTGAAAGATCACAAGGAAAAGAGTGAATAATTCACACAAATCCAAACTGATAGATTTCAACTGCTATTTACTCATTTTATTTTGAACAGGAAAAGACTTCAATTAAGACCAGTTACATAGTAGCAGATGAGTAACACAGCCATGTTGCTATTAAAGAGTTTAGATTGGTTCAAAGTAAAAATTATTAAGGTGGTATATGAAAATAAGTTAAGAGAAATCTAAATAATTAAGAAAATAGCCTTTAAAAATATTGCTCTGATTTAATATCAATTCCTTTATATTTCCTTATTCAGAAATATTTTATAGCTTTTATAATTATGAAAAATAAGGCAATGAGTATCTGTTTTCTCTGACTTCATCGTTAATTCATTGCATATATTTTATGATGTGCATCACATTTAACCTCCTGTGCACATTTCTCCTCTCCCTCACTACAGTGCAAGCTCAAAAGGTCAGAGAACTTACTGTTCATCTTTACATTCCTCACTAAAAGCAGTAGAGTGCTTTGCATATTGTATATATCCAACAAATATTCATATAATAAATTATTACTCACCACACATGCTAATGTTTCTCTCACAATTTCAATTTTAATTCTATATGGGTTTCTCTAGAAAAACCTAGACTCTAGAACTCCACATTTAATTGAGTCCTGCTTAGATTTTGTTTATTTATTCATATTCTTTAAATGAGTGTTAACATAAAATGCAGGAATCTCCTAAACAATAATGAAAATTGGTATTATTAGGATTGTCTCAGTCAGTTACTTTTGCTGGAATAAAAGTTCTGGTCTTTGATCCTACCCTGGAGATTGCATCTCCTCTGTCATATATATATATATATTTTTTTATTTATTCATTTGACAGAGAGAGATCACAAGCAGGCAGAGAGGCAGGCAGAGAGAGAGGAGGAAGCAGGCTCCCCACTGAGCAGAGAGCCTGATGCGGGGCTCGATCCCAGGACTCTGAGATCATGACCTGAGCCGAAGGCAGCGGCTTAACCCACTGAGCCACCCAGGCGCCCCACCTCTGTCATATTTTTGAAGTTGGTTTAGACTCACAAGAAAGTGAAAGTGAATATGTAATTTCAGACAAATCCAGCAGTCTTTGTTATTTGGACGCAGGTTTCAAGGACAAACACATCTTAACTTTTAGGATGAAATAAAATATAAATAAAACTGGGCAGAAAATAAACACAGTATTCATGTCAGGAAAGACACATTTCCTTTCATGAAAACTAATGAGGGTATGTATTCCATGGATCACTTTTTTTTTAAATGGGAAAACTCCCCACAGCTAATTTGCTGTATGTTGTATATTAGAGACAGTTAAGTCATGAGAGTAAGGTATCCCCACAGTGATGCCAACTTGAGTGAGCCACTAATTTTTATTCTCAGGAAATGTGACTGCTATAAAAGTACTTGTGTTGTCAAGAAGAGTGATAGGATGGTGGCAAAGAAAAGTAGTTTTGCTCATAAGAAGAGAAAGCTGGAGACTAAAGCCTTGTCTGTTTTTTTGTTTTGTTTTGTTTTTTCCCCGACAGAAACCCAGAGCCAAATGACCAGCAGCCTGAGCACCACGATCAAGAGCAAGGTCACAGGAGAATGAGACAGATTTGATTTGAAACCCAGCTGTGCCATTTCAGCCTGGACAAATCAGTTAACCCCTTTCCTCCTTATCTGTAAAATAGTCATAATGATTCCTTCATAGATTGTTGTGAGAATGATAGAAGACCATGTTTTTAAAAAGCATGGTACATAATAAACATTCACAAATGTTAACAAAGGAAAAAACAAACTTGTTCTTTCTACAGAAACATTCTTACAGCAGAGAATGGTATTTCATCATGTCATTTTAGCCTGGTGGAAATATCTGTTAAGAGCCTGCCACTGTCCTTAAAAAGTTCTCTACGCTAAGTAACCTCCTATGTTCTATTACTTTTTTGAAAATGAATTAACTCATCAGATAACAAATATGCACTGTAAAATCATACGTCTGTAGTATGTTTTTCCTTTCAAACAGTATTTATTTATTTATTGAGAGAGAGAAAGAGAGAGGATAGTGAGTGAGAACACAAGAGGAGAGGGTCAGAGAGAGAAGGTGAAGTAGGCTCCTGGCTGAGTAAGGAACCTGACACGGGGCTCAATCCCAGGACACCAGGACTCTGGGATCATGATTTGAGCCCAAGGCAGAGGCTTAACCCACTGAATCACCCAGGTGCCCCATACATCTATAGTCTTGATTTTAAATCAGTTTCTTGTAAAATATATCATATACATTAAAAACACCAGTGCTTTTTTATTCCCTCAGGGAACTGAAAAAAATCAATTTTCAGAAACTAAAAATAAGACAAATTCAGTACCAAAATTTGGTATATTTACCAAAACACAGCAACTTGGGAGCCTGAAACAATTAGCAAATCATACCCACTTCCTTAACAGGAAAAGAAAGAGTGAATTGCTACCTGAGTGTGGAGAGCGGGTAGTATAGAGTTTTGTCTAGAAGCATTATTTATCCTGATGAATACAATTCCTAGCCTGGTTTCCTTTGTGAAGGTTCAGGGTAAGGGCTGGAGCCTGAATTTTACTACTTATCCCTTTTTCCTTGAGTTATAACTAAAAGAGAGTAATCACAGACATTTGACTCAAACAGGGATCAAGACACACATTATTATTAATAAAGGGCTTTGTCAGGGATAGACATACAGTCTTTAATACTTAAGAATCACTGAAATATGTTACCGTCTGATCCTCCTGTTAGTTGGTAAGTATTGCCAAGTGTCTGAAGAGGTTCCTTGGGAGCTAGAGGTCTCAGGGCCAAATGCACTGTGTTCTCATGTTCTCCCACATGAGTATATTTAGAGATGAAATCAGCTTGAAAGGAACAATAAGAACAGTCTTAAGGGAAGATGAAGTCATAGCCCAGCAGTTTTATCTCTTTGCTTTGGTGATGGTGTACGTTATGTGCTCACTATGTGTAAGTGTCTCTGGGCTTTAAAAGGAAATATATATATTTTTAGGATAAGCATAAGCATAAAAAGGAATAGAAAAAGAAAAATTTCTCATATACTCCCCACCTCAATACGATGACACTTTTCTGTGTATCATTTAGTTTTTATAAATCTGTAAAAATACTGAAAAATATTTTATTCTGATTTTTATACTCAAGAATCATATTTTTAATGTTATAATCCTTATAAACATATTTAATGATAGCATAGCATATAATATTTCACTAAATGGATTCAGCATAAGTTATTTAACTAGTCACCCTATGGTTATTTTCAGTTTTTAAACTTGTTTCCAGGTTTCCCTTTGCTAATAAGTAAATAGAAAAAAGAAAATGAGTAGGCAGTATAGAGAATGGGAGAAATTATTTAAAAAAAAGTCTATCTGATAAGGGTCTAGTATCTAGAATATATAAATAACTCTTGCAACTCAACAAGGAAAAGAAAAATAACCCTATTTAAAATGGGCAAAGATATTTCTCCAAAGAAGACGGATAAATGTCCTGTAAGCACATAAAATGTGCATGACATTATCAGCCATTAGGGCAATGCAGATAAAGTCAGAGATACCACTTCACATCCACTCTGATAGCTAGAATAAAAAAGATAATAGCGAGTGTTGACAAGGGTATAGAGAATCAGAACTTTCATACATTGCTGGTAGGAATGTAAAATGATGCAGCAACTTTGTAACAGTTCCTCAAAAAGTTAGAGTTACCATATAACCCCATAATTCCACTCTTAAGTACATGCTTCAAAGTAATGAAAACATATGTAAATGCAAACACTTATACATAAATGTTCACAGCAGCATTAATCATAGTAGTGCAAAAGTGGAGACAACCCAAAAGTTTATCAGCTGGTGAAAGGAAAACAAAATGAGATATACTCATATAATGGGATATTTTTGGCCATACAAAGAATGAAGTTCTGATACACACTATAACATGGATAAACCTTGAAAACATTATACCTAGTGAAAAGTCAGATATAAAAGGGCACATATTGGGTTCCATTTATATGAAATGCTTACTACAGGCAAATCCTTAGAAACAGAAGTAAGGTAGGAGCTGCCAGGAGATAGTGGGGGAGGAACTTTTAATGAATGTGGAATATCTTTTCAGGCTGATGAAAATGTTCTGGAATTACATATGATGATGGCTGCATAACTTCGTGAATTTACTAAAAATCACAAAATTGTTCAATTTAAAAAGATGAAGTTTATGGTATGTGAATTTTATCTCAATTGAAAAACAGCAACAATAAAAACCCTGCTAAGCCATAGTCCAGAAACAGATGAGTTGGATAAATGACAATTACATGACAAGACTTTTATTCTTTCCCCCTAGGAAAGGAATTTTGAAAGAGAGCTGGAAAATAGGATTTATAAAAAAAAAACTAATAAATTAGGTAATCTCTAACTAGGTAAGATATAATCATAATATCTAGAAAAATATAAACTATCTGAAATGACCCAAGAGGAGGTAGACGTGTTTGCACTGATTATTGTATAGGCAATGCAAAAGGTTTTTGGAGATAACAATAAAAAGTCACTAGGCCCAGATTATTTTATACCTGAATTCAATCTAACTTTCAAAGGACACGTAACTCTTTTGTTATTAACTATTTCAGACCACATTTTTAAAGACTGGTTCATGTGTGCATGCAAAATAGACACAATTTGTTTTTCAAAGACAACCTATACTCAGCACTAGTAAGAATAATTTTTTAAAAAGACATGAATAGAGATATGACCATCATAACATAGTAGCAAATTAGATTCAGCAATGCATTAAATATTAATAAACCATGACCAAGTGATTTTATTTTATTTTATTGTTTTGGTTTTCAAGGTTCAAAGATAGTTTAACATTAGGAAATCTATTAGTATAAATCATAACCTTAGCAGATTAAAGAAAAAAAAAACCATGTAATTATATTAATTGATGTTTTTCTTTTTGGTATTGCTGGCATATTTGGAGGGTATATTTTAGAGTCAATTCTCACTCCAGTCTGCACATAGCTTCTAGAGTACTCAGCAAATTTTCCAGTCCATAAACTTGCAGAGAGAAGAGCAAGGAAAGGAAGAGTGTGGAGAATCTTTTATAGTTTCTCTAGAAAATCAGGTTGCTAAGGCCAGTTAAATCAAGTTCAGACCGGTTCAAATCAAGCTCATTAACTAGTTCTGAATCATTATATGATATATGATGATTAAGCTTGCTCTAATGACTAATGGAATAGATTTTGTGTCTTATTAAAATGCAAATTATCTTGGCAGGGGTATTATATTCAGGTTCATTTGCCAATTACAACAGAAGAGACTGTTAGGGAAGTGGAGAGGAAGAAAAATATATTGGATACTCAAGATGGGGAGACAAGTGTACCATCAAGAAAGCAAAAGTACTTCAGGAGGAAGCAAATAATACATTATGTGTTAATAAAAAATACATATATTTAAAAAAGCAACAAACCCTTTGGATGAATAGCATCAGAAGGTATGGTATGAAAGAGGTCAGACTCTGACCTCAATGAGAAAGGGAAGGGTAGATTCAGAGGATGGGCAGACAGGAGAGATTAGCATTCAAGAAATGCCTTCCATGGTCCTGGCTTTTGACAGGCATTTTAATAATAGCAAGCACCATGATTGTTCACAATTTATAAATGAGGAGACTGAATTTCAGAGAAGTTATCATGTACAAGGTGATCCAGCTCTTAAAATGCTAAGCCAAATTTTAATTCCAAATTTGTCTCTAAAGTCAGTACTGTTTCCATTGAAATAATTAAGGGAAAGGATAGTCAATGAAATAATTTTCCTCAATAATGAGAATATGAGATGTGTATTACATAAGTGTATTGTACAAAGCATACAAATATTTCCCAACTAATTTACTAAATACTTTTTATCAAACAAAAAGAAGAAAAATAGCTAGTAGGGATTATTTTATTCTCTGATATATGTTTCATTAAGCATTGAAACCAGGTCAACCATCTGTCTCTCTTTGATAGCCAAGGTTTTACAAAATTAATTTCTGGATATATATTCTCTCTCTCTCTCTCTTTCTCTTCGAATTTTATGTTATATAGAGGACACAGATGTATCCTCTCTAATATGTCATTTAATAAATCATGATTTTAATATTTATCTGGCCAATAAAAGTTAAATGGTTTGCATTTAAAAAAAATTATAAAGATTCCTTCTTCAGGAACGCCAACATGGAAGTCCTTGAGTTGATTACTTACAGGAGAGTTTCCAGGTTGGGTTTGTAGTCTACTTTAAAGCAGAATGAAAAATAAACTAGTGAGTTTTTCTTAGTTAGAATTGCTTAGCTTAAGTGTCTCGATAGTTTACTTTTCTCATATATTTAGTTAGCACTATATATTGATCAGAAAATAAAATATAGAATATTTAATATGTAACATACATAATATATATTTCTCTTTTTCTTGTTCTTCAGGTCTTTATCTAGAAAGTAGTTAAGCCCTTTATCTGTGGAAACTTTCAAGCTTTTTCCCCCACTTTATTTTTTTCATTAACTGCATTTTTTGGACAATTAAAACTTTGGATAATATAAGTGGTGTCTCAGTCTGTAGATGATGGGACTCAAATCTCAGGGCTGTAAGATGGGCAATAGAGCTTACTTAAAAAATTTAGATAATGTCAAACTTGTCAATTTTCTTTCTCTTTTTTTTTTATTATTGTTTCTGGATTTTGAGTTAGTGTTAGAAAACTTCTCCACTCCTAGTATATAAAGAAATTCTTCTGGTCTTACACTTGTCTTCTCCCCAAAATTGTATAATTTCTTTTTTCCATTAAGATATTTGACCTATTTGGAGTTTACCTTTGTGGACTCAGTTTTTATTTTTCCATATTTAGAAAGTGCAGTCAGTTCTATTGTAGCATTTGTTTTGAAGACACAAGTTGTTCCAATGTAATTGGTATATTAGGGAGCAGTGTGAACAGTGTAAACATCATATTTATTGTTAATATTAATTAATGAACAATTCTGACTGTGGGAAATACTAAATGCACACAGAAAATTATTCAGCTGATTGGAGCTACACTATTAAGGAGAACACAATAAGCATGCACACACACACACACACACACACACACACCCCTCAATTATCTACCAACTACCTCAGTTCAACACAAGTTTTATCCTATAAGGTTGTGTTTTGCTATTACTTCACACATTTGTAAACCTCCTACGTTAAAAAAAGAAAAACAAAAAACAATGACAAAAAAATCCCCACTCATTCCATATCCCAAACATGTCTAAGCATCCTGGATCCAAAATGCCAACCAGTGTGTAGAAGAGGAAAAATAATAAAATGTGAAATAGTAAAGATTTTCAAAGAAATGAGAAAGTACATGATTCCCTTCAAGCAGAAGGTATGAAGGAATTGACATTGCAGACAATCAGAGACTGCACAAATATAAAACATACATCTATGGCTGGAACAACCTCAAGTGCTGTGAGGTCAATAAGAAAAACACTTTATTTTATTTTTTAAAAGATTTTATTTATTTATTTGACAGACAGAGATCACAAGTAGGCAGAGAGGCAGGCAGAGAGAGGAGGAAGGGAAGCAGGCTCCCCGCTGAGCAGAGAGCCGGATGTGGGGCTCGATCCCAGGACCCTGGGATCATTACCTGAGCCGAAGGCAGAAGCTTTTACCCACTGAGCCACCCAGGCACCCCAAGAACAACACTTTAAAGAAAGGGAAACAATGGAAAGACAATGGAATATGGATTGAAGACTAAACTATGCTGTCAACAACTTTTCTCACAATGAAAGAGGAAAGAATAATCTATATATAAGGCCTTAAAAAGACATCGCCAAATCTTGCAGAATTGACTTCTTCTTTGGAACTAATGGTTTGGTGATTTGAAACATTGCTACAGTTTCAAAGTCTTCAGCTGTCTGGCAAAGACAAGAGTACAAAAAAGAAAGCCACAAAAGAATTTTCAATAATAAAACAGATATTAATTGAAGTAAGCTATATAATGTGTCACATTGCAGTTTTGATGAAACAAGTCCCTATTAAAAATGCGTGCCCGTCTCAAAGGGAGCAAAACAGGCTATTTAAGTATTTAAGGTTGTGAAACTGTGACAATTCTCTTTCTACTACTTCATAGTGAGTTACAGGCTGCACCCCTTCCTAAGTGTCCTTCTGCAAGTGAACTTCAGGTCATTTTCAAGGTTGAGTTCCATTTTTACTCTAGTATTTATATATTTCTTAACCATTAAGCATGTATAAAATTGTGCTATGCTTTTAAAAATTAAATTCCTGTCTTTTTATGTCACTGATGGCATTTTTCAAAAGATTATTAACTAATTTATTTATTTGAGAGAGAGGAAGAGCACGAGCAGGGGGAGGGCCAGAGGGAGAGTGACAAGCAGACTACCACTGAGAAAGGAGCCCAACTGGGGCTCCATCCCAGGACCCCGGGATCATGACACCAGCTGAAGGCAGACGCTCAACTGACAGAGCCACCCAAGTGCACCCGCAGATTCAATTTTGTTCCATGGTCAATCTGACTACCCATATGCCAATGCCATATTATTTTAATTTTTGAGGCTTGATAATTTAATATCTAGTTTTTGAGGTTTGATAATTTAATATCTTCATCTTTCTGCCCACCTGCCCAGCCATAGTTCCTATATTTTAGGTTATTCCTGTCCTATTTTTCTTGCTTGTTTTGTCTTGTCTTTTCTTTTCTATTCTTTTAAGATTTTATTTATTTATTTGAGAGAGAGAGTGAGCATGAGTTGGGGGGAGGGGCAGAAGGAGAGGGAGAAGCAGACTCCCTCCTGAGCAAGGAGCCTGACATGGGGCTCAATCCCAGGACCCCGAGATCATGACCTGAACTAAAGGCAGATGCTTTTTTAAAATTATGTTATGTTAGTCACCATACAGTACATCATTCGTTTTTGGTGTAATGTTCCATGATTCATTGTTTGTGTATAACACCCAGTGCTCCATGCAATACGTTAAAGACAGACCCTTAACAGACTGAGCCAACCAGGCACTCCGCTTGCTTATTTTTTCATATGGATTTTTGAATCAATTTCATGAACTCTAGGAAGAAAAATGTTGATAATGTAAAGGAATCACATTGAATTTAAAAATCAACACAGACGGAACTGATACTGAATTTTCCACTTCATGAAAAATCTCTAGAAAATGCCTTCTGTTCACTCAAGTCTGCATTTTTCTATTTTGGAAGTTTTTTTTTATAATTTTCTCTTATAGAGGTTTTTATATTTCTTAAGTATATTTCTATTATTTTATATTTTTTGTTGCTATTCTAAATGCTATTCTTTCCATTATGTCATTTAAATGGTTGTTGTTTTAATAAAGTCAATTTATTTCTGTGGTATTACTTATATATTCTGTTACCTTACCAAGTTATCTTACTGTTTGTGGTTGTCTTTCCATTGATTTTCTTGGGATTTTCAGGTATACATCATAACATTATGTAATTTTTATGTTATTAAGCAAGAGAAAGCACTGAGAGAATTTTCCAATTCTCACACTCTAAATACCTTTTCTTCCTTAATGGAATTAAAACTAATTCCATTAGTGAAATAGTAGTGGTGTTGTTTATCCTAGTCTCATTCTTGCCTTTTAAAGGAATGGTCCTAGTATTTTCCCATTGTATGAGTTTGTGGCTTTTGAGCTGTGATAGCTTCAGCAAGTTTCTACCTAGTACCATTTTAATGAGGGCTTTCTTTCTTTCTTTTTTTTTTATAAGAATGTTTGTACAGCTTTATTCATGAGAGCCAAACTGAGAATAAACAAATGTTATTTTTTTTAGTTTTGTGTTTTTAAAATTTATTTTAATTAATTTATTAATTTTTATTTTTTTTAATTTTTAAATCATTTTTTAAAAAATTTTATTTTTATTTCCAGCATAACAGTATTCCTTGTTTTTGCACCACACCCAGTGATCCATGCAATCCGTGCCTTCTCCAATAACTTCATGATTAATGAATGTGATTAAATCCAGAAGAACATGTCAATTTTTATTTTGCCTTGGTCTCTGCATCCTAGATTTCATATTAATAGAGATGATATTGGCTTTTTACTTGCAAATTCTCTACAGACAGGTACCAGATTATTATAAATTAAAGTAAGATCATAGATTAATAAAAATTTCAAAGGGATAATTAGGGGATGATTTACTGGAGGCTGGTACCCTGTTTCATTGTGTTTGCCTATAGTGCTTAGTGGCAGACATATGGTACTTGCTAAATATTTGTGTAAAGAAAGAGATGAATTTTGAGGCAAATTTGAAAACAATACAACTGCAGTTGCATTGCACAGTGGTGTAGTGAATAGTGTAGCATAGTGTTTAGTACATAGCTTTTGGTGGCAGACTTTGTGGGTTTAATTCCTGACTATATCACTTACTAAGTCTGTGATTATGGCCGAATTCTATACATTCTGAGCCTTAGCTTTTTCATCCTTAAATATGAGATGATAGAACTTACTTCATAGGCTATTGGTAGGTTTAAATCAGTTTATATTTATGAGAAGTCAAAATATTTCCTAGCATATAATAAGAACTTTATAAACATTAGTGTTTTTATTGGATGGCAAGTTCTGCCAGTTTTATGGCTAAATGCTTTTCTTTGTGATCACTTTTTAGGGTGACAAGTCTAGAAAATACAGGTGATTTGTTTTCTTAAGAAGAAATTAGAATGTTTTTCTTTAGGATATTTTTCTTATACTTAAGGTTTCTTATTATAATATTCTCAGTTTTTATTATATCAGAGAATGTGTCCTAGGAATTTCAGTTGAATAAGCCACATATTTAAGTTTCCTTAGATATCATTTCTGATAAAGAAGTCTGTGATTAATGGTCATATATAAAATGTGGTGCATAAAACAAAATGAAAAACTAAATCTCAAATAGAATTAAATTTCAATATATTTACAAATTATTTAAAACATTTAATAACACTATATTGAAATGTTGTTTTATTGTGCTATTAAGATAAAATAGATAGTTCCTAAGGACAAAATATTTTCTTAAGTGATACATTTTCTGAAAAACAATTCTCACAATTTTTTTTTTTTTTTTTTTTTTTTTTTTACAGCTTTATAAACATATATTTTTATCCCCACGGGTACAGGTCTGCGAATCGCCAGGTTTACACACTTCACAACACTCACCATAGCACATACCCTCCCCGATATCCATAACCCCACCCCCTCTCCCAACCCCCTCCCCCCATCAACCCTCAGTTTGTTTTGTGAGATTAAGAGTCACTTATGGTTTGTCTCCCTCCCAATCCCATCTTGTTTCATTTACTCTTCTCCTACCCCCTCGACCCCCCATGTTGCATCTCCTCTCCCTCATATCAGGGAGATCATATGATAGTTGTCTTTCTCCGATTGACTTATTTCGCTAAGCATGATACCCTCTAGTTCCATCCACGTCGTCGCAAATGGCAAGATTTCATTTCTTTTGATGGCTGCATAGTATTCCATTGTGTATATATACCACATCTTCTTTATCCATTCGTCTGTAGATGGACATCTAGGTTCTTTCCATAGTTTGGCTATTGTAGACATTGCTGCTATAAACATTCGGGTGCACGTGCCCCTTCGGATCACTATGTTTGTATCTTTAGGGTAAATACCCAGCAGTGCAATTGCTGGGTCATAGGGTAGTTCTATTTTCAACATTTTGAGGAACCTCCATGCTGTTTTCCAGAGTGGTTGCACCAGCTTGCATTCCCACCAACAGTGTAGGAGGGTTCCCCTTTCTCCGCATCCTCGCCAGCATCTGTCATTTCCTGACTTGTTAATTTTAGCCATTCTGACTGGTGTGAGGTGATATCTCATGGTGGTTTTGATTTGTATTTCCCTGATGCCGAGTGATATGGAGCACTTTTTCATGTGTCTGTTGGCCATCTGGATGTCTTCTTTGCAGAAATGTCTGTTCATGTCCTCTGCCCATTTCTTCATTGGATTATTTGTTCTTTGGGTGTTGAGTTTGCTAAGTTCTTTATAGATTTTGGACACTAGCCCTTTATCTGATATGTCATTTGCAAATATCTTCTCCCATTCTGTCAGTTGTCTTTTGGTTTTGTTCACTGTTTCCTTTGCTGTGCAAAAGCTTTTGATCTTGATAAAATCCCAAAAGTTCATTTTTGCCCTTGCTTCCCTTGCCTTTGGTGATGTTCCTAGGAAGATGTTGCTGCGGCTGATGTCGAAGAGGTTGCTGCCTGTGTTCTCCTCGAGGATTTTGATGGATTCCTTTCTCACGTTGAGATCCTTCATCCATTTTGAGTCTATTTTCGTGTGTGGTGTAAGGAAATGATCCAATTTCATTTTTCTGCATGTGGCTGTCCAATTTTCCCAACACCATTTATTGAAGAGGCTGTCTTTGTTCCATTGGACATTCTTTCCTGCTTTGTCGAAGATGAATTGACCATAGAGTTGAGGGTCCATTTCTGGGCTCTCTATTCTGTTCCATTGATCTATGTGTCTGTTTTTGTGCCAGTACCATGCTGTCTTGATGATGACAGCTTTGTAATAGAGCTTGAAGTCCGGAATTGTGATGCCACCAACTTTGGCTTTCTTTTTCAATATTCCTTTGGCTATTCGAGGTCTTTTCTGGTTCCATATAAATTTTAGGATTATTTGTTCCATTTCTTTGAAAAAAATGGATGGTATTTTGATAGGAATTGCATTAAATGTGTAGATTGCTTTAGGTAGCATAGACATTTTCACAATATTTATTCTTCCAATCCAGGAGCATGGAACATTTTTCCATTTCTTTGTGTCTTCCTCAATTTCTTTCATGAGTACTTTATAGTTTTCTGAGTATAGATTCTTAGTCTCTTTGGTTAGGTTTATTCCTAGGTATCTTATAGTTTTGGGTGCAATTGTAAATGGGATGGACTCCTTAATTTCTCTTTCTTCTGTCTTGTTGTTGGTGTAGAGAAATGCAACTGATTTCTGTGCATTGATTTTATATCCTGACACTTTACTGAATTCCTGTACAAGTTCTAGCAGTTTTGGAGTGGAGTCTTTTGGGTTTTCCACATAGAGTATCATATCATCTGCGAAGAGTGATAGTTTGACTTCTTCTTTGCCGATTTGGATGCCTTTAATTTCCTTTTGTTGTCTGATTGCTGAGGCTAGGACTTCTAGTACTATGTTGAATAGCAGTGGTGATAACGGACATCCCTGCCGTGTTCCTGACCTTAGTGGAAAAGCTTTCAGTTTTTCTCCATTGAGAATGATATTTGCGGTGGGTTTTTCATAGATGGCTTTGATAATATTGAGGTATGTGCCGTCTATCCCTACACTTTGAAGAGTTTTGATCAGGAAGGGATGCTGTACTTTGTCAAATGCTTTTTCAGCATCTATGGAGAGTATCATATGGTTCTTGTTCTTTCTTTTATTAATGTGTTGTATCACATTGATTGATTTGCGGATGTTGAACCAGCCTTGCAGCCCTGGAATAAATCCCACTTGGTCGTGGTGAATAATCCTTTTAACGTACTGTTGAATCCTATTGGCTAGTATTTTGGCGAGAATTTTTGCATCTGTGTTCATCAAGGATATTGGTCTGTAGTTCTCTTTTTTGTTGGGATCCTTGTCTGGTTTTGGGATCAAGGTGATGCTGGCCTCATAAAATGAGTTTGGAAGTTTTCCTTCTATTGCTATTTTTTGGAACAGTTTCAGGAGAATAGGAATTAGTTCTTCTTTAAATGTTTGGTAGAATTCCCCCGGGAAGCCGTCTGGCCCTGGGCTTTTGTTTGTTTGGAGATTTTTGATGACTGTTTCAATCTCCTTACTGGTTATGGGTCTGTTCAGGCTTTCTATTTCTTCCTGGTTCAGTTGTGGTAGTTTATATGTCTCTAGGAATGCATCCATTTCTTCCAGATTGTCCAATTTGTTGGCATAGAGTTGCTCATAGTATGTTCTTATAATTGTCTGTATTTCTTTGGTGTTCGTTGTGATCTCTCCTCTTTCATTCATGATTTTATTTATTTGGGTCCTCTCTCTTTTCTTTTTGATAAGTCTGGCCAGGGGTTTATCAATCTTATTAATTCTTTCAAAGAACCAGCTCCTAGTTTCGTTGATTTGTTCTATTGTTTTTTTGGTTTCTATTTCATTGATTTCTGCTCTGATCTTTATGATTTCTCTTCTCCTGCTGGGTTTAGGGTTTCTTTCTTGTTCTTTCTCCAGCTCCTTTAGGTGTAGGGTTAGGTTGTGTACCTGAGACCTTTCTTGTTTCTTGAGAAAGGCTTGTACCGCTATATATTTTCCTCTCAGGACTGCCTTTGTTGTGTCCCACAGATTCTGAACTGTTGTGTTTTCATTATCATTTGTTTCCATAATTTTTTTCAATTCTTCTTTGATTTCCTGGTTGACCCATTCATTCTTTAGAAGGATGCTGTTTAGTCTCCATGTATTTGGGTTCTTTCCAAATTTCCTCTTGTTATTGAGTTCTAGCTTTAGAGCATTGTGGTCTGAAAATATGCAGGGAATGATCCCAATCTTTTGATACCGGTTGAGACTTGATTTAGGACCAAGAATGTGATCTATTCTGGAGAACGTTCCATGTGCACTAGAGAAGAATGTGTATTCTGTTGCTTTGGGATGAAATGTTCTGAATATATCTGTGATGTCCATCTGGTCCAGTGTGTCATTTAAGGCCTTGATTTCCTTGTTGATCTTTTGCTTGGATGATCTGTCCATTTCAGTGAGGGGAGTGTTAAAATCCCCTACTATGATTGTATTCTTGTCGATGTGTTTCTTTGATTTTGTTATTAATTGGTTTATATAGTTGGCTGCTCCCACGTTAGGGGCATAGATATTTAAAATTGTTAGATCTTCTTGTTGGACAGTTCCTTTGAGTATGATATAGTGTCCTTCCTCATCTCTTATTATAATCTTTGGCTTAAAATCTAATTGATCTGATATAAGGATTGCCACTCCTGCTTTCTTCTGATGTCCATTAGCATGGTAAATTCTTTTCCACCCCCTCACTTTAAACCTGGAGGTGTCTTCGGGTGTAAGATGAGTTTCTTGTAGGCAACATATAGATGGTTTTTGTTTTTTTATCCATTCTGATACCCTGTGTCTTTTGATTGGGGCATTTAGCCCATTAACATTCAGGGTAAGTATTGAGAGATATGAATTTAGTGCCATTGTATTGCCTGTAAGGTGACTGTTATTGTATATTGTCTCTGTTTCTTTCTGATCTACTACTTTGAGGGTCTCTCTTTGCTTAGAGGACCCCTTTCAATATTTCCTGTAGAGCTGGTTTGGTATTTGCAAATTCTTTCAGTTTTTGTTTGTCCTGGAAGCTTTTAATCTCTCCGTCTATTTTCAATGATAGCTTAGCTGGATATAGTATTCTTGGCTGCATGTTTTTCTCATTTAGTACTCTGAATATATCATGCCAGCTCTTTCTGGCCTGCCAGGTCTCTGTGGATAAGTCTGCTGCCAATCTAATATTTTTACCATTGTACGTTACAGACTTCTTTTCCCGGGCTGCTTTCAGGATCTTTTCTTTGTCACTAAGACTTGTCAATTTTACTATTAGGTGACGGGGTGTGGACCTATTCTTATTGATCTTGAGGGGGGTTCTCTGAACCTCCTGGATTTTGATGCTTGTTCCCTTTGCCATATTGGGGAAATTCTCTCCAATAATTCTCTCCAATATACCTTCTGCTCCCCTCTCTGTTTCCTCTTCTTCTGGAATCCCAATTATTCTAATGTTGTTTCGTCTTATGGTGTCACTTATCTCTCAAATTCTCCCCTCGTGGTCCAGTAGCTGTTTGTCCCTCTTTTGCTCAGCTTCTTTATTCTCTGTCATTTGGTCTTCTATATCGCTAATTCTTTCTTCTGCCTCATTTATCCTAGCAGTGAGAGCCTCCATTTTTGATTGCACCTCATTAATAGCTTTTTTGATTTCAACTTGGTTAGATTTTAGTTCTTTTATTTCTCCAGAAAGGGCTTTTATATCTCCCGAGAGGGTTGCTTTAATATCTTCCATGCCTTTTTCAAGCCCGGCTAGAACCTTGAGAATCATCATTCTGAACTCTATATCTGACATATTACCAATGTCTGTATTGATTAGGTCCCTAGCCTTTGGTATTGCCTCTTGTTCTTTTTTTTGTTGTGAAGTTTTCCGCCTTGTCATTTTGTCCAGATAAGAGTTTATGAAGGAGCAAGTAAAATACTAAAAGGGTGGCAACAACCCCAGGAAAATATGCTTTAGCTAAATCAGAAGAGATCCTGAATTGTGAGGGGGGAGAAAGGGGATAAAAAGGGGTTCAGAAAGAAAGAAAAAAAAAACTATTAAAAAAAAGAAAGCCGATAAAAAAAAATATATAAAAAGAGGAAAAAAATATATATATATTAGATAAACTATTTAAAAAACGTTAAAAAAAAAGAAAACGGTAAAAGTTAAAAAAAATTTAGCAGAAGAAGAGAAAAAGAAAAAAAATTGAAAAAGAAAAAAAAATTAAATTAACTGCAAGGCTAAAAAATCATGGGGAGAAAGCCATGAGTTCCGTGCTTTGCTTTCTTCTCCTCTGGAATTCCGCCGTTCTCCTCGGTAGGGGAACTTGGTCCTGGCTGGGTTTCCCGTTGATCTTCTGGGGGAGGGGCCCGTTGTAGTGATTCTCAAGCGTCTTTGCCCCAGGCGGAGTTGCACCGCCCTTACCCGGGGCCGCGCTGAGTCATCCGCTCGGGTTCGCTTTCGGGAGCTTTTGTTCCCTGAGCGCTTTCCGTAGAGTCCGGAGGACGGGAATAAAGATGGCGGCCTCCCGGTCTCCGGCCCGGAGGAGCCGAGAGCCCGGGGCCCCACTCCTCAGTGCGCCCTCAGAGAACAGTGCCAAATGACTCTCATTACCCTGGCCTCCGGCCGCGCTCCGAGCTGACCGAGCCTGCGACCGGTTCAAGGCAACCCCGAGCTGAGAGTCACTCCTCGGCTCTGTCTCTGCAGCCGGCTTCCCCGTTCTAATACCGGTAAGCTCTGGGACACTCAGACACCCCCGATCCTTCTGCGACCCTGCGGGAGCTGAGGCCGCGCTGACCCCGCCTGGGCTTCACCCCAGTTAAGCCTCTGGAGCGATGTCCCTCAGCGGAACAGACTTTTAAAAGTCCTGATTTTGCTCCGTTGCTCCGCCGCTCGCCGGGAGCCGGCCCCTCCCCCCGCGGTCTATCTTCCCGTCGCTTTGGATTCACTTCTCCGCCAGTCCTACCTTGCAGAAAGTGGTTGATTTTCTGTTTCTGGAATTGCTGTTCTTCTTCTCTTCAATCTCCCGTTGGATTTGTAGGTGTTTGCAATCTTTAGATAAGCTATTTAGCTGATCTCCCGCTACCCGAAGTAGTCTCAGCCTGCTACTTCTCCGCCATCTTGACTCCGGAGCCAATTCTCACAATTTTTTGTTTAACTTTTCTTCACATGCTATAGTATAGATCTACATCTAGAGAAGGGACATTATGGTAAGAAAAAAGTGGGGTCATATTATGTCTTTGGGCTTTATTATCTTTTCCTAAAAGTAGAAATTTATATTAGGTAATATCATATCCCATCCAATTCTAAAATTTCATGAATTTCTTTTGAAGGAAATCTTTACCTTTAAAGTAAATGGATACAGAAAAGGAATGAAATTTATTGATCATTTTAAGGTAAGCTATAAAAGTAAATAATGTGATTGATATAAAATGTTCTTTTGAATACACCCATAACTATGAAAATGTTTTTATTAGGTATTAAGATTTAGATTATATGGAAACTTTACATCTGCTTTCTGCCTTAAGTTTTGATAATTACATTTTGCTATTAAAATACTTTATGGAGGGGGGGATGCCTGGGTGGCACAGCTGGTTAAGCTGTATACTCTTTTTGCTCAGGTCATGATCTGAGTGTTGTGGGATCAAGCCCCATGTGGGGCTCCATGTTCAGTGCAGAGTCTTCTTGAGATTCTCTGTCCCTCTATTTCTGCCCCTCCCACTCATGGTTATGTGGGTGCACACTCATGCACATGCTCTCTCTTTCAAATAAATAAATAAGTCTTTTTTTTTTTAAAAAAAAGGTACTTTGAGTAAAAGCCTGCTTTCATTACAATGACATATTTGGTAGCAACTGATGGTGTGACTCCCATTCTAGAAAAATGTAAATGATTCATTATAACCTGTCAAGAATCAAGATAGCAACTTCAGCAGACTATTTCTTATTCTTAAGAAATTTAAGGATTTGAAATTTTGCCCTACTTATAGGCTAACAATTTAGTCTCATGGATGCTATCAGAAACACAAGACTCTTAGATTAGAGAGAAATAATAATTTATTAATCACAGCAATAGTGATAGACAGAATATCAGCATTTTTGTATAGGTTTTTTGAGCATCTATTCCCCCAGTACTATGTAAATAGAACTAGGTAATATCTGTTTACATTGTAGGCTGTTTTATAGGAGAGAAACGCTGAACTTAAAGAAATCACAATCTTTTATAATGGACATTAGGTTACTTACCTTTTGCAGGAGAGACATTATTTCTATTTACCAAAGTTTTTCACTACCAATACTCCTGAAAAGATGATCTAGAACAATAGATATTCAGTGCCTCTGCTCATAAGAAGTGTAAAAATATGCAAGACCCTTAGAGAATTCTCTCTCAATACCCCTTGATAATAACTTTTACATACTCTGATTAGTTTTCAAATAACTCTTACATGTTTCGATGAAGGCATGGCATGTCAAAGCTTGAAATTTTGAGCTCAGTCAAAACATCTTCAAAGTCATCAGTTTGGAATAATCAGAATTATAGAGTTTCTATATTGGGCTAGACAATGATGTGTGTAAATGGCATGGCTAATTATAAAGTGACATATCTTCATTAATATTTGGCAGCAACTGGATTCTGATAATATTATATGCATCATTATAATTCTTTTCTGTCCCATTGTCATTCTTTTCAATCTAGGGAAATTATTCTGATACTGTCTAAAAGTCAATCCTGGAATCATGTGAGTAGTAGAATGACAACTTGACAAGTCAGCAAACAACTAAGGGAAACATACATAAGAAGATGAAATAGATGATGCTTTAGAATGGGGCTCCCAGAAGATATTTGCAAATGACATATCAGATAAAGGGCTAGTGTCCAAAATCTATAAAGAATTTAGCAAACTCAACACCCAAAGAACAAATAATCCAATCAAGAAATGGGCAGAGGACATGAACAGACATTTCTGCAAAGAAGACATCCAGATGGCCAACAGACACATGAAAAAGTGCTCAACATCACTCGGCATCAGGGAAATACAAATCAAAACCACCATGAGATATCACCTCACACCAGTCAGAATGGCTAAAATTAACAAGTCAGGAAATGACAGATGTTGGCGAGGATGCGGAGAAAGGGGAACCCTCCTACACTGTTGGTGGGAATGCAAGCTGGTGCAACCACTCTGGAAAACAGCATGGAGATTCCTCAAAATGTTGAAAATAGAGCTACCCTATGACCCAGCAATTGCACTGCTGGGTATTTACCCTAAGGATACAAACGTAGTGATCCGAAGGGGCACGTGCACCCGAATGTTTATAGCAGCAATGTCTACAATAGCCAAACTATGGAAAGAACCTAGATGTCCATCAACAGACAAATGGATAAAGAAGATGTGGTATATATACACAATGGAATACTATGCAGCCATCAAAAGAAATGAAATCTTGCCATTTGCGACAACGTGGATGGAACTAGAGGGTATCATGCTTAGCGAAATAAGTCAATCAGAGAAAGACAACTATCATATGATCTCCCTGATATGAGGGAGAGGAGATGCAACATGTGGGGTTAAGGGGGTAGGAGAAGAGTAAATGAAACAAGATGGGATCGGGAGGGAGACAAACCATAAGTGACTCTTAATCTCACAAAACAAACTGAGGGTTGATGGGGGGAGGGGTGTTGGGGGGGGGGGTGGGATTATGGACATTGGGGAGGGTATGTGCTATGGTGAGTGCTGTGAAGTGTGTAAACCTGGCGATTCACAGACCTGTACCCCTGGGGATAAAAATATATTATATTATAGCCAAATATAGTTTGGCTATTGTGGACATTGCTGCTATAAACATTCAGGTGCACGTGCCCCTTCGGATCACTACCTTTGTATCTTTAGGGTAAATACCCAGTAGTGCAATTGCTGGGTCACAGGGTAGCTCTATTTTCAACTTTTTGAGGAACCTCCATGCTGTTTTCCAGAGTGGTTGCACCAGCTTGCATTCCCACCAACAGTGTAGGAGGGCTCCCCTTTCTCCACATCCTCGCCAGCATCTGTCATTTCCTGACTTGTTCATTTTAGCCATTCTGACTGGTGTGAGGTGGTATCTCATTGCAGTTTTGATATGTATTTCCCTGATGCAGGCTTCTCAGGTGATTTTAATGTGTGAGCCAGAATTAAGAAATACTAGTTCTTATAATTTGGATAAGTTGTGCAGGTGGGAACAAATAAAAGGAAACTTGGATTTTTTTCTTAAACAGAAGAGTTCTATATGAGGTAGACCTTTTAGAAAGATTATTTTCATGGTGGTATAAAAAAATGGATTGAAATGAGGGGGCTAAGGAGTGTGAAAACCACCTGTAATGGTGCAGTTGGGAGCTGTTCTACTGAAATACTGACAGTAAAAATGTAAAGAGAAATTTTGAAAGAAGAAATATTTAGAATGAAGAATTATCAGCTCTTTGAGATGAACTCTTTGAGTAAGGAGTGTGTTCAATAATGTTAAGAGTCAGTAGAGAGGTCAAGGTTGGATTGAATTATTAGGAAGTCATGGAGATTTCTGAGAGTATTATTTCAGTAAAGGGGTAGGAACACAATTTAAATTTGCAAGGGATTGTAGAGAAAATTAATATTGAAAAACTATAGAATTAATGATGAACAAAATATTGTTCATTTAAAATCCTTAACCAAGAAGACAAGAAAGAAATAACATGCTTTCTAGAAAGGAGAAAGAGTCTAGTGAAGGTAATTGTCTTAAAGAAGAATGAGATCTATATATAAGGTAAGTCAGAGACTGAAAGTAGAAAGCAAAACAAAATAAACCTTTATTTTTTTTTTTGTACAGACTATGGGAAAAATTCAACAAATTTTACTTGACTGATGGGAATATTTGTCCAAAGTGCTATAGGTTTAAAAAATAAAACCTTGAGAACACTTTTAGGTTTTGTCAAAACAAGAATTCTCATCACCTTAATCCATGAAGTAGAAATACCTGAACCTATTGGGCCATTTATTAAAAGTTATACCTTATGGACACAGCTGTCAGAACAAATAATGTCCTTTGATTTTGAGAATGGATTTTTCTTTGGAATCCTTGGAATGTTGGAGCTAGGGCAGATAGATGATCAGTACACTTAGTTTTATCTATTAAAGATCATTCAGCCTTTTCTGCCTAGAATAGCCTTTTTGGGGGAAATAGCCAATCAATTCAAAATTCAAACTTTCTAAAAGGCTGTTTCTTTTCTCTCAAAGTCTCTCCTCTCCTTACTCTATCTCAAGAGACTAAGGGTTTGTGTGTAGTGTATAATGGTGGTGGTTAGCATACATTTACTCATGACAGGCTCTCCATTAGCCTGAGTTTTGCCCCTTCTTTTTCTCATACTGTCCTCCACTAAAATGAGGTGGTCTGATCTGATCTACTTCTGTAGAGGCATGCTTATACCTTCTTGTTTTAAGACTAGTGTGTAAGCTTCCTCTGCTTACAGAACCATGGACATGACATGGTTCCTCTCATTTGTCCCCACTTATAATGCACCTGCTAATATCTCCTATCTTGACTAATTGACCACAGCATCACTAAGAACCAGCTCTTAGTTTTGTTAATTTTTTTTTTTTTTGGTCTCCATTTCATTTATTTCTGTCTGATCTTTGTTATTTCCTTCTTTCTCCCAACTTTGGGCTTAGTTTGTTCTTCTTCTTCTAGTTCCTTGAGGTATAAAGTTACGTTGCTTATTTGATATCTTTCTTTTTCAGAATGTAGTCTTTTATTGCTATAAACTTCCACTTAGCACTGCTTTTGCTGCATCTCATGGATTTTGGTTTGTAGTGTTTCCACTTCGATTTGTTTCAAGATGCTTTTTTATTTCCTTTTTGATTTCTCCTTTGATCCATGGATAATTCTAGAGTATGTTGCTTAATATTCATATAATTGTAAAATTTTCAATTTTCCTTCTGTTATTGATTTCTACTTTTATACCACTGTGGTCAGAAAAAATATTTGGTATGATTTACAAAGCTTTGTTTTGTGGCCCTACATATAATTTACATGGGAAATGTTCTACATGTACTTGAGAAGGATGTGTGGTTTGCTACTGTTGATGGGATGTCCTGAATATGTTTCTTTAATCCATCTGTGTATAGTGTTATTACTGTCTGCTGTGTCCTTATTCATTTCATGTCTGGATGATTTGGAATCGAGTTCAGGATTCACAAGCAAAACTAGGTTGGTGGATCTGCCTTGAGGGTACACATGGGTATATCTCCCATTGGACCCCTATCTGGGAAGTACTGCTCCTGAACCATGGCATGAGGGGCTGGAGCCAGGTCAGGACTTTTAGAGTCCACAGCTCTGGCTGAGGTTGGTGGGGACTGTTACCTAAGGCATGAGACAGTGTGACTTCTCCCAGATTCCTTAGCAGATGGTGCTAGTGGCAGGATCAAGACCAAATAAGGTTGTAGCTGAGTCCACAGAGGGTAGAGCAGTTTCCGAATCTGTAGTCAGGATCACAGTGAGTGCCACCAGTGTGTGGACTTGCTTTCACAAATTGGCCCTTTTTGGTCTTGGGCTCCACTGGAGTTTTCCAATCTCCTACCTGGATCCTAAAGCTCCTACAAAGGCACTTTTTGGCAAATAGCTGTCAAATTGTCGTTGCTATGGAGGGATATGAACATATCCTGTCATCTGGCTCTGTCCTTTTTTTTTTTTTTTTGATGTAGTAATCTTTATTAAACCAGATTTAAGGGTGCTGATTTATATAAGCATGTCGATTTTAAAAAACATTTTATTTATTTATTTGACATACAGAGAGAGTACAAACAGGGAGCATCAGGCACAGTGAGAAGGAGAAACAGGCTTCCCACTGAGTGGGGAGCCTGATGCAGGACTTGATCCTAGGACCCTAGGATTATGACTTGACCCAAAGGCAGACACTTAACCAACTGAGGCACCCAGGGTGCCCTGGGCATGTAGATTTTTGTGACAAGAAAATTTAAACCTATGAGCCAGAAAATAATGATGATGATGATGATGATGATGAAAAAAAATAAGTTAAAGTGAAAATGGCAAAATTTAGTTCATTATAATAGTTATCAATTTTTTGTGGTGTTTGAAATTTTCATAATAAATTAGGAAAAGAAAAAATTTGATTTGATTAAAATTTGTCAAGAAAACAGTTTATAAACTTCAGAAGATGTCTTCTAAGGAACAATTAACCTTACTCATATCTACTTCGTATTTTGAGTTTATTCTTTCTTAGAAAAACTGCAGTGCTACAAGCTATTACCAAAAGACTTTCTGGATCTAAAATATGCATTGTCTTAGACTGAGAATGAAAAAGAAATGCAATCTACTGATTTATGTATCTCATTAGAATAATGTCAAAGCAGTAAATTCACTCTGTATAGTACTTCTTGACATTATGAAGTATGCAATATTGATTCAGAACTTCCACTGATCCAAATGCATGAATTAATTAGAACAATTTGAAGGTCGAGTTATTTCTTTCTGTCAGACACTAAGATAATTGGATAGGTAGTGGTGCCCTTCTCTTAAATGTTGAATTCAATCACATGTCATCTTCCCTGGCTCTTCAGATCAAAAGATACATTTTTTTGTATGCGATGTTTATCATTTCAGTGCATGTCTTTGTATTTTAACTACACTTGTATTCATTCCTAAACAATATACTGATGTTTCAAAACTATATAAATGAATAGTATATTATGTATAATATATGTATTATATAATATAGTATATAGTATATATATACTATATATAATATAGTTGATAATATAATATATAATATATAGTATATATATAATATAGTATAATATATGTATAGTATAATATAATGTATAGTATAATATAGTATATTATGAATATACTATAATTTACATATCTATTCTAGTATTGATGGACAGTCAAATTTCATTCAATTTTTTGCTCTTATGAATAAGGTTTATGTATGACTCCTCGGGCATATTTGCAAAAAATTCTTCAGAGTGGAACTACTAGGTTTATTGAGAATTTGGGTTTCTTCTGTAAATTGCCTGTTCAATTTTTTTGCCCATTATTCTACTGGGATGGTTTTCTTTTTCTCATTGGTTTTTCTTTATGTATTTGGTATACTAATCCTTTGCCACTTGTAAGAGTTGCAGACAAATTTTCCTCAGTCTATGTCTGTGTTTTGACTTCTCAAAATTGGAAACTATTTTTTTTTTTTGGAAACTATTTTTTTTTAAAGATTTTATTTATTTATTTATTAGAGTGAGCACAGGCAGACAGAGTGGCAGGCAGAGGCAGACGGAGAAGCAGGCTCCCGCTGAGCAAGGAGCCCGATGTGGGACTCGATTCCAGGACGCCGGGATCATGACCTGAGCTGAAGGCAGCGACACAACCAACTGAGCCACCCAGCCGTTCCTCAAAATTGGAAACTATTAATACTCAAATGTTTTAACATTTAATGAATCACTTCCTTTATCATTTATTTTATTTTAAAAATAGAGAAATCTTGCTGAAGAAGTTTTAAATTTTCTTGAATTCTTCTGTATTTTCTTCTAAAAACTTTAAAGTTTGATTTTAATGTGAGCTTTCAATTATCTTGAGTTTATTTTTCTACTACTCTAGCACTGTATTTTTTTTGGCTGCTCCAACCTTTCTTCATTGTAAATGTTTTTTCCCAATACATAAGCTGTTCCCCAGTTCTTTATTCTGTCCTATTTATCTACTTCTGAGGTCATGTCACACCATCTTAAGCTATATAATATGTCTTGATATTGGGTAAGGTAAGCTCTCCCCATATTTTTAATTTTTTTTTCAAAAATGGTCTTGGCTAGTTGTGGCTCTTTTGTTGTTCATATCAATTATTTTTATTTTTATTTTTATTTTTTTAAATTTTTAAAGATTTTATTTATTTATTTGACAGATAGAGATCACAAGTAGGCAGAGAGGCAGGCAGAGAGAGAGGAGGAAGCAGGCTCCCTGCTGAGCAGAGAGCCCGATGCGGGGCTCAATCCCAGAACCCTGAGATCATGATCTGAGCCGAAGGCTGAGGCTTAACCCACTGAGCCACCCAGGTGCCCCTCAATTCTTTTTTAGAATCAGATTATCAAATTCATATAATGTTTTGATTTTTGGTTGGAATTGCATCAGTTTTACAGAATAGGGAGAAGTCTCTGTCCTTATATTAGTTAGTTTTCTTTAATGTTTTTTCATAAAGTTTATAAATGTCTTACATATCTTTTACTACTTTTATTCCTAGGTACCTTATGTTTTTGTTGCAACATTATAAAAATATCTCTTCAAATGCTAGGTTTTGGTTATTTATTGATTGTGCATATGGATGTATTTGATACCTTATATTTGATTTATTGTAATAATTTATCAGTACTTTCTTTTTAAAAAAGATTTATTTATTTATTTACTTATTTAAGAAAGAGATTGAGAGTGTGCATGCAAGCTGGGGGATAGGTAGAAGGAGAGAGAGAGGGGGAAGCAGACTTTCTGTTGAGTGTGGAGCCCGCTGGGGGGCTTGATCTAATGACCCTGAGATCATGACCAGAATGGAAATCAAGAGTTGGACGCTTAACTGACTGAGCCACCCAGGTGTTCTATCAGTAGTTTCTTATAGGATTTTTATGTAGCCAGTAATACTGTCTAATAATAATAATGTCAATTTCCTCCTCTTTTCCTTAATACTTCCATCTTTTTTATTTCTTCTTGTCTTTCTTCAGAGGTAAGGACAAATTTTAGTAGTATATCAAATAATGTAGTAATAGTATTCTTTATCTGATTTTAGTGGCAATGCTTCTAAGAATTCACCATTAACCATGAAGTCCCTGAATGCATGTTTGTAAACAATGGTTGGGAAAATCTTTGATCTTAGCACCTAACCTTGCTTCTGGCACACAGTAGATATTTATCTGTTTATTAATAACTAGATACTTAGTATTAATTATTGATTTAAATTGCATTATTCTTCCTAGTATACGGATATATATTATGTAAGAGTATTTCTATCAGGCATAAAAATCCTAGGAAATTATATGCCTAAGTGTAAAGTGATTACAGCTTGCAATCTGGTAACATCTTAAATTATCCAGAGTAGGTGTCAGCTTGAATATTTAAGAATCTTTCTAATCTCTGTGATAAACAAGAGGGAACTACTCTGTACTAGGGAGAATTGATTTATGACAAAACTGCTGTTTTTAAACATCTGTTATTACCAACTCTCTAGGCATAAACATCCAAATGTTAAAGATGTCATTCAGAAGCTATGTTTTTGTGCTTGCTTTCTTTATAAATCAATAGTAAAGCACTAGGAGAGGGAAAGCAAGTTCTACTATTCTGCTACTGAATTAGTTCGTATTGCTTTGTAACAAATTATCAGAAATTTAACAGCTTAAAACAACACTAATTTATTATCTCAAGTTTCTGTGGGTCAGGACATTGGGCTTAGATTAACTTAATTCTCTCCTCAGATCTCACAGGGCTGCAATCAATATACCAGCTGTGCTACAGTTTTCTTCTAGGATTTGGGTCTTCTCCTAAGCTCCTTTAGGTTATTGGCAGAAATGTGGTTCCTTGCAGCTTTAGGACTGAGGTACTTGTGTTCATGCTAGTTGTTGGATGGAGACCACTCCAAGTAACTAAAAGCCAATTCTGTAAGCAGCTCACAATATGGCTATTTGCTTTTTTCCCTTCCTAAGGCAACCAGAGAAAATGTATGGGTTCATGTGATTAGGTCAGAACTACCCAAGGTAGTTTTACACAAAGTCAACTGATTTGATTTACACAAAGTCAACTGATTTGAGACCTTAATTACATCTACAAAAGTCTTTTTGCCATGTAATACAATGTAATCCTGGGGTAATATTTCCTTATATTCATTGGTTCTGCCACACTCAAGGGGAGAGGATTATACAAAGGTGAGTTCAATGGGGATCATTTTAGGATTCTGATTACCACAGCTATTATATACTCATATGTAGAATGTCACTTTCTTTCATTCTTTCAGAGTAACATTTTCTTTCTTATTTCATGGCATCATTGCATGCAGGTCTCAACAAATCTTTCTCTTTTCCAAACATTTGCACATGCCTTAAACTGCCATATGCCTTGAATTGATAGTTTGGTTTTAGCCTTATTTCTTAGGTAAGCCAGGGGACATTTCATATGACATTTAGCAGTTGGAGGATAATTGATAGATTTTAATTCAAGAGCTTCTGCATTTCACGGTTTAAAGCTGTTATTTCAGCTACATTCAAAGCCACATGGAAACAAACACACACACACGTGCACACATACTCATACATGAGCAGCCATATTTACAATATTTCTGGTGATTTACCCAGAATTTTAATATTGTATTGGTATTAGTCAGTAATAGGCACCGGTGTAATTTTATTCTCTTCCATTTTGAATACAGAATGTCTGAAAAATTATGAGGGGCATTGGAGAATCTTAAAATGACAGAAAAAAACTTTCATGGCATTTTGTTTACTTTGGGGAGATGTGCACTTTATTAGCAGTGCCTACATTTTAGTAGCATTTTGTAGTTTACAAGATGTTATACCACATTTATGTTATTATGCCTAATAGCACTGTTATAGGGAGGTAAGTAAAGCCTACATTGATGATTTCCCAAATTACACAGGCAGGATTGGGTAGAACAGGGAATTCAACTGAGGACTTTTGACTTCAGGTATAAACCTTTTTCATACATCTGCCTCATTACACTTGAGTAGAAAGAGTTTATAATATACCTCTTATATTCATATTAAATAATGGAGACAGAGTTTTCTAGAATTAAAAGGGTATTCTTTTGTATGGTCTTATTTTGTGCAACTCTTAACTGGTTTTGAGGGATGAATCTTTCCTTTTCCAATAATTTATATGAAATTCTTTTTGAATTGGTTTTATTTTATATTATGCTCTATCATATATAATTTGGCATATATTTCTGGTCTTCTTCCTGCTCTCCTTGTATTTTTATGAGGCTATATATCATCTTCTTTGAAAGAGAGAACAAATGGAAAACATGGCTGTTAGATTTATTCAAGGATTTCACAGCCCTTTATACTTACATTGTTCCGTATCATCCACATTTCATTATCTGGTGGCAAATTTTCTAACAAAAGAAAGATACTAATATCCAGAATGGAACTATTCATGAGGTTTGAAGATTTATGAGGAAATTCTATAATGAAAGTCACTTTTCTTAAGTAGATGGAGCTTACAAGTATGTTGAAAGATGGTATAAACCCATAGATATTGGTGACTTTTTAAATTAAATTATTTTGCATGTAATACAGATACATGATAAATGTAAATAAGTTAAAAGAATGTGTGGTGAGAAGTGAGTTTTTTTTCCTGATTCCATGTTCATCTCTGTTAGTAGTTTGGTGACTTGCAGGAAATCTCTGATTAATACTTTTTCAAAATGAGAAAAAGGATTTGCTAATGTTTAAAAGTATAACAGAATTAAAGAACGAGCAGAATTTAAGAATTTAAGAATGAAAATTTAAAATGGCAGTAAAATGCATTTGCATGTTTAAGGGAGAAAACTCCCAGGTATGCAATTTCCAAAAGGATACTGTTCTTAAACTGAAACAGAGTTGAATGATTGAGAGAACATGTCACTATTTGTGCATGCTTGCTGGATTCACTTATTAGCTGCTTCTGTCATTTTCTTGCTAAGCTTGTTAATAGGATCCATTCCTTCAGTTATCTTCTCTTGGACTAATGTCTCAGTTATGGTATGGAAGAAAATGATGTCATTATAGAATCAAGAGATATTGTGAGTTGAATTGTGTACCTCAAAAAGATCTGTTGAAGTCCTAACCTATGGTACCTGTAGATATGGCATTATTTGGAAATAAGGTCTTTGCAGATATAATCAGGTTAAGATGTGGTTACACTGGGTTAGGGTAGGCTGTAAATTCAATAATGCATGTCTTTATTAGAAAGCCATGTGAAGATGCAGACACACACATGGAGAATACCACATGATGGTGGAAGCAGAGATTAGAGTAATGCAGTGGCAAGCTAAGGAATGGGAATGTTTGTTGGTATCACTGAATTCTAGGACAGAAGCATGGAATAGGTTCTCCTTCAGAACTTCCAAAAGTAACTAAGCATGCTGACATGTTGATTTTGGACTTCTAGCCTCCAGACATTAAGAGAATAAGTTTTTGTTGTTTTAATCTGCCCAATTTGTGGTACTTCTTAATGGCGACTCTGTGAAACTAACAAAGGAAGGAAGGTAGAAAGAACCTTTCCTTTACTGAGAAACTACTTTCATGCTAATACAATTGCAATACATTTACTAGTCTTCTTATAAAAGCATTGCAAGGTAGATATTCTCCTCATTTTACAGATGGAAAGACTCAGGGTTAGAAGTCCTAAAGAACTTTCCAAAGTCACACAGCAAATGGTCTCTGTCTGATAAAGAATCCATTACACTACCCTCTTATTGATGATCACTCATTTACAAAGGGACTTATAAATGGTTTTATCCATCAGGGGCTGCCTCACATGGTCTGATTACAGGAGCATTAGAAGCAAAAATTACATCTCCTGTTGGTGCCTGAAATTTTATTACTTTTAATAATTTATATTTCTTTTTAAAATATAAAAATTCCAGAAAGATTAACAAATTATGTCAATGAAAATATAAATATGTCAGAGGGTTTTTTTTTCTTTATTGATATCACAGAAGATCTATCAGCTTAAGAATATTGTTTGCTGAACTTTGGAAGATGACAGCAGAGTAGGAGGATCATAGGCTCACCTATCCCATTAATACAACTACATAACTATTGAATCACCCTAAATACCCAGAAAGTGACCTGAAGACTGATAGGATAAGCTCCACAATTAAAGGCAGAGAAGAGGACAAATTGAGGAAGGTAGGAAGTGCAGAGATGCAATTTGGGAGAGAAACAGATCTTAAACACTACAGTAGAGAGGAGCTGTGGTCACACAGAAGGGCAATAAACAGACTAGCACACAGGGGAGTGCACAGAGAAAATGAACCCCCCATAGCACTTGGTTTGGAAAGTGACAAGGCCTGAATTTTGTGAGTTCTTGCAGCCAGCAGCTTAAAGCCTGGAGCATTAAAGGTCAGTGGACTTGGCTGGGATAGAGCCCAGATGGCCTTGTACTGCTGTTAGAAACAATTTTTGTGGGAAAGCAACCTGTAACATACAGCTTGGAAACAATGATCTGAAGAGGACCTGGGATATGCAGTGGGAGGTTATCAGACAATGTGCCAGATAGTATTCACAGAGAGACCTTTCTGAGAACAAAGGAACTGGCAAAGCCATTTTCCTCCCCTGCCCCTCAGCATAAGCACAGGGTCAACTGCAGGAACCAGCATGTGCCAACACTGTTTAACAAACTTGCTTACACCAAGCCCACCCCCAAAGTTCCAGTGTATACTGCTTTTCCCAGTCACACTTGCCTCAGTCCCAGCATGGTGGGTCCCCTCCCCCAGTAGACTGGCCCAAACCCCTGCTCACACCATCTCTCCCCATGTGAGTTTTGTGGAGCCTAGGTTCCTGTGATGTTGATAACATGTCTCATTTCACAAGCAGACCAGAGCACTCATGGTTAAAATGCACCACATTCAAGCCAGGGACCAAACACTGCCCACAAAGAGCAAAGAGAACCTCTGAAGATGACTTGCCTGAAGAATAAAGCAGCCAGCATACAACAGCACAGCACACACAGGATACATTGGAGATACTCCAGAAGGGCCAGGCCATAGGGAATAGGGGATGCTACACAGCAGGGCACTTCTTCTCTTTCTTTAGGCCATTACCTGCAAGAACAGGAGATGTAGCTGACTTTTCTAACACACAGAAATAGGCACAAAAACTTAGACAAAATAAGAAGAGAGAAATTTATCTCAAATGAAAGAACAGGACGAGGCCATGGCCAGAGATCTGAGCAAAACCAGATATAAGTAACATGCCTGATAGAGAATTTAAGGTGATGATCATAAGGATACTGCATGGACTTGCTAAGAGTGACAAGAGTTAAGTATCCTTAACACAGAGATAAGGAAAAACATAACAGATATAAAGGGCTCTATAAATGAAATGAGAAACACCTGACGGAATGAACAGCAGGTTGGAAGCAGCAGGGGAATGAATTAGTGGCCTAGAAGACAGACAAATATAATCAAGCTGAACAAAAGAGAGAAAAAAGATTAATGCAAAATTAGTTAGGGAGTTAGGGTTAGGGAACTCAATAGAACTCATAGAGTTAGGGAACTCAATGACTCCATCAAACATAGTAACATTCATATTATAGGAGTCCCAGAAGGAGAGAGAGAAAGGAGGACAGAACACTTACTTGAAGAAATAATAATTGAAAACTTCCCTAACCTGAGGAAGGAGACAGATATCCAGAACCAAGAGGCACAGAGAAGCCCCCAAAATCAACAAAAGCAGATCCACACCAAGATGTATTATAATTAAAATGGCAAGATATAGGAAAAAATCTTAAAAGCAGCAAGGCAATAGAGATAGTAACTTACAAGGCAAACCCATAAGACTAGCAGGGAATTTCTCAGCAGAAACTTTCCAAGCCAGAAGGGAATAGCATGATATATTCAAAGTGCTGAATGGGAAAAATCTGCAGCCAAGAATACTCGATCCAGCAAAACTATCTTTAAGAATAGGAGAGATAAAGAGTTTTGCAGACAGACAAAAACTAAAGCAGTTCATGACCACTAAACCATCCCTGTAACAAATATTAAAAAGGACGCTTTGAGTGGAAAGGAGAGACCAAAAAATGACAGTATAAATGTAGGAAACACACAAGCAGTAAAAATGAATATTTCTGTAAAAAAGTCAGTCAAGAAACTCACAAAATTAAAAGATATAAAATATAACAACATACACCTAAAACATGGGTAGTAGGGGAGTAAAGAATGGGTTCAAACTTAAATGATCATCAACTTAATATAGACTACTATATGCTGAAGAAGCTATATATAAACCCAATAGTGACCACAAATCAAAAATCACTAATATGCAAAAAATAAAAAGAAAGAAATAAACTCAAATATATCACTAAAGAAAATCAGCAAAATCACAAAAAAGAGAAGCATCGGAGAAAATCTTCAAAACAACCACAAAAAAGTAATAAATAGGAATAAATACATATCTATCAATAATTACTTTGAATGTGAATGCACCAAACAGGACTTAGGGTGACAGAATGGATGAAAAAACAAGACTCATTCTGTATTCTGCCTACAAAGGACTCATTTCAGACAAAAAGATACCTGCAGATTGGAAGTAAGGGGATGGAGGAAATAGCTATCATGCAAATGGATGTCAAAAGAAAACCAAAGTAGCAATACTTATATTGACAAAATAGATTTTAAAACAGACTGTAATAAGAGACAAGGGAAGACACTATATAATAATAAGGGGGCAAACCAACAAGAAGATAAAACCATTGTAAAGATATGCACCCAACATAAGAGTACCCAAATACATAAAACGGTTAATAACAAACATAAAAGAACTAATTGATAATAATACAATTATAGTAGGGGATTTTAATAGCTCACACACATCAATGGGCAGACGATCAAAACAGAACATAAAGAAACAACAGCTTTGAATGACACACTGGAACAGATATATTTAAGAGATATATTCAGAATATTCCATTCTAAAACAGCAGAAAACACATTCTTTTCAAGTGCATATAGAAAATTATCCAGAATTAGATCACATATTAGGTCATAAAATAGACCTCAACAAATATGAAAAGATTGATGTCATACTGTGCAACTTTTCTGACCTCAAAGGTATGAAACTAGAAGTCGACCACAAGAAAAAAATCTGGAAAGAAAATGAATACATTGAGGTTTAAATAACATGCTACTAAACAAAGAATGTGTCAACAAGGAAGTAAAAGAATAAATAAAAAAGTACAGTAAACAAATGAAAATGAAAACACAATGGCCAAAACCTTTGGGATGCAACAAAAGCAGTATATGAGGGAAGTTTATAGTGATATAGGCCTTCCTCAAGAAGAGAGAAAAATCTCTAATAAACAACCTAACCTTCCACCTGTAGGACCTAGAAAAATAACAACAAACAAAACCTAAAACAGCAGGAGGAAGGTAATAATAAGGATTAGAGCGGAAATAAATGACATAGAAACTAAAAAACCAATAGAACGGATCAATGAAACCAGGATATGATTCTTTGAAAAAAATCAATATGATTGATTTTTTTTTTTTTTTTTGAGTCTCCAGATGGACGATTTAATGTGGCTGGTTGTGATCAGAGCTATTTTCTCCCAACCAACATCTCTGAATTCTGCAGCTACAAGGTCTGTTTCTTACAGCAGGACCAGGCCCCTCTCTCCTCCACCCCAGAAGAGGATAATCCCAGAATGGCCGGACCTGTCCTAGGGACCAGCAGGCATCAGTCCTAGTGGCAAGATCCCCGGCAGGTGGTGCCAAGGGTGGTCCCTGGGCTCAGCCAGGGGTCCAGCTAGACAGCTCACTGCAGCTTCATGCCGCTGCGGCGCCGTGAGTCCCTCCGGGCAATGGGACTGAAGTTCACGATCTCTTTGTAGATGTGCTGCTTCCATTCATCCACCGTGAGTTTCTCATGTTCTAAGGAATCATCAAATGGCTGCGGGGCCTCTGTCTCCTCCTCGGGGTCTCGGAAGGGCTCAAAGAAGGGGTGGGCAAGGGCCTGCGAAGCCGTCAGGCGCTTGTCCACATCCAGCTCCAGAATCTTCTCCAGCAGGTCTATGGCCTGGGGACTGGCACGTGGGAAGAGCTGAGAGAAATCCTTCTTGGGACTCTGTGGCAGGGCCTGGATGTAGGATTTGGCTGCTTTGTCATTCAGCTTCTGCACAAACTCTGCCCCTGGCACTCCGGTCACTTTTAGGATCTGGGACAGCTGGTCCAGGTAATCTTTCCCCTTGAACAGAGTTTTCCCCGTCAGCATCTCTGCCATGATACAGCCCACAGACCAGATGTCCACAGTCTGATTGTAGTGCATCCAGCTGAGGATCACCTCAGGGGCCCGGTACCAGCGGGTCACCACGTAGCCCGTCATCTCGGCGTCCGCATGCCGGGCCAGCCCAAAATCCAAGATCTTCAGCTCGCAATCCTCATTCACGGCCAGGTTGCCCGGCTTCAGGTCCCTGTGCACGACCCCAGCTGAGTGGATATACTGGAGACCCTTGAGCATTTGATACACCAGGTACTGGATCTTGTCCTCACTGAACTCCATCCCCATGATCTTCTGCAGGTCCGTCTGCATGAAGGGCATCACCAGGTAGAAGTCATGGAAACTGCGCAGGGAGGAGACTGAGGTGAAGACATCCAGGAGCCCGATGACGTTCTCATGCTGCATGTGCTTCAGCAGCCGCAGCTCTCGGTAGGCCCGCTTGGCAAAGATCTCGGACTGGAAGGGCCGGCTCAGCTTCTTGATGGCCACCTTCTCCCCTGACCGCTTGTCGATGGCAGAGCACACGGCGCCATACGCCCCGCTGCCTACGTGCGTCGGGGACACGTAGGTCTTGGGCAGCTCCCAGGCAGTCTTGTTGACGTCCTGCTTGTAGAAGCCCTTTTTCCGCGTGAAGCTCATCCCGGGCCCTCAGTCTCGGCGGCCCCAGCATGGCGCCTGCGTTCGCGGCCCGCCGGGCTCCCAGCACCCGGCCCCCCGCCCGCGGGTCCCGCCCGCCCCGCCCCGCCGCCCGCTCCTCCCCCGCGTGAGGAGGAGACTTATCAAGAAAAAAAGAGAAAGGACTCAACTACACAAAATCAGAAACGAAAGAGAAGAAATGACAACCAACACCACAAAACACAAATAACTACAAGAGAATATTATGAAAAATTATATACCAACAAATTGGGCAACCTAGAAGAAATGGATAAATTCCTAGAAGCATATAAACTATTGAAACTGAAGCAGAAAGAAATAGAAAATTTAACAGACTGATAACCAGCAAAGAAATTGAAACAGTAATCAAAAAACAAAAATCCAGGGCCAGATGGCGTCACAGGCAAATTCTACCATACTTTCAAAGAAGAGTTAATATCTTTTCTCCAACTATTCAAAAAAATAGAAAAGGAAGAAAAATTTCCAAATGCCTTTAGTGAGACCAGTATTACCCTGATTCCAAAACCAGATAAAGACACCAGCAGCAGGCCAATATCTCTGTTAAACATAGATGCAAAAATTCTCAACAAAATACTAGCAAACTGAATCCAATAACACATTTTGAAAAATCATTCACCATGATCAAGTGTGATTTATTCCTCAGTTGCAAGGGTAGTTCAATATTCACAAATCAACTGTTGTGCTACATCAGATCAATAAGAGAAAGGAGAAGAACTGTAAGATCATTTCAAAAGATGCAGAAAAAACATTTGAGAAAGTACAACATCCATTCATGATAAAAGCCCTCAACAAAGTAGGTGTAGAGGGAACATACCTCAACATAATAAAAACCATATATATAAAACCCAAAGGAAACAAATATCCTCCTCAATTGGGAAAAACTGAGAGCCCTTCCCAAATGTCAAGAACAAGATAAGATGGCCACTCTCATCACTTTTTATTCAATATAGTATTGGAAGTCCTAGCTATAGCAATCAGACAACAAAAAGAAATAAAAGGCATCACAAACTGGTAAGGAAGAAGTAAAGTTTTCACTATTTGCAGGTGACATAATACTCTATATAGAAAACCCTAAAGACGCCACTAAAACACTGCTAGAACTGATAAATGCATTCAGTAAGGTCACAGGATACAAAAGCCATATACAGAAGTCTGTTGTATTTCTTTACACCAGTAATGAAGAAACAGATAAAGAAATTAAGAAAATAATCTTATTTACAATTATACCAAAAATAATTAGATACCTAGGAATCAACCTAACCAAAGAGGTGAAGGACCTGTATTCTGAAAAACATAAAACACTGATGAAAGAAATTGAAGACAACACAAAGAAATGGACAGATATTCCATGCTCATGGATTGGAAGAACAAATATTGTGAAAATCCCCATGCTACCCAAATCAAGCCACGGATTTACTGCAATCCCTATCAAAATACTAGCAGCACTTTTCACAGAACAAGAGCAAACAGTCCTAAAATTTGTATGGAACCACAAATGGCCTTCAATAGTCAAAGCAATCTTGAAAAAGAAAAACAAAGCTTGAGGCATCACTATTCTGGACTTCAACTTACATTACAAAGTGGTAATAGTCAAAATAGTACAGCACTGGCACAAAAAATAGACACATAGATCACAGAACAGAATAGAAAACCCAGAAATGAATCCACAACTATATGGACAATTTGTATTCAAAAAAGCAGGAAAGAATATTCAATGGAAAAAAGACAGTCTCTTCAACAAATGGTGTTGAGAATACTGGACAGCAACATGTAGAAGAATGAAACCAGACCACTTTCTTACACCATACACAAAAAGAAACTCAGAATGGATTAAGGACCCAATGTGGGACATTAAACCATAAAAATCCTAGAAGAGAACACAAGCAGTACCTTCTATGACATCAGCCATAGTAACTTTTTTTCTAGATATGTCTCCTGAGGCAAGGGAAACAAAAGCAAATATCAACTATTGGAATTATGTCAAAATAAAAAGTTTCTGTGCAGTGAAGGAAAAATAAAACTAAGGCAACCTTCGGAATGGGAGAAAATATTTATCAATGACATATCTGATAAAGGGTTGGCATTTCAAATATATAAAAAATTTATCAACCTCAACACCCCGAAAACAAACAATCTAAATAAAAATGGGCAGAAGACACAGACATTTCTCCAAAGAAGACATCCAGATGGCCAACAGACACATGAAAAGATGTTCAACATTACTCATCATCAGAGAAATGCAAATCAGAACTACAAGATATCACTGTACACCTGTCAGAATGGCTAAAACAAACAAACAAACAAAAACAAGAATGAAGAGTGTTGGCAAGGATGTGGAGAAAAAGAAATTCTTGTGCACTGTTGGTGGGATGCAAACTGATGAAGCCACTGTGGAAAAACGGTATGGAGTTTCCTCAAAAAATTAAAAATAGAACTACCCTATGATCAGCAATCACACTGCTGGGTGTTTACCCCAAAACACAAAAACAGTAGTTGAAAGAAATACATGCACCCTTATGTTTATAGCAGCATTATTTATAATAGCCAAGATACGGAAATAGCCCAGGCATCCACTGATTGATGAATGGATAAAGAAGATGTGATATATATATAATGGGATGTTAGTTAGCCATAAAAAGAATGAAAACTTGTTATTTTCAAAGACAAGGGTGGAGTTAGAGGGTATAATGCTAAGTGAAATAAGTCAGTCAGAGAAACACAAATGCCATATGATTTCACTCATATGTGCAATTTAATTTTTTTTAAAAGATTTTATTTATTTATTTGACAGAGAGAGAAATCACAAGTAAGCAGAGAGGAGGCAGGCAGAAAGAGAGGGGGAAGCAGGCTCCCCGCTGAACCGAGAGCCCGATGCGGGGCTCTATCCCAGGACCCCGAGATCATGACCTGAGCCGAAGGCAGAGGCTTAACTCACTGAGCCACCCAGGTGCCCCCATATGTGCAATTTAAGAAACAAGACAAATGAACAAAAGGAGGGAGGGAGAGAGAGAGAAAGAGGTAAAAGAGAGAAAAGTAAAAAAGTAAAAAAAAGAGAGAGAGAGAGGTAAAAGACTCTTAATTATAGAGAACAAACTGGTGGTTACTCGAGGGGAGAGAGGTGGAGGGATGGGTGAAGTAGATGATGGGGATTAACCAGTGTACTTGTTGTGATGAGTACTAAGTGATGTATGGAATTGTAGGATCACTATATTGTACACCTGAAATTAATATAACAGTGCACATTAACTAACTGGAATTTAAAACTTAAAAAATAAGTAAAAAAAGTTTTATGGTCAAATAAAAAAAAGAATATTGTTTGGCTGGTGATAAAGATGAGAGTGGCATAGTGAAAAGAGTACAGAAGGAGGAAACAGAAGAGCAGCATAAATACATCTGTTCACTTCAGGATTTTGCAGAGTTTTGGCAAATTTTCTTATATATTTTTTGTCCTTCGTTTTTCTGTTAGGGATGACACTGTTTTCACTAGAGATTTATATTTGTAAAAGTGTGAAATATGAGGGCTAAGTGGGAATATTTGGCCATAATAGGATAGCAGAATGCATATGACACATTAACTCTCAAGCAACAGTTTGACATCCTAAATCTAATTGCAAAATTTTCATGTAATATAACTTTTTTTTTTACTACATGGAATACATTTTTGTTGTGAAAAAATTAAAAAAATATGCAGGAGGAAAGAAGATAATGACAATGAGCCGTAATCATACCATCCTAAATCTATATTTCCATGTAGACTTAGGATGGTATATACTTCCAGGACATAATTGTATAAATATTTTAAAAATTACATGGGTTGATTCTAATATATGTTTTTGAACTGTTTGCAAATTTTTTTAATAGAATAGATTATTTAATTTAGGAATAGATGCAGATTTTTTGGAATGCCTAATACAGTCAAAAGATTATTTGAATTTCTACTAATAGACTAAGTAAATGGACATTTTAAAGATTCATTTTCATTTTGTACAGAAGTTAAAATCTCAGCCTAGGACACAGAGAAGAGAAAAGCATGACTCACTTCATTTGCTGTAAATTTATAGCCTTGATAAAGACTGTACCCAGAATGGATAAATAATGATTTTATTGTGTTTTTCCCAGCTCAGTTCCATTAGAATAGTTTCAAAGTGAAATTGTCAAGAATGTGCATAATAAATAAGCCACAAGTTGGCTTGCCCGACAAAAGTAAGAGAAAGTAAAATTATTTGAAATTATTTGGATTATATGAAAATAGTTTTTCAGAGGTTTTGATTATACTGAATGCTTTTTTGCTAAGTAAATATCATTTCTAACTTTGCACTTAATGAGTCTCAGAGGTTTCTTGTTTGCTTGCTTATTTGTTTGTTTGTTTAGAAGAAAAGTAATGTGGTTAAGTAGAATGATAACTCCTGGGGTGATGTGGTGTCATGATGGCTAAGAACCTTACCTGTGGTGGATATGAGATGCAATAGCTAAGGTGAGATAATGGATAGTGCTACTAGTTGAATGATGTGAGAAAGTAAGGAGTGTATATTGTCTGGCCTGCTTTGGAAGCCTTGAAGAACCATAGGCTCAGATCAGTCAAGTGTCAACTCAGAATACAATGACAGCCAGAAGGCTGTGTTTAAAGTCTCTTTTATGGGGCGCCTGGGTGGCTCAGTGGGTTAAGCCGCTGCCTTCGGCTCAGGTCATGATCCCAGGTCCTGGGTTCGAGCCCCACATCGGGCTTTCTGCTCAGCAGGGAGCCTGCTTCCTCCTCTCTCTCTGCCTGCCTCTCTGCTTACTTGTGATTTCTCTTTGTCAAATAAATAAATAAAATCTTAAAAAAAAAAAGTCTCTTTTATGTCTTGCAATCAGGGACTGGACTGGGACTGGAACTGAATTGTGAAGGTGGTCAAGAAGCAAAGGAGATGAAAGGAGTGGCCATGACCGGGGTCCTAAGTTCATGTCAGGGCCCTTATAGTGGAAACTTGATAAATAAGAAGAGGAAATTGGGTGGATGTGCCACAGATGTTTGAACTCTCAATTCTCCTGGATGGCAGAGGTGACCTCCCCCTACATGCTAGAGAAGAGCAGCCTCTCCTTGCCTGTGGATGAAATACTTTGCATGAGAGACCTCCACAGGGCCAAATGCCTTGTAAAATTGTGCTTGACTTCCTTAAGACATCCTCCTTCCTTCCTTCTTTCATTACCTATAAAGCAGAAATAAGAGTTGAAGCAGCACAGCTTGAGAGGGAAAGCTTGTTGTGGGGAGGGGGAAGGACTGCTTACTTTCCAAAGAAATGCAGCAGCTGAATAAGGTGTACCAGCTGGAACTTGGGAATGTGTGTGGGAGAACATCTTGAGCACATTGGCCTGGGGCTTGTGTAGAAAGCAAAGCTGCAAAGTGGAGAGTTTATAGACTTGGGTTTATATGCCCATGACCCAGAATTTAATGTGCTAGAGAGGACACCTGGAGCCCATTTCAATACCCTGTTGACCTAATAATGCCTCTTTGAAGGTAGGAGGAGAAGCCAGAACTCCCTTGACAGAATATTGAGGAATGGAGTGAGAAGCTCAGGAGGTGGGCATTTTAGAATGGATTTATTATGTGAAGCTATCACTAAAGCAATAAGAAATGCATTATTGAAGAAGATATTAGCATCTTTGAGAAGTTCTGTAGTAGCTGTCCCCTGTAGGCTACAGCACAATTGGAGATTGCCATCTGTGGTTGCCTAAAGAAAATGGGAATGACAGGTTCTGTAATATCCGAGGCCAAATGGTTGTGCTTTGGACATAATTACTATAATGGGCAACAAGGCCAGCGTGGCAACCAGGAAGCCTTGGCCCACTGGGATATGTGCCAAGGGCTCACACATCATGCTGCTCAGAAGAAGAGAGACGGAAAGCCCATCAGCGTGTACCTTGTTAGCTTCAGAATATGGAAAAATGAATTGTGAAGAGAAGGCTGATATTAGAGGGAAAATTGGAAAATAGATGCTGGATCTGAGCTAGTTATCAGAGTGATCAGACTTAGTTTACAGATGCAGAACCCACTGATTGAAGGGAAGCCTTGGTTGTTTTGGAAAAGGACCTTGAGGGATGCCTGGCTGGCTTAGTCAGTTAAGCATCTGCCTTCAGCTTGGGTCATAATTCTAGGGTCCTGGGATTGAGTCCTGCATCGGGGTCCTTGCTTGGCAAGGAGCCTGCTTCTCCCGCTGCCTGATGCTCCCCCTGCTTGTGCTCTCTCTCTATCTCACTCTCTGATAAATATAAAATAACATAAAATAAAGGAAAAAAATATTGCTTTGACTCATTCATGGGGTGACTTTGATTGTTGCCAGTTTCAGGTTGAGCCCATAGCAAAAAGAAGGCTGTACAGCAGGTCCAGGCTGTAGGGCAAGTTGCCCTGTATCTCAACTATGCAAGAACAAGATAAGGACTCTATATGCAGTGTCCAGAAGCCCGAACAAGAAAATTGCAGCATTTAGGGTTTTAACACAAGTCTGTCTTCCACAGGAGAGAATTACCAGCTGTACTGCTGAGCACTAGTAGTGACTGAATACTTGCCCATTAGCTAGTTGCTTACCACACCCCAGGTAGATCACTGAGTCGAAAAGTTTGGATAAGCATGGTGGCAATTCATTATAAAATAGTGCTATGGTCTGAATGTTTGTGTCCCCCCTATTTATATGTTGAAATATAACTCCCAAGGTGAGAGTACTAGGAGATGGGGTCTTTGGGAGGTGATTGGGTGATGAGGGCAGAGCTTTCATGAATAGAATTAGTGCCCTTTCAAAAGTGGCCCGAAAAAGCTCCCTTGCCCCTTCTGCCATGTAAGTTTATAGTCAGAAAGATAGCCATCTATGAGGAAACAGATTCTTACCAGACACTAGATCTGTCGGCACCATGATCTTGGACTTCCCAGCCATTTTGGACTTCCCAGCCATTTATGGGAAATAAATATCTGTTGCTTATAAGCCACTCAGTTTATGGTATTTTTGTTATAGAATCCAACTGGACGAAGATAAATGGAAACTGTACTTTTGGGATCAGGCCCAAGTAGGTCATGAGGACAAATAAATTATGTTAATGGGTGACCTAAATTCTGTTTTACCAGACTCAGTTATACTAACAGAGTTTATCTCCCTTACCTCACATATAAGGACTAGTTCACAGATAGGTTGACTCCATGTGTGGAATAAAATATGAGCTGCTACGTCACTCTAGTACTACTCAAGGGTGACCCTAAAGGACAGTTGGGAAGAAGGAAATATTCCCAGTGAGCAGACATGTGAGCATTAGACATAGTTGTTTACTTTGTCTGAAAGGACAAGAAGCCTGAGGTAAAGATACATCTCCCAAGCAGGTAGTGAATGACTTGGCTTGGTCAGGGGAATGGAATGGGCAGATTAGACTTTTAAAAAAAGATTTTATTTATTTATTTTTCAGAGAGAGAGAGAGAGAGAAAAGCAGGGGGGGCAGCAGGCAGGGAGAGAATCAGACTTGATGCTGAGCAAGGAGCATGATGTGGGACTCAATCCCAGAACCCTGAGATCATGACCTGAGTCGAAGGCAGATGCTCAACTAACTGAGCCACCCAGGCATCCCAAGATTAGAAGATTAAGGACAAAATGTCCGAGTTAGAGGCGTGAGCTGGACAAAGGAATGTGTGTGTGTCTTCTCTCTGATGATACTATCCACTGGAACACATTCAACACACAAGAAAGACCAAATAGCTAGGTGGATGGAACGACCCTTCTGGTGGATGTTGGTCAGCTTCTGCCTTGAGTCATCTCAACATTTGCACAATGGGCTCATAAACAGAGTAGAGTTGGTGGCAGCAATGGAGTCTAAACCTGGGCTCAACTGCATGGAGTCCTTGCCATGGCTGATCCAGCGACCGCTGCTACTCAATGCTGGACCTGCTAGAGATTTCAGTGATAAGCTCCTACTTTGTCATCATCCCATAAGGAGATCAACCACTTACTTGATGGCAAGTTGATTACACCAAGCCCTTTCCACCCTGAAGATGACAGTGATTCTTCCTTACTTGAATTGGTATCTTCTTGAAATATGGTTTTCCTTACCTGCTAGCAGTGCTTCTGCAACACCAGAAGCACTCACACAATGCATGATTTACTAAGGTAGTACCATATAACATTTTCTCAGATCAAGGGACTCATTTCATAGAGAAAGAGGTGTAAAAGTTGGTGCAGAGCCAACACGTCCTCTGGTCCTACCACATACCACATCACCTAAAAACACTTAGATGATTAAAATACAGAGTGGTTCAGCTAATGTCCTTCAAGACTTCCTTGAATCATTAGCTGATGTAGAATGAGGTGTCCGCATGGCTAAAATGCTCAGGTCCAGGAACTAGGACATAGAAATTGAACTGGTCTTTCTCAGCATCACACTGTGAGGTCCACCTGTTGAATTTACTGTTCCCCTTCTTGATAATTCAGCTCTGCTAGATTAGGGAAACACTTTCACTCAGGAATACAATGTGTCCACTGAACCTGAGGTTTGACTACTTCAAGAGTGAAAAGTAACTCCTGTTTTATTACAGGCTCCTCATAGCAGTGGGCCAGCAGGTAAGAAAGGAATTATTATATTCATGGGGGAAATGAGCCTCAAGATCATGAAGACGTAGGACTGCTACTAAATAATGGAACTCAGAATAGGCACAAGTGTTTCTATGCTGGTAATAATAATGAACCAGCAATTGCAGTGAAGATAGCATAATAAGAACAAAGCAAGTAAAACTTGGACTCTCAGGCTGAAGAGCTGTGTCACTCCACTAGGCAAGCAACTTAAATGAGTGGAGGAGGGACTGGTCAACCTGGCAGAAGAAGGGAGAAGAAAATAAATAAAGAACAGCAGACAAGTGAGATGATGAACATGAATTTTGGTTTGGGTATCAGTTGTAGCATCTGTAGTTTGTGCCTCTAATCCTTATGTATTAAGCTTTTTGAAGAGCCCAACACCTTGAACAGTCAGTAATAGACTGCATTTAATGTAGGGCACAGGTGAATAGTACCGGGGTGGACAGTGCCAAGGTCCCTCTGGTGGCCTCACATCCTCTTCATCATTTCTCCGAGTCCAGCTGTGGCTGAGAAGGACAGTTTAAAGCATGTTTTGATATATTTTGCACTGACAGCATCTTATCTCAAACATGTATGTCTTTGATTTCAGCCTTGGGCTTCTCTGGCATTGTAGATACAGGAAGTATAAAATAGGCAACTGAAATATAGATCTAGATGTTAGGAATTAGATCTGTAGAGGTAAATTTGAGTGTTTCCAGACTATAGGAAGTATTTGAAGACATTGAAGGGAAAGAGATTCCCTAGAAAGAATTTCAAGGGAAAAAGAGAACGGTCATGGGGAAAAGTCACAAAGAATATGTAAAATATTTACATGTGAGGAACAGTTAATATATGAGCAAAGAGGGAAAACTGGCAAAAAACTTGAAGAGTGGTCAGGGGTAATACCAGAATACTTAATGTTTTTATTTAAGGATGACCTCATTTAGCCAAACTTAACTAATCTTCTCAATTTTATATGTAATATGGAAATAAGACTACACACACACACACACAAGGACATACACTTTTTTATAAAGCCCTTCTATACATTTCCATGTAATATAGATAAAAAAATGATAAGGTCGTCTGTCAAGATTATTCCTGCTCTACAATTAAGGAAATTGTGTCCTTGACTTTATTGGTAAAGAACTGATAGTTGGATGTTAAAGCAAAGCCTATATTTTATTAAACTGTAGGAAGTACCTGTTCATCTTTCTGGACTTTGAATTTTAATTTCTGATTTGAGGGTGGAGTTTCAGGCTTCACATATTCTATATAAACCTGTTCCTAAATTATGTGTATTGTTACAGCCTTGGCCTGATCTATGTGTCTCCAATATGGCAAGTACATATCTAGTTATGCCTCTATTTTAATCACTGTATGTTCATTTATCTATTTGTAAAAGTATTTATTAGTCACCCTCATGTATGGTCTCAGTCTGAGGTAGGAGCCTCACATGTTTGATGAACAAATATTGTTTCTCCTTTTGGGAAATTATAGACTGAAATGAATGCAAAATATAAACAAATAACATGTATACATAAAAGATGAAAGTAGCCCTACTAGCATTAGATTTGTTTCAAATATATTTGTACATTTAGACCACAGAAAGAAAATGAAATAAAAATGTAATACATATTAAATAAAATCTAGGGTTTTTGTTTTGTTTTATTTCTTTTTTTTTTTTTTTTTTTTTTGTTCTGTGTAGATAACTAATGTCCAAAGATATTTCTCTTGGGAGAAAGAAAATCATACTAAATTTTAAAGGTAAATACATTTTTGTAGCAGCAATAGACAAATTTACCACATTTCTAAATTTTAATGAGCATAGCCAGAAACTATTAAAGAGATTATCCCCTCAATTTGACATTAAAAATACAAGTCAGACTCTAGAGGGCACTCTACTCCTATTGTTTTTCAAGAGGTGGTGAAATTCTTTTAAATGCAGCATTTAAGGTTAGAGTTCTTATGCAAGATCTTGAAATAAGTATGGACTAATGGGACTTTGGGGATGGTTTATGTTCTTTAATGCCTGAGATGGTAATTAGGTTCTCAAGAGAACATAGCTACATTTATAAGGTGAAATGTTCTAATATGTATAGGTCTAATTTTTTTCTCTGCATTGCTTAATTATGTTTTACTTTATTTCTTTACTTGATTGTTATTGTTAGCAACATTATTATTATTATTACTATTATCCTTAAAATCCTTTAGGCAGAGTTTGAGATATTTGCTGGGAGTGGAATCATCATAATACTTTGATTTCCTCCCAATTACATGCCCACTAAATATATATGGGAAGACCTCATCTGGTGCCTGGATTACAGTAGGTGTTAACTGAATGTTCCTCCAGTCTGAATCCAAAGATTAAGAAAATTTATAATATTAATTAATATATCACATTATCTGAATCTGTGCCCTCTTTCCTGGTTCCTCATGGCTACATAATAGTAAGAACCTGGTCAGTTGGTGTTTGATTTAGCTGAGAGATGATTTCTCTTTGTCAGTAAGTTTTAGAAAATCTGAATTGGGATGCGTTTAAGCTATTGCATTCTAAATTCTAACAATGCTCACATTCCCCTATTGTGGTACCTCACCTGTCTGCTGCATAAAAAGCTATGTGCGTTTGAAACCTCTGGGTACACCCAGGATTTTTTGCTGGCAGCAGATGTCTCTCTCGAACTCCATTTTGTGGTCAAATAATCATTGTCTCATTAATGTGGCTTATTGGCTCTCCTGTACAAAACCCTTCAGTTTTCCTGAATCTCCCCATTCTTTACAGTTAGGATTTTATTTCCATTTGTTGGCTCAACTTGGCCAGACTTGACCAAGGGGAATTGAAGTCTTTGGAATAATTCACTGCTGCTTTTTCCATTCTGACTTTGCTTTCAATGCTAACAAGTTGTGTTCTACAAAGCTCCCAACATGTACCCCATTTCCAGGAAGTGGGCACTGAATTTTCTTCCACACGGCTGAATTGTATCTTGGCAAATTTCCAGCTACCCAGTTCCTCCCCAAGTAACTTGAATCCTGTTTTCCTTTCCAGGTCTGCAGATGGCCGTTACAGGCCACCAGAGGGGGCTATGTTTTCCGCGGCCCTTCAGCCACATTCTACATATTCTCACTGTAGTTTCCCACACCTTGTTGGATTCTCCTGACACCAGCAGCTACCCTCATAATTCATTTATGTAGTCATAATTCATTTATGTAGCACTTTCAAACACATAAGTTACATATATCAGCTTTGGTAATAAGCATTTATAAATTGGATATCATCATTTCTTGTGTATAGATAGCAGAAATGTGGCTGAAAAAGCCAGGATTTGCACCACGTCTTCATACTGCAGATCCCCGTGTGCTTTTTATTTGTTTGTTTAAAGTAACTGCAACTGGTAATATGCTTGAACTGCCTTGCCCGGACTTCTTGTTACAACTGAGTCTGCTTAAGCTCTCATCCCACATTGCAAGGCTTTGAGATTTTCGTTTTGGTCATTTGAATTTGAGCTTCTATTCTGACTCTGAGAAGTGGATTATCATTTTATTAGGAATGAGCCTCACTATTCCCCAGGCTCAGAATACCACAATAAGCACACACAGTTCTCTTCTCAGTAAACAAGCTGACGTTCTCTCTTCAAACAGTGCATGGCAAACTTACCTGAGAATAATCACCAATCACCCCTTGTTGCAGGCACAGATTGCCAGAGCACCAGGTTTTACCCCTAGGGTGTGCCGTGGTTTAGCAGGCCTGGGCTGAGGTCTGAGAGTTTTTTAAAAAAGGGTTGTAGACAGTTCTCATCATCAAGCAAATTTGAAAATCAACTTCTTAGAGCACAGTCTCTTAGAATAGTGTAAAATTAGCCTGTTGAAGCTCATTTCCTTTTCTACATCTTTTTCTCAGTATATGAATGGAGCATCCTTCTTTCTTTGTGTCCTCCTCCACTGCCAACCTCCTCCTGTCAATGACAGATTTCATTCTGATAGTTTATCAGCCCACTGCGTAATTTGGATTTGGAAAGCCATTTGATCTACAGATACTCCTTGTTCTGAACTGAATTGGAGGAAATGATTCTGAAATTATACCCACTCAAGATGATCTATGCCGTAGTATTTCTAAAGGATACAGGTTAATGAAAGTCTTGGAAAGCGTTGGACCTTAAATCCTTTTCTGATCTTTTCAGAAGGTGACATGTCTTTTCCTAAGTGACCCTATTCTATTCCTGCAGAAGTAGCCAGATTATCTCAATGACTCTTAAGTTAAATTCTAGAAGGCCCTCAGCATACTATAACTACATAATAAACAAACACACTATAAATACCTATACATATAAATATATACATATAAATATAAATGTACATATAAATATCCCACAAGAAAAATGACAAGTTATGGAATGGTTATTTATGTCAAGAAATAAGTTATTCTGGAAAGGCAAGCAATCTAATGTGACCATCTGCCATTGGAAAGAGATTGGAAGTAAATACTCATCTTGAAAACTGCTAAGACACCAATTAATGATTCTGTATAGTCATGTTCTCACATAACTCCAGCAAAGCACATGGAAAGTCAGAAGCCCAAGAATGAAATCGAATAGGTACTCTATCCCAGAGAAGAGGCCTCCTGGGGTGGAGGTACTTTGGAGGATTTGCTGTGGTCCTTAGCTGGATAGGTTTAAAATCCTAATTCAGTCAGTTCCAGAGTGGTTCAATTTAAGAAAGGCAAACTCTTAAATATAAAGTTTAAAACCAGGGTGATAATTTATTACTTTGCTGTTATATCTGTGATAAAAACTGGAATCCTCCTATCAACATGGCCAGAATCTGATTTTTCTCCATGTTAAATTACATGGAAATGAAGTTTATTACCAGAAAAATTGATGGCTAAATTTCCTATTTTTTTCTCGATACAACCTGGATAGGTACTGCAAAATTTGAAAAAGACTGTCCTCTGATTTTGTAGCCAATCAATCTTGCTTTCTGATTAATACATACTTTCTTCAGCTATATCACAACTTTTAACTGGGTTATGCTTATGTTTCAATAACTTGGGAATTATACTTTTTTAGGTGACTTTGTTTGAATATTACTGTAATTATTCATAACCAATCTGACCTATATTCTTATCAAACTAATTACACAGAGGAGTAGGCTGAAGGTTTTTTTTTTTAAGACTATCTTCTTCCATTTATGTATCTTTTATATCCTTAAGTAGCCTTTCAGAAGTTATTTTCAAATGAAATATGACATTTTTTCTCCAAATAGGGAATATATGAATCACTAATTTGGCATATTTAAAGAGAGAGAAAATTCATTTTAGGCAAATGCTTTTACTTCTGGATAACATTAAGATGAACAGTAATTTACCTTGTTAGGAGAATGATAATATTTGAAATATGGATTTCTCTTAATTATGGAACAAGAAGCTAACATAATGTTAACTGTTCTACTTTGTCACATTACCAGTTCTGATTACATTGTATTTGGATTTAGCATATTTTGTTCAGTACTGGCCACATAGTAATTTTTTTCTTTTCATTAAGAGTTAAAGACTTAAATAGGGCAGGCTCAAAAAAATTTCATGTTTTACTTTACATATCCATGGTTTTTGCCTTTTTTTCTCCCTGAGCATAATGATTTTGAAAAGCATTCTTCCACTATTATTTGAATATCTGACAGGCTCTCCATTTATATTCCAAATAACACAACAGTTGACTTTAGTTTGACAGAAAAAAGATAAATGTACCCTGGCCTTCAACATTATTGATGTGTTTTGAACAAGAAATGCCAACCATGTTAATGTGGCTTTATAAAGATGTAGAAAATGTGAAAAGAAATAAATTGGCAGTGATGACTTTATGATAAGTGACAATTTTATTAGAAAGCATACCCCAAAGAAATAATATTTCATAAGGCAAAATGAATATTTACATTAAAACAACAATCCATAACAGGAAGTATTTGCAAAAATGTAGCAGATGTGGGCACGCCTGGAGATGTAGGAAATTACTTATGCTATTTCAAAATTACTATGCTTCTGAAATTTGAAATAATTTAATACTATTATTTATCTTTCAAATTTATGTGTTCATATAGTTTCTTTTTTTTTCTTTTAAATATTTTATTTATTTGAGAAAGTGAGAAAACATGAGCCAAGGGGAGAGACAAAGAGAGAGTGAGAGGGAGATCCCGGGATCATGACCTAAGCCAAAGCCAGACGCTTAAAGGACTGAGACAGCCCGATGTCCCCTATAATTTTTCTCATTTTAGTATCCACTTATATTCAAACATTTCGATGAGTTTCACTGACCTTGCTTATGTCTTTTTTTTTTTAAGATTTTATTTTTTTATTTGACAGACAGAGATCACAAGTAGGCAGAGAGGCAGGCAGAGAGAGAGAGAGAGAGAGAGGGAAGCAGGCTCCCTGCTGAGCAGAGAGCCCAATGTGGGGCTCCATCCCAGGACCCTGAGATCATGACCTGAGCCGAAGGCAGAGGCTTCAACCCACTGAGCCACCCAGGTGCCCAATGGCCTTGCTTATGTCTTAATAGGAAGAGGAAACCAGGTACTAGTCACTCTGCCACTTATGCTCCCCACCTTGTTGAAGTTAATCATCACCACAGTCCTCTGAAACGGGTTACATCCTTCCCACTCAGAGACTTGAAAATGAGGTTCAGAGAGATTAAATAATGCTGAAGATCACAGACTTAGTAACTCCAGCAAAATTCGCATTCGAACCCCAATCTTTTGATTCAGTAATCAAAAGCCTTCAGATGGAGGCAGACTACCTGGCTCAAAACTTTCCTGAGTCAGTCTGGGCAAGTAATATCTCTGAGCAAGAGTTTTTAATGTCTATGAGAATTCTCCCCACTTCAGGGTGGAAAGAATGTGCTGTTACTGCAATTACATGTGAAATCTTTACATGGAGCTGGAGAGTAGCAACAAATAGCCAGGAATTGAGACTTAAGGAGGAGTTGGGCTCTTGGAGGGCCAGGACCCAGCAGTAGCCTGCTTACAGCTACGACAAAGAGCAAGACTGTCTGGCCCGTGCGGCTACAGGGAAAGGGTGTATTCTCCCAGAAGAGGGTGTGGGCAGAGAGAAATCTCAGAAATCAGCACTCTTGAAACTTTCTGACCTTCTCTGCTTGAGCACGTGCTTGTCCCTGACACTTGGTTTAAGGTTTGCCAATTTGTATCATTCATTTCTGCCTATAGAAGCGGAAAGCATTGCCTGAGCTGATTAGAGGGAGTGATAGATGGTGGTCTAAAGTATGAGGTCTAAAGGGCCATTGTAACACCCAATTTCAGCGACTGAAATCAGATGATGTTCCACTAATATAACTCAGGGCTCTAACATTTGAATATGAAATAAACCCTTTCAGATCAGAATATCAAATAAACCCTTTCAGAGCTTCTAAAACTCATTCCCCTGGGCTTGAGATTTTAGCATCAGATTAAGTGAAAAGAAAAATGTACAGATAAATATCTTCAGCACTCTCTTCTTGGGAGCCATACCTTCTCCCATTTCATAAAGATTAGGTTAGGCCTGGCCAGGTTATATGTTGCCCAATTCCCCTTTGTCTAAGGGCCAGGTCAAGCCTAACCAATCAGAGAGCTGCATATCCCTGACCTCAGTGGTTGCCATGGGGCTGGCCACATAACTCTAACTGGGCAATTCAGAACCCTCCAGGTTTCTGACATCTATAATCCATATGGTTTTCAAGATACTGGTAGCCTGATTTTGCTGCCACACAGAAAAATCCTGTCTGACTTAAAGCAAAGCAGAAACAAGCAAAACCAAAGTCAAGTAGGCAAAAAAACCCCAGGGCTAATGACATTTTGAAATACCCAAAGTTTGGGGAAATATTTAATAAATACTTATTTAAATTTTATGTTGTTTATAAAATATTGGGAATAGCTTAACTATGATATGACAACAGAGACAAAATGGGCCTCATTTTAAATGATTGAATATATTTTTTACATCACATTTTATTTCATTTTTGATTAGGTAAATTTAAAATTAAATTAACTAAATTTTAAATTAAATTAATTACATTTTTAAAAATACAGTGGAAAATCTACATCATCCTGTTGCCCCATATATCCAATATCTACCCTCTATTCTTCCTCCCACTCCTCCCCCCCACATAGATAACCACCTCTCTTAGTTTCTTATATATCCTTCCAGAGTTTCTTTATGCATATACAAGACAACAAGTATATAAGGAATCTTTTTTTTTTAAGATTTTATTTATTTATTTGACAGACAGAGATCACAAGTAGGCAGAGCAGCAGGCAGAGAGAGAGAGGGGGGAAGCAGGCTCCCTGCTGAGCAGAGAGCCTGATGTGGGGCTTGATCCAGGACACTGGGATCATGACCTGAGCCGAAGGCAGAGGCTTTAACCCACTGAGCCACCCAGGCGCCCCAGTATATAAGGAATCTTAATGTTCCCCCATTTATTACACGTGTGAAAACTTTTACTATGTTGTCTGTTATTTTTGCTTTTTAAAAATGTCTTCTGGATAATTAAAAAGGTTTTTGCCCCCTAGTGACTACCTTTATGGATATAATTCTATATTATACCATTAGCTCTACAGTAGGAATCCTACTAAGAAAAATGATGAAATAAGCATGTTTTCTCTTCCTTCCTGTTGCCTTCTCTTTTTTCCACCATCTGATATTAGTGAATAAAGAAATTTCTTAGTATTTACCCTCACACTGTTAAAAATGCACATATTTCTATTAATTGATTTGTCAGCTTCAAATAATGTTTTTGACTCCCTGCTATTAGAGACAAGATGATCAACAAATTTATTTACTCTCTACCTTTTTCTTTTATGCTATCCCTGTCCTTATTAGCTTATCATCTGTACATTTTCAGAGCATATAATATTTACATTCTGATTGTCCACCCTTACCCTCATCCTCATCCTCAGTTCTACAGTTGAATGTATTTCATTATTTCCAGTCTGATTTGGTATTTAATTAATTTTCCTTCTTTCTTCCAAAATTTTATCCAGCATTCCACGTTACATTTAGTTTTTATTTCTCCTGCATTTCCTCCGGTCAGTTATTTGATCCTTTCTTTTCTTTTATAATGTTGACATTTCAGAAGAATACCAATTATTCTATAGAATGCTCTCAGTTTTATTTGCCCAATGTTTACTTATGACTAGAGTGAGGTTATATATCTTTGGTAAGAAAATTCAGACTCTTATGCCAAAATTCCACATTTTATATTTTGCATTTTTATACATTAGTCATTGCTTTGAGGATGTCCTTTTCTTGATCAAATTTGTTCTTCAAGTTTCCATTTTATGAGCTTTTTAAAAAATATTTTATTTATTTATTTGAGAGAGAAAGAGAGAGAGAGAGAATGAGAGAGAGCACAAGAGGCAGAGGGAAAAGCAGAACTCCCCACTGAATAAGGAGACTGATATGGGGCTTGATCCTAGGACTCAAGGGTCATGACCTGAGCTGAATGAAGAATTCAAAATAGTTGTTCTAAAGATGCTCAGAGAACTATAAGGAAACACAGACAAAAAATTTAATGACTTTAGGAAAACAATATAAGAACAAAATGACAATTTCAACAAAAAAATAGAAAACATAAAAAGAACCGTATGGAAATTTGGGAGCTGAAGAATATAATGACTAAACTGAAGAATTCAACAGAGAATGTCAACAGGAAACTTGACCAAGCAGAAGAAAGAATGTGAACTCGAACACAGATAATTTGAAATTATTTAGTCATTGGAGCAAAAAGAAAAAAAGAATAAAAAGGAATGAAGAAATCCTATGGGGCTTCTAAGATACCCTTAAGAAAATCAATCTACATATTGTTGAAACCCAAAAGGAGAAGAGAGAAAAGGGAAGAAAGATATTTAAAAAAATTATAGTTGAGAACTTCCTAAATCTAGGAAATCTAGAGATTTTGTTTTTTGTTTTTTATTTTTTTTAAAGGCTAGTCAGGTGAAGCAGTGGGAGTACAGATGGAACAAAAAATTAAACTGTAACTGGCTGTGGTCAATTAATTTTAAATACCACTACACCTGAACTAGCCACAAGGGAGAGATTTGGACATCCATGTTCATAAAGCTCCTAGGTCCCCAAACAGATTCACCTCAAAGAGATCTTTTCCTAGACACATTATAATAAAGCTTCAAGAATTAAGGACAAAAGAGAATCTTAAGACAAGCAAGAGAAAAGCTTTATCACTTTCAAGGGAACTCCCATAAGGCTCTTAGCAGATTTCTCAGCAAAAACTTTATAGGCCAGGAGAAAGTGGAGATGATATATTAAAAGTGGTTAAAGGAAAAAAAGAAAACACACCTGCCAACTAAAAATACTTTATCCAGAAATTTGACCTTGATAAATGAAAGAGGGATAAGGACTTTCCCACATATATAAGGGAGTTCATCACTGTTTGCTGTAGAAGAAATGCTAAAAAGAGTTCTAGAAGGAATAAAAGAACACTAATTAGTAATATGAAAATATAAAAGCCTGGAAAAGGTAAGCATACAGTCAGATGCAGAATTCTCCAACATTATAGTATGGTTATGTTAAACACCCAACTCTAGTATAAAGGTTAAAGAACAAAAGTATTATAATAGCAATGGCTACAATAATCTGTTAGTGGATATACAATATAAAGAGATATAAATTGTGACATCAAAAACAAAATGTGGTTACAGGGAGAAATAAAAGAGTAGAATTTTTGTATGCAATCAAAGTTAAGATGTTATCAACTTCAAACAGACTTTTATAAAAAGGTTTTTATATAACATCAGGGTAACTATAGAACAAAAACCTCAAATAGATTCACACAAGATATAGAGAAAGGAATCAAAGCACACAACTACAGAAAACCATTAAATCACAAGGAAGACAGTAAGAGAGTAACAAAACAACAAAGGAACAGGAAAATAGCCAGAAAAAAAATTACAATATGTCATTAATAAGTCCTGATCTATCAATAACTCCTTTAAATGAAAATGGTTTAAGTTTTTGAATCAAAGGGCACAGAGTAGCTAAACAGATAAAAACGGAAACAAACAAAAAACAAGACCTAATTATATGCTCCCTACAAGAGACTCACTTCAGTTTGAAGGGCACACACGGGCTCAAAGTGAAGGAGTGGGAAAAGACATTCCATGCAAATGGAAACCAGAAGTGAACAGGGTTAGCTATACTTATGTCAAACAAAATACATTTTAAATCAAAAACTGTAAGGAGAGAAAAAGGAGGACACTATACCATGAAAAAGCATCAATTTATTAAGAAGAGATAACAACCATATATGTATATATATATATATCCCCAACATACACCTAAATATTTTAAGCAATATATTAAGCATATACTAAAAGATCTGAGGGGAGAAATAGACAGTGATGCAATTATAATGGGGAACTTCAGTGCCCCACTTACAACTGTGGATGGATGATCCAGACAGAAAATCAATAAACACACATTGAACTTGAACTATACTTTGGATCAAATGGACCCAACAGACATATACAGAACATCCTATCCAACAGAAGCAGAATACACATTTTTCTCAAGTGTACATGGAACATCCTTCAGGATAGACAATATGCTAAGTGACAAAGCAAGGCTTAGCAAATGTAAGAAGTCTGAAATCCACACCATGTATCTTTTCTGACCACAATGATATGAAACTAGAAGTCAGGAGGAAACTGGAGCTATTCACCAATATGTGGAAACTGAACAACTCACATCTGAACAATCAATGGAACAAAGAAGAAATCAAAAGGGAAATAAAAAGAAATAAGAAACATCCAAATGGGAAAGAAGTAAAATTTTATTTGCAAATGACATAATATTATATATAGAAAGGTCTAACAACGCCACCAAAAAATTATTGGAACTAATAAATTCTGTGAAGTTTTAAGATACAAAAGTGACATATGAAAATTAGTTGTGTTTCTATACACTAACAGTACACTATCTAAAACAAAGAAAACAATCACTTTTACAACGCAATCGAAAACAAAACAAAACTACTTAGGAATAAGTGTAACCAGGGAACAAAAGATCTAAACCCAGAAAAGTATAAGAAATTGATGAAAAAATTGAAGAAGATACAAAATGTTCTATGTTCCTAGATCAGAAAAATTAATACTGTTAAACTGTCCATATTACCCAAAGTGATCTACAAATTCAATACAATTCCTACCAGAATTGAAATTGCATTTTCACAATAATAAAAAGAAATCCTAAAGTTGTATGGAACTACAAAATACTCCAAATAGCCAGAGCAATCCTGAAAAAGAACAAAGCCAGGGGTATCACACTTGAAGATTTCAAACTATATCACAAAGCTACAGTGATCAAAACAGTGTGGTACTGGCAGAAAAACAGACATATAGACAGACCAATGTGTTAGAGCTGAGAGTCCAGAAACAAACTTAGACATATATGTTGAACTAATATTTGACAAGGGAGTCAATAATTTGCTATGGGGAAATAATAATATTTGAGGAAATAATTGTGTTGAGAAACTGGATATTCACATATAAGAGTATGAAATTGAACCCCTATCTTATATCACACACAAAAATTGACATGACATGGATTAAGGACTTAAACATAAGACTTAAATCAATGAACTCCTAGGAGAAAACATAGGAGAAAAAACTCCTTGGCACTGCTCAGCAATGATTTTTTTTTCTTTTTGGATGTAACACCAAAAATACAAGCAACGAAAGCAAACATCAAGAAGTGGGATTATATCAAACTAGTCTCTACACAACAAAGGAAACAATCAATAAAAAGGAGAGGCAAACTTTGTAATGTTTGTAAACCATCTCTCTGATAAGGAGTTAATATATAAAATATACAAGGAATTCATTCAACTTAATGACAAAAAATAAAATAATTTAATTAAAAAATAAGCAAGAGAAGAAACAATATTATTAAAATGTCCATACTTTCCAAAGCAATCTACAGATTTATTGCACTCTCTATCAAAATACCTACAGCACTCTTAATAGAACTAGAACAAACAATACTAAAATTTGTATGGAACCACAAAAGACCCCCAAAAGCCACAACAATCTTGAGAAAGTAAGACGAAGCTGGAGGTATCACAATCCCAGATTTCAAGCTATACTACAAAGCTGTGATAATCAAAGTAGTATGGTATTGGCACAAAAACAGACACATAGTATCAATGAAACAGCATAGGGAGCCCAGAAATAAATCCATTCTTATATGTTAAATTAATCTATGACAAAGAAAGCAAGAACATATAATGGAGAAAAGACAGTCTATTCAACAAATGGAGCTGGAAAAACTGGTCAGCTAGTAAAGAATGAAACTGGACCACTTTTTTACACCATACACAGAAATAAACTTGAAATGGGTTAAAGACCTAAATGTGAGATCTGAAACTGTAAAACTCCTAGAAGAGAACATAGGCAATAATTTCTTTGACCTTGGCCTTAGCAGCACTTTTTTTTTTTTTTTTTTTAAGATATGTCTCTTCAGGCAAGTAAAACAAAAGCAAAAATAAACTATTAGGACTACCCCAAAATAAAAAGCTTTTTCATAGCAAAGGGAGCCATCAAATAAAATGAAAAGGCAACCTACTGAATGGGAGAAGATGTTTTCAAATGATATATCTGATAAAGGATTAATATCCAAAGTATATTAAGAACCTATGCTACTCAAAACTAAAAGAATAAATAATCTGATTAAAATTGGGTAGAGGACCAGAATAGACACCGCTCGAGAGAAAACACTACAGATGGCCAATGGACACATGACAAGATGCTCAAAATCACTAATTGTCAGGGAAAAGCAAATAAAAATCACAATGAGGTGTCACCTTACACCTGTCAGAATAGCTAGAATAAAAAAGATAATAATAATAAAAAAACAAAACCAAGCAAGTGTTGGTGAAGATGAGGAAAAGGAACCCTTGTGCACTGTTGGTGGGAATGCAAACTGGTGCAGCCGCTGTGGAAAATAGTATGGAGGTTACTCAAAAAATTGAAATAAGAATTATCTCATGACCCAGTAGCCACCGTACTGAGTATTTACCCAAAGAAAATAAAAATTAATTCAAAAAAATGTATTCACCCAATGTTTATGGCAGCATTGTTTACAAAAGCCAAGATATGGAAACAACTTAAGCATCTATCAATAGATAAGTGGACAAAGAAGATGTGGCACACATATACAATGAAATATTCCTTAGCCACAAAAAAATAAGATTTGGCCATTTGAAACAATATGGATAGGCCTAAAAGGTACAAAGCTAAGTGAAATAAGTCAGAGTAAGGCAAATATTGTATGATCTTACTTACATGTGGAATCTAAAAAACTGCACTCATAGAAACAAAGAGGAGAATGGCTGTTGCCGGGGCTACGGTTAGAAAATGATGAGATTTTGGTCAAAGGATACAAGCTTTTAGTTATAAGATGAATAATTTGCAGGGATTTAACACACAGTATGGTGAGACTATAGTTAGCATAGCTAACTATAAGACTATGATTAACAATATTGTATTGTATACTTTAAAGTTGCTAAGAGACTAGCTCTTAAATGTCTCACTGTAACAGTAACAACAACAATAGCAATAAAATGGCAATTATGTGAAGTGAAAGATGTATTAACTAACCTTATTGTGGTGAACATTTTACAATACATATGTATATCAAATCATCACACTATACACCTTAAATTTTTTTTTTAAAGATTTTATTTATTTATTTGACAGAGAGATCACAAGTAGGCAGAGAGGCAGGCAGAGAGAGAGGAGGAAGCAGGCTCCCTGCCGAGCAGAGAGCCCAATGGACTCTGAGATCATGACCTGAGCCGAAGGCAGTGGCTTAACCACTGAGCCACCCAGGTGCCCCAATACACCTTAAATTTATAGAATGTTTTATGTCAATCATATCTTCATTAAGTTGGAAAGAAAATGAACTGGCACCATATCAATTTAAATGACTAAAGGAAGAAAGGTCACTAAAACTTACTGACACACAAAACTCTGTAGAAAACATTAATGCAGGGTGCCTAGCTCAGTGGTTTGGCAGCTGCTTTTGGCTCAGGTCATGATCCTGGAGTCCCAGGATGGAGTCCCGCATCAGGCTCTCTGCTCAGCAGGGAATCTGCTTCTCCCTCTGACCTCCCCTCTCATGTTCTCTCTCTCTCTCTCACATAAATAAATAAAATCTTAAAAAAATAAATAAAACAATGCAGATCAGATGAAAAGTGAGGAAAAACATTCTGCCATGAATTTGAAAACAAAAGCTTAGTAAGGCAACCACTTCTTTAAAGGAAAACCAAAAAGCAGAAACAAAGTAAGGAAGATAGCAAGGTAAAGTCAGTTTTGAAGTTGTGGCTAGAAGAACTTAGGAAAAAGTAGAAATAAAAAACAAAGCCATCACAGAAATGTAAAGAACAAGAACAAGGGAAAACAGACATATGGTTTAGGGACATAAAAGTTAGAAATAACAAAAGTGATCTAAAGAATTAGAGAAGATGGTAAATATTGAAATGAGGCAGAAAAAAAAAGAAAGAAAAAAAATTGCATAATTAGAGTCCCTGAAGGATAAAGGTATAACTCAAGAAAATCTTGGTGAAGTAAAAGATTTGAATCTATATAATGAAAGGAAACACCATGTCCCAGAGGAAATTAACCTAGAATGGTCAATACTGAAATAATCATTTTATGAAAGTATGGGACTTACTGATAAAGAATGAATCCTTCAGACATCTAATCAAAATGGTTAAGTTTTATATATATATATATATATATATATATATATAAATATATATATTTCTGAGAAATATATATATTTATATTAAACATATATTAAACATATATAAATTAAACATATATTTATATATATATATTAAAATATATATATATATTTCTCAAGTAAATTTAACTTTACTCAGATTTCTCAAGTAAATTTAACTTTAGAAGATAGTGGAACAAACCTTACAAGATCCTCAAATATTATGTGTGACCCAATAATTTTCTAACTAGCCAAACTGTTCTTTAAGATTAAAGGCTAGAATGAACTGTTTTGAACATGAAAGAATTCAGAGAATATTTTTCTATCTACTCTCCTTCAGGTAACTATTAGTGAATACATAAAAACATTGTTTGAAGATAATATGATTGTATAAAAAATACTATCAATTGAAAACCTATCACATAAAAGAACATTCAGTAAAGTAGTGGAAAATAGAATTAATATAGAGAAAGCAAAAATTTTTATTATATAAGAAACAATTATGAAATAATAGAAGAAATGATTCCAGGTATTATTTTAATACCTAAGAATAACACATCAAGAAATATAAAACCTAGATTTAGAAAACTTCAGAATACTCCTGAAGGATATAAAAGAACTGAAGTAATGGGAAGACATACCAAGGTTTTGATAGAAAAATTAAAAAATCAAAAAGTTACCAATTCTTCATAAATTATAAAGTAATCCAATGTAAATATCTTCAAATCTTCATGATATAAATTTAAAGTGATCCAATAAGAGGCACCTGGGTGGCTCAGTGGGTTAAGGCTCTGTCTTCAGCTCAGGTCATGATCTCAAGGTCCTGGGATTGAGCCCTGCATTCTGCTCTGCTCAGCAGGGAGCCTGCTTTCCCCCCTCTCTCTGCCTGCCTCTCTGCCTACTTGTGGTCCTTCTCTCTTTGTCAAATAAATAAATAAAATCTTTAATAAAAAAATAAAGTGAGGGGCGCCTGGGTGGCTCATGGGTTAAGCCGCTGCCTTCGGCTCAGGTCATGATCTCAGGGTCCTGGGATCGAGTCCCGCATCGGGCTCTCTGCTCATCGGAGAACCTGCTTCCTCCTCTCTCTCTCTCTCTCTCTCTCTCTGCCTGCCTCTCTGCCTACTTGTGATCTCTCTCTGTGAAATAAATAAATAAAATCTTTAAAAAAAAATAAAGTGATCCAACAAGAATACCAAGTGTTTTTAAACTAGAAAAACTGATTATAATGTTTATGTAGAAAAAATATACAAACAGGAATATTGAGAAAAACTCTGACAAAAGGAGCAATACTGGTAGGGGCTATATTTCCTGGTAGAAAAACACTTTATGTCTCAACAACTCAACAAAGAATGTGCTTATCACTAACTAAACAACTAGAAATAAATGATACTAAAATATAGTTATTACAAAGGGCTATCTCAAAACAGGAGAGTAAAAATTGATTACTTAACAAATGGTCCTAGAACAACAGGTTGCTTTCTGGAAAAAATAAAATTGGATCTATTTGTACATTATATACTATGATAAATTTTAAATGCATCAAGAATTTATACATAAAAAAAGCCTTCAAATTCCAGATGAAAATTCTTTTTTCAATGGGAAGTCTTTTCTAAGTAGGAATCAAAATCCAGAATTTGCAATAAAAAGAAGAGTAAATTTGGAAATCTAAAAAGAAAAAAAATTCTTCATGACAAAACCCCACATGGTAAATCAAAAAACAAACTGCAAACTTGGAAAAATTCTGCAGTCCATATCACAAGCAAAGGGTTAATTTCACTATTATACAGAAAGCTCCTAGAGCTCAACAAAAGACTGATAATCCAAAATACAAGAAGGCAAAAAATATGAAGATAATAATTAACATAATTATAGCTCATAATTAACAAAATACAAATAGTTTAAAAACATAAAAAAGTAGTAACCTCTGAATATTAGAGACATGTATATGTAAACTACACTGGTGTAATTTCTTCTGCCATACTGGCAAAGTTTTGTGTTTTATATTGTAATCTATTAGTAACAGGAAACAAGCACTCTTATTCATTGCTCATAGGGATGTAAATAAAGGTAACTTCACATGAAGAGCAATTTGACATTTGTCAAAATTACAAATGTACATTTCACTTTTGAACCAGTAACTTTATTTCTCATAGGTAAATTCTTACACCTGTGAAATGATAGATTTATAGGGTATACTGATTAAGTAACTTGTGGTGCATTAATACAATGCAATATCTTTCATTTGTTAAAAACAAACAAGAAAGTGCTCTATATACTGACTTAGAAAGTTTTTAAAGACATAGTGTCAAATGAAAAAGCAAGGTACAGGAAATTATAATATGTTGCCATTTATGTAAATTGAGAATGTGAATATATATATTCATTATATAAAACAGTTCTTACTGGGAAGGAAACAGTTGGGACCTGGGAATATGGAGACAATCTTCACTGAATATCTTTTTAAACTTTGTAATTTTTTGATCATGTGAATTATCTACCATATATTTAAAAGTCTGAATTAAAAGCAACATTGATATAAAATTCTTTTTTAAAAATCCACAGCATGGTTTTATTCAATCTGAAATCATTTAGAAATGGCAAATTTTTCACTAAAGTAGAAAGCAAAATCGAAGACCATAGCTTCATCTCTTGTGAAAACTTATCTCTGTCATCTAAACCTTCAACCATATTTCCCATCCTAAACCATTCTTTCTTAGCTCTTTCACACCTAAGCTGAAAGCAGCCTCTTTTGCCAAACCATGGGAAGTACCAAGAATGGAGCTAGGATGGCACAAAGTCTCAACTGGAGCGAAGAATCAATGAGGAAATATTTAACTGTCTAGAAATACATGTGCTGTGAATTTTCATTGGAAGGTTGGTACAAAAGGAGGATTGCTTAGTTGGTTTTGTTGGTTCCTCCCTTCCTTCCTTCCTTCCTTCCTTTCTATCTGTACATTTTACTTTCTTTTCTTGTCTTATTCCATTAGTTAGGAATTCCAGTACAATGTTGAGCAGGAGTAGTGAGAGAGGACATCCATGGCTTGTTTCTGACCTTAGGGGGGAAACTTCTAGTTTCTCGTAATTAAGTATGATGTTAGTTGAAAGTTTTTTGTAGATGTTCTTTATCAAGTTAATGAAGTTCCACTGTAGTTGCCACTGTATTTCTAGTTTGCTGAGGTTGTGTGTGTGTGTGTGTGTGTGTATGTTAACCATGAATGGGTGTTGGATGTTGTCAAATGATTTTGTTCATCTATTAATATGGTCGTGCAATTTTTATTCTGATTGATACGACATGTTCATTAATTGATTTTTGAATGTTCACATGCCTTGCAGACCTAGGATAAATTCCACTTGGTCATGGTATGTAAGATAAAAAATTCTAAAAATAAAAAAGGAATTTATTATTGATAAAATAAAAAGGTCTGTCTTTTTTTTCATTCAAAATGTAGCTATATAACCCATTCTCTCCTCCCACAATCAGAATTGAGAACATGTTTTCAAAATGAAGTGTATCTAATTGATTTATTCTTCTGAATTTTAAAATTCAGATTATGTTATTGACATCCTTTAAGTTGCATGGTGTTACTTATAATGATTGTAACTGCAGTTTATTTTCACATGGAGTGACATTTTATCCTATCTTTTATTCTGCACCTGTTTTAAATATTTCTGGAACAGGTTCAAATCATTAAGATGAATGTAGTAATTACGGGTCTACTAAAGATGAATCATCATCCATATATGCTACGTGAATTTTGATCACTCTAATATGCCACTGCTGTTAAAAACAATTCATTCTCATTTCATCAAGTATTTTGTAGACTTTTATTTTCTTTTAGTCCTCATATTAGAAAGTTTTTATTTTTCCTCTAAATACCACAAGACATTATCCATGTGAGATGAGGATTTTGCATCATAATAGTCACATCTGCAATCTTTAGTATCACAGAAAATGGTAACAGGATCAGTTTCTTAGCTACAAAAATGACAGTTAAAACCCTCTTTCAGCAAAGCAGGACTCTTCTGTTACTGCTTGATTTGTTTCAGTTGTTTGTGCTCCTCAGTCTACCCAGTTTTTCAGAGTCATTTTCATTTTCTCCAATACTTATTATCTTAGTATTATGAACATACTGGAGATGGTGATAGTGCAACCTCTGTTTTTGATCTCTTCTGCAGAGAAATTCTCCTGAGAGAACTCTCTGGGATAACTGGATTTTTCTATGTCTGACTCAAGCTTTATTGGAGCTATGTTGGTCTATGACATCGAACTATACCCAAGTAGAGGCTCTGTACCTTAATTTATCTTCCATTTATCTAACTTGCCAGTTAAAATGGTACTCTACATTCCTTCTACAAAATATAACAATGCCCAGAGCAAGCTGAATGTGGATAGCTGAAGATTGTTCTGTCACGTTCTGCTCCTTCTTGGACAGTCGAATACTTATATTAATTCAGGGAGTTTGTCCCCATACTTTATTTATGTCATTTTTGGGATAATCACAAGAACATAATTTTAATTAATTATTCCTAAGTTGACAGGAGTGAAAAGAAACTGATGTCTCCATGATAACTAAACTGAATACTTTGGAAAGACTCAGTTACAAAGGTTAGTTAAAAATCTTGTCAGGTTAAGTATTGGCAGGACAAGAGTAAAAACATTAGAAAATAATATAAAATGATTTCATATTCAGATTATTCTGAAAGACTGTATTTCTGAGATTTCTCTTCATAACAAAAAAAGGAAATTGGAAATCCTAGACTGCATTTGGAGTGTGATTCATGGAGGACATCACACAAAACTCCAGTCATTGGAGTGCCAGGTGGTGGATTTAGAGTTACAGAAGTTTGGGCTCTACATGATAAAGCTGGAAAATGAATGTATGTATATTTTAAATTCAGGCAAATGTTTATAGTATGTACATAATGTTTTTTGATGATTCACTCTTAACACCAACTGGTTTTGATTAATTGACCAACTACAAATGTTGACATGACAGATAAGAAGATTTTCACTGGACTTGAACTTGAATGGCTGTCTTTTTAATCCTTCTAAACTGGGCCTAAGTTTGTTGAAATATGTAAAACTGTGTTTTTGGAATCAAAGTTTTGTTAAGATTCAGGCAAACTGATTAGAAAGATTTAAGAGATATATGCAATAAGGGGCAGTATGGCATAGGAGTGGGAGCAAAATGAGAAAAATGTGGGTGTAGAAGTCATGTTCTTCCTATTTCCTCTGGTGGAAATCCATGACTCAAGTCACAAGTTAACACCCCTCCTCTTTTCTCCATGGTTTCCTTTAATAAGGGACAAAGACTTTCAAAGACTTTCAATATCAAAGACTGTTAATATTAAGGATTTCCAAATGAAAGTACTTGACACAGCACCAGGTGTTTTTATTTTACTATGAATGAAGTTTTAGGCTTTGTATAAATGACTGACAGTGGTGGGGTCCTGGGAGATAATGTGGATAAGAAACAGGAAGAAAAGCACAAACACCAGGCTGGAACAGGGTGGGACAGAGTGTACCTTCTTAATCCAGTATTAGATCAAAGAAAATCTCTTTGACTACATGGATTATGCTATTATTTTCAAAACTGTCCATGTAATCAGTTGCATATTGACCTGAACAACTAAAATCTCATTCATGCTATAATATCTACCCATTTCATGCTGACCTGCTATCACACTGACATTTCAGTCTAACTATGTATGAGTTATTCATTATGCCATTTTATTTTAATTCATTTTGGTTATAGCAAATGGAGCCAACATGACATTCATCTTCATTTGTAACCTAGCATGATTGGAAAGTAAATCTGTGAGACTTAAATGGATACAGTATAACTGGAACACTACCAAGTTGCATGGTTTGATTTTACCATGATGTCACAAATCCTTTTCCTTCTTCTTCAGTTTCTGGGAAAAATATGCCTTTTATTTAATGAAGTAAGAAATTCTGAGAGCAACAAAGCAGTATAGGTGCCATATAGTAGTCCTAATTTGAGACAGTCCTATATTATAAAATTGATCCTTTGACTTAAAATTTACGGGACCCATGTAAACCTGTGTGTTTCTAGGAGTAATACTCTTAATTTAAAAATTTTATTTATTTATTCGACAGAGAGAGTGAGAGAGCACAGTAGACAGAGCAGCAGAGGGAGAGGGAGAAACAGGCTCTCCACTGAGCAGGAGGCCTGATGTGGGGCTTCATCCCAGGACCCTGGGATCATGACCTGAGCTGAAGGCAGTTGCTTACCCAACTGAGCCTCCCAGGCACCCGGAGCAATAATCTTTTAAAATGAAATTGGAATTGCTGTAAACACTTCTTTTTTGTATTCCATTTGCCTTCAGTTATAGAGATACTTGAAAAATTATCTCTTAACCTTGCAAAATGGGAAATTACTTATCAGTCTACAACCAAGTTGGGCAAAGGAGCTATGAAAGAAAGAAGGCATAATTATTCAAGGTAAAAAAATATTGCTTCTTGTGGTGTCTAACAGAGCTATCCTATTACTAGAGGAAGAAAGAAGGCCACTAGAGCAACAGAGGTACAATTACAAATAAGGGAAATATAATTACATTGATCTTTGAATTTAGTGTCAAATATTTAAGATGGAAGCTTTAAGCTTGCAGTTATTCTTCTATTTACTCAGGTGAATGATAAATCTTACAAAGTTGACAGTAAAAATCTCAGATTTTGTCTATTTGGCTTCTAGGATAAAAGTGGTCTTGTTAAAATATATTGGCAATTTAAAATTTTATTTTCAATTGTGGTAGAATTAAAGAAAGCTTACCATGTTTTTGTTTGACTTTAAATCTGATGAAATATTTGTCTGGGAAAAAATATACCTGATTGTGTGTGTGTGTGTGTCCATGCATTTATGTGTTATTATCTCAAAGGCTTTCTTCTTTTTCCATTCATCTCTTCACAACCCAAACTAACCCTCTCTCACAATATATATACCACAGTCTGGCAAGGAATACAACCTTCTGAAAGTTGTTTACAGTTAGCATAAAAAGAAAAAAAGAAAGCAACAACTACAATTTAGTATCAGTGTATCTGATTCCACTGATTTGACAGATAATGTTTCCTACTTATGGGAATTACAAAAGCAAATGGTAATTATTGTCATTTCCCTTACATTCTATGTCTTTTTAAAGATTTATTTATTTACCTACCTACAATTTGTAGGTATTTGTTACCTACAAAAACAAAATTTTCTGAGCTTATGATGTCTATGTTCTAGTGAATCCCTGGATCCTGAGAGAGTCACAAGGAGAGAACTGGTGCTGGACTCATCCTTATGTAGAAAACTACAGATTTGTATGGAAGAACATAACATGAATTAAGGGCTGGAATACATTTTTGGATGAAAAGAACTAATAACATTAAAATGTGAACCTTCTAAATGTTAATATAAAAATGAAACTCATTTTTTTAATTAGAACTCCCAACAATTTTTTTTTAATCTGATGAAGTGTTTTAAACTTTCTCTGAAGGAATACATGCCTAAGATAAGGTAAGATATTTTCAAAAAGAGGACTAGAGAAGGAGAACTTGCCTTACTAGATGAGAACATGCTGTAATTCACTGTTATATCAATATGGCATTGGCATCAGACCAGGCCAGTGGAAAAGAATAAAAAATGTGAAAATAAATCCTGGTGAGGAGGATAATTTAACATATGGCTGAGGTGGTATTTTAACTTATTGGGAAAATTATGGGTTTTGCACCATATGGTGCTACTGCAACTGGTTACCCATCAGGAAATAAATAAGATTGTACCAGTACGTCACACCATATAAACAAATTTTAACACGGACAACTAGACAAATTTTGGATGGATTAGAAATTAAATTTGACAAAAACATAATAAGAAACACCTACAAGAAATTCTAGAAGAACATGGGTATAAACTGGGGTGGGGAGGAGGAGAACTTTTATTTTTTAAAAATTGAATAGAAAAAACAGTATATTTGGAAAATATATTAGCATGCAGAACACAGAAGACTAATATCTATAGTACACAAAGAGTTCTTACAAATGTATGATAAGATAATCCAAGAGAATATGCAAAAGCTAAAACTAGGCAAATATAGAAGACCAAATAACAGATTTGAACTCCTCATAGGCAGGCAAAAGTAAATTAAATTTACACCTGAGTATCTCTTAGACTAGCCAAAATTAAAAAGAAAGAAAACACCACTTTCTGCCCAGGAATGGGGAGATGAGTGTATTTTCAGATTTTACTAACAAAAATGGAAATTGCATCCTTTTTGGAAAGCAATGTAATACTGTCTGTTAAAAGAAACAAATGCATAGTTGACTTTGATCTAGCAGTCTCTCTCTTAGGAATCTAGCCAGTAGAAATAACAGCACCCATGAAGATTGTATACAGAATATTGGTTGTAACATTATTCATACTGGCAAAGAACTGGAAACAAAGTGAATGCCCATGATAGCACATTTATACCATGGACTAGTTTGTAGCCATTAAAAAGACTGTATAAAACCATACTAGGAAACTTGGAAGGACTTCCATGAGGTATTGTTGAGTGAGAAAAGCAAGGTGCTGATGATGTTGCATAATATCCAAGTTTTGAAATATAAGTAAGATTCCCCACACTATAAATATACGTGTATTTTATGAATAGTTACAATTTTATAATCTAAGAGTCTCTGTCACCTGGGTTACCTAGGTGGTGATGGTGGCAGTGATGCTGTGGGTAGACAGAAGGAAAAAAAAAAAGAAAGGCAATATATTAGGTTTTTTTGTTGTGTAACAAGTTAACAAAAATTTAGAAGCTTAAAACAATAATACACTTATTTTCTCATAGTTTTTAATGGTTCCAGAGTTAGACCTGCTCAGCTGAAACCTCTGCTAAACATCTAGTAAGGTACTATTAAGGCGTTAATAGGACGGAATTCCCTTTTGAAGCTCGTGATGCATTTCCAAGCTCACACCACTACTGTTGGTGGTATTCACTTCCTTGTGACTCTATGGCTGAGGGCCTTATCTTCTCACTGGTTGTTGGCTTCAGGCCACCCTAATGTCCAAGAGCCCACCTGCAATTTCTTGTCACATGTCTCTTTCCATAGGTTGTTCGCAGCATGGCTTCTTGCTTCTTCAAGGCCAGCAGGAGAGTCTTTTGATCAGCTAAGTGGAGTCTTACAAAAAGGAATGTAACCAGAAGAGTGACATCCCATCCCATCACCTTTTCTGTACTCTGTTGGTTAGGAGAAAGGTCCCACCCACACCCGAAGGGCAGGAGATGAATACAAGGACATGGATCACTAGAGGGGATCAAAATTAGAGCCAAACAATGAAAAGAAATAGTATTTTTAAAAGACCAAAAGCTAATAGAAAACAGAAACTATTAAATACTATATAAAATTAAACATGTGTATTAAATAATTTTGAAAAATAAAGACATTAAAAAAAGATAATGACTGCCATGTCTCAGATCATTATTATTATGCCTTCCCTTGGGTTCTTCACAGAACATTAATATGATATGTGGTACATGTTACTTCTTTGGGTTCTTCGTGAAGAATGTACCCGGTTGTTTTCCTCCATGTTTCATCCATTCTAACATGCCTCAATTGTCAGCAGCCCATTATTTTGTGTTCCACAATGAAAGAAAATAGAATGCCAGTTAAACTAGGTTTTCCTAGCACCATCAATTAGGAGGTGTATGCCAATTTAAAAGATTTGACTATCTTAGGTTTGATGAAAATTCCTTGGAGGCATTCTGTCCTTGGGAAAGCTCTCTTTAGCTTCATTCTGGAGGCCCTTAGAGCCCAGTGGATTACCTTTGACTTTGCTTGCTGATAGCCACACTGCTTGTCTCATATCCTTCTATTTCCTTGAAATGTAAATTAGGAATAATTGAATAATTAGATTTAGGCCAGGCAAGGATCAGTAAGATACTGTGTAAGTGCAAATTCTTCTGAAGTCATTCAATGATTCTAGGCCACTAGGATTCTATTTCTAGGCAACTATTGCAAACTCTCTAACAATATTATTCTTTCTTTTCTTCTTTCTTTCTTTCTTTCTTTTTTTTTTTTTTGTAGGAAGAAGTACTGTTAAGGTGAAAATAGTATAAGAAAAAAATTGAATTAATTTTTAATCATCAACTGCAGATGTCTGGAAAATCTTTTAGCTTAGCATGGCAAATTGATGTAATTATAGTATTGTGTATGAACAATGTTTTTCCTTAGGTAAAATTAATGCTAATCAAACTTGAAAAGTAACTTAAATGAACTATCTCTTAAGGCAATTTCAAATGCACCGAGAGTGACTTGATTTGCCTGAAAGAGATTATTATTTTTACAATGAAGGCAATTTGCTCTTCAGTCATTTCTTTATTCCAGGTCTCCTGTATATTAGAAAACATTTTTCTTATGGGATTTACAGGTTGCTGCTAAATTTGTCCCTGATATCTATAGCATCCTCCAAAATGACTTCTCTCTTGCTTTGTCCATATCAGTACAAGGATTAATATAACAAGCTCTAAAATTAGTTTAATATATTTAAGAAGTCTTTGAAATGATTAGAATTTTCAAAAGGAACAGCCTAGATTGCTACCTTTAAAAAGAATTACAGAGCATTATATTTATATTCTTAGGCTTTAAAAAGCTTCAAGTGTCCTTTGCTTCCATTAAATATTTTGTAGATCTCAAAGCTTTCTTTAACCTTCTTCTGAAGTTGAATTTCATGGTTCTTTTCTAGTTTTCATCAATAAATAACTTTAGCTAGAATGCAAGGAATTTATTTACATTTCCTTTTTCATAGTGACCTGAAGCTATCTGCTGTTGAAGTTCCCTTTTTGCTTCCGAAATCAGTGACAGCATATCAAATACAGCTTCAAGCAGGAGTCTAATTTTCAGTCACCTTACATATTTCCCATATGCAGATACCCTACAGATTTCAAAGGCAATGGTGAGCAGGAGGTGAGCAGGGTGAGCTCCCCCATTCCTGCTTTATCAGTATAACAACCTGCCATTGTAAGAGGTAACTTTTCTTTCTGCCTTTATCTCTGATCTCAGTCATTGCTTGAATTTTATCCTTGTAAGTCTTCCTAATTCCCTGTCTTCCCTTTTGTTTTTCTCACTTGTAAGTCACATTAGATGCAAACACTACAGCACATGTTACTATACATGAGGAAGGATGTGTTTATTAGTAAAATAAATGCTTGGGTTTCTTTTGTGCGAGAAATACATGATGGCTTGACTTCCTAGCCCTGGGCCCTTCAAAAATATATCCTGGGTTTATGATATGGTGGTATGATATATGGTATTAACAAGTTAAAAGCAACGTAAACTGATTTCACATTTTCATGTTTTTCTGTTATTCAGTGTTCCCACATGAAAACTGCAAGGCTTAGACTCTCCTAGAATTGGTGACATGGCCCTGTATCCAGCTAGCCAGCCAACTGTTATCCAAACCAATATAAATTGGGGTCATCTAAATTCTCCCTAAATCTGAATTCTCCCTAAAACAAAGAGATCTCTTTTCATGGTTGTGGTCCTGCATTTAGGCAGGTGTCTCAAACTCAATCTCACCTATTAAAAGTCCAGAAGGAGATAACAGATATTTGGAAGATATAGTAGAAGAGAGTCAAGCTAGCTACCTAATTCCCCAATCTCTGTACTTGTATCAAGTCAGAGCATCAGAACATGTACCCCCAAAGACCTACTTCAACTTGCCTTCATTCCATAGTATTTCTAAGGCTTTGTCTTAGCTCCAGTTGCAATAATACCATAGACTGAATGGCTTAAACAACAGAAGTTTATTTTTCACAGTTCTGGAGGCTGGAAGTCTGAGATCAGGGTACCAGTATGATTGGGTTCTAGGGAGGACCCTCTTCTTGGCTTGCTGACAGGTGCCTTCTGCTGTATCCTTTCACTGTGGAGAGAGGGAACTCTGATACCTCTTCTCTTAAGTGCACTAATCCCATCATGGAGGATATACCCTCAGGACCTCATGCAAAACTAATTACCTACCAGAGACCCCAGTCTCCTAATACCATCACATTGAGGGTTAGTGCTTCAGTGTATGAATTTTGGGTAAACTTAAACATTCAGTCTATAAGACTTAATGGGTTTTGGTTTTTTGTTTTTTGAATTTCAGAACAGAACACGCTGACACTGGATAGATAAAGTAGGTGAAAGTTACCGCCCTTTGTTACTGCTCCAAATGAGATAAAGTTGTCACTCAGGGACACACAGGGCTGTATTCAAGGACAGGGTAACAGCAAGCTGGAACTGTAGGGGGCAACTTAAGATGACAAGAGGGGTGAGATGAGCTAGGTTTTGTAGACTCCCTATGGATTGACTAATATGAATAATTTGCAGGCTCTGGAACATGGAGGCTGCCCGTAGACGTTTGGTACCCAGCCCTGATGCAATTAGGGCTAATGCACAGTGGCCCAGAGTGTGGGAGTCTGATAAGGGAAGTGGCTGTGCATATGGACTCAATCAGCTACTGAAGAAAGGGAAGTGACCAGCATCTAGATAGGGCCTTAAAACTGGTCAAGACAGCATAAAAAATTATATTATGCATAATTGCCAGGAGCATAATTTCATATTATTCTCTGAGTTTTCATGAGTAGTTGGTATGTGAGCTAGTTATAAAAGAAAGGTTTCGTCATCTTTCAAGTATTATTGAAAATAATATTCATTGGTATCCATGATATCAATATGAAGACTCATCTCATAAATTCCTCTTAGCATTTAGTGTTATTGACAGACATTTCCCAATGCATTGGTATGTGAGCATCTCATTATTAGGTAACAAATTCTGTGGTTTCTGTTTCTTCTTTTGAATACCGACTTTTTCAATAAAGAGCTATAGTTCTGAACAAAGGCCTCACTTATGCCTTGAGCATGCCCTGTGGCATTGCCCTGTGGGTGATATTGAGCAGGTATTTATCTTTTGAATTTCAATGTTAAATGGGAATAAAACTTGTCTTATCATCTATTGGGTTTCTGTAAAGTTCAAGTGAGATGACTTGATAGAAGGAGTTTGCAACAATGTTTTATTAAGCAATCATGTAATTCAAATAACCCTAGCTGAAGCCTGTAGGCATAAATGAAGTTGTTTGCTTTTAACATCCAAATAGAGGGCTTTTTAAGCAATAGCCTGCTCAGGCAAGACCCACCCTTAACCCCCAAGACTCTTCATGCATATTAACTTACCTTCTGAAGATATCTCACAGGTGTTCAGGGACCCCTGTGTTCTCTCACTAATATTTTTTCTATGCCCTAGAAGTTGGGTTGCTAGTGACAGCCCTGAGGCCCAGGGCTTAACTCTAGTCTGTGGAAGAACAGGTAAAATGCAGTTCTTGGTTTAATTTGGTGTTGTTTTATATCTGTCTCCTAGGCCTGAAACAAGACTCCTTGAGATTTCTTGTGCTTGGATTCCCACATCGGCTTTCCTAGAGAAGTTCACTAAGTTTGTCTACTCCCAAACTTGTCTTTCCATATGATGTCTATACCAGTCCATTGGGTCAGGCAGAAAGATGGTCACTCTGCTGTGACCTCCATCTTTAATTCTTCCTCTCACTAGATTCCCTGCTCAGAGCATGCACATGCCTACATATTTGTATCTTCACCTCCTTCTTCTTCCTAGACCCCAGAAATTTTGATGGATGGCAATTCATAGATAATACCAGAGTTGTAGTCCAATATCTGCAAACAGCAGGTCATTGTGGATTCAAGAACATCTTGGCATAATAATAATGATTTTGTTGAGTACCATTCCGTATAAATTAAGTCATATCCTTTCTGGTGGTCATTGTTCTAACTGTGCTCTACACCCACAGACTCTCTCTTGTTCCTAAAATACTTTCTTCCACTGACTTGCTATTTGGGAGTCCATATCTGAATATATCCTTGGATTTGTCTATCCCCTATTGTTTCTGGTCCAAGTTTTCTTCTCATTTTGGACCTATCCTTACATCTAGGCTTCCAGAGTTCTTAATTTCTGGGCTAGCCTTTGCTTCTATCAAATCTAGCTCAGTCTTTTAAGATCCCCATCCCCCCAGGTCAATCAATGACTTTGTTTTCTACTCATCAGGGCATGGAAAATGGGTGGCTTGGATGTATGATAGTATGGACTGATTTCTAAAAATAATATCTAGTCATTCCTATCATTTCTTTTTGGGCCCTATATAAAGAACATTTATTTATTCTTACATTGTGGATTACTGCTAGTCTTATAAGAACTAGATACAGGATAGTTTAATTTTATTCATTTGGGAAACTATCACTGTATACTTTTCCTTCTTGTGTTTAGCTGCTCTCTGACTTAATGAGATAGAACAGTGGTGCTCAGTCTTGGCTGCATATTTTAAATCATCTTGAAAAAAAATTTTTTTTAAGATTTTATTTATTTATTTGACACAGAGAGAGAGATCACAAGCAGGCAGAGAGAGGGGAAGGGAGGCAGGCTCCCTGCTGAGCAGAGAGCCTGATGTAGGGCTCAATCCCAGGACCCTGGGATCATGACCTGAGCCGAAGGCAGAGGCTTTAACCCACTGAGCCACCCAGGCGCCCCTAGAATTTTTTTTTTTATTGCCTCATTTGAGATCAGTTGAATCAGAATCACTACAGATGGATCTAAAACACAGGCATTTTAAAAAAATCTCTCTATGCTGTGAAGTGTGTAAACCTGGCAATTCACAGACCTGTACCCCTGGGGCTCATAATACATTGTATGTTTATAAAAAAATAAAAAAATTAAAAAAAAATCTTTTTTAGGTGTTTCTAATATACAGTTAGGATTGGGAACCAAGACGAGTAGAAGAAGATTTCAATACATTCATTTGCTTTCTAATTTTAAAGAATAGTTCTATCTCATACTGAATATTTTCCTTCCCACCCTTCATCAATTCTCTTTTTAAAAAAAAGCATTTAAAACATACTCACCCTTCAATTCTTGTCTAAGATAGAACATTTACATATCTGGGAGTGGGTTAACCATTCTATCATACTTAATAGTTTATAAATTGAATGAGATTTTCCAATCTCATCCTCCAAAGTCTTGAAAATATACAATTCTTTCCTGAGGCTATTTCCATTATTCAGTGCATGCATTACAAATTAGCAAACCAAAAGAACATGCATGAACTGTAATACACATCTTGTAAATTTCAGACTAAATCACAAACCTCATTTTTCTTCAGAATGTACTGCTATACTTTTTTTGTCTACCATCTTGAACTTATTTAGGTAGAATTAAATACTTTCAAATCCTGTAGAATATTATAAATATTGGAAAAAACTACAAACATTTTTGTTGTATTTACATCAAATCAAACTTTTAAAATTCTTATTGGAGATCTAAAAGCACCAGAACACACTGAAAGGGAGGGAAAAACAATGGATTATCTTTTTTGGAAAGATTTTATTTATTTATTTGAGATAGAGTGAAAACATAAATAGGATTGGGGGACAAAGGAAGAAGGAGAAGCAGGCTCCCTGCTGAGCAGCAAGCACAACACAGGGCTTGATCCCAGGACCCTGAGATCATGACCTGAGCCAAAGGCAGCTGCTTAACTGACTGAGCCACCTAGGTACCCAACAATGGATTATCTGTAAAATGATAATCAACCATTGAAAGAAAAATTATCTTAAATGGTTGGAAATACTTGATGGGTTTAGAAAATAATATAATTTTATTTTATTTATTTTTAAAATAGATTTTATTTATTTATCAGAAAGAGAGAGCACAAGCAGGGGAGAGCGGCAGGCAAAGGGAGAATTTCCCTGCAGAGCAAGGAGACTGATGTGGGACTTGACCTCAAGACCCTGAGTTGATGACCTAAGCTGAAGGCAGACACTTAACTGAGTGAGCCACCCCTGTGTCCCCAAAATAACATTATCGTTTAAAAAAAAATGGATGTTCCCTCCTCGTATTTCCCCTTAGGAGCACGTGTTTGTTAGGTTGGAAAGTAAAAAAAAAAGATTGGAGTCTGTGACTTTTGTGTTTCCGAAAGAGTACACTGTGGAGATTACATTAGGTTCTCTCTGAAGCAAAAACATCTGATAAAGAAAGATGGTTCTTTTACTCTCGAAACAAGATTAAGGGTGGAAGTTTCCAGTGGAGAGAGCCAAATATTTTCCCAGGCCTGAAGGAGCTGGTGGTTTTGGGTCACAGAGAGGGGGATTAATACCCCTGCTCCTTAGACAGAATCTTCAATTTTCAGACCTAAGAGTTTTGGGATGTGGCAAAACTTCAGAGAGGGAATGACTGATTGATGTATCTGGGTGGAAAGAACAGAGAGAGCCCTGGTAGAGATGATTCCTGGCCCCTAAGTGCTACAGACTGAATGTTTATACTCTCCCTCTTCCCAATTCACTGTTGAGACTTAATCCACAAAACGATGGCATTTGGAGGTGGGGTCTTTGAGCACTACTTAAATCATAAGGGTGGAGCCCTTATGAATGGGGCTAGTGCCTTCATAAAAGAGCCCCAGAGATACCCCTGTATGTGGTCCCCTCCACCTTATGGGGACCAGTGAAAGGTCAGCAACCTACAATCTGGAAGGGGATCTTTACAGAACTTGACCATCCTGGAATTCTGATCTCAGACTTTCAGGTTCCAGAACTGTGAGAAATAACTTTCTGTAGTTTATTATAAAAATACCCAGTCTAGGGTATTTTTGTTATAGCAGCCCTGAAGTACAAGACCACTAAGGTTAATATGGAGGCAGTGGGGAGAACTGCTGTACCTGAGCCCAAGCAGGAATGAAGATTGTCCTGAGTGTCATGTGTGGGCTGATGATTGGATGAGATGATGGACATCCTAGGGAATGTCTACAGAATCCTATCAGTTGAGGTCCAAATATGTTCAACCCTAAGCTTGAGCAGTGTGTAAACACCCAGGATTTAGAGCTCCAGGAAAATAAATATTGGGAGCTCAAATTAGCTAAGATTAACATTTCTCATCCCGATGAGATAGATGTTCAAAATAGAAATTGAGTTTTAGGCAAGTAAAGAAAGTTATAGTTTTGTATCTATGTCTGTGAAATTGAATTAGTCAGGAATGTGGAAAAAGTGAGTGTTTATTACCATTTACATTATTTTAATTTTAATTATTAAAAATGAATTTATATTCATTTTTAAATCCTTGGTATATTTATTCTGGTATAGGGGATAACAATGGAAGATAACTTTTCCACAAGAGAAAGGTACAATCTTACAATATTCTTGACAGAGTAATCCCCCACGTACAGCTGAATAAATTTATGGATGCTGTGACCAAAATAAAAAAATTGTGTGAAAAAATGGATTTCAGTTAGAATTTTAAAACAATAAACAAGGACTGACTATTTGAAAAATCATAAAAAATAAAATAATTAAAATTAATGTTAAAACAAAAATGCATTAATAGTTGTATTTCCAGAGATTCAAATAGACTCAATTACTATTAGTATTGAATAAAGAAATACATTAAAAAATTACATTTTATGGGACCCTGCACTTGTCTTAATTGCTACTAAAAATACCAACAAATCTTCTCTGAGAGCTCAGTGGCATGAAACTCTCCTGAACTTATGTGTGATAATTCTAAAACATTCTGAACAAAAATTTGATAAAAGGAGCAAAAGTATCTCTCACAACAGTTTATTTACAGTGATGTAAACTCTTAGAATATCAATGTTCCACAAAGGATATTTCCCAATGTCAAAATCTTCTCTGAAGATTTTTTTTTTCATGCACGATCACGTAGCCACTCAGTATGTGGCTCTGACAAAGTCTGCAGCATTTCCCTCTGTTGCTGTGGTTTGCTCATGACTCTGCCCTTCTGGTCACTGGGGAGCATAACTAGCTCCACATTTCTCTGCTTGTTTGGGTCACACAGTGTCTTCTCAGAGCTTATTCTTTTTTTTTTTTTTTAAAGCTTTTATTTATTTATTTGACAGAGAGAGAGAGAGGGAGAGAGAGCGAGCACGCACAAGCAAGGGGAGTGGCAGGCAGAGGGAGAAGCAGACTCCGCGCTGAGCAAGGAGTGGGATGTGGGACTAGGTGGGATCACGACCTCAGCAGAAGGCGGAAGCTTAATCAACTGAGCCACCCAGGTGTCCCTTCTCAGAGCTTATTTATTCTCATTTTCTGAAGCATCTATAATAGTTTCTGAACATGCTGAGACTTTTGAACTTCACATATCAGTAGTATTTCCCCTCAATTTTTGAGAATTATCAGAGTGCTGTGATTTTTCTACTTGGCCAAGTAATTATGTTAATAAAGTGAACCAATCACTACCCATTTTTATTATAGTGGATAAAAATGTTTTTAGAAGGCAAATAGGGAAAACACAATGGCAGAAATTAAGAATGTGGAATTAGTTTAGCTTTAGGATAAACCTATTATAGTATCTTTTTTTTCTCCCAGAGAAATCAATGGCAACTTAATCACTGACTGGTGCTGGACCAAGGCATGGAGGAATGTGGGAATTGTTGCCCTAAATAATTCCCCCTTGTTATGGATAATTTCAGTGGCACCCATAATTTTAACATGGTGTCAGAACAGGGGTTTTCTTTCTCTAAGGTTTATCTTCTCTTTGTAGGGCATTCATTTATTTAACAAACACAATCCAGGCCTGTGCTTTGTGCCAGGGACATAGAGAAAAAAGTCCCTCCTACTGAAACTCACAGTCTGTTAGTAGATATTTTTTTCGTTGCATCCTGTTAATGAGTCATGTTCCTGGAAATAGCCATGTTTACTGAAAATACACGAAAGAGAAATATAATACATACCATCTTTTAAAGTAGTAAACCTATTGCCAATATGTTTAGCTTTCAATTCAATTGAATTGAAAAAGCTTTCAATTCTATCTTTATTAAATTCTCATTTACATCTACTCATTTTTCTAATAAATGATCATTTTTATTATGATTCTTACTGTAAATTCTTTGGCCCCATCACTTTTTAACTATCATTGTATTGTTTTCCTTATTCATCAAACTCTTTCATTGCCTCTACTTTCACTTGGAACTAGTAAGCTATTTCACTCTTCATTTTTTTCTTTTCTAATTCCTTCTCTTGGTTACACTTGTTTTTGTTTTTCCAGCAATGTCTCACAAATAAAAAGCTTAAGTATAATAACACAATGTCCATGACTTTAAGACATTGAGCAGAGAGCACCAAAGAAATGAGAAATTGAGTAAGATGGATATGAAATACTGAAGTTCCTCTGATGTTAAAATTGGAGCTTGGTCAAAGTTCTATCAAGGATATATAAACCTGAAAGAAAAGAAAAATGCCAAACTTCAGACATGTGTATTAAAATTCGGTAAGTGTATGCTAGATGTGAGTACAAGGTCCTATGAGAACATGAAGGGCTAACATGTAATCCAGATGGGTTGTGGAGGTCTCTGGAAGCAAGTGACCCTTGAGACAATTTATGACAAATGAAGAGGAATAAATCGGTGATGAAGATGAATAAAACCATTCTCACAAAGGGAAAAGCTGACAAAAGGTATGAAATGGGAGCACCTGGGTGGCTCAGTGGGTTAAGCCTCTGCCTTTGGTTCAGGTCATGATCCCAGGGTCCTGGGATCCAGCCCCGCCTCAGGCTCTCTGCTCAGTGAGGGGCCTGCTTCCCCCTCCCCCTCTGCCTGCTTCTCTGCCCACTTGTGATCTCTCTCTCTCTTTGTCAAATAAATAAATTTTTAAAATATTTTTTTTAAAAAGGTGTGAAATATGAAAGGATGCTGCTGCAACTCAAAGGGATAATTACACAGTATGGGTTGTTGGGGTCTCCACAGAGATCATCTGAACTGGGTAAACTGGATAGGCCACACACAGAGTATAGGAAATTCCCCAAACTACTCTCTTTTCTGATGTCAACTGCAACTTTGAGAGTCCCCAAGACTATCCTAAGGTTCCATAACTCACGAGGAGGACTCACAGAACTCAGCAAAACCATTATACTCATGGTGATAGTTCATTATAGCACAGGTTATAGATGAAAATGAAACAAGGGGAGACGTGCAGAGGGTAGGATCCAGAAGGGTTCTAGGCAGAAGCTCCCAGATATTCTCTTCCCATGGGAATTTTAGGGACAGCACTAACTTTTCCCAGCAACAATGTGTGACAACACTCACAGAGTATTGTCAAGAAGGAAAGTTTATTTGGTGCCCAGAGTTTTTACTGGGGCTTGGTCACATAAATAGGGTTGATCACCCAAACGGCTGATCTCTGTTTCTAGCTCCTTCAGAGGTCAAAATGACACCCTGTGGCTCAAGGCTCCTCAACCATAAGTGACAAGCACAAACTTTCTGACATGGTCCATTGTTCCCAAGAAAACACAGAAATACTCTTATTAAGCAAGACATTCCAAGGGCACGACCTGAGAAGTTAGCTGTCAGGACCTGAGGGCAAAGGCCAATTTCTCTTTGGGCAAGGTTAATACTTTGTTTTATTATTTTTTAAAGATTTTATATATTTGTTTGAGAGAGAGTGTGCATGTGTGCCTGGGTGTGTGGGGTAAGGGCAGAGGGGAAGGGAGAGGGACAAGCCGACTCTGCATGCTGGGCAGGGAGCCAGACGTGGGGCTCAATCTCATGACCTTGAGATCATGACCTGAGCTGAAACCACGAGTCAGCTGCTTAACTGACTGAGCCACCCAGGCACCGCATGGGCAAGGTTAATACTTTACTGCACGTCGGAAAAATCTGAAATTCCAGCCATATTTCCTTCAGAAGACGTTGTATATAAGATATCACTCAATGGACCAGGGGTCAGCTCCTGACTCAACAGCATTCATTGAGGTCCAGCGGATTTCAGCCTTGGCTGCACATTGGGCTTGCTTAGGGGCACTTAATATTGCTGACTTCTGTCTACATCCCCCGGCCCCAGAGATTCTGATTTACTTTGTCTGGGCCAGATCCAGGATTGCTATGTTTTTTAAAGTTCTCCTGGTAATTCTAATTTATGGGAACCACTGTATGAAATAGCTGAAAGAATTCTGCCTATAAAAGATACTCTCACAAGCATGATGCTCTCTAGCATAACTGGCAGCAGATGTACACAAAGATGCAGCTTCGGGAGAAGAAGCATAAGTAGAGGGGTGCCTGGGTGGCTCAGTGGGTTAAGCCTCTGCCTTCGGCTCAGGTCATGATCTCGGGGTCCTGGGATCGAGTCCCGCGTCGGGCTCTCTGCTCAGCGGAGAACCTGCTTCCTCCTCTATCTCTCTCTCTGCCTGCCTCTCTGCCTACTTGTGATCTCTCTCTGTGCAATAAATAAATAAAATCTTTAAAAAAAAAAAACAAAAAGAAGCATAAGTAGAGAAGCTGAGTCAAGAGAATGGTTTTCAACTGAAATTGCTGAGGTACCCAGAGAGACATGCCAGTTCTCATGAGGACTTACTCTACTACTGCTAAGTTCGTTTCTTGTATGTAACTTATCCTTGGAGTGGACACCTATCATCAGAGGTAACTTGTCTTTGTGCTGTGCAATCTGAATGAATTTACCTAATACTCTGGGTGCTGCCGCTCATCTTTTGGGCAGGTTAGTAATCTTTTGAGTCCCAGTTACCTCACTGATAAAAAGGAGATAATAGTAGGTACCCTGTAAGTTGTCCTAGGATTAAATGTTGAAAACCTTATCCTAGCCACAGTGCCAAATTGTTTAGTTTAACACATAACACATAAATGAACTCATTTAATTTTTATAACATCCCTGTGAAACAAGTGACATTATAATTTTCATTTGATGGCTGATAAATTAGAACTTATTAAAGTTAAATAATATGTTCGTGGCTTTTTCATTAATAATGCTACTGGCTCATACTTTTTTTCATCCCTTACTGCTCTTGGAGCATGAGGGGAATTGATCCTGTCATTTTAGAGGGAACAGAATTGATACCTAGGGATGTCAAATGATTTGAAGTTAATCATTAAAAAGGGAGTAGAACCTCAGTCTACTGGCTTTTCTTCAGGAGGCTTTCATTGGACTTACGTCTGTGGAAACGGAAAAAGAAATTTAAAAATTTCACACAGCCTCAAATTTTTTGTTACAGCCACCTTATTATAGGAAATAGTGAAAATGACATGAATCTGAACTCAATGACAAGTGAATTTTTCAGGAAAATAGAGTATTCTAGTTAAGCGAATGTTCTGGTTAACCAAGCCTTTCTATACATACCATATAGGATTTATCTATTTCAAAAATCCCTTCAATATTAAAACTCTACAGGACATACTGTACTTTATGTTTGCGAATTCATGAAACAGTTTATTGCTATGGTCTAGAATCAGAATACCATCTCCTCAGGTATAACTGCATAGATAAACTAGATTATTTTAAATATTATATATTAAAGTGGTACTTTCATAAAGTTTTCACATAATAATATTGCAAAAGTGAAAAATTCAGTTAATCATTCAGGAAATTGGAGAATGAAAATTTGTAGTTTCTATGGTTGTTCCTCTAGATACTTTTACATGAATTATGTACCCCAACTTTCACAAATGAAATTGGTTTTATATTCATTGTACAGATAAAGAAAATTCACCTCAGATGGATGAAATCAGAGGATCCTAAACTTTTTCAGTTTACAGTATGCTTTGTGTCTTAGTAAGTTTTCATGATATTACTCTGCCAAAAGACACACATAAAAGTTTCCTTTATTAAGTTGTTGGTCCAAACTCAGGTTCTAACAACTCAGTACCCATTTGAAAATGAAATATACATAAATTAAAACCAAAATTAATATTTTTACTTCATTCTTAAGTACCCACAAATACTAGCAGGATGTGTATGCCTGATGGGCCCTGAACAACTTTCCAAACTGCATAGATTGCCCATTACCTCTTTCATTTCCTGTTTTACGTTGACTTTCAAATGATACTTGCTTTTTATTACACCAATTGCTGAAAACCCAGCTTTGCAAAGATACGACATCGTTGAAAGAAACGTAGCATGATCCAATGTTGATAATGTAAGCTAGCTTGAGCTAGTAGTTTGCACTCTGTTGAAAAGATGTCAAGTATCATTATGTCTCCCTTGAAAAGGTAAACTATCCTATGGTGCCCTGGGAATTGTCTCATCACACCAGGCTGGAACACTCAGAGTTCAGTAATTTCTGAAGTGTTGAAACTAGAACTTGAACCTATGGCATGTTTATACATTCAAAATATCTCAATAACTAATAATATTTGATCTTTTATTGACCAAGGCTGTAGTTTAAGGCCAGGGAATAAAATTACATAATTTTCAGAGTCTACAAGCCTTATGGTTCTGGAATCCACTGCTATTTCAAGCAAAATGGAAAATGAATTGAAATTTAAGTTTGCTGACTATTGGTACTGGTTGAAGAAGACTAGACTGATGAAAAGTATAACAAAGGAATACTGTGCCTTGGGATTACTTTCTTTATGTCAAATCTTTCTTTTGGCATACATATTTGAGACACATTTTGGGGGGGAAGGTGTTTCTTCTCTTTGATGTCACTTCAATCTAGTGCTATTTTGAAGCTTATTTTTCCTAGTTTCTGCCCACTTCTCAACTCTCTCCCCCACACCGGCATTGTAAGTGGTGAATAGTTTGGAATTCTGAGTAGCTTAGGTGTTGGGGCAATTCTGTGTTATATAGCACCTCAAAATGGCAATACATGGAATTGGCAGTGGGCTGACTCATTTACTTGTGCACTTCAAGGACAGAGGTCAGAAGATTGGAGGTCCAGGGAAAGACAAAGAAAACTGGGCATTATAAGGGTAGAGCCACATTTACTGCTTAAATGTTATATGTGCCCTGGATGGAAGAGTGAGGAAAGGAGAGACAGAAGCAGCAAAGATCATCTCTAAAGGCTCTGATAATCTCAGATTTTTGTTTCTAATCTAGAGACTTTACTTGGAAATCTTTCCAAAGAGATTTATATCTTCAGATGACGAGTAAGGAGTCAAAAAACCAAAACTCTTGACATTGTCTGCATTGAGCTTGCATTTTCTTTCCTTACCTCTTATGTATAAAATACTTTAAAACAAGTTTTATGTATTTTATTCTCTTAGTGTTCATAGTATTAATAGCTTATATTGTTAAATAAGAGTGTAACTTTGGCTTTTATCATCTTGTTTTTAAGATACTTCATTTTACTTTCACTTCCTAATTTCTTTTCCCTCTTTTTTTTTTTTTTAAAGATTTTTATTTATTTATTTGACAGAGAGAGATCACAAGCAGGCAGAGAGGCAGGTAGAGAGAGAGGAGGAAGCAGGCTCCCCGCTGAGCAGAGAGCCCGATGCGGGGCTGGATCCCAAGACCCTGAGATCATGACCCGAGCTGAAGGCAGCGGCTTAACCCACTGAGCCACCCAGGCGCCCCTTCCCTCTTTTTTTAAGTAAGAATTTTATGACTTTCTTATAATTTAGTTTTATCTTACAATATTGAATTTTGAGCTGTTGGTTTTGTCTTAACATTTTTTAAAAATGAGGACAACTTTTAAAAGTGGTTTGAAGTTCACAGGAAAATTCCTGTACAGAAGACAGGCAGACAGCCCAGGGGCAGAAGGCATGATCTGAGGATCTCCTGGGATGCATTGGAGAGATCTTTTGCCTGCTAGAAGCTGAAAGAAGCTAGAACTGAAAGATGTGGCATTGCCTCTCAGGGGACAAAGGAGTGGATGGGTGCCATTCCCTCCTCTAGCCCTCAGCATGGGCATATATACACCTGCTGACGGTTCCTAAGCTGGACACTGGCTCTTTACTGTGCTTTACACCATGCTTCCAGTTTGGTGCAACTGCCTTTCTGGGTCAAGCCTGCATCAATCATAGTGCCAAAAGTATCTCCCCCAGAAGACAGGCACAGGTCCCTGTCACACCAGGTCACTAAAATTTGGAGTTTTAAGACTCAGCCAGCCTGACTAGTATAGAGCCCAAAGTGCACTGCTTTGTTTCAGGCAGGCAAGCAACCTGGACACTGTGTAAAGGCGGTGATCTAAAGGATACCTGGGATGCATGAGGGGAGCTGTTCGCTCTTCTGGGAAGGTTTCCCTGACAGCAGCCAGGATAAACTCCCCTCTCTGGGGATGAAGGGGCGGACTGGTCCTATTTCCCTCCCCTGCCCCTCAGCATCAACAAACTTCCGTAAAGAGCAAGTGCCACCATTGGTGGCCTAAATTGTTTACACCAAGCCCTGCCACCCGGCACTCTGCTGGTACTGCTTTTCTTGAACAAGTGTGCCTGAGAACCAGAGCCACAGGCCCTCCCCCCAGATCAGTGCAAAGCTCCACTTGTACCACATCTACTGACCATAAAGTTCTGCAAAGTTTCAGCTCTAGTGGAAACAGCATCACGTCTCTTTTAACATGTAGGCCAGAGCACACCTAACTCTGGCCAAGGCCCAAACATCCCCCACTGCAGGCAAGGAGAAACTCTGCAGAGGACTGACCTGAGGGATAGAGCAGCCAAAACACAGTAGAGTGTATGCAGCATACACCAGAGATATTTCCTGAAGCCCTGAGGATATATGACCTTTACCTCATATAGCCATTACTCTCAGGAGCAGGAAACATAATCCACTTTCCTAACACACAGAAGAAGAGACAGACAAAAAGCCAAGATGGAGGAATTCATTTCAAAAGACAGAACAAGAAAAGGTCATGGCCAGGGATCCAATTGAAACAGATAAAAGTAATATGCCTGACCCACATCATATATCATCAGAAAATGCAAATTAAAATGACATACCATTACACACCTATTAGATGTCCAGAATCCAGAACACTGACAACAATACATTCTGCTGATGATGTGGAAAAACAGGAGCTCTCATATATTGCTTGTGAGAAGGCAAAATGGTACAGACACTTTGGAAGACAGTTTGGTGGTTTCTTACAAAATTAAACATACTTTTACCATATGATCCAGCAATCCCACTCTTTGGTACTTATCCAAGGGTGTTGAAAAATTATGTTCACACAAAAACTATACATGGATGTTTATAACAACTTTATTCATAATTGCTAAAACTTGGAAGCAACTAAGATGTCCTTCAGTAAGTGAATTGGTTGAATAACTTTATTCAGTTCTCCAAACAACTGAGCTATAATGCCATGAAAACACATGGAACACAACAACCTTACATGCACGTTACTAAGTGCAGGAAACCAGTCTGAAAAGTTTGCATGCTCTTTGATTGCAACTATATAATATTCTAGAAAAAGCAAAACTGTGGAGATAATAAAAAGATCAGTGGTTGCCACATGTAGAGGGAGTGGAAGGGATGAAAAGGCCGAGCACGGAGGATTTCTAGGACAGTGAAAATACTCAGTATGATTCTCTAATGTTGGATGCATGTCGTTATACATTTGTCCAAATCTACAGAATGTACAGCACTATGAGCGAATCCTAATGTAAATTATGGGCTCTCGGTGATAATGATATTCAGTGTAGATCAAATGTAACAAACATACCGCTCTGGTAGGGGTTGTAGATAAAAGGGAAGGCTATCCATGTGTGGGAGCAAGTGCTATATAGGAAATTTCTGTATCTTCCCCGCAAGTCTGCTGTGAATATAAAACTGCTCTAAAAACAAAAAGTTAAAAAAAAAACTTGGTTTTTGAAAACCTACAATTTCTCCCATTGATTCTTTTTTCCTTAACGTCCCCCTGTGTTCTCCATATTCTTGAGTTGAGCAAATGATTACTTCTGTCATTTTAAGTGGTTCTTCATAGGAAATGCTTTTTTTTTCTTTTCCCTGAATATAACTCTGTCTTCTTTGATAATTATAATGATTGACAGCATGTTTAAAATAAAAATCATTCAGTTAGTATTCTGGGAAATTTTCAGGAATTAGCAAATTTTCTCTTGAAATTTCTTGGGTAATATCTTAAATATGCTATTGCTAGTTTAGTAATGGCTTGAAAAGCTGATAACACTGAAATAATGAGACTAGTTATCCAAACACTGCTACATGTAAGTGAGATATCTATTTTAATGCATTGACACCATAGGTTAACCAAAAGTATTCCAAATAAAAAAATTAAGATAAAATTTGCTTATGATATTTCATAATATTTTTCAAATATGAATTTAAAATTTTTATTCTGTAGTATTCTTATAAATTCTCCTCCACAACTTATAGGCACTTTATGTGTAGTTCTGGTCAAGTATTCGTTAGGAAAAATGTATAAAATACTTTATTTATGAAAACCATATTTTAAGGAATAATATGTAAATTTATTTTAGAATATATCTATTTATAAAACTGGTTTACCTTTCTTTATCCTTTTTTTTTTTAAGAAACTCTTTATTTTCCATCAACCTTATTTCCATTTTGTTTTCCATTTTGTTTGCATTTGTGGAAGAGCAGCATAAGACTGCTCAGTGGTTATTCTTACCCATTCAGGGGCCTGAGCAGTGAGAGCTACAAACCAGTCTTCAGTGGCCGGCTGGGCCCTCCACTTCCCTCCTGCAGTATGGAACTGCTGAGTAGGCACAGAGGGCGTCTGCACACCTTCAGACTAGTCTGCAACTTCAGGTGGCATAGCAGTGAACTCAGGAGCTAGAGCAGTCTATGCACCCCGAAATTCCTCCTTGGTCACAAGAGGCCTGCCCTTCTTTTTCAATCTCTTTAGGATCTCTGTAGAACTAGAGATCAGGGATGACCTCCAATGGGTGATCACGGGAAATGGTGCCACACGTGGGCAGAAATTCCCTGGCCAGCTTCCACCACATCAGGCCCACTGACTGAGCTCCCTTCTTGTTGCGAGGGATGGCAATGTCCACATAGTGCAGAGCAGAGTCTGCATTACACAGAGCAATGGGAGGCAGGTTAATATAAGATGCCTCTGTAAGAGCCTGGTGGCCAGCCCTGGGATGGGTAACCACCAAAAGTCTCAGCTCTCAGACGGCTGCCTGGATCTGGTTAGTGAAGTTTCCAAGAGTGAAACGGCCAGCAATCAAGTTGTTGCAGTCGCAGCAGCAAACTTCAGCACAGCTTGCTGGCCTGTATTCCTGGATGATATGACACTGACATTAGCTGGGTTTTCAATGGCAACAATGGTACAAGCTGCCAGCGGAAGCTTCTCCTGGTTCTCTTCAGATTTATGATGTAGATGCCATCGCTCTTCCTTTTGCAGATGTACTGTTCAATTTGGAAGTCAAGGTTGGTGCCACCTAAGTGGGTTCCTGCTGCAAGGAATTTGAGGATATCTTCTTCCTTCATTTGCAGGACATCAAGGGCTCCAGATGTTGTGAAAGTTTTCCTTTAAATTACAATGGAAATGCAAAACAATGCCTTATGGACCCTTCCTTGGGTAACATGGAAAGGGAAAACTGGTTTACTTTTAACTCAATGAATAGTAGTGTTTTCAAATATTTCAGAATGAAATGGGGATGTAGATATCACTCTATAAAATTATAGAGGTTTAAATTTCTGCAGTTTTACTTTTTAATTAATAATTATTTTTTAAAAAAAGATTTTACTTATTTATTTGACAGAGAGAGACACAGCAAGAGAGGGAACACAAGCAAGGGGAGTGGGAGAAGGAGAAGCAGGCTTCCTGCTGAGCAGGGAACCCGATACAGGGCTTAATCCCAGGATTCTGGGATCATGACCTGAGCCAAAGGCAGATGCTTATTAACAACTGAGCCACGTAGGTGCCCCGATTTTTTAAATTTATTTTTTATTTTTTAAAGAGATTTTATTTATTTACTTGAGAGAGACAGAGAGAGCAATCACACAGGAACAGGGAGAGGAGCAGAGGGAGAAGTAGACTCCCCACTGAGCAAGGAGCCTCCTATGGGGCTTAATTCCAAGACCTGGAGATCTTGATCCGAGCCAAAGGCAGATGCTTAACCAACTGAGCCACCCAGGTGCCTCTAAATTATTGCAGTTTACAATATTAATATTCTGTCTCTTTCTTGGTATAGAATTTACATTTTTGGATAATGTTTTCTGTTAACCTGAGTTTTGTCTTTAAAAATGAATTTAGCTGAAGGCTACATCTTGTTGAACAAAATAAACCTTCAACGACTTGCTTAATACAGATGAATTAACCTTTTATTTTGATACTCTTGCAGTCTGCATTTTACTTGAGTACCTTACCTGTAACTGTTAACAAACTTCACTCACCCCTCTTATTCTACCTTTCTCTGGTTACCAGTGTGGTCATAGTTAATAAATTTTCATGGAATGAATATCAGCCAACTCAGTCATAAATTCTTAAACAAATACTGACAGGAAAGGTAAAAGAACTTCTAGAAGCAAGAAAAGAAGCTTCAGCTCACAGCTCACAGCTCACAGCTATGGATGTGGTTAATCTTAAGTCCTGTCCAAGCTGCCTTTCAAATTAATATCAAAGACTAGTAGACAGAGTGTATTTTAGCTTCCCCATCATGTTCTCTCTCAATATCTCTCTCTCTCTCTTTCTTTTTAGTATAATACCATGTCAACATCTTGGATGCTCAATAGGGCTTTTGGGTTATCTTATATTCTTTATCAATTTCTTTTTTTTTTTTTAAAGATTTTATTTATTTATCTGACAGAGAGAGATCACAAGTAGACGGAGAGGAAGGCAGAGAGAGAGAGAGAGAGAGAGAGGGAAGCAGGCTTCTTGCTGAGCAGAGAGCCCGATGTGGGACTCGATCCCAGGACCCTGAGATCATGACCTGAGCCGAAGGCAGCGGCTTAACCCACTGAGCCACCCAGGCGCCCCTCTTTATCAATTTATTGATGAAATTGGCTCCAACTTCTAATCCAGTTTCATGACTTCAGTTTTATGAAATGAGTTACTACTGGCTTGAGTTCTAGATGTTATTTTATCCTCTTTGTCTATTATACTATTTATCTTCTGCCTCTATTAATTCTTTTCCTATAACATGTTGTCCAATTATTCCATCTCTCAATTACCACCATTGCCCAATTTTATTCTGCTTCCAAATCATCATCAACATGGTCTCTAGAAAAATTTTATTTCATATTTAGGACAAAAAAGAGTTTCTACCACAGGACAGCATACCATTTAAAATAAGATTGTAGATATTTATATCTGTTAGATTTTCCTCCATGACAAATCACCTTAAAACTTTAAGGTAACAATCATTTTATGATTGCTCCTGTGTCTATGGGTTGGTCATGTAGTTCTACAACCATCTGTGGGTTGGGTGTTCTAGAATGGCCTTTCCCATCTATTGGGCAGTTGATGTTGGCTCTTGGCTATGGTAATGAGGATGATTAGACCAGGCATCTTTTATCATCCAGCAGACTAGCCTTGGCTTTTAACATGAGAGCAGCAACAGAATTCTGAAGAGTAACAAGAGATAAACCTTTAATAAACAAGCACTTTTCAAATTTCTGCTTATGTCAGGTTTGCCATTGACCAAAGCAACACACATGACCAAGCCCAGAATCAGTGTGGGAGGGGAATACTCAAGGGCAAGGAAACAGGAAGAAGATTATTAAGCCAATTTCTAAACAACCTATGGAACATTGTTTAACTTCTGTATCTTTTTTCAATTAGTCAAATTTCTTCATAGGGCACATCTATCCCATTGAATTGCTGGGCTAACCTCTCTTCCTGTGACCTCTTCTCTTTCCACCCTATCTCAGTAATGGTCTCTCAGTTATGATTGTAACCCCCAGCCATTAAGAAACTCCCTGCTGAAATGCTGATGTTGTAGAACAGAGATAAGCCATTGCCACTGTGTGGTATCTGAATTCTTGACTTTCATAGTCCTAGACCATAATGAAGTGGTTGTTTTAAGCTGCTAAGTTTTGTTGTTGTTGTTGTTGTTGTTGTTATGTAGTAATAGTAAGTATAATACACATGTTAAGAACAAAGTGAATGTTTAACATGATCTGTGCTATGACAGTTTAGAGGAGGAAGCAGTCACCAAAAGTTTGGGTAGGGTGGTACTCCCCTTTCTGGTCCCTCTCCCCCACTTTAAAGGCAGAGTTTGACAGGCAATATAGGACATGGACAATGAGAAAGGAAAAGCATGAAAACAAAGTTAATGGCAAAGATCCTTGTTCTTTTTTCTTTAAAATTCTTTTCTTAGAATAATCACAATTAAAAATAAACCAGCTTACAGAACACTAGAAAAAAGAAGGAAAACTGAATGGAGAAGAAATAAATTAAACTCCCATCTTAATTTCTGGGCTATGCTTCTGGGCATTTAAAGATGTATGGTTGTTTGTGCATAATACTTAATGGTCTTTAGGGAGACTGATAAACTGAGAAACAGACTGCAATAATTTTGAATCGGTGGTCCACCAGGATAACTTAGTTACTTAAATTTCATAATTCTTTAAAATTCTGAAATAAGGGCATTCTAAAATGTTCTCTTAAAAGAACAGGAAAGTTTCATGGGAGAGCAAAGCAATTTGGTGAAAAGAGACTTACCTTTATGCCTTAACGTTTTTGGAAAACTCTCCAAACTGTTTTAACAACCAAAGATAAAAGCAAAAGAGAGTATCTGGCCTTTATTTTGTGAAAGGATTTTCTGAGAGGCACCACGTGTGGACATTGTAGGGAAAGATATTGATAGTTGAGTCTTTTTCCTTGAGGTCCTTACAATGTCAGGAGATGCTTATACTGTAAAGGATGTTTGTACATTACTCAAAATAAAGCTATAACTTAGAGTATCTGTTTACATATATAGGACTATATTCTTTATTTTAGAAGGGGTTGCTGAAACAGCTTCTGTCCACTCCCTCCCGTATTTTTTTGTCTCTTCTCTTCCCTTGTACCTCTCTGGACCTTCCCAGGACCCTTCAGTTCTCACACTGCTTCTGGGCTGATCAGTTCCTCTCTTCCCCTGCTACGTCTATCAGCACTGGTTTCTCTGAGTTTCCTTCAAGCTATCCATTGAACCTACTGATGGCTCCTTCACATGCATCCAAACCTACTTCTCCCTAGTGAGGCATGGTGACCACATAGGTGTAATTTTCCAAGATAGTAGTATACAAACAATTTCATTATCTTCATGTATGTAAATTTTTCACAAATCCCAAGATTTTGATATTCAATTACATCTCTCAGAACTTATGTAATTCTAAGAGGGACACCAAATCTCCCAGATAATTTATTTAGAGTCCTTGTATGAAAAATTCTTATCCTCCCTCCCTCATTTGCCTATTCTTCTTCTTCTCCTCCTTGTTGTTGTTGTTATTTAATTAGCTTTCTGGTTATTCTGCAGCTTTCATTGAAACCTTGGCATTTGCTCTACTTTCTTTGTTTTTGCCCCAAATCTGGCATTTTCTCACCTATCCATCCATCCATTCAGTTTATTATTTATGTGAATAACTCATATGATAGCCTCATAGTTACTTGTGGTTCTCAAATTTGATACCGTTATTTCTTTTCAATTTGTTACCTCGCATGTAGTGAACATTATGCTAAAGAAATAACAATACTTAAAATTCAAATCAATTGTTAAAAAGTATCACTAGACTTTGGTAACAGATGAGATTATCTATCTATTATTAATAGTTCAAATTTCACTGTCTCTTGCTCTTCCATTACCTTTAGGACCTTACAAGCATTCACCAGTTTAAGATTTCAGCCTTCTGAATATGGTGGGGTGGTGTCTCATATGTACCTCAGAAAAATATGGTCAGGGTACTGTCAACCCTGGTTTTTTTCTGTCACTCTGTGAGCTTCTCAATCCCCTTTGCCTGAAGGGCTGTCAGTGCTCTACTGGCAGGTACCTGCAGTGAAAACACCCATGTCCAAGCCAAGCCTTCACTATCTTTGCACTTCCATAGCTGCCAAATCCAAGGTGGAAAAGAATGCAGCTGACTTGATTAGACTTTTGTCTTAGAGACTTAAGTAACACTCCTTACGTGTTGTAAGAAGATTAAATGTTTAAGAAGGTGAATGTTTAGCAAGATACACATTCTTATATATAACTATACAAGAAGTAATCCTATAAAACTTTTTTTTTAAGAAATTAATTTTGGAAATCTGTTTGGGGTCCACTTTATATCTGGTTTAATTATGACTAAGAAAAGTCATGCCATGTAGAAACCAAATCTTAGATTAGTCAAAATGAATTTGGGGAGTGCCTTAATAGAACGTTAGTTTGCAACTAGGATGGTTCTTAAAATATATTGAAAGAAGGAAGCCAGCTGCTAACACAAAGGAATACTACTCAAGAGTCACTGTGTAGGAGTTGTTATGAGGGCTGGAAAGGAGACAGTACAGATATTCAACAATTGCTTAAATCTTTACCAAGAAATACTTTGGGGGAATATGCCATACTTAAACTCTATCTAGAGATGATTCACATTTTAGGTTTAGAGAGTTATAAGCTGACGGTATTCTCTGCATAATTTGGTAACCTAGGAATGAATAAATTATTTGGGTCAGATTTAATGTGCATAAGTACTGAAAGTAAATGAAAAATTAATTTAAGACTAGATCGTTTAAGAAATATAAGCTCACTTTGGAAACAAATCATAGCATAACCTTTGAAAAGAGTAACCCCACCTTATTGTTTTCACAGATATTTTTATTTGTAAGCTGAGAAGACTCTATGGTTCCCTATACTTATAGATTCAAAGATGCTTTGATAAGTTTTTTTAAGAGATTTTATTGATTTATTTATTTAGAGGGCACACACATGCAGAGGGTGGAACAGAAGGAGAGGGAGAGAGAGACTCTCAAGCAGACTCTGCATTGAGAATGGCACCTGATACAAGGCTCCACCTTACAATCCTGAAATCATGACCTGAGCCAAAATCAAGAGTTGGATGTTTAACTGACTGAGCCACACAGGCATCCCAAGTTTAATTTTTAATAAACATAAAAATGAACAACAGAAGGGACAGGAGAAGGGTAGTTTGGGGTAGAAAAAGCAGTTCTCATGCAGTTTTAAGGCAGTTTCATTTGAAATTACAAGAACACCTGGGAGCATACAGGGAAATACTCAAATCTGCAGATGCCACTAGATTTTCTGAGTGAAGACTCACCTACCTATTCAGTTATCAAAAAACTTTTATTGGATACTTAACATATTCTAGCATTGTATTAGATAATGGAGATGAAAGGATGAAGGAGATGCAGCCCCTGTCTCAAAGGGCACAATCCAAATGGTGGAGACAAATTAGGTAAATATATAACCCCATCTAATAGATCATCTAAGAGATGTACAAAAATGAATTAGTCACTCTATATAATTATATATCTTTTTAGTATAAGATGCTGCTTGGCAGAAACTCTAAAGGAGTTTTCAAACCCAACACAGATTCTCTCCCACGAGTCTGACTCATCAGGAGGGATTTTTCTGTCCTGTGTTAAGTGGAACCACATCATGCTATCTTGGAGCCCAAATTCCTTGAGTACATAGTTGGTAAAACAGTACAGCAATGGGCATTCTGTTTGATCTCTGCCAATCCCTCCCATTTTCCTGGTCTGCCTATAATGCTCTTCTGTTCACATTCCTGAGATAAGTATGTCTACCTTCTGATCTTTTAGTAATGAAACTTCAACCATAACTGGATTCAAGTGCACACTTGCCCAGTTTAATCCCTAGGTTTGATCCCAAGTTCCACCAGCAGGTGGTAGGGAAGTCAAACAGAGTTAACCTGTTTATAATTGTTTTGGACTGAGAGAGCAAGCACAGTAATCATTGTGATAATTCTAGGTAAATAACAATTTCTATGTTTATAACACCTGTAGATATTGATCTCACTTACTTTATTTGACTTGTTAAATCTGTGTGTGTTTTTTGAACCACATTTTTAATTTCCTAGAATTTTAAGCATCAGCATTATTATTATTGTTCGTCAATGTATACATGATTTGCTTTACTTACAACTTATCAAAACTAAATATGGTCTTTATATCCAAGAAGAGTATAACTTAAAGGATTGAAAGCATAATTCATATGTGCTAATATTAATATCCAGGAAGATTTTCTTTCTAGAATAAAAAAATCTGAGAATATTAGTTATCCATTTTCTATTTCATTTCTTATTCTGCAAATGAACCAAAAGGGACAGGGATTTATTGACCATTGTGACCTCCACATCTTTGGAAACATTCAATTGTTTTGGGGATCCATCACACCTGGATTCCTGAGGTCCTTTAGCATTCTCTGTGACATGGAAACAAATGAACAAATATCAAACACCTATTTTTTTTTCCTGTTCTTTTTCCAAATAATTTTATACAAGTCCCTGCATGTACAAGTTTAAAAGTGAAGAAAACAAAGGTTAATTAGAAGTAGAACATCAGGGGCGCCTGGGTGGCTCAGTGGGTTAAGCCGCTGCCTTCGGCTCAGGTCATGATCTCAGGGTCCTGGGATCGAGTCCCGCATCGGGCTCTCTGCTCAGCAGGGAGCCTGCTTCCCTTCTTCTCTCTCTGCCTGCCTCTCTGCCTACTTGTGATTTCTCTCTCTCAAATAAAAAATAAATAAAATCTTTAAAAAAAAAAAGAAGTAGAACATCAAACTAATTTTCCTTAACTGGGAAACTTTCTGCATGTGTATGGGCCTGTAACTACATTTTTAAAAAAAGATTTATTTATTTGAGAGAGAGCCAGTGAAAGAAAGCATGAGTGGGGGTGGCGTGGGGAGGTGGGGTTGAGGGGAGAGACATTGGGTTCCCTGTTCTGCTTCTCCCTCTCCCTCTGTCTTTGCACCTACTCGGGCTTGCTCTCTCTCTCTCTCTCTAAGAAATAAATAAAATTAAAAAAATAAAATTTAATGTTAGGAAATAAAGTTAGCTTGTCTTTACCTATTTCAATCAATATATTTGATAAATAGAATATCTGGCATTAGGCACGTAGTGTTAACTTGAAATCTGAAAAAATATTTCCTTTCTGAACTCTGATGATGTGTCATCATAAATTATGTTGTTGAAAAATCATTTGATGGAAAATAGAGATGGCTTTTGTATCTTCTCAAATCCCCACATAGGAATAACCTGGCAACTAGAGAGCAAAACAAAAAGTGTTCTTGGACAATATTCATAATAAAATTAGGTGGCATGATGGTCTCTTGAATTCCAAAAGTACAAGTAGGTACAAACCACCAAGAGTAACAACACAAAGATACTGTCTTATGTTCAGGAGAAAGCAGAGGAAAACAATGGTGAGTCTGAAGGACCTGAGAACAGGAGATCTTAAAATAACCAACTAATATCCACTTGAAAATATGGTGGGGGCAATCTGAGAACCGCAGCTGATAATGGGAATGGGTTTTATCCACTGTCAAAAGTGCTGGGGGGACACCTGGGTGGCTCAGTCACCTGTTTGCCTTCAGCTTAGGTCATGATTACAGGGTCCTGAGATCGAATCCTGCATCTGCTCTTTGCTTGTTGGGGAGCCTACTTCTCCCTCTGCCTGCCATTCCCCTCTGTCTCTTTCTCTGACAAATAAATAAATAAAATCTTAAAAAAAGAGAGAGAGAGAGAGAGAAAGAGAGTGCTGGGACCTTCACAGTAAGGCCTAAAAGTGTTAGAGAAGTCTAGGGCCTTTGGACTCCTAAAATTGACCATCTAGAATTTCCTTTCAAGACAAGATCCCACACCAAGAAGAAACTGTTTAGAGTGGATTAAAAAATGGCAAACAGAGAGACAACCAGGGGACCAAAGGGCAATGTTTAGACAAGATTGAGCGAGGAGAAAGAGACAGGAAATCTCAGCAAGTTGCCCTATTATTTAACAGTATACAAACAACATTACAGAGAGCTCTAAAATTAAAAGAAAAGCTGAATTCTAAAAATTCATGAAAATCAATTTTACATAAACTATCCAGAAACTATTGAGGTTAAGTCTCCAAAAGTTGTTACAGAAATAAAAAAGAATAAAAAGAATAGCATTTTTACAGATAATATAAGCCTGCTAAGAAGACGTGTCCTTAAAGGAGGTGGAAGTCATAACCTACTAATTAAAAGTAAGGTAATAGACTTTAAGAAGATGATACAAGCTATGAAAAACAATATAAGTAAGACTTAGAAATCTAAGAAAGTGACAGAATGTAAGAAAGAATTGGAAATTGAAGAAAAATCATTTTAGAAATGACAATTAGATTGGAGGACTACAAGACTAAATAAACAACAAATAGTGCTATAAAAGAACTATAAGACAAAAAGAGAAAAATTGTTTAAATCAAAATAAATTTAAAATAAAAGATTTGAGAGAAAGTGACAGATATAGAAAATAGAAAAAGAAAGTCTAATATAGGAATAATAACAGTCTGTTAAGAAGAAAAATCAAAGCAAGGGAAGAATAAATACCAGAAAATGAAATTTAAGAAAAGTTTCCTAAAATTACAAAATATATATCTGAAAGTAAATTTTAAAAAGAGCTTATCAGTATGTGAGAATATTGATCCAAATGACTGCCACTAAGACATACTCTAGTGAAATTACTAAAAAAAGAGGAAATCCTAGATTTCCTAACTAATTGAGCATTAGAGGCTTAGAAATTATGTATTTTTGTTTGACTGATAAAACTTACATTTGATTAAATAGCAGTATGTAAAAGTGTGAATGTGACAAACTTGTTCCTGAAATTAAATCCAAAAAAGGAATGTTTCATTTATCTACTGCTGGATAGCAAACCACAACAAAACTTAGTGGATAAAATCATCAGCTACATCTATTTTGCTCGAGGATATGCAATTTGGGCCTTGATTGGGTTGGCTCACTTTTATTCTACTTAGTGTCATGTGGTACAGCTCAAAGGCAAAGGAGTTGGAATCACTGAAGACTTACTTATTCAATCATATGTCTGGCAGTTGATGCTGGCTGATTGCTCAAGCACATATAAATCTTTTTTTTTTTTTTCTTTCTTTTCTTTTTTTTTTTTTTTACAGCTTTATAAACATATATTTTTTACCCCCAGGGGTACAGGTCTGCGAATTGCCCGGTTTACACACTTCACAACACTCACCATAGCACATACCCTCCCCAATATCAATAACCCCACCCCCTCTCCCAACCCCCTCCCCCCATCAACCCTCAGTTTGTTTAGTGAGATTAAGAGTCACTTATGGTTTGTCTCCCTCCCAATCCCATCTTGTTTCATTTACTCTTCTCCTACCCCCTCAACCCCCCATGTTGCATCTCCTCTCCCTCATATCAGGGAGATCATATGATAGTTGTCTTTCTCCGATTGACTTATTTCGCTAAGCATGATACCCTCTAGTTCCATCCACGTCGTCACAAATGGCAAGATTTCATTTCTTTTGATGGCTGCATAGTATTCCATTGTGTATATATACCACATCTTCTTTATCCATTCGTCTGTTGATGGACATCTAGGTTCTTTCCATAGTTTGGCTATTGTAGACATTGCTGCTATAAACATTCGGGTGCATGTGCCCCTTCGGATCACTACGTTTGTATCTTTAGGGTAAATACCCAGCAGTGCAATTGCAGGGTCATAGGGTAGTTCTATTTTCAACATTTTGAGGAACCTCCATGCTGTTTTCCAGAGTGGTTGCACCAGCTTGCATTCCCACCAACAGTGTAGGAGGGTTCCCCTTTCTCCGCATCCTCGCCAGCATCTGCAATCTACACATTTAATGCAATTCCTATCAAAGTAACATCCATTTTTTTCAAAGAAATGGAACAAATAATCCTAAAATTTATATGGAACCAGAAAAGACCTCGAATAGCCAAAGGAATATTGAAAAAGAAAGCCAAAGTTGGTGGCATCACAATTCTGGACTTCAAGCTCTATTACAAAGCTGTCATTATCAAGACAGCATGGTACTGGCACAAAAACAGACACATAGATCAATGGAACAGAATAGAGAGCCCAGAAATGGACCCTCAACTCTATGGTCAACTCATCTTCGACAAAGCAGGAAAGAATGTCCAATGGAACAAAGACAGCCTCTTCAATAAATGGTGTTGGGAAAATTGGACAGCCACATGCAGAAAAATGAAATTGGATCATTTCCTTACACCACACACGAAAATAGACTCAAAATGGATGAAGAATCTCAATGTGAGAAAGGAATCCATCAAAATCCTTGAGGAGAACACAGGCAGCAACCTCTTCGACCTCAGCTGCAGCAACTTCTTCCTAGGAACATCACCAAAGGCAAGGGAAGCACGGGCAAAAATGAACTTTTGGGATTTTATCAAGATCAAAAGCTTTTGCACAGCAAAGGAAACAGTGAACAAAACCAAAAGACAACTGACAGAATGGGAGAAGATATTTGCAAATGACATATCAGATAGAGGGCTAGTGTCCAAAATCTATAAAGAACTTAGCAAACTCAACACCCAAAGAACAAATAATCCAATCAAGAAATGGGCAGAGGACATGAACAGACATTTCTGCAAAGAAGACATCCAGATGGCCAACAGACACATGAAAAAGTGCTCCATATCACTCGGCATCAGGGAAATACAAATCAAAACCACCATGAGATATCACCTCACACCAGTCAGAATGGCTAAAATTAACATATAAATCTTTTCACGTGGACTGGACTTCCTTACAACACGGTAGCCGGGTTCCAAGAGTAGCATTCCAAAACGGAGAGATCCAGGTGGAAGCCCATTATGATCTAGTCTTGGGTGTCATTTAGCATCATTTCTACTACATTTCTATTTACAGAGGCACTCACAAAGGGAGTTCACCCAAGTTCAGAGGAGAAACTAACTTTCCATCTTTCAATGGGGGAATGTCAAAGTGCTGGATATTTTTGTGTTCCTAACAAATATTGTTGAGCTTTGTTTTACAATGCAGTAAAGTTACTTGAAAACAGTTTAATTCTGTCAAATCTTACTTTTAAGATATGTTAAGAGTTCTCAGTCTAAGTTTATTCATTCTCCAATAATGAGGGAAGATCTTTTTGTATGTCCTAATGTCCTGTGAAGCATGAAGTCTTCCATTCTGGCTGGTGGGAGCCAGCGATATTTCTGGTCCCGTGTGAATTCTGGGCAGAGGCAAAGCTAATCCTCTTGGTAATTCTTTTCTTGCCCTCAGGTAGTTTCCTTACATTAATGGTTGGTTAGTACTCGTAAATGCTTGACAAGAACCCTCTGCTGTTTTCTGGAGTTGTTTCTCTGCACAACTCTTTCCCCTATGGAGTTCTGCCTGTCAAGCTGCCTTGGTTACCTAGGAGTCTGAGTTCTGTCTTCTCAAGTCAGGGAGTCAACTGGGCTTTTCCTGGATCCCCCCTCTTATGCTGCAGCCTGGAAACCCTCTCAAAGCAGTAAGCTGGAGCAACAGTGTAGAGAATACCTCATTTGTTCCCCAACTCTTGTTATCCGTACCCAGAGCCCTCATTGTCTAACATTCTGTGCCCTGAAGACCAGTATTTCAGATGTTTTGCCCATTTTTTGGATATTTTAGGCAAAGGGATAAGTTATATTCCTGTCTCCATCTTGACTGGAAATGGAAGTCCTGCTTGGCTGCCTTTGAGTTATGCCTTAGTTTATCTGTGCCTCCTGCAAAGACTTTTACATCCATAAATATTTAGAGAATGTTCTCAAAGCACAGTAAATACCTGTGTGCCTACCTAATGTTTCCCTGATATTAAACCATTCATGCTTTGAGTGTTTTTCACTGATCTTGTCAAATCACTAAATTGACCCTTTCATTTTTTATTTCTGTCCCAATCTTTAAAGAATGTTATATTATTTTTCTACTGCTGCTGTAATGAATTATCACAAACTTTGCAGCTTGAAACAACTCAAATTTATTCACTTGCAGTCTGTAGGCCAAAGGTCTGGTCCCAGAGTGGCTTGGCTGTTTCCTTTGCTTCAAGTTGCACAAGGCTGAAATTAAAGTCAGCAGGCCTGTGTTCCCACCAGGAGGCTCTGGGGTTGGAATCTGTTCCCAGGCTTATTTGCATTGTTGGCAGAATTCAATTCCACGCTGTGGTAGGACTAAGGTCCCTATTTCCTTTGTCAGCTGAAGGCTGGCCTCATCTGGAGGCCTCCTTCTAGTCCTTGCTCATAGCCCCTGCATCTCAGAACAAGTAATGATGCCTTGAATTCTTCTCATGCTGTCGTGATTCTGTTCTGTCTTTTCCTGCCACAATTTTCTGACACGGTCTTTTGCCTTCCTATTCTAATTTTAAGGGTTGGGCCAATTTGGACATTCTAGGAAAATCTCCCTATTTTAAGGTTCACAATCTTAATAATATCTTCAAAGTCCCCTTTGCCATGTAACATAATATATTCACAGGTTCTAGGGAGTAAGGTGTGGATATCTTAGAGGATTTCTGCTACCACAGAAATAAGTTGTAATTGTTTTTATTATAGGTTCTATTTCTCTGACGTTTTTGAAAGAAGTCACTGCATATTTTTGGATCTTTATTTCCCTTGGGGTCCTTTTTGCTTTCTGAGGACTTGGGTCTTTTCCTTTGCCAGATTCTTAAGCCTCAGTCACACTTTCTAATCAGGCGATAACTAAACATCTTCTCCTTTACACATCCTCTCTTTAAGAGCAACTAGACCTGAGTCCATCTCCTTTTCCCATTTATATACTTTCAGTCTGATCTCCAAAATCTCATCCTTTTCTCCTAGGTCAATCTCTTGCTTGCTTCTTGCCTTCCTTCATTGTTCTTTCATTATCATCCTTCTGTATAAGCGTATTTTTTTTTTGTATAGCTAATTCAATCTATTCTTTTTGGAGCAAATATGATTCCAGAGACAGATTGTTCCAGGAACAACGGTTCTTTTAAATTGCCTACATAGCTGTTGTATTTCCAATAATTTTGCTGAGATATATATATATATATTTTTTTTCAACTGAAGAAGATGGCATATTTCCTATATAATAAGGTCTCATAGTCATGGATTATAAAATTAATAAATTAGATCCAATTTAAAACTATTATTATGGGTGTGTGTGTGTGTGTGTGTGTGTGTGGTGACTTCTAGTCTGTTGAAAACCTTAATGAACAAGAGAATTTAGCCTGGGTAGCTCGGTTGGTTAAGCATCTGCCTTCAGGTCAGGTCATGATCCCAGGGTCCTAGGATCAAGCACCATGTCCAGCTCTCTGCTCAGTGGAGAGCCTGCTTCTGCCTCTGCCTGTTGCTCCTCCTGTTTCTGAGCACTCTCTCTCTCTCTCTCTATCTTTCTCTGACAAATAAATAAGTAAAATATTTTTTTTTTAAAAAAGGATGTAATCTTTCACCTGTGGGTAGAGCTACTATAAGCTGCTGGGACACTACAGTGTCAGAATCCCACTTAACTCTTTCTAAGCTCTTAAAGTTTAGAGCCACCTAACCTGATCACACCAGAAACCTCAATATTGAAGTGCTGTTTCCTTCCTATGATAGTCCGTCCTTGTTCCTATTTCTCAAGGTTTCTTGTGTTTTATTCTATTGATGAATTAGCAAATATTTATTATTCTATTATCTTTCTGAATCCAGAGCTAACTGAGACATAGACTAGGGAGCAGACAGAAATGAAGATATCAGCTTCATAACAGGTGAAAACTGGATTGAAGATTGTAGTGTAGATGTACTGTCATAATGACTTTCTTAACACATCACTCCTGACTTAACCATTCAGGAAGTCATGAATCTAGACAACAGTAACTTAGCACAATGGATATCCTATAGGGCTGAGAGCATCCCAGCGTGTTTTCTCTCTATTGAGAATTGGTAGAATTGGTAGAGATTTGGTAGAATTCTTATTGGTAGGAAGGTTTAAAGGAGAAAAACTGAACATGCTAAGTCAAGCAAACTCGTTTCTTTCCCCAGATGCATTAATTAGTTACATCATTTCTCTTCTTATGGGGAGAAGGAGTGAGTGATGAGGGAGTTGAGAGACTCAGGAAAATATTAGATGAGAGGAATAAGGTTTCCCCCTCTCCTCACCAATTTATAGGGGTGTGTTTATCATATCCCACCCCCCCAACCATATAAGTCAGTGAAAGTTGATATAATGTCTTGTGTAGATAACTATTAGGTAGAATTTTCTCCTGTTTGTTTGAAGATGTCCCACTGGATCTCTTCCCAGGTGAGTGCTGTCCTTTGTGTTTATAGACTATTATGTTCTTAGAGACAAGGCCTCTGGGTTCAGAGATGGAGAACAATGTATGTGAAAGGGGTAATGTGCCTTAACAAATGTTAAGGAACAAATGTTCCTTCTCTGACTGATTTTCTGATTCCCTCTTTCTTTTTCTCATTGGGTCAGGCATAAAATCTCTACTACCCTGCCCAGGGGCATAATTTATCTAAAATACCTCCATTGGGCTGTGATTATTTAATTGGACTCACTTGATTTGGCCTGTCCTATTTTTGCCAGTATTTTGCACAAAGAAAAGTGGGAACTACCTGACTTTTGTCAGCATCATCATTATTTCATAACAAAAACCAAAACTGAAATAATCTAAAACTATACAGCACCTCTCAATTTTGACTCATGGAACCTGATGGTCTCAATTTTGACTCATGGAACCTGATGGTGTAAAGAAAAGCATCGTACATATAGATATCCCTCACTATTCAGATCCCATTATCTAAACATTTGCTCTATATTCCTGCAAAATTGTACCCATACTTCATTCTTTGAACTGAAAACCTGCTATAATGAATATATTTGTGCACCAGCAAAATCATTTTAATTGGGCAGGACTCAGGGAGAGAAGATGTAAAACAAGCTACATCTATCTAGCTGTTCTCCCAACAAGATCTTAACATGTGTACTTGTGTTGTCCCACGCGTTTGCACTATTGCTATTAACTTTATTACTTTATCCCCCAAGAGTTCAGCCTTTACAGTCGTTGCTGCTGTGAAGTACCTAGAAGTACAACTAACATGGGGTTTAAATTAGATACCAAGTGTTAATTTTATTTGAAGTCAGAGGGATGGTTAGTTAGCATTTGAAATACTCCAATCAGGCATACACTCAGACAAGCAGTTAGTTAGCATTTGAAAGAATCTAATCAGGAGACCATTTTCCTGAGGCACCTGCTTCTAGGACTCTCACTATCTAGATCTTGATCACTACTACTAGGTGTCCTAATTATAACTTATGGAACATTAAAATGAGTTTTCATTGATGAAATGAGAATGTTCAAGATATATGGGCTGGTTTGAAATATTGCATAGGTACCTGTGACTTACATAAAGAGAGACAGAATTTCCCATGAACCAAGCAGCCTAGACTAGTGGTTCTTGATTAGGGGGCAAGTTTGCGATTTGGCAATGTCAACATATTTGGTTTTCTCAACTGGGAAAGGGGGCTGCTACTGACATCTAGTGGGTAGATGCTAGGGATGTTGCAGAAAATTCCACAATGCACAGAAACTTCCCACCCCTTAGCCCCTCCCCCCAACAAAGAATTATTGGCCCAAAATACTAGTAATGTCAACATTAGAAACCATAGCTTACATTCTTCAGAGTGCTGCCCTAGGTCTATCTATTTGTTTCTTTGGAGTCTGTCTTCTGCTTCTGACTAGAAATTTAGTTGACAGCTGCTACTAAAATATTGATGCAATCCCCTCCAGTAAACATTTCATGGAAGGTGCTAGTTGGAGTTCCTGTGAGGCCAGAGAACTGGAACTTAACTATTTCTGTGCCTGCTTGGTAATATGTGTTTGAATGTGTTGTAGGATTCAGTCTGAAACTTATTCTCATTATAATAGAACACCTGATGTGTTAACAGATCTTCAGAACATAGACCTGCAGTTTTTACCTCCCTCTCAGTATTAATACTATTTATATTTATCAAAATAGCCTAATAATTGTGCATACCTAATTTTGCTTAGGTTAGTTCCCAAAGGGCAAGATATCACTTCAACCTTCTGTGACCTTTACCACCCAGGATCTTGGGGAGCATTTTTTTTTTAAGTTAACATGTAATGTATTATTTGCCCCAGGGATACAGGTCTGTGAATCATCAGGCTTACACACTTCACAGCTTTGAGGAGCTTTTAACATGCTTAAATATTTGTGCATACACTGAGTAGTTGCTATTGAGCTTCTTTTTTGTACCAGACATGGTTATAGTTCCTATGGATGTAATGGTAAGCAAGATAGACATAGTGATTGCTTTCCTGTGGATTATATTAGAAATATGTTTGAGTTCTAATTGGGAACATAGTGAAATTAGCCTTTTGCTAATAGGCAAGTTATTTCCAAAGCAAAATGGAAGAGTGAGGATCCCATGCTATTGCCAATTTTTCCAACATAAATTCTACTCCCAGAACAAAGTTTTCCCTAAATTTTGGTGAAAACCTTTGGTTATAAAATATCTGAGAGGGAGACAAGCCATGAGAGATTCTGGACTCTGGGAACCAAACTGAGGGTGACAGAAGAGAGGGGGGTGGGGGAATACGGTAACTGGGTAATGGGTATTAAGGAGGGCACATGTAATTGTGAGCACTGTTTATTTTATGCAACTAATGAATCATTGAACACTACATCAAAAACAAAAAATGTGTTATATGCTGGCTAATTGAACATAATAATAAAAAATTTTAAAATATCTGAGCTAATGTCTCATAGTTAGAGAATCTATAGGTAAAAGAGCAGCAAATCATTGATACGTGAGATAGAAAATGCAACAAAATATTTAATAAAGTCTCTTGGTTCTCCTCTTGCTACAATTTCACTTCTACAAACCACCATTGTAGTGTTTTCAAAGCCCATCACATTAATGCACACTTCTGTCTCCCCCCTAGATTTTGAACTGTTTCAAGGTGGGAATGGCCCACTTACAGTAGTACTTAGAGGGAGTTATGTTTAAAAGGTGAATGAATAAACTGATATCATCACTTATTCCTACATCCAGAAAAGGTACCTATCATTTGTATTTATGATTTCTACAGATTGTTTAACATTCAGAAGAAATGGGTGAATGTTAGTTGTAGAAATTTCAAATGGAGAAAGCAAATAGGCAATATAATGGTCAAGGTGTCCCCTTGAGAAAGACCAGCTGATTGTTGGGCAAGAGGACTTGCAAGTGACATTTATTATCTTGATAAGTATGTAATCCTAAATCTTGTATAGTTGACTCTGAGAGTGGATGTGCTAGCCACTGCTGCGATGAATTTCCATTAACCAGACTCATGAGACTAGTGTACTGCATACATAGTTAATAGTTATAGCATACAATATTGTTAGTATAACAATATTGTTAGTATAACAATATTTTCAAGTATTGGCATGATCAGAGTATTGACCATAGGCACCTCCATTTGGAATCGGAATCAGAGGAGTGAGATTTAGATACAAATTTTTTTTAGTCTGATGTATCCATCTTCCTTAAAGGGAGAGCATTTGTCATGGGACTGTAGTACTATAAGTGTAATTGGTTAGGATGCTTTCTTCCTTGAATGAAGCTTGGCTGGGCACCCCAGTTTCTGCTCTTCCAATTTTCGTTTTTAAGAATTTCATTTGAGAACACTCCGGCTTTTCCATATTCTCTACCAATTTATGATGGAAATTTTTCTTTCTTTAAGGATTATTATATTCACTCAGATTGAATTTTATCTTTTTGGCCAGGAATCTCTGCATTCATGCATTATTTATTGACTCTAAATCTCGGTGGAGATTGTCACACTGTAGCTTCTATGATTTATGACATAAACCATAATATCCTCCCTTTATCTCTCCCTTCTTGATGTCCGCCTTTCTTTCATCACTTCCTCCCTCCTCTCTTCCTTCTTTTCTTCTTTGTTTCCCTCCTTTCTCTCTCTTATTTTTGTATTTTTCTTCATTTTTCTCTTTTTACTTATTTATTTGTTTATTTATTTATTTTAAAGATTTTATTTATTTATTTGACAGAGGTCACAAGTAGGCAGAGGCAGGCAGAGAGAGTGGAGGAAGCAGGCTTCCTGCCAAGCAGAGAGCCGGATGCGGAGCTCGATCCCAGGACCCTGGGATCATGACCTGAGCCAAAGGCAGAGGCTTAACTGACCGAGCCACCCAGGTGCCCCCATTTTTCCCTTTTTAAAAATCAAGTCTAATCTTGCTAAATTAAAAAAAAAATTATAATTGTAACTAAAGATCATTTAAATTTACTATTTTAAATTGTAACTTAACTTTCATTGAATACTGTTGAAAATTTAAATAATGTTATGAACAAAGAATTAAGTTCCAATCTTCCTCTGGTAGGTTTTATAATCTTAACTAGATATTTCAATATAACCACTTAGAAAGGATGCAATCCTTTCTAAAACCTAGACAAAAGATAATATCATAAAAGGATCCTATGGTTGTTCATTTTTAGGGACTCTGCCGTGATATTTAAATTCATTTCGTAAAAGAAAACGAGACAGAAATAAGTGTTTCAGGGAAGGTCAGGTTTCTAGCACTTGAAAGGCTTTCTAAACATTTAGAATGAAAAATGCAAGAGAAAGAATTTATGGGAAATTAAAACTCTAGGAAGATTTTTTACCTGTGAGAGAAAAATCAATAGACAAGAATTGCTTCGAAGTGTGGTACGGTTCAAAGGTAGAGGTCGCTGACCCACTTCTCTAGAAGTAAAGGTGGTTGCTTAAAGAACTGGGTGGAAAGTTCATCCCTGCTATATTTTTTCCAGAGCTTTCTTTCCCTTGTTTTATGCTGTAGTGAACACACGATAAGGAAGAAATGAATTCAAACATATTTACTTGCAAATAGACATATTCTACAAAGCCTTGCATTAAGAATACTAAATAGCAAAGCAACCCTACCATTTTTCATCCTTCACATTTCAAACGAATTCTACCAAAACCAGATTCTGTTAAAACACAGTCACTGTTTGGTAAAAAATAAAAATAAATAAAATAAATTCTCCCAATATGCTTAGCATTCATTTGACTTTATGTGACTCAGATATTATTCTAAGTCACATCAAGGTGTTTTCTCATGCTAAATGTTTTTAGTTGTGTGGTGTATTGAATAAACATCACTTGCCTACTTAAGGTTCTTAATTCACAGAAAGAACCAAATCTAGTGCTTATGTAATAAATATATTAGACATTCAATTTAAAAAAGTCTTTATAATTCAGAAATTCCCAACTGAATTCTAGACAAATCTAAAACCTCAAGCCATGGAGAGGGGTAAGTCAGCAGCTTTGTCTAAACCTGACATGCCATTGATTTGCTTTTTCCTTAGTTTTTTATATATGGCAAGTTAACTATGCACTTGCCTTATCTTCTTAAAAAATTTTTTTTGAGCATTAATTTAATTAGTACACAGAAAAGTTGATACTCTGATTATAATCACATGCAGTATCTTTAGAATTTAGAGTTATTTGGAGTGCTTGGGTTGTAATTTGGCTCAGTCAATTGAGCATCTGCGTTTGCTCAGGTCATGATCTGAGGGTCCTGAATAGAGCCCCATGTCGGGCTCCCTGCAGGGAACCTTCTTCTCCCTCTCCCCCATGCTCATGTTCTTTCTCTTGCTATCTTGCTCTCTCTCAAATAATAAAATCTATTAAAAAAGGAATTTAGAGTTATTTTTATAATAGTGAAAAATTTAGGATAGCTTTAGCTTAAATTACAGAGATAATTTCACATTTTTTTAAAGATTTTATTTATTTATTTGAGAGACAGAGATCACAAGTAGGCAGAGAGGCAGGTAGAGAGAGAGGGGGAAGCAGGCTCCCCACTGAGCAGAGAGCCTGATGTGGGGCTCTATCCCAGGACCCTGAGACCATGACCCAAGCTGAAGGCAGAGGCTTAACCCTCTGAGCCACCCAGGTGCTCCAATTTCACATTTTTTAATGGATAGACTGGGAAGATTGATGGTTTGTTTTGTTCCTGGTAAAAGAGTAAAGAACTTGGAGCAGTTTTGGGCTGGTGTACATGTACTCAAGACTGATTTAAATTGGAAGGACATTTATCTGAAGTTACAAAACTCAGCCAATCAGAGTCACTGCCCTGAAGAGCTAGAGCATAGCTCACTCCATCCTTAGGATAAGGTCAAAACTCCTTTAAATGAAACATAAGACCTCATACGACTTGGTCCTTGCTTACAGTTCTCAGTACCTCAGTAATGCTGACCTGCTTTCTCAACTACATACTTTCACGTAATTGTTCTCTTCACCTAGAACACTCTGTCCTTTTAAAAATTTTCACTGAATTAATTTCCACGTATCAGCTAAGTACCTCTTTCTTTGTGAAAAGCTGGACTCCCCCAACCTCCACCCTGGCCGACTTGGTCAGGTGCCTTAGTGGTATTTTATTTTATTTTCCTCTCTTTCTTTCTTTCTTCCTTCCTTCCTTCCTTTCTTTCTTTCTTTCTTTTTTTTTTTTGGCTGGGTACAGTATACTTTACTGATGGGACATGACAATGTAGGGCTCCCGAAGCCCCTCCCCTTCTTCAGGGGGTCTGGGATGGAAATGGTGGAGGTCAGGAGATTCTGTGTTTTGGGGGATAAGTTGGGGCAGGGACTCCCCAGCAGCTGAGGGCTTTCTCTTCCTCTTGCTTTCACTGGGATTGGTGGTTTAATGGGCTCTTACTCCTTGGAGGCCATGTGGACCATTAGGTCCACCATCCAGTTGCTATAGCCAAATTCATTGTCATACAAGGAAATGAGCTTGACAAAGTGGTCACTGAGAGCAAAGCCAGACCTGGCATTGAAGGTGGGAGAGTGGGTGTCACTGTTAACATTGCAGGAGACAACTGGGTCCTCAGTGTACCCCAGGATGTATTTGAGGGGGCCCTTTGTTGTCTGCTTCACCACCTTCTTGATGTCATTGTATTTGGAAGTTTTGTACAGGTGGCAGGTCAGATCCATTACAGACACGTTGCAGGTGGAGACATGGAAGGCCATACCAGTGAGCTTCCCATTCAGCTCAGAGATGACCTTGCCTACAGCCTTGGCAGTGCCAATAGGAAGTAGGGATAATGTTCTGGGCAGCTCCTTGACCGTCATGCCACAGCTTCCCAGAGGGGCTGTCCACGGTCTTCTGGGTGGCAGTGATGGCATGGACAGGGGTTGTGAGTCCCTCCATGATGCCAAAGTTGTCATGGATGACTGTGGCCAGAGGATCCAAGCAGTTGGTGGTACAGGAGGAATTGCTAACGGTCTTGAGGGAGTTGTCATACTCCTCATGGTTTATACCTCTCAGGAACATGGGGGCATCAGCAGAAGGAGCAGAGATAATGACCCTCTTGGCCCCAACCTTCAAATGAGCCCCAGCCTTCTCCATGGTGGTGAAGACTCCAGTGGACTCTATAACACATTCAGCACCAGTATCATCACCCCATTTGATGTTCGTGGGATCTCGCTCATAGAAGACGGAGATGGACTTTCCATTGATGACAAGTTTCCTGTTCTCATCCTTGACTGTTCTATGGAATTTGCCATGGGTGGAATCATACAGGACCATGTAGCTGAGGTCAATGAAAGGGTCATTGATGGTGACAAGATCTACTTTGCCAGAGTTAAAAGCAGCCCTGGTAACCAGGTGACCAATATGGCCAAATCTATTCACTCTGACCTTCCCATTGTGTCTTGGGGATGCAGCTGTCACAGCACCAGAAGATGCAGCTGTCTGTTGAAAGGGAGGAGCAGAGAGGCAATATTTTGTTCTTTATGCTCCAGTAGCACTTTGTTCCTACCTCTCTGATAATATTTTATTTTATTTTTTAAGGTTTTATTTATTTATTTATTTGACAGACAGAGATCACAAGTAGGCAGACAGTCAGGCAGAGAGAGAGAGGGAAGCAGGCTCCCTGCTGAGCAGAGAGCCCAATACGGTGCTCGATCCCAGGACCCTGGGATCATGACCTGAGCCGAAGGCACAGGCTTTAACCCACTGAGCTACCCAGGCGCCCCGTGTGATAATATTTTATATACTAAATTGTAATTGACAATTTACTTGTTCATACTTATAACTAGACTCAGGATAAGAGAGGGCAAACACTACATCTTTCTTTTTTTTTAGATTTTATTTATTTGTCAGAGAGAGAGGGAGAGAGAGCGAGCACAGGCAGACAGAATGACAGGCAGAGGCAGAGGGAGAAGCAGGCTCCCCGCTGAGCAAGGAGCCCAATGTGGGACTCAATCCCAGGACGCTGGGATCATGACCTGAGCCGAAGGCAGCTGCTTAACCAACTGAGCCTCCCAGGCGTCCCACACTACATCTTTCGTAACAGTTGTAGTTCAATACTTGACACAAAACATGCATCTGATAGACTTTTATTGAATGGATCAATGCATAAATAAGTAAATGTCAGTGTTAACCAGTGGTTTCAAATAGGGATGACTGACTTTACCTATCAGTGAATATCTGGCAATATCTAGAGACATTTTGATTGATAAGATTTGGGATGAGTGGTGTTAGGAGACCTAGTGGGTACAAGCCAGAGATGCAGCTAAAAATTGTATAGTGCAGGAGGCTCAGTGCCCCCATAAACAAGGGTTCTGTGGTTCAAAATATCAATAGTGTCAAGACCAAGAAGCTCTGGTGTAAATAATACTGTGTTTATTGTAACAGGTTATACTTTACCCTAAAGTATCTTTAGGGGAAAGTAGTGGGAAAAAATGAGTAGCAAATGTAAATAACTGGGATATTTGGAAGCAGTTCAAAGTGAGGTCCAAGGAGAGTGGTTCAGAACGAAGGTCATGGAGAGCAACGGAAGCCAGTCTTCTGGTGTTAGTGGTGTGTAGTGTGTGGTGGCTGAGTAAAGGAGGTCAAAATGTTCATGTTTAGATGTGCTTTCCAGTGTATGTATAATTCTCTTCTTATTCCCTCTAGTTATTACTCTTTTGTGTTACCTTAAGTTCTTTCTACTTTCCATAAAATAATTGTCACTCAGTTGTGGAGTTTATAAAATATATATTGTCTTTAAACATTCTAAATTTTTATACTGAGGAGGAAAACTGAAAGTGAATAGACCATAATTTGTGGGAGAAAGATGCACAGAGAACCTGAAGTGATTTCAACAGGGGATAAAGAAAACATTGTCTTTCTGCATGTCTTCTTAGAAACAGGGACACATTATTTCATACAATCTGTATAGCATCTTTCTTTGATCATGTTTTATTTATTGTTAAGCATAGTAAGACCATTGTTTCTATATATATATATCTGAAATGTATCTAAATTTAAATCAAACTGGCCTTCAAAATCATATACAGTATAAAAAATGGAACCAATTAATAAATAAGAAAATGTTTGGAGTATTAGGTAAGGACAAATGATATTTAACTGGCTCTGTAACTTATGGTCTATCATTCTGATTAATAACCAGATGTACTGTATCTATGGAAACGAAGAGAAAAATGATTTCTGCTTCCAACAAATGTACGAAGATGAGAAATATTGTGCTTCTCTGAATAATCAGGACAGATGTTGCTCTCCTTGTTAACCTTGTGTTATTATCTATTTTACCATGACAAAAGCTAAGTCATGTGGGTGGAAATCAAAAGGTATAAGATTAAGAAAATGGATGGATGTTGCCTTAAAGAAAGTTATATGTTATCAATTAATTTGGAATTCTGAATTGCTTTTTGAATTAGGAAATAAAAATGTTCAAACTTAAACAGTTTCTAAGTGAATTCTGCAATTTGACTCATGTATATGACCATTATATCTAAGCTTTATAGGCAAATTTTAATGGAAAATTTCTAAGATTAAGAACATTGAAGAATAAAAATTAACCAGGGGCACCTGGGTGGCTCAGTTGGTTAAGCATCTGACTCTTGATTTTGGCTCAAGTCATGATAGTCATGATTGTAGGGTCGTGAGATCAAGTCCTGCGTTAGGCTCAGTGCTTGGTATAGAGCCTACTTAAGATTCTCTTTCTGCCTCTTTCTCTGCCTCTCCTCCTCCCCCTTTGCTCTCTTGCCCTCTCCCTCTCTCTTAAAAAAAAAAAAAGAATAAAAATTAATCCAACAGGGGGGAGGAGTCAAGATGGAGGAGAAGTAGCAGGCTGAGACTACTTCAGGTAGCGGGAGATCAGCTAGATAGCTTATCTAAAGATTGCAAACACCTACAAATCAAACGAGATCAAAGAGAAGAAGAACAGCAATTCTAGAAACAGAAAATCAACCACTTTCTAAAAGGTAGGACTGGCGGAGAAGTGAATCCAAAGCAATGGGAAGATAGACCGCGGAGGGAGGGGCCGGCTCCCAGCAAGCGGCAGAGCAACGGAGCACAAAATCAGGACTTTTAAAAGTCTGTTCCGCTGAGGGACATCGCTCCAGAGGCTTAACCGGGGTGAAGCCCACGCGGGGTCAGTGTGGCCTCAGGTCCCGCATAGTCACAGAAGGATCGGGGGTGTCTGAGTGTCTCAGAGCTTACAGGTATTAGAACGGGGAAGCCGGCTACAGAGACAGAGCCGAGGAGTGAGCTCTAAGCTTGGGGTTACCTTGAACTGGTTGCAGGCTCGGTCAGCTTGGAGCGCGGCCGGAGGCAGGGTGGCGGGAGTCATTGGGCGCTGTTCTCTGAGGGCGCACTGAGAAGTGGGGCCCTGGGCTCTCGGCTCCTCCGAGCCAGAGACTGGGAGGCCGCCATCTTCATTCCCGTCCTCCGGAACTCCACGGAAAGCGTTCAGGGAACAAAAGCTCCAGAAAGCAAACCCGAGCGGATTACTCAGATCGGCCTGGTTAAGGGCGGTGCAATTCCGCCTGGGGCAAAGACACTTGAGAATCACTACAACAGGCCCCTCCCCCAGAAGATCAACAAGAAACCCAGCCAGGACCAAGTTCACCTACCAAGGAGTGCAGTTTCAATACCAAGGAGAGCAGCGGAATTCCAGAGGAGGAGAAAGCAAAGCACGAATTCATGGCTTTCTCCCCATGATTCTTTAGCCTGGCAGCTAATTTAATTTGTTTTTCTTTTTCAATTTTTTTTCGCTTCTTCTGCTAAATTATTTTTTAACTTTTATCCTTTTCTTTTTTAACATTTTTTAACTAGTTTACCTAATATACATATATTTTTTCCTTTTTATATTTTTTCTTTATTGGTATTCTTTTTTTAATTGTTTCTCTTTTTTTTTCTTCTTTCTGAACCTTTTTATCCCCTTTCTCCACCCTCACGATTTGGGATCTCTTCTGATTTGGCTGAAGCATATTTTCCTGGGGTTGTTGCCACCCTTTTAGTATTTTACTTGCTCCTTCATATACTCTTATCTGGACAAAATGACAAGGCGGAAAAATTCACCACAAAAAAAAGAACAAGAGGCAGTACCAAAGGCTAGGGACCTAATCAATACAGACATTGGTAATATGTCAGATACAGAATTCAGAATGATGATTCTCAAGGTTCTAGCCAGGCTCGAAAAAGGCATGGAAGATATTAGAGAAACCCTCTCGGGAGATATAAAAGCCCTTTCTGGAGAAATAAAAGAACTAAAATCGAACCAAGTTGAAATAAAAAAAACTATTAATGAGGTGCAATAAAAAATGGAGGCTCTCACTGCTAGGATAAATGAGGCAGAAGAAAGAATTAGCGATATAGAAGACCAAATGACAGAGAATAAAGAAGCTGAGCAAAAAAGGGACAAACAGCTACTGGACCACGAGGGGAGAATTCGAGAGATAAGTGACACCATAAGACGAAAGAACATTAGAATAATTGGGATTCCAGAAGAAGAAGAGAGAGAGAGGGGAGCAGAAGGTATATTGGAGAGAATTATTGGAGAGAATTTCCCCAATATGGCAAAGGGAACAAGCATCAAAATCCAGGAGGTTCAGAGAACCCCCCTCAAGATCAATAAGAATAGGTCCACACTGCGTCACCTAATAGTAAAATTGACAAGTCTTAGTGACAAAGAGAAGATCCTGAAAGCAGCCAGGGAAAAGAAGTCTGTAACGTACAATGGTAAAAATATTAGATTGGCAGCAGATTTATCCACAGAGACCTGGCAGGCCAGAAAGAGCTGGCATGATATATTCAGAGCACTAAACGAGAAAAACATGCAGCCAAGAATACTATATCCAGCTAGGCTATCATTGAAAATAGGAGAGATTAAAAGCTTCCAGGACAAACAAAAACTGAAAGAATTTGCAAATACCAAACCAGCTCTACAGGAAATATTGAAATATTGAAAGCAAAGAGAGACCCTAAAAGAAGTAGATCAGAAAGAAACAGAGACAATATACAATAACAGTCACCTTACAGGCAATACAATGGGACTAAATTCATATCTCTCAATAGTTACCCTGAATGTTAATGGGCTAAATGCCCCAATCAAAAGACACAGGGTATCAGAATGGATAAAAAAACAAAACCCATCTATATGTTGCCTACAAGAAACTCATTTTAAACCTGAAGACACCTCCAGATTTAAAGTGAGGGGGTGGAAAAGAATTTACCATGCTAATGGACATCAGAAGAAAGCAGGAGTGGCAATCCTTATATCAGATCAATTAGATTTTAAGCCAAAGACTATAATAAGAGATGAGGAAGGACACTATATCATACTCAAAGGATCTGTCCAACAAGAAGATCTAACAATTTTAAATATCTATGCCCCTAACGTGGGAGCAGCCAACTATATAAACCAATTAATAACAAAATCAAAGAAACACATCAACAATATTACAATAATAGTAGGGGACTTTAACACCCCCTCACTGAAATGGACAGATCATCCAAGCAAAAGATCAACAAGGAAATAAAGGCCTTAAATGACACACTGGACCAGATGGACATCACAGATATATTCAGAACATTGCATCCCAAAGCAACAGAATACACATTCTTCTCTAGTGCACATGGAACATTCTCCAGAATAGATCACATCCTCGGTCCTAAATCAGGTCTCAACCATTATCAAAAGATTGGAATCATTCGCTGCATATTTTCAGACCACAATGCTCTGAAGCTAGAACTCAGTCACAAGAGGAAATTTGGAAAGAACCCAAATACATGGAGACTAAACAGCATCCTTCTAAAGAATGAATGGTCAACCAGGAAATTAAAGAAGAATTGAAAAAATTCATGGAAACAAATGATAATGAAAACACAATGGTTCAGAATCTGTGGGACACAACAAAGGCAGTCCTGAGAGGAAAATATATAGCGGTACAAGCCTTTCTCAAGAAACAAGAAAGGTCTCAGGTACACAACCTAACCCTACACCTAAGGGAGCTGGAGAAAGAACAAGAAAGAAACCCTAAACCCAGCAGGAGAAGAGAAATCATAAAGATCAGAGCAGAAATCAATGAAATAGAAACCAAAAAAACAATAGAACAAATCAACGAAACTAGGAGCTGGTTCTTTGAAAGAATTAATAAGATTGACAAACCCCTGGCCAGACTTATCAAAAAGAAAAGAGAGAGGACCCAAATAAATAAAATCATGAATGAAAGAGGAGAGATCACAACGAACACCAAAGATATACAGACAATTATAAGAACATACTATGAGCAACTCTACACCAACAAATTTGACAATCTGGAAGAAATGGATGCATTCCTAGAGACATATAAACTACCACAACTGAACCAGGAAGAAATAGAAAGCCTCAACAGACCCATAAGCAGTAAGGAGATTGAAACAGTCATCAAAAATCTCCAAACAGGGACACCTGGGTGGCTCAGTTGGTTAAGCAGCTGCCTTCAGCTCAGGTCATGATTTCAGCGTCCTGGGATCGAGTCCCGCATCGGGCTCCTTGCTCAGCAGAAGCCTGCTTCTCCCTCTGCCTCTGCCTGCCATTCTGTCTGCCTGTGCTTGCTCTCTCTCCCTCTCTCTCTGACAAATAAATAAAATCTTAAAAAAAAAAAAAAAATCTCCAAACAAACAAAAGCCCAGGGCCAGATGGCTTCCAGGGGAAATTCTACCAAACATTTAAAGAAGAACTAAGTCCTATTCTCCTGAAATTGTTCCAAAAAATAGAAACGGAAGGAAAACTTCCAAACTCCAAACTTTATGAGGCCAGCATCACCGTGATCCCAAAACCAGACAAGGATCCCATCAAAAAGAGAACTACAGACAAATATCCTTGATGAACACAGATGCAAAAATTCTCGCCAAAATACAAGCCAATAGGATTCAACAGTACATTAAAAGGATTATTCACCACGACCAAGTGGGATTTATTCCAGGGCTGCAAGTTTGGTTCAACATCCGCAAATCAATCAATGTGATACAACACATTAATAAAAGAAAGAACAAGAACCATATGATACTCTCCATAGATGCTGAAAAAGCATTTGACAAAGTACAGCATCCCTTCCTGATCAAAACAATTCAAAGTGTAGGGATAGAGGGCACATACCTCAATATTATCAAAGCCATCTATGAAAAACCCACTGCAAATATCATTCTCAATGGAGAAAAACTGAAAGCTTTTCCGCTAAGGTCAGGAACACGGCAGGGATGTCCGTTATCACCACTGCTATTCAACATAGTACTAGAAGTCCTAGCCTCAGCAATCAGACAACAAAAGGAAATTAAAGGCATCCAAATCGGCAAAGAAGAAGTCAAACTATCACTCTTCGCAGATGATATGATACTATATTTGGAAAACCCAAAAGACTCCACTCCAAAACTGCTAGAACTTGTACAGGAATTCAGTAAAGTGTCAGGATATAAAATCAATACACAGAAATCAGTTGCATTTCTCTACACCAACAACAAGACAGAAGAAAGAGAAATTAAGGAGTCCATCCCATTTACAATTGCACCCAAAACTATAAGATACCTAGGAATAAACCTAACCAAAGCGGCTAAGCATCTACACACAGAAAACTATAAAGTACTCATGAAAGAAATTGAGGAAGACACAAAGAAATGGAAAAATGTTCCATGCTCCTGGATTGGAAGAATAAATATTGTGAAAATGTCTATGCTACCTAAAGCAATCTACACATTTAATGCAATTCCTATCAAAGTACCATCCATTTTTTTCAAAGAAATGGAACAAATAATCCTAAAATTTATATGGAACCAGAAAAGACCTCGAATAGCCAAAGCAATATTGAAAAAGAAAGCAAAAGTTGGTGGCATCACAATTCCGGACTTCAAGCTCTATTACAAAGCTGTCATCATCAAGACAGCATGGTACTGGCACAAAAACAGACACATAGATCAATGGAACAGAATAGAGAGCCCAGAAATAGACCCTTAACTCTATGGTCAACTCATCTTCGACAAAGCAGGAAAGAATGTCCAATGGAAAAAAGACAGCCTCTTCAATAAATGGTGTTGGGAAAATTGGACAGCCACATACAGAAAAATGAAATTGGATCATTTCCTTACACCACACACGAAAATAGACTCAAAATGGATGAAGGATCTCAATGTGAGAAAGGAATCCATCAAAATCCTTGAGGAGAACACAGGCAGCAACCTCTTCGACCTCAGCCGCAGCAACATCTTCCTAGGAACATCGCCAAAAGCAAGGGAAGCAAGGGCAAAAATGAACTATTGGGATTTTATCAAGATCAAAAGCTTTTGCACAGCAAAGGAAACAGTGAACAAAACCAAAAGACAACTGACAGAATGGGAGAAGATATTTGCAAATGACATATCAGATAAAGGGCTAGTGTCCAAAATCTATAAAGAACTTAGCAAACTCAACACCCAAAGAACAAATAATCCAATCAAGAAATGGGCAGAGGACATGAACAGACATTTCTGCAAAGAAGACATCCAGATGGCCAACAGACACATGAAAAAGTGCTCCATATCACTCGGCATCAGGGAAATACAAATCAAAACCACCATGAGATATCACCTCACACTAGTCAGAATGGCTAAAATTAACAAGTCAGGAAATGACAGATGCTGGCGAGGATGCGGAGAAAGGGGAGCCCTCCTACACTGTCGGTGGGAATGCAAGCTGGTGCAACCACTCTGGAAAACAGCATGGAGGTTCCTCAAAATGTTGAAAATAGAACTACCCTATGACCCTGCAATTGCACTGCTGGGTATTTACCCTAAAGATACAAAAGTAGTGATTTGAAGGGGCACGTGCACCCGAATGTTTATAGCAGCAATGTCTACAATAGCCAAACTATGGAAAGAACCTAGATGTCCATCAACAGACGAATGGATAAAGAAGATGTGGTATATATACACAATGGAATACTATGCAGCCATCAAAAGAAAGGAAATCTTGCCATTTGTGACGACGTGGATGGAACTAGAGGGTATCATGCTTAGTGAAATAAGTCAATCGTAGAAAGACAACTATCATATGATCTCCCTGATATGAGGGAGAGGAGATGCAACATGGGGGGTTAAGGGGGTAGGAGAAGAGTAAATGAAACAAGATGGGATTGGGAGGGAGACAAACCATAAGTGACTCTTAATCTCACAAAACAAACTAAGGGTTGATGGGGGGGAGGGGAGTTGGGAGAGGGAGGTGGGGTTATGGACATTGGGGAGGGTATGTGCTATGGTGATTGCTGTGAAGTGTGTAAACCTGGAGATTCACAGACCTGTACCCCTGGGGATAAAAATATATGTTTATAAAAAATAAAATTAAAAAAAATTAACCCAACAGGGAAGAGACTCCTAAACCACATTTCATAACCATAACACACCGTTAATTTTTTGAATTAAATTTAATTTTTTAAATTTCTTTTCAGTGTAGCAATTCATTGTTTATGCACCACACCCAGTGCTCCATGTAATACGTGCCCTCCATAAAACCCACCATCAGGCTCCCCAACCTCCCACACCCCTCCCTTTCAAAACCCTCAGATTGTTTTTCAGAGTCCATAGTCTCTCATGGTTCATCTCCCCTTCCAATTTCCCTCAACTCCCTTCTCTCCATCTCCCCATGTCCTCCATATTATTTGTTATGCTCCACAAATAAGTGAAGCCATATGATAATTGACTCTCTCTGCTTGACTTATTTCACTCAGCATAATCTCTTCCAGTCCCATCCATGTTGATAGAAAAGTTGGGTATTCATCCTTTCTGATGGAGGCATAGTACTCCATAGTGTATATGGACCACATCTTCCTTATCCATTCGTCTGTTGAAGGGCATCTTGGTTCTTTCCACTTTTGGTGACCGTGGCCATTGCTGCTATGAACATTGGGGTACAGATGGCCCTTCTTTTCACTACATCTGTATCTTTGGGGTAAATACCCAGTAGTGCAATTGCAGGGTCATAGTGAAACTCTACTTTTAATTTCTTAAGGAATCTCCACACTGTTCTCCAAAGTGGCTGTACTAACTTGAATTCCCACCAACAGTGTAAGAGGGTTCCCCTTTCTCCACATCCTCTCCAACACACGTTGTTTCCTGTCCTGCTAAGTTTGGCCATTCTAACTGGTGTAAGGTGGTATCTCAATGTGGTTTTGATTTGAATCTCCCTGATGGCTAGTGATGATGAACATTTTTTCATGTGTCTGATAGTCATTTGTATGTCTTCATTGGAAAAGTGTCTGTTCATGACTCCTGCCCATTTTTTGACATGATTATCTGTTTTGTGTGTGTTGAGTTTGAGAAGTTCTTTATAGATCCTGGATATCAGCCTTTTGTCTGTACTGTCATTTGCAAATATCTTCTCCCATTCCATGGGTTGCCTCTTTGTTTTGTTGACTGTTTCCTTTGCTGTGCAGAAGCTCTTGATCTTGATGAAGTCCCAAAAGTTCATTTTTGCTTTTGTTTCCTTTGCCTTTGGAGACATATCTTGAAAGAAGTTGCTGTGGCTGATTTAGAAGAGGTTACTGCCTATGTTCTCCTCTATGATTCTGATGGATTCCTGTCTCACGTTGAGGTCTTTTATCCATTTCGAGTTTATCTTTGTGTACGGTGTAAGAGAATGGTCGAGTTTCATTCTTCTACATATAGCTGCCCAATTTTCCCAGCACCATTTATTGAAGAGACTGTCTTTTTTCCACTGCATATTTTTTCCTGCTTTGTCGAATACTATTTGACCATAGAGTTGAGGGTCCATATCTGGGCTCTCTACTCTGTTCCACTACACCATCAATTTTAAATGGGATGTCCTATGAGCCATGTTGATATGAATATGGTTTTCATCAGGATAACTTATTGCTATGTAGCTTGGCAAGATTTCTTGGAAGATACCAATACTTTCCAGATGATTTTCACCAGATATTAAGGACTAAATGGGTTATATATGAGAGTTAGATCTGAAATACAATTCCTATCACCGTCATATCCACCTCTTAAGTTTGCTGTGTTCCTCTGTTTAAGTTTAAAAGTTTTAGAATCTATTTTCTATAGTTTTTCAAAAAATTAAGTTGAAGAGACCTCCCATCTGTTTACATCAGGTTTTTTGTTTGATTTTGTTTTATGTATTTTGTATTTTTATAGAACTAACTAAAAAGGAAAGCCTTTCTCATTTCACCATTCCGAGTAGATTGAATCTGTTCTGTTTGTATAGTTAATGATTGGGCTAAGCTCTCCTCCTTTGCTCAAGAGGGTTTAAAGAACTTATTCACCTGGGTGAAAAGAGATGAGAACCAATACTTGGTGCAGCTAAACAGTTGGCTCAACCTGGCTCCCTGCTAAAAGGTGAGCCTCTACCTCAACCACCAACAAGATACTGGCACAAGACTCCCATCCCTCTGGTGGGCAGGGAGGTGCTGAGGGATGTGTTCACTTTGGAGAAGTCTGACTCCGCCCTGGCACAATCTATTGATGCCCTTTTAGATGGTAAGCACTGCACAGCCACCTAACACATCAGTGGCTTAAGAAGGGTAAAAGCTACTGTTTTCCTCTCTAATACACATTTTTTCACAAACATCTCACAATATCCCAGCTAAGAGAGTATTCTTAATTTCTTTTTAAAGAGAAGGAAGCAGTTTGCCCAAAGTCACACAGATCATCAGTGGTGAAGCTACAATTCAAAAGAAGTCTCTCCAAATGTAACACTGCTGTATTCTCTTTGGCAACTCCTTCTGGCTCCTTGCAAGTCTTCTGAAGTTGCCTTTCTAACTAAAAGAGAAAGTAGCAACAATCAATTTTCCATTCTGGATCACTTAACATCTTTGTTTCTAATCAGTCAAGCACACGTTAAGGGATTTAATAGTACTCTAGAATCTCTTACTTGGAATCTTGATCCAATTCTATTGTTAACTTTGAATCCTAAGCTTTAGATAATTTCAATTTTGGCTTTTTCTGTAGAAAAAAATCATCACCATAATCTGTTATCTTACACAGGCATTTTGTGGAACACTTCATGGGTGATTTTTAAATGCCTGCTTTGAAACATTGCATGATGAAGGCAAATACCATCACTGATTGGGAACATAGTAGAGCAGGAATACATGACTAGTTTTTGATGTCATTAATGTCAAATTAAAATTGCAAGTTAAATAGGCAAAGAAGACATTTCCTCAAGACTATGGCAATAAGGAAGAGAGTTTGAATTCAACTTCAATGAAACAGAAGGCTTGAGAATTTGTAAGAACTGGGATGGGGGCAGAAATCATATACCCACTGTATCTGTTAATTGGCCTAACCCAACGAAAAAGTAAACTTTCTCATATCTTCAAGACAGGAGGAAGTTTTACAACTTGGAGCAAGGCATCCCTTAAAGTTAGTTTCCAATCTTTCCACAGAGACTGGGAGACAGGAATGCTATCTTCCCTGACGAACACATCTGCATTATTACAAGCTATTCCTCTGCCAAAATGGCATCTTCTTTTTTTTTTTTTTTAAAGATTTTTATTTATTTGACAGACAGATCACAAGTAGGCAGAGAGGCAGGCAGAGAGAGAGGAGGAGGAGGCAGGCTTCCTGCTGAGCAGAGAGCCCGATGTGAGGCTCGATCCCAGGACCCTGGGATCATGACCTGAGCCGAAGGCAGAGGCTTTAACCACTGAGCCACCCAGGCGCCCCCAAAATGGCATCTTCTCATTTCTTTTGTCCATGTACTCATTCTTGATCATTCTTTAGTGTTCCAGACCCTTAGTGTTTCAGACCCCTGCAAACTTTCCTATTTCTGTAGTACTTTAAATGTTATTTGAAATTTTCACTTTTACTATGTTATTATTTGGTGCTGCATCTGTTCCCTTTGTTAGACATGAGTTCCTTCGAGGCAGGAACTATATATTAATGACCAACTATATCTTACATAGTAAAAAGCATGTAGCAGGCACTCAGTAGCTTTTCTATAAATGATATAGACTAATTTTCATGTCATTTTTAAGAGAATACTCACATTTTCATGCCAACTGACATAACTTTGAAGATTCCTGCCTAGTTCCTTGTTTTATATTTTTGACTTTAAAAAAGTCCATCTAACTGGACAATTGGATCCTTGCCACTAGGAAAGTCTACAGATTAAAATCTTGGGGTGTGAACTTTGGGTTTGAGTGGTAGGGACAATCAGGTAATTTGCTTTATTTTAATATTAGGCTAAACAACTTAAAACTATTGCATAAAAAACCCTATTTGCTTTGATACATCATTCAATATTTCCTCATTGTCATTTCTGGTTTTACCTGGAGCAATTGAAGAACTTGCTTTAATATTATAGTTAGGAAATTTTAAGTACTGGGGGTTAGGATGTCAACATACATTTTTGAGTAACACAATTTAATCCATGAGGGATTTGGGAAATATAGTGAATTCCTTGTCATAGGATGTGCAAATTTAGGAAATTCAAATGGTTAATATGTTTATTTATTGTTAGAAATTGAGGGAGTAGTCATAGTTGATTGGCTTCACAAAAGGTGTTAGCTCAAATGAACTACAAACAGGGCCTGGATATTAATTGGCATTTAATAAAATCATATTGCTTATAGTCAGCCATTAATGAAATAAAGGGCTGATGGCATCAGTAGGAATAAAAGGTTTGCCAGACATTTCCTCATTACTTGCTCTTCTCATGGAATTAATGCTCAAAGTCATCTTCTTTTTATCTGAATTATACATTTATGTCAATTTATTATAAAAATTTATATGAAAGTAGTTAAAAACTCTTTCCGAATTTTAAAAAATTTCATTTGAATTCCACAGAGTTAACATTACAATGTTATATTACTTTCAGGTGTACAATATAGTGATTCAACAATTCTATGTATTACTCAGGGATTGTCATGAAAAGTGTATTCATAATCCCCTTTATATTTTCCACCCATCCCCCAACCACCCTCCCTCTGGTAACCACTGGTTTGTTCTCTATGGTTAAGCATCTGTTTTTTTTGCTTGCTTCTTTATCTTGGTTCATTTGTTTTGTTTCTTAAATTCCACATGAGTGAAATCATATATTTGTCTTTCTCTGACTATTTCACTTAGCTTGATACCCTTTAGATTTATCCATGTTGCTGTAAACAGCAAGATTTTATTTTTTTATGGCCGAGCAATATTCCAATGAATATATACCACTTCTTTTCATCTATTGATGGAAATCTGGATTACTCCCATAATTTGGCTGTTGTAAATAATGTTGCTATAGCTATAAGAGTACATATATCCTTTCAAATTAATGTTTCATATTCTTTGGTAAATACCTAGTAGTGCGACTACTGGATCATGTGGAAATTCTATTTTTAAATTTTGAGGAACCTCCCTACTGTTTTCCACAGTGTCTGTACCAGTTTGCATTCCCACCAACAGAGCATAAGGATTCCCTTTCCTCCACATCCTCACCAACACTTGTTTCTTGTGTTTTTTACTTTAGCCATTCTGACAGATGTGAGGTGATAGCTCATCGTGGTTTTGATTTGCATTTCTTTGATGATGAGTGATTCTTTTTAAATTGCTGATGTAATTGAAATGTTCAAGTCCCCTACTATTAGTGTATTGCTATCGGTTACTTCTGTTATATTGCTAATAGCTCCTTTATATATTTGGATGCATGTTAAGTGTCTAAATATTTATAACTGTTATATATTCTTGTTGGATTGTTCTCTCTCTCTCTTTTTTAAGATTTTATTTATTTATTTGACAGAGATCACAAGTAGGCAGAGAGGCAGGCAGAGAGAGAGGGGAAAGCAGGCTCCCTGCCGAGCAGAGAGCCCGATGCGGGACTTGATCCCAGGACCCTGGGATCATGACCCGAGCTGAAGGCAGAGGCCTCAACCCACTGAGCCACCCAGGCGCCCCTGGATTGTTCTCTTTATGACTATGTAGTATACTTCTTTGTCTCGTTATAGTCTTTGTTTTAAAGTTTATTTCGTCTAATATAAGTATTGCTATTCCAGCTTTCTTTTCACTTCTGTTTGCATTATAAATGTTTTTCCATCCTTTCATTTTCAGTCTGCATGTGTCATTAGGTTGGAATCTTTTATAGACAGCATATAGATGGGTCTTGCTTTTTTATTCTTTATGTCATCCCATGTCTTTTGGTTGGAACATTTAGTCCAATTACATTCAAAGTAATTATTGATAGGTATGTATTTATTGCCATTTTGTTACTTATCTTGTGGTTGTTTTTCAGTTCTTCTTTATTCCTTGCTTCTCTTGCTCTCGTCCCTCATAGTTTGCTGGCTTTCTTTAGTGATATACTTGGATTCCTTTTATTTATTTTTTGCATCTCTATTACCTGTTTTTTGATTTGTGGCTACCACTGGTTTATATACAACATCTTGTGCATACAACAGTTTATATTAAGTTGATGGTTAGGGCTAAAGTTTGCATCCATTACTTATTCCTCTCTTCCCCATATTTTACATCCTTTTGTAAATACCTTGACCAATTTTTATAGATATACTTAATGTTACTGCTTTTGTGCTTTTTACTTTTCTTACTCCCACTTATGGTCTTTCCTTTCCACTCAAAGAGTCCCTTTTAACATTTCTTATAGGGCTGATTTAGTGGTCATGAATTTCTGTAACTTTTGTTTGTTTGGGGAAACTCTTTATTTCACTTTTTATTCTGAATGATAGCCTTACTAGATAGAGTATTCTTGGTTGCAGGTTATTTTTCTTTCAGCACTTTGAATATATATGCCATGCCAAAGCCATTCTGGTTTCTGCTAAAAAATCAGCTAATAACCTTATGGGATTTCCCTGGTATGTAACTATTTTCTCTTATTGCTTTTAAAATTCTCTATCACTGCTTCTTGCCATTTTAATTACTATTTGTCTTGGTATGGACCTCCTTGTGTTGATTTTATTGGGTGCTCTCTGTGCCTTCTAGATCTAGATTTCCGTGTGCATCTCAAGATTCAGGAGATTTTCAGCTATTATTTTTTTCAAATAAATGTTCTGCCCACTTTTCTCTCTCCTCCACTTCTGGGATCCCTATAATGCAAATGTTAGTATGCTTGATGGTGTTGCTGGAGTTCCCTTGTTCCTTTAATCTATTTTCATTTATTGTTATTTTTTTCTTTCTCTCCTGTTCAGCTTGATTATTTTCCATTATTTTCTCTTCCAGGTTGCTAATCCATTCTTCTGCTTCTTTTAGTCTATAATTTATTTCCTCTGTGTATTACTAACTTCAGTTATTGAGTTCTTCAGCTGTGATTAATTACTTTTTATATTTTATGTCTCTTTGTTAAGGGTCTCACTGAAGTCTTTCATAGTTCTCTTGCTGTGATTTTGTCCTGTTGTTTCATTTGGGACATATTCCTCTACCTCCTCATTTTGTCTCTCTGTGAATGTTTCTATAAGTTAAGAAAGTCAGGTATGTCTCCTTCTCTTGAAAGCTCTGGCCTTATGAGGAAGAAGTTCTGTAGTGCCCTGCACAGTACAATGTTACCTGTTTACCAGAGATTGGTGCTTCATGAGTGTGTCTTATATGTGTTGTATGTGCCCTACTGTCGTGGTTCAGATGTTTTTGCCTTTAGTCCAGTTGTCTGAAATGGCTCTCTTTGTTTGTTGTGGGCAGGGTTTTGTCCCTGTGCTGTTACTGGGCCAGTCTGGTACTGCCTTGGGCTTGAGTTGAGTCAGACCAGGCATTTGCCATAGATGCAGTAGCACCAAACTGCCAGGTGCTTTCCCGGTGTTGTCCCTTGAGAAGCTTTCATTGGTGGGCAAGACCTACAGTCAGACTAGATGTCTGTCCCCAGCCCACTGCTGGGTGTGCACTCAGACTGGAATGTGTGGTTATCTTCCCTTCTCCCTGGGGCAAGAGTCACTTTGGAGTGATGTTGGCCCCTGTTGACACTGCCAGGCTTATGGCACTGTTTTGGAAGAGCTTCAGTCAAGGGCATATCAAGGGAGCATGTTTGTAGGAAACACACGGGCAAGACATATTGTGCCAGCAAGGTTCACATTGGTCTGCTGCAGGAGGGGACCTGCAGCTACCTGAGAAAATTCTAGGTGAGGGCTGCTGGATTGGAGGGAGTAGGTCCCTAGAAGAATGTGGGGTTGGGGGCACACAATTAGGAAGCTAGGTAGAGAGTGTTGGTACTGCACTGGTTTCTGCAGGTGTCTGGGTATGTTGGCTGGGAAGCAGGGACAGGAAATAGCACCTGACAACTCTTTTGTTCTTGGAGAAGTCTCCCAAGTAATCCTGTCCCTCCAGCACATGCTCTGAGATTAGTAAATGCATCTCCTTCCCATATACCCCAAGTATTTTTCAAATTGCTGCTTCTGTGCTGTATCTCAGTAGGGCTATTTGTTATGCTGCCTCCTTAAGGGCAGGGACTTGATTTTCTCTCACCCTCGTAGCTGTCCCAGAACTGAGTCTGCTGATTTGTTAAAGTTTTAGGTGTTAATACCCACTGATTACAAAAACTAACCAACTTAGGCCTTTCTGGTTTTTAAAGCCAAATGTTATGGGGATTCATCTTCCCCATGCCTAGGGTACCTGGTTTAGGGGTTGTTTCTTTTCTTTTCTTTGTGCCCACCATGTCCTTCCTTTCTGTGGACAGTTGTGTGTGTCAGTTTGGCTCCAGATGATGTCTCCACCCTTCCTACCCTCTCCAATGTGGCTCTTCTCTACATTTAGCTGTGGAGAGTTTGTTCTGCCTATTTTGGGGTCATTTTTCCTAGGTTGTTTACACTGATGTGGAGGTTATCTAGTGGTAACAGTGGGACAAGGTGAGCTTAGGATTTTTCTACTCTGTCATCTTCCCAAGAAGTCTCTCATCTCAACTTTTTTGAATATACCATATGCTTGCGTCCAGGTATGAAAGAAAACAGTCATCTTTTTCTTCTCACATTTGCTCTCCTTTCAGACTTAGGCCAGAATGACATTCTAAGTAACTATATACACTGACAGTCCTTACCTGACCTCCAAGCTACTACAAACCATGTCACTTGAGGGACAATTAAAAATGTTTGTGATCCTTTTCAGAGGAATTTTCATTAACTAAGTTACTAATTTTTAGAAGTTTGTCTCCCTACTTCACTAAGATTTTTCTTTTTTTCCACTAAGATATCCTGGAGGGCAGTAACTGAATCCTATAGCAATGTGCCTAACTCATTTACTGAAAATTCATTATGTGTCTGGCACTATTCTAAGGGAATTATATCTCATTTTACAGATGAGCCAATGAAAAAGCATTTATTAAATCCATAGTAGGATGTTTATTTTAATATACATTAGGCTCCCTATTTCTCCCTTATATGCAATCAAGTTAGGATTAAGTGTCCATGATCTCACAAAACAGTTTTCAGGTTATTTAGTTCATTCAAAGTAAACAAATAAGTAAATAAAAAAATTAAAATTAAAAAATTCCCTTTTTGTGATTAACCTTTAGGAAAAGGAAAGTGAATTAATTCCATTGCCTAGAATTTGATCTTAGTAATTTTACTTTGAGGCCTGAACAGAATTTTATGTTTCATTTTGTTTTTTATTATATACAACATTACAAAGTAGTACTTTGCTGATGCAAAAAATGGTAATAGGAAAGTTAAAGACACTGATCATATTTCCTTCAACTCTTCCTCCAGTCCTAAAATAACCCATGTTAACATGCCACTGTCTACACTTCCTTTCTGAGCTCACAATAGGGTAAAAATATATACATTCCCATAATTTGCTGTTTTCACTGAAAAGAAATATCATTTCTTTAATTATATACATAAAGATCTAATTTATTTTTAAAATAGCAGCATAATTTCCATTGTATAAATGCACAGATCAAGTGTTCCTTTATTGATGAGCATTAAGATTGTTTACGACCCCCCTGATTTCTTTGTTGTTAAATGCTAAGCTTAAATGGTAAGCTTATGAAAAGTAAGTCTGCTGGTCAAAGTTCATGTATATTTTAAAATAGATCTTGTCAGATTCTAATATGCAAACTACACTCATTTAAACCTGTAAATGTATTCCAGAGTGGCTGCACCAGCTTGCATTCCCACAGCATGGAGGTTCCTCAAAATGTTGAAAATAGAACTACCCTATGACCCAGCAATTGCACTGCTGGGTATTTACCCTAAAGATACAAACGTAGTGATCCAAAGGGGCACGTGCACCCGAATGTTTATAGCAGCAATGTCTACAATAGCCAAACTATGGAAAGAACCTAGATGTCCATCTACAGACGAATGGATAAAGAAGATGCGGTATATATACACAATGGAATACTATGCAGCCATCAAAAGAAATGAAATCTTGCCATTTGCGACGACGTGGATGGAACTAGAGGATATCATGCTTAGCGGAATAAGTCAATCAGAGAAAGACAACTACCATATGATCTCCCTGATATGAGGGAGAGGAGATGCAACATGGGGGGGTTGAGGGGGTAGGAGAAGAGTAAATGAAACAAGATGGGATTGGGAGGGAGACAAACCATAAGTGACTCTTAATCTCACAAAACAAACTGAGGGTTGATGGGGGGAGGGGGTTGGGAGAGGGGGGTGGGGTTATGGATATTGGGGAGGGTATGTGCTATGGTGAGTGCTGTGAAGTGTGTAAACCTGGCGATTCACAGACCTGTACCCCTGGGGATAAAAATACATGTTTATAAAGCTGTAAAAAAAAAAAAAAAGAAAAAAGAAAAAAGAAAGGATGAATACCCAAGTTTTGTAGCAACATGGACGGGACTGGAAGAGATTATGCTGAGTGAAATAAGTCAAGCAGAGAGAGTCAATTATCATATGGTTTCACTTATTTGTGGAGCATAACAAATAGCATGGAGGACAAGGGGAGATGGAGAGGAGAAGGGAGTTGAGGGAAATTGGAAGGGGAGGTGAACCATGAGAGACTATGGACTCTGAAAAACGATCTGAGAATTTTGAAGGGGTGGGGGGTGGGAGGTTGGGGGCACCAGGTGGTGGGTATTGTAGAGGGCACGGATTGCATGGAGCACTGGGTGTGGTGCAAAAATAATGAATACTGTTATGCTGAAAAAATAAAAAATAAAAAATAAAAACCTGTAAATGTAGACTGTTCTTTTTGAAATCAGACAATATTGTCTTTTTGATATGTTGGAAGTGTTTAAGTCTCCTATAATCAGAATAAAATTCATAAGAAGCTCAGATGGTAAGCTTGACAGATATACAGACTATAGCAGAGGATCCTTAAACTTGCTTTCTCTTTCATTCCAAAGAACAGACAGGAGTTCAGAAGAAAATCGAACCAGGTTATGCTTTGTTATGAGGGATTCATGACTTCAGTTAGCTTATGACCTTAGGCTCCTTCTAGATGAAATCATTGGTTCAGAAAATTAGGCAAAAAAAAAAAAAAAAAGGTTTTTTTTTTTAATGGTCTGTGCAAGATACTTTTCATTTTAATTAAATTTTTCCTCATTCTTATTTACTGAGAAGGTGAACATCAAACTCTCTTTAGCAATTCTGTAGATTGTTGAGTGTAATTTTTGAGACTATCTCAAAACAGGTCCACAATAGACATGTTGTCATATTCAGACAATCCCTATCATGACGTTTGACCCCTTCAAGTCTTGTCTTAGTTATTCCAAAAAATGACAGTCTGCCAGAAGTCTTGAGTGACTATCTTTTTCTGATTCTAAGTACTTCCATGTCAAAGATAATATATGAGGCATTTGGCTGTCCAAGCTCTGCATTTGGGGAAGAGAGTCTCTTAATTTAACCAGACTCTATGTTAACTGACAAATCTGCACATTCAGGATGGGACAGAAAGTTTATTCTAATTAATTCTTAATTTTGTAACAACATAAATAACAGAACTCTTATTGCGGAATGGTGACACACAGAACTGAAGTTGAAACTCAGCTTCACCTTGTAGGAGTTGGTAGACTTGGCCAAGTTAATTGTTTCCCCCAGGATTTCGTTTATTCATGTATAAATTTGGCTATAATACCAATCTCTCAGAGTGATATGAAAAACAAATCAGTTTGCAAAAAAAGAAAAAATAGATAAATTAAACTATATCAAAATTAAAAACTTTAAACTTCATAGTCTATAGTGGGAAAAAATAACCCGTGGATGGGAGAAAATATTGCAAATAATATACCTGATAGAGGATTAATAACCTGAATATATACAGAACACTTACAACACAACAATAAGACAGAAAACTCAATTAAAAATGAGAAAAGTACTTGAATAGAGATTTCTTCAAAGATATACAAATTACCAATAGACAGATGAAAAGGTGCTCAGCTGCACTAATCATTACAGAAATTCAAACCCAAACCACAAAACAACTGATGTCGTCTCATATTCATTAGGATGGCTAGTATGAGAAAAAATCCAGAGAATAAGAGATGTTGGTAAGAATATGGAAAAATTGGAATCCTTGTGCCCTGTTTGTGGGAATGTAAAATAGTGTATCTGTTATGAAAAAAAAAGTATGATAGTTCCTCAAAACATGTAAATTAGAACTCTCATTGGATTCAGTAATTACACTACTGGATATATATCCAAAAGCAGGATCCTGAAGAGATAATTTGTACACTCATATTTATAGTAGCATTATTCATAGTCGCCGAAAGGCAAAAATAAGTATCCATCAATGGATGAATAGATAAATAAATAAAATTTGGGACACACACACACACACACACACACACACACACACACACACACAGGAATATTATTCAGCCTTAAAAAGGAAGGAAATTTTGACCCACACTACAATGTGGATGAATCCTGAGGATATTTCACTGAGTGAAATTAGTTGGTCACAAAAAGACAAATACTCTTATCATTCCACTTTATGAGGTAACTGGAATAGTCAAATTCATACAAAAAGTAGAATGGTGACTGTCAAGGGCTTGGGGAAAGGGAAAGGAAGAAGTTCTTGTTTAATAGGTATAGAGATTCAGTTTTGTAAAATGAAAAGAATTCTGTAGATTGATGGTGGTAATGGCAGCTTAGGAACATGAATGTACTTAATGCCACTGAACTGTACACATAACAATAGTTAAGATAGTAAATTTTATATTATGTATATTTTACCACAATTTAAGAAAACACTTTGTAAAAAGTATTTTACCACAATTTTAAAAAAATGAATAATGTATGTACAGAAACTAGTATGGTTTCTAGTTACAGGAGGTGATCAGTAAATAGTTATTACTAACAACAGTGTTTATCTTACTGGGTTTCTACTTTTTTCTGGCTTCTTTTATCTGTAATTTATAAAAGAAACATACAGAAAAGGTGAAATAGCATAATAGGCACCTGTATATCCTTAACCAGGATTCAATGAAGTTAAATGGGAATGTGTTCCACTTAAGTTAAATAATACTATGCTAAGTCTGTCTTACAAGAAACTTTTTTGAAACATATTTTTTAAAAATTTTATTTATTTATTTGGCAGAGAGGTTGGGGGGAGGGAACTCAAGCAAGGGGAGTGGGAGAGGGGGAGGGGGAGGGAGAAGCAGGTTTCCTGCTGACACAGAGCCCAATGTGTCTTGACCCCAGGACCCTGGGATCATGACCTGAGCCAGAGGCACAGGCTTAACAACTAAGCCACTCAGGTGCCCCTAGAAACATCTCATAAGAAATGTTCTTAAGCAGTTCAGTGTAAGTATTACAGAATTGGTGTGTCTTCCACTAAATGAAATAGCATTGTGCTGAATGCAAATTTCAATTATGTTATTAGAATCATCTTATAAGATGTGTTCTTAAGCACTTCATTGTATGTTTTACAGATGTATATATCTTCTCCTCACTCTAATAACACTACGTATGTATATTTATATACATGTTTTTGTATCTATTTGATTTATATATTATTAGAATTTATATATAAAATATATTTTTATATACTTTATATAATTTTATACCTATTTATACACATTATATATAAAATTTTTATATAATTTTATATACAAAATGTATTTTTACTGAACCATTAAAATAACTTGCAGAAATCATCACACTTAATTAAATATTCTAGCATGCATTTCTTAAAAATAAGAACAAACTTCCACATAATTACAATACCATTATAACTATGAAAATAAATAACTATACCCTAATATCATATATTATTTAGTTATATACAAATATCTTAAGGGGTCTCCAGAGTATCTTTAATAGATGATTTTTAAACCAGGATACACTTCAGACTCAAGGACTGTGTTTGGTTGTTATGTTTCTAGAATCTATTTCTAGTTTAGTCACAACACTCCATGTTTGTTTTTCTCCATGACATTGGTTTTTTGAAGAGAAAGCACTGTTTTGAGAAATATCATACATTTTGGATTTAAAAGTAAAAAAGACTTCCTTATGACACAATTCGGTTTGTTCTCTTATGTCCTCTATTTCTATAAAGCTGGAAATAGGTCTAAAGTCTTGAGGAGATTCAGATGAGATTTTTAAAAATAACTTTATTGGGGTTTCTTTGACATATAGAGATTTTATATTTAAGGTGTACAATTTTATGTTTTGGTATATGTATACACTGTGGAAAGATCATCACAATCAAACTAAACAACATCCATCACCTCTACATAGTTACTATTGTGTGTATATGTGTGTGTGTTGAGAAAATTTAAGATCTACCCTCTTAGTAAATTTCAAGTATAGATGAAGCATTTTTGGCAGGAATGCCTCACCAGTGTTGACTTTATATTAGTTCCCACAAGGCACATAAGACCGGTTGCCCTTCGAAGAGTTTGCTTAGGAAGCCCAGTCAAATGTCTGTGCTGTAAAGGCTGTCATGTAACTGCCAAGCAAACTATGGAATAATGGTTGGGACTGAGCCTGCTCCTGACCAGCCTTACCCCAGGTGGCTTTAACATTTTTTGATCTTCGATTAAATCAGTATTTCATTGAGAATTTAAAAATGGCCATGAGTTAGACTTCCTCCAAAAAGGCAAGTTAGATATTTAAATCTTTTTTTTTAAATTATCAATTTTCAGAGTAAAGACTGAACGTAGTTGTCTCCTCCAGTGGTGACATATATGATTTGTTATTCACTTCTAAAATACCATATGGACTATATCAATGTTTAGCAATGATTTTATAATGAAGTAAACAATTTCTTAGCAGGTCTGGGGCTGGTATCTTGCTATATTTATCTAAATTGGGTTACAGTTCATTAGGCTTTAAGGTAACAAACTCTAAACCCCGAAGAGAAGGAGGCTGGCTGTTTGAATTAAAAGAGGTTTAAACAACCTTCTTCTCTCACCTTTCTCCCTTACCAGATCCCTTCAGAGCTGCATTACTCAAGTGTTCTCTTTGGCCAAGAGAAGAGGAAAGATTATTGTGTGAATCTCTCTCTCACTCTCTTTAGGGAAGGCTCTTTCTTCCCATTTCTTCCATCTTATCTGTTTGTACAAAAAGGGTTTCTTAAAAGCACCTAAATACGCCTGGGAAGACTTCTTGCAGACTTACATTCTTTTAACAATAAAGAGTTCCCGAGCAGTTGCTGAACGTCAGGCACAGTGTCAGTTCCTGAATCCATAGACAGATAAAAACCACTGTCTCTGCCTTTTAGGAGCTTATGGTGCATTCTGTAATTATCTTCCCAATAGGAGTCAGATCATGCCTCACGTATAAGAGAAATGGTGATCTGTGAATGATCATGAGGTCTTACAAAGATGACAATTAGCTTTTCTTAAGAAGTGAACATAGAAAAAGGTCAATTTTAAAAAGGACCTTTTCTGAATAATGAGATAAGGTTGAGCTGTTGCTAGGTTATGGATTTAGATTCTGCTGGCATAAGGGAACTGATTTCCTTCCCAATAATTTGCTTTTACACTGATTGCCTTCCCAATAATTTGCTTTTAGACCTGCAAATTGCTCAAGCTTTGTTGCTACTCTCAGAAATCAATTTTACTGGAATTTAAAACATTTTCTATGATGATATTATTTTTAAAAATATATATTTAAAATATATATTTCATATATGTATTTTTAAAATATTAGTTTTTAAATGTAAGTTTATTGTATAACTCAGTAGTTAGCACATTCTTTTGCTGTAATGTAATACAGAAGTATCACTGTATATTGCCTTTGATCCACTAATAAGCAGTTCTCACATTTTACTAGGATTTTCATTTTAACAATGACATAGAGAGAGAGATTATCCTTCTTATAACTCATGACATTTGCCTTCACAATTCCACATTCACTTTAGATGAAGAAATTGAAATAATAAAAGGCTAAATGAGTCTCCAATATCTCAAAGTTCATAGATGACTATATACCATTTTCTTGAGCTTTTCTTTGTCTCGTTATATCATCTCTTCTACAATTTGATTTGAATAATATTAGAGATATTTGCATTTTTGTTTTCCATTCTCTCCCACTTGGTAAGACTTCCATGATTTAAATTTTAAAGGAAGACACACAAAATACATGATCCTAAAATTGTGAATTACAAAGTAAGTTTCATCCATATTTTTAGCTCTTGCCATTTTCTTTGTAATCAGGAAGAACTGAATGAATGACTTGTGGGCAGCCATTAAATAAAATCCCTGGTCCACCGTTTCAATTTTTATGTAAGTATTTCGACATTACTATTTACTTAAAATGAATAAGTGACCACTTCTATAGCAATTAACACGTGCCAGCTCTCGTTCTAACAACCTTATTAGTACTAGTGTTATAATGTTCTCATCAACTCATTGATGTGACTATTCTCGTTTTGTAGATAAATGAAAGCAATGAGAACTTAAGTAACTTACCCAGTGTTCTACAGTCAGTAAGAGGCGGAGCCTGTGTGCTTTTCTCTTGTGCTATTTCCCCACACAGCTTCACATGTCTAATACATGGCTGTCTACACCCTTAAACTCTCCACCATCCGGCCTGACTCAGAAATGAGGTTAAGAGAGAGTTATGTACCAATGACAGTTTGAAAGATACGCATTGCTCTAATTATTCTATTGCTCTGATTATTATTTTTATTCTTATCATATTTCAAACAATAAGAAAATTACTATTGAATCTTGACTCTCTTTAAAATGACCTTCATTACTGTGTTTGATGACATACCCCTTACCCATGGGTGCTGTAAGAAACAGCCTCATAAACCCATTACTGTATTTAACATACGAATGCTACTAGAGACATTCTCTACTCTATTTCTTAGTCCTGCATTGAAAATCTGCAGTGAATAATTTCTTTTAAAATTTAGCGAAAAGAAATGGACTTGCTTCCACTGAAAAATTATCCCTCTTTCAATGGTAATTTACAATTGTCCATATTTCCCTTTTCATTCACTTTGGTTACCTGGAATAGCATATGTATCTTAATCAAGGATGTATCGTAGAGTCAAATACTAGCTCAATATTAAAAATTTTAAAACATTCTTACAATCTGCATTTTCCTATTTTGTATTTTGTACTTCCTTCCTCTCCTATTTCAGTTTATACTTTCTGTGCTCCAAACTTGTATTGACGTTTTATCAATGTTTTATGTAAGCTAGTTCAAATCTCTCATGGAATAAGACAGATATAATCTTTTATCCTCCAAGCCCGAAGGATGCAAAGAAATAAAGGGCATGATCTCTGATCTCATGAAGCTCAAAAACAGTTGGGAATGTAGCACATACACAGAAACAAATTAGTAATGAGATTGAATTCACTGTGAGTTCCAAGTAGGTAGTATAGATCTAAAATATAATACTATCTGAGTTTTGAATGAGCTCTGGGGAAGCGGGAAAAACAGGAAGAAATAGAAACAATGTCGGCCATTGAAGAAGGGCTAGAACTTCAATAAGAATAGTATGGGAAGGGAATAAGACTTTTTTAGGAAAAGCAAGTTTCCTGAAACAAGATATAGAAAGGGAAATCTGGTTTATTCAAATGACGATGGACATATAGACATGGCAGAAGATTGTTAGCTGCCTGCTTCAAACTCATTGTCCTGCTCCATCTCAATTGCTGAACCTTAATTTTATACCAGAGCAACTATATAACCAGATAACCACTCTTTTCTATCTCCACTTTGAATCCTGTTTCATCTAAGTAGTAAGTTGTTGGCAGTGAAATGCAAGCAGAAGTGTTGTGTCACCACATAGGACTTTTGGAAAGTCACAAAGAGAGGGAGTATGCCTTTCCTACTGCCTGGAAGGCCAAAGGAGAGTTGGAGCTCAAGTGAGAATCTTAGACCCTGAGGATTAAGACCACACACAGGAATAGTGGAGTAGAGAGCTGGAAGTAGCCTGGGTCCCTGATGCTTCCTGCAGCTGCCAGACAGCCCTAGACTGACCATCTCCAGATTCTTTCATCTGAGACACTAAAGCCTGGTGAGTTTAAAGGGTTATTTTCCAGGTTCCTCTGACTTACAGCTAAAAGCAGTTCCTCCTGAATGAAACTGTCTGGCCCAGGTAGAGAATTCATAGAAAGCACAGTGAAAAACCATGGGTCAGAGCTGATGTCCAGCAAACAAATATAGGCTCGATTTTATTATTAAATGAAATAAATTTGATTGTATATGAACTCTCAAGCAAAAGTTTCTAAGCTGTAATATTTAGTTAACTTGTATGAACTAATTTTCTGAGTGAAATTACATTTTATACCAGTGACAAATATCTGTGTTTACTGTTACTATGAAAACACTTTCTGAAAGGACAGAAGGCACATTTAGAATAATCATTAAATGTATTCAGTTTTGGGAACCTGGGTGACTCAGTTTGGTGGTCTACTCTTGATTTTGGCTCAGGTCATGATTTCAGGGTCCTGGGATTGAGGTCTCTGTCATGCTCTGAGCTCAGTGGAGAGTCAGCTTGAGGATTCTCTCCTCCCTCTCTCCCTTTAAACCTCCACCTGCTTGTGTGAGTGCTCTCTCTCTCTCTCTCATTCTCAAATAAATAAATAAATAAATAAATCTTTTTAAAGAAATATATTCAGTGTTAATATCAGCTAAAGAAATCAGTAATATGAGTTCAATAAAAAATATTTTCTTTAGTTTATAAATATAACTTCAGTTTAGTAACTCACTATTAAATGACAGAATAAAAATAATATTAAGGGGAGGAGTCAAGATGGCGGAGAAGTAGCAGGCTGAGACTACTTCAGGTAGCGGGAGATCAGCTAGATAGCTTATCTAAAGATTACAAACACCTACAAATCCAACGGGAGATTGAAGAGAAGAAGAACAGCAACTCTAGAAACAGAAAATCAACCACTTTCTGAACGGTAGGACTGGCGGAGAAGTGAATCCAAAGCAACGGGAAGATAGACCGTGGGGGGAGGGGCCGGCTCCCGGCAAGTGGCGGAGCAACGGAGCAAAGTCAGGACTTTTAAAAGTCTGTTCCGCTGAGGGACATCGCTCCAGAGGCTTAACCGGCGTGAAGCCCACGCGGGGTCAGCGTGGCCTCAGGTCACGCAGGGTCACAGAAGGATCGAGGTGTCTGAGTGTCACAGAGCTCACAGGTATTAGAATGGGGAAGCCGCCTACAGAGACAGGGCCGAGGAGTGACTCTCAGCTAGGGGTTACCTTGAACCGGTCGCAGGCTCGGTCAGCTCGGAGCGCGGCCGGAGGCCAGGGTGGCGGGAGTCATTGGGTGCTGTTCTCTGGGGGCGCACTGAGGAGTGGGCCCCGGGCTCTCGGCTCTTCCGGGCCGGACACAGGGAGGCCGCCATCTTCATTCCCGCCCTCCGGAACTCTACGGAAAGCGCTCCGGGAACAAAAGCTCCCGAAAGCGAACCCGAGCAGATTACTCAGCCCGGCCCCGGGTAAGGGCGGTGCAACTCCGCCTGGGGCAAAGACGCTTGAGAATCACTACAACAGGCCCCTCCCCCAGAAGATCAGCAAGAAACCCAGCCAGGACCAAGTTCACCTACCAAGGAGTGTAGTTTCAATACCAAGGAGAGCAGCGGAATTCCAGAGGAGGAGAAAGCGAAGCACGGAACTCAGGGCTTTCTCCCCATGATTCTTTAGCATTGCAGTTAATTTAATTTTTTTTTTCTTTTTCAATTTTTTTTCTTCTTCTGCTAAATTTTTTTAACTTTTACCCTTTTCTTTTTTAACATTTTTTAACTAGTTTATCTAATATATATATATATTTTCCCTTTTAATACTTTTTCTTTATTGGTTTTCTTTTTTTAATTTTTTTTTCTTTCTTTCTGAACCTCTTTTTATCCATTTCTCCCCCCTCACGATTTGGGATCTCTTCTGATTTGGCTAAAGCATATTTTCCTGGGGTTGTTGCCACCCTTTTAGTATTTTACTTGCTCCTTCATATACTCGAAAAAGGCATGGAAGATATTAGAGAAACCCTCTCGGGAGATATAAAAGCCCTTTCTGGAGAAATAAAAGAACTAAAATCGAACCAAGTTGAAATCAAAAAAGCTATTAATGAGGTGCAATCAAAAATGGAGGCTCTCACTGCTAGGATAAATGAGGCAGAAGAAAGAATTAGCGATATAGAAGACCAAATGACAGAGAATAAAGAAGCTGAGCAAAAGAGGGAAAAACAGCTACTGGACCACGAGGGGAGAATTCGAGAGATAAGTGACACCATAAGACAAAACAACATTAGAATAATTGGGATTCCAGAAGAAGAGAAAACAGAGAGGGGAGCAGAAGGTATATTGGAGAGAATTATTGGAGAGAATTTCCTCAATATGGCAAAGGGAACAAGCATCAAAATCCAGGAGGTTCAGAGAACCCCCCTCAAGATCAATAAGAATAGGTCCACACCCCGTCACCTAATAGTAAAATTTACAAGTCTTAGTGACAAAGAGAAGATCCTGAAAGCAGCCTGGGAAAAGAAGTCTGTAACGTACAATGGTAAAAATATTAGATTGGCAGCAGACTTATCCACAGAGACCTGGCAGGCCAGAAAGAGCTGGCATGATATATTCAGAGCACTAAACGAGAAAAATATGCAGCCAAGAATACTATATCCAGCTAGGCTATCATTGAAAATAGAAGGAGAGATTAAAAGCTTCCAGGACAAACAAAAACTGAAAGAATTTGCAAATACCAAACCAGCTCTACAGGAAATATTGAAATATTGAAAGCAAAGAGAGACCCTAAAAGAAGTAGATCAGAAAGAAACAGAGACAATATACAATAACAGTCACCTTACAGGCAATACAATGGGACTAAATTCATATCTCTCAATAGTTACCCTGAATGTTAATGGGCTAAATGCCCCAATCAAAAGACACAGGGTGTCAGAATGGATAAAAAAACAAAACCCATCTATATGTTGCCTACAAGAAACTCATTTTAAACCTGAAGACACCTCCAGATTTAAAGTGAGGGGGTGGAAAAGAATTTACCATGCTAATGGACATCAGAAGAAAGCAGGAGTGGCAATCCTTATATCAGATCAATTAGATTTTAAGCCAAAGACTACAATAAGAGATGAGGAAGGACACTATATCATACTCAAAGGAACTGTCCAACAGGAAGATCTAACAATTTTAAATATCTATGCCCCTAATGTGGGAGCAGCCAACTATATAAACCAATTAATAACAAAATCAAAGAAACATATCGACAATAATACAATAATAGTAGGGGACTTTAACACTCCCCTCACTGAAATGGACAGATCATTCAAGCAAAAGATCAACAAGGAAATAAAGGCCTTAAATGACACACTGAACCAGATGGACATCACAGATATATTCAGAACTTTTCATCCCAAAGCAACAGAATACACATTCTTCTCTAGTGCACATGGAACATTCTCCAGAATAGATCACATTCTTGGTCCTAAATCAGGTCTCAACCGTTATCAAAAGATTGGAATCATTCGCTGCATATTTTCAGACCACAATGCTCTGAAGCTAGAACTCAATCACAAGAGGAAATTTGGAAAGAACCCAAATACATGGAGACTAAACAGCATCCTTCTAAAGAATGAATGGGTCAACCAGGAAATTAAAGAAGAATTGAAAAAATTCATGGAAACAAATGATAATGAAAACACAACGGTTCAGAATCTGTGGGACACAACAAAGGCAGTCCTGAGAGGAAAATATATAGCGGTACAAGCCTTTCTCAAGGAACAAGAAAGGTCTCAGGTACACAACCTAACCCTACACCTAAAGGAGCTGGAGAAAGAACAAGAAAGAAACCCTAAACCCAGCAGGAGGAGAGAAATCATAAAGATCAGAGCAGAAATCAATGAAATAGAAACCAAAAAAAAAAAAAAAAAAAAAAAACAATAGAACAAATCAACGAAACTAGGAGCTGGTTCTTTGAAAGAATTAATAAGATTGACAAACCCCTGGCCAGACTTATCAAAAAGAAAAGAGAGAGGACCCAAATAAATAAAATCATGAATGAAAGAGGAGAGATCACAACGAACACCAAAGAAATACAGACAATTATAAGAACATACTATGAGCAACTCTACGCCAACAAATTTGACAATCTGGAAGAAATGGATGCATTCCTAGAGACATATAAACTACCACAACTGAACCAGGAAGAAATAGAAAGCCTCAACAGACCCATAAGCAGTAAGGAGACTGAAACAGTCATCAAAAATCTCCAAACAAACAAAAGCCCAGGGCCAGATGGCTTCCCGGGGGAATTCTACCATTTAAAGAAGAACTAATACCTATTCTCCTGAAACTATTCAAAAAAAAGAAATGGAAGGAAAACTTCCAAACTCATTTTATGAGGCCAGCATCACCTTGATCCCAAAACCAGACAAGGATCCCATCAAAAAAGAGAACTACAGACCAATATCCTTGATGAACACAGATGCAAAAATTCTCACCAAAATACTGGCCAATAGGATTCAACAGTACAGTAAAAGGATTATTCACCACAACCAAGTGGGATTTATTCCAGGGCTGCAAGGTTGGTTCAACATCTGCAAATCAATCAATGTGATACAACACATTAATAAAAGAAAGAACAAGAACCATATGATACTCTCCATAGATGCTGAAAAAGCATTTGACAAAGTGCAGCATCCCTTTCTGATCAAAACTCTTCAAAGTGTAGGGATAGAGGGCACATACCTCAATATTATCAAAGCCATCTATGAAAAACCCACCGCAAATATCATTCTCAATGGAGAAAAACTGAAAGCTATTCCGCTAAGGTCAGGAACATAGCAGGGATGTCCATTATCACCACTGCTATTCAACATAGTACTAGAAGTCCTAGCCTCAGCAATCAGACAACAAAAGGAAATTAAAGGCATCCAAATCGGCAAAGAAGAAGTCAAACTATCACTCTTCGAAGATGATATGATACTGTATGTGGAAAACCCAAAAGACTCCACTCCAAAACTGCTAGAACTTGTACAGGAATTCAGTAAAGTGTCAGGATATAAAATCAATGCACAGAAATCAGTTGCATTTCTCTACACCAACAACAAGACAGAAGAAAGAGAAATTAAGGAGTCCATCCCATTTACAATTGCACCCAAAACTATAAGATACCTAGGAATAAACCTAACCAAAGAGACTAAGAATCTATACACAGAAAACTATAAAGTACTCATGAAGGAAACTGAGGAAGACACAAAGAAATGGAAAAATGTTCCATGCTCCTGGATTGGAAGAATAAATATTGTGAAAATGTCTATGCTACCTAAAGCAATCTACACACTTAATGCAATTCCTATCAAAGTACCATCCATTTTTTTCAAAGAAATGGAACAAATAATCCTAAAATTTATATGGGACCAGAAAAGACCTCGAATAGCCAAAGGAATATTGAAAAAGAAAGCCAAAGTTGGTGGCATCACAATTCCGGACTTCAAGCTCTATTACAAAGCTGTCATCATCAAGACAGCATGGTACTGGCACAAAAACAGACACATAGATCAATGGAACAGAATAGAGAGCCCAGAAATAGACCCTCAACTCTATGGTCAGCTAATCTTCGACAAAGCAGGAAAGAATGTCCAATGGAAAAAAGACAGCCTCTTCAATAAATGGTGTTGGGAAAATTGGACAGCCACATACAGAAAAATGAAATTGGATCATTTCCTTACACCACACACGAAAATAGACTCAAAATGGATGAAGGATCTCAATGTGAGAAAGGAATCCATCAAAATCCTTGAGGAGAACACAGGCAGCAACCTCTTCGACCTCAGCCGCAGCAACATCTTCCTAGGAACATCGCCAAAAGCAAGGGAAGCAAGGGCAAAAATGAACTATTGGGATTTTATCAAGATCAAAAGCTTTTGCACAGCAAAGGAAACAGTGAACAAAACCAAAAGACAACTGACAGAATGGGAGAAGATATTTGCAAATGACATATCAGATAAAGGGCTAGTGTCCAAAATCTATAAAGAACTTAGCAAACTCAACACCCAAAGAACAAATAATCCAATCAAGAAATGGGCAGAGGACATGAACAGACATTTCTGCAAAGAAGACATCCAGATGGCCAACAGACACATGAAAAAGTGCTCAACATCACTCGGCATCAGGGAAATACAAATCAAAACCACAATGAGATATCACCTCACACCAGTCAAAATGGCTAAAATTAAGTCAGGAAATGACAGATGCTGGCGAGGATGCGGAGAAAGGGGAACCCTCCTACACTGTCGGTGGGAATGCAAGCTGGTGCAACCACTCTGGAAAACAGCATGGAGGTTCCTCAAAATGTGGAAAATAGAACTACCCTATGACCCTGCAATTGCACTGCTGGGTATTTACCCTAAAGATACAAACGTAGGGGGCGCCTGGGTGGCTCAGTGGGTTAAGCCGCTGCCTTCGGCTCAGGTCATGATCTCAGGGTCCTGGGATCGAGCCCCGCATCGGGCTCTCTGCTCAGCAGGGAGCCTGCTTCCTCCTCTCTCTCTGCCTGCCTCTCTGCCTGCTTGTGATCTCTGTCTGTCAAATAAATAAATAAAATCTTTAAAAAAAAAAAAAAAAAAAAAAAAAAAAAAGATACAAACGTAGTGATCCGAAGGGGCACGTGCACCCGAATGTTTATAGCAGCAATGTCTACAATAGCCAAACTATGGAAAGGACCTAGATGTCCATCAACAGACGAATGGATAAAGAAGATGTGGTATATATACACAATGGAATACTATGCAGCCATCAAAAGAAATGAAATCTTGCCATTTGCGACGACATGGATGGAACTAGAGGATATCATGCTTAGCGGATTAAGTCAATCAGAGAAAGACAACTACCATATGATCTCCCTGATATGAGGGAGAGGAGATGCAACATGGGGGTGTTGAGGGGGTAGGAGAAGAGTAAATGAAACAAGATGGGATTGGGGGGGAGACAAACCATAAGTGACTCTTAATCTCACAAAACAAACTGAGGGTGATGGGGGGAGGGGGCTTGGGAGGGGGGTGGGATTTTGTATACTGGGGAGGGTGTGTGCTATGGTGAGTGCTGTGAAGTGTGTAAACCTGGCGATTCACAGACCTGTACCCATGGGGATAAAAATATATGTTTATAAAAAATAAAATTAAAAATAAATAAATAAACAAATAGTATTAAATCCTGGGGCACCTGGGTGGCTCAGTTGGTTAAACATCTGACCTGGGCTCAAGTCATGATACCAGGGTCTTGGGACTGAGCACTGAGTTGGGCTCCTTGCTCAACAGGGAGTCTACTTGTCCCTCTCCCACTGCCCCTTGACCCTGCTTGTGTTTACTCTCTCTCAAATAAATAAATACAATCCTTTAAAAAATAGCATTAAATCTTAAATTGAAAATCTAACTAAAAATAATTATATACTCCTGTACTAAAATTGTTTACAAAAGATGAGCATTACAAAAATTTGTTATATATAAGGTACTGAAAATTAATAAGAAAAATTAAGTTTTCTTTCAAACCAAGAATGTAAACTACACTTAGATAAATATTATTTTTTCATTTTCCAACTTTGCAAGCTGAGATTTATAATTAGTGTCTTAAAACATTTTTTCTGGTCTCTGCATGCTTCAAACTGGTGTAAATTAAAGAATCACTCTATTTGCTTAAGAATTCTATTAAAACAATTTTTACTGTGAAATGCAGAAGATGAGAAAATACATGCTTTTGAAATCTCCCAATTTGGTGGTGTTTCATGTTTAAATGAGTAAAGATTTTATTTTTCACAACTATTTGACCCTTACTTTGAGAGGCAAGTGTGTCACCTTCCAGGTTTCTTATGTAGGCACCACAGAAGTATATGGATAGTACTCCTGCTGTAAAATTCCTTCCCCTTCTGGAAAATTACCTAGAGCATCAGGTCACCAGCTGGCAGAGATATCAAGAACAAATATGTATTGGGTGCCAATAAAATGATATTTCTTAATCATCTGATTGGATGGTACCAATTGGAACCAAATCTTTTGTAGTAACCAAGTAAATTTCTTACTGATTTCCTTATTTATTTATTTATTTATTTATTTAGAGAGGGACAGAGCAAGTGCGCGTGTGCTAGTAAGCAGGGGAGGAGCAGGGGGCGAGGGAGAGAGAAAATCTCAAGCAGGCTCCACACCCACTGCAGAGCCTGAACTCGGGCACAGACACACTATCCTGAGATCATGACCTGAGCCAAAATCAAGAGTTACATGCTTAACCGATTGAGCCACTCAGGTGCCCTTTCATTTCCTAATCCTTGACTTCTCATGGTAATGTTGCAGCAAATTGTTATGAAATGGCATCAGTGGGAGTGATTCAGAATATCATGTAGCTAAATTTGGTTATGGTAGAAAAGAATGTTTCTGCATTTAAGAGAATAACTAATTACTAATTAATTAATTAATAATGCTAGACTCTTCTGGGACTTTTAGCACTTCAAATTATTCATTCCAAACTATGATTATGTAAGAAACAAAATTTATAAGGTTATTACGGATTATCTCTAAATTGCAAAGTCAAATCTAGGTACTCACAAAAATAAATACAAAAATTTGATTGCTTGAACTTGTTATGCAAAGGTCAAGTTTATAAAATATATTTACATAGCAGTGTTGCTATTTAGAGAAGATGAAAAGCAAAGTCTTAACTGGTAGATGATCTCAGATTGTTAGAAAGGAAAGATCTGGTACATGTACTACAAATCACTAATATCAGTTTCCCAGATTCATAAACGTTTCTGTTCAGATATAAACTTCAGAACTGAAACTGAAGCAAAGTTGAACATAAAAGCATAAAGGTGAACAAAAATCAAAATGGCTGCACGAATGCTTGAGGGAAGCTTGATTTTAAAGTAACTTTTTTCTCTCTTCTGCAAACTTCCCCTCATCCTTTCTTAACCTTTTGTTTCAGGAACCTGGTCCACCCTAAGGAAATGAGGATAGAGGTTGGCACCACATAATTCCTGACAAAACTGGCTAGATCCTGTATTTCCCTATAACTTCCTTCCCATCCCCAGCCCCTTCCTTACGGACTTACAATTTTTTTTTTTTTTTAAAGATTTTATTTATTTATTTGACAGAGAGAGATCACAAGTAGATGGAGAGGCAGGCAGAGAGAGAGAGAGGGAAGCAGGATCTCTGCCGAGCAGAGAACCCGATGCAGGACTCGATCCCAGGACGCTGAGATCATGACCTGAGCCGAAGGCAGCGGCTTAACCCACTGAGCCACCCAGGCGCCCCGGACTTACAATTTTTGAAGACCATAGCAATCCTGGATGTTATTTGTAAACAATGAATCATGGAACACTACATCAAAAACTAATGATGTATCATATGGTGACTAACATAACATAATAAAAAAAAATTAAAGACCTATTTTCAGGATAAAGACTTAACAGTTCCACACTAGAACTCACGTTTTATCCAGTTCCATACTAGAAATCATACCTTCAGGAACTGGAAAGAAATATTTAAAATTTAATGCTCACAATTCACCTCTTCTTTCTTATATCATAGCATTTACACATAGCATATGACATATATATAGTACATAGCATATATTATGATACAAAATAATATAACATTTAGAAGTAAAATGAAATCTTTTTTGTCCTTTCTCCCTCCCTTATTTCTTATCTTGCTTCCTTTTTTTCTTTTTAGTCTTAAGGTGCTTAGAAATATGATGACTAGGAAGTTTCCCACTTTACATGAAATGTAACTTCAAAAATTACATGATTAGTAGGTGTAGGAACAAAGCTGTGGCAGACATATCACTGTGGGAAGTGGATTGACTTAAAACAGGAGAAATTTAACAAAAAGTTCTGACCAAGATTTGTCATGGTTCAATAAAGGGAAAATAGAAGAGTAGAATATGAAGGAAAGCTTGGGGCTGGGAGACAATAAATGACTTGTCCGAAAACGTTAAACTTAGCAGACACTATAAAATATTTTTCCAAAGTGCTCATATTTTTTTTTCAAAGTGCTCATATTCACCTTACCTTCTCCCCAGCAGTGTCTGAGAATTCTAGTTGCTTCATATCTTTGCCAACATTTTCCATTATCAGTAGTTGTAATTTTAACTAAGCTGGTTGTTTTATGGTTTTGAAAACCATAATAAGATTACATCTCTTCCTTCTTAAAGAGCCCCCCAAAGACTTCTAGTATCGTCTAAAATAAAATCCAAACTTCTTATCACGGCCTACAGAACTCTGCATGGTCTAGCTCAGCCTATCTCTGATTTCATTTTATATCACAATCTTCTCTATTCTCTAGGTTCTAATTCTGTAGTCTTTGTTTCTGTCTTTTGAAAATTATGCACTTTCTCACTTTAGAAATTTTATACTAGTTTTTCATCTCAGATCTTTACTTATTCACTTCATTGAGATTTTAATTCTAATATAATGTTTTTGTAAAAAGGTGATAATTTAGGTAGAAATAAGGAGACCAGACATAATTTGAAAGCTCACCTTGATTGGGGTTAAGTACCAAAGTTTGGGTACAGTGAGACTTTTAAAATCACTATTTTGTTTTCCCTCTGGATTTAGGCTTAGGCTTTGCTGTCAGCAAAAATCACTAAGAATGGAAAAAAAAAAAAAAAGAAAAAAAAATCACTAAGAATGTGTTGCCAAAGCAAGGAGGAGAGAAAAATCTCTTCGATAGCCTTTCAGAGTCACTGGGGTCAAAGAAGTGTTGATATTGACTCAAGTCCAATTTCTGATCTGCAGAAATTTCCAAATCAGACTTAGGAGGAAGAGTGCCTTTTTCTTTGTGGAAGATGCCAGTTTGAGCACTAACAGTTTAAATACTGTACCTTGTGATTTATTGAGAAATGAGAAGCACATTTTTCATTTTTGGGAATCCTTTCTCTTAAGCATGGTTTTTATAAATCATTCTTGTCATGCACTATCAAGGAACAATTGGCTGTTTCACTTTTACTATTTATTTTGTCAGTATTATAACATTCTAGTTGATTATACGTTTGTTGACAGGAAAAGATGAACATATCTGGTACTTTTTATTTCTTATAACAATTATGATTTTGCATGGATTCAGGACATTTATGACTGCAGTATTGTTTCTCATGTTAGAAGTATAATAATTAATGATGATTACAAAAGTTTAAAGTTTGTTATTTTGTAGTCTGATGAATTGGTAAAGAGTTAAATAGAAAAATAGAGTGGCAGTCCAGATAAACATCAAATAGCATAATAGGTAGACAAATTTGAAAAGACCAATATATTCTTTTTGAGGCAACAAATATTAATATTACAAAATATTACAAAAATTAGTAAAATAAAATCTAAATCTAAATCATAAATCAAAAAATATAATAATATATATTAGATTATATCATAATTCTAATATTTTTAGATTCATTTGGTGTACTTGTTTTATGAAAAAAAAAGTTGTTAAAGTGTTCCATGTTTCTTTGAAAATTCTTCACATCTGGAGAAAATAGATTAATAGAAAGATGCCCACATTGTCCTTTTGAAATGTACATGGAAGAAAAATCCTACAAAATTGTATAAACACCTATAAATGATTTTCAACTCAAACGTAAAAAAGAACATAAAAATAGTAATGAAGAGTGTTACAGAAAAATAAGGTATCCAAAGCACATTTTATACTCACTAATCAAACTTCAAAACAACAGATTTTATAACACCAATTCTAAAAAGAAAAGCTCCTAATGTTTTGTGGCTATGGCAGTTTAGAGTTTCAATAGAAATCTTGGTGAAGTCATTTCTAGAGACTGTTAGGCATTTTCAGTACTTGATAATGAGGACTTTTTAAGATTAGCTTAAGCTATGGATGTTAGTATAAAATTCTCAGTAGGAAAGATGCTACCAGAATACTGTTTCCAGAATTATATTCTTCAATGCATTGAAGAGTTTAGCCCTTTATTAAGTGGACCAGTTAAAGTAAGAATTTATGTCTAGTGACTGCAGAATAATCTAGAGATGACAGTGCTGAGAAATTATTATTCTCAGACAATACTACAAAACTTAGAAAGGTAATGACTAGAATTTTTAATAATCTGAAGTAATCAATGTTTTTGATAAAATTTTGTTTATTATTATACACCAGATGTTCTTTCCATGATGGTGATATGTGGCTTTGGGTGAATACTAATTCTAATGCTTAACTCAGTGAAAATGCATATTTACTGTACCACCAGTATTTATTTATTCATTAGTATATGCATGTACTATTAGTCCTAGCAGTTTAAATACAAGGCCAAATATATTAAATACCTAGTAAATTAAGTACATTACAAAATGAACAGAGGAATGGAAATTGAAAAAGGCTGAGGTAAAGATGGTATAAATAATATTTTTAAATGTCAGCTTGCTAATTATCATCATTTCCTAAAATCATTAGACAATAAGAAATAAAATTAGGGCAATGCATTCATCATAAATGAGAGTTAATGTAAATCCATTTTATAAATAGTCTTTATAATCTTAAATTTTTCAAAGACCTAATTAGATTGTCATTGTCTTTCTAGCTGCGATACCGAAGAGCACTTTCTGATGGGAGAAGTGTCAGCTTCCTCTCTTTCTTGCTATTTGCTTGTGCTTACATTATTATTACATCATCTTTAGCCTTTATTACAGGAAGACTTTTAAGCTACTTGTGCATTTTCTGACGATAAATTTAGTTAACACTATGTAGAATAATCTACAAATCAATTTAACTACTTGCAAGTTAACTGAGAAGAGTCACAATATCCTGGCTGCTTGAGGCTCTTTTTCTCTTAACATCCAACAGCCAAATTGCCTTTCAGATCCCAGCCCAGAACACTACCATGTTTTCTTTTGGCTGAGGTCTTTGGTGGGAAATTTAATATGGTTTAAATAGGTATTTCTTCCCAAGGTTCTTCTTAGCTTCATATTTGTAGCTACAATCTCAACTAATTTTAATGCAGTGAGTTCTGATTTCTTTTATTTAACAGGAATAACAACTTTATAGTTGGAAAGGATTTTAGAGCTCATGTATATCAATCCTCTTATTTTTTTTTTTAAGATTTTATTTATTCACTTGACAGAGAGAGATCACAAGCAGACGGAGAGGCAGGCAGAGAAAGAGAGAGAGGGAAGCAGGCACCCTGCTGAGCAGAGAGCCCGATGCGGGACTCCATCCCAGGACCCTGAGATCATGACCCGAGCCAAAGGCAGTGGCTCAATCCACTGAGCCACCCAGGTGCCCCAATCCTCTTATTTTTATTGTTACTTTCCTTCCAATAAGTTAACTTCCCCCCTCTTCAACTTATCAATGCTTCTGTCTTCCATTTGTAGACTGCCTTATTTTAAGCTATAGTCAAAGAATATTAACTTAAAAAGATTCCTGGTAACTAATAATAACATATCAAACGTTTTCTGAGAATATATTTTGGCAAAGATTTTTCTCAGTGCAAAATATATGCATTCTCAATACAGGTTCTTAAATGGTGAAGAAAGGGTTAAATGACTTTTAAGACATTTTTTTTCCCCCACGACACTATAACATAGAAGACATGATTTTAAAGAACTGGATAATTGTCATGAAAAAAGTTCATTCACATATATCAGAATTTACTAGTTATGTCAAGTATCATCCCCATGAATTAGAAATAATTTATTTTATTGTAGTTCTTGAAATTCTGATTCTATTATCTTACTTTGATTATCAAACACTCCAAACATCTTGACAAAAACATTCATCAGCAATATGTTTGAATGATGTAAGGAACTCAGGTAGCATGAAGATTTGTTTTCTGTGAATTTAAGAGAAGCTTCACCGAAACCTTCCTTCAGGAAGGTTCTGTTGATTGTCTGGGGTACCTTACGTCAACTGAAAGCTCTGAAGTCAGGGAAATGATTACTGTGAGTGGTACTGAAATTAAATTTGCCATATGAGTCACTGCCCAGTTGTGATGGCAGGTAACAGATTATTCTTGTCCACATCTCTTCACTTTTCATGAGTGTTATGAATCAGATAGCATTGACAAGGCTTTAAAGATTTAATACTTCAAGTGCTTCTCTTTTTATACTATTGAAAAGATATCTTGAGATCTTAACAGGGTATCTATGAGATTATGCATATATTTTACAAGGAGTGTCTTTCAAACTTTGTGATGAATTATGGCTAATGGAATACTGACTTTATTTCACCAAATTATATTCTGAAAAAAACAGATTTTTTGTGGGTCTCAAAGTGGCGCAAAGAAGAAAATTCTAATGTAGCTATCCAACATTAAAAGGTGATGCCTTGGAAAGTAATAATAATAATGGCTTAATAAAAATAATTATAGTATCAAAACTTGTTGAGAGCTTATTATCTGTTGGGTATTGTGCTGAGTGAAGCCCATGTATTGTTCCACTGGTATACCTCTGAGTTATGTAGTAATATTACCCCTATCGTACTGAGGAAGATTCTGAAACTCTGAGGAAAGTTAACTTGCCACAGTTCACATGAGTGGAAGTGATGGAATAGGAATTCAAATCTAGGTCCATTGAATTCTAGAGCCCACGCTCTTAACCACCTTACTACATACGATACATGATCCATGGAGATGTTCAAACCTAGTTCAGAAGATGATTTGGCAAGAATATGCAAGAAAGGCTTCCAAAATCAGCTGGATGTTTGAACCAAGTGAATTAAAACTTTCAAACCCCGAGAATCTGTGATTCTATGTTTATATCAGTAAGAGATGTATTTTTATGCACCTTTAGACTTCAGAAGGAGAATCGTGACTAGAGTTTCATCAAAGATGGATTTAAAATCAGTTTTAATTTAAAACACTAAAAAGGAATATGAAATAGTTTAGAAAATTTGGTTCCAAAACAAATGTTCTCTTCATATTGTGGGTTAAATTTAGTCAAAGAAAATGGTGCAGCTTCTTTGAGAGATGCCTTGCTTCAGGCCCTTGTATCTCATCTAAATATCGAAATCCCTCCTCCACTGATCTGCCTGCCTGAGACTTGTTTCAATCTGCCGTCTATCCCTGTTCTTGCCAGTCATCACACAAAGCCCCAGGTTTCCTGGCAACTGCATCTTCAATGAAATCCCAATATCCTTGACCTCTGGAATGGTCCCTTTACCTTCCTGCTCTTATGGAAACTGGCCTCATGAGGTCACTCCTCCCCTGCAGCCTTCTCAGGTGGTGGCTGCTTTTTATTCCATAGCTTTTTTACAGCTAGACGTAAAGATGCAGGCAGACATTCTCTTGTCCCTCATTGCTGCTTTTGGATAATTCATTTTCTATCCTCTCTACAACCCTGAATTCCTTGCCAAATTTCCCACTGCTTCTCATTATTGCTATTACCAACTAACTCAGGGACATCCTCAACCCCCATTTCTCTATGATTGTAGTTCCTGGTTCACCATCACTTTCTCTAACATCGTGCTAGTATTTGTAAAGATGAAGCCTTTCAATAATCGGCCTCCAATTATTCTCTTCCATAATGATCCATCTTCCAGTCTACCTCAGTCACCCACAGCCATTGACAAAGACCCTTCTTCCTCTTACTTTGCTCTGCAATTTCTTTCCCTTTCCCCACCATCTGCAGCTACAACTGTTACTTATCAATTATAATAGACTGTATAATTTATAATATTATATATATATATTTTTAAAAGATTTTATTTATTTATTTGACAGACAGAGATCACAAGTAGGCAGAGAGGCAGGCAGAGAGAGAGAGGAAAGCAGGCTTCCTGCTGCGCAGAGAGCCCGATGTGGGGCTCGATCCCAGGACCCTGGGATCATGACCTGAGCTGAAGGCATAGGCCTTAACCCACTGAGCCACCCAGGTGCCCCTTATGTTTGTTTTAAATTGTTTTTTTTCCCCCAGGTAGAATATACATTCCTCAAGGTCAGAGATCTTTTTTTTCCTATTTGTTTACTTGTTATAGAAGGTATCAGTTAGTTACTTTTCAAAACTGTTTCATTCCTCCGCGGGCACAGAGATGTCCTATATTTCCCAGCTATCCTTGCTGTTTGGTGTATCCTTGTGACTTCTTTCTGCCAGTGGAATGTGCATGAAGTGATGTGCACCATTTTGAGGCCTGGCCTCCATGACCTTTCTCTTTCCCCTTCTGCTGTATGGACACTGAGATACAACAATTGGCTTATGCTCTTTATAGGATAATGGAGCCACAAGATAGGAACAACTTGGGTTCCTGAATCACCTCCTGAGAGCTGCTTATCAAACATACTCATTAATCTCTTACCTGACACAGAAGTAGAATTCTGTTGTGTTACACCTTTAAAATTGCTTAGCAATTATCTTATCTTAAATCATATAAAGATGTATCTTAAGCCCTTGAATTGTGGCTGGAACATGATACCTGCTCATTAACAGATATACTTTTCCTTTTTTCTTCAATATGATATAATTAAAGACTTCAAAATCACTAGTACCTGCTTAACCAGTATTTCAGACTAGTAATAGATTAAGGCTAACAAAATATGTCCTGGTTTGAATTTCCCTGAATTCTTAAGATCTATGCCCAAAAAAGTAGTTGCTCAGAGCATGTTTTCTCTGGAGAACAGGGTCCTACTGTAGCTATAAAAACAGAATACAAAGGCCAATGAAATACTCTGTGAATTGATCTATTCCAGATTTAAAATTGTAAATTAGTTTGTTATTTATTTCCTGATGTTTAAAACCTTTGTTTACAACTCAGGAGATATGGGACAAACTGAACTGGATATTTATCATTCTCACATTTCTTTATTTATAGAAAGAGTTCTATAGTAGGGTGGACAGAGTTAAAGTCCTTATTTTAATATTTTTAATATTTTATATTTTTAATATTTTAATACTCATGATTATTTTGGATATTTGAGGTCACAAATATACTTTTTTCTTGAAATCTTTCAACATTTACTAAACATTTATCAAAAATGTTTATATTTCAGGGCAGCTGAGTGGCTCAGGGGGGTAAGCATCTGTCTTCAGCTCAGGTCATGCATATAGGGGCCTGGGATCGAGCCCCCCATCAAAGCAGACAATCTGCTTCCTCTCCCTTTGACACTTCCCCTACTTGAGCTTTCTGGCTCTCTATCAAATAAACAAAATCTTTACAAAATGTGTACTTTTTTTCATAGATGGATTAAGAAAGTCTGATGACTTTGAATGACTATGAATGTCCGTACAAATAAAAAATTTCCCTGGAAAAGCTAAGTAAAGTATAAAGATAATACTTAAATTCAGAATAATTAGGCTTTCTGCTTGATTTCATGTGTATATCAATTTTCCTTAATCAAATGTTACTATTTGCACAGATGAAATTATGTAACACAGACAGCACAAACTACTTAATGATTCTGTATATAAGTAGCATGAATACACATACAAACATGACAAGAAACACTCACTATCTCACTGAAAGAACCCTAGTAACTTGGTGAAGGAAGGGAAATACTATATGCTAAGAATACTATTGTTTCTTCTCTTTTCTGTATTGTATGTCTATTTAAATTGGAACAGAATTCTTCAGTTTTGCCCTGAGTGATTTGCTGCAATAATATAATCTAGACTAAAAAAGGTATTTGTTTTTCTATTTACGTAGACAATTCGATCACATTTAGAGACATTTGCCAGAGATCTGCAAATCATATTTTGATTTCCTAATTCACTCTTTTATTCTGCCACATACTATACATTTTATGTATATAATACATGCTGTGATTATATTACCATTATAACATGGTATTGTAATTATATTACTATTAATTCCTGATTTACGTGTAACCCATGACTTTTCAATATCCTTTTCAATGTTTCAAAGTTAGCTTTGTGTTTTTTTTGGATTTTTAGTAATATTTGTAATTCTGAAGAGGCAAAAACTGAACTAACAGAGACATAGTTCTGGCTTACAAATTAAAGTACAAGATTATCCTCTGGAAAGCTTCAATAAGAATTGATTGTGTCTGGTGTTTGTTACATTTTTTTAAAGACGTTTCTTGAAAAGCCTATTCATATATACTTCTAACACTTTTTGAAATACTTTTTCCTTAAGAATAGCTTTTTCAAAGTATTCTGAAACCTTGATGATTTAAAGATTCAATGCTTCTCTAACCCAAAGCATACTATATTTGAGAACTTCAAAGTAGTTTATAAATATTAATTTCTTTTGTAATGTACTCTAGAATACAGGTATCTTCACTCCATGTTATAAGCTGTAAAATTGAGTTTAAAATCTTAAACACATCTCTTCTTCCTGTTAGCCCTGTAAATTGTGACTTTAGGATATGTTTAGTTGGATATCCACATGGAACATTCTTCCAGGAGTGGTCTGCAAACACTTAGAGAATGTGTACTGGTCAGTTTTTCCGTCATAGAGTTGCTGTTTGACCTTAGTGTGACCTGACGGAACCCAGAACCACAAATGAAATCTGGTCCCAAGTGGGGAAAATATATTAGTGTTGCATGATCAAGGGAAATACCGAAAAGGTCTAACCTACCCCAGATGGATGTTTAGTCATTGGGAGAAAGAACATCATCCACATAAGAAGGTGGAAATTCTTAATTTCAGGGAAATATTCTAGCACCCTTATTAAAAAATATTCCCTAAAAGTTCAAGAAGCAGCAGCATCTGCCTTCTTGGTCTGTATGTGTGTTTGAATAAACTTCCAAGTGTATCTTTGACCTCAGCAGTTTATTGAGAGCAGTTGGCAGGCACAGATTTGGGCCCACATTCCCCTAATCTGCCTTCCAAATTTCCTTTGCATTTTGCTTAGTTGTATCCTGTGTTTCCACTTGGCATTTCAGCATTTGTCACTGATCCTATTTTAAAAATCAAGCCTGCCGTTGTTTTGGCTCAGGTAGTTTAAAAACAAAAGTTAAAAAGCAAAGAACTATTCAGGAGGTCTTGGAAAAGAAGGCAATGCCAGCTGTTTCCTGTTAATAAGAGTTGAATTTGGAATATAGGCTTCTTCAGCTCTGGTCTTGACCTCTGTCCACTACTCCTCTCCCGGTGTTTGAGCAAATATACATCAACTGACTTAAGATGAGAATAAAAGCAAATTCTCTTCCCAAATTTCAGGGAAGTTCTTTGGGAAAAACACAAAGGAAAGAAAGATGTTTATTTTACTTCAACTTGTGATAGTAACAAAATGGTAGAGCAGCCTGGTTCTCAGAGAAACCATGGCAATTGTTTTAAGGCACGCCATTCCCATTTCTACATTCCTCTCCTAGTTCCTACCTCCCTGACTCTCAGATAGTGCTGCAATAAACACTGTCATTTAACTTTCTTGAAGATCCCTTTTCTTCAAAACTTACTTGTCCTATACTAACCTCTCCGAGAACTAGAACTAGTCATGTGAAGGTGTTGAAGAATAACGAGTGTATTAGCTTTTATTTTATTTTATTTATTTCTTTTAAGAGTTTATTTATTTATTTGACAGAGATCACAAGTAGGCAGAGATGCAGGCGGGGTGCGGGTGGGGGGAGGGAAGCAGGCTCTGCGCTGAGCAGAGAACCCCATGTGGGGCTCAATCCCAGGGCCCTGAGATCATGACCTGGGCCGAAGGCAGAGGCTTAGCCCACTGAGCCACTCAGGTGCCCCTAGCTTTTAAATTTAATTGTCATTTAAATGCCTTTATCCCAATTACAGAAATTTCTGGGTTTGTGACAGGACATTTCTGAAGGTTTTTTGGGTCCGACTGGGCCTTCCAATAGCTGCCAAAGCACGTTACATAGGCTAGAGCTTAATCTATTTACATGCAAATCAATGTAGGCTTTAATCCCCCTCTCCTCCCCCCTCCCCAGTGTTTCTCTATGTAATTTCCCATGTAATCTGAAGAGGATGTCAAATGTCAGTATGGCATGGATTATGCATTTTAATTAGCATTTACTGGGTACTGTTGGTTAAGTAGGTCTGATGGATAAAAAACAGTTTACGTGAAAAAATTCTGATGTTCTTAATTAGTTCTTGTCTGGAGTCCTTTCAGTAAGCAGATGTCCTATGCTTATCATTAAAGGCAGGAAGGCATAAGATCTAGGGTTAAATCATATCAATTTCAGTCGGTTTCCTGCAGCTTTACTTTTCTCCTTTTTTTTTTTAGAAGAGAGACTAATTTGCTTTTGTTGTCACAACAACAAAATAAATAGAGAACCAACAATAAACATCTTTCCTTCCTTTGTGTTTTTTCCAAAGAACTTCCCTGAAATTTGGGAAGAGAATTTGCTTTTATTCTCATTTTAAGTCAGTTGATGTATATTTGCTCAAACACCAGGAGAGGAATAGTGGACAGAGGTCAAGACCAGAGCTGAAGAAGCCTATATTCCAAATTCAACTCTTATTACATGTGAGTTCATCTACAGAAGAAGCCCCAGATACTGTTAGTTGAAGTCAGTTATCTGGTAAGGATAGAATCATAAAAATCATTTGAAAGTAACTGTATTGGTGAAATTTTATCTTGGGGGTAAAAACATGAAATGGATAAAATATTCAATACTTCTACTATAACAGTTCTTTGAAGTTACCCATCTTTCCTGCTTGGTAGTGGGCTTCCTTAATAACATTATCAATTAAATTACATAGTATTTCCTCATTTAAGTTAAGAAACCTTTTCATTTTGGTCATGGACCCTCCTTTCTTCTCCACACTTGTTCCTGCGGTATTGGTTTGGCAAGGAGGGAAAGGAAAAAGATTTTTCCTGCTCCTTCTTTATACTCCAGCTGTATCAGGGGTTTTGGTTACCAGGTGCTCAACACTTTCAGATAAGAGAGGACCATTAGTTCTTGCTTTAGTAGCAAGGGGTGACAGTTGGACACTGCTTTCTTGTTGGAAGGATGGAGCCAAAGGACCAGTTCAAATGCTTTTCCTCAGCCACAGGAAGGACGAGGGGAGGAATTGCTGTTTTCTACCAACTGGGTAGTGCTCCAGAATATCACTTCCTATTTGCTTCCAGTTCTTTTCTTATATTTCTCTATAGTTAAAGTCACCAAACCAATTTAACCTCTGGTACTCACTAATTACTTTATGTAATGACACAAACAACGGTCATAAACAGGTCTTGGAACAAAAAGAGAACCAACTCCTGGTAAGAACATATACCAGAGTGTAGGAAGAGAAGGAGAGACTCCTGGAAGGAGGATTGCCAGCTGTGAGCTTTCACTGTGACATGGACGTTAGTATGTTTTACAAAGGAATAGAGAGTTCTTATGAATCTGATAAGTCTATTATTGGAGGTGAATTAGAGAGTTTTCACAGTAAACTATGATATTTGATCCATAAAACAATTTTATGAACCCGAGGTTGAAAGACCTGACCCAAACTTTCCAGCTAATTAGTCATACTTAGGACATGCATTCAGGTCTCATTTCATTTGTAGGGATCTTCTGACTATACTATTTGTATCCACAGGGGGGAGGTCGGTCACGAAAATAGAAACTGTACTACATGTTTCAAGGGGAATGGATATATTAGAGAGAACTAGTTACATTAGTCATGGACGAGTCCTGACAGCGTATAGGAAAGAGTGAAACACTCAGAAGATACCAGCTGCAGGAAGCTGCTGCCACTCCTGGGGCTCAGTGTGTTACTGGAGCCCATGAGGTAAGGGCTCACCCCAGAGCAGGGACTGCCCGGCAGACATTGTGACTGCAGAGGGTGGGGTTTTCTGGTAACAGGAAGAATATCTGTCCTCTCACTTCAATCTATGCCTCTGTTTTTCCCCTAGAACTTATATATATCTTACAATTCGAAGTTTGTACCCTTTGGTACATTCTTCTACCCGTGCCTTTCCTCTCTTTCTAATTCTTGCTTTTGAGGAATAGATATGTAGTAATCCTAATAGTACTATTTAAGGAAATATGTAACTATGGACTAGGAAAAAACATGGCATGTCTAATAACTTAGCTCAAAAGGAGCATAATTGAAGAGTAAAAAGAAGCAATCTCCCAGTAAGATGGGTACTTAATTATTATAAAAATAATAAACATTACATTATCCACAATAGCCAAGACACGGGAACAACTTAATTTTCAATGGATGAATGGATAATGTGGTGTGTGCCTGTGTGCGTGTGTGTGTGTGTGTGTGTGTATAAATATATAAATATATATTCACAATGTGCGTGTATGAATGGATAATGTGGTGTATAAGCCTACATAGACATACACAAGCACATACATATATGTGTATATACACATATATATGGTATATATAAATATACATGTATTTATACACACACACATACAATGGAATGTTATTCAACTGTAAAAGGAAGAAAATCCCTCCATTTGCGACAACATGGATGGACCCTGAGATTATTATAGTAAGTGAAGTAAGTCAGACAGAGAAAGACAAATATGATATGGTATCACTTATATGTGGAATCTAAAAGAGCCGAACTCCTAGAAAAAGAGACTAGAGCAGTGGTTAACAGGGGTTGAGGAGTGAGGGAAATAATGAGATGTTTGCTGAAGGATATGAACTTCCAGCTATAAAATATATAAGAGTTCTGGTGGAAAAACCAATATTACACAAATAGCAAATGATAAAATTAAACATAGCCATTATATCACTTATTCCTATCTTCATCATACCTTTCACTGTAGTTACGCCTCTTTGTCTTTTCCCATGACAGTAAAAGAAGAGAGACAAAGAAGAAGAACCATAAAGAGGAGAAGAGGGGGTGGGGATCATCGGAGATACAAAATGTGGAAAGAATCAAAAGAATCGATAATGGTAATTATAAATTAAAATGTTGAGACAATTACTATGTATTCAGAATTTTAATGGACATTCTCCCCATTTAAGTAAAGGGAAGAAGGAGGGATTAGGAAGGTAAATAGGAAAGATTATATCAAATTCTCTTCCTACTGCATTATTTTCCCTTAGGCTGATTTTGATTTTGTGGTACCAGAACAGGTACCACAGATGTTTAATCCTCTGAGTTGGCTGTATGTCCCCAATCTCATGTTTTTATTATTATTATTAACTTTTTCCTTATGCCTTAAGTGGATCTAGACACAAGGGTTTAAATGTAGACAGCAGAAGGAAGCATAAACAGAAAAGAGAATCATCTGTTTTCTTATAGACGAGAATATACCTAAAACTTGCCCCTAAACAGGGGAGAGAAACCAGACAACTGTGTTTTGCTTCAATTCTCTTTCTCTCTCTCACACTTTTTTTTTCCCTTTCTTTTTTACCAGTACCTGTCAGGGCTAGGTGCTGCTCTGAGTAATTTACTGTGATTTAATTTTGTCAATGTCTATTCATCCCCTAGCCCTGGTCTCTAATTGTGGTCAGATAATTGCTTGTCACCTTTTACCCCATTTGGAAAAGTTTATACATTGAAAGTGGTGACTGATTTTTAATAAAGTTAGGGTTCTTTTTATTTTCTGCTTTTCATGGTTTAAAGACATTCATTGAGAATCACAGAAACTACCATGTAAGTAATTTATATCAAAGGCACCCCATGTCATGACAGAATCCAGGATGTGCTGGGAGACTGGCAGGTTGGGAAGGAAAGACAGAGAGGAAGAGTTGGCAGGACCCATGTGTATCATCTTCTCAGTTTAGAAGCACATATGGTGCTTCATAATGCTCTGCTCAATTGCTATATAGTTTTAGTCTATATCCTATTAAAAATAAACTCTATTAAGAAGAGAGTTTTAGAAAAGTCATGAATCTCATATTATAATTCACAGAATTTTTTAGGAGTGTTCTGAGTTTAATATAGACTGACCCTGAAAGATAAATTGAGACATCTACTTTTTTAATGAAAAAATAAACTTACTTCTAAAAGGTGTTTCCACTCTTTAAAAATTACTAATGAAAAGTTACAAATTATATGTGTTTGATTGAAGTAAAAATTTTTTTTAATATTGGGAACAATAGAAAACAAAACAAAATATAACAAATATCCCCCACCCTGGTCCAACCCTCCCAAAGCCAGGTATCATCTGTAATGTGGTCATGCCCTCTTCCTCTCACAGCTTGATGTATAAAGGTGTAAGTTCTAATTCTAAATCCTGAGGAGAAATCACAGGCCCTGACCTTCAGAATCTTGTAACCTGACTTCTATGGTGAGATATATCTACAAGAGCAAGTTATAGTGATTCACCACAATGTTTAGTGATACATTAGGGAATAATCTTACAGTTAGTGTGACATTGGGAATTAATCATAAAAATTCTATTTAGCTTTCAGGGTGATTTTTGGAAAATGTAAACAAATTAAAGGGATCTAGACTTCATTTCCTATAATCTCATCAATATATTAATACCTGAGCTACGTACACTCTCAACATTTTATATATAGTTTTGCTACAAGGCATGATTGAAATGGTCTGCAATATTTACACTGTCAGTGTAAGGGGGCTACCCTGTCTCCTGATGGCTATCCTCCCTAATACCCACTGTTTCTTGCATCTTAAGAAAAAGAGAGTGGCTGCCTTGAGCAGACTCACTCAGAGCACACTCACAAAAACAGACTCCTACAAAGGGCAAAGGGAAAAAGAGATATGGAAGCAATGCATATCAGTGATAATTCTCACAAATGTACTCACCCTCTGATTTCTTTTATCATTGTAAGTTCTGGCTTCTGGATCTGGAGACACATGCTTATTTTCATTAACATGATTTCTCCTAAAAGATAAATATATGACTTTGGCAGAGAATTCAAAACAAATGTGAAAATTGAGAAACATCCAAGTTATTATCTTGACAATTGGCTTTTATACATTAGTTAGACATCCTCAAGAACCAAAGACTTATCATCCATTGACGTAAATCCATGGTGTGGAAAGTCTAAAGATAATGCCATGAAACCAAGAGGTTTCTATTCCCAAAATAGGTATTAGTATTTTATTGCCTAGTAGAATGATGTAACATGCTATATAGAATAAAAATAAGATTCACAAAAACTTTAAATACTAAAAATTCAAATAACAAAATAGTTAATCAAGACATTTAGAATTTATATGTAATTTAGTTCATTCTGTTTGAGCAAAATGACAGAATAAAACTCTGACAAATCAAATATTCTAGTTAATAGATAGTAACAATGTACAGATTATCTTAGCAGTCTTTTGATGATGTCATCACCATAAGCAAACAAGTTACAAAATTTGAAAAAACTGAAATATAATAAGTAAACTACATTTAGTTTTTCTTTTCTAACTCCAGAGTTATGTCAATTTTATTATTTGGAACATAAATTAGTTTCATCCAGCAACTAACACAGCATGGCCCTCAGTAAACATGTATTAAAGAACAAATATGTGGAAACACATACTAATATGATTGTGGTTGACAAAGTAAATGGCTAACATTACATAATACACGTAACATTTATATTGACCTTACAAAAAAGTTTAATTCATACTGAATGTTGGATATTTTCATACATTTCCAGTGCTTTTTTTTTTCTTAACCCCAAATTTACTTGGTAAATCTACTTGGTTCAGAAAGTTTGGCATTTTCTTTAGTGTTACATGCATACATACATCTGTCAAATAAAAGACCAAAAGGTACCTATTTTTTGGTTAAATAGAGCATAGCTTTTTAAAAAATCACAGAATAGATGTTAACATATTTTGAAATATTTAAGGTTGGGTTTTTACTTAAACTACATATTTTTCCTGAAATTACAGTGGTTTAGATGTTATAAAGTGATAAACCAATTTTTTTCTTTTTTATAAACACATAATGTATTATTAGCCCCAGAGGTACAGGTCTGTGAATCACCAGGTTTACACACTTCACAGCACTCACCATATCACATACCCTCCCCAATGTCCATAATCCCACCACCCTCTCCCTAACCCCCTCCCCTGCGGTCACCCACAGTTTGTTTTGTGACAGTAAGAGTCTCTTATGGTTTGTCTCCCTCCTGATCCCATCTTGTTTCATTTATTCTTTTCCTATGCCCCAAACCCCCAAGCTGCATCTCCAGTTCCTCATATCAGGGAGAATGATAAATTAATTTAAAAAGCATGCTCAATTTAAAAATAATTGACTAAAAGCAATATATTTTATAATTACATATAATTAAACTAAGTTATTTTTAGCAAATGTTTCTAAATTCCTAACATAAAACTCTCAAATTGATTTTAATTTTTTTGGTATTTGGTCTTGTAATTGATAGATTTATTAGTTGGAAAAGGAATTTTAATATCTAGGCATAGCCTTAAGCCAGTCATTTCCTGCTCTAGTCATATAAAGATTCATTTCCAATTGCAATGTGGGATTCTAAAACTCAATTAATATTTCCTTTTCTAACATATGCAGATAATTAAATCAGAAGCAGATTTGCCTATCAATATTCATGATGAAGTAAAAAAAAACACTGCAATTTTCTTCTGTGTTCATTGCATTAATACTCCATTATCAGTTAAATTAATTAAATAGGTACAAATGTAGATCTAACGGTAAGCCTGGAACAGTTTTAAAAAGAATTTATATGTGTAATAGTTTTTCATAAACATTCACAGGAACAGTGTAGGTTTGAAGGGCCGCTTTTCTTACGTTTTTTCAACAGTGTAATGATCACCCCCATTTATCAAATGTGTCTTTCAACCAAGGACCCTGGTGACTAAGTTACATGCATTATCTCTCTGGAACTTCATGACAACCCAGTGAAGTAAGTTCTATGATTAGTGATACTTTATGGCTGAGGAATCTAGAAATATTAAGTAGCTTCCCCAAGGTGACTGAGTTGTTAAGTGGTGAGGCTGGGCATAGATCCAGGCTTATCTTTACCTCTTTTGTCATCTTATGTTCAGATGAAGACACTGAAATAGAGAAAGCTCATGTTTAAATCACTAGCAAGGAGTAGAGCCAGAAGCTGAACCAGTTACTGTGAATACAAACCTAGCACTCCTTCTACTGTACCAACCATGCTCTGCCAATTTCGTGTCATCTTTATAAAACCAATTTGTCCATTGAAATCATGGGAGGTTAGCAATGATTTCAGGAGGTCTAGATTAGAGGCTGTTATATATATTTTGAACTGTATTTATCCTTTTAGATATAAATATATCTTATTTCTGTGACTTCTACTATCATAGTCAATTGGCCTTCTTTCTGTTCTCCTTCCTTTTTCTTTTAATCAATTAGACGATTGCTATAATGTTATCAGGGGTTTTGGGTAATGGTAATAAGGAAAACAACTGAATTTTCTTGCATGGACTAAGCATAAATATATAATTAGGTAACGAATATTTAGTATTTTACGAGCTTATGGGAGGAAAGAGGTCCTATGCATGTATATTAATATAGTATTCCAAGTATGTAGTCATGTATTTTTTGTTGATGTGAATTGAGATATATACGCACATTCATTGTATGTATTGAAATTAAGTGGTAAAGAATCCTATACTTGGACAAAATCTGTGCACATGTAAAAATATGTAAAACTGCAAAATGACATTCCATTATTTTTGAATATGAAGAATATGATCTTTTTAAATTTTAAAAATATACCTATTAAATTTTAAAAATATAGAGAATGTAGTTAACCCAAAGACTCCTTTAAAAAAAATTATTATACATTAATGAGGCCAATTTGATAATTTGGCAAGATTTTGAAGTAGGAGGAATTAGTCCTTTGTAAAATAAACTTCCTTTTCTGAATCCTTCATCTCCTTCTTCATGTACCAAACCGCTCATGCTTTCTTCTCTTTGGCTTTTTAAGAAATGATTTGATGCCAGTGATTTATGTCTCTGTGGAACTTTAGGTCAAGGTCTTACTTCTCCAAGAGTTATTTGCATGTTAATATTCTAAAGTAATGCCACAATAAAAGCTTTCTTCTCAACATAATTTTAAGGATCATCTAGAATGTGGGGTGACATATTTGGAGGAAAGGACATGACTTATTGAACATAGTCAAGGGACCTTCTACTCCACATCTACATAAAATTGATGATGAAACCAAGAGATCATTTGACAAATGTTTTCACACGTGTTTATTAAAAATGCATCTTATTGTCACTAAATGTCCATTGTGTTGAAACTATAGTTAGGCTATTGATGTTACACTATGATAAACTTGGCACTTTAGGTCAGTGTATTCAATAATGTGTCTATAATGTGTTCGATAATGGAGTAACATAATGTTTTTATTTTTCCTAGCTAATAATGAATTAAATATTCTCATAGATAGCCTTATGTTAAATGGAAAAATTGTTTTTATTTTATTGCTTTGAAAGCTAGCAGAATTATGCTAAAAATGCTTCTTTTGGGGTAGAACCTCTCAGAATTTTGTCATGAAACTCTTGGAGTGCCCCCCTAAACTCACTGCTCTGGGGACTCAAAATAAAACCAACACAAGCCTACTGTTTAGCCTAATAGTTTGCAGGAGGAGAGAGAAAAGTCTTGAAAGCTCCCAAATAACTGTGATGGTTCTGGAGCTTCTTCTGCTTGTGTTCTGTTATGGGATGTATTTTATACATTTTAAATTTGATCCAGATAACTCAGTAATTCACCATGAGTAAAATAGACTGCTTTTGTGGGACCTACCTCTGTTCAGTGATCTTGCCAATGAGATCCTATAAAAAGGGTGTGGATACTCTGGCCATTTCTAATACTGCAGATTGATTTCAACATTACCTTAAGTATAGGATTAGAGTAGAGATGACTGGAGATATGAATGTTGGGTCTAGCCATGACTCACTATTATTGTAGGCTTAAATCTTAGCTTATATAATGTTGATGTTTGATTTTACTAAATTACTTTTTACCAGTTAAAAGTAGTTTTATAAAATTCAATCCCAAATAAACTTGATTCATCCAGCTTTAACAAACTTTGTAGAGCAGAGCAGAGGACTATTAGACCTAAAATACTCTTGGAGGATATTTAGATTATAAAATTCCTATTCACACTTTTTGAAATTTATCTCTTATTTGGATCATTATTAGAGTAATTTTGAATTAAAAGCAAAACACTTTGGGGTGTCTGGGTGATTCAGCTCATTGAATGTCCGACTTGATTTAAGCTCAGATCATGATCTCAAGGTTATGTGATCTGGCATGGGTCAGGCTCTGCACTCAGTGGGGAGTCTGCTTGAGATTCTCCCTCCCTCCCCTTCCCCCCCAATGGCTCATGTGCTCTCTCTCTCTAAAATAAATAAATAAATCTTTTTAAAAAGCTAAAAAATAAAAGCAAAACGTCTCAAAGGAGCAAAATATCTGAAGATATTTTCATTATATTGCATGAAGCAAGTGAGAATAGTGATGGAGTTTAGTTAAAAAGGTGAAAAATACTGGGAAAGGAAAAAAATCTAGAATTTTCCAAATTAACAATTCATGAAAAACAAACTGAATGCCAGTTATCTTTTCACACATTGTATCTCTTATTCTTCACAATATCTATAGGAGATGTGGTTATTCACGCATTTATTTAACAAATTTGGTGGACCACTTATTTTATTCCAAGCTTCTATTCTAGGTGCTGTGGACATATCAGTAAGCAGGAGAGACATGGTCCCTGTTTTCATGGGGTTTACATTTGGGAAGGAGCAACCTACCATATACAGATAAGTACAGGATGATATGATTAGAAGTGTCACTTTAATTAGACTGGTGTTTTGGGTTGGATGGACAGACCAAAGATCCTGGCAGCAGCACACATTGAAGATACGAAAAGAAGGTGCTGGAGGAGGGAATAGGAATCTCAAAGGTCCTAAGTCAGGAAAGAACTTTGTATGTTTAAGGAATAGATAAAAGCCATTGTGGCTGGAGCAAAATCAGTGACAGAGAATGTCAGGGGAAAAGTATTCCAGAGGGTACTTTTAATATATAAATCAGAGCCCATTATTCTTGTTCAAAATCCTCCAAGAGCTTCTCGTTACACACAGAATAAAATCCCCAAACTTGTGAGGGGTTTCCGAGTATCTACACAGATATGAATCCTGCCATCTATAATAATCTATAGTAACCCTCTGGTTTACTTCCCACCAGTAACACACCTCCTTGATCATTGGCCAGTATGCTAAGCGTCTCCAACCTCCGGATGCTTTTATTTGCTGTTTCCAGTGCTTGGAACTCTCTTTCTATAGATACGTGCATTGCTTCTCCATTTTTAAAAATTCATTTTATTTTCATTCTCTGTGCAAATGTTACAATTTTAGAGAAGCCTTCTCAGAATATCAATGTTAAATCTGATCTCCTCCTATCCTTTTCTTTTCCTTTAACCTGTGTTCTTCTAGTTGTTATGGCTGCATTAAAAATTATATCAAAACATATTTCCTAAAACAAAAGACATTTATTATGTCTCATCATTTCTGTGGGTCAGGAATTTGAGAGTGGTTCAGCTGGGCATTTCTGGCTTAGGGTCTTTTATGAAGTTGCAGTCAGACAGTGGGCTGTGACAGGGGTCATCTCTTAGCCTTCATTCACATATCTGGCACCTGGTCTGCAAAGACTCAAACAGCTGGGGACTAGAAAAGCTAGGACTCCTCAATCACCTTTTTCTTTCTCTATAGGGTCTCTCCAGCATGACCTCTTCCTGGTAGTAAGAATTCTTACATGTGGCTCAAGGATGCAAAGGCAAATGTCTTAAGAGAGACAGAGTCAGGCAGAAAGCATCTCACTATTTATGATCTAGCCTTGGAAAGTCAGGTAATGTTACTTCTGCTTCATTCTACTGGGGTTGAGGCAGTTGCAAAAGTTTACCCAGCTTCAAGGGAGAAGGGGAGATATAAGCATTGCCTCTTGGAGGAGAAATCCTGATATAACATTATAAGAACATGTAGGATGGTACATATATCAATAATATAAATATTCTCCAATGTTAGGAAAATAACATTTTTCACATTGCTTGATTCTTTCTCCAGAGCAGTTTCTACTCTGATTATTGCCTATCTCCCTCACTAGAATATAAGCCCTATAAAGGTAGGATGCTTGTTTGTCTTCTTTGCTGCTGGTCAATCTTCTCTACTATCCAAATCAAAGATTAGCATAGAGTAAGCACTCAACATTTTCTGTTCTTAAATGAATAAACATTTCCTGAACCAATGATATATAAAGCAATGGAAGTATAATGAAAGCCAGCGTTTTAGAGATCGAAGAAAATTTTAGAATATTCTATAAATGGCCCCAGAAATATAATAGGGTAATAGAACAGACTAAAATGATCTTATAAGTGAGTTAGTTTTCACAATGTGTGTCTAAATAGAAAAAGAAAAAATGCATCTGTTATAGTATTTTGGGAAAACTATGACTCTTTTTATGATATTATATTTACTAAGTTCTCAGTGGTACAAATTGTACCTGATGAGGAGTAGCAAGTGTAGGTTGTAATCTGTTCTCATATACAGATTATGACTTTGCAGATAACATATCAATCTTCTAGTCACAGCTACACAAATGCAGTCATTTAGCTCTTAATAATATTAATGAAAACGAGCTATATGGTAGAGGGAGCATCGCTGCCTGTTTTTGACAGCTTACTTCACAATTTTCAATGGGCCCAAATTTCTGCTTTTTTAAAGAGGGATTTTGGACACACAGAAGGAAACTACTGCTTGGATATTTACTGAAGCCAAGAAATATTCATTTGAAATTCATTCTCCATAACACTAAGTGTCATGGTTTGTGACACAAACATGGGAATGAGCCTTAAAGTTGTCCTCTTAATAACAGGCCTGAAGGAGGGATCATTGCAACAACAGACAAAATGGGTGATTTTTCATGCGAATTGAAAACAACCTAAATGCTCACTAAGAACTGTTGAGAAATTAATTACATATCACCAGCTGATATACAAGCCTTTAAAAAGATGCTGCAAAAGAGAAGGCAAAAAAACAATTTTTTATAGCTAACAGGAATACCTAATTACAACTCCAAGATAACTAACTAAAAAAGTAGAATATAAAATTTAACAAGTCATCTAGATAAAACATATTATAAAAATACCAATAGTTTTCCTATAAACAGCTATGATTAGAAGACCTGATGGTAAAATATGGAAGCATAATACCAAAAAATACAAAATACATAGGACTGGTGACAAGATATGAAGGAGGGACTAAATTGAACAACAATGCAGTAAAGAATTTAAGGAGCATGGCCCAAACCAGCTGCTGCAACATCTAGGCACGCCCACAGAATGGGTCTGCAAATTTTAAGTAACAAAGTTGTCACTGGTGACAAAAGTACAGAAAACCGTGACTTCTGTTTTCACCACTAGAACTCACCAGAGGATCATCTGTTCTTCATCTGTCACAGAAAGAAAAGTGTGTCACCCAAGGACAGAGCCCAAGCTGTGAAGGCAGATTTTTCCGTCACTTCTGTGGGAATCGTGGAAGGACAGGATTTTAAGTCCTAGCAAGAACAGCAAACTTGAGGCTATTTTGCTCTGGGTAACACCCTTGGCTTAGAAAACTCTTCCCAGATCTGGATCCAGGAAGACAATCAACAGCTCACCAAGGTACTGGACACCAAACGACCCATGGATTTGTCCAGAAACAAGCAGTGACTGATGCCAACCCCCTCTCCAGGGGATCTGAAATCAGCCTTTGAAGAGAGGTGTTCCAGTGAGACTGGCTTGGCTTCCTTGGTTGGCCTGGGTTCCTCAAGCTCTCTTGAGACCCTGGGAAGATTTGATAACCAAAGGGCATTTCCGGGATGAGTGTCTGGTTGGTATTCCTTAGATATTCCTTAAATAAAGACGTTACATTCACCTCTGAAATCCTGGAAGACACTTCAGGGATGGTGTCCCAAGACAGGGAGTAGCCTCAGAGGCCACAGTTAGGAAAGGGTCCCTCCCAGACTTCTGGCTGGCCTTGGCCTGCCCTGTGCACCTGGGCGTCACCTGCTCCCTTCCCCAGTCGCCCTTTTATGGTTCTGGGAACACTGCCCGGGACAGCCATCCCTTGAAGGTTGCAAAGGCCAAGTCCCCAAGTCCTCAGAAGTTGAGGCCAATGGCCAAATAGGGGTAGAATTTAATTTCTCTGACGATGCCAACCTCAAAAGGCTACCCCTACTAAGGAAGCTGGGAGAGAGACCTGGCCTCCAACCTTCCTTGCAGAGACCAGAGGCGAGGCAGGAAAATGCCCCCGAGGAGATGCACAAGGGTCCTGTTTCCTCTCCCCAGAGGTCTTATAACCTGGGAGACCCAAAGTTTCACCCATTTGTAGGTGGTGGAGAGGTTTGGCCCCCAGAACGGCCCTGGAACTGGCGGGCCCGCTGCGGCGGAGGCCGCGCCTGCTTTCGGACTCTGACTGACACACCTGTGGTGCAGACTGTGGTGCTGGTGCTGGCTGGGGATGGCACCGCGATCTCTTCTGCCTCATGGGTTCCCACCAGAGTCCAACCGAGAGTCCATGGCCTCGCGCGCTGACCCAGTGCCTTCGACTCCGCGGCGGGGACCAGAGTCGACCTTGGACCCCAGTGAAGAGCACAGACCCTGCTACTGCTTAAGCACCAGAGCAGAGGTTGATTATCTGAAGCAGTTTGGAACTTTATGGAGTTTGGAATTTATGGAGACGGCCTTGGGGAATTTGTCCTTACACCTTAAATTCTACCTGGGAAACAGACCTCAGAGACCAGTGCCCCCAGCGGCTGACACCGGCAGTGCACACAACACAGAACACAGACATCACTACCTTAGGGAGCCCACCCGCGGCCAAAAACTTGATTTCTCTGGAGCTCCGGGTGTTCCAGTGCCGGGTCACTCCCTGTGTCCTCAAGCCAGGAGGTCTGTGGTGCCTGTGGTGCCCATCATGACGTGCTGCTGCGCAACCAGAAGGACCTGGACACGGCAGCGGAAGGATACAAAAGGAGACGCTGTTGGTGAAGGACAGCGGTGAGGAGCTCTACGCAAAGCACATGGATGGGTTTGAGGTGATGGTGTACCAGGGCATGGTGGAGGCTCAGAAACAGAACTTGCCGAAGCCTAAATCCAGAAGGTTCTGAAAGAAAAAGGCCAACTTGTTGCAGACCTTAACTACATGGAAAAATGTTTCTCTGACCTCTTCAAGTGGTTTGAGAAACAGAAAATCATTGAAGGCTACCACATCAATGAAGAACGGCTGAAGTATGTTGAGGATAACACAAGTAAGAATTGAAAAGCAAGGCCGGAGATACCAAGCGCTGAAGGCCCACGCGGAAGACAAACTCAAGCCGCCAAATGAGGAGATCAACTAGGTCAGGGGCCAGGCCCAGCCAGAGGCTATGGCATCCACACGAGCTTGAGGAAGGAGCAGACGTACATCCAGTTGCTGGAGAAGACCACTGAGCAGAAGACTGAAGTAAATGATGAACTCATCAGAATCCGGGATCTTATTTCCCAGATGGAAGAGATCTGACATGGAAATTCTGACCAATGTCTGTCTCCCTTGTCTATCCAAAGGTCTCATGTTCCTTCTTCACTCTCAACTTGTTTTTAAACTGGATTGCTTTTAAAAAGAAGACTGAATAGTTTTCCTTTAGTCAATGAGGAGGAGGGATGGAGAAGGGAGAGGGGGAGAATAATTGTTTAAGAGTAGAGGCTTTGGAATTACACAAATCTAGGTTTAAATCCTGATGCTGTCATGTACTAGCTGGTAGGCTTAAACTCTTTGAATTCAATTTCCTTATCTATAAAATGGTTGCAATGATTGAAATATTGATGTGGGATTGACAGACAACAGATGCCTGAAAAAAGCACTTGAAAATAATATCTATTAAATGTAATTTAAAATGCATCAAAATATTGTTAGTAAAACTGTGGGACTTACATAATAGACAGATGGAGCAATAAGATGGCACAGATGGTTCAGGGACAAACACTAGTATATATAAAAATATATTGTTTGATAAAAGCCACAATACAAATCAATGAGGGCAGAAGAAAATTTCAATAAATGGTTCTAAGTTGTGGGTGAAATCTTTGGAAAGAATAGCTGAATGTGCACTTTTCACATAAATAAGTAAATTCCATGAAGTTAGAGCACTAAATAAACAAAATGAAACTATCAGTTAGAATAAAATCAAAGTCAGTAAGTATTGGATATGTCTTGACATAGGGAAAAAACTTCAAAGGCAAAAGAGCAATAGCAGAACCACAAAGAGATGGACTGATCTGACTACATGGAAGATTAGGTCTGGGGCTGCCTGGGTGGCTCAGTTGGTGGAGCATCCACCTCTTGATCTTGGGGCTGTGAGTTTGAGTCTCATGATGGGTGTAGGGAGTACTTAAAAAATTTTTTCTTTAATCTTAAAAAAATAGTTAGGCCTAAATGACACCAAAAATGGTAATTAAACATTTGTATCATTTATGATAGGACAAAGATTAGTATAAATATCTAAAGAACATTTACAAATCAATAATAAAAGTTGTAAACCCTTTTAGAGGAAAAATGAACAAAAGGTGGAGCAAGTTATTTATTGTTACAAAGACCCCCCCCCAAAATTAATACAAGAAATCTCAACAACAAACTTAAATTCACTTTTTTTTGCTTATCATTTTGGTAAATTTGGTAAAATTTGGTAATTTGGTAAAATTATTTTGGTAAATAAGTTTAAAGAGAAACATATAATATACATTATTAGTGTCCCCTGAGATTGGAACATTTATGTATTGCAGAAAGGGCATAAATTGGAGTAAATGTTAAGGAAATTATACTAGATTTACAATCCTTGACACAATAGTTCGATACAAATTTATTCATAAGAACTGGAGATGCAGACAATCATTGTGCAAAAATATATTTATTAGAGAATTATTCATCATAAAGGAAAATTGGAAAAAATTACAGATGGATAAATGATGGTGAAATCAAATAATAGTATACTATGAGTAGTTCGATGAACAATTTTGAAAAAAAGTTAAGGGAATGGGAAAATGTTCATGTAAAATTTTAAAAGGATAAAGGAGTATGCAGTTTTGTAAACCTCTATATGATAATCTAATTTTTAGTGGTTGTTTTCTCTCAGGGGTTATGGGTAACTTCCACTTTTTACTGTGCATTTTTCAGTATTATTTCAAATTCTTTATGATAACTATATGTATTTTAATATTTAGGAAATGTGCCAAATGCTGCTCCTCAGATTATATTAAGGAACCAAAACGATAAAATGTATATGCAGATCATCTCAACTATATAAACAAAAGTATTTATTTTTAAATCATTTAAAATTTTTCTTAAATTTTTTCAAGATTTTATTGATTTGACAGAGAGATGGAGAGGGAACACAAGCAGGGTGAGAGGGAGAGGGAGAAGCAGACTCCCCACTGAGCAGAGAGAGCCCAATGTGGGGCTCCATCCCAGGACCTTGGGATCATGACCTGAGCCAAAGGCAGACGCTTAACAACTGAGCCACCCAGGCACCTCATTTAAAAATTTTTTTTAAAAAGCCTGAAAAGAAGGAGTTTTATGTCTACTTGGCAAGCAGTGGACAACCTGAGAAAGTTCATGGGCAGGGCACTGTGTGATCACAGCAGCAGTTAAGATGAATCTCCTAGGAGGGTGCTAACAGCTGGTGGGGAAAGGTAACTCAGATCAGGCTGTGGTAGATACAAGGACAAGAAGGGGTTGATCCTGAGTTATTATTAGGAGCAGAACTGAAAGTACTTGGAGAATCAGAGTGGAACATGAAGGATAAGTAGGAGCCAAGAACTTAAAAAATATATTGAATTTTAAAAGTACAATTATTGTAAAAAATTTTGAAATAATAAAGGAAAAGACACAAAGCAAAATAAAAATAAGAGTGCCAGTTTACAGAGACATGGAAATTTCAAAGCTGGTTTGAAAGAGTTAAGTTAATTTTTAAGCCTGTGTGGTGTTTGTGGCTAGTAAGAAGATATTAAAGACATATTTAAATATCTCCCTTAGTTTTTATTATGTAATATATAAACAGTAAAAAAAAAAAACAGACAGGAGAGAAAGGTACACATTAATATCAAATCTCCTGCTAAATTTCCTACAACTACTGGAAGTCCTACTCTTTACTAGTAACCATTTTCAATTATTTTCATTTTTATTTCCTCTGGTGATCAATTCCATATCTGCTCAAACCTCAATATCTTAATTTATCCACATCAAACATAACTTGATCAATGTCTCCACACTCTGAAAGATGAGGAAATTGTTCCCCGTTCCTAATTTTGTTAAGTTAAATTATTATTTTGGGATTCTTTTGGTAACAATTGTAACAAATTACACTCTTGTAAGAAATTTATACTTAAACTTTTATATCTTGATCGATCAACTTCAAACAGTATCACTGAATTACCCACAATATAAATGGAGAATATCAGTGTTTATAAACTTCTTTCTACCTCTCATCCTCCTGTTTTTCTCCCAATAAGTGGCAGCTATACAATCATTTTTATTAAAGTTCAGAACATTTGTATTTTTTTCTGTAACTATAAGAAAATAACTAATATTTTGTCTAGTGGTTGAATTTTAAAACTGAAAACTGATACACAGCACTTGATAATATAATTATGTAAATACTATTGACATAGAGCATACTGCATATTTGGGGACCTGCTTGAGAAAGAAATCCAATTATTTTTTTCTTTGCTTTTTAAACACCTTTATTGAGGTATAATTTATACAGCACACAATTCATCCCTTTTAAGTATACAATTCCAAGATTTTTAGCTAATTTAACAAGTGGTACAATCTTCACCATAACCCAGCTGTAGAACATTTCATCACTCCAATAAAATACCTCATGTCCATTTACAGTTAATTCCCTTTCCTACCTGCCCCAGCCCCGAGGGGTAGCCACTAATCTACTTTCTGACTCTACAAATTTGCCTCTTCTGGTTTCTTCCACTTAGAAAAACAGTTTTAAGATTCATATATGTTGTAGCATTTGTCAGTATTTCATTCCTTGATAGGGTTCCATTGTTTTGATTTATATCTTGTTAGTCATTCATTGGTTGATAGGCATTTGAATTGTTTCTACTTCTTGGCTATTATAAATAATTCTGCTATGGACATTTTTGTGCAGATCTTTGTGTGGACTTGTGTTTTTTTTAATTTATATTGGGTAGATACCTAGGAAATTTAATTCTATATTTTCCTAACCAGTCTACTCAAAGAAAAATGTTCCAGTGATCAGGAATATCTGGAGTTTATTTTTCTTACATGTCATCCATTACTTTAAACCATTCCATATTTTAGTTTGGTTTACAATCTAACCATGGCTTTTATGTTCATATTTTTCCCCTCTAGAGATTTAAAACAATTTTAAATTAAATATTTCATAAATATTAAAAGGTATAAAGGTATTACCTTTTATTTACACCCTTTTAAAGAAATAAAACACTTTTAGGGTCCCTGGGTGGCTCAGTCAGTTAAGCAACTGCCTTCAGCTCAGGTCAGGTCAGTTAAGCATCTGCCTTCAGCTCAGGTCATGATCTGAGGGTTCTGGGATTGGGCCCCCGAATTGGGCCCCCTGCTCAGTGGAGAGTTTGCTTTTCCCTCTTCCTCTGCCCCTCCCTGCCCCCACTTGAGCTCTCTGTCTCAAATAAATAAAAAATCTTAAAAAAAAAAGAAAAAGAAACAAAACAGCTGAAGAAGCTTATGGATTTCACTTCAAAGCATCCTCCTCTCTCTTTCTAGAGATTACCATTATCTAGAGTTTAGTGTTTATTATTTCTATGCATTTCTTTAAACATTTACTAACTACATATGGTTTTTCCTAATTAACAAAAAATATATATACTGTCTAAATTCTTACTGGATTTGGTTTTTGTTCTCAACATTATTTTCATGAGATTTATCCCTGTGTATATAGTTTTTTACTCCAAGATTACATTTTCATAACCATATTATATTCCATTTTGTGATTATGCCAACATTTATATATTTTTTCAGTTAATGGGAACTTAACTGGTTAAAAAAATATTTTTTCTGGTACTATAAACATTCTTGTGTATATCTCCTGCAATGGATTGATGTTTGAGTCCCCAAAACTTCGTTTGTTGAAACCTAATCCCCCATGTAATGGTATTAGGAAGTGTAGATTTAAGGGTGTATTTAGGTCTTGATGGTTGAGCCCACCTGAATGGGATTAATGCTTTTATAAAAGAGGCTCCATAGAGTTCCCACGCCCTTTCTTCCACGGAGGACACAGCTAAGTAGATGGTTGTCAACAAACCAGGAAGCCGTTCTCAGCAGACACTGAATTTTCAAGCACCTTGATCTTGGGCTTCCCAGTTTCCAGAATAGTGAAATTAATTTCTGTTGTTTATAAGCTACCCAATCTCTGCTATTTTGTTCTAGTAACAAACAATATTCAGTAGTAACCCTGAATGGGCTAAAATGTCTCCTTTATACAGGTAGGAAAGTATTTTAGAATACATACCTCTTCATCTTTACTAGATATTAGCAAATTGCTTTCCAAAATGATTTTGCCAATACTTAACGCCAACAGAAAATGAAGTTCCTACTGCTCCACATCCTTTCCAGTGTCTGGTATTTCCAAATATTTTCCCCCCAAATTATTGAGTATGCAAAGTTATATCTAAGCAGCCACCTCTATTTCAGTGAATATGGTCATTTCTAACACCTTTTATTATACTTTCTGTCCATTTATGTTTCTGCTTCAGTGATTTTCTTGCTGCTATTTTTATACATTTTTATACTAATTTGCTTGTGTTTATGGATTTTCAGAAATTATGTATTTTCGGTATGAAACTTTTGTTGGTTGTGTTATATGCATCACAAATAATTTCTAAATCTTCTTTTGGAAATTTTAGTACTCTCTCTGGAGTAAATGACAGGTAAGTTTACTGTCCAGTTTAAAGAATATAATAATGTTTCCTTCCAGAGAAACGGTATGACAGGCTTACTGCCCATTGTAAGAGATACAAACTCTCTAAGTTCAAAGTTCTTCTCTGACAATGCAAGACACTGTGTGTGCAGGTATCAGCTGGCTGTCTTCATGTCACCTTGTGGGAATCAGAGCTCAGAGAACCTGTACCAAAATGCCAATACTGTGGCTACTGCTTTTGGTGTGAAGAATACATACAATGTTTTTTTTTTTTGTTCCTGACCCAAGGTTAGGCTGGTAGGCTGATCTGATAGCTTGTATGAATGGTAAAATCTCAGAAACTTCACAGTTCTTGACATCTTTTTCTATTTATTAATAAAATAAGGCATACCAATTTTACTGATCTTTTCAAAGAGCTAATTTTTTATTTTATTGGTTATTGTTTTTTTGAGTTTTATTTCATTGATTTCTGCTCTGATATTTATTTGTTTTTACCTATTTTGCCTAGCCTCTTGAGATTCTTAGTGTAGGGGCAGTGGGTGGCTCAGCTGGTTAAGCATCTCACTCTTGATGATGACTCAAGTCATGATCTCTGGGTCATGGGATTGAGTCTGCTTGTCCTTCTCCCTCTGCTCCTTACCCCATTCTCTCTCTCTCTCTCTCACACACATTCTTAAATAAATAAATAAATAAATAAAATCTTAAAAAAAAGATTCTTAGAGTATATCCTAAGGTCTTTGATATGAGATCTTTTTTCATTTCTAATATAGCTATATAGTGCTATAAATTTCTCCCTAGTTACTGCTTCAGCTGTATCTCATGGATTTTGATATGTTTGTATTTCATCCTTTTTTCAGTTCAGAATAGTTTCTAATTTCTTGTTTGGCTCTTGAATTACTTAAAAGTGTATTATTTAGTTTTCAAGTATTGGGAATTTTCCAGAGATATTTCTGTAACTGATTTTTAATTTAATTCCACTAGGGTCAGAGAATATATTTTGTATTATTTGACTCCTTTTAAATGTATTGAGACTCATTTTTTTCACCTAGGATGTGATTTCTTGTGGTAAATATTCAAGGTGTGCACTTTAAAGTAATGTATATTTTGCTGTTGTTGAGTGGAGTATACTATAAATGTCCATTAGTTCAAGTCTACTGATAGTGCTGTCCAGATCCTTTATATACTTACTGGGGTTCTCTCTACTTGTTTTACCAATTTTTAAAGTGACAAGTATAAAATATCTGACTATATTACCATAATTATGAGTGTGTCTACTTCTCCTTAGAGTTGTATTATTTTTGCTTTCATGTATTTTGAATCTCTGTTATTGCATCTTCATTTTGGCACCTTCACTTTTTAGAAGCCCATCTGTGCATTCAAAAGTGTATTTAATATAATTTCTCTAATATTTGAAATGCTTTTTGGCCTAGAAATTTTAAGAATAACTAGTCTGCTATACAGTTAAAACTTCACGTATTTTCTGTTTTTTTTTTTTTCTTATCAGTTAAGAAATACTGTGCTCTCATTTAACTCATAAAATAATCTTTTGGGGGCACCTGGGTGGCTCAGTGGGTTAAGCTGCTGCCTTTGGCTCAGGTCATGATCTCGGAGTCCTGGGATCGAGCCCCGCATCGGACTCTCTGCTCAGCAGGGAGCCTGCTTCCTCCTCTCTCTCTGCCTGCCTCTCTGCCTGCTTGTGATCTCTCTGTCAAATAAATAAATAAAATCTTTAAAAAAAATAATCTTTTGGTTTGTTGAGATTCTTTTAAAATTTAATCCATTTTTTTTCTTGAAGTCACATTTTTGGAATCCCCTTGGTTTCCTGCTCTAATTTGAACTTATTTCTTCCTAACCCTTCTTCACAGATGTAAGTCAGGGATTTTGTTTTTAATCTCCATGGCTAGTTATGTACATGTCTCTGATTTTGGTCACTAACTACTTTTTTTTTTGTTTTTTAGGCATACTGACTCATGTAATAATTATTTTTATTTATTTATTTTTCATGTAATTATTTTAGAAGAGTATTTGAGTGGTATGCTTTCTGAATTTGGTGCCTCTGAATATGTTTTCATTTATCTTTACTATTTGCCGGGTGTGGACTCGTAAGTTTAAAACTATTTGCCTGTCAATTACATGGTGCTAGTATAACCTTAATATGAAAAACAATAAAGTTAGTGCCACAAATATTTCAAACATTACAGTCATGAATAAAGATGTAAAGTTTCTAAAAAAAAAAGAACACTAGCAATGTGTAAAACAATGATGTTCTATAACAAATTATTTGGAAAATAGTTCATGATCAGTAAACCTACTGAAATAAATGATTACAGTGCAATCTAAAGGAGAAAAGTCATGCCATAGCATCAATAATGATAAATGTTAACAATTTAATAGAGCAGTTACTATGTGTCTGATACTGTTTTAAGTCTTTATGTATATTAGCTCATTTAATTCTTACGTCAACTGTGTGAGAAAGATGATATTATTATGTTCCTTTATACACAAGGAAACAGATACATAATAGTAACTTGCAAAAGATCATATAATTCCTTAAATGAAAGAACAGGGATTCAAACTCAAGTAGTCTGGATCCAGTCTATGTTGTACTTTATCTTGGCATCAACAGATACTGAAAAATCATTCTATACATTTTTGTCAACATGCCAATAAAATATATGAGGTAATAAGAATGAAGGAACTACTTATTATAATAAAGATAATTTGTCTGAACATAGAATTAAAACAAAAGAGATAGAACATGTGAAAAATAAGAGATAAATTCGATAAATTTTTGTGCTATATTTGGGATTATTTTCTCAACTTCTCCCCAGAGCTCATATAGAATGTTTTGTTTTGGCAAGCATATTTTAATTTCTTAGAATACTTTCTTATTATCTTATTTCTCTGTCTCTTGTCAGAATTTTTTTAGTTTAGTTTAATTTTGTGAATGCAACATCTCAAATTCTTCTCAACAGATTAATTAGGAAAAAAAAGTTGAGTGTTATTCCTTGAATTCTATTCTTTTCTATCCAATGTGATTTGTTTTATTTTAGTTCTATTAATACAACTTGTAGATGTTAGTTATAAACCAGAAAAGAAAAATGCTTTGAATTCTCTACTTTAACAGAAATAACTTTGATGCTGCCTGAGGCTGAATATTATATTGCTCAAGGATTTAAATAACTAGCTGTTCTGCATAGCTTATTGTTCAATTTAATTTTATGAAACATTTAATGTAGTAATTGAGTATTTTGTGATATAAGTGTGTAATTAGTATACTATGAGTTCTTAAATATCAATACGTGACAGAAGTGAGATAGTGAGAAAAAGGGCAAATAAGTTTTCATGACAAAATTCACCCACACTTAAGAAGAATAGTCCTCATTTTTTACATTGCAATATTATTGGTAAGCTAGCCTATGTGTGACGGCTTGAAATATCTTGGCATAATTAGGAAATCATCTGTGACTGAAACCTAAGAATATAACCTCAAGGACTATGGTGTTTGGCTCATAAAGTAGTAATGGTGGAGTGCTTGCATTTTATAGAGATCTTTCACTGTGCTTCGTCTTTGAGAACAGAATTCAGATGTCGACTATCTCATTAAAGAAAAATCCGGTGTTTATTAAGTAAATTATCTAGAATTGTAGATGAAGGCTCAGGGAAGGTAAAATCACTGCTTTCAGAACAATGAGTAACTTATCTCTGACTATTCTGGTAAATGCTCATAGGAGTGAGGTTGTGATTACCTAAACCTGTCTGCTAGCTAAAGACATTACATTCGGATGGAGTTCAGGAAAATAACTTGTCAAAGAAAGGAAACTGAAGCTTCAGTTGATTTAACCTCTTCTTTTTAGAAACCTTATTTTCTGCCAACCTTATTGGCATTATTTCCATTTTCTGTTCTTGAGTGTGCAGGAGTGCCTGCAACCTCTTGATGGGGGTTCCTACCCACTGGGTGGCCGCCCCAGGGTGGGGCTGCAGACTTGGGTGGGGGTCCTCGCGCTCGGGCTCCAGGCAGGAACCTCTGAGCAAGCGCAGAGGGCACCTGTAACTTCCGCCTGGCTGCGGCGGGCTGCCGGCTCCCGCTGAGTAGTGGCAAGTCTGAGATGGAGCAGCCGGCTCACCCAAAGTTCCTCCTTGCTCACAGCCTCTTCAGCAGCGGCCTGCTCTTCTTTTCAGTCTCTTCAGGATCTCTGCGAAGTAGAGCCCAGGGCTGACATTCTGCGGTAGCAGAGGGAGATGGTGCCACCAACTGGCGCCCCTCCCCCGCGGTGGACCCACTGAGTGGCTCTCTTGTTGCTGGAGGTGGCAGTGGCCACGTGGAGCAGACCCAGGGTCCAGTTAAAGTAAGACGCCTCTGTGAGAGGCTGGCGGTCGCCCCGGGATCAGTAACCGGGGAAGTTGGGCTCCCAGAAGCCTGCCTCCTTCTGCCTAGAGAAGGTTCCAGGACCAAGCGGCCCCCAATAGGAGTGGTTCCGGTGGCAGCAGCAGACTTCAGCACTGATCGCTGACCACTGTTCCCGGAGGGCATGATACTGAGTGCAGCTGGCTTTTCAGTGGCAACAATGGCAAGAGCTGCCAGCAGAAGCCTCTCCCAGGTCCTCGTGAGATTTACGAGGTAATGACATCACTTTTCCTTTTCTAGGTGATGGTTTCAGTTGGAAGTCCAGGTTGGAGCCAACCAAGTGAGCTCCTGCTACAAGGAATTTGAGGGCATCCTGCTTCTTTCTTTGTAGGACATCAAGGGTTCTGACACTGTGAAAGTTTCCTGTTATTATGGGAACCCAGAAAAACACCTGTGTCGACTGTGCCCCAACAGTGCAGAAAAGCTCACCTCTTCTAATTTGTAAATCAGAAGGCACTTTCTACAAAATTTTGCAAAGATGCTTTTTACATATATATATGTGTGTATATATATATCTATAGATATATATATATAATCATTTTGACTGCTGATGCATTCTGTGTTTAGACACACATAATAACTTTATATTGGAAGACTGTCAGTAAAATCATAGTGCCCATTTTTAAAGACTGGCTTTAGGGGTGCTTGGGTGGGTCAGTAGGTTGAGCCTCTGACTCTTGATTTGTGTTCAGGTGCTAATCTGATAGTCTTGGAATCAAGCCCTGCATCAGGCTCCCCCATCAGTGGGGATTCTGCTTGAGATTCTCTTCCTCTCCCTCTGCTCCCCATGCCCCACACATTCTCTCTCTCTCTCATAAATCTTTAAAACAAATAAACAAACAAAAATGAAGGACCGGCATTAAATCTGGAAAATATGTTTCTCAGTTTCTTCAACTGTCAAATGGGAATATTACCTACTGCATGGGCTCTTTGTAAGAATTTTTAAAAGGTAAACTGTATAAACTCTACGGACCGGCAACAGTGTCTAACACATGGTAAGTACTCAATAAATACAAGATATTATCATTTCTCTACTACCTATGAATATCTCTACTTTAAACTTCAAGGTAACAAGCAAGGTTTCTTGCAGGGAGGAACAAAACTACATGTGGGTTTCCAAACAAGCAAGAAGAGATATTGCTTTTAAGTGTATTTTTCTTAGCAGCTTGCAGATAGCAATAGCTGTTATGGAGCTCATACTCAAGGTCTGTGCTTGTTTCAAAGAAAGCTCACCATGTGTTGGGAGCTTGGCAGATGACTCAGTTCTGATTCCTTTTATGTTCACTTTCTCTCATTCTTTCTTCTAAAATGCACAAGCAGCACAGCATCAATTTCTCCCTCTCTCTCCCTTTCTTCTTCCCTCCACCTTCACACACTCCCTTTCCTTCAGCACACACACACACACACACACACACACACACACACACACAAGCATCCACATTAGTTTCATTTTATCTTTTAATCCCCAAAGGATTCACGGAGCAGGCTGTGTGCAGCTGCTGTGTTTTCTTCTGGTTAAATTGGCGGTTACCTACTGTGTGGAGTTGCTAGGAGAAGGTGAATAAGCATGATTACAGCATCATTGATGTACATAGTCTTTCAGTAACAACCTGTGGAGCTCTGTGGTCTGTCTTCTGTATGGCTCTATGTGTTATTTCCTCATTGTTGTCGTTAATATTTGTTGCCTTTATTGTTAGAACATGATAATATCTTTAACTGTTGGTTCCAGATCAATTAAGAGACAAAAACCTTGGCATTTAAAATAGGCACTTTTTTCTCAGGGTGGTGCTGCTGACACTGGTTCCTACCATCTGCTTTCTTATTACATCCTGCCCTCCTTCCATTGGTAGAGACGAATTCAGCTTCTCCTGGTGCACTAAAGTCATTCACGTTTCTCTTGTGCATAATAGATCTTGTAAACTGTAGGAATTCTGATGTGCTTCAGTGCCGAACGGTAACAGATGAGCTGCTTTTGGGGAGAGCTGGAGCTCTCAGTCGGTCAGTAGTACAGTAGCAGGCTCACATGTATGGATTGTTCCTGTGAGGTCAGAGGATCTGTTTATATTGCTGTCTGCTTGGGGGGTGGAGGGAGGGCGGGTGATGAGAGCAGTGGATATGCCTGTCAAAGTCAATAACAACTCTGGCAGAGGCTGCCCTCAGCTTTGTAAATCTGTAACATTTTGATAGATGAGAGATGCTACTATATAACTGTTTGAGATCTGTAGTGGGCTGAGGAATGCTTGTTCTAGCTGCTGAAACTGACTGTAACTATACTGCCCTAGGAGTATCATCATGGGGTCAACTGCTACAGAAATTGAAGAATTGGAAAACACCACTTTTAAGTATCTCATAGGAGAACACACCGAAAAAATGTGGCAACGCCTGAAAGGAATGTGAGTAAGCTCTTTGCTTGGTTCTGTGTTTTTATTTCCCACACCCCACCCAGAATTTGACTATTAACATGACTAATTGTTTTTACTATCTGAATTTGTGGACTGGTGTTTCCTTTAGAAAGATTTTCTCTTAGAAAATAAAATGTTAGTCTCAGCTAATAACTTGCTTGAAGGATGACTGATAATCTTTCTTGCAACTGTATATTTAATATAAATTAAGGTAACTCCCTGAGAATTCATTTCACTGTTATAACACATGGCTTCTTTTATACATTCTGTTTGTATTCTTTAGATATGTGATTTAGATATGCAGAAATGTAACTAGGAAAGCTACTTGCCAGGTTACCTGCAGAAAAAAAAAATTTCCTTCGGAAAAATAGAAATAATACCACTGGTAGTTATTTCTCTGTGATTATATTTTGAAAAAGCAAGAGCAGGATTAATGTGATACTAAATATTTATACTGCATTGTGCTTAGTCTTTGTCTTGATATTTCTTTAAGAAAAAATGTGGTAAAAACACTAGTAGCATTCCAAACTTACTGGAGAGTTTTAGATTTAAATTAACCAATTCACTTCTGAGAATACAGAATAGCTCATGGTATAAAACTGAGATGGTCAAGAGATGTGCTTATGTCAAACATGAAATGTAAGTACCTGAGTTAAACTTTACTTGCATTGCTACTCACCTTGCTATTTAAACAACATTTAAGTTTTTTGTTGTGTATGCTACTAAGTTCTGTTTAGTTCTCCAGAACCCTATGTTTACATGCTTTATTTTAGTTATGCCATAATTTAAAAATCAACTTTGGCGTGCCTGGGTAGCTCAGTCGTTAAGCGTCTGCCTTAGGCTCAGGTCATGATCACAGGATCCTGGGATGGAGCCCCACATGGGGCTCCCTGCTTGGCGGGAAGCCTGCTTCTCCCTCTCCCAGTCCCTCTGCTTGTGTTCCCTCTCTCACTGTGTCTCTGTCAAATAAATAAATAAAATCTCTTAAAAAAAGAAAAATCAACTTTAACATTTCAATAAAAATGTGCAAAATGAATATTTACAGGCTATTGCAATTGCTTAACGTATTTGCAGATCTCAAATGAAAACATATTTGCTTTTCTGTAATAATAGCTGAAGGAATCTTTTAATATGCAAAATATAGGTTTTCTAGGATTCGTAGTTCTATGCTTTGTTTACATAATATTATATACAGTGCAACATCTGAATAAATTCGATGTTGCTGTTTTGATATAAGATTTTTTAAAAGAAAAATTATGTCAAACTTTGCTTAGAGGAAAAACTACTTTCTTCCATTTGAATGCATTTAGTGATGTTTAGCTATTTAAAGAGCATCCTCTGGATGTTTTCTTTCACTTAAACTTATACATGGCATTATACTACCCTAAGATAAGAGCACACTAATAATGCAAACAGCATTTAACAGAGAATAACTTAAAAAGGGAAGCCATCTTACATCATTTGAATGAATTAGAGAAATTAGAGAATTAAGAACCATTGAAGATTTAAAATTACAGTTTTTTTGGTGAGTTCTCTAGGGAAACAAATAATCCTGTAAGAGCAAATAAAAACTTACAAAGTTAATTAGCATAGATGAAAATTAAACATTGGCAGTCATCAGATGACTTGTGTCCTAACCTAATTAGTAGATGAACATCTGTACCGGAAAAATTATAGATCATATTATAACCTATTTTAGATTTTCTTCCCTCTATCGGGACAGGATTTTTTTGCTTGTCTGTTTTGTTTGTATTTGTTTTATTTTCCTATAGTTACTTAAATGTACGAATATATGTAGTTACTTAAATGTATGTTTATGTATGATAGTGAATTTGTGCCTATGTCTTTAAGAAATTTGAAAAGTGACTTTGTGTTTACTTAACATTTTAGAGCAAAATTATCTGACTTTCACTTTATCAAATGATCTCAAAGATCTATCTCATTTTGTTTCAGTAGAGAGTGACAGCCATTCAACAGTAGACCTTCGACAATGTTGATGTAGGATAAAATATACATGTATGTACTAAGGAAATTTGGTGTGTATCCACATAAAGACACTGAATGACCACTTAGGGAAAAAATTACTGAAACTAGTTTTTTAAAAAATAATCATTATTACTGAACTTGATTGAAATGACTGATTGCCTCTGTATCATAGAAAGAAGGAATTTGCATTTTGGTACTATAGTTTAATTTTTACTTTGACTTAAGACATTTCCAGTATTCTAGGTTTAGAACCGTCACAACAAGAAATCTAAAACCTGCATGACTAATGACAGCTAAATCTTTAATTATGGTCTTTTGTGTAGTCTGCATTCACAGCAGTGATATGAGGGTCTCCTTATACCATTGCTGGAATTGTCTTGCCTATTTAAAATGTAATATTGACTCAAACAGAGTTTTTAGCTTATCAAAATCTCTGCTCCTAGAATTTTACTTTTTAAGTGTTGGCAATTAAAATTATGCTACTCATGAAAGCTATCAAGCAGTTTTGCAATAATATTCTTGGTTTATTAAAGAAGACCCAATGAAGACCTTTATATATTTGGAAAGTAATTTTTTTCACTCTTAACCATATCTAACTTCACAAATACATTGATTTGTCTCAACAGGACATTCTGTTTTTAAGTAGGTTTGTAATACATACATTTTTGAGGTTAAATAAAAATAAAGACAAAGGTTAAAATAAAGCTTATTCAACTATACTTTAAATATGGAAACATGAGCTACTTATTTACAGAAAATATAAGGAATCTCATATAACATAACATCTTAAATCACTTTTCTGAGTCCATAGAAATAGTTTTTAAATTTTGTGACAAATGTGAAAACATCAGTAAACTAAATTAAAATATTAGTTATTCTTTACCATTTTATTGATTTTTTTCATTGAGTTTCCTTTAAATCTTCTTCATGTAATATTTAATTGAGACCCCATATTCAGTGATGTGCCAAGAAATCTCTTATTCCTTTGTGGAAACAAGGGTGAAACACTTTCTTCTTCTGATTCCTGGTGTATATTTGTATGCTTGATTCTATTAATTTTATTTTACAATTATGGCTTTTTTCTTTAGCTTTCTTGAATCCATATTCTACCACTAATTTGTCTCTCAACATGACAACTTAGATTTTACACTATGACTCATCATCCATTATGGCAGAAATGTTAGCAAATGACTATGGCATCATACCCTTCACAAACAACATTTAAAAAGAATCATATACTTGTCCATAAATGATCAATTGTTTAGGACAAGAAAATACTTCTTCTTTCTTCTGCCATCTCAATACCTAATGAAATTTCTGGTTCAGAAGTTTTCTGTGGCTCTTTACTACTACTTCCTACATACTAAGGAAATTTTTCTAACTCTAATCTTTGCAAAGATTGTTAAGTTTATTCATTCCCATGAGGAAAAGTTGCATGTGTTTTCATTTATGCAGGTTTTTTTTTTTCCAGTTTTAGAAATAATTTTTTTTTTCTGTGTCATGGTACTATTTTTTTTTCTTTTTTAAAGGTAAAAATTGCTCTACAGCTGTGGATAAAAAAAAACCCAAAAAACAAAAACCATATTTTGAAACATTGGTGGTGCTCTTTCCAGTTGATGCCATTGTTCTAAGAGTTCGATCTAAGGGGGACAACATTTCCAGAAAACTGTGATCAAGTAGAAATTCCAGTGAACATGGCACTATAGCAAAAACTAAATCAGAATGTTATCTTATTCAGTTGTTCATCAGAATGGAGGAAAATTTAAACTGCTCAAAACTGTAACCCAAGACAAAAATCTGAGACTCACTACTTCATAGTACTTATTGCCAATTCTTCCAGTTTTTATAAATGTAGGACCAGGAACTATGAAAATTTTACCGTTGGAAACTAACTTAATATATGAGAATTAGTTTTTCACATCTAGATGCTTACCTTCCTATCTTTCCATATCTAGACAGATATCCAGATATTAAGATCTAGAACTGTGAACACAACAGTTGAAAGACTCCAGCTTCTTTTCTTTCTTTCTTCCTCTGATGGGTGGTGAACATGATGATCATGGAGTGTAATGAAAGAATAAAACATAGAGAAGCAGAAAGTGAAGGAGAAAGGAAGAAATGTATAATAACTTTATGACAAATTTAAAGTAACTGTTATTGAAGAGGGCAGTGTGCTGAGCAGCTCTCAGAAACAGTTGCCTAAACCCTTATCACCAAGAAAATGTAGCAGAAATACATACTTAAAATAAAAATTGGCAAAATCAGGTAAAATGACAGGAGCTATTAGCACCATATTCCCCAACTGGAATCATGCTTAGGGTGAAGCAGCATTGTAGAAGAGGAAATCTGATTCCTTTACTGTCCTGCCTTCTAGAACCCTCTCTTCAAAGTTCCACATCCTTCACATGGTGTCCTTGTACCTGCTCAACATTTGGAGCCTTCTGTCATGCCTCTTCCTCTGTGGTCCCTTCCCAGTCAGGCTCAAGGTTGCCCCAAAGAAATGCTTTTACTGCCTGTCTGCCTTTGCTCATGTTGTTCTCTCTTCTCGAGGGAATCACTCCTTTCTCCTTTCTCAGCCAGGGCTGCTTTTGTTCCCTGTGATACTTTTAGAGATGTGTGGGGATGTTTCTGGTTATTGCAGTGCCTGAGGGTGTTTCCGTACTCCGTGGACCGCATGGTCCAGGCATGATAAATGCCCTCCAGAGCTTGGGAAATTCCTTTGTCAGGAAGGAATATCCTACTCAAAATCCTAATAGGGATGTTATTAAGTAATGCTCAAAGATCTCTTATTAAATTTCACTTGCAAAGGAAATCCATCCTGACCCTCCATACTGGGTTAGTTTCCTATATTTGGCTCATGAAGAACGTGGACTTCCCTTTTCATTACAAAATCTACCTTCACTATTTGGCCACGCGTTCCTCAGGGCAAGAATCATGTTCATTGTGTCTGCTTTTGGATCCCCAGTGTCTAGCACAGTGCCTGGCACATAGGAGATCATGCAATAAGTCATTTTCAGTGAATGAATGAATAAAAATTGGAATATCATAGTGGTTCTAACTTCAAAATTAGAGAGTCAGTCAGACTGTCAAAATAGGGCCTAAAGCCAGGTTGAAGGAGTAGAGATAGATTCACAGATAGAATAGGGATGAAGAAGATGGGAAGAAATAATATGTGCTTATCATCTACTGGTTTTTAGAACTTCCCAAATATAACATGATTTCAAAAAATAAGTATCCTAAGTTTTTAAACAACTGGTACCTGGTGAAACTTGCATTTAAATACAAATCTGCCTAATTCTAAATCTCTTAAAGAAAAAAGGTTTTATTCATTTATTTGAGAGAAAGAGAGAGAGAGAGAGTACAAGTGGGATGGGGGCCAGAGTGCAGAAAGGGTCAGAAGGCAGAGGGAGAAGCAGATTCCCTGCTGAGTGGGAAGCTCTTCCCCGGGCTTGATCCTAGGACCCAGAGATCAGGACTTGAACCAAAGGCAGACATTAATTGACTGAGCCACCCAGGTGCCCCTCTAAGGCTCTTATTCACCTTACTTTCAAAACAGAAAAGAAGACATTCTCAGAACGGTTACCTAGAAATATCACAGAAAAGGATGCAGATCCTTAAAACTCAGTCAATGGGCTTTGTGGTAGACGGAGTCATTGCCTCCCAGACATGGTCACGTCCTAATCCCTAGAATCTTTTAAAATGTTACCTTACAATGTCATAGAGGAATTAAGGTAGCTAATCGGTTGACCTTGAAATATGGAGATTAGCCTGAATTATCCAAGTGGGCCCAACGTAATCACAAAGTTTCTTAAAAGTGGAAGAGTGGGGCAGAAGAAGCGATCAGAGTGCTCTGATTTGAGAAAGACTCAACTTGCCATCGTCGATTTTGAAGATGGAGGAAACAGGCTAGGAGGCATGGTATGTGGGCAACCTTTAGAAGCTTGCAAAGGCAAGAGGTAGTTTCTTCTCTAAAGCCTCCAAAAAGAATGCAGCTCTGCCAAAACCTTAATTTTAGCTCAGTGAAACGTGCATCAAATTTTTGACCTATGGAACTGGAGCTAATTCATTTATGTTGTTCAAGCTACTAAGTTTGTGGTAGCTTTAATGCAGCAATAGTGAGAAACTAAGTACATTCCTTCCATAACAGAATACCAGAGTGCTTAATCAACATGACCATTTTTATATTCTTACCTTCTCCACCACCATTGCCTCCAACACACACAGTCTTGTACAGACGGATGCCCAGAGGTGGAGTTAGTCTCTGCTGCTCTATGGAGAAGTGGAGTAGATACTCTTTATCTTTAGCCATTAAATAATTCACTGTCTTCCATCTAACCCTGGTTTACATGCCCAGACCACCAATCTTCTTACCAAGCTCTGATATTGAGAGTTTATTGTGGCTTCATTTCAAATACCATGGAAAAATGTTTATGTTCTTTTTTGTAAATTGTTGATAAATCTCAGTCTTTAGTTTCACATTGGTTTGATGGCTTTGGTTGATGGTTTTGATGGATTAATCAGAAAAATAAGTTTAAAAATTTTCCTTAGTCATAAAACTAAAGAAAACCATCTCACAAAATCTATTCTGGTATATAATCTTAATATAGGTTTCAGTCCTTATATAATATTACATTTATAGAATAGATATGGTTGAGGTAAAGTACCTTAAAGATTAAAAACCTGAACTCTGGAATCAGTCAGCTGTTTTCTAATAAATCTGTCCTTTAGCTCTGTGATCATGGAAAATCTCTTAACTTTTCTAAATGTCACTTTCCTTGTTTGTAAAAATCCAATTATTTTATTCATCATTCATTCACTCATTTAATAAATACCCGCTGGTTGTATGCTGTATCAGGCACAAGCTTAGGCACAGAAACTTAACATTTTAGTAGAGGAAACGAATATCAAAATCAATTAAAAAATAAGTTAATAGAGGGTAAGAATGACCTGAAGAAAATGTACAAGGTGATGTGACCAGGAGTTACTTGGGAAGGCACTTCGGATAGGAATGATTTATCTTAGAACATGACTTTTCAACTGAGAAATAGACAAAAATTGATACCTATCTCATGAGATTGTGGGGTGGGGTGGAGCTAATGAATGATATTTCTAATCCAAGTTCAAGATGAAGTAAGGGATAGATTTAGGAGTCCAGCTGACAGAGATCAAAATGTTAGCCTCTTTGCAGACTGAATGTCTGTTGAAGGATAAGATTTTGCAGCTAAATAAGCCAGAACACCCTTGAATTCAATTTATCCACCCAAACTGCAGACCTCCTCAGCATGGGCAAAATCTCTCCTATATGTGCCTCATGGCCTCTAACAGATGAGACTGTGCTTTCTACATGCAGAATATCCTTTCCTCACCCCCTGAAAAGGATAATTTACACCCGTAGGTGTAATTCTTTTTTTTTTTTTTAAGATTTTTTATTTATTTGACAGACAGAGATCACAAGTAGGCAGAGAGGCAGGCAGAGAGAGAGGAAGGGAGGCAGGCTCCCTGCTGAGCAGAGAGCCCGATGTGGGGCTCGATCCAATCCCAGGACCCTGAGATCATGACCTGAACCGAAGGCAGAGGCTTTAACCCACTGAGCCACCCAGGCTCCCCCCCCCCCCCATAGGTGTAATTCTTTATCCACAATTCCCCAGCCAAATGTTCCTCCTCCTCCTTTGTGAAAGAATGTGAAAAGTAGCAAAGGGCAGCCTGGAAGGCTTTTCCAGTTGAAGGTCCTTCCACTTAAAAGGGAAGGATTAGGATCAGGGAATCTGGATATTGCCCAAATAAAGATAGTGAAAAGAAATATAGCGCAGTAGCTGGCATACAGTAATCTCTTCAAAATATTGTAATTATTGATATTTCCATAATTTTATCTATTCTTATATGTATGTCAACTCTGCTATTTAACAGCTTTATGATTTTCTCTAAGTTCTTGATTTTTCAATACCTTAGTTTTTGTACCTGTAAACTGGGAATGATATCATTGCTTATCTCCTAGATATTGAAAAGATTAAATGAATAAATCTCATGAACTTCTTAGGTCAGTGTCCAGAATTCAAGAAATTCTAGCTGTTATCATTATTATTGCTAATGTTACATGCAAATGAAGAATTCTATTTTTTCAAGTAATTTTCTTATCAGAATCAGTGGAGAGAGTTGGGTTGTCAGGATGAGAAAAGAAGACCTTCTCTTAGGTCAGCAGAAGTGCCCTCACCAAGATTCCTGTTTTTTTTTTTTTTTAAGATTTTATTGATTTATTTGACAGACAGAGATCACAAGTAGGCAGAGAGGCAGGCAGAGAGAGAGGGGGAAGCAGGCTCCCCATTGAGCAGAGAGCCCAATGTGGGGCTCGATCTCAGGACCCTGAGACCATGACCTGAGCCAAAGGCAGAGGCTTTAACCCACTGAGCCACCCAGGCGCCCCGATTCCTGGGTTTTTATATTCAAGGATTTACATTTCCTTGGCGTAGGAGTGATGGGTGTGTCAGGAGAGAGAGCTGAGGAAGAGAAGTGACCTTTGAGTTTCACTGATAGAAGAATTGCCTGGATGGATTCAGCATCCTTAATTCAGCATCTTGTGGTAGTCTTAGGATGGATTTTAGGGCTCTATTATCATGTATAATGCAGGGCTAGTATGATTTCCTGAGTCACTCTGGCTTGAAAATCATTCTTTAGGTCTTTCCTTATCCCAATCTAGGTCTGGTTCACAAAGGAGTTGACTTCCAAGTAATTATTGTCATGTCCCACAGTCCTTCCTTTGCTGATTCATTTTAGAAAATACCAAATTACCATTATATTATTAGATTTTGTCCCTTATTCTAACATATTTCAATCAGCTAATCAAATGTAAATATTTGAGCAAGTCTGATTCCCATCCAAAAGGTCTGTGCTATAAGCCTTTTGGATATGAACGGAGCTGTTCACTAACATCATTGAACAGATGATAATGTTAAAGGCTCATGAGAATCCAGTATTCCAAATTTCCGGTCTGAGCAAGTATTAGGCATGAATAACTATTTATTGTTAAGGGAGGATATAAAAGTGGTAATAGGTTATGTGAGGTATATAAATAAAATATTTTCTAGTTTCTCCTTTTAAACTAACTTCTTAAACTTGTTTAAAGAGACTGTATTTTATTTTATATTCTATAAAATATTTTAAAACACACATTTTTATTAAATAGGCCCAGAAGATGCTCAGTGCAGGTAATTTCTGCTAGGTAAAATTTTGATATTTATAGCTACTCAAACTCGTTGATAATTAGTTGTGAAAAAATAGTACAGTCCTAAGTACAGTGTCCACAGGGCAAGAAAACAGAGGTCAACCTTAATTCATCTCTGCATAAGAGAGGAAGGTCAAAGGATTCTTGAAATTTTATACATGAACAAGGTACTTGATGATTTAGAAGAAAATAAAAATAGACTTCTTATTAGAAAAGTAATAGTATGCAGGGATGGCTGGGTGGCTCCATCAGTTAAATGTCTGCCTTCAGCTCAGGACATAATCCCAGAGTCTGGGATCAAACCCCTCTCTGGCAGCCCCCCCCCTGCTCAGTGGGGAGTCTTCTTCTCCCTCTCCCTCCCCTAGCTCGTGCTCTCTCTCCCTTTCTCTCTCACTCAGTCTCTCGCTCAAAAATAAATAAATAAAATATTTTTTTAAAAAAAGTAATACTATGCTGATTCTGGTCTGCTTACATGTGGACATTCTAAGATGTGTTTCAAATGACATTTGGAGCAAGATAAAACACTGAACAACTTATACATCAATCGTATTTTTAGTTAACTTAAACTCATAATTGAATCATAGTAGTAATGGTATTTTATAATTTTTGTGCTTTATAATTTCTAAAAGATTTTTCTTTTGGTCTATGTGATTCAGCACAATTCTCCCATTTCTTCTGATGTGAAAACTGACCCTCAAAGACACTAAATGACCTGACAAATGTTTCCTGGGTAGTAGGGGGAAGGCCAGATTCCTAAGCCCATATCTTTCTTTTCCAATCAACCCTGGCTTAGATAATTTCATTTAATACTCACTATAAAACCTGACATTTTAGGAATTAAAAACTATTCTCTTGTTTTGATTTCGCCACAATCCTGCCATCTGTTTGCCTAGTTTTGCATACTCCAAAGGGAGTTATCACTTGGCATATGCTTTAGATGTCAGAAACTCCCCGGTTCTATTTCTCTCCTTCTCCTAGGCATGTACTACTATTACTCCTTTAATCAAATTATTTTTAAAATAATCCTAGCTAGTATTTTCAAAGGAATGTGCTTTTTCTAATCTCTCTTGCCTCTTTGGAGCTTGGATACTTATAAAATTATTTTAATTTAGTTGGCCTTTGGTGTCCCAAACAACATAAGAAAAAAAAACCCCAAAACCCTGCACAGTAGAGACATCTGGGTGTCTGTCCCTGAAGATTTTATTTACCAGTAAGAGTAAAGCCAGGGGTCCTATTGATTAAAACTAGGTATTTTATTCCTGCTGTGTTGCTTCTTCTTGTTCTAAGAGATTTTATACATATAATAAAATTCTTTCCTGAAGTAAAGTGAGCAGAACTTTTTCTCCTTTTATTTTAGAAAAATCATCTAAATGGAGTTTTTTCTGCTTTATTTCTGACAGAGAACATAAAGTATGTAAAGGCACACAGCATTTTTCTCACCCGTTTTCTGACTGCATTTGGAGATGGTTATTAGACAGACTAAGGAGCTCCTCTTGAACTTTTAGAGCTCTCAAAATCTCCAGTACCTTCTACTGGTACCAACTGAAAAAGTATCTTTGTAAGTGTGACCCTTCGATATTTCACCCTCCAGCAAATTTCTGCCTCGATATCTCAGGTTTTCCAAAGAGCTCTCTCTGTTTGCCAGAAATTCTTTCGTGTTATTGTTTACTGTTATAATGTGGCCCAATTTGTGACTTCCAATATTCATCCAATCTTGGGTAATCCCTCCCATACTGACTCTGAGCTTGGCCATGCAGCTTGCTTTGGCCAACGGGATCTTAGCAAATGTGACACATGTGAAGGTTTGGAAAGGGCTTATGCATTGGAGTTTATTCTCTTTTGCTGCTCTTTGGAACTCTCCTATCAGCATGGGAAGAAATCTGGTCAAACCTCCTGGAGGACGAGCCTGTGAAGCAGATATAAACCATTCCAGCTGAGTTCCCCTTACACCAGCCAAACCATTAACCACCAGATATGTAAGTGAAGTCATCTGGGACGATCTGACTTCCTCAAAGTCATAAGGAAATAAGAAATGTTTGTTGTTTTTGGCCACTAGTTGCAAGATGGTTTGTTGCACAAAAAAAGTCAACTGATATACACCAAAATCAAGCTCTTAGCTTCTACATTATTCAGATAATTCTTTTCTGGCTTTCAGAATTTTTTTCCTACTACCACTCTGCTTTTTCTTTTTTTTTAACTTCCCATATCTCCTTTCATTTACTTCTTTGATCCAATCAAAAGATTATGAAAATAAGCGATTTTCAGAAAATCAGTTCAATATAATTCCCTTCCACTTATTTCCAACAGCAACAGTATCAACTGCATGTCCCTACTTACAATATTTCTTCCAATGCATGATTTCTCAATGAGCTCTCTGCTGAAGTGTGTTGCTCTTAGGTTTCGTGAGCAAATATAATTTCCTACCAAACACTGAATAAGGCAGGGAAACTGCTTGGTTGTCTAAGGAAAGATGGCTCATATCCCGTTACCCTGGCAACAGGCACTGGGAAGACCAGGGCTCCCCACACATCCTGTTGCCCTGACAACAGGTCATGCAGGGCATGGGAAGGCCCAGTTTCCACTCTTCTAGGCCTCTTCTTTGCAACCACAAAGAAAAAGGAGAAAGTGATTTTCCATCTTGTTCCTCCTTACCTACATATTTCTTCTATTATCTGAATCATTCCAGTATAAGTTTATCTCTTCAGATGCAGGAGAGGGTATGAAAAACATGACCTTGATTTCATATTCATGAACTCTGAAACATTTGCTAATTTTTGATTGGGTCAAAGGAGTAAGTGATAGGGAAAAAAAGAGAGAGGGAGGGAATCAAAGCAAAAGGGGGAATGAATTGTGGAAACCACGTAAGTACTATGTGAATAATGTAGAGCCAAGAACTAATTTGGGGTATGTGTCACTTAGTTACATTGGGTAGACTTAGGTAAGTTTTAGGGTGTTCATCGGAGAAAGTCACATATATGAAATGATCATTTATTTTGTTAATTCTATTTTGTGAGCAGACAATGTATAACCAATACCATATGATAATATGTTATAAAATTTTTATAAACTTAATTTGCAATTTTGCATAAATTTCCCCTTTTTTACTTTTATTCAGCTTTTCTTTTCTTTCATTACTTATCCTTTCTTACCATACAGAGTTCATAAGGAAGGAATCTGATTCAATTCTTCTTTTCCTTCCTTCTCTTTGTTTCTTAAGCAATTGTTTTGATTGTATTAAAGAAATACACTTTACATTTATTTTTGGAGCTCTATATTGCTTTGTCTTCACAATTTATGGTTTATATAAAATAGTTGCCCGTTCAAAACTGACATATACCGTTAGTTCTGCTATTATCAATCTCTATCAATTTTTGTGATTTAAAATAAAATTTTAGCTGACTCCTTTGTTTTTAAAGATAGAATAACAGCTTTAAATTCTGTAAAACAGAAGTCTTTGCTTTTGTAAGCCAGAAGTCTTATTGGTGAAGAGAAAATGTCTGGCAAAATCTTCTCTTAAAAAACTGGACAAAGGGGGGCACCTGGGTGGCTCAGCGGGTTAAAGCCTCTGCCTTTGGCTCAGGTCATGATCCCAGGACCTGGGATCGAGCCCTACATCAGGCTCTCTGCTCAGCAGGGAGCCTGCTTCTCTTCCTCTCTCTGCCTGCCTCTCTGCCTGCCTGTGATCTCTGTCTGTCAAATAAATAAATAAAATCTTTAAAAAAAAAAAAACTGGACAAAGGGATTTGTGGAGAAAAGATCTTCAATTTAAACGGAGTGAAAATGAGGTACAGGCTGGCGGAAAAGCAGTATCCTTGTGAAACTATAAGCAGATTGAAGTGGAATTTCTGAAAGACCAGGTGGGAAAGTTGGAGCCTAATTGCAATATCGTTAAAGTCAGAGAAAAACCACTCATGATTATCTGAGACTAAATTAGGTGATGACCCTTCTAGATACTCTAATTGCACTTCATGCATTATTGTTGCTGTCCACTAAATTGTTCTGCATTTTAGGTAGCCCTTCTGTTCCTTTCTGGGAGTAACAAGAGCAAAGAGGTGGAATCCATCTAATTATTCCTGTATCCTCAGTGCCCACCATAGTACACTGCAAGAAGTGAAAACTTAAAAATATTCAGATATATATAAAAAAACCCACAGTAGGCAATATGCAACAACCTAACATTTGAAAGGTATAGCTAGTAAAGCTATCGTTGCTCTACAGCAACATTAATTTAATCTGGAAGGTCAAGAAACTTCTTTGGAGGGTATTTAAACTGCTTCTGGAGAAAGGAAGAGAATGAGGTATCAGAACCTGACCAGCAGAAGTTGTTGGGGATACTACTATGTCACAGACAAAAAAAAAAAAAAAAAGAACAAAAAACAAACCTTGTAATATGAAACTTAGAATCTTAGGATTGTTGTGAAGGATAAAAATAATGCTAAGTGCTCAGACCCTGTGTCTAGCATACGAGGAGCATCTACAAATGGTAGCTGTTAACTGCAAATTACTTTCAGGGTTCAACTATGTGTAAGATTGCGTGTTTGTTTTTGCCTATTCCTCTGCCAAGTATGAGATTAAAGTTGACTCCGGGTAACTCTAGGATGGGTAAGTGGCAGAGGAGATTCAAACATGGACTGAATGAATACTCCAGGACTGTGATTTCCTAAGAGCTATCTATACCGCTTATATCCTAGCAAAACTCAAATTTTTGTTTCATTATGTAATTGAATAGCTAGGATTATGTTGAGAATATCTTTTAGTCATCAGTGAATATTCTGGCCTTCCGAGATCTTGCAGCCCAGGGAATTCATGGTGAGTGAAGACGGCTGTGTATTCTGTGAGGGTTATTGCCAAATTGCAGTGAGTTAGGCAGAAGAAGGTAAGCTGACCAACTTGGGGGCCATCAGGCTAAATACTTTAGCTTCCAGGCTCCAGTTACTTGCTCTCTACTGAGTTGAAGATTAACTAACCCCTCCTCTGCACAGACCTTACAGAGAAAGTTACAAAGAAAGATAGTCTTGAAATTTCACAATGTGATTGTACAATTTTAATGGTTCTTGAGTTTTATTTTTACCAGACATCAAGTCCAAGGTGTGTGATAAAGCTTGTACTAAAGTCATAATTTTCAAACTGTCATTTACTATTTTTTGTTCTGACTTCATCCTATGATGTGAATCATATTTCCAATTAGAGATAAATATTTGCAAAATGTGTATCAAAAGATGCCTGTAAAGAGAACCCATCTATCCACAAAGGACTCATGGGTTAAGAAAAGATTATGTATGCTTATTGACTGAGAATGTTCCAAATTAAATTCACTTTAATTGAACATAATAAAAAAAATAAATAAAGATAAATAAATAGACAAAATGAAATTTATAACCAAAATATTAATATCTGGTTTAAAGGATTAAAATATTCTTAACATTAGTTCCCAATGACTTTATTTTATATATGTGTGTATATATGTATATATATGCATATATATGCTTTCCCTCAATTGTACAGAGAGCATTGTAACAGATTTTCTTATTCTTTATCACAAATTGTTTTATTTTTCTTTCTTTTTTTTTTTAAACATTTTATTTATTTATTTGACAGATAGAGATCACAAGTAGGCAGAGAGGCAGGCAGAGAGAGAGGAGGAAGCAGGCTCTCCACGGAGCAGAGAGCCCGATGCGGGGCATGATCCCAGGACCCTGGAATCATGACCTGAGCTGAAGGCAGAGGCTTTAACCCACTGAGCCACCCAGGTGCCCCTGGTTTTATTTTTCTAAAAAAATACCAAATGAAATGCTAAAGATGTTTACCTTTATTCTTACATTTCTTTGATTTCTTTTTTTAAAATTTCTAATTCTATACTAAAGTAGCTAATGTCTACTTCCTGTTATTAGACAACTTGGTTGATAGCTGATAGCTAGAGCACCTGGAAAACAAGGAACAAGATGGAATGACTTTAGAGCACTTTGAAATTAGAAACACGTTACCAAGTAATTTTAAATTCCCCAGAAAGGAGAAGTGTTTAAGTTCAAAAATAAAGAACTTTGATAAATTCATATTGTTTTGTTAAGTGTATGTCTTATGAGTATAAAAGTAAACACTAATTTACACAGTGTGAGTCAAACCTTAGCCACTGATTAAAACTGTCTTATGAATGAGAGTCTTGAGTAAAGTTGTAACTTAAGTTCATTGGCACAATACTGACACTTGGAAAAACACTGAGGTGCTTTGGAAAGTGGGACTAATGTTATTTGATTAACACTGACGTTGACTTACTAATACAATATAATTTATTTATATATATATTTATTTATTTATTTATTTATTCATTCAATGAATATTCATCACTGGGTACTTAGGGAGTTCCAGCATTATTCTGGGCACCACAGATATGATGATAAGCGGTACTGTCATGACCCTATCTTCACAGAGTTACATTTTGACGGTGAGGATGGATAATAAACAAACAAATAAATATGCAATATAATTTTAATAAAAGCAAAAAGGGTAAGGTGGCAAAGTGGGAGTCTCAGACGTGGCTATTTCAGAAGATTTGTCAGGAAAGGGCACATAAATGTGATAGCAACTGGTAGAGAAGGACATTAATGAAGTGAGGACTGAGCTATGCCAAGGCCTGAAGCAATGACATCCCAGACAGGGGAGGCAGGAGCACAATCCCGTGTGGCAGGGTGCATGTGACATTTGAGGAAAAACAAGACCAGGAGGGCTGGAGCACCATGGGTGAAGGAAGGAGTGTAAGAATCGAGAATGGAAAGAAAGGGAAAAGTCACATCATCTCAACCCAACAGGCTCTGATAAGAAATTAGCATTTTATTTTCAGCCTGGGAGGAAGCCTTTGCAACTTTGGAACAGCAGATTGGGATCTGACTTATGTTTTAACAACATAATGTCCCTCAACAAAAAGTAGAATGGAGGTTACCAGAGTTTGCGGGGTGGGGGAAATGTGGAGATATTGGTCAAAGGTATAAACTTCCAGTTATAAGAGTAACAAGTTTTGGGATCTAATGTATAGTATTATGGCTAATAATACTGTATCATATACTTGAATACTGCTAAGAGAGTAGATCTTAAATATTTGCACTACAAAAATGAAATGGTAACTATGTGAAGAGATGGAGGTGGTAGTTAATACTATGGTGTAATTATTGATTTAAAAATAATTAAAATGTATAATTATAAATGCATTTTACAAATGTCTCAAATCAACAGATTGTACACCTTAAACTTGGGGGTGGGGAAAGGCCTCCCTGCTTATTTTGTGGAAGCTAACCCTGACAAAGGGGGGAAGTAGGGAAGGATAAGATTGGAAATAGGAGGCTGTATTAGGAGGCTAAGGCAGTTGTCCATGACAACATTGGTACTTACGGACATGGTAAGTATTCAGATTTAGGACATATTTAAAATTAAAGCTGTGGAACTAACTCATGAATTGGGAGTGTGAGGATTGAAATGAGGCATAAAGATTTGCTTTATTGTGTGTGTCTGTGTGTGTGTGAGAGAGAGAGGTCCTGAACAAATGGGTCATTTATGGTCCCTTATCTGAAGCCCTTGGGTTAAAATGTGACCTAAACTCATGAATTTCAGATTTCAGGAAGATAATAAGGTGCCTACTCCAAAAATTACTAAATATTCCCAGTGGGGTCTGGGGTAGCTCCCAATGGATATTTCTGCAAAAAAAAACATAATATAGACAGTAAATGGCCTCTACCAGTTCCAGTCAGGTTTTGCTGCCAAATGAGTTCAGGTTAGATCAGATTTTACTGCAAAATGAAGATGTTTGCTGTTTAGAGCTTTCAGATTTTCATAGCTGTGGCTAAGGGATTATTAACTTTTACTATTTCCTGAAATGGGGAAGATGGGGGTAAAAACAAAACACTCTTTTAGATCCATGAATTTTGAGAAGCCTATCAGACATTCAAGTGGCCTTACGAATAAAGAGACAACTGGACTGATGGGAGGTCAAGGCAGCAAATACAAATTTGTGAGTCATCAACATACAAATATATTTAAAATCATGCAACTAGATGAGATCATCTAGGGAGTTGACAAGGGTACAAATGAGAAGAGACTCAGGGCTGAGCCCTCAGGTACCCCAACATTTAGAGCTTGGGAGGAGAAGTTAGGGAAGAAGGAGGAGGAGTGGCCAGTGTGCTGTGGCCTCCTGGAAGCCAAAGATGACTGCTTTTCAAGAACCTCAAATATCGAGTGTCAGATGTTGGGGAGACGTCATATACATGGATTGTGCATTGACCATTGGCTTTTGCATTATGGAGGTCTTTAGTAATCTTGGCAAAATAGTCCCATAGAAGTAGTGAGACAAAAATCCTCATAGGAGTGGGTAGAAGAGAAGACTGGAAGTGAAGAAGTGGGAGCAGTATGTACAGCTAACTCTTTAAATAATTTTCTATAAAGGAGATCATAGAAATATGGTGACAGCTCCTTTACACTTTGAGTGTAAAGCAGTTTGTTAAATGTGGGGATATTATTGGAGAATTCTGATGGGAATGATGATACAAATGATTCTGTAGAGAGGAAAAAAAAACACTGCGGGAGGGGGGAGGAGGAAGATCTCCATCCCCTTAAATAGGTGAGAAGTAAGGGCTGCTTAAGTGCAGAGACTGGATCTAGCAGCAGGACTCGGTAACAGGAGGGAAGCAGACTATTTGGGAACATTTGCAAGTAGGCAGGTGAAAACTTGGTGATGGTCCCCTCTGGTTACTTTATTTTCTCAGGGAAATGAGAGGCTATTTGTAGAGAGTGAAGAGGGGAGAGAAGGAGTGGAGATTTGAGGAGAAGGTGTGAAACAGTCAGCTCCGCAAGGAGTGTGACTAAGGAAATGCAGCGGAGCTGGTGGGCAGTGCTGAGCTTCCACCTCGATCACTTATTTCAAGTGTGATCGGTTTGCATCCCTATGTGCTTTTTTCCCCGCTGTTACATTCAGTTCAGCGGAATGCAGGCTCAGAGCAGATGCAGAACTGGGTTTGCAGAGTTCATATATTGCCAGAAAATACCAGTGCCGTGCATGAAGAAGGGCTGAGGGCTTCTTTAAGGTTTAAGGTAAGGGGAGAGGTGAGAATATGAGGGAATAATGGACAGCAAAAAAAGTAGAGAAAGTCAACAGCTTAGAGGTAGAGAAGGAGATAATGAACTTCTGGAATGAGATATCGGGGTCAGTGATCTTTTGTTCTTCTCAAAGGCATGGAATGATAAAATAGACACATATTATGTGTAGACAGTTATACAAGAAAGATAATTTGTTTAAACAATAAATGGTAGGTAATTTTATTCTCCTCCTTTGTAGAAGCCCCTCCGTGAAATCACCTTTCATTACTTTCATTACCTTTCATTACTAGGCTTTCTCTTCAAAAACGAAGTGGCTATTAGGAGTGTGGCCTTTCCTACAAAGAAAACAAGGTGGGCAGGTCTAATTTTAGGGTGCTTTTCCTTAACAACAGCCTTTTAAATATTGCCTATTCAATAATAAAAATGGGCTTCAGAAAATAATGACACTGTGTTTGGTTAAGGAAATTCAGTCACATTTTACAGTTGAACCTTACAAGGTGTCATGAGAACACGTAATAGGGCTTTTCCTTCACCTTTCATCAGGGAGTAAAGTTTTACTGTTTGTAGTATTTATGGCAAATTTCAGTGTATTTCATCAGTAGCAACAGGCCAAGCGTGTAACAGGGACTGCTGTGAAATATGGTTTTAGTCACAAGGATATGGAAAGTATTTTACTACATAAGAGTTGTTCCTCCGTTTACATTAATAGTAGTTTGAGTTGACCTAAATAATTCAGACTTTAACTTCCTTCCTGAGAACCAAACCATCCTGTGAGTCTGCACACACTAAGCAAGCAATTATCCCTTTCTTTGACAATGAATTTAATGCCAAGAGGGAACTTTGCCTTGGTTGAAATTTTGTAAAACTGTCTCACACACTCACACACACACACGCACACACACACGCACACACACAATAATGATACTTAGTCATGCACTTTGGTATAAGTGCAACTGCCATTCAGTAACTACATATAATATTGTGCTGATCAGACATAAAGAGAAGTAAAAGTCATTGTTTCCTTTGATTTTTATCACAGTGTTATTATACATAGAATTTTGTGGGTCATAATATTAAAGAATTATAAATATATATTATAATTATATAATTATATAATTATATAATTATAATTATAAAACTTCAATGTAAAGGTCACTGGTAGATAGATATTACATCTACTTTTTCCAGAAAATGGAACCTTCTGTTTTTGTGTAATAAACTAATTTGAGGATAGTTATATATGAGTTATGTGACTATTTAAAACCACTCTCCTGAAATGTTTGTTGAATTTCTTATTTAGCATTGCATAGTTGATCTCATTTGAGATTTGATTGCTTACCCCAAATAATCTTTGCATCTTTAGGTCCTTGGTCAGATGTTCCCAAGGTAATGCTGTGCATTTTATTGGTGGTAAATTGACTTTCCTTTTTAATTCCTCGAACTCTCTCTTGATTTCCCTCCCTTTGAGAATTGGCTGGAATATGATCTGAGACTGCATGACTCCTGTTTATCCTGCCATCAAAGATATGCTTGACTGTCTGAAACTGCCAGTCATATGCTTTGACTGGGTCTTTAAAGAAATATAAACTTGACTTCCTTGGTACTAATCCTATACATTGCATATCACTTTTACTTTCAAAAATTAATTTTTATTTTTATTAAAGTAATAAAACAGTACCATAAGACAATGACAACAGTTCTCCCCTTCCCCCACTCCTTGGCACTACCTAGGTCTGCTTCATGAGACATCAACTTTCATCTTTTAATTCTTTCTTCCTGTAAATTATCTGTATTTCAAAATAATGCTTTTGTGTAGTTGTTTCTTGATTTATCTATTTTAAGCATATCTACTGCCTTCCTATAGCAGTGGCTGAAAACAGCACTTAGACCAAGCTCTAACCATGGCCCTTTTGGGTTACCCTCCCCCATTTTCCCAGTATAGTTCTTTTACCTTTCCCATGAATCAATATTTGGTGTTTAGAGTCTTGCAACTGAATTGTCTTCACTTCTGAGTCAAGAAAAGAAATGTGAATGTTTCCTGTAGAGTACAGTCCCCTTATTTTTACTGGAAATAATAAATGTCTCATTTTAATTGTTGGCTTTGATTACTGCATACCTATCACTAATTCTTTCCAAATTCAGAAAAAGAATTGTAAAACACCCTTTAATATTTTTCTCATATTTCCAAGCACATCATGGGCTTTTTCTGTCTTAATCTTTTCCTTGGAGACATTGTCTTTCCAGCCTTTGTCCCCAGCTCCATCTGGGTTCACCAAGCCTGAGGCACAGCTGAACCTGGGATTGCACTTTGCCTTCATTCTGGGAAATCCCTTCAACACCCTCATGAGTTGGGCCTGTTGTTTCCTGGATCCTGTGCTTTCTTGATTTACTCTCATTTAGGGCATAAGCTTCTCTAATAGTTCCTGAAATAGGACACTTGAGAAATACATTCATTTACAGTAACTTCATATATGAAAATATATTTATTCTATTTTGATATAGCTTGTCAGGCTCTGAAATCATAAGTTAAAATGTGTTTTCCTCAGAATTTTAAAAAATATGCTTTATTGTCTTTTAACTTTAATACTGCTATCAAGAGGTTTGGTTCTGTTAGCCCTGATCTTTTTATGTGATGTTCTTCCCAAACTTCATGAGTCAGGAACTTCTCCTTATTCCTTTTTCCTCTGAAATTTCATAATAACATTGGTTTGAGAATTTTGTACTGGAAGTTGGTGGGTCATTTTAATCTGGAAATGCATGCCCTGCATTTTTTGGAAAATCTCTACATTTGTTAGTTTGATAATTTTCTTCCTTCCATTTTCTTCATCTATTCTTTCTGGATTAAGCATCAAATTTTATATATTTCTACTTCTCTCATCTATTTTTGCTTTCTTAAAAAAATAAAAAAACTTGAACATCTATTTATCAACCACTCCAAAACTTTTCAAGATCTGACCTCATTCTTATTTTGATGGATTCTTCTTTGCAGCACTCTGTTCTCTTGTAGTACATGCAACACTTTTTATAGCTCTGACGTCCATTTTTGTTGACTAACAATTTTTCTTCTACTTGAATAGGCTCTTTGTACTGAGTTACTCTTTTCTATGTGTTTGTTTCAGTTTGTCTTTCCTGTTAAAGACTTTCCTGAAGGGGGAAGTCACTTTTAAAAAAGAGACACTAAAAAGCTGATTGATGCTCAGTGTGAGCGGATAGATAGTGTTTGTTGGCTTGTGGGCTTCTTAGTAGGGTGGGAGGTACTCAGCCATCTAATTAGGTACAAAGTGCCCATATCTGAAAGTCTTTTCTCTGGAAACATTTCTTTTCTACTGGAAAATAATCTAACCTCTAGTCTAGGATATTAAAACCTTGTTGCCCCCTTCTAGAACTGAGTGAGGAAAGGAGTTGGGGTCATACCAATTATTATGTAGTTTTTTACTTAGTTTAATTTTCTAAAATACAGCAACTCACATTTCTCACCTCTGTGGCTTAATTCCACCAGAAAATAAATATCTAGTTTTCCATAATGGTGTGGGAGCAGTACTCGCTTAGTACTTCTCTATATACTGACTTTCAAATAAACCTTACTTTGAGTCTAACTTTGATTTTCTGAATTCTACAACACTGGGTGCCTTTAATTTCTGGATGTTTTCATGGTTCTTCAGGGTGAAACTTCTATTTCTAGCTGGTTGTTGTTCACTAAGATTTCCACTCTTCCATCTATTTTTCAAACTTCTAAAATATGATTATTCTCTCATGTCATGTTATCTTTTTTCCAATTCAGTTTGTTCTTCTGGAGGATTTAGAACATTTTTATGTCTTCACTGTCATGTTGGAGGAGTTTTAGAAGATAACAAGGATAAGTGCATGTTCATAACCATGGTTAAAAAATGATGCACTTAAGTTTTCCAATACTCTAAAAAATTAATTCAAATTTTATTTTGCACTTTAATTTTCTTGAATACCCTGAGGTAAGACTATGTACTAATTCCATTTATTATATAAGGAAACAAAAGATGATTTTCTTTTTTTTTTCCCTAAGATCTATTTATTTATTTTAGTGAGAGAGAAAGAGAGAGTGAGTGAGCAATGCAAGTGGGGGGAGGAGCAGAGGGAGAGAGAATTCCCACAAAAACTCCCCTCTGAACATGGAGCCCATTGCGGGGCTCAATCCCAGGATCCTGAGATCATGACCTGAGCCTAAATCAAGAGTCAATCGACTGAGCCACCCAGGTGTCCCCCGAAAGGGATTTCTTAAAGTATTGTATTTCAGAATTCAACACAGGGAAAAGGAAACAGGCTGCTATTTGAAACAGAAAGGGATTCAATATGGACTCAATAGATGTTTATAAAATCATAGGAATGTTTGTAGGAGCTGCAAGTCAGGGGCTACCACTAAACTAGCAGGTTAAAAGATCAACACCACAGCTATGATTCAGAGGCAGGAGGCAGCTGGGCCACCACCACTAGTGCTACTCCCCCACTGCATATAGATATCCATTGGAGGCAGGGCTGGATATGCAAAGGGGGAAATTCAGCCAATACAACTGTCATGTGGCCCTGTCTGTCAGCCAAAATCAGTAGTAGGAAGATGGCTCCTCCTAACTTTGCATTCCAAATATTCCAAATACTTTAAGACTGCCTTTTTTTTTTTAAGATTTTATTTATTTATTTGACAGGCAGAGATCACAAGTAGGCAGAAAGGCAGGCAGAGAGAGAGAGGAAGAGAAGCAGGCCTCCTGCTGAGCAAAGAGCCTAATGCAATGTGGGGCTCGATCCCACGACCCTGGGATCATGACCTGAGCCGAAAGCAGAGGCTTTAACCTACTGAGCCGTCCAGGCGCCCCGAGACTGCTTTTCATTGGTGTCACCTAATTCATATCTAGAACCTTAGTTAAATGGTCTGGTTATAGATTTTAGCTTTCACCTCTCTCGAAATAGAATGTCTCAGTATGAAGCATCTACTATAGTAATATACCTGGTTTGTGACAGAGTTAAAATTGGACCCCAGTTTTTGTGATTTTCAGCATTTTCCTTTCTACTGTTTCATTTTAAAAATGCAAACTAATAGAAAATAATATAATATTAATATTTAAATATTAAAGAATATAAAAATCACATTAAAATGTATTATCCAAATGGAATAATTATCTAAAATACACTAATGATTTAATTGATATGTTCTTCTTTAGAGGCTTTAGAGGACTCAACAGTATTTGACAGTATCTAAATATATAGAATAATATTTTGATTCCCATTGCACAGAGCATATGGGTCTATATTATATGCTTAACGTCGTACGAGACTGCTTGAGAGATAGAGAAGTAAAAGTCAGTCTTTCCTTTAACTGGGTAGATAAAGCTAACTTCTATTATTGATGGTAACAATAAAATATGAAATATATGTATTTTTCTTTATGGGTGAGAAAAATACTTACATCTGTTGTGTGTTAAGAACTTTGTATTTGTTATCTCCTTAAATTTCCATATAAACCTAATAAGTTAATATTGCCAGCCTCACTTTAGAGAGTAGTAGTAAACACACAGGAAGGTTAGATAACTCCACCAAATTATGCTGTCATTGGACTCTAGAGTGGGATTTAAATATTGTGTTTTTCCTTTCATACTAAGATACCTCGTGAAGAAATATGGAATGAACCTTGATGAAGGGTAGGATTTGGGTGGGGAGAAGGGTAGTACAGGTATCTCAGACTCTGATTCCATCAGAGGCCATGACTGATGGTGGTGAATTGGATGGGGATTATGGTAGCACAGAGTATTCATGTTGCCTCTTAGGACAGCAGCCTCTTAGTTCAGCTTTTTTTTCTTTGTTGGGTTATCAGCATGCATGGTCAGGTCTGATTTCAGAGAAAAGTCAAAATCCATATTTTTATTTATAGTTTTTTGACTTTAAAATATTAACAAATAAACCAAGCTTTAAAAATCAGTGGGTCAACACTGTTGAGACCAAGGTACACCCTTTGGTGTACCTTGAAGGCCATCCAGAAGGCAAAGGACAAAGTAGAAGGTGCCAGCCAAAGTCATATTACATGCTGGACCATCCTTACAGGAAAGCAGTGCGAAAATTAAGGATCTGGCATTAGAAACAATCATCCTGGGGCACCTGGGTGGCTCAGTGGGTTGGAGCCTCTGCCTTCGGCTCAGGTCATGATCCCAGGGTCCTGGGATCGAGCCCCGCATCAAGCTCTCTGCTCAGCGGGAAGCCTGCTTCCTCCTCTCTCTCTCTGCCTACTTGTGATCTCTGTTTGTCAAATAAATAAATAAAATCTTAAAAAAAAAAGAAACAATCATCTTTTAATCCATATTGAATGAGATATTAAAAGGGAGGATTTCAGGACTTATTTGGAAGGAGAGCTGTCAATGTGCTGCTATTCTCATCACCTCCATGGTAGAATGTAGAGGTGAGAGACTGGCTGGAGCTCCCTTGTATGTCAGCAAGGAAGAGTGTCCACTGGGCTTTGCCAGCAACATCAGGGTAAGGAAGAGTCTGTCTTCCTGCAGGCCAAGTGAACCATTAGAAAGAAGTCAGCCTGGTTCATTTCAAAGGAGATCCTGCCTAAGATGATTATCTGGAAATATAGAACAGCCCTAACAGAGAAACGTGTAGGATGGACCAGTGAAGCTAGGGATGAGGAAGGAAGTCCTTGGTCAGGTAGAGGACTAGCATGACCTGCCTTAGGAATTGTAGTTTGAGGACCACAGAGAGAAGACCTCCAAAAATTCTATGTTTATGTGGATCCCACTAGAGAAAAAGTCAACATCTAGAAGAAACCAACACAGGAGAGCAATTGTATCTGTATAAAACTGTATAAAACTGCACCCTTCCCCCTAATTCCCTTTCTTCTTTGGCCTCATAAATTACAGAGTTGGGAAGGAAGGAAACTCTAACCCGAAGCAGGTCTGAGCTGGGGTTGGAAGGGCAAGGCTAGAAAATTCTTCATTTTGAAAGAATATGGAGTGCTAATTATTACATTGCATGTTGGCATTTTGACTTCTGAAATGAAACTCAGGACCGAAAGGGACCAGAATATCTGTGGTACTTGGATTTCATCGGGTAGTAGAAACAAAGAAATCCAGAGGGTGGGTATAGAAGAACAATGAGGGAAGAAAAATGAAAGACTCCTTCTTGACTGTAATACATTCCTTAAACAAGACAAGTGTCTGTAAGCCAAAACTGTGTGTCCTCTATTTGCAGCCTCTGGGATAGAGAAAGATGGTTGGGGGTGGGGTACTAGTATGGGTGAGCACTGGGTGGAGAAAGCATGATCAGTAGTACTAAGTAATAAAAAATATAAAACTTTTACTGTAAATAGTCTGCATTCTGTTTTGTCTTTTCATTTGTTTTCATTGTAGAAACCAAATGACCTTGTGAGGCCCTTAGTACACATGTAGATGAGTTAACGAAAATGACGGTGCTAATGCTTTTAGACATGTAGATAGTAAAAGGTTACCTTGGCTTAGGAAATAGCCCCATAAAGACCATTAAACTTTCTTCAAATGATAATACATGACATGTTGATGACTCAGTAAATGATTTTGTATGCTCCTCTGAAGCCCGCTGCAATTGATTTTTTAAAATGTACATTTCTCAAGGATTTAACGAAATCACCAAATTAAGGAACATTATCATTCTCTGATTACATAACTACTAAAGTGCCATCATCTGGAATTTGGAATTTTGCTCACATACTGGTAACAAAGGTATTGCAAGGGGTGCCTGGGTGGCTCAGTTGGTTAAGCATCTGTCTTCGGCTCAGGTCATGATCCCAGGGCCCCGGGATCGAGTCCCAAATCTGGCTCCCTGCTCAGTGGGGAGCCTGTTTCTCCCTCTTCCTCTGCCCCTATCCCTGCTTGTGCTCTCTCTCTCCCTCTCAAATAAATAAATAAGATCTTAAAAAAAAAAAAGAAAAAAAAAAAGCACTGAAAAAAAGATAGTCCAGAAAATTCTCTGGGTGATTAGAAGTTTGTATAAGTTAAGGGAGAATTTTTGTAATATATGACAAGGAATACTTTGACTAATTGTTAAGGTTTATGTTCTCTGAGTTCCTGATAGTGTTCTGTTGTTTGGGGCTCTTGTAGCTGCTGCATGATGAGGATGAGGTTAGCACAGAGTAGATGTTTTACACAATAAAATAAGTGTGGTTGCAAAGCTTGATTGTCCTCTGTCCAGTTGCTGTCACCCTAATAGAACACATGGGCATTGCACTGTCTGACACTCATTCTGAACCTGGAAATTGTTTGTATAATTCCCACACAGTTAAGTTTGTGAGTTACAGAGGCAGCACTAATGATTTTTTGGCATGTGGATATCTCTTGTCACAGAATCTCTTTGAGGATTAGACTTCATTTAAAAATGTTGTACTACATAAAAAATAAAATCATTTAGCATTGTTTTGAAGTATAACAATAAACAATAGTTTATAGCTCACAAAAGGATAGGAAAATTGATTTTCCTTAAGTAAAACTAATTCACAAGGTAAATAGTTTTCTCTTGATCCATGGTTGATTTTACAATCATATAGACAAAGTTTCTAATCTATGTGATGGTTTTGTAACCTTAAACCATTTACATGAATAGGTTAGACAGTTAAACTCAGAATTCTAGGAAGTTTGATAGAATCTTGCATATAGAAATTGTATGTGAGGTTTACATATGTAAGTCAAAGAGTAGACCCAGATCTTCATTTATCCATTTATCATTCCTCCATCCATTCACTAACAAAGTCACTTACTCAATAAAATGTATTGAAATTCTACCATATGTAGAGGTTGATACTTGCTTTTTTAGGTGGATAAAAAGAATAGTTGTAAACCTTAAGAAGTGGGACACTTAAAAGCTAATGAGAGACTTACACACAAGTAATTACATAAATAATTAGATATATTTATAAATTTGAGTGTATGTTACATATACATATGTAAACACATAAATACGTATATGTGTATATATGCCCATACCATAATCATTATGCCCACACCCATAATCCTTGTGTGCATACAACTTGGTGTCTGACTTCTTTGTTTGTTTATTACATTTTATTAATTTTGAGTGACCAACTTTCTAGTCACTTTGTTTTTATTTTAGAATCTACTCCTTCTAGCAGTTCATCTCCAGGACTTTTTCTAACTTACTGGGACCTCCAATATATTATCCCTTTACACTGTCTTTTTCATTTCCCTTTGTTCCCCTCAGGTGCTCATAATCCCCCAACAAGCTTCAGATACAATGGTCTATTACTATACCTCTCGCTTATATGCTTATGAACTCCCTTGTTTCTGTCCAGTATATACTTCCAGGAAAATCCTACTTCTGGTTAAAGCATACTCTCAGATCATTTCATGGCTGTACTCATGCAGCTGAATGTGTCTGGAGAAAACCACGTGCTTCTTATTGTCTTTACTACTGACTGCTTTTACTTTTTTTAAAAAATTTTTATTTATTTTTAAAATTTCTTTTCAGCGTTCCAGAATTCATTGTTTTTGCACCACACCCAGTTCTCCATGCAATATGTGCCCTCCACAATACCCACCACCAGGCTCACCCAACTTCTCACCTCCCTCCCCTCCAAAACCCTCAGTTAGATCCTCAGAGTCCACAGTCTCTCATGGTTTGTCTCCCCCTCCAATTTCCCCCAATTCACTTTTCCTCCCCATCTCCCCATGTCCTCCGTGTTATTCCTTATGCTCCACAAATGAGCGAAACCATATGATAATTGACTCTTTGCTTGACTTATTTCACTCAGCATAATCTCTTCCAGTCCCTTCTGATGGAGGCATAATAATACTCCATAGCATATATGGACCACATCTTCTTTATCCATGCATCCATTGAAGGCCTTTTGATTCTTTCCACATGCATGACTAGGAACCTCCGTTGCACCCTATTGTCCACAAACCCACTGCATTCCCTATAACCATGAATGACTATTCTAGGCCTTCTCCTGTCTCCTCAAGCCTCAGATGCTTCCTTTCCCTTTGCCTCCTACTTCACTGAGCAGAGGGAGCAAAACCCATCCCCATCTACCTCTCAGCCCCACAGGTTTCTCCATACCCATACTTTTCCTTCCCCTCTGCTACAGTGAATGAATGGTCATTGCTCCTAAGGCCACCTCCTTACCTGTGTACTACAGTGTGCCACAGAAGGATATCACTCCTACAATTATGCCTGCTCTAGCCTGAGTTTGACTTGTTCTTACTGTATTATTCTTATCAGCATATAAGCATATCATATTTCCAAGTTAGAAAAATTAAAAAAAATTTTAACTATTGTCATCTTCCATGTTAAGTCAAATTTCCCCTTACAGTAAAACTCCTCAAAAGAGTTGTCTGCACATATTGTTTCTACTTGCTCTCCTTCCATTTGTTCTTGGATTCAATAATAATTTTTTTAAAGATTTTATTTATTTATTTTACAGAGAGAGAGAGAGAGAGAGAAAGAGATCAAAAGTAGGCAGAGAGGCAGGCAGAGAGAGAAGGAAGCAGACTCCCTGCTGAGCAGAGAGCCTGATATGGGGCTCCATCCCAGGACCCTGAGATCGTGACTAGAGCCGAAGGCAGAGGCTTAACTCACTGAGCCACTCAGGAGCCCCCCAGTAATAATTTTTTATATCTCCCTTTTCCATTGAAACTGCTCTTGTTAAAAATCATCAGTGGCCTCTCTACCACCAGATCAACTGTTCACTTCTCAGTCTTGGGATCTCTTCATCCATTAGCATACGTTACCATTCGATTGAATGTTCCTATTTGAAACACTTTCCTCACCCCTCCCAGAAAAACACTCTCTTGATACTTTGTCTACTTCACTGACTACTTCTCAGTTTTCTTTGCTGATTTCTTCTTATTTTCCAAAAGTTGAATTTTGGAGTATCCTGGTATTCAGTTCTCAGGTTAGTTGTGTTCTCTGTGTTCGCATTCCATAGATAAAATCCAGTGTCATGGTAGAATACTTTATTACCAATTAATGCCAAATGTATGCCCCCAAACCTGACCTCATCAGACTTTAAAGTCCATATTCTATCCAATATCTCTTGTTTTTTAAACTTAACATTTCCAAAAGCAAATTTGGTTCCCTACTTGTATCTCTCTATAAAACTGTCTCTTCCTATAGACTTAATAATTTAAGTCAATGGCAAGTCCATTCTGTCATTTTCTTAGGCTGGAAGCTTTAGAGTCATCCTTGACTTTTTTTTGCTCACAACCACATCTGATTCATGAGACAATCCTGTAGCATCTAACCTCAAAATAGTATTCCAAGTGCAACCATCACTCACCACCTCTAATTAAAGCTCCCTAGTCTGAGCCACTGTCATCTTACCCCAGGAATACTGTCACTGTCTCCTTGCTGCCAGTAATGCACCTCTCCCATTCTTCACGGTGCTGTAGTCTTCCTTTAGAAAGGGAAGCCAGGTCACGTCACTTCTCTGTTTAAGAACTTTCATTGGCTGGGCCCCTGGGTGGCTCAGTGGGTTAAAGCCTCAGCCTTCAGCTCAGGTCATGATCCCAGGGTCCTGGGATCGAGCCCCACATCAGGCTCTCTGCTCAGCAGGGAACCTGCTTCCCCCTCTCTGTCTCTGCCTACCTCTCTGCCTACTTGTGATCTCTGTCAAATAAATAAATAAAATCTTTAAAAAAAAAAAAGAACTTTCATTGGCTCTTTATCTCAGAGTGAAATCAAAAGTCCTTATCCTTTATGATTTGCCTCCTCCTCTATCTTTAACTTCATGTCCTACTATTTTTTTTCTTTTCTCATCCAGCTCCATCTACACGGGCTTTCTTGCATCTCCTAAACTGGAAGCATGCTCATACCTTAGGTCCTTCATATCTGTCCTTTGTTCTAATTGGCACACTGTAGACGCAGGCACACACATGGTATACTCTCTTACTTCCTTTAGGGCTCTACTCAAATGTTACCTTCTCACACAAGCTTTCTTACAACAGTACCCCTATTATCACTCTCTAACATTTTGCTGTATTTTAGTTTTACTTGTAACACTTAACCATTAAGCATATTATTTATTTGCTTGATTGTCTACCCCCCATTAGAACACAAAATTCATGAAAATAGACACTTTTATTTTTATTTTAATCATGCTCTTTTCCAGGGCCCAAATCATGCTGGCAACCTTGCTGATATCTACCATATTTTGCTGGCTGGATGAATGAATAACATTTGTACATTCAAATTGTTGAATCATATCAGATTGTGTATTATATAATTTCTGTGAGGGCTAGTTTCATTGCATACAAGCATTGCATATTATTTTAAATTTTTGGTCATTTAGCGAGAAAAATACAATTAGATATTTTTGATTACTTATATACTCTAGCTTTCATATTCACATCTTTTGTATTGATAATTTTCAGACTTGATTTGACATGTTACAGTAGACATGGATTTATCGATATTTTATTTAATAGTATAAAGCCAATATATAAATTATATGGATTACCACAGTATAATATCTAAATGGAAACAAAGCAAAAAACAAAACACCTTTTGGAATATCTAATCTGCCAAATAAGGTAGTTATTTGGACCTCTATTATATTATTTCTTTTTCATGCATTTCCTCTTTGATATCATAATCTGGTTATTTGTGATCAGTTATTTGTTTTTCCCTTGAGTTTGCATGTCCAAAAAGATGCAGTTGTGAAGAAACCACTGTAGTGGATTAAATTTTGGTAGATTAAGTTTTGACATAGGAAAAGATGGAGATGTACTCCAATGCTGTAGTCATTATAACTGAACCATAAGGTTCATCATATTTTGATACTGACAGATTGTGAATGGTGAATTGCACCTTAGTTATAACTTTCTGATTTATTAAAACCAATAAATGTGATGGAACTGGCTTTTTAGCAATTTGCAGAAAAAAAAAAGGGTTGATAATAACAAACTACATACATTACTTAAATCCAAAATTATGTGTGTTCTATTTAACTTCAACTTTATTTGCTTAATACTGTAAGCCAATCTGATAAGATTTACTTATGAAAAATGATAAACACAAATCATGGTATATTCAGATCTTGACATGTAAATTGAAAAATTGATATTTTTTCTGACATTAATTTAGGGAAACCCCTTTGAGCATATTATTCACAAGCCTTTCTCAGCCAGCTTCAAATACATTTTTTTGGTTTAATAATGACAGCTTTGAATAGCCTTATTTAGGTATAATTTACATATCTTAAATTCATCCACTTTAACTATACAGTTTAATGATTTCTTAAGCAAGTTCATAGGGTTATGCAGCCCTCACCATGAGCCAGTTCTAAAACATTTCCATTGCTTCAAAAAATTTCCTTGGTTCAGTTTGGAGTCACTCTCCACTCCCACCCACTCCTAGCCCCAGGCAAAGGTTGATTTGTTTTCTCTCTATAGATTTACCCTTTTTTTGGGAAATGCCATGTAAATGGAATCATGTAATATGTAGTCTTTAATATTTTTGTAGTGGATATCAAAAGGTCATTCCTTTTTACTGCTGAATAGCATCTGATGTCATGGATATGCCACATTTTGTTTATTCATTTACTTGTTGATGGACCAGTTTGGTTACTACAAATAATGCTGCTGTAACAACCATGTACAAGACTTTGTGTGAACATGTGTGTGATTTTGCTTCTTTTGCAACTGTTAGATCTAATGTTAAGTCTATGTTTAATCCTTTAATAAGCTGCTAAACTTGCAAAGTGGCTATATGATTTTACATTCCCACCAGCAGTGTGTAAGAGTTACAACTTCTCTACATTTTCACTAGCACCTGGTATGGCAGTCTTTTTGATTAGAATCATCCTGGTGGGAGTGTAATTGTATCTCATTGTGGTATTAATTTGCATTTCTCTATGGTGAATATCTTTTCATGTGCTTATTAGTCATTTGTGTAGCTTCTTTAATCGAATGACTATTCACATGAGGAAGTGGAGATGCAACATGGGGGGTTAGGGGAGTAGGAGAAGAATAAATGAAACAAGATGGGATCCGAAGGGAGACAAACCATAAGTGACTCTTAATCTCACAAAACAAACTGAGGGTTGCTGGGGGAAGGGGGGTCGGGAGAGAGGGGTGGGGTTATGGACATTGGGGAGGGTATGTGCTATGGTGAGTGCTGAGAACTGTGTAAACCTTGCGATTCACAGACCTGTACCCCTGGGGATAAAAATACATTTTATGTTTATAAAAAAATTAAAAAAAAAAAGAATGACTATTCACGTCTTTTTCCTATTTTTAAAATGGTTTGTTTAACTTCTTATTTTAAATTTTAAGAGTTCTTTATTTATTTATTTATTTTTTAAAGATTTTATTTATTTATTTGACAAATATTATTATTATTAATTTATTTGAAATCACAAGTAGGCAGAGAGGCAGGCAGAGAGAGAGAGGAGGAAGCAGGCTTCCTGCTGAGCAGAAAGCCCGATGTGGGGCTCAAACCCAGGACCTGGGATCATGACCTGAGCCGAAGGCAGCGGCTTAACCCACTGAGCCACCCAGGTGCCCCTTAAGAGTTCTTTATATATTCTGGTTTTAAGTCTTTTACCTGATATATGACCTACAAATATTTCTTTTCTTCGTTTAGAGCTTATCTTTCATTTTCTTTTTCTTTCTTTCTTTTTTTTTTTTTTTAAGATTTCATCTATTTATTTGACAGGCAGAGATCACAAGTAGGCAGAGAGGCAGGCAGAGAGAGAGGGGGAAACAGGCTCCCCGCTGAGCGGGGAGCCCGATTCGGGGCTCAATCCCAGGACCCTGAGACCATGACCTGAGCCAAAGGCAGAGGCTTTAACCCACTGAGCCACCCAGGTGCCCTTATCTTTCATTTTCTTAATGGTGTCTTTTGAAGAGCAAGTTTCTAATTTTATGGAAATCAAATTTATCATTTTAGTGTCATATCTAAGAAATATTTACCTGATATAAGGTCACAGGATATTCTCATTTTCTATGAAAAGTTTTTGTAGTTTTAATCTTCACATTTAGGTCTACCGTCCTATTTAAGTAAATTTTTGTATGTGGGTTGAAATAAGGGTCTAAGTTCATGTTTTTGCATATGGATAACCAAATGACCTGGCAACATTTATTGAAAAGCCCATCTGTTTCCAACTGGTACCTTTATTAAAAATAAATTGAGGGGTTCCTGGGTGGCTCAGTGGGTTAAGCCTCCACCTTTGGCTCAGGTCATGATCTCAGGGCCCTGGGATTGAGCCCCCATTGGGCTCTCTGCTCAGGAGGGAACCTGCTTCCCCCCCCTCATCTGCTTACTTGTGATCTCTCTCTCTCTGTCAAATAAATAAAATCTTTAATAAGTAAATAAACAAATAAATTGATAAAAATGTAAGGATTTATTTCTGGCCTCTCAGTTCTGTTCTCTTTATGTCAATTTATGCTAATACTAACTATCTTGATTACTGTAGCTTTAGAGTAAGTTCTAAATCACATAGTGTAAATCTTCCAACTTTGACCTTTTTTAAAAACAATTATTTTGGTTATTCTATATTCTTTGTAATTCAATATCAATTTTAGAAATAGCTTTCCAATCGTGACCAAAAAAGCCTGGTGGGACTTTGATAGGCATATTATTGAATCTATAGGTCTATCCAAGGAATTACCATGTTAACAATAAATACCAAGTCATCAGCCCATGAGCATGGAAAGTCCATTAATTTTTATCTTCTTTAATTTCCCTTAATAGTATTTTTATAATTATAATTGAATAAGTCTTATAATCTTTTTATTAAATTTATTCTTGCATATTTTGTTCTTTGTGATGATATTTTGAATAGAAGTTGCTTTATATTTTATTTCAAATTGTTAGTTGCTATTACAAAGAAATACAATCGAATGCCAACTAAATTTGTGGTGTAATCATTTCACAATACATGTAGGTCAAGTCATTATGCTGTACACCTTAAACTTACACAGTATGTCAGATACATATCAATACAACTGGGAAAAAATTTATAATATATAAGGTAGAACAATTAGAAATGGAAAACTATGATAAAAATAAATAAAACTTAAAAAAAAAAGAAATACAATTGAATTTTTTATATTGATCATATATCCCACAAACTGGCTAAACTTATTACTTCTGGCAGGTTTTTCTCTTACAGATATTTTTAGAATTTTATCCATACATGCGTAGGCTGTCCATAAAGGCAGTTTTACTTTCTTTCTGATTTATATGCCTATACTTGCTAGATCCTCCATTACGATGATGAATAGGAATGATATGTAGATGTCCTTGCCTAGTTCTATTTTAAGTAAAGAGCCTTCACTGTTTTTCTTAGATGCCCTTTAAGTTAATGAAGTTCCTTTTTATTTTTTGTTGAATTTTTTTCATCATCAGTATATATTAGATTTTGTGAAATTTTTTCTACATCTATTGGGAATGATGATAAGCTTTTGTGTTTTATTTTATTCTGATATACTGTATTAATTAATTTCTATATTTTAAACCAATCTTGCATTCCTAGGATAACCCCAACTTGGGCATTATGTATAATCTTTTTATATATTGTTTGATTTGGTTTGTTTCTCTTTTGTTAAGGTTTTTTATTTTTTAATAAATGTTCATGAAGGATATTGTTTTGTAATTTTCTTTTCTTGTGATGGCTTCCTGAGTTTGACTTTATGAAATGAGTTAGGAAGGGTTTCTCTGGCCTCTATTGGGTGAAAGAGTTTGTGTAGATTTAGTATTATTTCTTTTTACCAAAAAAAAATTTACAGAATTTACCAAGGAAGCCATCTTTTAATTACTCATGTAATTTCTTTACTTGTTATAGATCTATTCAGAATTTTTATTTCTTTATTAGTCAGTTCTGGTTATTAATATCTTCCTATGAATTTGCCCATATTATCCAAGTTGTCTAATTTTTTAGCATAGGGTTGTTAAAAATATTCCTTTATAGTCTTTTAATTTCTGAAGTGTTGACAGTGATGTCCATGCCTTTATTCTATTGTTATTATTTCAGAGTGAATTTTTAATTTCATTGACATTCTCTCTTGTTTTATGTTATCTATATCACTGACTTCTGAATCTTTTCTATTTTTTTCCTTTCCTTGCTTAGGATTTAGGTTGCTTTTTCTTTTCTAGGCTGTTAAAGTGGAAGTTTGGACTGTTCACTTGAAATCTTTCTTTTTTTCCAATATAGGGATTGAAAGCTATGCATTTACTTTTAATACTTTTAATGCTTTTTAAAATAGTTTTTAACATACTTTTCATGATTTCTAGTGTAATTATATCTATCCATGAATTATTTAGAGTATATTATTTTCTGTATTTGTGGATTTCTCAGATCTTTCTGTTGTTGACTTCTAATTTAATATAACCATGGTTGGTGGGAGACCATACTCGAATGATTCCAATCATTTTAAATTTATTGAGAATTTTGGGTTAACATGTGATCAGTTCTGGAGAATATTATTTGTGCACTTGAAAATAATGTGTATTCTCTTGTCAGGTGGAGTGTTCTCTAAATGTCAGCTCTAATTTATTGATTATGTTGTTCAAGTCTTCTATATTCCAGAATATTTTCTGTCCAATTTATCAGTCATTGAAAAGCACAGTACTGAAATCTATAATTGCTTAATTTCCTATTTCACCTTTAATTTGGTCACTTTTTGCTTCAAATAAGTGGGACCTCTGCTAGGTGTACATTTATAATAGTTATATCTTCTAGATGTATTGACCTTTTTATCATTATGACTGTTCCTCTTTGTTTTTAGTTTCATTTATTGTCTCAAAGTTTATTTTGTATGTTATTAATATGGCCACTTCATCTCTCTTCTGATTATATGTCTTATCCTTTTCCATCCTTTCATTTTCAACTATTTATACCTTTGTATCTAAAGTGTGTCTCTTATATACAGCATATGGTTGGATCTTGCCTTTTTGTTCAGTCCGACAATCTCTAGCTTTTGATTGGAATGTTTAATCAAATCCATTTAACATAATTATTGATATGGTTAGATTTACATCTGTCTTTTTCCTATTTGTTTTCTCTACATCATATGCCTTCTGCCCTCTCTACTCTGCTCCAAATCAAGTCAGCCACTTCCAGCAATGAAGTTCCTGGTTTTCGAGGCCAGACTCACTATGACCTCACTTAACCTAGCTGGCATGGGGGTAGCTTCAGGTCCAAATGCCATAGATCTCCATTTTTCACTGATGTTCAGTAGTTTTTGGTGCATATATGCTTTTCATTTCGTAATTTGCCTTCAGCTGATGTCTGGAGCCCTGAGAGTGTTTTGACAATTTTTGTTTTGGTTATAGTGCTATTTTTTGATAGAGAATATTAAGTTTTTATTTCAATTTCAGTTAGAGGGGCGCCTGGGTGGCTCATGGGTTAAGCCTCTGCCTCCGGCTCAGGTCATGATTCCAGGGTCCTGGGATTGAGCCCTGCATGGAGCCCCGCATCGGGCTCTCTGCTCCGCGGGGAGCCTATTTTCCCCTCTCTCTCTCTGCCTGCCTCTTTGCCTACTAGCGACTTTGTCTGTCAAATAAATAAGTAAAATCTTCAATTCCAGTTAGATAACATAGTGTTGTGTTATTTTCATGTGTACAGTATAGTGATTCAGCATTTCCATATAGCACCAGTCCTATCACAAATGCATTCCTTAATCCCCACCATCTATTTAACCTATCCCCCAATCCACCGCCCCCCCCTTGTAACCATCAGTTTGTTCTCTATAGTTAAGAGTTTGTTTTTTGGTTTGACTCTTTCTCTCTCTCTTTTTTTTTCCTTTTGCTGTCTGGTTCTGTTTCTTAAAATCCATATATATAGGTGAAGTCATATGATTTTTGTCTTCTTCTGTTTTATTTCTCTTAGCCCTATACTCTAGCTCCATTCATTTTGTTGTAAATGGCAAGATTTCATTCCTTTTTATGGCTGAGTAATATTCAATATATGATAATATTCATATATATATATGTATATATATATATCACCTCTTATTTATTCATCAGCTGATGGAGACTTGGGCTGCTTCAATATCTTGAATGTTGTAAATAATGCTGCTATAAATATAAGGGTGCATATATCCCTTTGAGTTAGTGTTTTTGTAGTTTTTTGGGTAAATATCCAGTAGTGTGATTGCTGGGTTGTAGGGTAGTTCTATTTTTAACTTTTTGAGGAAACTCCATAGTGCTTTCCACAGTGGCGGCACCATGTGAAGAATATTTTTAATTTTTTTATTCCTACATTGTCAGAAGTCCCTAACATTTTGGATTTGATGAAACATTTTGACGAAACATTTGCGTTTTCTTTTTTTCAACAAATGAAAATGGTAACTTAAAAACCCTCTATTTATACTCTTTTTTTCTTACACTTAGATTAGATTGGTAAAATTGAGATCATGTTCTTTGGAACTAAAAGCTTTCCTCAATACTGATCTATTGTTTGATACTACAGCAGTTTAAAGAGCAGATAACGACCTAAAGTTGTATAAATTTATAAAGTCTAAGATTTGTTCTTTAAATCCATGCTTTTTCCTATCTACAGTTATTAGAAGAGTGACTTTATTTCATACTTAATTTGTTGGTTTTGTCAGACCGTAAGTTGTAGTTAAAGGTTTAGAATGTTAATAAGAAAATGTAGTGACTGTGTGTAAATTCTACTTTTCCTGTGAATAAGTAGTAAAGGCAAGCAAAAGACAGAGACTATTTCTTAGGTTTTAGGGGTCCTCAGGATAGAAAGATCCGACGTTTCCAGTTCTGTAGCTGAGATAGGAATGCCTAATTGAACATCTCTGTCATCCAACTTTTGCTTAAATACCTCCATTCATGAAGAGCTCACTAACATCCCAATGGAGTCCATTTTGTTTTGATAGTTTTACTATTTGACTCTCAAATCTAAAATGAACTACATAAGAAAGAAAGCTTCTAAATGCTGACTAGGCAAAAAAAGAAAGAAAAACACCTTCCAAATGCTGAAAATATTTCATTTTAACTATAGAAAAAGAAAGGGATTTCCACTAACTTAAAATGTTTAAAAGCTGATTTGATCGTCATGGAGAAACACAGGAATTTATGGTATGGAAATTTTCATCCTTCCAAAGGGCCTGACTCAAAGCAAGCACCACAGATTGTGGGAATAGCTAGTGACTGAGGGGGATCCTGGAATGCAGGAGGTGTGAGTATGTGGGAGAAGTCACAGAAAAGCTCTCACATTGCTTATTAGTCCAATTCCTTCTCTATTCTTTTAGATCTTGCCCCTGCAGAACAGGTAGCACATGGCCCCAGTGTGTGCTCTGATAAGTGAGGGTGGATCAGAATGAAAAAGTCTCATAGTACTGATTGGAGGCAACCATTTGGTGAGTAAGAGGATTGACTTTAGGATCAGATTGACCTAGGTGTGAATCATGCTACCTTTTGGTAGAGCTGAGTGACCAAGAAAAGATAGTTTATCCCTGGTCTTAGTTTCCTCACCTATTTAGCAAGGCTAATAATAGTGGTTTTTACAAGCAATAAATAAAACAGCATATGGCAAGCAGTAAGAACACTATTTTGACAGTTACTGAACATTTGATAAATAGTGGTTATACTTATTTATCAAGTTAATTCAATAGATATTTTCTAAGTACCTACTACATGCCAGATCCTTCACTAGATGCTGAGAATATAAACAGTAACACACAAAAAAAGGCTTTTAAAGTAGTAAACAAATTTTGGCTTTCATGGATCTGATATTCTATTGGAAACAGTCTAGATGCAATAGATATACATATATGTATAAACACACGAGAGACCATAATATAATTATTTATTTATTATTATAATTGTAGTAATAAAGGGGCATGTATTTCTTGAGGTCTAAACAAAAAATGTTGTTCTATTATTGTCTCTGATGATATTATTAAATACCTCTTTTTCACATAAGGTAGCGGCGCCTTCACAAAATATTTCAAATATTTCATTTCAAAACTTTTCATTTTGGTGATTAATATTTTTATTATTTTTTAAGATGTGATCCTGTGTATTTAAAATTATCAGCCTTATGTTCAATATTTTTTTAAAGATTTCATTTATTTATTTGACAGATATCACAAGTAGGCAGAGAGGCAGACAGAGAGAGAGGGGGAAGCAGGCTCCTTGCTGAGCAGAGAGCCCAATGCAGGGCTCGATCCCAGGACCCTGAGTTCATGACCTGAGCCAAAGGCAGAAGCTTAACCCACTGAGCCACCCAGGCACCCCCCTTATGTTCAATTTAAAACTCTTTTCATCCCTCCTCAACTCTAAGTGCAAAAGTTAGAAGGAATGACTTTCTCTATTTAAGCAACTGCTCACTCCATCTTCTTTCCTGGCATCAGATGCTCTGGTGTTGAATTTTTTGGAAAGGACAGGACAAGCAGTCTCTCCAAGTTACTGCAAAGTACAGTTGATGGCTGTAGCAAGGAAGGAGAGGAAGTCATACCTCTCCATGTATACTTCCCTAAAAAGTGACCTCCTTCTTCCCGTCAACCATCTTTTCATATTAGGAGATATGTGCAGGCCTGAATATTTCTGGTTCTGCTCACTGGCTCTTTTTCAGGAAGCCCAATGTGAAAGTGGCCATCTCTAATAGGTCTTTTGCTTTTGCTCATGACTGTGAACTTGAATCACCATGTGTAGTTTCTAGCACCTGGTACCATTCTGTCTTATGTGTTAAATAGAATATGTATTGCTTGACCACACACATAATAGATTTTTGCCATTGTTGGGGGGGGTATGATATTCTCTTTGGTGGAAAGTTATTAGTTTTTTGATAAACTTTTCTTTACCTTAGCTGTCATACATTTAAATGTTGTTGATGGTCAAGCTGGTAAAGGTCTCATTGTTTTCTAGGTATTATTCAGCATAATGGTGCTGAATGTTTAATTGTAACAATTCCTTGTAACTGAGGAGGAAAAAATAATTTATACCATGTTTTTTTTTTAAGATTTTATATATTTATTTGACAGAGAGTTAGAGAGAGAGGGCCCTAGTATGCAGAGTGGCAGGCAAAGGGAAAGGGAGAAGCAAGCTCTCCACTGAGCAGGGAGCCAGATGTGGGGCTCAATCTCAGGACCTTGGGATCATGACCTAAGCCGAAGGCAGCCATTTAACCAACTGAGTCACCCAGGCACCCTTATACCATAATTTTTAAGAAGTTATATTCTCTGCATGAAACAGGTGTGAAAGAATCATTTTAGCCATCTTACAAATGACAATAGGGCAGAATTCTATTTAGAAAACACTACTAATTTTCTATAGAAGGTTACATTGCCTTTCTTCCCTATGTATATAAAAGAATCAAAGGACTTCTGTGATAAAAGCCCATTATAAGGACCTCTGATAAATAAGTACAAACAAGAAATAAGCAAAATATTATATATATCACAACAATCAAACTTTATTAGGTGTGCAATGAATATTTATTAAGGATGCGAAGTATTAAAAAAACTGAAATGCAATATATATTTATCTTTTGTTTGTGCTCTTTTTAGTCTTTAGTGTTGCGCCAGTATGAACATTAACACTTTCATTCTTTGAGGCTAGGTCCAAATCAATCATATGTCCGAAGTCGGCCTGTCTACCTCCCTACCTTCCTTCCGTCCTTCTTTTCCTGTTGTTCCTTTTTTGAAGAAAGGGGTAAAAATACATCTGCAAACTTGACACTAATGATTCTATCAATTAGAGGTTGAATTAGAGCTTTCACATTTCAATATAACTTGTAAAGCCTAAATTTATCTAAGAATTGTTATGATTGCTAGCGTGGTAAGCTGTCAACATAACTATTTTTTGGATGAACATTCAAATGGGAGTAAATGTAAAGACAGGAATATTGCTTTCATGTATCCTTAAGATTGCCTACAATTGCTGATTTTTATAAAAATGAAGTTCACTTTTCATTCTTTGAGTTTGTCTAAGAAAATTCTAACACTCCTATATAGACTATCCCATAAACATGATCTGAAAGGATTATCCTTTACTAGAATTAACATTGACATCTTTTTAAGTTTACAATATTTAAGTTTTCATTTTTTATCCTCATTTCTAACTAAAAGGGATCGGTAGGAAGTAATATATATGTGTGGATTCAGTAACTTCCAGTTAAAGGAAGTATCACCAATCAAGTCCACTGTGTTTTAGAATAAGCTAGAACATATTCTCTGTTAGAATATAATACAACAGGACAGGAGTCATTGATCAGATATTGTGACATTGTAACTTTAATTTGAACAAGAAAATGTGGTAGTCAAATTGGCAAAGGCCAGGCCAGGGGCCAGGAACTTTTGAAAAGTGATAAGCTAAATTCACAATCCCTTTATTTCTTGTATGAGGAGAGGTGTGTTGTGTTCACTGTGTTAGCCTCCAAATGGGAACCAAGACATGAGAAGTTAAATAGGAGAAGGCCAACTTTTCCAAAACAAGAAAAGACCAAGGAATTGTACAGATTTTTCCAAGCAGTGGGACAAATGCACTAGCAATTATATGCAGACACAATAAGGCCGGGTACCATATTTGGACCTGTGTTGTGATTTTCCCATTTTAACTTGGTTTTGACAGAAAGGAATTTGCAGAGATAAATGACTTGGGGGAATAACAGGACACATAAAGAATGTCACTGAAATGGGAGTTGTATACCTGTGGCACACAACATAAACTTTCTCTTTCTCATCACATATCAGACATTATTAATCTGTCATAGCACCCTTTCCCACTGAGGCTGGACATGATCCACACAGTGCTCCAGGCATCCACTGCCAATCTGTTATAATTAGAAAGAACTTATTTTGGGGGGAAATAGGAGTGATCAACCCAGTGCTTCACTCATAGTAGTACCCAGTGAATATTTGTTTCATAAATGAATTGAACAAGATTGTCAGAATTTATAAAATTCCATTGATGTTTTGTGAATTGTAGCAAGTACAGATCAACAAAGAAATTTCTCTTCAGAGTTGTTTATTTTCATACTTCTAGTCCAAAGAAACAGAAATTTAGTGATAGATCATTTTTATGCTTCAACTTACATTAGTTTAAACAGCTTCTTTTTGAGATTAATTTCAACCCTGCCTACAGACATTCTTGAGATCTCCATGTTGAAGGGAAGCTGTCCTTTGTCATGGCAAGAATATGAATCAGGCCCATGGCTTCTGCAATAGAACCTCATCTTTTCCTTCTGTGCACCTGTTATTTAGAGAGGAGAGACCCTCCAGTTCTCCACAGAGGTTACATACATTGCCTGAATGATTTTTTTGTGACTGGAGTCTGAACTATGCCATACAACTTCTGTCAAAAGCATGGGAGGGCTTTGGATTTCCAAGTCTCGAATAAGACTTTACTCAGTTTACAGTAAATATGTAAGCTTGGGCTTTATTTGGCTTTGATTCTCTTATCTGTAAAATGGACATTACTATAATAGTGCTCTCTACTTCTAGGAGTAGTTTTGTGAAATGAAACTACATAAGTGAAAATGCTTATAAAATTTTAAGCAAGTGTCTGTTAATGTTCAGCCCTGTGCACTGTCTTCTAGAACGCGGCAATTACCAAATGGGAGACAGGATGATGTGGGGTTGAAAGAATTGTCTTTGAAATGAAAAACATCGGGGTTCATATCTCAATTTCACTATTTACTGTGAGTCAAAGAACATCTCTTGACCCCTCTGAGTCTCATTTTCTTCAGCTATCTGGAGGAAAATGGATTTTATGAGAATTAAATTGTCACATATTTAAAGCAGCTGACACTGTCACTGGTGCCCAGTAGTCAATTAATGACAGGTATTATAATCAATAAATAGTAGTTGACATAATAAAAATTATAATCAGAGAAATGCTAACCACTCTACATTTTTTATCCTCAATCCTCAGCATGTGTCAGATTGTCAGAAAACTACACATAGAATTATTCTGAAGTATCCTGCAGTGCAATTACTACTACAGAACCTCAACATTCTATGATTGGCTCTTTATTGATGTTCTTTTAAAGTGATGGGAATAGATGCATGCCTTTGAATTATTATGCTGTTTATTTTGCTCTTTGCTGTCCTTATATAATAACCCATGTGACAAGTCTCTAACAGAATTCAAATATGTATCTCCTTTTATGAGGTAAAATGAGTTATGTGTAATGCATAATATCTCCCTCTTTACCTCAGCTGGAAGCTTAGAGCTCTGTTTTGTTCACAAAGCTTTAGCCAAATTAAGAATTGAAATTTCCCTATGTAATTACTACCTCTTGATCACTTTTATTATTGACATTTTCATTTTCATGTTAAAATACTCTGGTTCTATATCTTCATTCTTTTGGCAAATTGGCCCAAGTCTCTTTTGAAATAATTAGATCACTGAAAATTAGAAAAATATAAGCTATTCAGTTCTGATGTTTGATTTCACCTTTGTTCTCTTGCACTATTCTGAATTAATTTTATTAAATCAGGGTTAATTTTGAAACTCATTTAAATAAGATGCCGCAGGCAGCATAGCAATGTGCTGTATATTAATCAAAATAATGTGTGCCTCATGAATTCAGCCTTAAAATGGGTAACACTAATTTGTAACAATTTATGCTAATTAATAGTTCATCAACCTATGGGTATAGAACTTACACATTTATTGTCCAATATTTTGCCTTTAAAAGAAAATTTGTGGGAGACCTGGGTGGCTCAGTCAGTTAAGCATCTGCCTTTGGCTCAGGTCGTGATCCCATGGTCTCAAGATCAAATCTGGCAACTGGCTCTTTGCCAAGTGGGGAGTCTGCTTCTCCTTCTGCCTGCTGCTCCTCTGCTTGTGCTCTCTCTTTCTCTCCCTGAAAAATAAATAAATAAAATTCTTCTTAAAAAAAAAAAAAGGACAGTATTAGAATAACCCTTTCAATATTAGTTTCTTTTAAGCTCATAGATGAAATTTAAGTTTTGCTGTGTTCTTTTGATGACAAAATAAGGAAGTTGGTTCTTTTCTCCTGAAACTTTAAATGCACAAAGAGGTAGAGTATCCTACCTCTTGTTACCTCATGATACCTCTTGATACCTCATGTTATCTGAAGGGTAATACTGAATTAACAGAAATATTATTATATAACATTTTAGGAAGCAAACATTTTAAGGATAAAAGAAAAGCCCTACTTCCATTCATAGTGCTCTTTTCTAAATATATAGTCTGAGGAAGCTCATAAAACACTTTTAGCAAGTTAAGTAAAATGGAATTGTACCTTAACTTCATTAAACGGAGTTGAGAAAAAGATCTAGTGTGTTTGAAAAGCATTTTGTGGTACTTGTATAATGATGAAAGAAAAACTGAATAGCCAGTATTTTTTTTCCTAAATGATGTAAAATAATTTCAGTCACAAAAAAAATGTAACTTTAGCTCTCCTACGATGTGTTGGTAATACAAAATACCAAAGTAATAATGGAAAAGATAAGAGAATATAGTCTGACCCCAATTTCCAGCCCTTTGGAGTTGCTTGGATTACAAATCCTATCTCAGTTTATACATTCCTTCTCTTCAATGAGATACTCTTTATAAAACATCAGGTCTGTTTGGGGGTGGGATGGGGCAGAAGGGTGAAGAATCATTTAGTGTTAGTTGACTTCTCCTATCCAGTCTCGTCTTGATCAGTGGTGCTAATCAATGCTCTGCCTCCTCATGGCATCCATCTGCCTTTGTTGCTGCTGACCTTGATCTTTTTTCTGGGGTCTCATCTTGACATTGCTGATGTCTAAGTCATCCCATTCCTGGAAACTATTGTTGTCATGCATATTGAAGTAGGAGAAAGTTCTATCTTTTCATTTGGCTTCATTTTTTTTAAAAAGTTTTCATTTTTAAGTAATCTCTACACCCAATGTAGAGTTTGAACTCACAACCCCAAGATCAAGAGTCTCATACTCTTCGGACTGAACCAGCCAGGCATCCCTCTTTTGGCTTCTTGAAGAGTCTAAGCTTTCAGTTTCCTTTTTAAGAAGCTGTAGACAAGTCTTTGAGGCTGGAGAAGAAGCCGTCCAAAGGCAATCACAAAGAACTACCTCTTAAAGTGTTGTTCCAAAAATACCCCAGAATGATGTCCAGGAATAATGACTTTTTTCTGTCAGAGATTGTCCATTTCCAGTTGTACATAGGAGAAATTGCAGAGGAATTTATCTTCCCTTTTATGAGGGAGTCTTTATTTCTGATAAAGAAATTGTCCACATCACTGTCTTTTATTTTTCTCTTGGAATTCCATGTTGTCTTCATGTAAACAAGAGATAATAGCATCACTTTAGGCAATTCCCGTCCCCTTCTTCCATTTTTTGTAAACAACAAGAAAACTTAAGTTTTCTTATTATGGCATATGTATATGTACTTATCCTTATACTCTATAATTTCCTTTTTCTATCTTATTGAGGAAAAGTGCTAGCTTTATGCGTCCTTTCTATGTCACAAAGAAAACTCACCTAAGTAACTATTTTGAGCTTCATAATAATCTCATTGAATTTTCATAAGATCCTTGAAAAGAGGGATGCATATTTTACAGATAAAAAGGCCAGGATTCATAGTTAAGTTGCTTGCTTAAGATCTTAAGATTACACGGCTAATTATGAATGGAATCAAAATTCAAATCTAGTGCATTTTTTTGGGCCCCAAAGTCCATGCTCTACCACATCTAGGGCAACATTTAGCTTCTTCAGCAAATTTACTCCTAAGTCCTTTAGAGAATTGAACAGCTTATGTTGCTGTGTACATTATATGAAACACTCCTCTTGGTCCTTTCCTTTGATAGAAAAATATACAAAGACATTTTTCCCCATTCAGAAAAAAGCCTATCCTAACAAAAGTGAAAAAATAAGATTTTCATGATAGTAAATACCTAGATCCAAGTGAATATATGTCTATATGCTTATTTATCACTCTACACAAAATAGGTTCACAATATAAATGCATTAATCAATTGCTTAGATTGAGGAAGCTTATAGATCTGGATACTAAAGGTAGGTTTTTATATTAAAGAAGTCTTTCTCAGTTCTTAAATAGATTTTAAGAAAAGGAAGTTTGGGAAGAAGAGTGTCTCATGAAACTCTTTTTTGTAATCACATTCCTGAGCCATTGACTTTCTTATTGATATTCACTGAAGAGTTGGAACACTGAACAGTGTGATAATTTCTTTCCTGTTAAAAAAAAATCTCAACAAAAAAAAGTGTTCTTAAAAAAGAAGCAAATGGCAACCTAAAAAATTCTTTTCTCAGAGTACAGTACAACCTAGTAGTGAGCGGTATATAACATCTTAATATGTATGAAGAATTAGGTTGGCATATCTTGGGGGAAAAAACACTTTGAAGACTTTCACTTTACTTTCCATCCTATACTCAAAGGCTGGTCTCATTTTAGCCCAGATTTGAAAAGTCACGATTCAGATTAAAGGGAGCTTTTTGTTTTGTTTTATTTCAGTTGGACTTCCTGTGATAACAGCCAGTAATTGTACTGTGGAATTAAAAGAGTTCTGGGGACTTCTAATGGTTGTGGGACTAGATGAGGTCATTTCTGTAGGCTTTGGAAAAATTTCTTGCTCTTGTTTTTCATCTGCCTGAAAGTATTACCTTTGTAGCATGTTCTCTCTTTTATTCAATGAATAATTATTGAAACATACTTTATTATAATTTTTATAATTGTTCTAAACCACATGACTATGGATTACAGCTGTTGGTGTTAGAGAATATTTTTGCTATGAATCTAAATGTATTGGTCTGTAAAGCAAATTGATTTCCATGAAACCACTTTGAAAATTCAGTTCACTAAATTGTGAAGATTGTCATTTGCGTACTTTCTGTTTTTTAGATAAGTGTATATAATTTTAACTGAAATGTTATTCCACCTACATGCAGCACTCAAGAACAAAAATCACTTAGAAATCAGACAAGGTAATTCATGAAAAACAAATTGCTGTATCAAAATAGTCATAGTATCTCTATAAAAATGTGAAGTCAAATGCCATCTCCCACTGGATCGAGCCTAATGTGCCATGTACAAAACCTTTTATTCTAAGTGCTTTATAACACAATAGAGACTCTCTTCACTCCGTGAATATATCCCTTTGTATTTCCTACTTGCACCTCTGTGGACTGTGTGTACTGTCTCTTGCAGCTACCCTCCCTTCACCAAGCTGACTCCCCATCCTTCAGGTCTCACTTAACATGAATCCAACTCTAAAGGCTTTCTGGACCGCAAAGCTGGGCTCAGAATACCTCTATTGTGTCTTCTACAGCCCCATGTATTTACCAATCTACCAAGATCACAGCACTTATCATGTCTTTATTAAAATTTATTTTTGCCTTTCACTAAACTCTAAAGTTCCCCCAAAGCAGGACTGTCTTCTTGTTAATTGTTAAATAGCTATTCCTATAATAACCCCTGATGGAGAGTAACTCTTCAATTCCTATTTGGAGAATTGAGTTGAACTGAACATTGAAAATTTCATGTTGAGAAAATTACTACCATGACACTGTCCTCAGATCCAGAATCTTTGAAAAAAAATATATATATATATATAAGTGGGTGAGGTTTGGGAAGGGTCTTGCAAGACCCATTTAAATTGTGTAGAGAATGGAGGGGGTTACCTGAATTTTTATTCCTGGAATGTATAAATGGCACTTCTTTGTGGAAGAGAGACCATGATTAGGACCTATGACATAATATAGTGATGTTTGCCTTAGTATAGACTTTTTCCTTTCTTGTTTTGTTTACCTATAATAAAACCCATCAATGTTAAGCATATAGTTTGTTGTAATTGTCTTCTTTTAAAAAAAAAAAAAAGATTTTATTTATTTATTTGACAGAGAGAGAAATCACAAGTGGGCAGAGAGTCAGGCAGAGATGGGGGGGCGGCAGACTCCTCCCTGAGCAGAGAGCCCGATGCGGGGCTCAATCCCAGGACCCTGAGATCATGACCCGAGCTGAAGGCAGAGGCTTAACCCACCGAGCCACCGAGGAGCCCCTGTAATTGTCTTCAATTGAGAAATCACCATGACATTAAGATGTACAATGGTTCTCTCAACTTAAAAAATTTCCTCCTGTCTGGTTATACTTGAATAAGGCTAGAAGACCTGTTCTCTCTCCACCCCCAGCCAGAGGCAAAATCAGATCTGCTTTCTGTCCTTATAGTTTTGCATTTCCTAGAACCTTATGAAAATGAAATTATGCATACATAGTCTCCCAGTTTGACTTATTGTACTTAGCAAATGTTTTTAAATTCATCCATAATGTTGTATGTATTCATATTTGATTCTTTTTTATTGGTGTGTAGTATGTCATATAATAAACTTTTCTTATCCATCCGTAAGTTGATAGACATTTGGGTTTCTTCCCCTTTTTAACTATTATGAATAATAGCTAAACTTCTATCACATTTACATATAGCTTGTATGTGGACACATCTTTGTTTTCCTTGAGTAAAAACCCAGGAGAAAATTACTAGGTCGCATGGTTAATATTTATTCAACTTTGTAAGATATGGACATATAGCTTTCCAAAGTGGCTGTATTATTTTATATTTCTACCAGCAATATATGAGACTTCCACTTGCTCTAGATTTTTGTTATACTTGTTATTTTCAATCTTTTAAATTTTAACCATTCTGGTGGGTATGTAGTAGTATCACATTGTGGTTTTAATTTATGCTTTCTTAATGACTAGTGATCATTCTGAATCTTTTCATATGCTTATTAGCCATTCATATGTTTTCTTTTGTGAAGTGCCTGTTTAAATATTTTGTCCAATTTTGATTTTTTAAAAATTATTACTGAATTGTAAGAATTCGTTATATAGTCTGGACAGAAGCTCTTAGTTGGATATGTGGACTGCAGAACAACATTTTTTACAGTTGTGGCTTTTTTTGTTTTATTAACTGTCTTTTAAAGATTTTATTTATTTATTTGACACAGAGAGAGGTCACAAGTAGGCAGAGAGGCAGGCAGAGGGGGAGCGGGAAGTAGGCTCCCTGCTGAGCAGAGAGTCCGATGTGATGAGGGGCTCAATCCCAGGACCCTGAGATCATTACCTAAGCTGAAGGCAGAGGCTTAACCCGCTGAGCCACGCAGACACCCCATTAACCATCTTTTAAAGAACAGAAGTTTTTGATCTTGATGAAATCTATTCTAACAATTGTTTTCTTTTACAGTTTATGTTTTGGTACTCACCCAATATCACGAAAATTTTCTCTTATTTTTTTAAATAGAGGTATAATACTTTTAGCTCTTATGTTTAGGAACAATTACCCTGAGCTGACTTTCTTGTGTGTGATGTGAGGTAATAGTTAGTACTAATTTTTACCCCACATAGTTTTTCCATCACCCTTTCTTGAAAAGACTGTCATTTCCTATTAAATTACCTTAGTAACTTTGCCACAATCAATTGAAGTGTGTTTGTCTCTGAAGTTTCTATTGTGTTTCATTGACCTATATATCTATCCTTATGCCAATATCTCACTGTCCTGATTATTGCAGCTTTATATTAAAATTTGAAAGCAGATAGTCTACAATTTTATTCTCTTTTTTCCAAGATTGCTTCAACTATTCTAGTCATTCAAGTTTTGATATAAATGTTTAATTTGTATTGTTGATCTGCTTCAAAAATCCCAGTAAAGATTATGATTACGACTGCATTACATCTAGAGATTAATTTGGAGAGAATTGACATTTTAATCGCTTAGAGAAGAATGGTATATCTCCCCATTTATTTCAGTCTAGTTTAATTTCTTTCAGTAATATTTTGTAATTTTTAGTGTAATCTTACAATTCTTTTCATTAAAATTTTTTCCTATATATTTTTATGCTTTTGTGAATGCAGCTTTTTATACATTTCTTTTCACATTTTTATTCCTAAAAAATTAAAATATGCTTGTTTTTTAATAGTGAGCTTAGTTATTGCAAACCTGCCTGAATTCAGTTATTAGTTTTCGTAGATTTCTTATGGATTTCTTGCAATTTTCTACATACACTATCACGTTGTCTATAATAAAACATTTTTACTTCTTAATATTTAAAATTTTTTTTCTTAGTTTATTGCATTGGTTTGGATTTAAAGTACAAAGTTAAATAAATTAGTGAGAGCACAAATCCTTTTCCCTGATCTTATCTAGGAGCATTTAGCTTTTTATTACTGAGTTTGATGTTAGCCAGAGTTTTTCAGAGGAGCTCTTAATGGGTTAAGGACATTCCTTTTTAGTTCTAGTTTTCTGTGAGCTTTTAATCATGAAATGGTGGTCAATTTTGTTAAATGCTTTCACTGTATGTGTTAAAATAACTTTATGGTTTTCTCCCTTTATTAAATTAAATGGTGAATTATGTTGACTGGTTCTCAGATATTAAATCAATCTTGGATTCCTGGGATAAACACCTCTTGGTTATTATATATTACCTTTTTTATATAATGTTATATTTCACTTGATAATATTTGAAAATAATTTTTGTGTGTATGTTTATCAGAGATATTGATCTACAGTTCTCTTTTCTTTTATTATCTTTGCCTGGTTTTGGAATCAAGGAATTTTGGCTTAATAAAATAAATTGGGAAGATTTTTCTCTGAAATAATTTGTGAAGGATAGCTATTATTTTTCCCTTAAGTCTTTGATAGAATTCACCATTAAAGTCATCTGGATCTAGAGTTATCTTTTGGGGCAGATTTTTATTTATAAAGGCAGCTTATTAATTAATATTGGCTGTGCAATTTTTTTTATACTTCTTTTTTTTTTTTAAGATTTTATTTATTTATTTGACAGACAGAGATCACAAGTAGGCAGATTGGCAGGCAGAGAGAGAGGAGGAAGCAGGCTCCCCACGGAGCAGAGAGCCCGATGTGGGGCTCGATCCCAGAACCCTGGGATCATGACCTGAGCCTAAGGCAGAAGCTTTAACCCACTGAGCCACCCAGGCACCCCTCACTTATACTTCTTAATAATGCTCAGTAATAATTGGTGTTTGGAGACTGCAAAGATGCAGTGATCAGCAATCCACCTGGTCCCAGGTCTATGAGCCTATAAATCATCTCTGGAAACTGGAGAACACTACCACGCATTTGTGGTATTAAGTTTTTAGAAGAGCTTCACAGCAAACTGTGGGGAAGGTACAGATATTTCCTATATATCTCCTGCTCCACACATAGAGAGACACCCTCATTACCAACATCACTGAGTAGAGTAATGCATTTGTTACAATTAATGTACCTACTTTGATAGAATATAATCAAAGTTGATAGTTTACATTACCGTTCATTCTTGTTGTTGTACATTTTACAAATTTGAAAAAATGTATGACATACATCCATCATTAGAGTTTCATAAAGATATTTTCACTATCCTAAACATCCTCCGTGTTTCCCTTTTTCATCCCTCTCCCTTCAGCTCCAACCCAACACTGGCAGTCACTGAACTTTTTACCCTCTCCATAACTTTGCCTTTTCCAAAGTGTCACATAATTGGAATCAAATGGTATGTAGTCTTTCCACACTGGATTATTTCACTTAGTAACATGCATTTAAAGTTCCTCTAGGTCTTTTCATGACTCGGTAACTCCTTTCTTTTCAGTGCTAAATAATATTCCATTGTCTGGATATACCACAGATTGTCTGTTCACCAACTAAAGGACATCTTTGTAGCTTCTGAATTTTGGCAATTATAAATAAAGCTACTATAAACATCCATGTGAAAGCTTTTATGTGTATATAAGTTCTCAGCTCCTTTGGGTAAATACCAAGGAGTGCAACTGCTGGATAGTATGGTACTTGTATATTTAGTTTCATAAGAAATTTGCCAAAGTTTTCCAAAGTGCCTGCACCATTTTGCATCCCAACCAGTAATGAATGAGAGTTCCTGTTGCTTCACATTACACAGCATTTGATGTTGCTGTCCTAAATTTTTGGCACTCTAATAGGGTACAGTGGTAGCTCATTGTTTTGCTTTTTCCTGATGACATATGAAGCACATATTTTCCTATGCTTATTTGCTAACTGAGTATCTTCTTTGGTGAAGTGTCTGTTAAGGACTTTGGTATATATTTTAATCAGGTTGTTTTCTTATTGTCGAGTTTTAAGTATCCTTTTCATATTTTGGATAATAGCCCTTTTTCAGATGTGTTCTTTGTCAATATATTCTGTGGCTTTTTTTCTAATTTTCTTGGCATGATCTTTCATAGAATAGACATTTTAATTTTTTACAAAGTTCACCTTATCAATTATTTCTGTCATGGATCATTTCTTTTTTTTTTTTTTAAAGATTTTATTTATTTATTTGACAGAGAGAGATCACAAGTAGACAGAGAGGCAGGCAGAGAGAGAGAGAGAGAGAGGGAAGCAGGCTCCCTGCTGAGCAGAGAGCCCGATGCGGGACTCGATCCCAGGACCCTGAGATCATGACCTGAGCCGAAGGCAGCGGCTTAACCCACTGAGCCACCCAGGCGCCCTGTCATGGATCATTTCTTTCATGTTATACTTCATAAAGCAATCATCATTCCCAAGGTCATCTAGGTTTTCTCCTATGTCATATCATGTACAAATACAGTTTCATTTCTTCTTTACCAATCTGTATATCTTGTATTTCAATTTATTGTATTACTACATTATTAGAACTTTGAGAGTGTTGCAAGGAGAGATGAGAGGAATATCCTTGCCTTGTTCATGATCACAGAGAGAAAGCGTATAGTGTCTCATGATTAAGCATGATGTTGGTTGTAGATTTTTTTTTTCCTGATCCTATCTTTTTTTTTTTAATTTTATTTTTTATAAACATATATTTTTATCCCCAGGGGTACAGGTCTGTGAATCGCCAGGTTTACACACTTCACAGCACTCACCATAGCACATACCCTCCCCAATGTCCATAACCCCACCCACCCAACCCCCTTCCCCCCATCAAGCCTCAGTTTGTTTTGTGAGATTAAGAGTCACTTATGGCTTGTCTGGCTGTGCAATTTTTAAAAAAATGTTTGTTTCTTTTTTCTTTGTTTTTTAAGGAATTTCCCTCTTTCATTTAGGTTGTCAAATTTATGGGCACAAAGTTGTTCACAATATCCCCCTTATTATTTTGCAATTCCCCTACTATCTTTTTAATATTTGTATAATCTGTAGTGAGATCCTCTTTTTTCATCCCTGATGTGTAACTTTCCTTCTATTCTCCCTCCATCCTTCACTTTTCCTTCCTCCGTTTATTTTTCTTCACCTCCATCCCTTCAGAGACAGGAAGTATGCGTGTGGTTTAATCTCTAGCTGCCCTTTTAGCCTGGTGAGCCTAACAGCTCAATAGACAAATCCTGAGAACTCTTCTTTTGTCCCTTCTGGCCAGCACAGAGTTAGGTTGTTTTAAGGGTTCTAGTCATCAAAACCATGGTTCAAGAATAAGGATTCCGGGACGCCTGGGTGGCTCAGTTGGTTAAGCAGCTGCCTTCGGCTCAGGTCATGATCCCAGCGTCCTGGGATCGAGTCCCACATCGGGCTCCTTGCTCATTGGGGAGCCTGCTTCTCTGCCTGCCATTCTGTCTGCCTGTGCTTGCTCTCTCTCCCTCTCTCTCTCTCTGACAAATAAATAAATAAAATCTTAAAAAAAAAAAAAAGAATAAGGATTCCCATGAGCAGGAAGAAGAAACTAGTTAGGAGGAAAGAGAAAGCTATAAAACCTGAAGGACCTACCACATGGAAATTAGTGGCAAGATCAACTTCTTGATTCTAAAGAATTTTGCACATCCATGGCAGGGCTGCTGAGACCTATGTATAGGAGACCCTATGGGAAAACCTTTATCTAATTGTGTCTCCACCTTTTTTCTTTCTCCAATTCCATTTTGAAGTTAGATTTACAACTCTGAGTAAATAATAAATAAATCCCGGTACATAAATTGATTATCTAACAAATTTAAACTTAAAAGTTAATTGATTTACAACTCATAAATTGACTTGATTTACAACCCTGACCAAAGATTTTACCTCCTGTACCATGAACCCATTGTGTGTACTTTTCAGATGCTTTATTCAAGAACCCATTCCTGAAGATAGAGTGATGAATATGAATAATACTTACCTCTTCCTCAAAAATATTCAGTGACTTCCTACTGTTTTATAAAATGAAGTACATAACTCTCTAACATTTTAAGTCTTCTTTTTTCTCATTTTTCCAAGTTTCCAACTTCCCATTTTGTCGTATTTTCATCCTCACCTCTCATACCAATCCAGATGGTTCACTGATTATTTTACCAACACACCTGTTAGATTTCTACTTTTGTGCTTTAACTGATATAGGGTTAATCTGCTTCTTAATTTCTGAAGTCTAGAGAAGTGGCATAAATTCATCAATGTCAAAAACTTCATGTAGGAGAGAATAGAAATAAGAACTCAGGTCTAGAATTTTTCTGTCTTAGTCTGAAGGATTTGAGTTTTAACTGGTAAGAAATAAGGAACCTTTTAGGTTCCTAGGAAGATAACCTTTTTTTTTAAAGATTATTTATGTATTTATTTATTTATTTCAGAGAGAGAGAGAGAGAGAGCGTGAGAGGGGAAAGGGTCAGAGGGAAAGGTAGACTCCCTGCTGAGCAGGGAGCCCGATGAAGGACTCCATCCCCAGACTCCAGGATCATGACCTGAGCTGAAGGCACTTGCTTAACCAACTGAGCCACCCAGGCGCACCTGGAAGAATACTCTTGAGAAGAAAATGTGGTCTAAGGAAGATAAACCTGACATCTTTAAGTAGAAGGGAGGAAGATGAAATTGTGACAGGTATAAAAATTAAGAAGCTGAGGTATCCTTGAGGAGACAGGTCAGGTCAAAGGTTGTGGAACAACCAGAAAGGTACTGATTTAAAGCTACTATGAAGTGACAACACATTTCAAGACCATGGAGAGAAGGAATTGGCAGGATAGAAAAGAAATAAGGTTTGGGCAACACCTCAAAATTCTTTCTCTAGATAACCATAAACCTTATCATATTATGATTAGTACAACAGATATTTATGTTACTTTTATTTACTTGTGCAAATTATTTCTGTCATATACTTTTTCTAGGCATTGTTCTAGACACTAGAGACACAAGAATGAACCATTTATTTAATGATGAATATGATCTCACTATCAAAATGCATATGCCAAGATTTTATTAGGGCCATTGAAAAAATTTTGATTCCGCAAATTTATTTATTTGATTATTTTGAAGTGTTTGCTTATTTGTTTATTTATTTTTTAGAGAGCATGTGTGAGAGACAGGGTGGGGAGTGACAGAGGAGGAGGAAGAAGGAAAAAAGTCTCAAGCAGACAACACTGAGCACAAAGACTGGGATGGCTCTATCTCACAATCCTGAGATATTGACCTGAACCAAAATTAAGAATACTATGCTAAACTGATTAAGCCACCCAGGTGCCCCTGCAAATTTATTTTTTTTGGTAAAAGAATGTATTAATCTTGATTTTGGGAATAGTTAGGAATAGTTTCTGTGTTTGTCTGTGGATAACACCATTCAGCAAACATGAAACCAGAATATATGTACTTGTTTAATGAGATAAAAAATTATTGTTTTAAATTGTATAAAACTGGCTTTAAGGTTAATGTTCATGAAGTAATATAGATGATGCTATTCCCAACCACCATACTGACAAAAGAAAGAATGAAGGAAATGCTTTCTAAACTGAAGAGGATCTATTTTTCAACTTTAAAAAAATACTAGTAATTCCTGTGATTTGTTAGGAATTATGTATGAATTATACAGCTTCTCAATGGATCATATAAGCTATTAAAAGTTTTGAGACACTGCTTTAAATTCTTTAATCAAAATATACTTTAGTTACTTGAATTCCAATTCTATAGCATGTATATTTGCAAGGAAAAGATGCAAGCATTCTTAGATATAGACATTTACAGTATATTTGGCTAAATGCAAAACTGGTTACTCAGCTAGGATTTGGTAAATAAAACTTAGGCTAAAGTTGAAATATCTGATGAGGCCAGATTCCTAATAAATTATTATTAGTGAAATCTTTATGAACCAGAGATATCTCTTCCTGTAGCTTTCACCGTGATTCTTTATCATTGTCTTAAATTAATCCAAATAAACAAAGAAACTGAGGTCATGCTAAATTAAGCAACCCAAGATAATTCTCTAAGAAAAATGAAACAAAAATAAGAGGTAGAAAAAAAAGTACACACATTGATTACTTTTGTTTGGTAATCTTTCAGTCTTACTCTTTAATTAAACATTCAGTCAACCTATTTTTTGGGGTGCTCTCCATGTATCAGTCTTTATGGTTAGCAGGAAGAATACACAGAAGAAGGCAAAAGGGTCTATGCAAAATAGTGCCTTCTTTCTGGGTGGTGAAAACAAGTATTAAAGAGCTAGCAAGTAAGTTTGCAAGGTAATTCCATAAGATGGTAAGTGACTTAAAGGAAATAAAGAATGGAATAGGAAATAAGCTGGTGGGTCTGCTTTACATAAAGTGGCCAAAAGCCCTTCTGGGAGACATTTCTTGAGGGCTTTTGTTTTGTTTTGTTTTTTGTTTTTTAAGATTTTATTTATTTGATGGAGAGAGAGAGCACATGCAGGGGGAGTGGCAAGCAGAGGGAGAGGGAGAAGCGGATTCCCTGCAGAACAGGGGGAGCCAAAGTGGGACTCAAACCCAGGACCCTGGGATCATGACCTGAGCTGAAGGCAGTTGCTTAACCAACTGAGCCAGCCTGGCGCCCACTTGAGGTGTTGAAGAATTAGAATTCAACTGATTCACAAAATTGGGTGCAGGAGAATGGATTTAGCCTTATAGCTTCCACAAAATGACCTTTTATAAAAGGCTAGGATGCAGGATGCCAGTTCAGTTCTTGACACTTCCTCTACCTGTATGAAGATTCAAAAGACAATAACAAACTAGAAAAATTGAGATAAGCTTGATATTTTTGTAGATAATAATGAAGTTTGGTCTTTAGATTATTTTCTTTTTAAGTATCATTTTTACAATGTTTTAAAACTTTGTTATACTCTGAATGTGAAGGGTGATTCTGAATGTGGTATTTCTGGATCATTAAACCTTTTTGAAGTTTGGCTTTAAAAATAATTGGCTTCTTTTGCTTCACATCCTACCTAGTTGTTCTGAACATTGTGCATCTTTTGAACTGAGAGGAAATTTGTTATTTCTTTAATAACTGACTATTACTAGAAAGGAAGTCATATCAGTGGAAAATAAGAGTACTCACTTTTATAAGAATCTTTGCTATTTGGTTAAAAGTGAAGTTGAACACCCTCAAAAAGTATCCTGAAGTATTTAATGGATTTACAAGCTCAAGTGACTTTACAATAAATAAATGATTTGTCACAACTCTCTCCCTACTCCCAAATCTCTCTCTTTCTCCAGAATTTCTTAGATACTTTCTGTTCAAAGAAACCCGTCTAAGTCTTCTATGAAGTATGATCTTTAGGCTTAGAACTTTTCTTAAACTTTTGCCGGTAAAGGCTCATCCTCTTGCGTTTTTTCTTTTAAATCACTGCAAAAAAGGAAATGTTAAGTTCTCTAATGGTGCCTTTCTAACATGAGAGCCTTTGCCTGTAAAATTGAATATAAAATTTAGTTTTATAATTTTAGTTTTGGAATGACCTCTCAAAGTTCAGAGAGGTGAGAATTTCTTCTGGTCTCCATGATGCCAAAGGCCTTAAGAAAATTTAACAAGTCTTGGGAGTTCTGGATTGTTGGTATTGTGTGGTGCAGGCAGACAGATCAGGAGGGAGAAGAGAGCTTTGGTAGTGCCAGCTGAGCCATCAGCATGGCTCTGAACTCCTATTCACATACCAAACAGAGAAAGTGAGAGGTTGGGCTGGCAGAGAAGCAGTTCTTTCCTCGTCATCACTAGCTTGGTGTCCTTGCCAAGGGTTTCCTTGCCAGGAGATAGCTCAGTTACCATGAGCTCTCTGAAGTGTTCCTTGGCAGTCCTGAGTGAATCTGAAGTGTGATTTCATGCCTTTGCTTTTCTTGCTTTTCCTCAGCTTGTGCTTGTCTGTGATTTTGAAAATTAACTATGAATTTTTAATAGATTGTTCATATTTTGCATATTATTTGAACTCTACAGGGACTAGGACATTATCTTTTACATATTAACAAAGCAAAATTTTTTCCTTATGAAATGTATTTTTTCTTCCTTATATAGAGCAGTATGTGAGTGGGAAGATTCTTGAATTGTTCCTGCTTCTCCTTGCCAGAAGAAAATAAAAGTATGTCTTCTACAACCTCTTTCTTATGGTAACCAGTGTTATCTGAGGCTATCAAAATAGCAGCAGGTGACTTCTTTTCTCCATGAATACAATGCAACCTAAATATCCTCTTCTTTCACATAAAGGAGTTAAATCAGAGTAGATTTGCTTCTTGTATCTAAAGGTTAAAGGCCCAGAGATAAAATGTGCATAGTAGTGTGTGTGTGTGTGTGTGTGTGTGTGTGTGTGCGCGCGCGCCGTGACTGCTGTAGGATTCATAGAAAGGAGATATAGGTTAGTTTTATAATAATTTGGATTTTTAATGAACATTTTTAGAGATACTAAGATTCTTAGATTTTAGGTTATTGTATTCATAAGATCCAGAAAATTACTGAATGCTGTGAAATGTGTAAACCTGGCGATTCACAGACTTGTACCCCTGGGGATAAAAATACATTATATGTTTATTAAAAAAAATAAATTAATTAATTAAAAAAAATCAGAAAATTACTTACATAAACAATATATTTAACAACTTATTTGAAGCTCCTAAATATTAAATTTATTGTGGAACAATCCCTGAATGGGTAAATAAAACTGTGGTACATCTAGATAATGAAGTATTATTCACCCCTAAAAAGATATGAGCTATCAAGCCATGAAAAGACATGGAGGAATTTCATATGCATATTACTAAATGAAATAAACCCATCTGAAGGGCTATATACTGTGGGATTCCAATTATGTGGCATTCTAGAAAAGGTAAAACTATGGAAACAGTAAAAAGATCAGTGGTTATTAGGGGTTGAGAGGGAGGGATAAGTAGTCAGAGAACAGAGGATTTGGGGGCAGTGAAAATACTCTCTCTGAGACCTTAATGATGGATAAACATTATACATTTGTCCAAACCCATAGAATGGGCAACACCAAGAGTGAATCCTAATGTAAACTATGGTTCATCAATTGTAAGAAAATGACCCACTCTGGTGGGGGATATGATAATGGAGAAAGCTATGTATATGCAGGGAATATTGAGAAATCTCTGGGCCTTCTTCTAAATTTTACTTAAATTTAAAATTGAATTTTAAATTGCTCCAAAAATTAAAGTCTTAAAGAAATACACAATAATCTGTTCTTTCTACTTTAAAATTCAACAAATAAAGAAAAACTATTTCAAAGTGCTGATATTTTGATTTTTAATTTAAACAAAATCAGAGAAAAGTAATCCAAAAATTTTGTGCTGGGGAGGGGAAATGTTTATCCCACTCTCCACTCCACTACTACCTGTGCAACTCCCTGCCTATCTGTTTTCCCTTTTCCTCCCCTCAAAGATAAGTTAGTGTCTGGGAAAACCTGTTAGAAGTACTAACCCTAAGAGGAGGGAGCTATGCCCTGCTCTCCTTCTTTGTCTTCCTCATGCACAGACTGATTAGATTAAGTCTAGTTGAGGGCACTTCCTGTCAATTGTCACTCTCCATAGTCAAGCCTAAGCCTAAAATAATGATAAACCCCAAGACTTTAAGTTTGAGGTTGCCAATAAGAACCCAGTGTCTTTCTTTTAATAACAGACCCAAATTTCTTTGGAAAGCCAGCTCTCCTCCATTTTCAGGTCGATGGAATTGATCTTACGCCCAACATTGGACAGACAGTGGAGTTAGGGGAACCCCTGTTGGCTTAATCCAATAAACATAGTCCACCTTCCCAGGAATGAGACCAGTTCACAGATGGGCATGTGACCCAGTCAGAACTATTAGATACAAGAGACCATTTTTGGAGCTTTTAGGTAAACTTAACTGGGGTCTTCCTCCTGCTGAATATGGGAGTAGGAAAACAAACGTTAGAGCCATGTAGCCTTTTTGCTAGCAAAAAGAGATCCACCATGAAGAAGAAGCTTACTCACAGAGGAAAGCACAGCTGAGACACACAAAAACCAAATCTAGATGACATTGTTTCAAACTGCATCAAATCACAGCTGAAAGAAGCACTAGTACTGCATCATCATTTTCTGGGCCTACATATTTCCTTTTTTTCTTTAAGTCAGTTGAGCTCAATTTTGTTACCGATAACACACAGGGTGCCTATGGCTCATGGAACCCTCACAGCTACTAGGCTAATCTCTGGTAAATGCAGTGCCCTCTGCTACCACCAGATGAACATTATGCTTGCCAAGAATCTGCTGTGATTCTTCCCAAACTTGTTTAAGGCAATTGCAATTCTATCTAGTAATTATACAAGTCAATTAAATATTAAATAAACTAATAAAATATGAGTATGAAAAGAAAGTTATTGTATATACAAAAACTAAGGTTAATATTTTGGAAAGCCTCATAAAAAGTAAGTCATATCAAAAAGGTATCTAATTTAAAATGAACAAGACAAGAATAAGAGTTTGGAAGAAAACTAGACAAAACCAGTAAGATTTTGAGCTTAGTTTGCTTTGCAGAGGTCTTAAATTCTCATTCCACTTTAAAGAAACTAAAACGAAATCACAGGCATTTTGGGTGTGGTTAATTCTAGAAAGGTGAATTGAAGCTCCTCCAATCAGCAGATTCCTATGCAAAGAAAAAAAACCTTAGTCCTTACATCAACTGAATAGCCAATGAATGCATTTTCATAAACTTTAAGTTAAGCTATAAAGTTGTTAATTATTGCTTAATGCTTTCATGCTTTAACCAGTATTTTTGGCTAATTGACTACTACAGGTTTCAAAATTCTGTGAGATCAGAGGGCTGTTACTGTTCTTGAATGGAAGATGGGGTTGGATGGGGATGGGAAAGTGACTGAAGCTTAAACTGTCTCAGGAAATGAGTGTGCACCTGTCACAGGAGAGGGTGTTGAGACTGTGGGAAGGAAGAGCTGTGAGTTAAAACATGAAGGTGTGATATCCTCTTGTGCTTTCAACACAGGCAATCCTTCTATGGTAGTCAATAGCTATTTATGATGGATTTTAAGCAGATTTTTATTTTAGGAAGATCACTCTGGTGGTAGGTGGAAAGATGGATTAGAGTGAGTAGGAAAATTGTTAAAGAAAGATAGTGTCAATGGATGGGATCACCTACTAAATAGTAAGAGGAAGAAGTACAGATAATAGATGACTTGGCGTTTGTCACTGAATAGAGAACGAGGTGATTTAGAAATAAGCTCTTTGACCTTAAAGACTTTAAAGTTGAATAGTGTGCTGAGACCAAATATTTATTGAGCATGTTTTGTACCAGATAAGGTGCTAGGAACAATGAGGAAGATTATTGTTCTCTAGAAGCTCAGAGTTTTGAGGAAAAAAATATATGTTACAGTAGGTATTGGCTAGGATTTAAAAAGTTTTTTATTTTTCTGCTTATATCCAACTGCTTTTGTAGAATATCCCATAGAATGTTGGTAAAAGAGCTGTATCTCCCATTATGGAAGCCAAAGGTAGCTAGACATTCCCTCTCCCTTCTCCCCGAAACCTGTCATTTCTCTCGGGACCCAGGATGATCCAAATGGATGTTCTTGACCAAGCTTAAAATTGAAGTTTTTGGTAAGGTGTCAGGTAGTTAGAGATAAGTTGTAGAGTGAGTCCAGCTACCTAGTATCTTTCCAGTAAATTCCTTTTCTGATCAAGTTTGACCAGACAGGTATATACACAGGCAATACAAGACAAAACACAAAATGTGATTTGGTAGAATAAGAAGGGGAGCAACATTGAAAGCATACCATCAGTACTGAAGGAAATTTTCATGGTCTGTCTTCCTTCTAATGAAGGAAATTTTCATAGTCTGTCTTCCTTCTAATGTGCACTAGGGAGAGCCTTTAAAGGGGGAATGATTATAGCATTTCATTCTCTGAGAGCTTAGCTTACAGAGGTTCTTTGAATTCTTTTTTTTTTTAAAGATTTTATTTATTTATTTATTTGACAGGGATCACAAGTAGGCAGAGAGGCAGGCAGAGAGAGAGGAAGGGAAACAGGCTCCCCACTGAACAGAGAGCCCGATGTGGGGCTCAATCCCAGGACCCTGGGATCATGACCTGAGCTGAAGACAGAGGCTTTAACCCACTGAGCCACCCAGGCGCCCCTGAATTCTTTTCTTAAGAGGTTAAGGATTTAGTAATGTTTTAGGATTTCTGTCCTTGGTTTTGTGGTATCAAACTTTTATTAACTATATATTGAGAATTTACATAAGGAACCTCCACATATCTGTTGGGGTTAATTTAATAGCAAATGTAAGTGAAATAAGCCAAATAGTGAAAGACAAATACTGCATGGTATCACTTATTTGTAAAAATTTTTTAAAAATCAAACTCCTAGAAATAGAGTAGAAAAATGGTTTCCAGGACCTGGGGTGTGGAGGAAGGAGGGAAAAATAAGGAGAGGTTGGTCAAAGGATATAAATTTTCAGTTATACGGTGAATAATGTCTGGGGATCTAATGCATAACATGATGACTATAGCAAAAAACACTGTATAGTATAATTGAAATTTTCTGAGAAGAGAACTTAAATGTTTTTACCATCCCCCCCCACCAAAAGGTAAACATTTGAGGTGATAGATATGTTAATTGATTTAATAGGAGGAGTGCTTTCATAATATATGCATATATTAAATCATTACATTGGAGACTTCAAATATCTTTTTTTTTTTTAAGATTTTCTTTATTTGACAGAGAGAGAGAGATCACAAGTAGGCAGAGAGGCAGGCAGAGAGAAAGGAGAAGCAGGCTCCCTGCTGAGCAGAGAGCCCGACGCGGGGCTCAATCCCAGGACCCCGAGATCATGACCTGAGTGGAAGGCAGAGACTTAACCCACTGAGCCACCCAGGCGCCCCCCAGACTTCAAATATCTTATAATTTTACTTGTCAACTATACCTCAATAAGGCTGGGAAAAATAATTTAATAGCAAATAATAGGTATATGTATTGTTCATTTTAGGGATGAATAAAAATTGTGAAAAACCAAATGTATTAACAACAAAGATTTCCTGAGTTCAGGGAACAGATTGCAAATGTATTTATGTTTATATAAAGTGCTTTTTTTACTAAGTTGTTTAAAGACAGAAAAAGGGAAGATAGCAAGCTTTAAGAGTGATCTTTAGAATATGATAGCTCAGATGTTGGACCATTACTGAATAGAAAAGTGGGCTGGCACATTTGTCTGTGCAATGAGAACACTTAGCATCATTTTAATTAGTGCAAATTTATGATGTTGTTTTTGCTTTCTAGAGTTTTTGAAAAGTGCTTGCCTACACATCAGTTTCTGGCTTCCCAGACAACTTGCTTTATTTAAAAAAAAGCTCTTCAAACAAGTATAATTTCTCAGGATCAGAGTTGGATGGGTAATAAAATGAGTACAAGACTGAGTTGGGAATTCTAAGACTTAGTCCTGGATCTGTTACTTCCTGTTATTCTCTCTGAGGGTTAGTTTTCTCATTTTAATGTAAGACTTAAAGGAACTTTCTTCATTTGCTTCAGACTGTAATTCTGAATATTAAATTATTACCAGATATAAAACACCATCCCATCACTCTATCCCCTCATACTGCCTTTTTATTCTTACAATTCTTGTTTTATACCTGTTTTATAATACTCAAGGTAGGCACTGAATAAAATTTGGTTGACTAAACAAGTGAATAAAAATATTCCTATTTTTACCTGTTGAAAGCCTTTCTTGGGAAGTTTGTCTCCGGCTGGGGATTAGGGGATTAGGCCGAAGTCTTTGATTCAAAGAAGCCTTTTTGCATTTGATTAATGATCTTGTCTGTCTCCCATTGTACCAGTATTCCTCCACATTATCTCAAGATAAGATCGACAGCATCCTCCTGAAGTTTTCATGCAAGCTATTTGTTGTAACTACTTTAAAAAAGAAAAATAGATATCTCAAAATCATGTGTTCCTAGGTTGTGTTTATTCGCTAGTCTTGGCGCTTTATAGATGGGTGTTTCCTTTATCAATAGAGAAATGTGTGAGCGTTTTGATTGAACCTAAGAGAGCCGAAATTTCACTTTGCCCAACACAAATCATAAATAAATTTTTAAATAGAAGTGATCACATTTTTAGAATCACACTTGCTAGAAATTAAACTGGAGAATTATTAAAAAAAAAATAACTCCAAGAATATATGCAAAAGAGGCAGAATTTAATCTTTGTTAGGGCTCAATGTGTCTGTATTGTTTCCAGTTGTGTAATCTGTGCCCAGCAGAGGTTCTAGTTCACAGCTGGCACTGAGTGTTGAGTGAGAGAAAAATACTTGCTGGGAAGCAGTACAGAGTACAAATAGTAAGGAAGACAGAAACGATGAAGAGGTCAGGAGAGAGTAAATACCTTGTGTGTGATAAAAAAGAAAGGTAGTTTTGAGGGAGCAGTAGAGACAGCAGCATACAACTCTGAGCATACTTGGGTTATCCTTGATCTTTTTCTGTGTTCTTTTTACCATCAAAAGTTTAAGCAACCAGATAGGCTGTACACTGAGTTCACATTGACAGGTGACCTCAGTCCCTGATCATGCCTTGAAAGAAGAGCAAAATCCCCACTGATTGATGATTCCTTTTGTAAGGTGCAAGAATGCATAATACATTTCAGAATGATTTTTTTTTTTAAGATGGTTAAATATTTTTCAACGTTTTAAGCAATCATGCCATAGTAACTTAAACAATTAAATAAGGTACAGTATTCTCTGATGGTGCCAGTTCATAACAAAAATATACTTGGGAAGAGTGTGTATTTATGCCTTTGCACATATATATTTCTATCTATATGCTAATATATTTCTATATGTTTCTATATTTAAAATATTTTTTAAAAGGGAAAAATATCTTTCAAGCACATATTTCTATAACATCGGTCACTTGAATGTGATTAGGGACCCAACCTTTAACAACTTCAGTGGGAATTACAGAATACAGGCACAAGTTATTTGTAAATTAAACTTTTCAGAGCAAAAGAGCTCACATATGGTAATAGACTTTTGGCATTCTCTATTGTCTTCAGAAACTGGGACATGAAACAGTGCCAGCTGCAGATACCTATTTTCCCCCTCTTAGAGTTAAGATGCATATGTTTTTACAGATGTAAGCAATTTTTATTTTTTGTGCTTTGCATTTTTTAATTTACAGTGAAGAGCTATAGGTTCACATACTGTAATGTTATTGTAACATCTCTCTGATGAATAAATTATAATTTCCAAAACAAGCTGCTTCAGAATTTGAAAAAACAAAACAATAGCATTAAAAGTAAAGAGGCTGAGTTGATCTTTACCAGTTCTTGATTTAATTAAACTGTAGGGGATTTTCATCTTCTTAGATCCCCCTAGTACCATGCTGTTTATTTTATTTAACAAAATTTTTGAGAGCTAACCTGATGTCATTCGTATATTGTTTCCTGCCACGAGCCAATAAATTCACTTGCGTGGGTAAATGCCCTGTTTTTGGCTCTGCATAGAGGCACAGGAACTAAGGTGGAGTCATGAATTGGCCAGTCCTGAATTCCACTCAAGGAAGATTTCCTAGCTTGTTTTTCCAACTGGAAACTTTCTGATTCAGTTCGGTACTTTATATACCCATTTCTGCTATTTTTTCCCCTTTGTTCATTCCACCATTTTCTCTAGTTACTACATTTTTGTGAGTGCCATGGTCTTTTAAAGATATGATGTTTGCTCGAGGATGCTCTTCTGTCCTTTGAAGGGGGGAGAAAAAGAGAAGGCAGTTGGCAGTAAGAATAATTAAAGGTAATGCCAATGATAGTGATGAGGATGCTAATGAAAAAGCTGGCTTTTATTGAGGTCTTATTATGTGCCAGGTACTGTGCTCAGAAATCTACATATTTATGTTATCTTATTTCATCTTGACAACAGCCATGTGAGGTAAAAATAACTTTAGCTAAGGTGCTTTATTTGGGAATTAGTATTATAAATGCTTTACATGGAGTATCTAAATTAGTTTACTTTAGTGTGATTTAGTGGCTGAAGTGCAAACATTTTTAAAAACTTAAATGCTACATATACTATAGAGATGTCATATCTGATATGATTCCACTTATTAGGACAATCCTCTAAAGGAGTTATTATTCTCAACTCTGTTTTATACATATGGAAACTATAGCATAGAGATAAGGACATTATCTAAGATCAAATAGCTAGTAAGTAGCCAAACCAGTATTGAAACCCAGGTTTTTCTCACATCAGATTTTATGAATATTTGTGCTTTATGATTCTGCTTAGTAATAGAGTAAAGATGAAGATTTCAAAGAGTGAGTGTTGAGTGCCCCTAAGCAAATGTGGAAAACCAACCTGGATGGAATAAAATGGAACAGGCCCACTTTCTTTTTTCAACTTGAATTGTTGTTGGCAATATTTAAACCTTAAAGACCCTCCTTTGCTGAAGGAATCGAGTAGAGGTAATGAGAGGAAGGATTTTTGGTTTTTTCCCTTCCTATTGTCTTCAATATTAATGGTATTGAGTGCATTTTTCATCATCAAGGTTTCACTGTGTGTGTGGCAGGGGTAAAGCTAAGTTGATGATCTTTCACTTGTTTTTTTTTTTTTTTTTTTGATTGGAGGGGTCTATAATTTTCCTGGCTCAGCCTACATATTCAGCAGGGACACGTCCACATTGGGGTATGTTGTCACTGAGTGATACTTTTTATTCACAGACTTATAAGGTCTGACAATGCTAGTATCCTAAGATCTTGAAGAATTCATGGCACATGTGTACGTGTGTGTGTGTGTTGTGTTCCTGTAGATAGTACAATCTATCAACTTCCAATAGTTATTTTAAATTTTAAAATATACTTAAAAATACAGAGAAAAATTAACTTCAGATTTGTAGATAAGAGGGAAAGGATACTGCTTTATTCTGTTTTGTGGCCTCAGTTTCCCCAGAGGAAAATACAGGGTCTGACCTAGATGATCTCTAAAATAACTTACCACACTTCCACCATAATTCATGTTTGTACCTGCCATTGAATGGAATCAGAGTAGATTATGATAACTCTGTAGTGCAAACTGCCTCCAAGTAAAAAAGTCATTTGACTTCAGCCATTAAGCCACACTAAATTAGAATTAGAACTCTGTTGAAAGGAACTGTAAGTGAATACATTTGTGGTAGATGAAAATTGGCTGGCATGCAGAGTCATTAGCAGTGGGTGATAGTTTTTTTGGACGTTATGTGAAAAGAACAGAGAGCTGTTTTGGAATGCCTTTGAAGTTTTTTCTTTCAGTTCTAAATATCTGAGATTCTTTACAATTTTCACAGCAGAATGGTCCATAATTTTTGCTAGGTCTTAAAAAGTCACATGTGCTTAACAATTGTGGTGTTTTGGGGTACCCATAAATCAGACTTCAATAAGGGAAACTCCTAAGTTGAAAAGAATAATTCAAAGTAACTCTAAATTTTCTCTTTGAGAAATAAAGACAATCTAAGTGATAGAATTAAGGAAATCATGTAGCTTTAAAATTTTTATTTGAAACATATGTTCCAACATGGTTCAAATGGTTTAAAATAAGAAAGGAAGGAAGAAAATCAAAAGTCACTGGGCATACCCAATGTGCCAAGCATGAGTGTTAGGAGCTTGAAATGTTAGGAAAGCAAAGGATTTGCATAATTAGAAGATTCACTGAGTTCTTACTATAATGCTAAAATGCTAAAATGCAATTTCAGGTCATATGGTATTCCTGGGATCTTGAAACACAGCAGTGACATCCAGGGCCGTGGAACAAGAGCTTCACAGACAAGGAGATAAAGTCAGAACTCCAAGACAAGCTTGTATTCTAGCCCCCATAATATCAAAAATTGTCCAGTGTCAATGCTCATTAGCAAATATCTTTATAATAGAACATGAACAAAGGTGTGAGGCAGAAGGTTGTCTAAGCAGTTTAGACATGATTCAAAGGTTGATTGTTGATACTCATTCATTTATTCACCCATCCATTCATCAATCACTTATCATCTATAATCTACAAAAGCCTCATAGGGAAGCTATCATGACCATAAGAACTATAGTACATAGTAGATAGTGAGTCATGCCATACAAAAATATAGGTAAGATCTGTGGTTTTTCAAAGAGAGTATGGGACACCAGGGAAAACATCATTGAACAGATAGATGGCCTTTGAGCTGAACCTTACAGGGTAGGTTTGGGTGCCTCATTGAATTGATTTCTTTAGTCTTCAAGCCTGCACAAGTTAGTATCCTTTGTGAAGGATGAGGACATTTATGTAGTAGTGGTCTTCAGCTTGTATTTTCTCTTCCTCTGCTTGGGGTATACGCTTCCATTAGCAAAGAGAACCTTTTGTGAACTGAACTGGGATAGGGATGGTTGGTGAGAGTTGTTGGAATTTGATGGGAACAGGAAGAAGCCTGGGGGTGGTGGGGAGGGGAGGGGGGCAGGTGTATGTCTGCAGTCTGTAAAAGGTCCTGGCTGATTTTGATATAGTCTCCTTAGATGGCTATGTCTCTCTTTCATCCACTTGGAAATTATTACTCATAGATAACATGAGATATTAGAACATCAAAACCAAGTGCAACATTGTTTAGGAATATTTGGTAATGAGGAATACTAAAATTTAGGAGGGGGCGGTACCTTGTAATAAAAAATAATATATAGGGGCGCCTGGGTAGCTCAGTGGGTTAAAGTCTCTGCCTTCGGCTCAGGTCATGATCCCAGGGTCCGGGGATCGAGCTCCACATCGGGCTTTCTGCTCAGCAAGGAGCCTGCTTTCTCCTCTCTCTCTCTGCCTGCTTGTGATCTCCAAATGTCAAATAAATAAATAAAATCTTTAAAAATAATAATAATATATAAAATGTGAACAAAACATATGCATGTATATGTACTATAGGGCAGAAAGATACCTCTATCTTCCTAGACTCCAGAGCTAGGTCTCTGAAACAAACTGACAACAAGCAGATTAACAGGAGAAAAGGTTTATAACTTTATTAATTTTTATCGTGTGGAGGAAGAAAGTACCCCCAAAAGCAGTAGATTTGAGAGCTTTCTACCCTCTTAAGAGGGGCAGTGTATGCACAAGTGCACAGGTATGCCTATGAACATCGTGACTCATTCAGCATTTAGAAAGTGTGATGGAATGAAAAATCCTCAAGGTAATAAGCATTTTCCATAGGTTGTCCTCAACCTAACCAATTTTAAGTGTAATTCTAAAGATTAATGTATAGATTAAAATTAAAACATTTTGTGCAGATTTACCATATATCAGACATTTGTCTGACTATTCTATGTATAGGACCCCATTTAAAAAACACAAAATCCCATGAACTGGTCATAACTATTAGCTCTTCCTCACAGATGAGGAAATCAAAGCTTAAATATTTTAAACAACTTTCCAAAGATCACACACCTTCTTAGAAGAGGAGCTGGCATTCTAACCAGATTTGGCCATTTCAGAGATTTCATGTTCTTTACATTATGCCAAAGAAGGTGTGATTTAAGGACACATGAAAGTAATATTTAATTATTTGAACTAAACATTTTGCAAGCATTTTGTAGGCCAGTTAATAATCAAACAACAAAATCAGTGAACTCAAAAATTCTTTTTCTCCCTACTTTTCCATTTGCAAAGCAAATTGTCAGTCTAATAATTACTCTATGCATTGCAGCAAATGGACATCTGTTGTCAGTTCTTCAATCTGACGTTTCAGATAGAGAATTACTAGTCTCAGTTGAAGTGTGTGGTGGTTCCACACCTGACCCAAACAGGAAACTGTACTTAATTTCATAAATGCTTAATGGGAATAACATTTCCCTCCACCCTCTGACCTGATTTCATTTGTGCTGAACAACATTCCTTAGTGTGATCCATCCATGGCTCAGATAAATTGATCTTTGTCCTATGTGAGTTGAAATCTTGTTAAGTTTTCACTTCACTGGTATGCTGTTTAACCAGGCAGGATGGACTTCTTCCTCCAGAGGGTTAGTCACTGCACATGCCTTTTACTTGGTAAGCATGTTAAGATAGCCTAAAATATTTCTGAGAAATCATTGTTAACTATTTTACTTTTTAATCAATTTATTCTGGCTATCATATTTAAGATATTTATATAATAATAAAACCTGAGATGATGTAAACATGAGGCCATAACTACCATTTAAATGGAAATGATTTGAAAAACATACTCATACTTTTATCTTGCATATTAACATTTTAAATAGTGATGAATGTTGAATATTCATGTCCCAGCATGCTATCATTTCTATCATAACTAATTGGTTAATGAGGTTCCATGAAATTTTGTTTTGATGCTAAAGGCCCTTGACCATACTGAATTTTAAAATACTAACTCATGATTGAGGGTTAAAGAAAATACTTTTTCAAGGCAAGTGCAGTTTTATGCCAACACACTAATCTTTAAAACAGCTCAAGTATTTTTGAGCTGCAATAATGGAAAAAACAACAATACAGCAAGACAGGAATGAAACAGGAAATGTTTAAATTGTTATTGCCCTAGGCAGAAACTGATCTAAGTAATGGTATTAAAACCTATACAATAACTAGGGTCTTAATATTGCCTACAGGGTTGAACTATATGCCCTAGCTATAGATTTCCCTCTTTGTATAGCTTTCATATTGAAGCTAATTTGATTCTTATTGGCATAAAATATTTTCCTTTAAACTCCCAGATCAGCTTCCTAAAACAATATTTATAGGTTTCATCTGAAGGGAATCACCAACATTCATAGATCCTAGAAAAAATAATCCTGTTTAGAAGCAAAACAATGTCATTTGATTCTTTGTCAGATGGGAAATGGAATGTTTGTTTGAGGAGATAGCTCAGGCATAAACTATTTACTCTAAGTGATTTGTTTTACTGTTGTTTTTATACCAATAAAAAGCTGACTTCCCATTCTATGAACCCTGTTGAGATCTTAGTATTTATATTTAGAAGTAAGTTTCTTTATATTTTCTCATTGCCTTTTGCAAATGTCTATATCTTCCATATCTTCAGTAAATGGTCTTAAGCTCTATTGTTATTTTTCTGCATTAGCTTTAAGCCCTGAAAAAAATAGTCACTTTCCAGCACACCTAGTCATTTACTCTCACTGAAGCCTAACCATCACATTATGCATTTCCAAACACAATTATAGTATGGCCCAACATAGTCTAAAATTCCATTTTCCACAGCCAATAAAAACAGATTTTTGGGCCAGATCCAAAGTATGCCAACTTTAACTTGTGTATCTCAGGACTGTTTTAGCATACTAAACCCCAAAGGGTTAGGTATCTTTTCCACTCTTTTTTCCTTGTTTTATTCAAGAAAGAGACTAAGAGTGTTAAATTAAGTAGTGGAAACATTCTCTAGGAAAAAACTAGTTATGTAATTACATACGCATGCACAGATAAGTGATAGATTAGATAAATTCCTTTTAGTACAGAATGGTAGATAGAAGCTAAAATCTTGGTGCTAGGTATGCCCATTTCAACTGAATAGTCATTGCTTGCGGGCTTCCTCAGTGGGCAGGAGAAGGAAATAGATTCTCTTCAAACTCAAAATCCATAGGTAGCATTTTGCAAAAGTACCATATAGATATGCATTTAATCATTACCAACCTACTTTATGCGTGGTAGCATTAAAGAAATATACGGAGTACAAGGATGAGTTATTTCCTCAACACAAAATAGCACCAAAAAAGTTACAGTTAATGGTGGACCAAAAGAAGTAAAAGAATTATTACAATTATGCTGTAGATGCCTTAGCAGTGGAAGTAAGAAAGTTCAACAGTTACACAAGGGACATCTATTTCAGACTTGGTTTCCAGTGAAGTCTTCCAGAAGCGAGACATACCCCCCCTAAGGACTGAATAATATGCAGGAAATAGGTGGGGGAAGAATATTTTGTAGGCAGAAGCACTTAGAAACTATGAATTTCTGCAGAAAGAAAATAATAATCTAAGTGAACTGAAAATAATCAAATATAGCTGAAGCCTGGAATGTATGTACATCTATGTTGATGAGTGAGTAGGGGAATTTTGAAAGATATAGCTAGAATATATAATGTATATGATATATGAAATTCAATATGATATTATATGTCACTTTTATAATATAATTTTAAAGAGTTTAACCTTCTTGAGGACATCTGGGAACCATTGAAAGATTTTAAGTAAATGAAGACTCTACCTTTAAAGAGTTTTATTTAGTCCATTGTCAGAGATAATTTATGTATAAATAATTGTTATCCAGAACAGGTTTCATATGTCCCATGAAAATTACAGGAACAATGGTATGTGAGTGAAGAGTTGGAAGATTACTTCTACTTGAATAGCTGAGAGAAACCGCTCTGAAGGGAAAACATTATGGTTGGGCTTAACACTCTTTCAGGGTTGTAGATTATTCATTTTATTTATTACCGATTATTTTGTCTTTAAATCACTGTGATCATAATATACAGTTGTTGTCCTCCAAAAGTTCCTACCTTCCTTCTGAAAAACTATATCATGAAGTTTTGGTATAGCAAATTTTATTGTAAAATTTATTGTAAGATATAAAATTTAAAGGTAACACAGATTGTGTATTATAATTAAAAGTCAATTATACATTGATTTTTCAGTGTTTAAGATTTCAATACAATTTAAAAGTTATAGTCTTAACTGTAATTTTTTAAAAATCATATTATATAATTTTAAGGTTACAATAATAGTGCAAGGAACTCCAGGAATAATTATTGATTTTGTTCCATTTATTGTTCTCTCTCTCACTATATATATATATATATATATATATATATATATATATATATATAAAGTTTTATTATGTAGGTACAATAAAGTTAAATTATATATAGTATATTATATAATGCACAGACTTTTTAATCAATAGTTTGAACATCTACAGTACTATTATTAAAATCAAGAAATTTAAAACTGATAAAATACTATCTACTCCTTAGTTCATATTCAATTTTTGTCCTTGTTCTAATAATATCTTTGATAGCAATGTTATTCCTAATCCAGGATCAAATCTAAAATGATAAACTGAGCACCTGTGTGGCTGTTTGTTAAGCAATTGCCTTCAGCTCAAGTCATGATCCCAGGGTCCTAAGATGGAAGCCTGCTTTTGCTCCCTGCTCAGCGGGGAGCTTGCTTCTCCCTCTCCCTTGGCCATTCCCCCTGCTTTTGTGCTCCTGCTCTCTCTCTGTCAAATAAGTAAATAAATAAATATTTAAAATAAAATAAAATAAGATGAAATAAAATAAAATGATATATTGTATCTAGTAGCCATGTCTCCTTAGTCTTTTAATCTGAAACAGTTCTTCAACCTTTCCAAGTGTTTTTTTGACCTTGACATTTTTAGAGCACAGGCCACTTATTTTGTAGATCCTCCCTCAGTTTGGTTATGCTCAATATTTCCTCATGGGTAGATTCATACAGGAATAGGACAGAAATAGTGTTATATCCGGAGAAACATGCTGCTGGTTTGTCTTAATGGATGAAGTAACAGTAAAGTGCTTAGCTTTTATCTTTAAATTAATAAGTGATTTGTAGAAAGATACTTTGAGACTGTATAAATATCCCCCCCCCCTTTTTTTTAAAGATTTTCTTCATTTATTTGACAAAAAGAGAGAGTACAAGTAAACAGAGCAGCAGGCAGAGGGAGAGAGAGAAGCAGGCTCTCTGCTCAGCAGGGAGCCCGATATGGGGCTCGATCCCAGGACCCTGGAATCATGACCTGAGCTGAAGGCAGCCGCTTAACCAACAAAGCCACCCAGGTGCCCCACTTTTCTTCTTAAATTAAAAAAAAAAGAGTTTATGAGGTATAACTTATATGCAAGAAATGCACATATTTAATGTATAAAATTTGATGAATTTGGACATATGCATACATCCATGAGACCATCATCACAATAAGGTAATAAATGTATCTATCACCTTCACAAATTTCCTCCTGTCCCTTTTTGTGTGTGTGTATTGATAAGAATATTTAATATGAGATCCATTCTCTTAACCAAAATTTTGAGTTCACAATACAGTATTGTTAACTATAATTATAATATTGTGTAGCATTCATTTTGCAAAACTAAAACTTATTTAACTTGCATAACTGAAACTTTATACTCACTGAAAACTACTTCCCATTACCTTCTCCCTCCAGTCCCTGACAACCACCATTATACTTTCTGATTCTATGAGTTTGACTCTTTCAGACACCTCATGTAAGTGGAATCATGAAGTGTTTGCCCTATGACTGGCTTATTTCATTTAGCATAACATCCTCCAGGTTTATCCATGTTGTTACATACGGCAGAATTTCCTTCTTTTTAAAGGCTGAATAATATTCCATTGTATATTTACCACATTTTCTTATCCATTCACCCATTGGTGGACATTTAGGGTGTTTCCATGTCTCGGCTATTATGAATAATGCTGCCATGAACATAGGAATGCAGATTCTGATTTCAGTTATTTTGGATATGTGCCCAGAAGTGGGATTATTGGATCATTTTGTGGTTCTAGTTTTAATTTTTAGAACCTCCACACAGTTTTCCATAGTGGCTGGACCATTTTATATTATTCCTACCAAGAGTGCACAAGGAATCCAGTTTCTTTACATTCTTGACAGTACTTGTTATCTTTTGTTTTTTTTTGATGATAGCCATCCTTACAGGTATGAGGTAATATCTCATTGTGGATTTGATTTACATTTCCCTAATGATTAGTAATGTTGAGTACCCTTTTATATACCTATTGGCTATTTTATTTGTCTTTGGAGAAATGTCTATTTTTTTTTTTTTTTTTGAGTGGGTCCATGCCCTGTGTGGAGCCTAATGTGGGGCTCGAATTCACAACCCTGAGATCAACACCTATGTCGAGATCAAGACTTGGACACTCAACTGACTGAACACTCCCCAACCCATGCCCCTACTCATTTTTTTAATTGGGCTACTTGTTTTTTGCTATTGAGTTCAAAGAATTTATATATTGTGGAGATTAACCCCTTACCAGATAATGGTTTGCAAATATTTTTTCTCATTTTTTAGGTTAGCTTTTCATTTTGTTCATTGTTTCCTTTGTGGTGAAAAAGCTTTTTAGATTGATGTAGTACCTATTGTTTATTTATTTATTTATTTATTTTTGAGTGCTTCTACTTTTGGTGTCATATCCAATAAATCATTGCAAAGAATGGTGTCAAAGAATTTTTTCCCTGTATTTTCTTCCAGGAATTTTATAGTTTTTAGTCTTTCATGGTCAGTTAAGTCTTTAACCCACTTTCAATTGATTTTTCTGTATGATGTGAGATGAGGATGCATTTTAATTCTTTTGCATATAGATATTCAGTTTTCCCCGACACTATTTGTTGAAGACTACCCTTTTCCCATTGTGATTCTTGGCACCCCTGTCAAAGAATGTTGACTGTATATGTGTGGACTTATATTTGGACTTTCTATTTTGTTCCATTGATCTGCATGTCTGTATTTATGTCAGTACCATACTGTTTTAATTACTGTACTTTGTAAGATATTCTGTAATCAAGAAGTGTAATACTCCCAGCTTTGTCCTCCTTTCTCAAGATTGCTTTGGCTATTTGAGGTCGTCTTTGGTTAAGCATAGATTTTTAGAATTGTTTTTTTCTATTTCTGTGAAAAATGTCATGGGTATTCTTAAAACCTCAAACCACTGATATAAGAAATTAAATCAGCCACAAATCAATAGAAGGAAATCCTATGTTTAAAGACAGGAAGACTTAATATTTTTAAAATGTCCGTACTACCTAAAGTCATCTGGATTCAATGCAATCCCTATAAGTTTCCTGTCTCTTTTTCATTATACTTGTAGTTTTAATATTTATTGATTTTATAGCTCCGTCATTCCTTTTGTATTTATTAGTTGGTATTTTTCTCTAAGGAAGAGTTTTCTTTCGAATTTATTCAATCATTTTTTCGTATCAATAATGATTCGGTGATTTTTATTTTATTCAATGGGTAACAATACATTATTATCATTATTTAATTTGATCCTCAAATTGTCCCACATTTGACCAATGGAACCTTTTCCAGCTGTGTTTTTTTGATACATCCCCATAATTCTGTGAATGCTTCCTTACTTTCTGTCGTAAGAGTATAGGTTCATCTTGTGCTCTCCCTCCTCAACCCCGGATTCAGTCTATTTTATAAGGAATTCTGATTTTTTTCTTTTTTAGTTCTGAATGGCATACAGAAACCAAAATTTGGGTGCTTGATGTCCTAATTACTATTAATGTCTCATTGTTTCTCAGTCTTCTCAATGGACATAGCTGGAGCTACATATAGTATATACATAATCTTTAGCTTATATCAGCACCTCTAACTCCTGTGCAACACCTAAGGTTATATTCTAGCCTTACCCTTTTCCATAAGTGGAATTCCCTTTTCCAATTGTGAGAAATCTGGCTCCTGTTATCCCTAATAATTCTTTGCTCAAGACCATAGGACTTTTTACATTTGACAAAATGATTGTGAAAAAAATAAATTTTTGCAGAAGAATAAATATGCATTAGTATTGAAAAAAAATTATTGGGAAGAGAAAAAACTGAAGGAAGACTATTTAAACAATACCCAATGTTTTAGTATACCAAAAGATACAATAACTAAACCAGTGTGTTATTTGACAGAAAAATCAACAGAATAGAAAAGTGGCATTTTAAACTAAATAAAAACAAAAGGATATTTTTAAGAAATAATGTTGGGATAATGGGTAATTTGAGAAATTTGGAAAAATCAAATTATGTCATATTGAGAGTGAATCTTAAATTTTAGATATTAATAATTAATTCATTTCTAAGAACATAATTTTTATTTGAATTATTTTTTAAATGATACAGAAAATAGGTATAGCATTTATTATTTATTTCACATAAATGAAGACACAAATAGGCATTTACTAGAATTGAATGTGAATATATGCCTGCATATAATTAGGTAGAAAAGATAGCTGAGTGGTATGATTTTAAAAGGGACCGATAACTAAATAGCATCTAATCAACCTAATTACTTAACTTTAGAGTTCTTGATAATCGTGTTCTGAAATGTGATAGCAGGTTTTTATCAACTGCTAATACATCAGCAGATACAGTTTTTTTTTGTTGTTGTTGTTGTTGAGTCATCTGGCTCACATTTGAGAGAACAAAACACAGAACACAGTTAAGTTTTCATAGAAATCAAGATGAGAAGAAAATACGTAGAACGTTGATTCTAGGTTGCTGGAGTTCAGGACTTAAACATCCAGAAAAGGGAACACTAGGATCCTGGGAGTGAATCCTGAAAGATAGAGACATAAGAGACAGACTGCAGCTTCTTAAATAATGTGCCAACAACCAGTAGTGTCACTCTTTCTATAAAATAACCACACACACATACACACACACAGATTATCCAAGCAAATGTCAAGCTGAAGACACAGGGCAACTTTGTCTTGATCTTTTTCTTGGATTCATATCTCTTGTGGAATTACTATACGTATCCTCCCAAAAGAAAACATTCCCTAAAAATTTTAAATCAATGCATTGATTTAAAAACACTTTCTTGTGGGCGCCTGGGTGGCTCAGTGGGTTAAGCCGCTGCCTTCGGCTCAGGTCATGATCTCGGGGTCCTGGGATCGAGTCCCGCATCGGGCTCTCTGCTCAGCAGGGAGCCTGCTTCCCTTCCTCTCTCTCTGCCTGCCTCTCTGCCTGCTTGTGATCTCTGTCTGTCAAATAAATAAATAACATCTTTAAAAAAAAAAAAAAAACACTTTCTTGAATCATACTGTTGTTGTGTAAACAGATGGTTGTAATTTTTTTTTCTTAATGCCAAATATTTGTAAAGTTAGCTCTTATCTTTTTTTCGTATTTATTTCCATAAGCAGCATTAATTGAAGTAAGTTTGGTATACCTAGTTAGAAAAATCCCCCAACTTTCATGATTTTCTTGGTTTTAGAACTTTTGTCTTACTGAATTTATGATTGTTCTAACACAGATATTGCATAATTAAGCCACAAGTGGCTTCCTTATTGACAACTGTAATGAAAACTTTTGTGTTCTCTTCTTAATTGCTATGCATCTCTGGTACCAGTAACACCTTTCTTCTACTTGACACTCCTTCCATCTTTTATTGTAGGAAAAACTTTCCCTCCTGACTTTCCAGTCTTTCTGACATCACCTGTATACTCTTCCCTGTCCATCCCTTCAGTTACTAGGGTTTATTCTTGGACCTTTACTCCTCTAAACTACATATTCTCTCTGAGCAATACCATCCATGTTCACTGTTTTATATTTATGTAGCAATACCTCCACCTCCCACACTTACACATTTTACCTCTGTAACTGGCTCCTTACCTCCTTCCATAATTTCAATATCCAGTTGCCCCTGAAACATCTCCAGTTGGGCCATCCTTTGGTGTTGCAACTCCTTGTGTACCACTAATAAACTTGGACTAATATACTTCTATAATATTAGAATTTAATATATACTTCTTTCTTTTTATTTCATCACTATTATTTTTATGATCTGAGTCTTCTTACACCATCTACCCAAATAACAAACCAGAAATGAAAGTACTGCCTTAGAATCCTTTACTTTCTCATTCAGTACACCCAATTATTCACTAAGCTCTATGTTTATACCTGTTAACATCTTAAATGGAGTCTCTCCTTTCCAATTAATGCATTTGCCTTACTTGTGTACCACTAATAAACTTGGACTAATATACTTCTATAATATTAGAATTTAATATATACTTCTTTCTTTTTATTTCATCACTATTATTTTTATGATCTGAGTCTTCTTACACCATCTACCCAAATAACAAATACCACTACCATCTTTCACCAGGACTTTAATAGACTATTTACTGATATCTCTGCACTGATACTTGTTCTTTTCAAAAATACTTCCAACGTTTTAATCAGTGAGATATTCTAAAACTGCAAAAAGAAGGTGCTATTTTCCTTTACTGTAGCCAATCAGTGGCTACTCATTGCCTATTGGATATAGTCTAATCTCCCCACATGGCACATATGATTTGGCCTCTGTCTCATTTTCCAACCTTATCTCCTGCCACTTCCCCTCATACTTTTAGCTTCATTAATACCAAGATAACTACCAGGTCCTGAATATAATGATATTTCATGCTTCTCTATTATTTTCCACCTTCCTTTTACTTGGCTTTCTCCATTTCGTCTTTCTAGTAAACAGTTCTGACCTGGTGAATTTCTAATCACTGGCTAACCCTTGCTAAAATAGAATAATTTCTTCTATGAGTCTTTCTTTCTCTCCCTTCTGAGCTGCTTTTGTCTCTTTTATTTATTTTATGACTCCACTCACTGAATTGTTTTGGAATTACCTTTACAAGTGATTGTTTTTTTCCTTTTAAACTTGAGCTCCTTGATGACAATGCCTATGTTTTAGTAGTCATTGTTCTCCTAACACCTGGTAAACTTTTGTCACATTGGCCAATGAAGTTAAGCCATGTTATTTATTATTATTATTATTATTTTAGATTTTTGTTTATTTATTTGAGAGAGAGAGAGCAAGCACACACAAGCTGGGGGAAGAGGGATAAGCATACCACCTGCTGAGCAGGGAGCCCTATGTGGGGCTTGATCTCAGGACCCTGGGATCATGACCTGAGTGGAAGGCAGACACTTCACCAACTGAGCCAACCAGGCTCTCCTATGCTATGTTATTTTTAAAGGTGGGATTTAAAGTAAAAATTGAAAATAAAAATTTACCCTTTCAACTGCTGCTTTGGAAACCAAATACTACTTGGTAAGCCCAACTCTGCTAGTTTTCCCTTCATAACTGAAACAGATGTTGTTATTTCTTTGATTATATACAAGATAAAGAAGTTAGTATGAGAAAAGGCTCTATCTTTAAATATAAGTTACATTACACAAGATGAAATTCTTATGTGAAAAAAGTTCTTGGGAATGGAGATCCAGGAAATAGTTTATTCACTTCCTCCACCTCAGGGGCACTTGGGAGTAAGCCCTCTCTGAAAGGAAAAGCAAGAGAAATTCTGCAGTCATTGGGAGGGTGAATAATTTGACCTTGAAGTTCCTTTCAGATTCTAGCAGCCTACCCTTCTATTTATAACAAACAACTCATTAACTCAAAGTCAAAAAAATTAGTGTCCATGGGCTTCTATACTGAAACAGTGTGTACATTCGAAAACAGCAGCGATGTTGTGTATTTGTAGAACAATCAAGAAAAGTAAGTACAGAATTCCCACAAATTTAAGAAAGTTAGAATCAATAATGGTACTTGGAACTCATCATTGGAAACGAAAATTGTTAATTTAACAGTAACAGAAGAAAAGAGTGAAGATAAACATACAAAATGGCTGTGAAGAACACAGAAAGGGAATCAAAGCAAAATCATATTAGATGGCCCTATTCAGGAGAGGCACCAATAGGTAATGCGTGAACTAGGGAGGAAAGCAGTCTTGGGCTCAAATCCTTGCTTTGCCAGTCCCATTTGTACAGTACAGTATTATCTCTAAAATAGGGATACTAATTCCTATCCTAGGAGAACTCAATGTAATAGGGTTTGTAGAGTGCTCAGCAGTGCTTGGTACATAATATATGTTTAATAAATGGCAGCAGGGATTCATATTATCATTGTAGTGGAATATAGGGTCTCAGTAATCTCATAGGCAACTCTGAGCTTTACAAGTATACAAATGGAGCCCATCCAGCTTTTTTTTTTTTTTAAATGAAGGTGAAGTATCTAATTGTGATTTTTGAAAGAAGGTAGAGAATTTTAACTAATGAATTATTTTTTTATGATATAAGATCAGTTGCTAAGAGCATGATTTTAGAGAGAACTTCATTACACACATCTCAGTATTGGAGAGCTATTCTGTATGCTGGGGATAGAAGCACAACTTCATTTATGTATTTACTCTGACTTGCTTTTTTTCTGGGCTTTCTCAGTGATGTTTTGACTAAACATTTTGTTTATTCACTTTTGTGAATAAACAATTCAATTTTGTTCAGTGAAGATTATACATCAAAGAAATGCTAAACTTTAAACTTTAAAATTTAAACTCCGTATTTAGTCTTCTGGGTTTTGTTCTTTTGTTTTCGTTTTTTGTTTTGGTACACTGATGCCTGCATATGTGAGGTTTATGTTGGGAATAGGACCCAAACCAAAATAATGTGTCTTTGAAATCAAGTCTGATTCGTTGTTAGGGTTAGCCTCATTAAAATGATTAAGGAATTATATTTTTAAGATATGGTCAGCCAAGATGCCTTTTTCTTTAAGGCTACTATTAAAACTAAGACTATGATTGTTGAGAGGCAGGGTTAGTAAGAACAAAGATGCTGGCATCAGATAGAACTGGGTTCAAATCTCATTACTGTAACATATAAGATGTACAACATTTGGCAAATTATATAACTTTTTTTTTAACTCTAGTTTCCTCTAAGAGAATCTATCTTCTAGGTATGTTATGTAGAATTAACTGAAATAGTGTATAGAAAAGTATTACGCCTAACACATAGTAAATGACTGTCATGTCAATTCACATACTCCTATTCTTTCCTTTGGGTCAGGTGGAGAAAAGAGCAGATGAGGGAAGATTGCCATTTTGAGGGACCATATAACAAAATGAAGGTTCATAATTTTTTTTTAAATATGCAGAATTTCTAAAATAGACTTGATTTCCAATATTCTGTCAGGTACTGGATTTTGATAACCCATCTAGTGTCAGGCTTGGGAAAATGTTTACTGCCTCGTTTAAACCCTGTATGGAATTTAAATTTAGAAATTAATAAAATGAATATGCAAATATGTCACAGAATGATTGGTAGGAATAATATATTGATATGAGAAATAAGAGAGCAATTCAAGAGATGAGATATGCTAGGAAGGATCATTCCAATGTGAGTGGAAGTAGAGCAAAAAGCTGAAGCTGGAATGAGTTTTTTGAGGAGTGAATGGATGTGAGGGCACGAATATATGTGGTCTGTATATATTCTCTCTGAGAACTCATTTTTGTTTTAGAAAGGTAATGGGGCAGTGACCTATTTCTATACATTTGAGTTATATTTACAGAACCCACCACATATACCATTAGGATCTTGGCAAATTGGGTGGCTGTTTCTTTCCAAAGTCACATACTGTGAAAGAATGTGAGTCATGATTATCTCTATTGCTGTCTAACTCTAAAAGCTTGGAGAGTCAATAGGTTAGCATTTAGGAATTTTCCATTTACTGACACTGATTCAATTCTGGGTGGTAGTTCTGCATATTTATTCATAGGCATTACTGGAAGCTTATAACATACTAAAACAAAACAAAACAAAACAAAAAACCCAACAAACTACTAATTGAATCTAAAGTCATGTTGAAACCAAACTTAAAATATGGAGAAAAGCTGGTAATGATGACTCACTACTGAAGCAGAGTTAATGATTTAGTGATGGGTTCCAGAGCAGCAGAGAAACTGAACATGTCTCAGCCTGCAAGTACCTTTGGACAGCTTTCCACTGCCCGAAGAACTGCAGATAAGAACATTTTTGGCATGTTTGGGGAGTAATGGAAACTTCAGAATCACATGCTTTTAAACTGGGATGTCACATCGATTATTTTCCTCGTTACGACTCCCCTCCTGTGTGATGGGGTGAGCCTCTTGCATTCTGTAGGCTAGCATGGCAGGAACCACAGCACCATGCTTTGCCACACTGCGCCCTCCAAACCAACTGTTGTTGCCTAGTGCTTAGGGCTGATGAAATCCTTCACTTGCCCTTCATCTTAGCCTGCTTACTGAATATCTATTCATCATTCAAGCCCCAGTTCGACCATCTCTTTCTTAGTACTCTGACTCAAAGAGAATTTTATATTAAGGAGGTCTCTTTTTGTAATGTTTATTTAACTACCCACTATGCAAAAGTCATTTCCTTTTACAGTGAATTTATTTGTTGCTTGATTACACAGGGAGCTGTGGGTGGGTGTTTGGCGATGAGATTCTGCTCTAAATGATTTCCTTTGTTGTTGTTGATGTTTTCACAGAATGTCACACTCATTTAAAAGAAGGTGTCCGAATGCCAACTCTTAAGGCTCTCAGAACTGGTAGGAGTGCTAATTGGAGCCAATCAAACTTTAGCTGACCTGCTTCCACACTTACTCGACAAAGAGGAAGTTCTCCTACTTTGTGAAGTAGAAAGGCTCAGCTCTGATACCTGGCCAAAAAGTCAGCCAAATTAGGGAACTGTTTTTCCTTGCCTCTTGAAGCTATGTACTTGGTCTTCCTTACTAATTCACTGAAGAAAATAACAATTCTGATGTATTTTATTATTGAATAAGTGGCCAATAAACAAATTCTGACTGAAAGTCAGGAGAATCTAGTTTGAAACTATTAATAGGGTAGAGTCTGCTTTTTGCCCAAAAGGTAGAAGACATTTTTGGTCAAACTGAGAACCGTTTCCAAAGTGATGAATCAGTTGCATTGTTAATTTTAATATTCAATACATTTATTCTCAGATATGTAGAGCTCCTCATTTGAAGAAGTGTAATGACAAATATTTCAAGATAAAACACATATGTGAGTGTTAGAGGATGTTTCGAAGCACTGCAAGAGATAAGTAAAAGTATACTTGTAGGTTCTTACAGATGTAGAGGTGGAAAAGTTTTCTTGTCTTCTAGGTTTTTTGGCTGGTCTAATAATTAAATTGACATAAGACAGATTGTCAGCAGAAAAGTAAACAAAATTTAGTAACATGGATACATGGGAGAGACCCAGAAAAACTGAGTAACTCCCAAATGGCCAAAGCCGGCAAGTTAAATACCATTTTCAGCTAAAGAGAGATGTCGGAGGTGGGAAGTCAGTTATGGGAGGCTTCCAGGAAAAGCACAGTAAACAAAAGTGAGCTTCACCAGGGTCTTCTGTTTCTTAAAAATAATCAGCTTATGATAATAAATATGCCAAAGAGATATATTTTGGAGTGGTGTATTTTGCTCCCCTTCACAGACATCTATTTTATTTTTGTGGAACTTGACTAGGTTTATGTTTAAAGTAGATGGAAACACTCAGATGTTCGGATTTTTCCCTCAGTTACTGCATCCTGAAGAGTGGGTTTATTCATCACTACACAGATGAATCTGTGAATAAATCATTAACATGACACAAGGATAATGAAGCTTGCTAATAGGGGACCAAGGACAGTATTGTAGGTATATGAATTCAGGTGGGGTTGTCAAAAGAGATGCCTCTCAGAGGTGAAACTGCAGCTGAAATCTGAGCATTGTGCAGAAGGAATAGCATTTTAGACCTTGGAAACAGTATATGCAAAAGAGTCTGAAAGAGTGTGGAGTGTTCAAGGAATAAAACGCCAGCGTGGCTAGTGAGGAATGAAACTGTTTTGTTTGCAAAGAGCAAATGGGATAGGGGATACACGGGTGTGGTAGTGTTAAGACCGTGGTATGATTTACTCACTATGCACCCATTGAAATGAGTAAGAAAGCGGCATAAGATGACGGGAATAATGCGCTTATCTCTCTTCCACTTAATAAATATGATCTTATCTTCTCCAAATTAGCTGGAGGCACCATGCAGTGTGGGGAGTGGGATTATTATTATCACAGATGAAAGTAAAAAACAAATAAGAAAACAGACTTCAATATAGGCATGTAATATATTGGAGATACTTTGGGTTCTGTTCCAGAATACTGCAATAAAGTGAATATTGCATTAAAGCATGTCAAATACATTTTTTTTTGGTTTACCAGTGCATAATCAAGTTATATTTAGGGGCACCTGGGTGGCTCAGTTGGTTAAGCGTCTGCCTTTGGCTCAGGTCATGATCCCAGGATACTGGGAGCCTGCTGCTCCCTCTGCTTGTGCTCTCTGTCTTTGTCAAATAAGTAAATAAATTTAAAAAAAAAAAAGAAAAAATTAAAATACTTTATTGCTAAAAATGCTAACCATCATCTAAGCTTTCAACAAGTTGTTATGAAACAAAATTTAACTGAGTAAACTTGAGGATCCAATTGGCTTTATTAAGAGATTCATGAATGGGGCAGCATCCCATCAAGCAAGTAAGAGGGGAGCTCCAAGGAGTTGTATAAAATGGAAGGTTTTTTGGGTGTTGAGTTTGATAAATTCTTTATCGATTTTGGGATAACTGGGTGATGGGCATTAGGGAGGACATTTGATACACTGAGCATTGGGTGTTATATGCAACTGATGAATCCCTAAATTCTACCTCAGAAATTAATTATTAAAAAAAAAAAAGGAAGTTTCTTCTAGGACAGAGGGTGGGGCAAAGAGGTTATTAGCAAAAGAAAAGAAAGGATTGTTTCAGGCAAGGTCACTTTCCCCTAGGGGGAAAAGCAGGGGTTATTATCCTGCAGATAACTCATTTTTCTTTGGGGCACGGAGGAGCCCCAGGTGACAGATTACCTCCTTTGTGCTGATAAAACAGTTTCTGACTAACCTGTTGAGACAATGTTTCTGGGGGAAGTTGAAGCTGTAATGAAGTTTCAGGTATTAAACCCTGTTTTGATGACTTGGTCTAGAAGAAGTATCCATCCTGGGCCTGTGGTTTTCTTAACAGAGTAATAATAGTTTTGTTGGTGGAGGGTCTTGTATCTCAGTATTGATGCCTTCTGACTGATTACACGGTGGTGGTAGTTAAGCTTAAGTTTGTGGTAGCTATGGCAATTTCTTAAAATAGGACGACAATGAAGTTTGCTGCATGGATTGATTCTTCCTTTTGCAAGTGATTTCTCTGTAGCATGCTATACTGTTTGATAGCATTTTATATGCAGTAGAACTTCTTTCAAAATTGGGAGTCCATCTTCTCAAACTCTATCACTGCTTTATCATCTACATTTCCCTAATATTTAAAGCCCTTTGTTGTCAATTCAACAATCTGCATAGCATCTTCACCAGGAGTAAGTAGATTGTAACTTAAGAAGCTGCTTTCTTTACTCATCCGTAAGAAGCAACTGCTCATTCCTGAAAGTTTCATCATGAGATCAGGACAATTCAGTCACATCTTTAGGCTCCACTTCTTCTTCTTCTTCTTTTTTTTTTTTTTTTACATTTTTTATTTAAATCCAATGAATTAACATACAATGTATTATTGGTTTCTGAGGGATAAGCCTGTGATTCATCAGTCTTGTATCAGATTCCACTGCTAATTCTTGTTCTCAGGAAATACGGAGGCCCAAGGAGAGGGACAGGATAAGGGGAATGGCCAGTCAGTGGAGCAGTCAGAACACACACACAGCATTTATTGATTAAGCTTAGAGTGGGGAACATGAAAGCTTAGAGTGAAAGCTTACAGCAGAAGATTTTCCCAGTGACTTAGTGAATTCAGCTACAACAGAATAAAAATGGTGGTATGGCATGTCCAGTCCCAAGCCAGATGAGATCCAGATGAAGGATGTAATGTATACTTGAGGGTCCTGTACCACCAGTGAAGGCTAAGATTGAGCTTAAGGAGAAAAGGATGACCACAGTTCCTAGATTGAGCCTACTGAACAAAACAGCCATAGATTTCAGCAGTAGATATCTTCAGGGAGCCAAGTGAGCAGACAGACAAGAAACATGGTTGCAGAGACCAGAGAAAACAAAGGACTGTAGGGACTTGCAGGTTTGGGCTGGAGGCCGCCTTTTTTGGAGAGTAGAGGACCATAGAAACCAACCTCCCTATAGGGTCAGATGCCTCCTTGAAGGAAAACAATGGGTTGAAGGGAATATGAAAGTCTGAACATTTACCAGCTATGACTAAGTTTTAGAAAAAGAATATGCAGAAAGATGATGATGAAATAGCACTGGTAGGCACTTTGTTTGTGTGTTTATTCATTCAATAAATAGTTATTGACTGTCTCATATACCATGCCCTAGGATTCAACAGATCCCAATCCTTGTCTTCCTGTAGTTTACGTTCCAGTAATGGTAGTTCCAAAGTGAAGCTATAGGGAAAGAAGAAAACAGCTTAATTAGAAAAACTAGAGATACTACAAATTTATTTTCACATTTGAATAGCAGTGTGTTATATTTTTAAACCCACAACAATGGGGATGAAAAGTATTCTGGTGGTATGCATAGCCTCATTGTGGTTAAGAAAAGCTAAAAATAACTACAGAGCTTATTCTTGTTTGGACACCAAGTTTAAATAACTTGACATGTTATCACAGGGTCAGTAATAGAGTCATAAAAATTTGGAGCTGGAAAGGATCTTCGAGGTCATGAGGCTGACTTCTTTTTAATATATATATAATTTTTGAAAAAAAATGTTTATTTATTTGACAGAGAGAGTGAGAGAGCACAAACAGGGGGAGCAGCAGAGGGAAAGGGAGAAGCTGGCTCCCTGCTGGAGCAGGGAACCTCACGTGAGGGCTTGGTCCCAGGACCCTGGGGATCATGACCTGAGCCAGCTATAGACAGACACTTAACCAGCTGAGCCAGCCAGGCTCCTCATGAGGTTCAGCTTCATAATTTGATTGCTAAGGAAACTCGTGCAGGGAGTTGAGAAAATTGCCGCTAGAGCTGGATGTAAATACATGTGCCTTGACATTAGTCCAGGGCTCCTTATGATTCAACACTGCTTCCATCTGAATCTTAAGAGCACATATTCATTGATTATTTTGCCTTGATATCAGTAGGTCCTCTCTAGGGTTGGCTGTTGCAAGTACTGGGAACACAATGGGCAATGCAATGATAGATCAGTAGGATTAAGAGGTTCAGAGGATTAGGAGAATAGATACTCATTAGAGTGGTGAGTTGCTCCTTTTCTTTCTCCACAGAATGTGAAATATGGCCCAGAAAGAACCCAGACAACCTGAGTAGCAGAGTTCCCACCAAGGTGACATCCTACTCAGTAGTCATAAAAGCTTGGGTTCAAGAATGAGTCATCTGAATTCAAATCCCAGCTCTACCACCTATGAACTAGCTCTGTAATTAGTTGTGAAACATGTAGCAGGAAATTTGTTTTAAAATGTGGATGAAATGTTGAAGGTTACAAATGACTTACTTTGAAAGGATACATTAAATTTAGAGTTAGCTCTATGTGATGCCAGTCTTGTGCACTTATACACAGTAGTTTTTTTTTGCCCAGTGAGTGGTAAAGGGGCAGAGTTATGGTTGGTTCATTAGGAATAGCTTACACCCTTCTATTTATCTCATGGTAGAATTGACCAAGTGGAGTTCTGCTTACTTGTGATCTCTCTCTCCATCAGATAAATAAATTAAATCTTAAAAAAAAAATACATAACTTGTGACATTTTGTTTAATTAAACTGGGTGAAAAAAAGCATACACTTCTCTCAGGCTGATATTTGCCAGACTTAAGTGGTAAAATGATTACCAATAGATAAATTTGTAATCAGTTCTTGGGCTGTCATTAATGTTACATGCTTTTTCTACCATTGCATGCTTTTTGGCGCTTACATATAACAAATAGAGCAATAGAATGGAGTAGTAAAATGGGAGGGGGGGAGAAGAAAAAAACAAGAGAAAGTAAAGCTTACCTATTTTCCAAGATGCTTAAAACAAAATAACATGACACACTTAGTATTCACTTGATTGGGAAAGTCATGGAGCTGATCTATGTTTTTGTCACACACCATGAGTTATGTTGACTACATTAATGTGTTTCAACTGAGCATTTGTACAAATTAAGGAATATTTATTAAGCACCTGTTTTGACAGTCTCTAGCAGTGGTGACTAGGGGAAGGGGTGTGTGTGTGTGTGTGTGTGTGAGAGAGAGAGAGAGAGAGAGAGAGAGAGAGAGAGAGAGGTGTAACCACATGGGAGAGCAGGGAATGCTCCTGAAACTGTTAGGCAAGGTCATACTGAAAGAAAGTTTACTATAACGGGAAAAAGTTAAACACCATTTCTGATCCCTACTCCCAGGAAAAAACTATTCATAACAAATTGTATTTAGTTTATTTTATAGGAGAGTAGGCCTGGTTATTTATACAATAAATTTTAGTACTTTACACAGTACAATTGTGTTAATTTAAGGAATATATTTTTGTAATTTAAGCAACAATAGTGGAGTCCTTTTATTGAATACTACATTAAAGTTGAATAAGTTAATAAAGCAAACTTTTCTTCCCAATGTTAAATTTAAATGCTCTTTGGTAAAAAGTTTACAAAAACATTTAAGAAGTACATATTTTTCTTTGTGCCAGGTGAGTATTTAACTTCCTGGTATTTTCTAATGGCTTTTTAGGTTCTAAGATTGGGTTTAAGTATGGTGCTTGATATAAATGGGAAGCTAAGTTTTCTACCTTAATCGCTGAAGAGCAAAAGGAAAATAAACTTAATGCAAGGCAAAAATATTATTTTCCTATAATTAATTTGACAACTTTCAGATTCTGCAGTTGATAATCAACCCTTTGAGCCTCCAGTTAGATTTGATACTTGGCTTGTCATTTGACCTGTACCTCGGCTAGACGTTTACTAGTATTTGTGTTGCATTCCTTCCACCCTGTAAGTGAAGAAATCCTCTCATCTTTCTAATTCAAAAGTCAGTAAAATTTTAATTTTGTTATTAACAAAAATTTTTGGGGTGCCTGGGTGGCTCAGTGGGTTAGGCCGCTGCCTTCGGCTCAGGTCATGATCTCAGGGTCCTGGGATCGAGTCCCACGTCGGGCTCTCTGCTCAGCAAGAAGCCTGCTTCCCTCTCTCTCTCTCTCTCTGCCTGTCTCTCCGTCTACTTGTGATCTCTCTGTCAAATAAATAAATAAAATCTTAAAAAAAAAAAATTTTTGTTAGTAACAAAAAGTTAATTTTTTAAAAGTTGATGAGCTTATTATTCTCTTGGGTTGTCCCTTAGGAGAATTTATGTTAAATTAATAGTAATATAGATACAGAAATCAACTGCCACCCATAAATGCAAAAATACTACCAGAAGACCTCTGCAGCATGTTATTTTCTACGTGCTTTCCTGTACAAAGAAAGCCAAAGCATATGGTTATAATAATGCATTTATTCCAAAGGTCTGTATATCATTTTGCATATAGATGGTCTCCAGATTTAACTGCAGTATTGCACACATGTCAATTTATGGTTGGATGCTTATTGATGGTGAAGAGAACACTGATTTAGATGTCATTAAGTGAATATATAATATATATTCATTATATGTCATTAAGTGAATACAATATATAATGTATCTACAAAGATATATACGCATAAAATCATCTTTTTATTTATGACTTCTTTATTTATAACTTTACATAATAAATATGTATTTTTAGAGTATTAGGCCTCATAACTTCTATGCTACTTCCTTAGCAAGAAGCAAACTAATCATATTTAGAAATAGCATGGTGGTACCATTAAAGCTGGGAAAAAACATAGAATTCAATGAATGTTATAACCTCATTTTATAAATACAAAAATTGGGGCTCAGATAGGTCAAGAATTTTTCCAACAATGGCCCAGCATTTGCATGTTAGAACTAGGATTAGAACCCACTTATTATTTTTAGTTCAATCCTGTCTCAGAATGATGTCATTAGAAAAATGAAAAAAAAAAAGGTATGGATTAGAACTGTGCTCAATATAATCAGTGATTTCTTTGTAAGTCTCTTCTTCTTTGTCTTTCCTCTGAAAGGAAGGAAAATAAAAATGTGTTCTTGCTCCTGTGGAGGTATTTGGAGAATGCTAAGAGCTACACATTGCAACCATATATAGGTCATATCCTCTTCTCTGTTATACGACCCTTATTTGATCATTCAGCTAAAGGCGTGAGTGTTTCTCAATTTCCCCTGCCTTTACCATATGTATATTTTAAAAACATTTTAATCATGCTTTGAGATGGTTTACTTTATTATGTACCAAACTTCTGGCCTGGAACCTCATGATACTATTGACTGAGTAGGAATTTTGTTAGTGAATCAGATATAGGAATGTCTCCAAAATAGGTTATATTAAAATGTGAGGGTTCATCTTATCTGTAACTAGAACTAGAGTTCCTGCAGTGTGAGTCTAAGTCTTTCAAGTAAAACAGTTTTTAATGTCATTTATTTTCAGCTGTTTAAAACTTACCTCTAATACCTATATTTCTTTCTTTTTATTCTTGAAATTCAAATGTGATCATATAGTATAAAAATCTTATGTTCCAAGGGAGTTTGGGGACTTAAAAAAAAGTGTGTGTCTGTGTGTGTTTTCATATCTTTTTTGCAGTGTCTACTTGGAAAGTCACTCTGGGTACAGACATCTGGGCAAAATGTCGTTGATAGAATTGAGCAATTTTTGTTTTTCTAACTTTTGTAGCTCTGGCCAGCTTCACATCAGCTTCTATCAGTTGAAATGATATCTTTGACTTTAGCAAAGTGTAGGCTATTAGGTCATGAGTGCCAAAAATCAAGAGTGGTCTCCACACTACATCCAGTGTGGATAAAAACAATATTACAAAATAATTAAAATCTTTTGAAGCAGAGCCAGCCACACAGCCTGAGCCCATCTTCCTTCGTTAATTTGTATACAGTTCCTATTTTAACAGAACAAACTTTCAGAGGGTACTCACATGGGACTGCTGAACCAGCTGTACAACTTTTATTTTGAAGAAAAAAGTTGAGCCTCAGAACAGGCTGTTTTAAAGACAGGGAGGGACTTAGCTTTTCCAAGCTTGACCAGCATGTGGAAGGAGTGCTCTCATGGCTGCAAGAACTCAGGGAACTCCTACCTGGGTGCCACTAGGGTAGGAAGTTTTCTGTTTGTTTTGTTCTGTTTCCGAGGGTCCTGTGCACTTCTCTTTCCTGTATCACCGTGACTGTTGGTGGATTTTGCACACCCTGCTCTGTGGGGGAGTGCCCCAACGTGCCTGTCTTATGTGGCCTCTATGGACACACTGCTCAGCTGGCAGAGAGCAGGGAAGTTTTCTCCCAGCACCCAAAAAGAGAAAGAGGAAACTACTTTTTCCTTCTGGGCTTCTTGCAGCACAATAGACCAGGATAAGCTTCCACATTCTCTCCCTGGATTTCTGGAGTGGTTTCCAGGAAGAAGTTCAACTTTTACCTTTAAATGGATGACCATGTCACAATCAGGAAGAAACATCTCCAAAGACCCATCTTTAGGTAAGTAATACTACATCCCAGTTGGTTCCAGGGCTATCAGGAAAAATAATTTCTTTCCCTTATCCTTGACTTGGGAATTCTGGCACTAAGCTACAGCAAAGCAATAGAGTGTATCTAAAGTTGAACTTCATGCATACCTACGGAGTCCTTTTATTTTCTATTTTCTGAAACTGTGCACAAGCTCTTATCAAATCCTCAAAATATATTTTAAAAGCAAATTAGCTATTCAGGCACATGGATGACATAGCACTGGAAAAACTTCTAAAGCATTATGCAATCCCTTGCTGTTTCCAATGGTTGCACAGCCCTCTAAATTGGAAATACTGTGCTTGGTTATTTCAACTGATTACACTCAGAGATAGTGTTTCAGTGCTGCAAATGCTATACCTTTTTGCAGTAATATGTGGGAAGATAAATGCGAATTTGATGGCTGTATACTAAAGAAGATATATTTACATCTAGTTCAGGAGTATCTTTATGCAGTTTAGGAAACAAAAGGGCAACAGGAAAAATTTTACCTTGTGGTGAAATCTGTGGCCAGAAAAAATGTAGATACAGTATAATAGATTGAGTTAAGGTTTTCTTTGGGGGGGGGGGGGGTGGTGGCTCACTCTTTCTCCTGAGAATAGCAGTTTCTTCATCGACTCTTTAATCCTCGATTTTTTAGTTACTTACATACTTTAGAATTCAGAATTAGGAATTTAGAATTTTAAAGATGCTAGAAAATCAACACAGTTTCTACCTTTTAAGACAGAAGATCTTAAAAAAATAATCTAGTTATATATCAATTTTGTGGTTCCCCCAAAATAATATCCTAAACAAAACAGAGATACTACATGTCAGCAAAACTAGACATTAAAGTCAAGTTGCAGTCACTGGTTGTTGATCTAGAATTAACTACTGGATAATAGAAGTTTATGGATGGAATTCCTGGCATTCTGCGGTTGTCACATAATGAATAAGAGTGGGCCTCAAGGCATGTTTCGTGTATTGATTAAGCATTGTTACAGTATTATTAATAGCAATAATATACTTTAGTAAAGCTTAAAACAAAATGCTGTCTCAATCTGTTTTACAGCCTTGTAAAAATAATTGGGCTCCTGGGTGAATCAATCAGTTAAAGATCTGCCTTCGGTTCAGGTCGTGATCCCAGGGTCCTTGGATTGAGCCCTGTGGTGATGGCCATGGTACTGGCTTCCTGCTTAGCGGGGAAACTGCTTGTCCCTCTCCTTCTGCCCAACCCCACCAACACTCCACTTGTGCTCCCTCTCTCTCTCCAATAAATAAATCTTTAAAAAATCATATTTATATATGTGGATTTAATATCATAATCTGTGTTTACATTTTATGCAGTGACAGCAATAAATAACCAAAAATCCAGAATGACCCCCAAATGTGTATTCACCTGCCATAATTCCCATGTAATTAATTTCTATTTTCTCCCAAATGCATTGTGTGACTTCAAAAAGATAGGACAGTAGCACAGATGATTCTAAACTCAACCCCACTGAGGCACCATTAGAAGAGGGCACCCGTGGAAATTGAAGAAGAGAAGATTGTGTTGGATAAAGTCAGATCCACTTAGCCAGTATCTTTAGTATGTTACCCCGCGTAGAAACTGTTGGCAATTGAAGCAGGTGGTCCTGCTCCACTGGTTTATGGCGAATCCGTATTCCCTCCTGATGAACTGTATGCTAAGGTGCCGCTCACAGGGAAACTGCCGCTCCTCCACGCTTCTGTTCTTTTTCATATAAAGTAACTGGGATTCTTTGCCCAAATAATTAGAATACAGTTTGGTAAATTCAAATAATTACTTCATAATCCTGGTGATGTAGAAGAGAGAACAGAGCTCTCTCTAGTATATACCTAGATAACTGTGGCACAGGCAGATGATGGGTGCCAAAAAGGAGGTGATAATGTCCTGAGAAATTATGATGAGACAGATTTCAATGATGAGCACATACTTTCACTCAGGCAGGTCTTTCAAGCAAGCGTACAAGTGGTCCCTGACTAAAAACAGGTTAAGGCCAGATGTGGAATTGGGATTGATTGGTCAGTTGGCACATTGATAGATGGCTTTGCTTTTATCGGGATATGATTTTCTTGGGGGAAAAGGGAAGTAGAGAGTGTCCTAATAAAGCATTCAAATGACTAGACACAGTTCCTCAGAGAAAGTGTTGGGCTATTTTTCGGTAAAACACAGCGTTGACTTTCTGATGGCCAGTTGTACTTTTGGGCAAGTTGGGAAGTGGTTGAAGGTTGCTTTTGGCATCTTATGCCCTTATCTGATGCCCCGCTTCATTTTCTTTTTTGGTCTCCTTTCTCTGGTTCTTTGTCTTCCTGGGCTATTACTGGATTGTCCTCCTTTCACATTGAGACAAAACATTCTCAAGCTTGCCTTTCTGGTCAGAGACCCAGGTACCAGACGTTTCCTTCTTAATATGTACTTGTTCACACCCTATTTCCTAAGGGATTTGCATACTAGTTCTCAGTCCACTTGGTAAAAAATTAGTGCTAGACTGTTTTGTATGCGTTAGTCACATGTTTAACAGAAATTTTGTGAAAATAATATTTTGACTGTTTATAAATAATTCACTTAAAATTTTAATCATTAAGAGAGGGTAAATCTGGGATTTTTTGGGGAAATATCTGACATACTGACATGATTCAGGTTTTTATATACAGACTACTTTCTCCCGCAGCTTAACCAACAGCTTTAATTCAACTCACCTGGCCTTCTCTGATTGATTAAAAGTGTCCAGAATTTGGACTACTGCACTTGGGGAGGTCTGACATGATAAAGAAAAACAAACTGTATCTGCCTTCACATAACATATCATCTAGTATTTACCTAGATAACTATGGCACAGCAGATGATGGGTGCCAAAAAGGAGGTGATAATGTCCTGGGAAATTATGATGAGACAGATTTCAATGATGACTAATTCTGACACCTAAGTGAACTGAGAGAGATAAGCAAGATTTAAAAAAAAAAATCAGAAACTGAAGAGACATCAATTTTTAATTAGTTTTAATTAAATTTTAAATTAAATTATATTTAAATTTTTAAATTTAATTGACTAAATTTCAGACAAGAAAAGTCATCCATCAAGTATAAAAGTTAGTGGAGAGGCTTTAGAGTAGACAGTGGATGTTGAAATTCCATGGCTGCATATGATATCAGAAGACTTGAGAAATCTTACATATTCTTTAGATTCTGCATCTAAAAATGTCAGTATCTCCTACAATGGTGATTCCTGAATCATCTCACATAGGTTAGCTAATCTGTTTTAAAGTCTTTTGTGGAAATTTTAGGTATATATTTTCACACCAGGTCTGTGAGGAAAGGAAAAGGCAAAGTTTTTGTTTGTTTGTTTGTTTTTGTTGTTTTTATATGGCCAAATGGAAGTTTATATGATCTCTATTATGCATGCCATGTGGAACTTGGGATCAGTGAGACTGACCATTCAGCTCCGAGAATGTATAAATGGTGTATCTCAAACACAATTTGTGGTTTTGCCTGTAGACATTCCCGCAGCTCAGAATTATATATAAAAATGATGATTCTCCCATTACTCAAGAGAAATTCTTTAGGTTTTATAATTTTTTTTAAAGATTTTATTTATTTATTTGACAGAGAGAGAGACAGATCACAAGTAGGCAGAGAGGCAGGCAGAGAGAGAGAGGGAAGCAGACTCCCCGAGCAGAGAGCCCGATGCGGGGCTCGACCCCAGGACCCTGAGATCATGACCTGAGCCGAAGGCAGAGGCTTAACTCACTGAGCCACCCAGGCGCCCCTAGGTTTTATAATTTTACAGGAAGGAAACACTATCACAAAATGTATATTAATGTGTTTTAAATCAACAACACTAAGTTTGTTCTTCAGCACATAGAAAATAAATTACAAAAACTTTAAAGTCCAAGATGTGAATAAACATTGTCATTAAAGACTTCCCAAAGAAAAAGAAACAGTCTTTTAGACTTTTTAAAACCTCTTTTTCTGTGTTACCACAGAGTTTTATCTCTGGTAATCATAATTGATCTCTTTACATAAATAGATTCATCAGTTTATAATCCATTTAAATGAATTGCCTTTATATAACTTCAGTAAGACTGTTGCTGAAGGCACTTCCATCTTATTACATATTCATATTGCTTAGCAAACTTTCTTTATTCCCATGGGATAAATAAACATTTAGCTTTGATATCAAGAAAAATCTCTTTCTCCTAATAAAAATGCATCAGTGGGAATATTTCTTATCTGAATTTCATTGCCATGAAGTTGAAGTCTGGGTTTCTGTTATCAGCTCCTCCTATTTGATATAATATTTTATCAAATTCTATTATATGTGCATTGTTTTCCATTTGTTGCTTCAAATTCTTTCTAAGAGTAGGTAAGGAAAAAATGAATTAAAAAAAAATTGGAACTTTTCTCGCGTGTTAAGCCTTATTTAGTATTCTTTGATGCCAGCAGTCTGTTGAACCTCTTCTGTGTTCTAAATGGATAAGTTATTTTTGTGGTGGCTTTCCATTAGAAAGAGCACTAAAAAGTCACAAAAGAAATCATGCAAATAGTGGTTCATCAGCCCTAGATTTGAGACGTGGTCTATGCATCCAGGATCTGAGACGTCGAAGTGCAAGTCAGATTGCTGCCAGGCCCTCAGACTAATGAAAATCATGTTGAGCTCTTCACAGCATTTAGAACATGCTGTTTCTTCCCTTTATGCCTTTTCCAAAGTCTTATTTTTACAAGTATCTGTTAGCAGAGGAATTCTGAGTGTGCTTTTGGCAGGCGTAGTCTCTTCACATGGAGATGGAGAAAGCCGGAGGATGAAATAAGAAAGCATAGGAAAAGACAGATCCTAGTTTTCTTTGCTGTGAAAACTAGCAAACTCTATTGCTGTGCCTGATTTCTAATTTCAAGGGTGTTATCTATGCTTTACAGAAGAATAGCATACAATATATGTTACATATTTAATATCATATACCTTTTGGAGTGTGGTCGTTTTCATTTATTTCCACATTCAAGTTCAGTGTATGAACATCAGTGTTACAACTAAACCGTAAGTTGTTAGTATGTAGGGACAGCACAGCATTTCAGAATTTTTTTTTTTTGATTTACCAACATGGTTATATTTTTTCTTTTTTTTTCTTACCAAATATTTATTTATTTATTTATTTATTTATTTATTTATTTATTTTCAGTGTTCCAAGATTCTTCGTTTGTGCACCACACCCAGTGCTCCATGCAATACATGCCCTCCTTATTACTCACCACCAGGCTGACCCATCCCCCACCCTCCTCCCCTCTAAAACCCTCAGTGTGTTTCAGATTTTTACCTGTTCGTACAGGTGGGACACCTGACTGAGTGCTGCTTTATGGTAGTTTTCTAGGTAAAATGTCTGGATAGTATTCAGTTATTCAGATATTTCAAACCCATTTCCCTCGGTGTTTTGGGAATTACAAAAATCCTGAACACATATAAAATATAAAGTCACTTCAAAATTAAAAGAAATTGTAATACATGGTTGGATATTGATATTTTATCTCATAAATGTTTAAGTATGTATGATATTCTGTGATTTAATCCTTTTTTTTTTAAAGATTTTATTTTATTTATTTGACAGAGAGAGATCACAAGTAGACGGAGAGGCAGGCAGAGAGAGAGAGAGAGAGGAAAGCAGGCTTCTTGCTGAGCAGAGAGCCCGATGTGGGACTCGATCCCAGGACCCTGAGATCATGACCTGAGCCGAAGGCAGCGGCTTAACCCACTGAGCCACCCAGGCGCCCCTTTAATCCTCTTTTTAACACCTCCCTGTAACCACAAACACATATTTTAGACAAGAATATATTTAGTCCAAGTCATCAGAGTGAAATGTAATTATGGAGAAAAAAATTAAGTGTGATCTGATGAAATAGTATATTTAAGATATCTTTTCTATGCAATGAATTTCCTCATAGGAAAAAGGTCCATGTAGTTTTATTATATTTTGGAACCCAAAATATAATAAAATTCTATATTTATGAAAATGTTTAAACAGTTTTTGGCCCTAAGACAAAAGTGATCGTGAATTTTTAGAAAAAGAGAAAAAGGGACACCTGGGTGGCTCAGTGGGTTAAGCCTCTGCCTTCGGCGCAGGTCATGATCTCAGGGTCTTGGGATGGAGCCCCGCATCGGGCTCTCTGCTCAGCAGGAGGCCTGCTTCTCTTCCTCTCTCTCTCTGCCTGCCTCTCTGCCTACTTGTGATCTCTCTCTCTGTCAAATAAATAAAATCTTTTAAAAAATTTAAAAAATTTTTAAAAAGAGAGGAAAAAAAAGGAATTTTCCTGCAATGGTTACATAGTTATATACTGGAAATTTCGTTTCATAGTTTCTTTTTTTTTAAATAAATGCGACAGTTAATTTTTATGTGACAGTTAATTGATAGAACAAAACAATTATGTTTAAGTTATTCTCCCCTTGCTATGAAAGTGAAAAATACTTCTGGAAAATAGACACAGTGAAATGAATTTAACATTTATGATGCTGTCAGGCACAATGTTAATTAATAGACGAACAACTATATTTTATAAGAGAGATGTTTATTAAAAATTAGTTTTTCATTGTTTAGGCCAGCATGTTTTTGTTTCTGGTCAAAGTCATTGTATGAATTATAAGTCAAGGAACAGCCTCAAATTGCTCTTTAAAATGAACTACAAAGGGACGCTTGGATGGCTCAGTCAGTTAAGCATCTGCCTTCAGTTCGGTAATGGTCCCGGGGTCCTGGGATGGAGTCCTGCACTGGACTCCTTGCTCAGCTGGGAGCCTCTTTCTCCCTCTCCCTGCTGCTCCCCCTGGTTGTTTCTCTCTCACTCTCTCTTTCTCTGACAAATAAATAAAATCTTAAAAAATAAAATGGACTACAAAGATCAAAGCAAAACAACAAACACCTATGAATGTAAGACATCGGGTAATGTTTGTCATGCAAAAGTTATCAGAACTGTGCCTTTTTTTTTTCCAGCTGTGATAAAAGTAGCTCTAAATTTTAAGTGGTCATCGCAAATAGATAAGCTATAATTGTCATACACTTCAAACTCAGGCAGCAAGTAATTTACTCCTGCTGGTATTATTTCATCTATTTAAGCTATTTCCAGTAAACTTATCATCACCAGAAGCAGTAGTAGCAGTAGGTATTAATGTTAATATTAAGAACTGTTGTTTATTGAAATCTTAGTGTATATTTAATCATTTATAGGCATATAATTCCTTTAAAAAGTAGTAAATACATAATTAATAATTTGGGGTATGGATCCAGGAATAGAGAATAGATTAAAACACAGAAAAGTGTCTCTTTCTCAGGAGCTACACAAATCTTGTTTTCTAAGCTAGAGACACTTGATGATAATTGTGTTTATCTTGGACATTGGCATGATTAAGAAATGACTTTTGTGATGTTTGAAATGAGGAAAATCAAGATTGTACAGGTAAAATGATCTACTGGATAATTTAATGGTTTTATACCATCTGGAAATTTTTATATTTGGAATAATCAGTCTATTGCATAGAGTGTTTAGATTAAAAGCAATGGAAAAGAATAAGATTAAGGTGACCTACGGGCGCCTGGGTGGCTCAGTGGGTTAAGCTGCTGCCTTCGGCTCAGGTCATGATCTCAGGGTCCTGGGATCGAGTCCCACATCGGGCTCTCTGCTCAGAGGGGAGCCTGCTTCCCTCTCTCTCTCTCTGCCTGCCTCTCTGCCTACTTGTGATCTCTCTCTGTCAAATAAATAAATAAAATCTTTAAAAAAAATAAAAAGATTAAGGTGACCTATAGGTTTGTAGAGATTGAATAAGTTTAAAGAGGTCTGCAGTATTTATAAACTGTATCTCTTCAGTTTTGTGACTGGACATGACATAATTTTGATAGTTAGTTCTCATGGGAAAGCTTCCATTTATTTATGTATTTGATTAAGGCCACTTGGACATGAGCTCTAATGAGGAAAATCCAAAATTTCCTGAATTGGAACTGCTAGAAGTGAATGGGGCAGTCACAGTGCATTTGTAGAACAGAAGAGAAAACTTTCAGATTTGTTATCTTCATAACATCCCAAGCCTGTTCCATTAAAACCATGTGTGTTTTTGTTTTTTTGTTATGGAGAAATACTAATTCTGAGTCAAATTGGCCACCATTTTTAGTGTTTTGGTCACTCCAGCCTTTAGCATCTTAGGATGTTATTTTTAGAGGAGTTGTTTGTTAAAACAGGTAATTAAATATTAATTATATATTTATTAACCATTTGTTTATAGGCATTGAATGTCAAGGGCCTTTATTATGAAAAATCACCACTTCAGCTTTAAAAATATTAATATTTAATTTGACATTTTTGAAGATCAAAGAGCTTAGAACAAATTAGAGACCAAAGTAATGAAAAACAGCATGTTTGTATCTTTAACGTACAAACATGACAGTTTTTGAGTCCTAATTGAGGAAGAAAAGGAAAATCCCACTAGGTCAAAGTCAGTTTTAAATTATACCATTACATTAAAATTTGGATGAAAGTCAGGACATGTGATAATCTGGGACCACCACCTGTTTGTTAAATATCTCTTCTAATGAAGATTCTAAATGCTTATCGCTATTCCAGTGGTAATGTCTTTGTGGAACAACATGAAATAGAAAAAAGAGACTCTTGCAAATTTCTGTGCCAACTAATTAAGCATGTGCTACTCAGTTCAGCTGCATCTGATTTTTTCTAACTCTGAGATCCCATGTCATTTTATCTGGATTTCTTTTACTGCACGTATCACTTCATTCTATTATAATTACTTAAGTAAGAGGATCAACTCTCCTAAAAACATTTTAAGATTTCTGAAGCTAGAATCTATATTGAATTCATCTTTGTATTTCCCATAACTTTTGGTGGAATGTGTGTCACAAGTAAGCACGTATATAGTCTTCAAAAAGAGACTAATTCAGTATTGTAAATGTGTGAAATAGGAGGTGTTGGGAACTATGGTAGATGGGAAATGACACCATTTACTTTTACATTTTTAAAAACAGTGAAAGACTGGGGCACCTGGGTGACTCAGTTGGTTGGCATCCGACTCTTGGTTTTAGGTCAGGTTGTGATCTCGTGGGTCGTGGGATGGAGCCCAAGAGCCCCAAAACAGCCAGCGGGGAGTCTGCTTGAAATATTTTGTCCCTCTGCCCCTCCCCCTGCCCGTGCATGCATGTGCTTGTGCTCTCTCTCTTTCTCAAATAAATAAATAAATCTTTATTGAAAAAAAAAAGTGAAAGACTAAATAAAATCCAGCTACAGACTGCTAGCTGGTGACCCTTGAAATGAATGAATGATAGGGTGAATGATTTGTTTAGTTAGGTCTACATAATGTTAATCCATTTGCTGGGTAAATGATGGCCAGTAAGTCTTGGCTAAAAATTCTGGCAGCCATATCACAGAGGATTGCTAGAAGGATGGGTATTTGGTTTTTGTTTCCACTACTAGTTATGAGTGAGAAAACCAAACTCTACAATGCACTTTTACTGATGATCTTATATATAATTTTATAGCAATAAAGGAAAAAATGAAGAAACATATATTTGTTGAATGAATAAAATGCATTCCTCTTAGCCCCAACTTGAACTATTACAGCATCAGCGAATTCAATGCCTATAGCCCATTCCCCCTTTGAACAATCATGACTTGTTAGAAATTACTTTCTTAAATGGAAATCTTTCAATCAATAAAACCTTTTTTTCTCTCTTAGCAGAACTGTTGTGAGAAGGATCCAAACTCTCTTTCACAGGAAAGCCTTTCAGTTATTGGTGTTTATAAATCTCCCTAAAACATAGTGGCTTAAAACAACATGAGTCTGTAGATCAGCTGACTGCTTCTGTGATCCCAATGGGCTTTCTCATGCATCCGTGGCCAGATCATAGGTTTGCTGTGAACTGGCTGGCTTAGGAGGACCTTGGATACATGACTTGAGTTTCTTCCATGTGTCTCTCATATTCCTTCAGCAGGTTAGCCTGGATATTTTCTCATGGTAGAAGCAGGAATCCACTGAGGAAGCAGAAACTCACAAACATTTTTTTCAAGGCTCTCAGTCTGAATTGAGGCAGGTTGCTTCTGTCCCATTGGAAAAATCAAAAAGTCACATGGCCAAACCCAGAGTTTGTGTGGGAGAATATCACTAAAGGGAAGCACATAAAATTGAGTCAATTAATGCAATTAATGCTCTTTAAAAAACTCTTATGCTTTTTCTGATTCTTCTTTCCTTAATTCCATCTATAGTCCATCTTCATTCAACCAATTGAAAAGATAGCATATAATATGAATTTTTATTTCATGTTGTTGAAGTTATCTGAGAAACAAGTGAGGATAGGAAAAAATACATATATATCAACAAAATAGTGAAGTCCTCTTGACTCTTATTTGACTGATGAGTCAAATATTGCTCACCTGACTCCAGAGTTATAGTATGAGAGTCTTGGTTAAAAAAAGTTTTAAAAAATTAAACATTGAAGAAGTTTCACTAATTTCGTAGAACATGAGCTATTAAGCCCATAATGATGGCCTACATTTTCTTAGTTTCTTTTGGAGAGTTGATTTTTACCAAGTGTCCTGCTAACAGTCTTTTTTTTTTAAATTTTATTTATTAATTTATTTGACAGAGAGTGACAGTGAGAGAGAGAGAGAGAGAGCATGCGCACAAGCACAAGCAGGGGGTCTAGGAGAGGGAGGAGAAGCATGCTCTCCACTGAGGGAGCCCAATGCGGGGCTCTATCCCAGGACCCTGGGGTCATGACCTGAGCTGAAGGCAGATGCTTAACAACTGAGTCATCCAGGTGCCCCTCCTGCTAACAGTCCTGAGACAATTCATTATTTTAATACAAACTGAACATATTTAATTTTGGACAATTCAATTCCAATTCCACTAAAACCATGACATGGAAATGAGGACTTTTAAATACTGAAATAAAATAAGTTTTGTTATGCATTTGAGCCATACATGAATCTCATTCATAATGTCTAGTCTCTAGGGATTTATGGTTGTTATGTTTTAAAAATTATTTATTCTTTTTTTTAAGATTTTATTTATTTATTTGATAGACAAAGATCACAAGTAGGCAGAGAGGCAGGCAGATAGAGAGAAGCAGGCTCCCCGCTGAGCAGAGAGCCCAATGCAAGGCTCGATCCCAGGACCCTGGGATCATGACCTGAGCTGAAGGCAGAGGCTTTAATCCACTGAGCCACCCAGGCCCCCCCCCCCCAAATTATTTATTCTTTATAGTATAGATTTATGATACTATTTTCTATTAATGAATGCTTCCAAACACCAAGAATATATTTACAAGGTGTATTTGATGTTTTGCATCATAGCTTAAGTTTTTTTTTTTTTCAAAGGTTTTATTTATTTATTTGACAAACAGAAATCACAAGTAGGCAGAGAGGCAAGCAGAGAGAGGAGGAAGCAGGCTCCCCGATGAGCAGAGAGCCCGACACAGGGCTCGATTCCAGAACCCTGGGATCATGACCTGAGCCAAGGGCAGAGGCTTTAACCCACTGAGCCACCCAGGCACCCCAGCTTAAGTTTCTTTACTCCAATATTTCCCCAAATATATTCTATTGATATGTAATGGTTATTAATAACTCCAGATATTAGTGTTCCAAGGTACACATTTCTGTTTTTCTAAATTTTCCCAAAATATACCTCCTTCATTTTTCTGAGATTCTCTTTACTCCAGGTAGTCTTTTTTCTTCCTTTACTTCTTTTCCTACTTATGTTTTCTGGAAGATAGTCTGACCCCAAGAAATTTTTCCATAGTTAATATTTTCCATCTACTCTTAGAAAATCTACACAAAGTTGCCTAGTTGAGAGAATAGTTAATGTGCTGTTACATGACAGCAATGGTGTGCGTTTAAAAAAAAAGGAAGAAGAAATATTTTGAAAAGATTGAGAAATGATGAACAATATCACATTATTGAAACAGTTGAGGGTAAATTAAGAAATAACAGATGGGAGTTATCTGTGGATTATCACGCCCAGGTATCATGTACACACAAATTTGGCAGCATTTTACCTAGCTCTTTTGGCTTTTTCCTCATTTCCTCCTGAAGAGAGCTTTTTTTTTTTTTTTTTTTTTTTTTTTTTTTTTTTTTTTTTTTTTTAAAGCATTGCTTTTAAATTCACCCTTAGCAAAATGCAGGTGATACAAAATCTGCAAATAATACCATTTTGACTAATGATGGTTCATGCTTGTGTAGAATGCCATAAGAAGAGTTTCGAAAAACATTTTTTAACATCTTTTATACTATTTGTTCATACAATATCCTTTTGAGGTAGAAAGGAAACTATGTAGATCTCCATTTTATTGGTGAAAAACTGAGGCTCAAGGGGTCACAACCAGCTACATGGGGAAAGCTTAAAGAGTACTGATATTAAGAATAAACAGACTGAGTGTGGCTTGCCATTACGGATTGTATCACCATAGCGGATAGTGTTACGGGACCTTAATTGTGTATGCCAGGCTAACCATATAGTCCTTCCTTGAGGTATAACCCATTCTCATTAGCCAAGGAAATGAGTGTAAAAATCACCTTCAAAAATTACTTTGAGCGACTCAATTATTTAATAGTCATTATATTCAGGAAAATTTTCTGTTCCAGAGGTAGGGCAAGAAAAAAAACAATGAACAAGAGTACATTATCATGAGTTCTCTGGTCATATGATTTACTGTGATGAACATACAAGCACAAGCATAGATTTGACACATCACATATGAGACACTAGGAATTTTAGGACATGAAATACTGTCTCCAGAAGGAGTAAAGAGAGAGGAGGGAAAAGAAAGATAAAGTTCAGGCATTTGCTTTGAAAGTGTTTCTATACAGAAGAGATTTGTTGCTACCATAGTATAAACAACATTTTGTAAGCAGTAGAAAGACTCTTTTAGGTACTAAAGGAAGTGGCTTCTAGGTTGTTCAAGACTAGAACTAGATTTCATTATGACTTCATTATGATTTCATTAATAGACATGAATAAAATATAATTTGACTGTAGCCATCCTATCAATCTTTCTTTCTTAGGCTTCGCTTTCTGTAAATTTCCTCATACTCAAAATGCTTGAAATTTACTGTTCAGATGGTATTTTATTTTAACCTACCTTAGACCATTCTACTGTGCCATAAAACTTTCTTGTTTTATTTTAAAATATTTTACTTTATTGTATTTTTTTTCCTGGAATATCATACTAAGAGTCTATCTTATAAAGGGAAAGTAAATCCTACGTATTGTTAGGTGGAACAATACAATAACCTTAACAAGGCTATTTTCTCTCTTTTTTCAAGAACCAAATATTTAAAAATTCATACACACACACACACACACACACGTATTTGTGGCACAGGGTGGCAAAGACAATTTATTTAAAATATATTCTATTTCTAAAGTAGATCCATTATTTCTTGATCTTATTTAAAAAATGGAAAACACTTTCTGACTACATTCTGAGAAGCCAAACAGCTGTACCAAATGACCATTGATCTAAATTTTATATAAAAATTATTAATTCTGTACACCAGCTTTTAGACAAACCATGTGGAAACTGAACCACTAAAGTTGAATAATTTTGATCAGTATGTATAATCTGGATAACCTGTTCTGCTTTATCCTTCTTTTTACCTAGCAACACATTGTTTCCCCCTCTCTTATTAGTCCATTTGGCAATGTAGCCTCATTTAGCTATTTAGTGGAGGCTATGTCAACATTGTGCTGGTGAAGGATCCTAGCTTGCATCTAGTTTTTTTGGTTTAAATTTCTTATAGATATCTAGATAAAAATATGATTGTTACTGTTTCCCACTCCCTACTCTTTTCTTTCTCCCTCCTCTTGTGAGGGACACCAGAGTACTTAGCATTACCTGTGTGAGAATAACTGAAGATATTCTCAGAAAACGAATGGGTATGCCAATTAGTGTGTTGGAGTTCTACCTATAACTGTAAACATTAGAACATTCAAGGCCACCTAGAGCTGAGTTCAAATCTGAATGGACACTGGTCTTAGGACTTTCAGGCTTTTAGGTTTTTGGATTTTCTCTTAAAGATTGGGATGCCAAGGGAATGGTCTAGAATTCCACATTTAAGACTTAGATTAGAATGCTTAGGTGATGTCTCTCTCTATAGTTTGTTAACTTGAAGATGCTCATTCTAAAATAATTTTCCCTTACGTTTTCTATTCTTTCAAGTTACACTTAAATCTCCCTCCCTTCCACTTATTAGACCCTAAAATGTAGACTGTCTACAGCTTCCACATTCTCTCATTAACTTTTCTTGTCCCTTGCAAAACTACCTCTCCTCCTAATCTCAACGACCTTCTCTGTTAGGTGACTTCTACATTTATACTTGCAGACCTCAGCTCTATTCTGAGTGACAATTTATATCTCTTGTCTCTTAGACATGTCTACCTGAATGACTTCCTGATACCTGATATTGATTCATTCCAAAGAGATTTATTATAACACCTGCTTCCTCTGTAAGAGTAAGTTCAGGGAAATATGTATGCTTGGCTCTCTAAACTTTGTCCCTGGTAGCACTAGTGTCCTATGAGATTTAATAGTTTTACACACACACACACACACACACACACACACACACACACACACACACACTACATAATTTCCTGGAACTTTATTATATTTATGTTAAATGTAAATATTTAAGAGGGAGATAAGATATTTAGTGTGTCCTAAATTGACAGCGAAACTCTCCTTGTGTTGAATATTTATAAACATATCAAAGTCTCCAGTAAACTGTTTGAGGAATCTTGCTTAGACTAACAGCCTAGGCTGTTTGTTGATAGCTACTAAAGAAAACATAAAATGCTTCCTTGTACTCCTACTCCCCTTGTCATTTCAGCTTGAAATCTATTATTTTTGATGCTTCTTAACTTACTATTTTCCACAACAAAATGAATATAAAAATTCTTTGTGTTCTATTTTTAAAAAATTACTTATTTCTCTCCTCTTTGTGCCTTTTCACTTCAAAACCTTTTCCCCTTTCAATCTAAAATTTTATATTTCTCAGATTAAATTTCTAATTTCCAGCCCTCCTTTCACAGTTCCTTGTGTCTAGAGTCATCAGATTCATCTTAAGAACTTTGTCATGGGTATGTCACTCCTTCCATAATTTGCAGTGACCCTTCATTTTCAACTATGAAATATTGACTCTTTGTCGTTTAAAACACTTTATACCGGGATGCCTGGGTGGCTCAGTTGCTTAAGCAGCTGTCTTCGGCTCAGGTCATGATCCCAGCATCCTGGGATCGAGTCCCACATCGGGCTCCTTGCTCAGCAGGGAGCCTGCTTCTCCCTCTGCCTCTGCCTGCCATTCTGTCTGCCTGTATTCACTCTCTCTCCCTCTCTCTCTCTGATAAATAAATAAAATCTTTAAAAAAAAACACTTTATACCTACTTTCCATTTACCTCACCTCCTTCCTCCTATCACAAATCCTATGTTACACTCTTCTGGATGCTTACTGTCCTCTAGGACCTGTCTCATGTGTCCCTTCCTGAACGTATGTCCATTCTGTTTCCTCTGCTTCAGTGCTTCCCCTCCATCTGCTGTTTCAACTTCCTGTCTGTTTTTCTTCATGCTTTAAGTCCTAATTCAAAAAGCTACCACTGTCTTCATGAAGCGTTCCCTGATTCATTCAGTGAAATAAGCTTCTCTTCTCTTGAACTTTAGAGGTAAAGATTTTTTGCTTTTGTTGTTGTTTATATATTTGTTTATTTTATGTAGCTCTGTATTCCTGAGCATATTTACCAGAAATTGGCATGATCGTTTATTATTTAGTGGCTATCCTATCTTCTCTTTTTAGTATGAACTTATTGATGATTGTCAAGTAAATAAATGTAGAGGATGATTAGTAGTTGATGAGTGTACACTTAATTTTTAAATTCTCTGTGTTTACCAAATATCTTGCAAGTTTTATTATTCTACATTGTTGCTGAAAGTAATTATACTACCCTTATGAAATAGAGTTTGAGAAATGGAAATGCTTGACACAGGATGACAGAGGCTATATGAGCCCAGCTGTGTTACTTTATTGTATAGCCATATAGTCATTGTATTGCAGCCTTTAATTATTCATTAGAGAGTATTCCCACACTCATATTTACATTGCTAATCATTATTGTTATAGTTGGAAACAATTCATATCAAGATACAGGCTTTCCTTGGGGCATGTGGGTGGGCTCAGTCAGTTGAGCATCTGACTCTTGATTTTGGCTCAGTTCTTAATCTCAGTGTTTTGAGATCAAGTCCTGCATTGGGTCCCAAGCTCAGGATGGAACCTACTTAAAATTCTCTCTCTTCCTTTCCTTTTGCCCCTCCCCACTTGAGCTCTCTCTCTATATATTAAAAAATAAAAAGATACAGGTTTCTCTGATGTAAATATACTCTAATAAAGGTTTATTCACAGTTTCAAACTGTGGGGACATTTTTTTTTTTTTAAGATTTTATTTATTTATTGACAGAGAGAGAGATCACAAGCAGGCAGAGAGGCAGGCAGAGAGAGAGGAGGAAGCAGGCTCCCCGCCGAGCAGAGAGCCCGATGTGGGGCTCGATCCCAGGACCCTGAGATCATGACCTGAGCCGAAGGCAGCGGCTTAACCCACTGAGCCACCCAGGCGCCCTGTGGGGACATTTTAAAATAGTAAATTAGTTCGTCGTTCATTGTAAAATTTTGATTTTTTTCACAAATTTATTCTTATAAAGTATACATTTAGAACCATTCATTAGAGATATCTTATGGACTATCTGCTCTGAAAATGGAAGAAGAAAAACATATTGTTATTTAGAACTCTTTATAATGAAAATTACTATTCTTATTATTGATTGTGTTTGGCTATTTAATGATTGGATTCAAAAGTATCATGAAGAGACACCATATTTAATTTATATTAATATTTTTACTGGCAGGCCATATGGCATATATAATTTTAGTAATTGACTACTGCAGTTAAATGAGATCAGGAAGTCTGGACATTCACCATTACAAAGAGATCTTGACTTCCCCTATCCATATGGTATACCCAGTGATCCTCCCATTAATTCTGTTGTCACGAATGGAAGGATAAAAAAGATGCTCCATAGACCTATCAAGAAATGAGAACATGTTTCCCCTCTAACTTCCATTTGAAATATTTATCACAGTTTGTAGTTATACACTTACATTTCTTGTTTGCTTTGTGTCTGTCTCTTCCACTGGAAAGAGATAAAGACCCTGACACAGACTCCAGAGACCCTTCTCTGGAGCAGAGTCAGGCAGTAAAGGAAAGCACTGGAAAGGCTCAGGTTTTGCACTGGGGGATCCTGGAAAATTTAAGGTTGGCATCTGTCCTTGGGCTTGACCTCTATTCCAGGTGTCCCAGCATGTCTGGTGCAAGTCTGCTGCATGTGAGCTCAGGATCCCTTCCCTGTGAGGACCTGTCACCAGTCTCTCATCTCCTGCTTCTGGATAGCATAGCGAAGGCCAACACTTCAGCCATCTTGGACACAATGGGATTGTAGTTCATGCAGGCCATGGCAGTCATCTCATTGCCTTTGGCATAAAAAGCCATGAACTTCTGTTCCTCCAGATATTCCAGGATGAGGATATCATCAAAGCCTTTTTCAAACCCTCTGGGCCTGCAGGCGGCAGCACCATGTGAGCTGGCAGAATGGATGTGGTTTCATGGGTTCAAGCCGTGTGGCATCCTAACTATGCCCTGGGCTTACCACCTTGGAATGTAGGCTCTGGGTCTACAGAATTGGGATTGAGTTTGCACATGTCACATCTCTAGTGCCAGTGTCTCCTACATAAGGGGTGCAGATTAGTATTTGCCCAATGAATGAATAATGTCAGGGAATTTTTTTTTAAAAGAGACTCTGGGCTTATCTTACTGATTATCTAATTAAGCTCAAACCCAATATGAGATCAATCATTGAAGTCATAACTCCATCCCACTGGAAATTTCTAGCAAATTATTCATAATTGAGAAGTGAACCTGGAGCCAGATTTAGGAGATACTTTAAGGAAGGTGCTAGTTTTGTTGTTGTTATTGTTTTAAATATTTTACTTATTTATTTGAGAGAGAGAGAGAGGAAGCATGAGCAGGAGGGAAAGGTAGAGGGAGAAACAGACTACTCACTGAGCAGGCAGCCTAATGGGGGACTCAATCCCAAGATCCTGGGATCATGACCTGAGTGGAAGGCTGACACTCAACTGACTGAGCCAAGGTGCCCAATAAAGGTGCTAGTTGAAGGAGGAGAAAAGGTTAGATTTCAAGAAAGAGAAAGTACAAAGATCAGGGGCTAAAGATAAAGGTATAAAGTTAAGAGGGCTAAAGAAAGAAATGGGAGAAAAGGTCCATGTGGGGGGAGAGAGGAGAATTAGGGAAGAATGAAGGAAGTCAACAGAGTTGCAGAACGGCAACTGACCAGTATCCAAGATGGAGCTAGTAAGTAGCAGAGCCAAGGTTCAAGTTTACATCTGCCAAAGTACAAAATCCATGCAAAGTTAAGGACAATGTATTGTCTCAAATAGCTGGGAATAATAGTGTGGGGAATAAAAGATGGGGGGAAGGATTTGGGTAGCTACTGTTTTTTTTATTGACAAGTACTTTTAAAAACACTGGTTCTTTTTATGTAAATTGGTTGACCAAATTCCACTGGGTCAAACCAGTGGCAATGCCAAATTTGTGGCAATGGGGTTGTTCTCTCTGGGTGCAGGCAGTATAGGCCAACATTTCCTACAGAGAATTAAATAGCAGTAATAACCAATTAAAAGTCAGTCCGCTTTTTATTATCATCATGTGCCAACAATTCCTAAATAGTATCACCGATAAAATACTTCTCAGGTACCCTAGGCTGGCTTAACTTCTATTATATTGTGTTACTGTATATATACAATAGTGTGTATATAAATACAAATGTATTATTTTATATATACTACAGTATGTATAGTATGCATCTGTGTGTATACATATATATTGTATATACACATATATTACTTATTCTTTAATAAATATTGTGTTCTATAAGAAAGATACTTCGGGGGAATCTCCAGTTATCTAGTAGTCTCCTGGCACATGCAGACTCAGCTACTTATATTTATTTCAAGAGTAAGCTGTTGGCCAAGAGGTCAAGTTTTGTTTTTTGGTCACCATGGTATCATTTTTTTTTCAAATATTCTGTTTAAAATATATTGAAGAAAACAAAAACTGCATTCAAATCAGACACAAATGATCCTGAATAATTATAAACTTTAGAAAAGTTTACTGAGTATAGTACGAACTTATGCTGACTTTTCTAGTGAAGACATTTTAGTGTCAATTTTTCAACTGCGGTTGCATTTGAAAGTTATTAGAATCAACCCAAAGAAACAATGACATGAATAGCATTTCATTGTGAAATAAGGATTCCATAAGTCTCTGCCAAACTTATCTTTGATATTTTTTTCTGTGTATTTTTATATCTGTTGCTTCACGTGAAGGCAAAGTTTTCAAAGTGCCCTTTGAGTTACTCTTGGTGAAGCCAGATGAACAAATTTAGCTATTGAAGATCAATTTTGGCAGCATCATTGAAAAATATGCAGACCTTAAGACTCAACACAGAAAATGTAATATATTGATTACTTCAACAGAACACCATGTAGATATACTTTTATTCCTTTATACAAACAAAAATACATAATTAAAAATTAATCCATTGCTTTTTCAGTTTTTCAGAAATATCTCTAATGCTTATTTTATTATTTATATTTTTATACGGTCATACTAGCCCAAGTTCAGCTAGAGAAAATGTTTACTATCTAATTTCTTTTCTAACCACTTTTATTACTTGTCTCATTGAATGATCATTTGTGAGAGAAGTGTTGAAAAACAATCCACTCTGTGTGTCCAACATGCTGGGTAGGCCACTGGCTAAAACTCAGGGTTATTTAAAAATTCTTCTTGGAATGATTGTGGGAAACAGCTTTTTATTTCTTTGTCTCCACCAGAGTTCTGAGCATAGCAGTTGATAATACATACTTATTGAATGAAAAGGCACATGATAAATGAATAATAAACAATTGCTTAAAATAAGCCATGTTTGGTCTGCAAGCATTACTGGAAATCTACATTTTTTACTGTGAGTCTAAGAACTAAAATAATTTGACTAGGAATCAAAACTACTCCTTTAGGTTTTGGCTGAAAGATGAAAACTACTAAATAAATGCAGTGAACTTCAGGATGTTTAAAGCCTAATCCCCTAAAAATACTCTGTTCAAGATTTTTGGAATTTCAGGTCCAGTTTAACTTTTTATTTTTTCATATAAAATGGGCGTAATTACAGCAGTACCATACAGGGTGAAGTGACAATAAAATGAGATAACATATAGAAAGTACTCAACAGTGCTCAAAGAAGTCTAAACATTTGATAAATGATAGCTATCATGATTATATAGAAATTTAATTTTTTAAATAAAATTACATTGACCTCATATGGGTCCATAAATCTCCCATTTGACGAGTACATATTTGTAGCTAATGTTTTTTGTTTTTGTTTGGTTGGTTAATTTTAGGACACAAAGATTGTTGACTGTCGCTTTCGTGAAGTGAAAGCCAGAAAATGATGAAAATGGAGTAACAAACATAGTGGTGAAAGGAATCAAATCTCTAAAAAGCATATTCTTGGTTTCTTACAAGCAAACTTATGTCAGGACCACTTGACACAATCCTATCTAGAACTTAGACTCATGAAATACAAGGTCTCACTGATCCTAGTGGCATCAGGCAGGGTCAAGCAGCAAACAGTTTCCATTTCAATATCAGCTATGTCTTCTTTTTCTCCTTATATAAATGATATTGGAGCAGTAGAAGAGTAACAGTTTGATTTACATATTTCACTTCATGTGTACTCCTCATTTTATCCTGGGGAAGGCTAGACCAGTGAATTTTATCTATCTATTATATATATATATATATATATATATATATATATATATATATATTTGAATCTCTTTTCCTAGTCATGTTGATGCCATCACCCAACATGGTTATGATGTGCATTGACTATGACCAAGTGTACACCAGTTTTATGTGATTCAGTCTGTTGCCATTTGAACATTGCTGACCCATAGTAGACTCTATTCCTGCTTATTTGGTGAAAATAATACCCCTCTCATATTTTTAGTTTGGGCTTCTACAGAAATTATAAACCTAAGTGCCTAGGATGTTTCTATACTATATTCTTCCTCTATTGTTTTAAATTTAAATCTGACACAAGTCCTGAGGAAGGGGCAGCATTTATTATTATCCCTACACATAATGCAAAGAGAGAGTTATGCAAGTGCAGAGTCGTGGGGTTACATGGTAAGTGGTGAAGTCTGACCTCTTGCATTCTGTCTAGAGCATTGTCTACTTTATGATAAAGTTTGAGGTGAAAAGGCTGTCCATAGCTAAAAAACCATTGGATCGAGAAGTTGTTATATACAATTGATGAAAGTTAACTAGGAATTTGGATTTATTTTTGAAAGTAAGCCTAGATTTCTGTATTTGCCTTTTTAAATTGCTGTTGAACAAATAATCAAGTTAAGGGAGTGGTTTTATTGTTATTTGGATAGTGGAAGTGGTTAGTAAGCAACTCTGAGAGAACAGTTTTGTGGTATACATTTTTCTACTGTTATACACCTATGATTTTGGGGATAGCAGATTGGTTGGCCAGTAAAGCAGCAATCAGTAGTGACTTATGCCTCTAACTAGAACTTGACAACCAGTCTTATGTTATTTCCATTAATAAACATTGTGCGACTGAGCAATTGACTTGTCTGTCCCCCTACTCACCTAAACTTCTTATAACACCCCTTTGTTATGTGATGAATGAAATTCAAACTTCTCCACTGCTTGATACTGATGGGACTTCATTTATTTTCTTTTTTTTTTTTAAGATTTTATTTATCTATTTGACAGAGAGAGATCACAAGTAGACAGAGAGGCAGGCAGAGAGAGAGAGAGAGGGAAGCAGGCTCCCTGCTGAGCAGAGAGCCCGATGTGGGACTCGATCCCAGGACCCTGAGATCATGACCTGAGCCGAAGGCAGCGGCTTAACCCACTGAGCCACCCAGGCGCCCTGGACTTCATTTATTTTCTTAAAGAGAGCTGGAAGTAGTGGTGTGCTGGTAAACTGCCACTATGAAAAGAAATTAAAAAGCCCTAATTTGTAGGATTGACCAGTTTCCCTGGTATAAATATTTCCACCATGGATGTGGAGTTGGAAAGCCATGAGCACAATGACTTCTTAAGACCTGGCAGGGACTGGCTTCAGCTCAGTACTGGGGTGCGGGGGTATGGCGGGAGGGGAGCCAAGTCCACCACACTGTGATCTCTAGAGTCACAAAGGAGAAAAGTAAGGTCAAATCAAAAGCAAATATGTACATTTTCTAGCTTTTTCTCTAATTATGGGTACTTGATTTAGTACTTTACTATTTACTACCCAAGGGGTGAGCTATTTTTCTAAAAATGGAGATAGTAACGAGCAGAGGGCAGAATGTTACTATAAAGTATCTATGGAAGATAAGATAAAGTGAACATATTTCAGAAGCCCAAACAGATGAACAACAGGAGAATAGTATTCCTGTCTCTACATGTTATGCTATAACCAAAACAGATTAGAGAGACAATTTAAAAATCATTGTGCACTGGGCTGGAAGAGATATCTGTAGCTCCCAGGAATCTGTTACAATTCAAGTTTTTATTTTCCTATCTTACTAAAAGCAAAGTCACAGAGTGACTTCCTAGTGGTTCACTTAGATGCTGGTCCAGAAGTTTCTAGTCCAGAAATTCACCTTCTAGAAGTAAACACAATGTATGAAGGGCAGTGTCTTCCAGGATTAACCAGTAAAAACTAATCTAATTGCCAGATCACTTTTTCTTCATTTTCTCACTTTCTTTTCAAATTCAATCATGTAATTTATATACTCTGTTAATTGTAGTAATTACATTTTCTGGATTTGAGTTAAACACCAGTCATCAATTTTTATTCCCTAATTTTAAATTTCCCAAATTAATTAGATTTCATTATAAAGTGCTAATGTCAAATTTTTGCCTGTGGAGAAATAGTCATGAAATGGAAAGTGCAAATGGTATTGTAATCTTATGTCTAAAAATAAGAATGAGTGGTTGAGTAACTGAAAAGTATTTGAAATTGTGGAATATAATCAAATTTATTATATTGTAGACTTAGAAAACATATTAGATGTTCAATACCATTCAATCCCTTAATTATATTACTCTTAATTGGTACTTCTGGTGGGAGTGATTCAAATAGAATCTAAAAGAAGAATTTAAAGCCTAATGGTACACAGCATTGTTTTGTACAATGTTCTAATACCTGTTAGCCAGCTTCATTCATTAAGTAAATGGTGTCGATTTATGTAGTAAAAGACTATGTGGTCAGCTCTTATAATACCAAGAATAATAAAGCTTTAATTTTTCTCAAGATACAGTAGATACTAGATTAAGATAAGTTAGAGAAGTTTTAAGTTGTACATGTTTCTAGCTACAATCAGTTACACACACACAATGTTAAAAAAAACCTTGAATTTATAAATTAAAACAGGTATTTTTTTGTATTGATTGTACTTCATGTTTTAGTTAAGCTTTCTGGCTGTGAACTACGCACAATTTCATATATTTTAATGAACACCTTAATTGCATTTACAGACAGATTTACAGGCTGTAAGGCTTTAGTTCTATTATATTAGTCTTATGAATGAATTGCATAGAATCCACACACTATATAAAGGAAACCATTCTCAAGCAGCATGAATATGCTGTCTCCTAAAGTTAGTCTAAAACCTATTTAAATCCTCAATAATAGTACAAGATAATCAAGATGGGAAGCATCACCAATTAGTAGGTAACTCTTTGCCAATAAAGGATACTACAAGAATACTGGAATTTACTGAGGGATACATGACTGAGTGGAAGTCAAGAAGAGGCTTCGTGAAAGAGGTAGAAAATACTGCAGGGTATCCTGTGAGGAAGATAGGAGCGAGGTAGGTGAAGAGAAGGGAGTGGGCTTTTTAGTGGCAACATAGCATGAGGGTTTTCCTTCGAGAAGAGGCTCAGCACACTGGATTTCTTTTGGGGATGGTGAGCTGGCCATTCTGGCTGAAGTTAAAGGTTAGGTTCATTGGGCTGTATTATAGTGTTTCTCAGATTGTCATTTGCATACAGTTCACCTGGTGATGCTCTTGAAATGCAGACTCAGAACCAGTAGGTCTGGGGTGAGACACAAGGTACCTACCATGCTACCAAGGAGCCTTGAAGTGCTGCTGTTGCTGCTCCTCCTCCTGGGCCATACTGAAATCGTGGTGTGTTAGATTTTATCTTCATATCTAACCCTTCACTCGGGAGAAGTTCTTCAGAACTTATGCAGAGATGAAATTTCATGGATTTCATCTATTTCTAACCTGTAATTACTGGGCTGACATGACTTGGAAAGCAATTCATATCCTTTTTTTTTAAATTAACATATACGTATTATTTGTTTCAGGGGAGCAGGTCTGTGAATCATCAGTCTTAATTCACAGTGCTCGCCATGGCACGTACCCTCCCCAGTGTCCACCACCCAGCCCCCAATCCCTCCTACCTTCGTCCTCTCCAGCAACCTCAGTTTGTTTCCTGAGATTAAGAGTCTCTTATGGTTTGTCCCTCTTTCTGGTTTCGTCTTGCTTCATTTTCCCCTCCCTTCCCTATGATCCTCTGACTTGTTTTATATCTTTATAAAGTTTTCCTGGTTTCAAAATATTGCAGTCCTAGTTTCTGTGGGCTTGCCTCTTTAATGCAGTTTCTGACATTGGTCAGGCTTGATTTTATTATCTCACTCCCTGTTTCTTTCTCATTACTTTTTTCGGGAGTCACTTCTACTTGATGACTCTTTGCTGCCAATAGAATTGCCCACCTTTCATTGCTCTCGTTTTATCTTCTCAATACCTTCCAGGAATATATAGCTGTTACCTCTCGGTCAGCACCTCATCTTGAGATCTCCTCATCTCTACTCCACCTCAGATCTCCCTCATCCACCATGTCCATGTTCCTGGTCTGAAACTGTCGACTAAAGGTCAAAGATAAGGCACTAGGGGCACCTAGTTGGTTGGTTGGGTCAGATGGTTAAGTGTCTGCTTTTGGCTCAGGTCATGATCCCAGGGTCCTGGGATCAAGTCCTGCATTGGGTCCCTGCTCGGCGGGAGGCCTGTTTCTCCCTCTCCCCTCTGCCTCTCTGTTGCTCCCCCTGCTTGTGCTCTCTTGCTCTGTCAAATAAATAAAATCTTAAAAAAAAAAAGATAAGGCACTAACTTTTTTGTCTAATACATGACTCGACCAGTTATTAATTATAATTCTGTTAGTGATTGATATTTAATTTAATTAGACCCTCTCAAAGGCTAATGATTTTAAGTCACACTGAACAACAGCAATCAAAAGTGATGTGTGTGTTCCATCTCATATTTGAATTCTTTTTCTGGATATGGGGATCTCGAAAAAATTCACTATAAAGTGAACAGTTAGAAAAAAAATTGCAGTTGTCAGGTGAGAGAAAAAGTTAACCTTCTCCTTTTTGATCTAGAAGGATTTTCTAGGGATATCCTTTTGTGAGCCAAAGTATGAGTCATGTCTCTTGAAACTTGGTCTATGGAATATAAAAAATTCATTCACTTCTCATAGTGATTTCCCTTCTGCTTTTCTCCTGGGCATTAGGCAAAAGTTCTCCAACAGAAAAAGGTGGAGCTATCAGATTTGGGGCTTGGATGAACTTCTAGTCAAAAAGCATGAAACTGCTTTTGGCTTATTTATATTTACCAAGGCCATTTTCAGAGCATACTTTTACTCTTATAGAAAATGGATTTTTTTAAAAATGTTATTATTATTGACATATGACACCCAGAATTAAAACTGTCCTTCGTCTCACTCTGTGAACAAAGGTCTTGAAGGATATACAGGATTTTAGTCTTTATTTTTATTTCATTTTTAATTTTAATTCTAATATAGTTAACATGCAGAGTCATGTTAGTTTCAAGTATACAAAATAGAAAGTGATTCAACAATTCCATATATCACCTAGTACTCATCACAAGGCGCCTCCTAATCCCCATCACCTATCACCTATTTCACCCATCCCCCCATCCACCTCCCTTCTGTTAACCATCAGTTTGTTCTCTATAGTTAAGAGTCCCATTTCTTTTTTTTTAAATTATTTTTTATTTTTTTTTTAAAGATTTTTATTTATTTATTTGACAGAGAGAGATCACAAGCAGGCAGAGAGGCAGGCAGAGAGAGAGGAAGGGAACAGGCTCCCTGCTGAGTAGAGAGCCCGATTTGGGGCTCGATCCCAGGACCCGGGGATCATGACCTAGCCGAAGGCAGAGGCTTAAACCACTGAGCCCACCCAGGTGCCCCAGGAGTCCATTTCTTTGATTTTCTCTCTCTCTCTCTCTTTCCCCCATTGAATTAGTGTTTTTATATTTGGGGGGGCAGACACCCAGTGGTACAATTACTGGATCATAGGGTAGTTCTATTTTGAACCTTTTGAGGAAATTCCATACTATTTTCCACAGTGGCTGCACCAGTTTGCATTCCCACTAACAGCATATGAGAGTACCTTTTTCCTCACAGCTTCTAAAATACTTGTTGTTTCTTGAGCTGTTGATTTTAGCCATTCTGACAGGTGTAAAGTAGTACCTTATTGTGGTTTGATTAGCATTTCCTTGATGATGTGTGATGTTGAGCATCTTTTCATGTGTGTGTTGGCTATCTGGATGTCTTTTTTTGGAGAAGTTCTGTTCATATTGTCTGCCCATTTTTAATTCTATTATTTGTTTTTTTTGGGTGTTGAGTTTGTATAAACTCTTGAAATATTTTGGATACTAATCCTTTACCAGAGATGCCATTTGCAAATATCTTCTCCACCTCAGTAGGTTGCCTTTGAGTTTTGCTGATTACTGGCCTCATTGTGCAGAAGCTTTATATTTTGATGTAGTCCCTAATAATTTCTTTTGCTTTTATTTCCCTTCCTCAGGAGACATATCTACAACAAATGTTGCTACGGTCAATGTCAGAGACATTACTGCTTATGCTGGACTTTTTATGGTTCATGTGTCATATTTATGTCTTTAACCATTTTGAATTTATTTTTATGCAGTTTTTTTAAATGTACATTTATGATTCTAAGTAAGAACTTACAGCAAAAAGTGAACCTGATGGAATAATAAAAACTCCCCTCTGGCAGAAGTTATTAATGGTTTTGCCCTGGAATGGAAGGTCACAGATGCTCTGACATTTTTGGTAAAGGTGGTATTGTCTACTAAGCTTTTTGAAAAAAACAGAGGAAAGAAAACAGAACTTTGTGGACAGGTTTAGAGGAGGTCAACTATGATAGTGCCCACCATTATTCACCCCAGCAAGGTGGTCCTTCTCTTACTTGCTGTTTTGGCCTCAATTTCCTAACTTTTCCCTAACCTATCCTTTCCTCCATTATATTAAACTCAAAATATAATTTCACTTTCTCCTCTTGCCATAAGAGAATGACTCTTTTGAATAAAAACTTTGCTATACTTAGTCCTTTAGGGGCTTAATTGGAAAGTGCCCTCAGTGGTTGCTGTTGAGAGTCATCTGGAAGACTAATTAGGGCTACAGCATCTAAGGAGACATTGAGAGACTCCTGTGAACAAAGCTATAAATAGGAGGAGATAACGAAACATATTTATGAGCTGAAAGCTCTTTTTGCTGCCATAAATAAAGGCACATCATCTTGGAGCATTATTCCTAAAGGATTTGTGTAGAAACTATTGTAATATAAACGGAGCAAGTATTTCTCACTTTGGTAGAAGTATATTCTAAAATGTGCAAATCTATTGACAGCATGTTAGAGAGGTTGCTAACTTGAGACAATGCTTGGGAAAGAAAAAGAAAAAAAATTAATTTAGTTTGCTCAGTATCTGCTGTATGTCAAGGACACAATCTTCATTTAGTCATGGGAAAAGCACAAAAAACCTGATACAAAGGTGTCAATGACAAGGAATTAAAGGTAAAAATCAATTATTACTAATTACTTTGCATTGTATGATCGAGCTATGGAATAGTCAGGAACTATTAAAAAGAATGAAATAGATTTCTCTAAATCTGAAAGTATTCCCAAATCTATTAATATTAAAAAGGTAAGCTGTAAAGCCTACGTTAGGATGGTTTCAGTAAAAAGAAAAAGGAATGTGGCTTCATAAGTTTAAATATATGTAAAAATGCTTTTAAAACTGAATATTGAGAAAGTTGCAGACTGATCTATATCATAGTTTTAATGCTGATTAGCTTAAAGTTATGAAATTAACAAGGAATGGGAGCATACTAACTTTTAAATGTATATATTAATGTATGTATGTATTTAATCCTTTAGAATAAGCGTGTATTAATTTCATTATTAAAATTTATAAAGTTGATCAGAGTGCCTGGAAAGCTCAGTGGGTTAACCCTCTGCCTTCAGCTCAGGTCATTCTCTCAGGTCCTAGGATCAAGCCCCACATCCAACTCTCTGCTCAGCAAGGAGCCTGCCTCCCCACCCCACTTGCCTCTGCCTACTTGTGATCTCGCCTGTCAAATAAATAAATAAAATCTTTAAAAAAATTTATAAAGTTGAGAGCATATCTGTAGTTTCTGGTGATTAGGAGTTGGGGGAAAGTTTTACTTAAAAGGGCAACGTAGGGAATAGTTTTGGCTCGTGAACACTTCTGTATTCTGAGTGTGATGGTGAGTGATGATACACAAATTTACACATATGCCAACCAAAAGACACACTTACTGAATGTGAGTTTGTAAGAAACTGTAAAAGTCAGTGAAGAAAAGACAATGATTTTTTTTAAAAAAATACTGAAAATTAGGTAATAAAAATAGTCCTTAAAAATCTACAATTATAGACTAGACTGAAAGACCAAATTTTTGTCCAAGAGAAAACTATGCCATAAAAGCTTTAGGGTTTATTTTCCAATTTTCAGACCACATAGTCACTGATGGTCAAGAGAATAAGTCAGTATTCAATAGGATAGCTTAATAGGTATTATTCACCCTGTTTATAAATAGGTAAACTAAAGCTTAGGACAGCTTAGTAATTTACCCACAATTACATAGTTAATAGGACTTTATGTTGAAATCCAAACTTTGAAAAAAAAAGAGGTCAAGAATTTTTTTTTCTGTTTTTTTGAGGTCAAGATTTCTATATGTACAGAACATATAGGATACAAACTATTTTTATGAATTACTATAATAAGTATGCAAAACTAGCAAGATTTGAGGTAACAATATATTCCTTTTCACTAAAAGTAATAAGATAAACCTTAGACATAAGTAGTTACTTGTAGCCCACATCTATTCAGGCATTTCTGAAGGCTCAGTGGATAGTGATCACAAATTACTGTAATCATCTTAGTGTACAATTTCAGTTCAGGACGCTGAAAATAAAGGAATATACTATTTTTGTAAAGAATCTTAATGCAACTCTGCTAAATAACTTGACCTCTGTACTTGTAAAAGTGCTCTTAATGAAATAGTAGGCAGCAAAGAGTCAATGTTAATGATTTAACATGGGGCCACTGTAGTATAAAAAAAGTATAATAAATCTGAAACCCGTTTGGTAGTGCTGTATTCACATCTAATCACGATGCTGAACTCCGTTTTGTTTTTTTTTTTGTATCAATAGGAGTTATAATGACAAAAGACATCAGAGTTGTATAGCTGTGGGTTGACCATTTACATTATAATTCATGAATATGTCCATTTTCAGTATAGCAGTGAATATTAAACATCTTTTTTCCTTTTAAGTGGCCATAATTCAAAACAGCACATTTTAAATATAACTGTTTTACAAGAGTAGAATAGGCATTTCCTTACTAACTTCATCCCAATTTAGTTTTAATTTTTTTTATAGTTCCAATTGTTCTTCCTTATTTTTCAGTGTCAGATTTTCATTTCATTGTTCATTTATGCCTCATCTATTTAAACCACTTTCCATCCTTTCAGAGCTCAGTTGAAATTCTGTTTTTTGTGTAACTCTTCAGAAATAATGTTTTTTATTTTCTGAAATCTTACTATACTTAGAATGTAAAATTTTTGTTCTATGCAAATTGGTTTTTTTCTCCAAACAAACTGTAAGTGCAGAGTCTATATCATGCTCCTTTGGCATTTTCTGTAGCATCCATTCATTCAATCAATTAGGTACTAGTTACCTTTTCTGTTAAGGCACCATGCTATCTGGGGAAGGAAATAGAAAGATGACCTAAAACTCATCCCTGATTTCAAAGAATTTAAAATCAAGTAAAAGAGATAATAAGACTTGTACATGTGAGTCCATACTAGACATTATAATATATGAAGTGATGAAAAAAAAGACTAAAAAAACATTGGACTGCTGTACAGGGGTAAAGGATATTTTTTCCTGTTGATTTTTTTAAAAATATACATATCTTAAAGAATTTATATATTCATTTGACAGAAAGAGAGAGCATAAGCAGGGGGAGTGGCAGGCAGAGGGAGAGGGAGAAGCAGGCTCCCCACTGAGCAGGGAGCCCGATGTGGGGCTCAATCCCAGGACCCTGGGACCATGACCTGAGCTGAAATCAGACACTTAACAACTGGGCCCCCAGGTGCCCCTGCCATTGATTTTTGAAATAGCTTGTGATACAGTTTTCCTAATCTGGTTTCTTTTTTTATCTTTTAAATTAAATTAAAATTTTTTCATCATGGTAAGTGTACTCTTTAATCCCCCATCACCTGTTTCACCCATCCCCTGCCCATCTCCCCTCTGGTTACCATCAGTTGTTCTCTATAGTTAAGAGTCTGTTTCTTGGTTTCTTTCTCTTTCTCTTTTTTTCCCTTGCTCATTTGCTTCATATCTTAAGTTCCATGTATGAGTGAAATCAACTGTATTTGTCTTTCTCCTGACTGATTATTTTGCTTAGCATTATCCTCTCTGCTCTATTCATGCTGTTGCAAATGGCAAAATCCTACCTGGTTTCTCATCCCAGAAATTTTCTCTTAAGTCTTACACTAACACTAATAATTCTTAAAATTTATATTAACATTTTTATCTGGGAAAGAATGCATTGAAAAATACATTTTTTTTCCTGATTCATGCCCCCCCCATATTGCAATGTCCCTGAAATTAGACTTTGTTTTTTAAATGGGGTCTTACAATGCCTTTTGGGGAGATGGCCATCATGATATACTAGGTTAAACAATATGAAATTACTGTTAAAATTACTATATGAATAATTTTTACCTACAAACCTAGCAATTTTATTTGACATAATTGCCAGCCCATTTATAAATTTTTCCACTTCTGTTCATTTATCATCATCTCAGTTGTGTTAGGGAAATTACTCTTACTACACATGTTGCGTTTGCTGCTCCTCAAAATGTCCTAAAATATCATACTAGAGGGGCGCCTGGGTGACTCGTGGGTTAAAGCCTCTGCTTTCGGCTCGGGTCATGGTCTCAGGGGTCCTGGGATTCAGCCCCGCATCCGGCTCATCTGCTCAGCAGGAGCCTGCTTCCTCCTCTCTCTCTCTCGCTGCCTGCCTCTCTGCCTACTTGTGATCTCTGTCCTGTCAAATGAAATGAATAAAATCTTTAAAAAAAAATCATACTAGAGATGACATCAAAATGAAAAATAACTGTGCATACAAAAGGCCCAGAAATAAAGCAGTGGGGCCTATATTGACATTGGAGTAACATTTATTATGGAGTAAGTGACCTTGGTATCTGTTTTCTTACGAAGCAGTAATAAATGTGTAGAGATCTCAACAGGGGGATATTCACAAGTAGATAAAGCTGTGTTATGCTGTCCTTAGACATATAACAAACATTATTTCTCATTCCCAGGCAATACAACTAGAGAAGAGTAGTTGCCAAATCACCTGGACTGATAAATAAATGCCAAAGTGATATAAGAAGCATTTTGTTATAGGTTAAATGGCAATTTTGATTCTTTTAGTGGTATAAAATAATAGTTGTGTCTTACACTGATGTTATTTTAGATTCAGTGCAGTGACATATCTAGATATTTACTCTTTCTTGAAAAACTTTTAAAGTTTGTTCACATAACTATGCTATAAAGAAACACAAACTCTTTAAATGATATAAACTTTTGGAGAACACTCCTCAGCTTATTTTCTTTTCTTCCCGTCATAGCTAAAATGTGATTCATTTACTTTTCCTTTGTGTTTTTATTAGACATAAGTTCTAATTATTTTTTTAAGTTTCTTTATATTTGTAAAAAAATTCAAATTTCTTTATGTTTGTAAAAAAATTCAAATTCAAATACTAATAATTTCCTATTTTTATGATATAATCTCTGCCCTCATGAGTCTACAGTCCATACAGAGCGATATGGACGTTAAGTAACAGTTCAAGATGACATTTGAGATGATAGAAATAAAATATAATGGCAAGATAACTGGCACAGACAAGAAGTACTAAGGAATTGAGAAAAGGAAGAGATTTTGAAGGCAGAGAAGAATATCAGGAAGGACCTTCATGTCTCAAAAGACAGGTGAAAAAAAATTTTTTTTGGGGTGAAAAAAATTTTATTCAGGTCCTTTGTCCATTTGTAATAGAAATACTTGCTTTTTTGCTTTTGTGTTCTTTATATATTTTGGTTATTAGTTCTTTTGGATATTAATCTGATAGCTATGTGATTTTGCAAATATTTTCTCCCATTTCTTAGGCTGCCTTCATTTTTGTTGGTTGTTTTTCTTTGTTCTGAAGAAGTTTTTAGTTTGACTATACTCCCAATTTTTTTTTCTTTTGTTACCTCTATTTTGTGTATCATATCCAAGAAGTCATTGCCAAGATCAATGTCAAAGAGTTTTCCCTCTGTATTTTCTTCCAGGAGTTTCATAATATTAGGTCTTACATTTAAGTCTTTAATCCCTTTGAGTCAATTTTTGTGTCTAGTATAAGGATCCAATTTTATTCTCCTGCATGTAGATACTCAGTTTTCCCAATACCATTTTTTGAAAAGACTATTATTTTTTTATCGTATATTCTTGGCACTCTTGTCAAAGATCAGTTGACTGTGTATGAGTAGGTTTATTTCTGGGCCTTTTATTCAGTTCCACTGGTCTATATACCTGTTTTTATGTCCTTACCATATGTTTTGATTTCTGTAACTTTGTAAATAGTTTGAAGTCAGGAAATGTGATGTTTCCAGTTTTGCTCTTTTTTTCCAAGATTACTTTGGCTATCCAGGGTCTTTTGTGGTTCCATACAATGACCAATAGGTACATGAAAGTGTACCTATTTCCCACCAGTCATCAGGAAATGCAATCAAACCACAATATGATATCACTCATGCTTGTTAGGATATCTAGTATTAAAAAGACAAAGAAATACAAACATCAGAAAGGATGTGAAGAAAAGGGAATGCTCACTATTGATGGGAATGTAAATGGTATAGCCATTATGGGAAAAAACATGGTGGTTTCTCAAAAATACTAAATAGGAACTACCATACAATCCAGTAATCCTACTCCTGGATGTATCTGAAGGAAATGAAATCAATACCTTGAAGGGATAATTGCACTCGCCCTGGTTTATTGCAGCATTATCACAGACATCCAAGATATGGAAATAACCTAAATGGCTGAATGGATACATACATAGGAAGGTGTCCAAAGGGCACAAACATTCAGTTATTAGAAGAATAGCTTCTGAGGATCGAATGTACAACATGGCAACATTAGTTAATAATATGGTAGTATGTACTGAAGTTGCTGAGAGTAGGTCTTAAACACTCATCACACACACACACACACACACACACACACAAATGTTAGTTATGTAAGATCTGGTAGTGTTAATTATCTTGATCTCAGTAATCATTGGACAATGTATATGTATGTCAAATCATAATGGTCTATACTTTAAACATAAACAATTATATTTGTAAATCATTCATTAATAAAGTTGAAAAAAAAAAGATATGTGGAAATTAGATAGGAAGAGAGGAGGAAAAGTGAGCCAGCTATCAATGAAAGGAATATTAGACCATGTGAGAAAACCATGAAGAGAAAACCAAAGAGATTTTCAGAGTATGATGAGGATCTAAGAAGAGGATTAATTATAAATGAGGTGGGGGGAAAGATTTGGGGCCAGAATGAAGGGTCTGGATATAGATTCTGGATTTTATCATGTTGGTGGTGAGTAGTAGTTAATGATTATTTTGATTATGAGTTGTAATAATTAATCTGTGGAAACTTTTAATTTACCACATATAATCTTTTATTAAAACTTTTTTCACAAATGTTTTACCAAGATATTAAATTTTCAGACTTTAATTATTTAACTTATGCAAGATGTTGTAGTTCATAATTTAGGAAATATCTGTTTAAATCTTTTAGGATAACAGTATGAGTTCAAGAAAGAAAAGTTAGATGTTCAATGATAGTAACATGTTTTGAAATATTCGTGTGCAAAAAGAAGATAGCCCTAAAACTGAGCTCCTTTTTCTGGATAGTAAACCAAGCTTGTCTGTTCATGGTTTTAGATGCTATATAGTTTTCTTTTGTACCTAACAAATTATCACAAACAATGGCTCAAAACAACACCATTATTAGCTCAGACATTTGAGCACACGAGGCTGGGTTTTATACTCAGAGTATCACAAGAAGTGCAATCAAGATGTCGGCCAGGTAGGGCTTTCATTTAGAGGCTCCAGGATAAGAATGTGCTCCCAAGTTTATTCCCAATATTGACAGAATTTTGTTACTTGCTATGAGACTACAGTTTCTGTTTCCTCAATAGCTTTAGCCAGGAGACACACTCAGCTTCTAGGTGCTGTTCTTGGTCCTTGCACATGGCCCCTGCATTTTCAAATAATGCATCAATCTTTCTCTTGCTTTGAATTTCTCTGACTTTCTCTCTGCCTTTCTTATAGCCATCATCCAAGGAAAACCCTCTGCTTTTAAACGACTTGTGTGAGTTATATTTAGATCCTGGATTATTCTCCCTATTTTAAGGTAACTTTTCCATGTAATGTAGTCACAGCAGGAATCCAGATATTCATCATACACCACAGGTTCTCCTTATACTCAAGGAAGGAGGTTACAAAAGAATAATGATGACTAGAGATTATTCTTAGAATTCTGCCTATCATAGATACATATTTGGTTATTTTTAAAACTTACTTTTAATATTCTGGAAGGTAGAATGCTATAAATAATAATTGTTGTGGAAATAAATAATGAGTGTGTACTAGTGAAAAAACCAAAACAAAACAAAACAAAGCATGTGGTCCAGAAACAATGATTATCTCTAAGCAAGAATAAAATAAATTAAAAAGTAAAAATACATAAACATTATTCTTTGGTAGCAAAATTGAACAAAGTTAATACAGGTCTTATGAGCAATCCCTACTTTATGTGTAACACATACCTTTATGCTGACACAGTCAGTTAAGGATCTTTAAGAAAGCAGTTGCCCCCATTCCAAGAACCATATAAAGGGTCTCTTCACCGACCTCTCTGGCAACCATTCAAAATCACATTTCGAACTGATAAGATGCCCTAGTAACAAATTCAGAAGTTTGTGTCTAAGCTGGAAAGGGCCTGACCATAGAGTGGGAGGTGAAGAAATCCCCTTTTCTCCCAACATACTAGATGAAAAACAATCTCTTGAGTGTCTAAAATCTATCAGAACTCTATCAATTCTATTTCTTCTGAGAAATGTAGCAAAACAAAACCCAGCGCCCACAAAACTACACGTGATTAATGAAGAAAATCTATCACATTCACATCAAAGTAATCATATAATCTGATTACTACACACCTTTCATGATCACCTCCAGATCCTTAAAATGCTTTGAGTACATTACTACTTCTCAATGCAATCATTGTTTTTCATTCAAATACAAACCATGACTCCGGGCTAGTAATCTGGCTGGGAATTGATAGGCATTCTCTTCTAGTATCACACCAGCATGCTCTGTGTCTGACTTTTCACTTCTAGGACACTGGTACATTTTCAGGTGATCTTCAGTGCACTTGAAATAACTGGTCATGGGCCTGCTGAGGTTTTACGCAGTGATGTTATCATTGATTATGCAATGACCATAATTCTTATTAGCTTGTGAGTTGGATTTTATAAGTTCCCCATCAATGATAAATATCCCAAAGATGAAGATATAATTTTCCCCAATTAAAAAAATCTACAAATGGTTGTTAAAAACAGATAAGAATGAAAATAGATAAGGTACTCAAATTTTTCAACAGACTCTTTAAATGATCCTGTTTAAGATAACTTTTAAATTAGGTATGAAACCTAGCATGCATGACATTGTTCTCAAAATGAACAAGGGGTTGTATCTGAATGGGCAGAGGGAATGGTTATTTCTACCTGGACAGGAGATAGCAAACTTGGGAAGTTTAAAGAAAAGCTGAGTCTTTTAGGATGAATTGGTTTTGGGGAGGGGACCAGGGAGAACATGAGTAAGCAGAGAGAGGTCATGGCAGAGCAATAGTACTAGTGGAGAACATAAAGCAAGGGGTGTAGGAAGAGAAAACAAAAAACAAAAAGGAATAAGGTTTTGGTAGATCTTGTCTGCATTGCTTCAAAGTGGGTCATAATAATGGTGATCCAGAATCTAGAGGCTTGCTTATGAGATGCTGTGAAGTAAGGTGCTTATTCAAGTCTCTGGGTTATCATGGCTGAATAGAAAGATTTTCATCCTGACACAAACCATACCTGGTGTTTTCAAACCAAGTAAGATGATACTGACAAATATCCACTTTTGGAAAGAAAAGACATTTCATAAATATTACATGACCATCTTTATCTCGAAGTAAGAACAGCCCTGTTAACACTTTATGCTTAAATCCTTATTTTATTTTATGTTACTGTACATTTCTTTCCACTTAACCTTTACAGAATGATGCATTTTTATTTCCTCCAGTTGCAAGATTATTACTTTTACAAATCCTTCTCTGTGAGCATTGCTTTATTCCTGTTGGTGCTGTTAAAGTTCAGCCAGATGGAACTCTTCCAAGCCCTTATTTCTGTCAGACATTTTGAACAGCTGGGATTGTGTAGTTTCTGAGCTTGAAGGAAAGGATCTGTAGAGCTCATGTCAGCAAGGGCCAGGAGATCTCATGATCTCTTTCAGTAGCTTTATATTCACACAGTTTCACTTGGAAAAAACTAAGATTTATAACTTGTGCCGAGATGGAAGAGAGAATGAAAACGAATTGCATCTATATCTGACTTTTAACATTCCAGGATACTTGTAACTACTGTATTAAACCATTTTAGAAAATCGTTGATTATGTCATATTCTATCTTGTGAAGTCATTTGGCATGAAGCATGGATATAAGTAGTTCAAGAATGAATTTCTTTCTTTTTTTTTTTGGAAAGAGTTGCAATTCACTGTGTTCAACTTAGATTGCTAAGTTGAAGATAATTAAGAAAACTGGTGTTGATGTAGCATGTGAGATTTATCTTAAAGATTAAGTAGATTTCAAAAATCATTCTTTATGTTACTAAAAAAAGGAGTTTGTTATTATATTTGAGAGTAGTCATAAATGGGATTTTAAAACAATTTCTTCCCCATTCTCATTTGTAATGGCTTAGTATTCATAAAAATGAAATTTAAAGGTTTTTGTCAAAATAATTTTCAGTTTGTTGTAAGTGCCTTTGGTGGAACGTTTGAAAGTCTAAGCAAATTCTATGTTCAGATCAGAGACACTCAGTTTTGATGCAGATAAAGCTATGCTAAAATAGCAACGACCTTTAAAAATATGAAAACACCAGATAATAAAATTTTATAGTAAAGAGTAGAAGACCACAAAAAAGCCGGATTCTCATGGGAATGCCATTCTGAAGGTAAGTGGGAAGGTTTGAAGGACTGAGAACTTTAAATAATACAATGAATGACATCTGAGTTACATATGGTAGCATTTTATTTGAACAGTTTATTAGTTGCAACTGGAAACCTCGTTAAAGAGCTATATATGTTAAACTTTAAAATAGGAACATGCAATGGCTCTGAGTATGAATGTATAGCTTTCCTTCATAGTTATTTTTTCAGTAGTATTTTTATTGAACCTAATACTTAGAAAGGTTATTGCAATCTTGACAAAAATATTAGGATAGGAAGAGACTCCAGAAGTCATTTGGTCCAATTCCAGTTATTTTTATTAATTGAGGCATAACTTATATACAATAAAATACAGACTTATAGGTCTTTAGTTCAGTGTAACTTAATAATTACAGATACATTGTAACCATGACTCTGATTAAAATACTGAATATTTTCCATCTCTCCAAAAACTTTTCACAGTCAATTTTGACACCCTCCCTATCCCCATCACCCCGAGGCTACTCTGTCCTAATTTCCATTACCTTACTTTGGTTTTTCCCTACTTTAGAACTTCATATAATGTGAATCGCTTGCTATGTACTCTTTTTAATCTGGTTATGTTAGCTCAACATAATACTTCGAGGTTCATCATGTTGTTTGTGTATCAGTACTTGATTATTTTTTAAATTTAATTTAATTTTTTTTCAGTGTTCCAAAATTCATTTTTTATGCACCTACACCCAGTGTTCCATGCAATACGTGCCCTCCATAATACCACCACCAGGCGCACACCAACCCCTCAACCCCATTCCCTCTAAAACTCAGTTGTTTCTCAGAGTCCACAGTCTCATGATTTTTCTCCCCCTCAATTTCGCCCAACTCACTTCTCTCCGATCTCTAATGTCCTTCCATGTTATTCCTTATGCTCCACAAGTAAGTGAAACCATATAATAATTGACATTCTCTGCTTGACTTATTTCACTCAGCATAATCTCTTCCAGTCCCGTCCATGTTGATACAAAAGTTGGGTATGCATCCTTTCTGATGGAGGCATAATACTCCATTGTATATACGGACCATATCTTCTTATCCATTCCATCTTGAAGGGCATCTTGGTTCTTTCCACAGTTTGGTGACTGTGATCCACTGCTGTTATGAACATTGGGGGTACAGATGGCCCTTCTTTTCGCTATATCTGTATCTTTGGGGTAAATACCAGTAGTGCAATTGCAGGGTCATTAGCTCTATTATTAATTTCTTAAGGAATCTCCACAGCTGTTTTCCAACCTTTTAAATAAATTATTTCTAAGTTTTATTACTTCATTGTGTTAAAATGCTACAATTTGTTCATCATCTTTTCTGTTGTGGACATGGTGAGTTATTCCATTTGGGAACATTATGAATAAAGGTTCTGTGAACATTCTTGTACAAATCTTTTTGTGGAAACAGTGTTTCATTTCTCTTAGATAAATACCAAGGAGTAGAATGGCTAAGTCATAAAGAGTTTGTATATTTAACTTTATTAAAACTATCATGTTAATTTCCAAAGTAGTAATAAAATTTTTCTTCCTCAGCAATGTAGGAGAATTCTACTTGCGGTTTCACTTTCTCATCACATTTGATAAGAAATTTTATCCTGCTCTGGTAGTTCAAAGTGGTAACTTATTAGATTTAATTTGTATTCCCTGATGACTATAGTTACTTGAATATTTTTTTTATATTGAATATCTTTTTATGTGCTTATTGACCATTTGTGTATCTTCCTTTGTGAAACATTTCATATAATATTTGCCAATTTTCTTTTTTTTTTTTAAGATTTTATTTATTTATTTGACAGACAGAGATCACAAGTAGACAGAGAGGCAGGCAGAGAGAGAGAGGGAAGCAGGCTCCCTGCTGAGCAGAGAGCCCGATTTGGGACTCGATCCCAGGACCCTGAGATCATGACCTGAGCCGAAGGCAGCGGCTTAACCCACTGAAGCACCCATGCGCCCAAATAGTTGCCAATTTTCTATTGGGTTGTTTTCTGTTTATTATGGATTTTGTAGAGCTCTTTATATATTCTGTATGTAATGTCCTTTGTTGATATATGTCTGATGAGTATTTTTCTCTAGCTTGTGACTGGTCTTTATTTAATTTAATAAATAATTTTATTTATTTATGCATTTATTTAATGGAATTTTTAATGGTCTCTTTTGAAGACAGAAGTTTAATTTTGATTGAGATTAACTTATCAATTTTTATCCAATGGTTACTGCTTTTGGTGTCCCAAGATCTTTTTGCCTACACTGATGTCATACAAATACCTTTGCATTCTTTTGATAAGCTTTATAATCTTATCATTTATGTGTAGTCTTTGATTCATCCTGAAATTAATTTTCTGTGTGATGTGAGGTAGAGGATACAGTTGTCTTTTCTATATGGATATTCAAGTAGTTTTGTGGATATTCATATCATATCAATCTTTAAAAGTTATTTATTTTACTTTGATACATGAATAAATGCACTTACAAGTTTTTAAACATCACATAGGAAAAAATAATAATAAGTATATGCTACAAGGAATTAGTCATTAATCTTTTATGTGGATTTGTCTACCTAACTAAATTTTAAATTTTTGAACGCATTTATACTCTGGCTAATATTTCTCCTCCACCATTTCCCAAATACTTAGAAAATATTTATTGATTGAATGATTGGATGATTAAAGTGGAGGATCCTTATGTTTATTAGTTTCTTGTCCTTTTCATATCTATTTAATACCTTTAAGCAGTAGCACATGATTTGGAACTCAATGCAGTCATTAAGTGAAAGCTTAATTTCTTTTCCTGTTGCTACTAGTATTTTCTCTTGCTTTCTTATGTTTCTCCCCAGACATCCCCTACATTTATAAACTCTATTTATAAACTTGTCTTTCTCTTAATTCCTCCTTCACTGCCTTCAAACAAGCTTAAGTGTGAAAAAAAAAATCCAGTTTTCAATTTTGCTATTCCCTAAGTACCCCTCTTTACCGTTCTTCATTCATTTACTTCTATGTTCCTCAGATGGAATGCTGTCATATATTGCAAGGGTCTGTGGTTTTCACTTTAATGAAAATCTATGAAATAGCGTTCTCATTCTGGTTCATCCAAGAGACCATCTTACAACCAAGTTCTACCAGTTTTAGAACTGCCCATGGAATTTGTGTTTATAATTCCACCATGACAAAAATGGTAACCTAATGATAGTTTCTTGAGTTCTTAACAAGGAGTGTGGCTTTACTAGGTAAATTGTGGGAAGAAGTAATTTATACTGTGTTCTCTTCTTCCCTCCTTCCTTACCAACCCCTTGTCATTTGGCTTTGCCTTCCATCACTTTGTTAACATTGGAAATTGTTCTCTTGATAGTACCCATATCAGATTAGGCTACCCTCTGTCGCCGCAAAAGGCAGGTTGAATAGTAATTGCTCCCACTCCATTACTGCTACAATGCTATATTTGATACTGAACACTTAAATTCAGGATGTATGATCCAAGTAAATCAGCCAGGCTCCCTTGACACTTTTTTCCTTCTAGTCTTCTTCACTGGCTACCACAAAAGTGAGACCTGCCATCTTGTGGGGTCATGAAGTTGCCAAGCCTCAACAATTCCTCCCTGTCATTACATAGTGTCCTACTCCACAGGATTTGGGCCTTTTTCTAAGTCTCCTTTAACTACTAATGAGATGACTACTGGCCTGTACACTAGTCCCACTCCAAATCCCTGTCCTTGGCAAATCTCTGCTTCTGGGTTGACATGTCCAGCCTCTCTACTGTCCAGGAAATGGAGTCTTGACTCACATTTCAGGTTGGTGTTTAAACATTTTCTTCCTATGGGAATGCTTCCCAGGTGATAACCATTGGTTTGGTCTACCTTACTTTTGAGTATTCAGCACATTCTTGAATTTCTCTGTGCTCTGAATTACTATGCAGATTGGTTCTCCAGTATGAAGAGCTTCTGAATTTGGACCTGAGGTTTTGGCATTGCCCCCTCTTAGGCATTGCACCTTCTCTCTTTCCAGAGCCAGACCCTGGGGTGGAGGGTGTGCCTCCCACCTCTGTCCTGCCTGGTCCTGGATTCCTCAGTAATTCAGAAAGTTGTATCTCCTTTATGCTTAAGGAATTTCTATGATACTGTCTTATAACAGTGTTATCTGCTTAGCTGTTTGTCATCACTATTTGAAATACTTCATGGTGTCTACTGAGATACAGTGGGGAGAATTTGTTCATATTTTTATTTGCAGCTGTGAATATCTTGTCTCTGTGTAGTCCTCTCCCTTTGTTCAGCTCCTTTTGAGCTGAACAAAGCTTAATGACAAGCTTTTGTCAGAGTAAGTTTTCATTTCAGGAGACCTGATGGCCATATTTAAAAATAACATTTCAAATAAATTATTGCTTGGAGAACTTTCTTCTGGCTTTCTTCTCTTAACAAAACAAAATTTGTCAGGATCTTGACCTTAAATAGGAACTGATGCCTGTAGGTATTAAAAGAATAATTTAATATGGAAGAAATCTATATTTAAGAAATGTTTATAATGCACAGTTTATAACCACTTTTTTCATAATCTTTTTTTGGGAACTGTTGCTCTAATGTTTTTCAATGATTTTGGAGTCAGGTGACATTAAGTTGTGATTCCACCCAGCTGCCAAGACTTTGGATAGGCCAAGACTTTCTGCTTAGCCTGTACCCCTGGGAAGTTTTCCTCCTGCATCTTACACACGTAAATTCAACTTGTTTGGGTCATTCCCTCTCTCCTCTCCATATCATGGGAAGCCTTAAAAGGCCTCTCTTTGCAGTTTTTCCCTTTCTTCTTTTCTTAGTCTTTGTTGGAAGATCTCTGAAAGCACATGAAATGTCATAATTTTAGTATCCTCAATGATAATCCATTTAACAAACCCTAACCTCCCCTAATCCAATGACTTTACTATTTCAGCCACACACGCCCAAGGTCCTTTTCTAAGATCTTGAATTTTGAAAGTGTCCTTTCTGACCACAATCTTTTTTTCGTCTTTCCTTAGCCTCTTACCTCATCATAGTCCTTCTTAGATTGCTGCTCACTTGTGAACTTCTCTTCCTACCTTGGTTGGAGTCCCTCTTAAATCTCTTTAACAGCAGGTCTTACCAGTAGTGCAGTCTCATCACATTCTTTGGGTCTTGCCTTGTCTACTCTCAGCTCAATCATCAGCTTACTCCATGCTTGCTCCTGGTCCAAGTAGTGCTAAAGAAAGAGTGCCTGACACTATTGCCATTCATCCTTAAAGATTTCCAGTCGCAGTCAACCCTTCTTGATTCCTAATCCGTCTCATGTGCATTCACTCACCAACTCCTAGAAATCTTAATAACTTTCCTCAAAAACTTAACTCAGCACTCAACCAACTGTCCTTAATTAAATTTTCAAGAAATTAGAGTCCATCAGGCTTGGACCTTATTAATTTCACCCATCTCCATCTCAAAGTTTGTCTCATTAATGAGCCGCTCTTTTTTCTTCTTATCTGAAAGGGAAAGATGAACTTTGTTTCCAAGGCTGCCTCCATACCCATTTTCATGTCAAGTAACGAACCTCTCTCTATCATTTGCTGCCAAATTTAATTTAAATTCATTGTTTCTAGTTCATTCTTCATGCCACTGCAGTTTTAACCTTGGTTCTTGTCCTATCAGTGGAAGTACTCCACAGTCTTGAGGCATTACCTGATGGTCAGAGTTTGGTTTCTGAATCTCCTGCTCTCGTTTTCCTTGACCATGCTCCAGGATTTATCACTGCTGACTACTCCACTGAATGTTCTACATCCTTCATTTTTATAACATACTAAAGACCAGAAATCTACTTTAGTTAATCTTGGTAAAGATGTGACAACCTCAAGGCATCCTTCCCTCTTTCCAATAAGTGCTTTATTAAACTGGAGAGGGATCACTTTAATTATTATTACTGTAGCTACATTTTAATCAATTAAACAATTCTATTTTAAATAAACTGAACTTAATTTTATGCCCTCCAAATATGAATAGATTTCAACAAAAAAGAAACAATTACTAAACACGTATAATAGATAAGAATCTATTGTATAAAAACAGTGCATCAAGAAGATTAGCTTAATAATGATGTACACTGTTCTGGGTTGTATAAAGAGAAAATGGTGTCACTGGGTTATGTACACTTGCTAGGTGACTTTTGTAGGTGTATCTTAAGGTAGAGACAGAATGCAGAGTTAAAGAGGAACACTAATCCTATAAATTGGGCTTTTTACAATCTATCAAATCTGGGATAGAAAGATGGGCAAGAACTAAAGTGCTTGATTTGATATTCAAAAAGATTTAGTGACTATTAAACAACAACTCATCTAATTCTAACTCCTTACCATCAGGCCTATCATGGAACCAAAATATGCCACTGTTTTTGCTCAAAACCAACCTGGTATTTTCCAAAGAGATTAAAAAATATAATTTGAAATAATAAAGTAAAAGCAGCTAGCATTTAATAAGCATTTTATGGGCAAGGAAGGAATTAATCATTCTCATTTTTCAGATGTGGGAAATGTGGTTCAGAGAAGCTAGGTAATGTGCCTAAGGTCACTCAGCTACTAAATGGAACTGGGCACCTAGTCCAGGTTGTCAATCTCCAAACTTCTCACTGGTGTTCTTTCCTACACTATAAGACTGCAGATTCAACAGCAGAGAACCTGACTTCCAGTCCTAAGCTTCTATTATCTCATCCTGTAACAGTAGATGAGTTATTGAATCTCTCTTAGCCCCAGTATGATCTTCTGTGAAAAAAGAGGTAATAAGAAGTGATAAAATCAGCCAAATCTGAAATGGGGAATTTTATAGGATGAATGACATGAATAAAAGGGAGTGGGGAACAGAAACTAAGACTTGATGGACATAATAAACAAATATGATGATGCCTGGTCTTCTTGGGGGTGGGTGCAGTGGCAGGGGCTGCTCTTGATTTAAACAACAAACTGAAAAAAATATGTATAAGCAAATCACAAAATTCTAATATGAACTAAATATATGGTGATATTAAGGGATTCTTAGGAATATTGTAAAATATGCAATAGTATTTGTAATTGTTAGAGAAAAAAAGTGTTACCTGCTAATGATACATATCAAAAGGTATACAAGTGAAGTGATATTCAGTGTGAGATTTGCTTTAAAATATTCTTGTAGGGGTGCCTGGGTGGCTCAGTGGGTTATGCCTCTGCTTTTGCCCAGGTCATGATCTCAGGGTCCTGGGATCGCCCGCATCTGGTTCTCTGCTCGGCAGGGAGCCTGCTTCCCCCTCTCTCTCTGCCTGCCTCTCTGCCTATTTGTGATCTCTCTCTGTGTCAAATAAATAAATAAAATCTTTAAAAAAAATTCTTGTAAATATAAGTAAGGTGAAGATAGATGAGAAAGATTGACAAAATGTTAATAATCGTCAAAGCTGAATCGTGGGTGCATGGGAGCTCATTATATTGACTGCTCTACTTTTTTTTTTTTTTTTAATATTTTATTTATTTATTTGACACACAGAGAGAGAGATCACAAGTAGGCAGAGCAGCAGGCAGAGAGAGAGGGGGGAAGCAGGCTCCCTGCGGAGCAGAAAGCCCGATGCGGGGCTCGATTCCAGGACCCCGAGACCATGACCTGAGCCGAAGGCAGTGGCTTAATCCACTGAGCCACGCAGGCGCCCCTTGACTGCTCTACTTTTGAATGTGTTTTAAATTTTCCATAAAACAAAGTAAAAAAAGAAAAGACAGGGAAGAAATAAAAATGGTGAGACAGATATTTCCAAATTCACTTTCAGATTCAAGACTGAATTATGAAGAAATCAGATATAACTTTTTTTATTATGTATAATGACATTTGTGCATGGCAAAGTATAGTTTTATTTTTTAATTAATTTTTAAATTAGATTTTTAAAAGACTCCTGACTAACCCTTAAATGCTACTTATCTCCATCACATGAAGTTTCACACCTGAAGTGGCTTTGCTAAATTAATTTGTCAGGAATCTTTTTTTTTTTTTTTTTTGGTCAGGAATCTTTTATCAAGAAGTTAAGTACCCAGGATTCAGGAATGTTCTTTAGTTCCACCTCATTGATTTTTCTGGGAAAATATTATCTCACCACAAGAATTTAAAATTTATTCAAGTGTTCTTTCTGACATTTAGTATAGATTCTAAAATTTTAACACATATGAGAACTAGAAATACAAGGAGATAAAAAGGTTACAGAAACCATGGTGAGCAAATTTGCTAATTGTGTCATGTAATATGTGTATCAGTGCCTTGTGAAAAAAGGGGCAAATTATTTTACATTCAGTTTTAGTCATAAGAGAAAAAATATTTAAAAGGATTAATAATAAATCAGTAAGAGATGGCTTTTATCTTAAAGAGCCTTAATATTTACACTCATCAGGCATATACTTTCTTTTTCATCTTTACCATGTGATTTCCGAATCAACAGAACCAGTGAAAGAGGATTGTGTATTTTTTCTAAATTTTATAAATTATTAAATATTTTGACCAAAAGAAGCAGGCTATTTTTTCTACAATGACCAGTGATAATTTGAAAAAAGATGCTCAACAAATACTTGAAACTCACTTCTATTGTTTGTGGCATTTTGTCAGCTTTACGGTTATCTTGTTATGCAATAAGGCCCATGACGATTGAACATGAGCTTGTGACAATGATGCGTTCCTCTGTTTATTTCTGTACTACTCTGATTGCTCAGGGAGCTGCTTTCGTTGTCCCACACTGGCCACGACTGCTAAGTCTGCTAGTCAAAACAATTTCACAATTGAACATTAATGGACTCAAGAACATTAGCAGAAGCAAATATAAGCAGGATACCATAGTAACCCATGGAGTCTGAGGAAGTGGTGTACTATTAAAGGGAAAGATAATGTCCCAAAATAAAGCTTGACATAAACAGATTGGCTTCTCATACTTAAAGTATCTCTTAATGTGAAATGAACTTCCAATTTTATTGTGTGCCTATTTGCCACTATCATCATATTTTAAAAATTCTGTTATACTTAATATATTTTTAAAATAAGAACAATTGAGTATCAAGGTAATGGGGGAAGGGATATAAAATTATTTTAGATGGAGGTATTTTAGGATTTTTAAGATTATGTGATAAATTTTAAGAGAGGCAACGGGCAAGTATGGGCTATAAATCAATATGATTTTAGATTCAGCACTAACTGAAATGTCATCTCACCCAGGAAGGAAGATAGCAAACATACCCTTCATTCTCTTTTTTCTCATTTTTTTTAACTTATATTAGTCAATCAGCATTCTTCAAATAAACATTTATTACATTGGATCTTAAACTTTTCATGTTTGAGGCAAGCTCTTTAGCACTCAAACTACTGTTGAAGGGATTAATTGCACTAAACACAGAAAAAATAATTAACTTTTTAGAACTGCTCTAGTAGAAAAACTTCTCACAGTGTCTATTCCTATAGAAGTAATCATAATTTCAAAGAATTCACATCATCACCTTCCAACATTGTGTCACTTAATATAACCGTTTAGTGCCAGACGAACATCTCTTAGGATGTAGGAGTCAAATTCCTGCACATGGCAGGCACATTCACATCTTTCAGCATTTGGCTACATACCAAGGAAGAATATGGTAAATAGCAGAGGGAAGAACCACTGATTTATTGTCTACTGAGTACAAAGTCTTGTAATAAGTTCCATGCACTCTTTCCATCTCTCAGTTTGTTTTCAGTTACACAGAGGACAATACAGAATGAGAAATAGATGTCTATGCAAGAAGCTAGCAAGTGGACACTTACATCTATATTCAATCAAAATGATTCTAGGACAGGTCAGCACGTTTCTAATGTTTGAGAAAAAAGGCAAGGCTGAATAATATTAATTCTGTCATTGTAGGCCCGAGATAATAACAAGAGAAAGGGGGAAATAAGGAGAAGAATGTAGGCTGAAGAGCAAAAAAAGAAAGAGGGAACAAATACGGGGCCAGGGATGTACAATCAAGACTTAATTTAGGGATGTGTATTAGTTCCCTAACTTATCTACTTAGTGTTCTGTTTAATTCGATTCCTCTTCCTTTGTAATATATATTTAATATATTTACACTAAGCTAAGTTAAATGTATAGGGTCCAAAGTCATGCCAGCAGAGGAATGATCCAAGGAAATGAAGTCATGTTTACTTTCATGAAAGTGAAAGTTAACAGCAATAGTAGAAATCATCAGTTATTTTAAAGGATAGCTTGTAAAGGAGGAATCATATATATTCATTGTGACTCATACATAGGATGGTTGTCCTTGTTTATGTGTCCAGCATTATCTCAAGTTACACCTGCTGTACCTCCATAATTACTAAGAGTGTTCTATTTCAAAAGTGTTCTGGCTTGAATGATAGAGAATATAACACCTTACTCATAAACTGAAGTTATTTTACTCAAAATTTTACTCAAAATTAGGAAGAACTTTCCATAAATTCAAATTATCTGAAATTAGAGAAATCATGTTATGAGCCAATAGAAACATTAGAAATTCTCATTCAGGTGCCAAAAAATTATTTGGTGTTTCAGGGGGTCTAAACTACATGATGATTAGAGGAGTAGAACTATTAGTTTGAATTATATAAAGGTACCAATATCTGGCTGTTTTAGACTTACAAAAATGTCAATTTCATAAAGTTCAACCTAATATAATGTCCATCAACACTCTAGGAGTCTATTTTATGTTTATCATGTTGTAAAGGCATATTATATTATATTCTGCAAAGAGACCTAAAAATTATTTTATTTTAAAATCTTGAAAGTTTTTCATTAGGAAGAATGAAAATTAAGATATCTTTTTATTGGATACATTAATAAAATGTCAAAGAACACAGGTAAGAGGAATAGTATTGAAAGCTGAGAGGAGGGTTGGATGTATTTTGATGCCAAACTGTAATGAAATGTCAGAGCTCTGTAGTAGCATTTCCTATAAGGGATTAGATTCCTAGAAAAGAATTCAGAATACGTTTTTTTTTAAAAATAAAGTGTTGTAATATAGTCTGGGAATGCTATAAAAATCATGTTAAATTAAGCCATGATTGATAACAGTTAAGATTAAAGAAAGGCTTATGAAAGTAGACTACTATTAATTGATTTGTAAGATTGCATTTTAACCATGTTTTCCAAATGGAAAGCAGCCTCATGGACCCCTTTCATATAGGATATGACATTGAGGCAATGGTAGCCTCCAAGCATATTAACCAACAGACATTACCAAGAATCAAGAGACAAAAAGACTCACAGACCCATACTAAGGTGCTTGATTCACATAGTTTATTGAACCAAATGAAAACGCACAGGAAGAAGCAAGAAGAAAGAGTTGGAGATGGGTTAACATACTTGCGATAGGGTACTAGAGGGGTGGAAAGAACATCCTCCTGGAATCCTGTGTTGCATAACATTATAAGTTCCACCTCTCTCTTTCTGTTACATTGGCCTTTATTACTGAATATGTGGTTACAAGTTATATTGAACAAGGAGACTCAGTAAAGGAAGGCACCTGGAGTCAATGCATTCTTGTTCTACTGGAGGTGTTTAGAGGCAGAACCTGGTCAATTACTCTCACTTTCACTTACCTGGTGAATAGTCTTGCCTTTTCTTGGCACACATAGGGTAGAACATACATGGGAGCAAAATAGAACCATGATGTGTGTCACAAATATGTAGCGGACTTAGTGATGATATACCTTTCCATCTGGACGTGGCATGATTTGTATCTCGTGACTTGGGCTTTGTATCTGTTTCCATCTCTAAGTGATACTTATGTTTATTCCATTTATTTTTTTATCAGATTTTTCATTTATTCTATCTGTAAGAGATAGATATCCATATCTTACAAGTTACTAATTTGCTTTCTATTTATACTTTTTGTCTAATTGTACTTAACACTTCTTATGAATATTACCTATTTTAGAAGCCAGTTGAATTGCTCATCATCTATACTTAATACATCCTGTGAGTTTCATCTGCCACATTTTGTTTTCTGGTTTTTTACTTAGCAGAATTGGCTATTCTTAAATAATACAGCAAGTACACAATGCAGACCCACAGGAGGAAAATAAGAGTAAAGGCTTAGTATCCTCAATTCAGTTTCAACCTGGCTATGGTTTCTACTTTTACTATTTTGCATGTTCTGTATGTGATCTTGCATGACAAAGTCTTCCAATGCTACAAATAAAAGAAACTGAAAGCCAATGATGTATCAAGTTACTTTATTATTTAATATTTAGGTTTGATTAATAATTCCATAATTATAAATGAAATTTTAAAATACATAATTGCCACATCATTAGGGGTTGAAAAGAAAATTGCTATAGGAATTGCAGATAATATTTGAGCCCATTATTTCAAACCCTGTAATATATGCATTTACCCCTGATGCAAATGCTAATGGCAGAAATCTGCTGAAAATCAAATTTCATGTTTAAAGTGAATGATAGCAACATTAAAATATCTTCATAGATAAAAAACTATGGTTTAAATAGATTGTTACCCAAAATGATAGTCCTTATTTTATTCATTCATCAAACTATTCATTCTTCCATCTTTCTAACAAGCATCACTTAGATATCAGACACTGTTCTGAGAGCTAGTGATAGAAAGATGAATAAGTCTCTGCTCGTACACTCAAATAATTCAGCCTGGTGGAGAAGACAGAGAAAGCATCTGTTGAAATCCACTGTGATAACTCTTTTAAAGGGTCTACTTTGGAGACACAGAGGAGAAGGGAGGGGAGGTTCTATAAAAGAAAGCTTCATAAAGGAGTTGAATACTGAGCAATAATTAATGGAAGTGAGGAAACAATTGGGATGAGGGGAAAAGAAACACACGAGTTGTAGAGAGAAGAAATAACATTATTAGGGGCACAAAAGGGAAAACAGATGTAGATTCTACATGGAGAATTATCAGGAAATGAAACCTTGACAGATCTGGTAATGAATGACTTTTATGCTACAAAATGAAGAATTTAATTTATTCTGAAGTTGAAGAAAAGTGCCTTAAGAATTGTAAGAGGATGGCATGATTGCATCGTCATGTTTGCAGCTGGAAGGATAATTTTGGAAGAGGTGTGGAGAGGATCAAAAGTAGATTGATCAATAGTCTGTTGTCTGTGACAGCTGTCCAGTTGTAAGAGGGTGGTGTAGGAAGTGGAGGAGGGGATTCTCAAGTCATTAGAGAGCTACTGAGGATTGGATCACATCTTCCCATGTCAGAATAGTCCAGTAGTATTTCCAGCTCTTCACACCACCATGGTCACAGACCAGATGCTGGCTAATACCATGTGTATCTGCAAAATATCTTTTGGCTTACACTGTAATTCTGGAAGGTATGTGTTGACTTTGTAGTCACTCCACCTGTTACATCAGAAATGTTTTCCTCAAGCTTGGCTCCCTGATATGAAATTCAAGACTGAGGAAATTCACACATGTTTGTGAAATGGAGTTAGTTTTTTTATTCATATTAATGTAATTAATATCACTCTTGCCTCTAATTAAGATACAAAGCGAATAGAAAATGACATTATTAATGTTATATAGAATATTTTCCAAAGCAATTTGTTGATTTTTAAACATAAAAGGTACTGACTCTATCTTTCTCCAATCTGTAAAACTCATGAGATGTATCATATAATTACTGCACATGTTCATCAGTGCTCTAAGCCTCTCAGACCTTGTTTCTGTAGTTTGTGGTAAACATCTTTTACTGGGACCATTGCCTTGTTAGTCTCTAGAGGCATTAGTTTCTAATTCCTCCTGACAAAACTGTTTTGTGGTTAATGTTATTTTAATGTCTTTAGCAGTCCAACTTTGCCTGCTCTACCTCACATGATGTGCCTAGACAGGCTTGGAGATTCTGAATTTTCTGTCAGGCTTTGTCTCTTACTACCCTGCTTTTAGCCCACAGTAGACTTTCCTTCACTTCTCTTCAAACGCATAAAGCTTGCTCTCTACTTAGAGTCCTAATACGTGTTGTTCCCTCCGCCAGGAACACACTTCTCCCCAATAATCCATGTGGCTCACTCTTTTACCTCCCTCAAGTCTATGTTCAAATGCCACCTTCTTAGTGAGGCCCTTCCCTGGCCATCCTACTAAAAAAAGTTGCTGCCTTGGATCAATTCTCCTTCTCTATTCTATTGTTTTTTTCAATAACACTTAGGATTTTGTAACATTTATTGTGTTTATTTTCTATCTCTCTTCCGACATTAGAATGTCTTTGAGGTAAGGATTTGTATCTTGTTTTCTTCTCTCTGTGTTCGTGTATTTGTATGGTTATTAAATACCAACAACCACACTCTCAGCAGGCAAATTTGAAAATAAAAGGAAGAAGGAAATGTACCTTGAAAATTTAAAGAAAAACAATGTCTTTGTATCTTTTTTAATAATATTTTTAAGAAGTTTTTTTTTTTTTATTTACTTGAGACAGAGAAGGAGAGTGAAAGAGAGAGAGAAAGTGCACAAGCTGGAGAAAGAGGCAGAGGGAGAGGAAGAAGCAGACTTCTCCTAAGCAGGAGCCCAATGCAGGGCTCTATCCCAGGACCCTGAGATCATGACCTGAGCTGAAGGCAGCCACGTAACAAACTGAGCCATGCAGGTGCTCCACATCTTTGCATCTTGTTCAGGTTTTCCTGAGTCATTCTGTTTTACTACTGAAAATCCTGTGTCTTGGGAGCCCTCTCAACCCTGTGCAACCCAGAGAGTTGGTTAATTTTCATTCTTGTACTTTTTTGTCATTGTTTAATGATCTTATCTCCTATTTCTGTCTTGGTGGGAGGTGACTATTACACCACGTGTCCAGTAATTCTTAGTAAGATTGCTCATGTTCACCCCACACAAAGGCATTGGAGGCTTTTCCCATTTACTAATAAGTCTCAAATGTCATCTCCTTCGTCTTCTGGCTTGATTAGCAGAATGAATGTTTCTCCCACTAATACTTCTCATATTATTATGACGTAAATACTAGACTAGCAAACAGATTCTGCCACAAATCTACTCAAACCATCTCACCAACCTGGCTTTGGTCTTTTTCTTTCATAAAACAAGGAGACAACAGATGTTAAACCGTATCCTTTTCACTACTAACATTCTAGGGTTCTATTCTGTGGTATTTTTTTTGACCTGCAATGGAAACTGTTCCTTTTGCCCAGGAGATGACTTAGCCCCTACTGCCTTAGAGAATTCGGCACTTGGGGAAAAGCATGGGCCTTCTCAAACCATAAAGGTGGAAGAACTCTAGTTATCTTCTCTGAGTTAGAGCCTTGCTTGCCTTTTCCCTAGTAAGATTTCCACATGGAGAAAAGTGTGGTCTACATTTTGCTTCTAAAGTGGCTGTGTTTCCTACTGAATGAAGTTGTTTTTTAAAGACTCTCACTGTGTTTTGAACAATTTAAAATTTAATTTGAATTTAATAATTGGCCAGCAATTTCCTTATAATATATACCTGTGTATGGCTAAAATAATACATAGTATACACACACATACATATCAGACTAGGTTTATGTTACCATTTCATGAGTTTGAATAAAACCTAGATGATAAACAAATAGTTTGATCTACATGTACCTCTCATATGGAAATCAAAAAACACCTTGGGGAAAGATGTTGGCAAAAACAAATGCCATCATTTGCAATTAACTACTTTACATTTAAATGATGCTTAGGTGTTTATAAATCATTTCCTTTGTCTACTGATCTTCACAGTGACTCTGGAAAGGAAAAACAGGTGTTCAAATCAGATTGGATTCAGATTTTTGTTCTACCGTTCACTAATTGTGACTACTTAGAGGAATCAGGTCAGCCTTTGAGGCTCAGCTTAGGCAGGTGTATAATGGTTATTCTAGTGCCTGCTTCATTTAGTTCCACCGTTTTCCAAGTTGTGCTAGCACTAAATGAGTTAATACTTGAAACTAAGACAGTGCCAAGTACATAAGCTGCTAATATTATTATTACTGTTTATAGATAAAGAAACTGAGGGTAGAGGAGGTTAAGTGATTTGTCCACTTGACAAAACTCATAACTTGTGCACCCGGGACTTGTTTATTAGTCTAGGGCTCTTTCTCTGAGAACCACAGTCATATGTTAAAGCCTGTCATGAATCCACTCAGCAAAAAGATCAACTAAGATCAAGGCTGCATTATGACTTCTTGGGCCATGAGCACTTTTGCTTTCTTGGGCTCCTTTCACCAAAGAAAAAAATAAGCTTAGGTTGGACTCATTAAGATACATGCATTACTATTCACTTTTTCTTCATATTTTAAAAGAAATTAAAATTAGAAAATTTCCTTGTGTCTCTAAATATAGCATGGGCCCTAGGCACTGTGCCCACTGTGCCTAATAGTTAAATCAACCTTAAGTTAGAAAAAAACTGCTTCATACCGAGACAAACAATAAAAATAAGGGATCTTCTATCCCTACGTTTGGTCTTGCAATTGAGAGTGTTCTAGTGAGATCTTTCAGCTGCCCCCACAGTGCCTCACAAAGTGTACTATAGTTAGCTTCTAAACCAAGTTAAATAAAACTGGGACACCTGCCAGATCCTATTGCCTCACTCTCCATGAATGATGGATGGGATTATACAAATTTAAAAGTTGATGATAAAGAAGTTAATATTTTAAGACATGTAAAATATGATTCTTTCATGTTAGATAATGAAATCTGAGATTAATCACAAACAAATTTGTACTAGGACATGTTGTAGTAATTCATCATGTCTTCTCCAGAAGTGGTATCTCTGTTGAATGTTTCCAAACAATGTCTAAGTCCATGTCTGGAGTAGATGTAATCAGGAACAAGAAAGAGCCCCGAGTCGTTCATTTAAAATGTGTAGGCTATATATGATGATCACTGTGAGGAAGAGGAATGGTACACTGAAACTTTTGTAGCACTTCTTTCATGGTATTTGGGTTCCATTTTGAAAGAATCTGTAGAACTTAGGAATTCAGGCTTGAATTGTATAAAATCTTTGGACTATCTTCAAGAAATAAAGCTAAATAAATATGTCATTGCTTGGCAATCTTAGGATAAGCCTACCCTTCTTCGCTGGGTAATTTTTAGTGTGCGTGACCATCTGAGTTTCCTCAGACAGGAAGGTTTATGAATGTAGGGAATAAAAGCTCATGGGAAAATGCCTTCTGTAACCTTTTCCCTGTTACTTTTCTTGATTGCTGGGAGCTTTATTCTCAGCAGCATAAAGTGTGTGTATGTGTATGACATACAATCCTGTACAGATTTTAACTACTCAATTATTATACTGACATGGACATCAAACAAACAAAAAATACTTAATTAAAGTAACACCAGTTATCTTTCTGATGCATAAAAATGATGTTTCAAACTGAGGGAAATGTATTAGTAGAGATGTAAACTTTGGTATCTGAATCCTTAGACCTAGAAACAGATTTCAAGCTGAAAAAGTCATACACATTAATCATTGACATGTCAGCTGAAAGCTTATAAATTTGTCATCTCTAAAAGCAGTTTTACGTTATAAAGTCACTCAATAAACCCTTTAAGTGTAGGACGGAGGGGTTTATTGCCATTATTTATTACATATTTTAACATTTTAACATGATTATTTTGTTTTGCCTTTTTTAAAAAGAATCAACTAAATGAATTAGTGTATTCTGAAAAAGTACAATTAAATTTTGCTTCAAATGGATTCTGGTTATCATCAGTTTCAAACTAAGGAAGCAGAACTGTTTATGTATAATTTAACTTAGATTTATTAAACTTTTTAAGAGTTTATTTGGGAAGACACTGTGCCTACCTTTTCCTAGGACTTGTTCATACATGTTCAGACAAAGTTAATTAATTTACTCAAGAAACTTATGCAACTACATGTTAGAATAATAGACCTTGAAAAGGTAGACAGGCAGGCAGGAAGAAGAAGGAAAGAAAGAAAAAGGAAAGAAGGAGGGTAAGAAGGAAGGAAAAAGGCAGTGTAAGGAATTGATTAGGAGCAAGAGTTATGGAGTCAGAGGGCCTGAGTATGAATACAGTCTCTTTCAATAACAAGAAATAAAACCTTGGAGAAATTACTGCTCTCTGCTTTAGTTTCCTTATTTTTAACACTGGGATAATAGTCCAACCTTCTAGGGTTCTTATGAGGATCGAATGGGTTTATGCATGTTAAATGCTTAAAATCATGCCTTGCATTTAGTAAGCTCTCAATAAATGTTAGCTATTAACTGAATAACCCTGTTGCCAAGAAACTCAGTGTATGAGGAGAATGAAAAAATACAGATGCAGATATACTATAATACAACGCAGTGAATACTGTCATAAAATATCTGAATGAAGTGCTAAAGAAAGCACAGATATGATACTAGATGAAAAAAACGTCATAGTGATTAGGAAATGGAGATGATGGGGGGTAAAAAAAAAAAAATCACTGCAGGGTGACACAAAGGAGGAGAGTAATTCTGATTAGGTGAGTCAGACCAAACTTCCAACAGGATTTTATGTGGAAGGATGTTAAGATTTTAGGAAGCATGAAGATGAAAGCACTTGAGGAAAATATTGGGGGTATGAAAATACAGAGTTAAGAAATGGTGATCAGTTAGGTGTCCTGAAGGGAGGGAGTGTCAGAGTTGACGGAGATGAGTCTGGAAAGGAAGGTTGGGATCAGGCATATGATCAGATCATAAGAAGCCATTTAAGGGTGTACATGAAAAGGTGACATCATTGTCTTGAAAAGATAGCTCTGAATGTGAAAGAGTGGAATCTTGTATCCAAACAGAGAACTGAGAAATTCGTGCAGTTGTCAGAGAAAGGAAAGGTGGCTAAGAAATGGTTGAGAAGGAATCAATCAATGTCCACCTGCTAAAAGTAAGAACTGCAACAGTGCTCATCACAGGTAAAGGGGTACCCCTGCTTGGCCCACCTCCATCTCCCTTAACCTATAGTTCTAGAGTTCAGGCCTCAGTGGGCCCAAATGCTGCCTTGGGACAAACCACTTGGATATCTAATCCTGTATTTTCATGATCTACTGGAAACAGTCAAGTTATTTTTTTTGATGCATGTGCTTAGATCAGTGGAGGTTTCTTAGAAATGCATAATGCAGCAATTTAAAATCAAGGCTGAAATCTAACATTATTTAGAGAAAGCAGAGTTATAAAGCTAGATTCCTCCAGATTCCATCCAAAGCAATTTAGCAACTAAGATGCAAAAAGGGCACTGTAGTAATGTATTCTTCTACTTAGAGATTATATACTTTTGTTTAGATTTTGAGTGACGCGTTACTATGAGGCTCTATCGAAAAGAGTGACCTCTGAGGTCTTCTTAAGTATTTATCATCTTTTCAAATGCCAAGTGTTTTGAAAATTTCACAGATAGTACAGAAACTTGTTGAAACTTCCTGCAGCTTTTCTTTGGAGTAAGTGTCTTGAGTGGTAATTGAGTGTTTAGTACGAATTTGAAAGTAATATTATTTTGTACTTTTGTCTTTTTCATTTGAATTATTTCAGTTTCAGAAAACACTAAGAGGTATTTTGTACAAACATCCAAATTTCTCATAAGTCTTTCACCAGGGTGTTATTAATGTTAATTATTTTATTAATTTGATATGGGGAGTAGTGGTATTCTTATTTGAATCATAATGATCCTAACAGCCAAAGAAATAAACAAACTTTGTGCAACTTTCCAAAGACTGTTCACAGTATAATTCAATATAGCTTAGTCTTTTAATATTGTAGGTTGACTTCTTATTCTAAAGAAAGGCTAGTGAACTTGTGATAATTTATGTAATACTGTTTTTTAAGCCTTTCCTCTATATATCTCATGATGATTTGAAACAATGAACTGATTTCAGGGATGATAGAAAGTACTGATATCCCCTAAGTGTTTAGACCTACTTTCTTCCCCTCTCTGGTGTTCTTCTCAATTCTCTTTCTTTCTTTCTTTTTTTTTAACTTTCCTCCTTGCTTTCTTTCCCCTCTCTCAGTAGCTCAGTAGTTCATTGAACTATCATTTCATAAGAACTATTTATCAGAAAATGATTACATCATAAGAAATTAATGAGAAATTTCTATTTTATTAATAAATTAATGATTCTTAAGTAGTATTAATAAGAGTTCTCAAGATATATTTTTCCATTTCAAACAAATACAAAAAGGTATTCAACAGAGTGTATGTCCCCAAGACATGTAATCTATAGCTTTTGTTTTTTAATCTGTAGCTTATTGTGCTACCAAACCATTCTTTAATCACTATTGAAGTCTTTTATCTCTGGGATTCTGGCAATTTTGTAAAATATCTTCTTATTTTCGCATGGCTTAACAGTGTATTTATACCAACACTTGGCAGGGTATTTTAAAAGTCTTGTTACAAACAAATTCACATTGAGCTGTTTTCAAATTGTGCAACTCTTATATGCTAGATATTACCTGACTCAGACTTTGTTATCCAAGAATATAATGGTTATAAAATTGACAGTAAACTCAGTTTCTTTCAAAATCTCTTTAACTCGAAGCAACTTGAAAATGTTGCAAACATTTTGTTTTAAAGGAAGAGTTTTTTTTAAATCAAGAGACAAAAATTTCATTAAATGTGTCCCCAATTAGAATTGTTCACTTTGAATCCTGCATTGAAGGAACTATGCTGCAATCATGAGTTGTCATAGAAACGGCATTGCTGCCAGACTCGACCTTAATTAAAACCTTTTTAAAAAAAATTTACCATGAAAAGAGTTTTAAGAAATAAATGCCTTAGGTGATTTGAATTTGATAGCAGTGATTTTAGTATTAATGGATACATGTAAAATTCAGATGATGGTATATGCTTGTAAAAAAAAACCATGCACACATGAAATCCAGACCTTCAGAAATGATTGAAATATTTTTGATATGTTTCTTAGTTTTACAATTTTATTCTCAAAGCTAGATTAATTTTGAAAGAACAAGAAATATTAGAATAAAATTTACTTTTTAAAATGACAACCTTTTTGGACTGAAGTTTTATAATATACATATATACTAGGGATGCCTGGGTCGCTCACTCAGTTAGCATCTGACTCTTGATCTCATCTCTCATCTCAAGTCTTAATCTCAGAGTCTTCTTGAGTTCAAGCCCTGTGTTGGGCTCCACGCTGAGCATGGAGCCTACTTCAAAACAAAACAAAAACCCAAGTGGTTTTACAATATATGTAGATACTTAAACTTATCTTCCCTGTAGTATGAGTACCAAGACAAATTCAGAAATTAATTCATTTAAGCTGTTGATGAGGATAAACTGCTAAGTTTTAAAGATGAGAATATCCATATTTATTTAAGTGTAATTCAGCTAGTGATATAACTGGCAAAAGACTATTAACATACATATATTCATTTGCATTTATTATGTTGCTTGTGTGTATGACAAAGATTGGCTCGTACTAAATATTCATGTGAGTTAAAACACAAGGCCTCTAGTTGTTCCCCTTGTTCTCTGTGTTTGGTTTGTATATATATTTTTTTAACCGAGTGCATTAGAAAGTTTGTCAACTGTATTTTTTATTTATACTTCAGTACAGAAAGGCAAGCATTAGAACATATATGTTCAGATGAAGAGCAATCAGAAATAAGCCTATGTTGGCATTCCATAAGTGTATTTGATTTTCATAATATGCATTTCACACCAAAGGATTCTGGATTTAACAAATGCAGTTAAGCTGCTACCATTGATGAATGCTGTCAGTTTAAATAATTAACTGGTTAATTTTTAGAAAACATGAAATCAAAGCATACTTGAGTTCAATGTGCATGTCTACTCTGACCATTAGTGCTTGATTTTCAGCTTTCAACTATAAAATACGTATGACTTTTTCATATGTATTTGGGGTAGCAGTTGCCAAGGTACATTTTTGTCTATTTAGATGTTCATTTATAACTACTACTACTTTATAGTTACCTATTGGAAAGCTCAGGTGCAGCACAAGTGAAATGTACTATTCAAGCATTGAATTTTGATTCACGTGTGCCTCCTATATTTGAGATATACTCAGTTATATGGCTGATTTTTTAAAAAATGATTTTAAAGTTCTCACTCGGAAGCATGTTGGCTAATGGTTTCCTTGACTCAAGATGAAATGTATTCACTGCTTAACACATTGTCACAGCTGTGTTTTGTTTACAAAATTTATCTAAAATAAATGCTTTCTGTCATTTATCAAGTCATCTCTTATAGGCAACTCCTTTAGGTCCAGCTGGCAATGGGAAGAACACCCACACAATTAAACACTGTTTTTAGAGGAGGAACATTACTTAATAGCCAGTTGAATATTCTTGCCTTGTTGTCTATAAAATAGTTTTGTTCCTTTCTTCTTTAGTTTATTTCCTTCTTTCCATTTTCCTTACAAATGAAATTTGAAGTTAGACTATTTGGATATTCCATTTTAACTGTGTTTTAGTATTTTAGATTTGAGTCCTTTAGTCTTAGAATAAATTTAACCTCTTAAAAGCTAATAAATTAGTCTATTACTGCCTCATAGATGCTGCCAGAACACATGAGGTTCCTGGGTCAGAAGCAAGATGCTTTATTCCTCAGGGCCCTGTAATAAGCAGTATGAGTATCCATACCTGCATCTACTAGCCTCGCACCCATATTCCACAGGGGCAACACAAAATGGGCTCAGACACATTGACTGCATCACACTTGAGGAACATGGAGCTTGGGGCATCCACATTTTTATAGCTAGCAGTAGGCAAGCTTGCTCTTTGTCCCAAAGGGAGACATTACCTCAACTGTGAAGGTTGCTTACTGCAAATACAAATGGAGAGGTGGCCTGGGGGAGAAGCATTCATGGTCCTGCAGTCTTGCAGGAATGCTAGAGATCCACAGATGATTCTATCACATAACACTGTCAGCGTTTTGACATGCATAACCCTATTTTAGGTAGGTTTGGATGCACATTTCTTGTATTTTTTTTTTTTTTTGCAAATGACTCTCTGAATATGTATATGGCAAACTATGTACTTAACAGTTCAGTTTCTTTTTAAAAAAATTTTTAAATTTAAATTCAACTTAATTAACATGTAGTGTATTATTAGTTTCAGAGGTAGAATTTAGTGGTTCATCAGTTGTGTATAACACCCAGTGCTCATTACATCAAGTGCCCTTCTTAATGCCCATCGCCAAGTTACCCCATCCCCCACTCACCTCTCCTCCAGTGACCTTCAGTTTGTTTCCTATACTTAAGAGTCTTTTATGTTTTTTTTTTTTTAAGATTTTATTTATTTATTTGACAGAGAGAGATCACAAGTAGATGGAGAGGCAGGCAGAGAGAGAGAGGGAAGCAGGATCTCTGCCGAGCAGAGAACCCGATGCGGGACTCGATCCCAGGACCCTGAGATCATGACCTGAGGCCGAAGACAGCGGCTTAACCCCCTGAGCCACCCAGGCGCCCCAAGAGTCTTTTATGGTTTGTCTCCCTCTCTGATTTCATCTCATTTTATTTTTCTTTCTCTTCCTTATGTTCATCTGTTTTGTTTCTTAAAATCCCACATATGAGTGAAATCATATGATATTATCTTTCTCTGACTGACTTATTTTGCTTAGCATAATACCTTCTAGTTCCATCCATGTCGTTGCATATGGCAAGATTTCATTCTTTTTGATGGCTGAATAACATTCCATTGTTTATATATAACACATCTTTTTTATCCATTCGTCTGTCAATGGGCATCTGGGCTCTTTCCATAGTTTGGCTATTGTGAACATTTGCTGTTATAAACATTGGGGTTCATTTGCTCCTTCAAATCACTATGTTTGTATCCTTTGGGCAAATACCTGGTAGTTCAGTTGTTGGGTCATAGGGTAGTTCTATTTTTAACTTTTGGAGGAACCTCCACACTATTTTCCACAGTGGCTGCATCAGTTCACCTTCTTAATCCACACTATTTCCCAGAAAATCAGCATCAAGTAAATTATTAATATTAGCTAATATGGTTCAAATTCATTGCCTTCAGTAAGTTAACATGCACACAATACAACAGGGACGATTTTACCTTCAGAAACTAGAACAGACTGCTTTGACTGATGATATAGTGTCAGTGTAGGTGCCAATACTGACTCTTGACACAGCTTGAATGAAAAGATTTGTTCGTGACATGCATAGAAAAGCATTCCAGACTTCTGAAGTAAAATGATTTATTCTCTGATATCACCTTGTCAGATATTTTCATCTCACACTCACTATTTTCTTTAGTTTTTATACTCTAAACTGCTATTTCCCTCACTTGATAATCAGGTCCTAAAAGATATCTTCCAAATTTGGCCAATCACCCAACAGCTTTAAAAGTTATTCTCTAGGAAATTGGCTTTCTTCATTTTTGGCACATTTAGAGAAAAACAAGCATCTAGGAACTACCTCTCACTACGGCCATTACTAATGGCCGTAGTGAGATTTAAGCACTTCTCTGAATCTACAGCTATTGAAAAAATGGAAATTTTGATGATTACTTTGAAAAACAGCAGGTTAAATTGTAGAAGCCAGTGAACTAAGAGGGCAAAATCATCTGTAGTACTCAGTGGTGCTAGAAGATGTCAGAGATCAATGAAATCATTTCTAGAGTTCCTAGAAGACAGAGTCTTCTATTTCAGATGCATTTTTTTCTTCAAATTATCACAAAAAGAATATGTTCTGTTTTGTTTTGTTTTGTTTTAAGAAGAATATGTTCTATTGGTCAGTGGCTTTTTGTTAATATTGCTGAAACAAGGAAAAGCAAAATGACCATCTTTCACTATAAGCTAACCTTGAATTTGCCATAATTCATAAAGATAAAAAGAAGCTATATAACTTACAGAGTTATGACAACTAGAGTCATTCCTTGGGATGAGGAAAATCAAGGATCAGAATATTATAAGGCAGGGAGTAAAGACTGATGGGCGAGGTAGCTGATGAGGGTCATATTGGTGGTAGTGGGGGTGGGGTGGTCAGTACTGTCCTAGCTGAGTACTGGGGGTCTCTACTCTGGTCCCTCTGGCTCTCCTCTGGCCATGCCTACCTCACAGACTGAGGAGTCCACAGAGACAGATAGAAATGTTCTCTTAGTGTCTGTGTGTTTCTCTCTTCTTGACCACATTTGAAAAAATATGAGATGTCAGAATTCTATGCCCAAGTGGATTAGAATCTGCTTTCTAGGTCCTGCATGTCTTTCTGAGGGTGGACTGGCCTGTTGGTAATAATAGTTACCATTGATTTCCTCTGCCATGGTATGTTTTCCTTCACAAATATTTTATTTCAGTTGATACATATTCTCAGAAATTCTCCCTTAAGCCCACCCCTAGGTGAGGCCTGGTGTGTAGTGGATGCAGATTTCACACAAATGTCTTAAAACTTGGTAGCTGTAGTGAACATCCTTGGTCTAACTTCACCTACCTGCAATCATCAAGCATTAAAAATAGCCATATTGCAAGTGGCCATTGAGAACTCACCAGTCTTACTTTCGTGTATTTCTTTTGGCTGAATCTCTGACTTCTAGAACTTTAGTTCATGAATATGTGTTGTGTGTTTTCTTTCTAAGCACATGTTTGACTTATAAGAGCTCTGGAACTTTTCTGCTCCATCTTACCTTAGTTGATCTCCTTGAACCTGACACCTTACTTGCTTGCTTTTGTTATTTTTCAGCTCTTTCCTTTTTAGAGAGGTTCCTGGCCTGGTCTCTTTTTGGTCAAGCTATGATACTTTCTCTTTCTTTTCCCTATCATTCCATTTTCTCTAGATAATTGTTTTTACAACATCTCATCAAAGATGCTTTTGTTTTTATATATAATAATTCAAATAATTCAAATATAACTGCAGATATTGCTGAAAAATATAAGAAGATATAAGGGATCTACCATAAGGGATATAGCACTTTCTTTTATAGGAGTCCCCTTGTGGTCAGTGGCCGTTTTTTTGTTTCTCAGGATGGCTCCATGGATGTGTCATTTCTGTGTGTGACTAGACATGGTGATGGGCTCAGAAGGGCCTCACATTTGATTTAAAGCCATACTGATGCCGTTTTAACAGCCTTACAAAATGTATTTTTCAACTCCTCTTTTGTAAGGAAGCCCCCATGGGACAATGGTTTATGTGCCAGGAATTTGGAGCCTAGGTTCATTCACGATGACACCTAGCACTACCCTCCTAGTTACCACTCTTTTTTTTTTCCCTAAGTCCAGGCCTTACCTGACCTTCCCTTTCTGTCTCCCTGCCCTGTCCCATGACATTGCTACCTTCTGGAGGGTAGAGGTAGACAACCCACTGCATCCACTGAGTGTGATTAAAAGAAAGGAGAGATCCAAATTCAATTCACTGCCTCTAACACTGACAGAGATGTGGACAGGAGATAGGCTTGAGGAGGATTGGGGTCTGGCACTGGGGAAGTCTCAGGAAAGAATTGGTAGCAATTGTCCCCACTATGGTTTGGAACCAACATTGCCCATTTTTAAGGAAACTTGGGAGTTACCTGTACACTGTAGGTTGGGGCAGTGGGCTAGTGGAAAGGTGAGATACCTGCTTCAGTTTCTCCAGAGCCCATCCATAGGTGGGCCTTGTGTATTGCCCCTGCAGCTGGTGGAAAAAAGAACCTGTCATTCATCAGACCTGAGCATGCACCTGACCTATCCATGGGGACCTCCTGGTTGCTTGTAAAGGCCAGCAGGCAACACTGAGAATACTGTGCTCCAGATAGACTTGTTGGCCAGCTCTGTACCTTGAGGGGACTCTATTTTCCTTCTGCCAACTTTTTTGAGTCTGACTTGTGCTTGTTCTGGCCGGCTCAAAGTTCCCTCTGAAAAAAGAATTATGCAGTTTTGGTGATTCTTCATATAAATTAATTGCTCTTATGATTGCATTTAATGCTGCCATTGTATATCATAGATGTAAAGGGTAAAATCCTTGCTAATAATTTCAATTAATTTTTTACTATAACTTTTTTTTATTTCTTTTCAGCGTAACGAATTCATGGTTTTTGCATCACACCAGTGTTCCATGCAATATGTGCCCTCCTTAATACCAACCACCTGGCTCCTCCAACCTCCACCCCCCTTTTACTTATAATCTAATTATATACCAAGTTAATAGAAAGATCAAAGAAAAGAGGGGAAAAATCCTTATACCTCTAACTATACTTTCTTGCTTTAAAAAAAAAAAAAGCCTTGTATTTTTAGTTTGGACTGTGACCTGCAAATTATTAACCAGCCCTATATGTAGTCATTTTTTTGGAGAAGACATTTTTCCTTATTCTCAAATAAATATACAACAGGTAGCCCATTAAAGCTGGACATAAACATTGTTTATAACCCAGCAACTCAACACTCCTAGGGAAATACCAAATAAAAATACATGAGCATAGTCATTTAAAGACATGAACAAGAATATTTGTAGAAGCATTACCTAAGTAGCCCTAAGCTGAAAACTACCCAAATGCCCCAAATTGTGGAAGCAGATTATATCTATAAGATACTATGTAAATGAATCTCACAAAGATAATGCTGAATGAAAGAAGCCAGATATCCAAAAGTACATAGAGTATAATTCCATTTACATCAATTCAAAAAAGAGGCAAGACTAACCTATGGTATTAGAAATCAGGATAATGGTTACTTTGTGTCAGAGGGGTTGGGTCAGTTCTGAAAGAAGCATAAGTGGAACTTCTGAGGTCTTGATTATGTTCTATTTGTCCTTCTTGGTCTTGGTGCCAATGATATGTTCATTTGTGAAAGTTTATCAAGCTGCAACTTAACATTTGTGCACTTTTCTGTATGTTATACCTCAACAAAAAAATAAAAAAAAATAGACTAAGCATAAAAATTTCTCTATTCTTTTAATCACTGCTACTGTAAAGTATGGCCTGATTCAGTTAATGTGCAGTTTGGTGGAAGAAATGATGTAACCAGAGAAATTTATTTTCTTTTTTATGCTAGAGTTATAAGCTATGTGAGTGAAAAAGAAAAAAAAATCATTGTTTTTTACCAAAACTTTAAAGAAGTAAAGATTAATGAGAAGCAAAATATATTACTACTAGAAAGTTCTCCCTATACAGGCACTGGCAATGGATTAGGAGGGGTGACATTTTAAGAGCTGTTCTATGGGGTGTAGTTCGGGAGTTAGAACCAAATTTGGTGAGGTTAAAGCAATGTATTTTCATAATTAAGCAAAAAATGGGAGTGTAGGAGGAATGTACTCCTGTTGATTTAGTCTGGTTGATTTTTTTTCCTTTTTTTTTTTTTCTTAGTTGTCACTATTGACTTGGGGGCAGTTTTAAATACCCTCAAGTATTCCTTCCTCATAGGAGCAGGGAAAACTGTATAAACTTTAAACTGGAGAGGAGCAGCCAAGTGCAATTTCCTACAAAATGTAAGAATTGTAGACTATTTAAAGTAACTGATATTCTCTGCATTTGCATTATTTGTCAAATAGTTTCAAATCCATGAAGGATGGAAAATAATAGAAAAATACATATCCAATGATCAGAATATTTAGTTAATTTATTATCTGCCCCTACAATATTAGCAGACTTCTATATGGTTTCTCTGTCAATAGTCTCTTTGGATTAGTTCACCTTCCTTTCTATCACAAGTTAATTTCTTGAAAATCAAATATGATAATATTAAATCTATATTTATAAGCTCCAGCTGACTCTCTATTATCTATTGAATAAGATCCAGTTTACTTAATTTGTTCTATAATGCCACGGTTTGCTTGCAACCGTGTTGTCTTCTCACCTTGTTTTCTGCCATTTCTCTCCATCTTTCCTTAGCTCTGTAATCCTGAACTTAGTGTGGTTTCAGGATTATGTCATGACCTCTCATATGCCTGCTACAGTACTTTGCTTAGAAAGATTTTACTTCCCCTTGTCTGCTATGCCCATCCAAGACCCCATCTTGGTCATTTTATGTAATCTTGTTCATATTGCTGTAATAGTTCTTAGCTCAAAATATATTTGTATATCTGATTGAAGGTCACTAAACATGAGAAAGTGAAGTGAATTTAATCGTCATATTCTAAGGGATTAGGTTAGTGCCTGGCTCATAGTGCTCACTATGTTGCTTGAATAACTGATTATTTAAAAATTGGAAACCAGGGGTGCCTGGGTGGCTCAGTAGGTTAAGCATCTACCTTTGGCTCATGTCATGATCCTGGGGTCCAGGACTGAGCCCCACATCAGGGCTCAGGAGGAAGTCTGCTTCTCTCTCTGCCCCTCCCTGCTCATTCTCTCTCTCTCAAATAAAATCTTAAAAAAATAATAAAAATTCTACAAAATAAATAAAAATTGGAAAGCAGATGGAACCCAGTGAACTAAAACTATCAAAAGGAATTTCTACTATAACTTGATTTTAGAAAAAGGAATTTTTATTCTCATAGAAAGTTTCAGTTATGCAAGATAATAGGTTCTAGAGATCGACTGTAAAGCATAGTGCCTACATTGTATACTTAAAAATTTATTGAAAGACAGATCTTGTGTTAGTGTTCTTATCACAAAAATAATAATAGTAAATAACAGATAGAGGAGACAGAGGAAACTTTTAGAGGTGAGGGTATGTTTTATGGCATAAGCAGCAGTGATGGTTTCACAGAAATATACTTATCTCCGAACTCATCAAGTTGTATGCAGTAAATACACACAACTTTTCATATGTCTACCATACCTCTATAAAATGGTTAAAAAATATTTTGTGTTAGCCATGAACATTAGTTTGAGCATTCTCTCAGCATTTTAGATAGTTGAGGCAGTTGTAGGATGAGGCAATTAACTGTCTGAAATTCTAATCTGCTGTCATTATATAATCTTAACATGACAAAATATTCCCCTACTGTTGCCCTCCAGAGACTTTAAATATCTTTTCTTTTGAAATGTCTATGTGTGTATATTTGTGCTTGTGTTTTAATTCTCAGATTAAGTACCATGCCTAAAAGTCTATGGCTTTGGAAAGGAAGGAAGTTTGATAAATCTTAATCTTCCCAACCAGATCAGTGGTTTGCAGAATTTAAAATACCTTTCAATGTCATAAACATACTAAAAATTCTACCAACCTAGTCTCTGACCAAGAACAATTAAAAAAATGACAGAAATGTAAGCATATATGCTTATAACTGAAAAACTTTCCATTCAACTTGTTGTAGTTAAGATCCCATGGACTCAATGACCACATTACTTTACTGACTTGTACTGGCTCAGTTGGAGGCCAGGATGGGATTTTGGCAAAGAGAAATGGAAAGTGTGTCTTTTTCAGACATATTCTATGTTTATCCTGTTTACTTGTGATATTTTAAAAAATTAAATTGTTCACACACAGAGGCTACCCTTTTCCTCAGTGAGCTCCATTTTGTAATCTGAACTTTAGTATATTGAAATACTACTCGTAGCCTCCACAGCAACAAGCTTTCTGACTAAATAAACTTCGCAGTCAAAGGTCTGGTCTGTACACTCACTTGGGTTATTTTCAATTCTCCTGAGACTGAAATCACCATAGCAATGACATTTTATTCTACCTACCGCCTTATTGGAGATGCCTATTAATATACCATTTATCAGAACAGATTAGTTTATTTTGGTGTTATAATAACACTTTTTACAGGCATTTAAACTATCCCACCTCCTTGGCACAGCCTTTTCTATCTTGAATTCTTTCCTCTATTCACAGGCAGAATCATTGAGCTAAATCTGTTTTAGTAGGGAAAAGTATAGAAAAATTTAAACTTAAAATTTAGAATAAGATTTAATAACTATACCAGGCATGTAGTGACCCAGAGCTCTGGCACAAGATAAGATTTTGAGGTCCAGGATAACAACTGAGAGTATAGCTAGGCATAAAGCTAAGGGGAACTAAGCTCTGCTTTTTAGATTAAAAAAAAAAAAAATGGAATAGAATGGAATGGACAGAATAATGTGGAGTCCAAAGAGTCATTTGGATAGATGTGATCTACACACTTCAGTAAAATGAGCCAAAGAGAGGGAAAGTTAGCCAATCCAGGTGAGAAGAATGAGGAGAAATTCCCCCTGAGCCATGTGAAAACACAGGAGGAACCCTTTTCTATGGAACCTGTGATCTTACTGTTAAGTGGTCTGAGAAAACTCACATGAGTAACGAATACTTTCAAAGCCAGAGACCACAAAATACTGACGTGTCCTATAATGTTTATTGGCCTCATTCATCTTCCTGTCTACTCCTTTCTCTTTGATCCTTCTTACTAGAAGAGTCTAACAACCTGCCCGAATTCATAAAGATTTCTACCAACATTAATGGAATGGAGAATGATCTCCTCCTGCTTTTTCCCATACTGGCTTCTTTAAGTCTACTATTCTACCAACATTAATAGAATGGAGAAATGATCTCCTGCCTTTTCCCATACTGGCTTCTTTAAGTCTATTAATATAAAGGCAATCTTTGGGGTGCCTGGGTGGCTCAGTGGGTTAAAGCCTCTGCCTTCGGCTCAGGTCATGATCCCAGGGTCCTGGGATCAAGCCCCACATTGGGCTCTCTGCTCAGCGGGAAGCCTGCTTCCTCCTCTCTCTCTCTGCCTGCCTCTCTGCCTAACTGTGATCTCTGTCTGCCAAATAAAAAATAAAATTTTTTTTAAAAATTAATAAGGCAATCTTTAACTCAAGAGGTACATTATTTTTTTGTAAAGATTTGGATTACAGCTAAGTAGTAGATCCCAACATAAAGTCAACGACAGACATACTGGTTGGCTTTACATCAGCATAATATGAGGGTAGTTTGAATTCAATAATGTCTTCAAATATCCAGTCGTACTAAGCAACCTAAATGTATCATTTCATCTGTGACTGGCGTGAATGGTCTTTTCCCCCATAAAAGTGCTTTTGCTTCCTTTGAAGATGACCGTGTACCATAGAAACTCTATGCTTTTTACTTATGCTTTTCCCCTCATCTGGCATAAACATCTTTTAATTTTCAGCTTTCTGGACTCTCCTTCATGAAGCTATTTCTGAACTCTCTATTAAAATCGGTACTCCCTCCTTGTGCTCCATTGTGCTTTGTTTGTATCTCTTTGTAATGGCTTGCATTATAACTATTTATGTACATCCCTGTCTTTCCCACTAAACTGTAATCTCTTTGAGAATAGAGACCACGCCCTATTTGTTCTTACTGTACTGTATTCTAACATGGCACCTGTCTTAAATTAGACACTTGGTATGTATTGGGAAATTTCACTACATGATGAATTTCACTACATGATGAATAAAAAACAATTTTCCTGGGGCTGAATGCATGCTGCAGTTAGTAAAATTTTCAATCTGTGATTGTACCAGAAGCAAAGGAATTAATAAGTTATTAATGGAAATCATGAGGGAGATATAATTGTAACAAAATGAAATATATATCCAAGTATGTTAATATTGAAACTGAATATATGAGTTAAACAGAAGCATAGCACAAATTAGTCATTAGACTGCAGGCTCCAAAGGTTTAGTATTAGTTTCTGAGTTTACAACTTTAAATTAGATTAATAGCCAAAATGAAGGAAACTGCTTTTTTTGTAGTGGTATCTGTTCATCCTCTCTTCTCCCTGGATTATTAACATGAGATAGGGACAATTATTTATTAAAGGGATATTGGAGTTTTAAACAAAAATAAATTTATAAAAATTCTTTATCATGCTTAGCGAAATAAGTCAATCGGAGAAAGACAACTATCATATGATCTTCTGATATGAGGAAGTGGAGATGCAACATGGGGGGTTAAGGGGTAGGAGAAGAATAAATGAACAAGATGGGATTGGGAGGGAGAGAAACCATAAGTGACTCTTAATCTCACAAACAAACTGAGGGTTGATGGGTGGAGGAGGGTTTGAAGAGGGGGTTGGGGTTATGGACATTGGGGAGGGTATGTGCTATGGTGAGTGCTGTGAAGTGTGTAAACCTGGCGATTCACAGACCTGTACCCCTGGGGATAAAAATATATGTTTATAAAACATTCTTTATCAAGATTTAAATCAAGCATTGATTTTTAATGACATTTACGTTTAAGCTGAAGGGAAAAGCAAAGTCAATTTCTTGCTACCTTCTATTTTTTTTTCTGACATAGATGAAGATGTCACCATTAATAGTCAGATCTGCCTTTACAAACTGTTATCTCAGACTTTGCTTCAGAAAATTCCCAGAAAAGAACAGAGTGTCTTAATAATTTACTTCTTAGGTAGTTGCCCAATGAAGAAAAACTGTTTCTATGGAGGACAAGTCAATTTTCTCACAGGTTCTTGGGGTGAAATACTGAGATTTTTCTTGGTGTGGGCTTTAAGGTCAAATAGACAAGCTTAGAAGCAGGCTTTACTATTTATTATCTGAGCGATCATGGGATGGCCATTTAAAATACTCTCAGTTGATTTTCTCATTTTAGAGCAGGGATGAACTACCGTTGTGTAAAGATATATCACTAGGCATACATTTTTATGTCCATTGATCACCTCTAAAAGGTTGTAGAAGAAATGGTTATAACCTTTCCCTCCAGGTGGAGGAACCGGGTGCCTTCCAGTTATCACAGATGGGAGAGAGACTTAATTTTTACTGTATACCACTTTCCACCTTCAGAACATTGTACTATTATGTGTAGTTCCCTTTCAAAAGTAAATGTTTGATTTAAAAATTGAAACATAATAAGTATGAAATTTCCAACACAATTGCTGACATGATATTCAATAAATATTGTTCTCTCCACCTTCTCTATTTCATTCCCCAATTTACCCTCTTTGATCTGGTATCCATAAGAAAATATACTCACCCTTTCATAGAAGTTTTAGTTCTACTGTATTTTAGAAAGTTGTCTTTTAGATTAGTAACAAACTAAAATGAATAAATGCAAAAGATATTGATGCTTTAAGAAATTCGAACTTTGATGACGTAGCTTGTCATCCTTTTTGTAAAAGACATATAGATCTAAAAACCTGATAATAGCACATTCATTCCTCTAAGAGATATTTTCATTTCTGCTGCGGGCTTGTCAGACACTATTCTAGACTCTTGAACAAGGCAGAAAAATATCCTTCCTTTCAGAGGATTAGCTTACAGGAGACATGATCAAAAGTAACCCTGATGCATAAATAAATAAATTAGTACATTAGAAGATGGAGTACTCCATGGAAATAACTAAAGAATATGGAGATAGGAGAAAGAGAGAGCTGGGATGGGTGGTGACTAGCCGTGTGGTCAGTGTGGTCGTATTGAGAGAGGCTTGAGCTGAGACTTCAGATGGGTATAAAGCCACACAGATATGTGGGGGAGAGCATTCCAGGCAGAGAGAATAACCATTTTAGGGTCTAAACAGAAGCATGCCTGTGCGTCCAAGGAGTAGCAGGGGTGGCTAGAGTAGGTGTGATTCAGAGACAGTGTGGCAGAAGAGAAGATCTGGAGGAATCGTTAGAGCCTGTAAGCCACATTAAAGAGGTCGGCTTTTATTTGTAGTGAGATAGGGAGGGTTTTTGGCAGAGGAATGACAAGCGCTGACTTCTCTTTCAAAAAGGATCATTCTGGTGGCCTTGTTCAGAATAAACTTATGGTAAGGAAAGAAGGAAAGCAAGAGATAGTATTTATCAGTGTAATATAGGCAAGAAATTGTGTTCAGAATGGTGGTACTAGGTTTGGCATAGGGTTGCAAATGAAAGATGAGGCCAAAGATACTTGAAGCTATGTGGCCTGAGCATCTGGAAGAAGGACATCTCTATTAACTGAAGTGGGGACAACTGAGAAAGGATCAGAAAGGGAAATATTGGCAGTTCGTTTTTGAACAAATTTAAGTGTGAGATGCCTATTAAATATCCAAGTGGAGATGGTGATGAAGCAGAGAGGTCCAGGCTGAAGATATGAATGTGTTAGTCATGAGCCTAAATACAGCAGTCCTCTCTTTGCCCACATTTTTGCTTTTCACAGTGTTAGTCACTTGTGGTCAACCATACGCTGGAGGCAAAGGATCCTCCTTCTGATGTATTGTCAGCAGGTCAAAAGCAGCCTGAGGTTACAACACAGTGCCTACATCATTCACCTCACTTCATCTCATCATGTAGGCATTTTATCATCTCACATCATCGCAAGAAGAGGGTTAAGTGAGTACAGTACAGGAAGATATTTTTAGAAAGGCCACAATTATTTAACTTTTAGTACGGCATATTGTTATAATTATTCTATTATTGTTGTTAATCTCTTACTGTGCCTATCTTATAAATTAAACTTTATCATAAGTATATATGCATAGCGAAGAAAGCGTATATGCAGTTTTGTGCTTTTCATGGTTTCAGGCTCTGACTGGGGGTCTTGGAATATTCCTTTAGATAAGGGCTACTGTAATGAATCTTTGAAAGCAGTTACTTCTTTCCAGCTCCAAAACCATTCTCAGGGATCTGTCAACATTTAAAGGATATCCTGGTTGACCCCACTGAGCAGAGAATGCAGTCTTAAGAGAAAGCCAAGGGAAAAGGCAGATATCACCAAATTCAGATGTAAAGCATGTAGAGTGTTTTCTATGAGTACGTCAGAATGAGGTACTCATTTCTGTATTCTGTGTTTGCAACAAACTGTTTTTTCTGCAGAGGCTCTGGATAACATACTTGTTCTCCTGAGATTTAAAATCTTGTGTGTGTGTGTGTGTGTGTGTGTGTGTGTGTGTGTGTGTGTGAGAGAGAGAGAGAGAGAGAGAAAGAAGAAATGAAAGAAAACCCTACATGCAATTATAAACACTATTACTTTAGAGATGCAAGTAGTGTTTTGTTTTGCAAAGGTGAAGATGTGATTATATCTTTGGTGCCAAATTCTTCTTTGCTCAGAGAAAAATCACAAAAGTGATGACATCATTGTAAAGCAGAGGCCATAGCAGGGAAGTAGAGGGTTTAGGAAGTAGAGGCAGCAGTAGGCTCCTTTGAGTGATGTATACACAATGGTATGGATTTGGGGATGCTTTTATCACAGTATAGACCACTTCCTTTATGAAGTAGATGGTTTCAATTACTAATTTGTTTCAGATTTTTTTTATCTTTAGCAGAGGTTGATTTAATATTAAATCCTGAACTCAGTTATGTTGTAGGATTTATTAGAGAAATAATTTTGGTCGGCATTTTGGCCACTGAGGCTGTTATATGAGAAGAATAGGCATCCCAGGTGAGTGCCAAGAGCCCAGAACAACAGCAGGTGAGCTGTAGTGGGGTCCCCTGCTTATCAGAATTGGGAAGATCATATATTTACAGCTTCCAGACATACTGAGGAAAGGATAACAAAATTCCCAAAGGAAACTCAGGATGCTCTAGGTAGCTCCTTAGGTGAAGGCCAAAGCTATAGAATGTTGGCATACATATGACCGTGATTCATTTATACATCCAGGGTGGTACAGTCTGGAGACAAATTATGTATAATTAAGTTACAATTGCTAAGAAAATTGAAGCCAGTTTTCAGTCTTTGTCAAGCATTGTACAAGTCAGCATGCAGTGTGTGTATGCTGAGCTTGTTTTGTTTAAGCTTTGTCCCTTTTTTTCTTTGTAAATATTTTATTGCATATTTGAAAACTTCTTCATATGCATATTTTTCATAACATGATGTAAGGTATAATTAATGGTTTCATTAAATTTCAATGATAGTATCAAAAACATTGATTAAATGACTATTACGTCTCACGTGTTATAATATAATTCAGGAGAAGGACTCAATATAGTTTTTAGGAATTTTTGTCAAAGATGACATTTAATATTTTAATTCCTAAAAATTAGAAGTCATAATTAGTAATATACTAATTCTCCCACTCTGATACTCAATTTAATCATGATGATTTTGATAAGTATGTTACAAAAACACTTCAACAGTCTGAAGGTGTAAATCTGTATAAAATGCCAACCTGTCAATTAGGCTGAAAAATCTTTAAGAGTGAGAATTTTTAAAGGTTGGGACAATTGTAATGACATATTTTCTAGTTTTCTGTCTTAGAAGAAACATGCTGCACTAGTTTCTGAAAGGATAAAATTCAAAAAATCATGTAAATGAGTCTACTGCCTTTTCTGTTATTATGCTGAACACCTTCAGAACTCTTTCATATTTTAAAAAATATATAGATATACCATAAAGTGATTGATTGATATAGTGTTGTGTTTTCCATCCAATGAAAGACTTACCAAATGATACCAACCGTAAGCTTGTACAATAGGCACTAAATAGATTAATTTATAATCTACGGTATATTTTCTGATTTTTTTCTTATACTATGATCATATAAAGATGTTTACTATGTTAAAAATCTCACTTTCAAGCCATAGCCATATGAGAAAAACAATAACTACTTTGTTGTTCTCTTTCTAATTTCTTAAAATGAATATTTACCTGTTTAAGTGTTAATCTTTCTTCATTCTTAATATCTACATTTCATGCTATGCATTTTCCTCTATTTTGTTTTATCTGATTCTAATGTTTTGATATGTTGTATTTCATTTATCAATCAGCTCAAAAATATCTTTATAATACCTTCTTTGATCCATGGATTAATAACAAATGTATTTTTAATTTCCAAGCATATGGAGGATTTTCTAGTTGAGTTCTGTCATAATTACATTGTGAATAGAGAACACATTCTGTTTTAAAGTCTTTGAATTTCTTTGAGATTTGCTTATGATTCAGTATTTTGTCAACTTCATGAATGCTTCCCCATAAAATTGAAAAGAATACATGTTCCATAGTTGTTATGTACAGTGTTAGATGCAATTTAGTGCAGGGTCAAATTTGTTAAAAGATTTTTTTAAGTTTTCAATGAATTTACTTTAATTCCTACCTTTTCTCAATTACTGAGAGAGGTCTACCAAACTAACCACTATGGTTGTAGATTTGTCGATGTCTGTTTGTAGTTCTATCACTTTGTTTATATATATTAGGTTAAGAACACACATTTAAAAACAATTCTGAATTGAATTTTCTGCATTTATGTAGTGATTATCCATATCTCTAGCAGTAATTTTTGCTTTTAAATTCATTTTGTCTGATATTATATAGTGACACCAGTTTTTTCTTGGTTAATATTTGCATGATAGTTCTTTCCATTATTTTGTTTTTAATCTTTCTGTTGACTTATATTTTATATGTATCTCTCTTTTTTTTTAAAGATTTTATTTATTTATTGACAGAGAGAGATCACTTTTTTTTTTTTATTTTCTAATATTTATTTTTTTCACCTGCAAACTGTAGCAAAACATGATCAGCTTTATTATGCAGACAGGTATCCCTCTACATTTTTAAAGAATTTAGGTATGTATAAATAGAAGAGCTCTTTAGAAAGGAAAAATTCAAGAATGAATAAAACCTTCCAATTTTGACTTTGTAACTTTCCAGTAGCAATGGTTAAAATGATTTTAGGTCATTCATTCCAAGATATATGACAGCACCTTAAAAGTGGCTGATCTATTTCCCCAGTAACATTTCTCACATAACAATGTGTTAAAGTTACAAATACTGATATGCACAAATAGCTAATTTCTAAGAAAAATATGTACAGTACTGCAGCATAATGAATGTGGTATCTGCAATAACTTAATATTAGCCAATTTTTAATATACATGATACCGCTACCTTTTTCTGCCAATTCACAGGTTAAAAGTTGTTACTGGAGCCCTCTGTTTTGCACATATTACCTGGTGTTTAATACACAATGCAGGCTTTTTAAAGACTTCTCCTGTGTTTAAAGCTAAGATCAGTGAAACAAGACAACAGTGCAGGCTCCAGGCTGTGACACATTTACAGCAGAGATGCAGTTCCATCTAACTGGCACCTGTCCCTTCCATTACTTGCTGAGCCTGCTTCTGTCCCATGCAGCACTGTGCAACCGACTGGAATAATTATTTATTTGACAGAGAGAGATCACAAGGCAGAGAGGCAGGCAGAGAGAGAGAGAGGAAGGGAAGCAGGCTCCCTGCTGAGCCGAGAGCCCGATGCGGGACTCGATCTCAGGACCCTGAGATCATGACCTGAGCCGAAGGCAGTGGCTTAACCCACTGAGCCACCCAGGCGCCCTATATGTATCTCTTTTAAGAGAATTTAATTTTTAGTCTCCTTGGTCTCTTTACATTTAGAATAATTATTAATATATTTTCAATCTAAATCAGCCAACCTATAATTTGCTTTTTTTTTGTTTTACCTATTATGTTTCCTTTATTTCATCTTTAATAATCATGTCTTTTTTTAAAAAAGATTTTATTTATTTATTTGACAGAGATCACAAGTAGGCAGAGAGGCAGGGAGAGAGAGAGGAAGGGAAGCAGGCTTGCTGCTGAGCAGAGAGCCTGATGCGGGGCTCAATCCCAGGACCCTGAGATCATGACCTGAGCCGAAGGCAGAGGCTTTAACCCACTGAGCCACCGAGGCGCCCCCCCTTTATTTCATCTTTAACACAGTATTATTTATCATTTTATTTTTTTATCCTTGTATTAGTCTGAAAGATATCCATCCCCTTTCCAGTCTTTTTAGTGATTCCCTACAAATTATAACATTCATGCTTGACTTATTAAAATCTAATGTTAATTTATACTTTTAGCCTTCTGAGAAATGCGAGGCATTAGACTTCTTGAACTCCATTTATTCCCTTTTTAATTTGTTTTTAAAATATATTTTAATTCTACATGCTATAAATCATACAAGATGTTATTACTATTTATACAGTTAGTGTTCACTTGGGTTTATCCATATATTTACTATCATGATACCTCTTCATTCTTCCTGAATCTTTGAATCTCTTTAATTCTCTAAATCACGACATAATCTCCCCAGATATAATTTTTAACCCCATTCTCTTTCCCCTTTTTCTCTTTCTTGGGCTATAAACATAGTATGTTAAGATACACTGTGCTCTCTATGTCTCTTCTCTTTTGTCTCTACTTCATTCTGGAAAGTCTTTTGGTTTAACTTCTAACTTACTCATTCCCTCTTTGATAGCATCCATTCTGCTGTTAAACCAACCTACTGATTTCTTAATTTAAAATATTGTATTTTTCCACTTCTGGGATTTCTACTTATTAATTTAAAAATCTGGGATGTCACATATTATAGCTTCCTGATGTTATTTTCAATTTAGTATTTATCTGCTTGGTTGTTTTGTAGTGTGTGTTGCTAATTGCAGTATCTGGAGTCTCTATGGTTCTGTTTTTGCATTAGTTTTCACTCATGGGGCTCTTATCTCCTTGTGTATTGGTTCAATCATCTGCTAAACACAGAATTTGAGATTTTAATTTGGAAATAATTGAGACTTAGGCTTATTTTATTTTCCTCCAAAAAGTACTTTAAATTGTGTTTGCCAAGCTTCTGAATTTCTAGTGATTGCCTTAAATAAGTTTATAGTTTAAGTTTATCTAGGCCACCTAGATAATTCAAAGCTGGGTACAATTCAGATATTATTACTTCTAGAATGAAACCCTTTCAGAATCCAAATAGAAATTTGGTGAAGATGGTCAAAGTGACTTACCAGGACCTCAGCCATAATAGATCCTAAATTCAAACTTTTGTGTCCTTACCAGTGTGAAGTTCAACTTCTTAGCTACCTTTTTTTCTTATCTAGAGTAAAAGTGGTATTTTATTTTATTTTATTATTTTAGAGAGAGAGAGAGAGAGTATGCAAGCAGGGGAGGGCAGGGGAGAGGGAGAGAGAGTATCTTAAGCTGCCTTCACACTCAGCATGGAGCCTGATGTGGGGCTCAGTCTCACAACTCTGAGATCACAACCTGAGCCAAAATCAAGAGTCAAACACTTAACCGATTGAGCCACACAGTAACACCAAAAAGGGGTATTTTATGAAAATGAACCCACATTTCTAGATTTCCATCCTCTCCCAGATCTCAATTTTATGTATGTATATATTTAGTTTTAAAATTCTCTTCAGAAGCAGTATTTTCAATTTACCCAGTCCTCCATTATATAAAGAAGTAGTGATGAACAGCCATTATTATATTCACAGTTGTAACTCTATTTACTAACATACTAAAGAGAATGTTTTAAGTATATAGAGAACCTTACTCCCTATTGTAATATTTATATTCTGTTTATTGTATAGAGCAAAATGTCAGGTCTGGGAGAGATTTCTGTCCTGCTCTCAGTCCTCCATCAGCAGTTTCATAGCCCATTTCTGAATTTCTTCCCCCACTGTCTTCCATTCACTCAACATGTGATCATGCATTCAAAAATTAAGTGTCTTTAATGGGTAGGACATTCTGATAGTTGCTATGGAAAATAGAAAGTCAAATGTTTCAGTCCTGGTCCCTGAGGCTTAAGGTCTACTTGGCAATTCAAAATCAAAATACACTTGGAAACTATTATTGAAAAATAAAGAAAATATCATAAACACTAAGTATTCATTGGCTACATGAGAGTTCAATACCAATCTGGTATTGGTATTGAGCAATTAAGAGAGCAGGGTTGGTTGTAATGATTGGTTTGGTTTGACTACAAGGCTGAGAATTAAGACTGAGAGAAATTATAATTTAAGTAAATCGTTTATATCAGTCGGGATTGGAAATTGGCCAGGAATAAGTAGGATAAGTATTAACTTTAATTCATAATGGATGGGAAGAAATTAGAGCTACCACTTTATCATTAAACAACCACTGAACTGCCAAAATAAAACAGTTTGAGCTGTGACTATACCTGTGACTGTATACTTGCAGGCAATGACATTGTAAATTGATTTATGCACACTCTAAGTAGATGAATTGATCCAAACAGAACATTCAGGTGATCAACCAAACCATTTGTGTGTAAAACAGTGTATCAGTCCCATAGTCTAATTATATAAAAAAAAATGGTTGTATTCACTCATAATGTGACATTTGAATGTGTATGTACGTAAACATATGCATATACATACACATACATATAATATATACTCACCTTATCCTGTGTAAGATTCTAAAGAATAGGGAAAGTATCTTGTTTTCCACTCAATGCTTCATCAATACAATACACTGGAGCCTCTAGTTATAAGTACTAAAGAGTCTATTGATTTTATACTAACACAAGTTGTGTTCTACACTAATTATTTGATTATCATTCCATTTCAGTGATGATTATCATATATTTAAATGGAAAATTCAGCATAATTCTACTTAACATTTAAGTGGTAATTTTCACTTCTGAATCTTTGAAAAAAGTTCTTGATTTGGCTACCAAGTTTGGTCCAGGTGTAATAAGAAAGAAGTGAAATGTTCTCAGCCAAATCATAAAAGCTTATTTAATAGCTGTAAAGCAAACATTAAATACAAAATTCTCTTCAACAAATGTAAGTAATTTGCAGCAACTGTGAGTAAATTCTGTTAATATATAGCAGAAAACTAAAGAAAAGAATATACCAAATGTGGAGTTTCTTCAAAGAAAATGTCCCATATAAACACAATAAAACACTAAAATAAGAACAACTTTCTTCTTATTAGTTGTTCATTCAGTGATTGTAAAGGAAATTTTATAAGTAAGGAGTTATGCTATGTTCACATAATGGCTAAGATAAAACTGCATCTCATACTCAAATGTTGAAATACCTGACTAGGTCAGGATGGAGTTTCTGGAGCTGCTGAATCTCCAGGGAGTGGAACTAGAAGGTTGACTGTAAGAGTTCACACACGAGTGCACACTGATAAAGAGAAATGAGAGCATCTACAAAAATGTCATTAAAAGATAGATAAAGATAGATATATGCAAGCCACGAATATTTCTCTACCTTTTATATAGCTAGAAATTTCATTTAGATTACATAAAGTAGGGGTAGAGTTTCGTCAGAAAATATATGTGTTTGTATTTCAAAAATGTAATAATTTGTATAGCAGGGCATATGAGATGAGCCTGCTCTTATTGAAGAGTGAGTTACTGAGCTCATTTTGGATACTTGTTAACCTTTTATAATAACATTTGGTATACATTTAAGAGGTATTTTAGGGTGTTAGGTGACAGAAAATTTATCTTTAAGATTCATTTACTTATATTAGAGAGAGAGAGCCCACAAGTGAGGGGAGAGAAAGAGGGAGAGAGAGAATCCTCAATCAGACTCCTTATTGAGTGCGGAGCACAAGGCAGGGTTCGATCCCAGGACCCTGAAATCATGACCTAAGCCAAAATCAAGAGTCGACTGTCTAACTGACTAAGCCACACAGGCATGCTGAGAAAATTTATCTTTAGAAACTTTATTTAAAAATTTATTTTCTTTTGTGATTCTTGAAAAAAAACACAAAAAACAAAAAAATCCCCAAAACAAAAAACAAAACAAAACAAAACAAAAAAACTACCCCCAAAGCCCCATGGACACACATGAACACATGAACGTGTTTATGCCCTTTTTCTTATCTTTTTTTTTTAAGATTTTATTTATTTGACAGAGATCACAAGTAGCAGAGAGGCAGGCAGAGAGAGAGGAGGAAGCAGGCTCTCTGCTGAGCAGAGAGCCCGATGCTTGATCCCAGGACTCTGGGATCATGACCTGAGCAGAAGACAGAGGGCTTTAACCCACTGAGCCACCCATGCACTTCTATGCCCTTTTTCTTAAAGGGGAAGTCTACTTTCCAGTATGTGTTATTCCTGCTTCAAGGAAATAGAATCTTTGTGTTATTCCAAAACGATATTTAAAGTAGAAGTAACAAACAATTTTTCTTCAGTTAATCCACTTGACATGTGAAAATATTCATCATCAGTAAGTTATTTCCAGGACCCAGATTTTAGTTAATTTCCACCTGTTTTAATATCAGGGCCATAGAAAAGTTAGCTTTTGTCCCTGACAGTTAAGGAGTTGCTTGTTTACTTTGTTTCTTTCTTTTACTTTTCTTGTATTCTATTTCTAATTTCAAAGTTTTCCATTTTCTTCTGTTTTACAAGAGGTAATTTTATGAAGTAAGTTTTATAAGACAAGGTGCTTTTGGCTTAGATTAATGGTCCAAAGAAAAATGGGGAGTGGAGGACAAAAATAGTTTCAAAAATTTTGTTCATCAGAATTCATTCCACTTGGAGTCTCTCTAAACGTTTTTTGTTTTGTTTTGTTTTGTTTTTTCTAAACGTTTTGACGGCAAGCTAGTCTTCATTGTTGAGAGCAGACATTAGCCATGCAGAAATAATGCTGGGATAATTTATTGGACAAACTTTCTGAAAAATAACATTTAAATTTGATATAATTTACCTGAAAGCAAATGGAAACACAAGTTGCATATTTTACAATGGCCTTAAGAGCATCCATTTGTTTATTTTGAAACTTTTTTGACCATTCTGCAAATCCTACAGACTGTGTATATTTCATTTTGCTACTTACCTTGGCCTTGTTTAATTCAACAACTCCCATAAATCATTCTTCAATAAAAGTTGCATTTTATAGCATAATCTCAGTGACCTATGCCCAAACTAAAAATAGGAGCTTGCTTTATATGGGTCACTTGGTGGTAGGTTTATATATCTATGATGAGGTAGGCTGAGGAATATATGGTTATCACTCTCTACCTCAAGTAAATTCAGTTTAGGACTTTAGAAAATGAAACACCTTTCCTTCTTTCATAAAAGAGAAACATAATTGCATTGTGAAGTGTGTTATGAAACCCACACATTATAAACCGGCTCAGTCAAAATCTCATAGAGCATTATTATTTTTAAAAAGTTTTGCAAGTGATTATGATTCAACTGTTTCTGTGAAACTTTGTCATAGATAGAAGTAGAATATTTACTTTTCCCTGAAAGAGGGATCAGCCCTTGCCTTATAATTTCTGATTGTTCAAAATTTGGAAATGCACAAGTTTCTCCTAGGCCAAAAGAGCTTGTAGAACTGAAGGTATTTTTTTGTGCGATTTTTTTAAAAATTTCTTTTCAGTGTAACAGAATTCATTGTTTATGCACCACACCCAGTGCTCCATGCAATACGTGCCCTCCATAATACCCACCACCAGGCTCCCCCAACCTCCCACCCCCTGCCCCTTCAAAACCCTCAGATTGTTTTTCAGAGTCCATAGTCTCTCATGGTTCACCTCCCCTTCCAATTTCCCTCAACTCCCTTCTCCTCTCCATCTCCCCATGTCCTCCGTGTTATTTGTTATGCTCCACAAATAAGCGAAACCATATAATGACTCTCTCTGCTTGACTTATTTCACTCAGCATAATCTCTTCCAGTCTGTCCATGTTTGATAAAAAAGTTGAGTATTGATCCTTTCTGATGGAGGCATAATACTCCAGAGTGTATATGGACCACATCGTCCTCAATCCATTCGTCCATTGAAGGGCATCTTGGTTCTTTCCATAGTTTGGCGACCGTGGCCATTGCTGCTATGAACATTGGGGTACAGATGGCCCTTCTTTTCACTACATCTGTTCTTTGGAGTATACCCAGTAGTGCAATTGCAGGGTTATAGGGTAGCTCTATTTTTAATTTCTTAAGGAATCTTCACACTGTTCTCCAAATTGGTAACTGAGGATATATTTATGTGAGCATTTTGACCCAGAAAATTGGATTGAGTCACTTTTCAAAATAATTACACCCTAATTATTATTCATGATTACATATTATTAATAAAAACATCTTATTCAAATTAAATATGCTTAATTTTAATGAATCTAGGTTGTGTTTGAATTTGATCACTCTTTTAAGAGTGTTTTTTAGAGAATTAGATTTCTTTTACTGCCATGTTTCATTTATAAAATGGAAACTCAAGGATATTTTATGGATAAAAACATCTAGTTTATACAAAATATTTCCTCAGGTGACTTAGATAAAAAGGCAATATGAAACAGAGCATGGTAAGATAAGTGCTTCTTTGAGAAATACAAATTACACTGAAAGATTTCACAATCCATTAGGCAAGAGGGAAAAGCTGTTTCTTGTGTCTCCTTTAGTTTTACCAAAGAAGGCCTCATTTCTACACCCTATAAAGGTTTCTTTTGTCTAATGATTTAAAGAAAAGGAAACATGCCTTTGAGGTTAAAGCAAAGTTATTCTTTCATAGACATGTGGAGAATAATAATGTCTTTAGTGCAAATCCATGAGGAAGACTTTGATCAAAATTTATATTCTTCAGCAGGACACTAAGAAACATTAATAAAAACAAAGTTAAGACTTTCAAACAGTGCATTAAAGGCAGTCTGGCTACCACTGAAATGTTGTTTACTGCCTTTGGTGCAGTCATGTTAGAAAAAGCAGATGACTCACCTACCTGTCATCTCAGATCCTTGCCTCCTGGCAACAAAGAAACCCAGGCACTGGGCAGAAAGGTAGGATTGTGATAGGGACTGCTGAGATGAGCAAGGTGCTTTTGATTGCATAGGTTCTTATGCTAGTTATCATTCTAAATGGTAAGCCACCAAGAAAGGCGCTCTCTCGGATTAGCTCAAGTGAACTAACATTGATTAAGAGCATTTTCCATGCTCATTTCCTTAATTCCTTATAATTTAAGCTAAGTGGTATTTTCCCTACTTTACAGGTGAAGGAAATGACACCTTGACAGGCCCACATCACCCCTCATTAAATGCAGGTGGTAGAGTCAGAGTTCAAAAGCAGGTTTTTCTGGTTCCCGTACCTTCACTTCTACCCTTGCCCCATTCAAGGCCGAAAGAGAGTGAGCTCAGTAGATCCAGATGTCATATCTTTGAAAGACTGTATCCTGTCTGCAGGCTTGCTCTAAAATGATGGTATTAGAACACTTCAGTCAGTTCAGACTGTGCTGATGTTGTGTAGGTACTGTTGACAGACATAACAAAATGCAGGATCCAGAAGGACAGGTGTTATTACTGAGACTCAAATATGATAGAGAAAAAGGCTCCAGAACTTTTGGGAAGTGTCTGATATTTTACCATGGGTATTGCTTATGATAATAGGTCATCACACTTAATTTTCTTCAAGGAAAAGAAGCTCTATGTACCTTTAGCACATTGAAACAGATCATCCTGCTTTTTGTCTAAAGGGCAGCAACACTGCATTTAGTTAGTTTGACAAAACTCTATCCTGTAATAATTATTCGAACAGGTGGCCTGTTAAGATTAGGAATGAAAACATATTGTCCATGTTTGGGGAAAGGAAATCAGGAGCTCGTTTTGATGACCCTCTGTTTGCTTTTGTTTCTTGGCTCTTCCAGCATCACTCTCTCCCATACTCCACTTTTCGTTCATCAGTACCCAGGTTGGAAGGCCCTTTCACCTGCCCCGTAGGGTCCTGCCATTGGTTATCTCACTCAAAATGTGCTCTTCCTGGAGGTCCCATTTACTCTCAGAGCCTCCTGGGTGTGGTATGTGGCAGGTCTCAAGACTCTGTGCTCTACTTCACCTCTTAAATTCCAGAGGAAGTTCTACCAGCAAAAACAGATTGGTTGTGGCAAAGTCACTTTCTCTTAAGGGCTCGTGGACATCTATGAGGCTCCTTTATGAGTCCTGATCAGGTGATTCCTGATTAACTGGTTTAAGATTCCATTTCTGGGAGAGGCAGAAACCGTAATTAAGTGTCAGTTTGGTAATGTGGGGTTTAGCATACAGGACTCTATTTTGAGCTTGTTGTCTTATTTTAAAAAGTGGAAACACTGGTGAAAGCTAATGTCTAGACTCCAAGAGCTAATTTTTGTAGTTGAGATAAAATGACATGTTATTTACCAAAAGCCTCAAGTTATTAATAATTTTATGACTTTGAAAATGACAGAATTATTCATTATTCTCTCAAAGATTCCATGTACACTCTCCATTTAGATGGTAAGTTTAATGTAACTCAGTATTATGATGTGATGAACTAAATGTATTTCAAATACTATTTAAGTGAAATTAACTGTGAAAATCTTAACATGGTAGATTTTCTCTCTTTCCATAGAGTGTATCTACTGTATTTTTTCTTTTGGATTTTTTTTTTCATGTAGAAGTTCACAGTCTTTCTATCTTTCCCAGCTTTGGAGGTCTTGCTCCTTGCACTATAGCCTATAATGCAAAGGGAACAGATTCAGGCCCCAGGTAAGGAAAATAACACCTAACATACACTTACTATTTACTGTGTACTCTTCTAAGTACTTTGCACCTTTCTTTCATTTTAATTCTCACAGCCAACTTGCAACAAAGGGACTATTTTTTTTTTAATTCCCCTTTTGTAAAGAGAGAATAAGGCACAGAACACTAATTTACCCACTCCCAAGATTCAAATCCTGAGCTGTGATGCCTCTGATCAGTTTCTCCATAACCATATGATCTCAGCTAAGTTCCTAAGCCTCTCTGTGCTTCCATCTGCTCATCTGTAAAGGAGGGCAGTGAGGATACAAAATAAGCAGGTAAGCGACAAAGAAGTCACAGTCTTCTTAGTAGCAATGTTAAATGACTGGGTAAAAAGGTGATGAATTCAAGAGGCAAAGTAGAGCAGAAGTCTGGAGACCAGCCACATATAGCACCCAGGGAAGCCCTGGGAGTAAATGGGACCTCCAGGAGGAGCACACACTGAGTGCGATGACCAAGGGTGGGACCCCATGCAGCCAGGGAAGGGGCCATCTGACTTGGATCCTGAGGGATGAAAAGGACAGTGTTAAATCAGTTGGGGAAATGAGAGTGAGGCTAGAGGAGCCAAGAAACTGGCTGACAAGCCCAAACTTAACTTTTTATATTTTGGGGACTAGCCATGTCATTTTGTTTAGCGATGAAGTCATCAGTGACCTTTTGAGGGACTTCTTCCTAGAGCTGTTGTGGTGGAAGCAGATTTTGAGGTGGGAGGGCAGGATGGGGGAGGTGCGTAGAGAGTCAGTGTCCTCCCAGTTCGGTGTGAAGGGGTGCAGCCGGAGAGAAGGCAGTGCTGAGCGATGGGCTTGTGGAGAGCAGACATCTAAGTGTGTTTCTTCTTAACATTTAAGGATCAGAGGAAGAGCAGGGAGAGATGGAGAAGGGGAAGGGTGATAAAATAAAACTTGGGAAAGAAATGGGCTGATAGTCCTCCTAAAATCATTTGCTTTTTATAATTTCTCCAGTGCTATTACTCAGAGGTAACAGGTGCTAATTTGAGACTCTCAAAAATTCGTATTTATTAAGTGGTTACTATATGTCAAATACTATTTTAAGTGCTGGGAATACAACAACAGTTGCTCCTAAATAAGACGGGCAGAATTTCTGTTCATATGGCATTTGCCCTGGAGACTATGTCTAAAATAATAAACATGCAAATGAATGGATACAAAACATGTCTGGTGGAGATAAGTGGTATGAAGAAAACCAAATTAGAGTAACAAGGTAGGGGCGGCCCCTAGAAGGGTGGTGGTGCTATTGTAGCTGGGGTGTAGGAAGCCCTAATTATAAGGAGATATTTTAGGGGAAATCTGAAGCAATAAAAGGCTGAATTTTATGAATTTATGGTGATAAAATGCTTTAGACAGATGAACAGTGAGTACAACAGCCTACAAGTACAAAGATTTAGGGAGCTCCCTGTCCCTGAAGAGTTTATCATCTGGCTGTCACTATAATCATATTTCATAGTGATTCCACAAAGAGTTTTGGAATCTCAGTTCTTTGATCCATTTCTATTCTCCCCACTCTCTCAACCACCCGTTCCTGTGGTCATAGTCAAGGCTTAAGAATAATACCCTTTCCACAATCTCAGCTCCTAGCACTTTAGTCTAACTACTGTATCCTCTCTACCCAGTTTATTCCCTCTAGTGTCCCAACTCCAGAAATTCTTTATCTGACTGGAACCTACTATCCATGAGTCCTACTACCTTTTTACTACACTCTTGTCCCTGAACTTTGTCCTTATTTATCTCCCCTCCATCATGCAATAGTGACCTTCTTTACCTTCTCAATGTCCTTGTTTCCATTACATTCCTCTGGCAAAATCCCAACATTGTTCGATTCAACTCTCAAATTATTTGCACCACCACTTGGGCAATGTGACTGAATAAAAACACAGTGATGCTAAATATTCTGTGTAAATTCTTGACCACAAACCTCATATAATCCCTTAATATGCTGCCTTCAACCGTACTGCTTCCTTACCGCTTTAGACTCAAATGCATCCCTAAAAACAATTTCACGCCTGGTCTCTCCTCTCATATCACCTGTCTCCTCACTCTCAGATGGAGTCTTTATGACTTTGTTTTCTATTTCACTGAGAAAATAAAAGAAATCAGAAGAAATGTACGTTTGTGGCATATTTACCCTCGTAACTGCACCCACATTTACATATTCTGCTTTCCTGCCTGAAACTCTAGAGGACCCCACCTGTTACACCCATCACTTCTACCTGCGCACTAAATTACATCCTTTCTTACCTTCTCAAAGACTAGCCATTGCTTTCTTTCTCCACCACATCAATTTGTCCAATTGGATCAGTGATTTCAGCATAAAAACATGCTTTTTTATTTTTCATTTAGACAAAAGCCTTCCTCAACCCACATTTCTCTTAAGTGTTCTCATTCTTTTTATCATTTAGAGCAAAATTCTAATGTGTTATCTGTATGTGCTTTCTCTACTTACTTCCTCTTCTTGCACATTTCTTAGATTCATCTAAATCAGGCTTTCCACCCCCCATCTCCAGTACAAGAGTTCTTGTCAACCTTCAGTGACCTCATGTTGCTACACCTAATGGTCATGTCTCAGTCTGTTTATGGGAACTATCAGCAGCATTTGAGATAACTAAGCGATTCTTCCTTCTCCTCCTCTGCCGCCTCCTCCTCCTTCTTCTTCTTTTTAGGATTTTATTTACTTATTTGAGAAAGAGAGAGAAAGAGCATGAATGAACAAGAGGGAGATGCAGAGGGAGAGGGAGAAGCAGCCCCTCTGCTGAGCAGGGAGCCTGATACGGGACTCAGTTCCAGGACCCTGGGATCCTGACCTGAGCCAAAGGCAGATGCTTAAATGACTGATCAGCCCAGATGCCCATGATCTCTCCTTCTTGAGGTAATTTCTTCACTTGGTTCTGCTCCATCTCATTGAACACTGCATCTCAGTGACCTTTGATTATTTATCATCTCCCTACCTTTAAAATTTGGAGTATTTAAAAAAAACAAACAAAAACAACCACCACAAAAAAGAAAACCTTTGCTCCATTTATACTGACCTCCATACTCTTTCTTGAACATCCAAGAATATCCTTATCTCAGAGCTTCTGCAATTCAATTTTCCTCTGCCTGGAATGCTTCTCCTGTATAAATCCACATTGTTTGCTTGTTCTTTCATTCAGTTCTCTGCTGCAATATCACTCTCTCATTCTTTTTTCCAAAAGGCCATGGACCATTTTTTAAAATATCCCTCATTCTGCTACAAACAACCCAGTCACTCCATCTACCCCATACACTGCTTTATTTTTTCCCCAGAATTGATCACCATCCAACATTACGTATTTTCTCATTAGTTTATTTTCTGTCTCCCTTCATAGCAATATCAGCTGTATTATTATAGGAACCTTAATACACTACAATATCCTCCAGCCCTAGGCTAATTCCTGGCATATGCTAGACATTCAATAATTTGTTGAATGAATGAGAGATGGCAAACTGATTTGCCATCACAGGTTTGTGTATGACATAATGTTTATTCAAAATAGTCTGTGAACTTTTTGTGCAAGGAAACCATGACTTTCTTATCTTATAAATAAGTGGGTGGAAACCTTAACATGCTTTCAATGTGAATAAATGGAAAAACACTGCATGGTCAATTTTCAGAGAAAGGTATGTTGTGTGCCTTCCTTTAATCTCTGACCTCAATCTACACATACACGGATTTTTTTTTAAAGGACTGCTTATTCACCTTTCTTATATAACTACAGGGATATTATTATTTTTAAAATTGTGTATACACACATAACATAAACCTTACCATTTAACCATTTACCATGGACAGTTTTGTGGCATCATTGTTATGTGACCATCACCACTATTCCATTTCCAAAATTTTTTATCATTTCAAACTAAAGCCCTGTACCCATAGAGCAACAACTACTTATTCCCAGGTAACTATTATTCTACTTTCTGTTTCTATGAATTTGACTATTGTAGGTATGTCATATAAGTGGAATCATACACTACTTGTCTTTTTCATTTAGTTTATGTCACTTAACATAATATTTTCAAGCTTCATTCATGCTGTATTATATACAGGAATTTCTCTTTTAAAGCTAAGAGTATTCCATTGTATGCATGTGTCACATTTTTTTATCCATTCATTCATCAATGAACATTTGGATTGCTTCTACCTTTCAGCTATTGTGAGTAATAATTCTATAAATAGTGGTGTAAAAATATTTGTTTGAATTCCTGCTTTGAATCCTTTTGGGTATTTACCGAGATGTAGAATTGCTGGGTCATATAGTAATTCTATGTTTAATTTTTTGGAGGCATTGCCATGCTGTCTTCCCTAGTGACAGCACTATTTTAACATTCCCATCAGCAGAGCACAGGGTTCCAACTTTCGCATACTCTTGCCAACATGTATTTTCTGTTTCTTTTTTTAAATACTAATCATCTTAAAGGGTGTCTATTAATATCTCATGGTTTTGATTTGCATTTTCCTAATGATTAGTAATGTTGAGTATCTTTTAATATGTTATTGGCCATTTGTTTATCTTCTTTGGAGATCTTTGCCTGTTTTTTAATGGGGTTGTTTGGGGTTTTTATTGTTGTTGTGGAGTTATAGAAGTTCTTTATATATTCTGGATATTAATCCATAATCAGATATAAGACTTGCAAATATTTCTCCCATTTCTCCCAACTCCCATGAGTTGCCTTTTCACTGTTGATAGTGTCTTTCAATGTACAAAATTTTTAATTTTGACAAAGTCAAATTTTCCTATATTTTCTTTTGTTGCCTATACTTTGGTATCATATCTAAGAAATTATTGCCAAATCCAATGTCATGGAACTCTTATTTATGTTTTCTTCTAAGAGATTCATAATGTTAGCTCTTCCATTGGATCTTTGATCCATTTGGAGTTAGTTTGTGTATATAATGTAAGGGCATACATATACTATTCAATCACATTTCGTGCTATAGGTGAACATAAAAATCTATGTTTCACTAAATTAATTACTAACTGAAGAGTCTAGATTTGGCGGTTACTATCATACTCAAGGTTTATATTTTCTAATTTCTAATTGTGACCTTAATTTATTACACTTTTTGCTCCTGTTGACTTATCAAATGTTCATTCATACCCTAAGATTTTAAGATTTTTAAGTGTTGTTCGTATAGGAAAAAGAGAAATGAATTCAAAATCCAAAGCTTGGCTTGAATCCCAGCAATAACTAGATCCATGACCTTGAGCAAGTCCTTAAAACTTTCAGAGTTGCAGGAGTAATAGTACCTACCTCAGTTTGTTGTGATAACCTCAGTGAAAGCAACTGGCACATAAACCCTTAAATGTTTGCTGAATCTACTGCCTAAGACAACACTGATTTTTTCTGAGTGACTAATCAGCAGACTTGGTCTTGCATCAAGGGCAGTCAACCATACAGTACCTAGAGGGTGGAGAGGGCAAATCACCCATGCTGGGAGGAAAAAAAAAAGGACAGGAACCAAGAGATATCACAAAACTGTATAGGTGTGGAGTAAGCACACCTGCTGCAACAGGTACCCACAGAGCAATTATTTTGTTTCCTTGTAGATTTGGGGTAAAACATACAATTTAAGCAAAAAGTAATGGCAATAACAAACTGATCTCTAAAATAGAATATGTTTGGCATTAGATAGAAAGTCTAAAATGCATGGAAATTGGGTAGAACGTCTAAATTTTTTTAAAGCAGTTGTTAGGTTTTTTAAGATTTTATTTATTTATTTGACACAGAGAGAGAGATCACAAGTAGGCAGAGAGGCAGGCAGAGAGAGAGGGGTAAGCAGGCTCCCTGCTGAGCAGAGAACCCGATGCGGGGCTTGATCCCAGGACCCTGAGATCTTGACCTGAGCTGAAGGCAAAGGCTTAACCCACTGAGCCACCCAGGTGCCCCTTTTTTTTTTTAAGATTTTATTTATTTATTTGACAGACAGAGATCACAAGTAGGCAGAGGCAGGCAGAGAGAGAGGAAGGGAAGCAGGCTCCCCACTGAGCAGAAAGCCCAATGCGGGGCTTGATCGCAGGACCCTGGGATCATGACCTGAGCCGAAGGCAGAGGCTTTAACCCACTGAGTCACCCAGGCACCCCGAAAGTCTAAATTCTTAAGGTTACATAGGAACTCCACTGATTTCCATCTATTTTTAATTTTCTCACATACATGTAATTATAACAAGAAAGCTGTTATATATTAAAATCCTCTAAATTTAGGCATTAAAATTATTTTATGCATATCATAAAATTTAGGATGATTATAACTTGAAAATATGACATTGAGTATCTCATACACATGATCTCAAAATGGGAATTTTAGCAGTTTAATGTGAAGATGTCAAAATTATGGTGAAAAACTTATGATTTGCTTTTAGTGCTATTTCCTTCTCGATAAAACTGAAATAATATTTCTTATCCTATCTCCCCCAGAGTGATACCATGAGGTTCAAATGAAATGAAACATATAACATTTAAATGAATAATTTTTCCAGGAACAAGCCTAGAAAATAGACAGTAAAAATCAATAGCACCACTAATATTTATGGCTCTGTCTTCCACTTTCCTACAATGTCTCAAAACAGGGATGTCTTCTCTCCTGGCTATGGTGAGTCTCTGATTGACTCTTTGTCCCCCCAAGAAAATCTATGTGGCACCTGAAAAAATTGTTTGCTGCTCAAGAAATCTGCAGAGCATCATTTCAATGCCAGGCCCTGTGGCTTGCATAGGATGGTGGGACTACACATTGGCCTAATCCATTAGGATAGAGAAGCCCCTGGAAATTGGTATAGCCTCTCACTTCTGGAAGAAATAGAGTACTTCAGATGGTTGCTCCAGCAGCTCTTGAGTTGCTACACTTGCAATACCATGCTCCTTGTGGTCCCTGAGGTTTTCCTGGCCCTGTTCATTAATGACAGCTGGACCTATCTCCCAGGCAAGTACTCTACAAGCAGCGTGTACATTGGAAACATGTTTTTCTGGTGCTGCTCTGACAGGCACTTAAATCTTCCAAAGAATTCCCTTTTCCCTTCCATAGAGCTGGAAGAAATTTTTAGCTCCAACTACCAGACATTAGGACAGGGGTAAAAATATTTGCAGAAAAATTTTTTTCTTTTTTGGCCTGGCTCCAGCCTGCATTCAAATTCCTAATTGTCCCTCTCTTCCTTCTTAGAAAAATGCCCTTTATTTTAGTTACTGCTTCCCTAGTAGAGAACTTCTTTTTATAACTTTTGTGACTGAATCTTTACCAAACAGAGAAATAGCCAATTTCTTATTTGGGGAAGGAAAATGGGAATTTTTTTTTCTACATAGAATTGTAAAATATATTAACCAGTATTGACAATAAATGAGTATCTTTAACTGGCCACAAAAAAGAGAGAAGCTAGGCATGTTTTCCTATCCTTTCCATATATATAACTTCTTGGAATGACCTTGTTTTCCACTGCTTTAACTTGTTTGCAGATCTGAAGGCTTTCACAAAACTGTTTATTCTAGATTTGTTTGTTAAAACTCATCAGGTTAAAATAATATTTGCTTGATTTTATAATAAATCAGGAAAGATTTTCAACTGTTTGTGGGCCTTACAAAATGCCACAATAGCTGTGTCATACACAAAACTCAGAATATTGAGAACTCTTTGACATTCAACTAGAATTCATTTTGTGGAATCTAAATATAAAATTTTATTGACTCATATAGTTATGATATTGTTTTCATGGCATGTTGTCTTTGACTTGATTTCTGGGTCTAAAACTGGTTATTTATTGATTTCTGAGAGGTCATTTATCTACTTTATTATTTCTTTTCTAAAATAAAAGGAATAATTAAAAAATAATACATTTTCGCCATTCTGACTGGTGTGAGGTGATATCTCATGGTGGTTTTGATTTGTATTTCCCTGATGCCGAGTGATATGGAGCACTTTTTCATGTGTCTGTTGGCCATCTGGATGTCTTCTTTGCAGAAATGTCTGTTCATGTCCTCTGCCCATTTCTTGATTGGATTATTTGTTCTTTGGGTGTTGAGTTTGCTAAGTTCTTTATAGATTTTGGACACTAGCCCTTTATCTGATATGTCATTTGCAAATATCTTCTCCCATTCTGTCAGTTGTCTTTTGGTTTTGTTCACTGTTTCCTTTGCTGTGCAAAAGCTTTTGATCTTGATAAAATCCCAAAAGTTCATTTTTGCCCTTGCTTCCCTTGCCTTTGGTGATGTTCCTAGGAAGATGTTGCTGCGGCTGACGTCGAAGAGGTTGCTGCCTGTGTTTTCCTCGAGGATTTTAATGGATTCCTTTCTCACATTGAGATCCTTCATCCATTTTGAGTCTATTTTCGTGTGTGGTGTAAGGAAATGATCCAATTTCATTTTTCTGCATGTGGCTGTCCAATTTTCCCAACACCATTTATTGAAGAGGCTGTCTTTGTTCCATTGGACATTCTTTCCTGCTTTGTCGAAGATGAGTTGACCATAGAGTTGAGGGTCCATTTCTGGGCTCTCTATTCTGTTCCATTGATCTATGTGTCTGTTTTTGTGCCAGTACCATGCTGTCTTGATGATGACAGCTTTGTAATAGAACTTGAAGTCCGGAATTGTGATGCCACCAACTTTGGCTTTCTTTTTCAATATTGCTTTGGCTATTCGAGGTCTTTTCTGGTTCCATATAAATTTTAGGATGATTTGTTCCATTTCTTTGAAAAAAATGGATGGTACTTTGATAGGAATTGCATTAAATGTGTAGATTGCTTTAGGTAGCATAGACATTTTCACAATATTTATTCTTCCAATCCAGGAGCATGGAACATTTTTCCATTTCTTTGTGTCTTCCTCAATTTCTTTCATGAGTACTTTATAGTTTTCTGAGTATAGATTCTTAGTCTCTTTGGTTAGGTTTATTCCTAGGTATCTTATAGTTTTGGGTGCAATTGTAAATGGGATGGACTCCTTAATTTCTCTTTCTTCTGTCTTGTTGTTGGTGTAGAGAAATGCAACTGATTTCTGTGCATTGATTTTATATCCTGACACTTTACTGAATTCCTGTACAAGTTCTAGCAGTTTTGGAGTGGAGTCTTTTGGGTTTTCCACATAGAGTATCATATCATCTGCGAAAGGAAATGACAGATGCTGGCGAGGATGCGGAGAAAGGGGAACCCTCCTACACTGTTGGTGGGAATGCAAGCTGGTGCAACCACTCTGGAAAACAACATGGAGGTTCCTCAAAATGTTGAAAATAGAACTACCCTATGACCCTGCAATTGCACTGCTGGGTATTTACCCTAAAGATACAAACATAGTGATCCGAAGGGGCACATGCACCCGAATGTTTATAGCAGCAATGTCTACAATAGCCAAACTATGGAAAGAACCTAGATGTCCATCTACAGACGAATGGATAAAGAAGATGTGGTATATATACACAATGGAATACTATGCAGCCATCAAAAGAAATGAAATCTTGCCATTTGCGACGACGTGGATGGAACTAGAGGGTATCATGCTTAGCAAAATAAGTCAATCGGAGAAAGACAACTATCATATGATCTCCCTGATATGAGGGAGAGGAGATGCAACATGGGGGGTCGAGGGGGTAGGAGAAGAGTAAATGAAACAAGATGGGATTGGGAGGGAGACAAACCATAAGTGACTCTTAATCTCACAAAACAAACTGAGGGTTGATGGGGGGAGGGGTTGGGAGAGTGGGTGGGGTTATGGATATCAGGGAGGGTATGTGCTATGGTGAGTGTTGTGAAGTGTGTAAACCTGGTGATTCGCAGACCTGTACCCCTGGGGATAAAAATATATGTTTATAAAGCTGTAAAAAAAAAAAAAAAAAAAAAAGAAAGAAAGGATGAATCCCCAAGTTTTGTAGCAACATGGACGGGACTGGAAGAGATTATGCTGAGTGAAATAAGTCAAGCAGAGAGAGTCAATTATCATATGGTTTCACTTATTTGTGGAGCATAACAAATAGCATGGAGGACAAGGGGAGATGGAGAGGAGAAGGGAGTTGAGGGAAATTGGAAGGGGAGGTGAACCATGAGAGACTATGGACTCTGAAAAACGATCTGAGAATTTTGAAGGGGTGGGGGGTGGGAGGTTGGGGGCACCAGGTGGTGGGTATTGTAGAGGGCACGGATTGCATGGAGCACTGGGTGTGGTGCAAAAATAATGAATACTGTTATGCTGAAAAAAATAAAAAAATTAAAAAAAAAAAAAAAAAAGAATGACACATAGAATTATCACCACACAAGTTTACATATGGGAAAGTGGATACCCCAAAATTCTAAAGAGGCAGTTTCATGTGAATTACATCTTGTAGGGGGAAGGTTTGAGAATTGATTTTATGAATAAAGAAACCACATTTTTTAATTGAAGAAAAAAAAATACATTTTCACCTGTTTCACTTAACTGTTCTAAAAATGTTTCCACTCAGCTTTATAAAGTATTGAGTGTCTGAAAGGAAAGTTTCATCAATATGAAAATGAAAACTATTGGTGAATCACATAACTTCTTACTTGTGTAGCAGAGATCCTGCATCATGAGCAATGAATTCAGCATCTACCATCCAGGAAACTATGGACTCTGGGATTGATTCTGTGACTTACTGTGTCCCCAATACCAAATGAAGAAATTTCCAAACAATAATAAATTGTACCCTAGTGATATAGATTCTACTCTTACCTCCTTTTATAAAAGAGAAGACTGACTTTTATGAACAAACTTGTCCAAGATCACACAGCTGGTAAGTGGAAGGAAGGATCCAAAGTACAATGTGATTTGGTAGCTTTTATTAAGAGTGATTAGTAGATTGTTCCATACATAAATATTTTTATATATAGGAGCATACATGGATTAGTATACACACATATATTACATTGTTTTGTTACCTTAGGTGGCCTAGAAGTATAAGAACCCAGTAGAAATGAGCACACCTCGTGCCCAAATCTTGGTTACTAATATCATTGTTCAATTAAAGAACCAGAAATCCTTGGGGGTGGTGGGGAACAGTGATTAGTGACAGATCAATACACTTCTAAACATAATTACTTCAAAATTTTAAAACCAGAATAAAACAACATTTCCTAGACTCTTTGAGTGATGAAACTGCAAGAAAACCTAAAAGACTATCTAGGCTAGTGACTTTCTAATTGGTTCTTGGCCTTGAAACTCCCTTCAAATAAAAATTTAACTGGCAGCTCAAATAGGTAAACCATACAGTTTAGAAAGCTCTATGAAAGAAATCAGGGGCAGAGGATAGCCTTGCGCAGTTCTTAGTTGAGGTGCTTTTCAAAGGAGCACCAAAGAATCTTCCCAGAATCAGGTCCTAGGGGAGTAATTTGTAAAATGACTTTAAATCCAACATCTTCACTTCATAAATGAAGAAAACAGCTTTTCAATAATATAATTAAAATGAAAAAAACACTATCAAAGTCATAAAGACTCCCTTCTTTATGCTTTTTCCTCTCATTGTAGATCTAGACAGTTGGACACTGACCAAATTTTTTTCTTCTTCTTTTAAACACCAAGGCCTAGTTATTAGCACGGTGCTTGGTATATAATAGGAACTCAACATTTTTTGTGCGAATGAATCAAATAATTGATGCATTTGCTAACTTTCTTAAAAGTGTGTGTGTGTGTGTGTGTGTGTGTGTGTGTGTGAGCATGTGTGAATGCTTGCACGTTAAGATTTGGAAAGGAAAAGTAATTTTTATAGCCGCATGTTGATACGTAACTAAAATCTTCAGGCTCACTCCGGTATACTGCCTTTGGGAGACCTAGTGAACTATTAAAAATGGGACACCATGTCCTTTCAGCAAAAAGTGGAGAAATGTGCCAACTGGAACTACAAGAGAGCTTGGCAATTCTGGCTGTGATCTCATGAACTGGAATCCAGTCAGAGGGTAGCAGTAAATGATTTTACTGGAAAATGCCATTACTGCTGTTTTTAATGGCCATCTTGATTTTATATCCAATTCAACATGCAAAACATCTATCTGCTTTAGATTAATAGTCATACAGAAATCATTAGCAGTCACTTGCTCTAAATACTATTTATTGCTTCTCATTGAAACCAGATTAATTTTTCTCAAGGCACTTTACTACAACCTATTGCAAGAGATTGAACATGTAAACATTAAGATAAATTGGTAATTATTACAGATTGTATAACTGCTAGTGATTAAAAAAACAAAAATATTTTGCAGATATGTAATCATTTATACATGTGCGATATTTTTGGTTTAGGGTAGTACCTTAGAGATCAGATTCCATGGAAATAAAGCAGCCGCAAAATCAGTATTAGTGAATCTGCTATTATAAACTGTCAAGATACTCTATGAAATGGTATGTGTAACTTTATATTTAACACAATCTTCTGTAACAGGTAGCCCATTTACAAATTTTTCAACTGAAGTTAGCTAAGAACATAGGAAAGGTGATTTGGTACTAAAAAATAAGTTAATCTTTAAAAAGCTAGTTTTATTGAGTCCCCAAAAAAGTAAATTCAAAGCAAATTCCTGCTTATGGTTAACATCTACTTACTGAGGTAACAAAGATAAATACAAATTTTAAAAACGATTTCTTCAATTCCAGAAAATAGTATTCTTATTGGATTTATAGTAACAGTTTTAAGATATAATTGTTTTTTTTTTTAAGATTTTACTTATTTATTTGACAGAGAGAAAGACAGTGAGGGAGGGAACACAAGCAGGGGGAGGGGCAGAGGGAGAAGCAGGCTTCCTGCTGAGCAGGGAGCCTGAGTGGGCCTCAATCCCAGGACCCTGGGATCATGACTTGAGCCGAAGGCAGACGTTTAAGGACTAAGCCACCCAGGCACCCCTAGAATATAATTGTTATTTACCACGAAAGGTTGTATGTTTCTCTCAAGTTTCTTTCTTCCACATTCCTCCTAGTCAATGTGACATTCATGAAGACAGAAACCTTTACAGTGGGCATCCCCTGCATGAGTACATCCGTGCTGTGGTCTCCACACCGTACCCACACTGACAGCAAGCTAAATCAGCCTTGCATGTTCCTGGTTCTCAGGATATAACGACAAAGAAAGTGGACAGGAGGCTTCCATGTTGAACTTATGTTGTTACTAACATCAGTGTTACACAAAGCCTTATTTGTGACCAAATATTTATTAATTAAACAATTTACTATGTTTGTCCAGCCCTTACTATGATCCCAGAAAACTTGTGCATTTTCCAGCTGGCCCTTATTATACAGGTCTGGGTGAATAAAAGACACTGTGTAGCCAATACTGAGTCTAATAGTTGTTCAGTCTACCAAGAGAAGGCAGACCACTAGCATCATATATATTCTTCTATAGAAGAAAAAAAAATTGAAAGTTGAAAGCTGCTTTTTGATTTGACATAGCCTCAGAATCCAGTAGAGACTAAACATATGTTCATAATCCTAAGATCTAACACTAAAGAAAATAACCCCCTTGCGGGCCAGTTAAACAATGTGCATTATGTCATGCCAATTTTTGGAGGAACTATGTCATTGTGTGTTCCTTGGTGGGTTGCTATGCTCGTCAGCAGGACCTGAAGTCATTCTGTAGATTCTAAGGAACAGCTGTACAGATGGATGGCTCAGCTAAGAGAAGAAAGAGAGGGCTTAAGCATACCTTCCACATTTTCCTTTTGAGCCATCAGAAAATCTCCTTTTGAGCCATCAGAAAATTATCCCTTCGTTTGGTTGCCATGGGAGTAAATGAAGTCTATATAATATCACCCTTTTAATGCATTTTAAGGTAATTGTTTAGGCAAAGTAGCTTTGATTTAGAAGTATAGGAGTAAGTAAAGATATAATTACCACTAAATATGAGTAGACTTAAGATGCAAAATTAAGGGCAGGACCATAGTGAGCAGTTTTAAATTTGTTGGTTAACTTAAGGTCAGAAAAGAAGGGTTAAACAAGGATTTAGGATTAACTTATTGTAGGACCCTTTTAAATAATTTCCTTTGGTGAGTAAGACTTTTATCATCGATGTCATAAATACTGTTTATTTAATAATATCAATAAAGATCTCATAGAATATGTTTAAGTTATATAAAGATTAGGTGTTATCAGTTTTTCTCCTAAATCCATATAATTCTATTGAGATCTTAAACCAGCAAATCCCCTTACAGAAATCAAAAAGAATCATTTTGTCCTGGAGTAAGAGACACATTTCAAGGCTTTTTTATTTTTTATTTTTTTGACAAAACCAAAAATTACCAAAGCAAGAAAATCAATACATGATGAGGAATAACCTTGCTCTTTCAGGTCATAAAATCAGGAAGGGCAAAATGAAAGAGGGGGTAATAGAGTGAAAAGAAAATATTCATTCTTAAAGGCAGTTCTTAACACACTTGTCTATATATGGGAGGAATGACTAAGAAAATATGATAATGAGTAATTCATACTGAAGGTGCTAGGACATACCAAAGTAAATGTGGGCTGAAGAGAGCCTTCTTAAAGATTATAAAAATTAAGGGACAGAGAAAAGCTTGTATCATATAGAAGGAATTGGTGGCTTCAGAGAAAATTAGGACTGTTAGTGTTCTACAAAATTTTAGAAACCACAGAGAATCATCATGTTGCTACAGAGATATTATTTTTCCCCTGGAATCTCTATGACATTGAAGCAAGCATAAGATGGCAGCCTGGGTCCTATATGTGAAGTTCTTTTCATTCACATAATTTCCATAAGGGCATTAAGATGAGAGCACCAGGGAGAGTGTGAAAGAAGCATGCTATTACTGTAGCATTTAATTTTCTGGGAAAGAGCCTCCTTACCTCTGATCAAGGCTTTCTGTTAAAAAAAAATTTGTTTCTTGATTATGTAGACTTACGTATAGAATATTGTCAGTCTTTCAAAGTAGAGAATACTAAAAGTGACAAATGGCAGAAATCATTTCTTTGTAGGAAGCAACATCAGGACAGGTAAGGCTAGGAGAGAGCTTGGCGTAGTGTAGAGGCTTTCAGGAAGGGACTCTTGAGGTAGGGGATATGTGTGTAAGTGAAAAAGACATAGTTGACATTGTAATTTTATATTTGGAAATAAAAAAATATAATTTGAGGGAGGGGCATCTGGGTGGCTCAGTGGGTTAAGCCTCTGCCTTCGGGTCAGATCATGATCTCAGGGTTCTGGGATCGAGTCCCACATTGAGCTCTCTGCTCAGCAGGGAGCCTGCTTCCTCCTCTCTCTTTCTGCCTGCCTCTCTTCCTAATTGTGATCTCTATCTGTCAAATAAATAAATAAAATCTTTAAAAAGATTAATTTGATATACATTACAAATACAGGGACTAAAATTCTTGGCTAGTGAAAGTATCCAGATTATAGTGATTTATACTGAAGGGAACATATTAGATCAGCGGGAGTATGGAGGTGAGATTTTCATGTTTGTCAAAAAGGCAGAAGGAGATTTTCAAAGTTTGGGAAACTTGGTGTAATTAAAAGAAAATGTGAATTGTTGTTGGAAAATCTTGGATTTGTATTCCAGCCCTGTTTGTCATGTAGCCTAGGGCATCTAATTAATACTCTTCCAGTCTTACTTCATAGCTCCATAAACTGAGGATAATTATATCTACATATAGAGTTATACAATTATATCTATTCATTAAGTTTTTTTTTAAAGATTTTGTTTATTTATTTATTTGACAGACAGAGATTACAAGTAGGCAGAGAGGCAGGCTGAGAGAGAGGAGGAAGCAGGCTCCCTGCTGAGCAGAGAGCCCGATGCGGGGCTCGATCCCAGGACCCTGGGATCATGATCTGAGCCGAAGGCAGAGGCTTTAACCCACTGAGCCACCCAGGTGCCCCTCTATTCATTAAGTTTTAAAAAAAAATTTTTTTGGTATTTAAGGTGCCTGCAATGTTAATTCAATATATCCACCTCTCCAGCTGTTTTTTTTTTTTAATCCCTGTCCCTCTTGCTCTTATTTTTTCTAGCTTCCTCAATCTCTCCCCTCCATCCAACATTTAAACATACTCAAGAATTGATTAAAAACTTATAAGAAAACCTCTGTTGTTCTTAGGTCTGTACCTCGTTACCACACTGGCCCTCTTCTTCCCTTCACAATAAAAATTCTTGGTGTACATTCTGCCTTGACGTTCCCTTTGTCCAGTCTTTTCCTCCACCCTTTGCAACTGGTTTTGATCTCCATCTGTTCACTGTACCTGGTCTCACTATGGTTCTCAATTCCAGTCACCAAATTTAATCAGTAATTTTCAGGATTTTCTTTCCAGACCTTCAGAAATACTTCTCTTATAATTATTCTAATGCATCCTTTCTTGATGTTTTCTCCCTCAGCTTCCTTGCTGCTTGTTCTTTTCCTTACAATGTTCATTTTTTCTTCCCCATTCTTTAATTTTAGTCATTTTCATGGTTCCATCTTTAATATCCTTTTCTTCTCTCTTCATAAAGTCTTCTGGAGATGTTTAGCCACACTTTAGCATCAACTACTCTTTATTACTGCGTATGTGGTCTCTGAACAACCTGCTTTGGAATCACAAACACTTAACAGAAGTGAGGATTTGGAGCTGGACTCCAGACTCTCTTCTGCCCTACACTTTGATGAACTCCAAGTATGTGTTACCATCATTGAACTGAATCTGTCATTTCTCTCAGCCCAACTTGTGCCTCCCCTTCTCATGGCCATTAGCCTGGTGGTGCTCACAAGTCTTCCCCAGTTTCCTCAGCCCACACATCTCCCTCCCCTTTACCACTGCATCCCAACAGTTATTAAGCTCCTCCTTTCCATCCTCACTGCCTCCTCATGTTTCTTACTCGGGTAACAAAATAGAGTCAGTTTCTCTGCCATAGTCTCACCCCTCTTAGATTTATCCTCCACCCTACTGCCATACTGCAGGAGTGGTATTCCCTACTTTAAATTGGTTGCTGACTCCTGCACAAGCCTCTGAATATATTCCAAACTTCTCAATGTGCAGATGGCCCCTGCCTCCCTTCTAGGATCCTCAGCAGAAGCCCCAAGATCCCTTCTCTCTAATGGTTTATCACAGTTTATTGCAGGCTTCCCAATTTGCCTGCCTCCAAGCCTTTGCCTATGTTGTTCTTTATGTCCGGGATTCCATTCGTCACTTAACTCCTCTGTAGCTTTAGTTATTTCAAGGATAATCCCCTTAGGAAACTCTCTACCTTATTTGGATTGAAAGATCGACTTTCTTTTTCCTTAATAGCATTCTGTGATTTCCTTTATCACAGCATTAATCATCCCATGTGGTGATCATCAGAGCATTTGTCTGTCTGCACTTCTAAGCTGTGAGAATGAGAACTGCAGCTTCCATTTTACAATCTACAACACCATGCACAAAACAGAGCACATAGTAGGTGTTCAATATATGTTTGTTAATATATTGGCATGTGAACTAATGGTCCTTTCCTGTGGTTGATGTTGGCCTTGTGAGTGGAGAGAAAGAGACTATTCAGAATGCCTTAGCTCAGTGAATTATTGTTGTATCGTATAATACCCTTACTTTGAAAAAAGCTCATTAGAAATGTTCAAAAAGGATTTTTTTTGGTAAAAAATTAGGCATAAATATTTGAAACTTAACTTTGGAGCCACATATCACTATCATTGTCGTAAGGCTTAAATGCATGAGAGTGTTAACATCTGGTTAGACTGGAAATATTTTAAGTGTGGGTATTAAAATGCATTGCATAACTAAACTTGTTTAAACTCCAAACCAGAAATTTATTATTTGGAAGCAAGATAAAACCAAAACATAAGACTTTTAAACCTAAACACAGGCTGGTCAGAGGAAGAAAAATGAAAACATGTCCATCCTTAATGTCTTGCAAAAGGATGTAAGTAATTTTTCACTTTTTAAAATAAGTGTTGCAATCCAACAGCAATTTGGCAGATTTTCCTCACTTAATATTAAGCTAAGATGTATCAGAAATGAGGGAAGTGACCATGTTTTTACCTCTGATTTTAAACAATAATACCCAACTCAGATAACTTTGAAATGCCCAGATAACTTTAAAATGTACTTAGAGTATGAAGTCTACAAAATACTATTGAAAGTAAAGGTACAATATATAATAATCTATTAATACAGGTTTAGAAAATATACGCAACTAATGAATCGTTGAACACTACATCAAAAACTAATGATGTACTGTATGTTGGCTAATTGAACATAATTAAAAAATAAGTAAGTAAAAATTAAAAATAAACTCTGTATTCCTGATTCTTCAAATATGTTCCTTTCAATTCCCAACCAAAAGTGAAGACTCCAAAAATCTTGTCACAGATATTGTTAGCTGTTAATAAAATTGGCATTGCAAATCCATTCTTAATGAGATGAGCTTAGTAGAATGGAAAGAACTTTAGACTTCAAAAGACAAAATTTTGTCTGGGCCACTTACCAAATGTATGGTCTTCAGCAAATTACTCATCCCCTTTGAATCTCAGCTACACCTTTGTAGAATAGAAATAATAATTCCTGTTTGTTTACTTGTCATTTATGTAATCAAATGACAAAAATATGTGATCTCTATTTGCATAATTTTAAATGCATGTAAACTAATACATCAATATAAATAATGAATTTCAACTTTATAAAACACTATATTTTCTGCAAAGTTTGACCACATACATGGCTTTATTTTTATATGAGGGTCTTCTGTTATCCTATTTTTCATGAGGATGAATTAGGATAGTCTCATGTTGCATTTTATTTCTTGATAACATGGATATTATGTCGTGGACTCTTAGATGTATCTCCCTAGTATAGGTCCTCCAGCTTACATTCAGAGACCAAACACTAGGATGTCTCCTCTGAGCTTACAACATTCTATTTTTTAGTCCCTAACAGCTGGGTCAATTTTTACTGCTTGTGAAGTCACTTGGAGGCAGAGCTTTGCCAGGCCTCTATTGCCAGTGTCTCCAGTAGAAATAGTGCCATATTTGCTGGGAGGTGCTCTCTCTGGTGCTACCAACACTGTATTTCCCAAAACCCTCTCTGCTGAAACCACATGATAGAGCCCTTGAAACTGTGGGATGAATAGTTAATTGTTTGGCCCTACAGCATCCTGCACATGCTCTCAAAATTGTCCTACATATACAGCACAACCTCAATAATAATTCTAGCAGCCCTTGTTTTGTAGAACATAAAAAGTTCATTCTAAAATTCATACAGAAATGTGAAGGACTGATAATAGCCAAAAATACTTTTCAAAAGAATAGATGTAGAGAAGTAGTACTACCTGAATATAGGGCTTATTATTAAAAGCTACACTAATCAAGACAATGTAGTATTGGTATTAAGTAGAAAAATAGAAAATGGATTAGAAAAGAGTCCATAAATTGACCACACATAAATTATGATAAATTGACTTTTATCACAAAGGTACAAATTCAGTGGAAAAATAATAGCCTTTACAACAAGTGATATTCCCCAAGATAGGATATTTATATATAAAAATAAAATAAACTCTTAACAATAACTCATATCATATGTAGAAAAATAATTCAAAATGAACCATAGATCTAAATCCAAAACCTAAAACTATAAAATGTCTTAGAAGAAATCATAACAGAAAATCTTAGTGATCTTGAATTAGGCAAACCATTTTTAGATAGGATAGAAAACATAAAATCCATAAAACAAAAAAAAAAAATAGATAAATTGGACATCATCAAATCTTAAAATATTAAAAAAAAATAAAAATGTCCTTTGAAAGACACTATTAGAAAATGAAAAGATGCCATGAACAGAGAGAAAATAGTTGCAAATTATTTATGTGAAAAATGACATATCTGGAATATATAAGGAACTCTCAATCCTCTATTTAAAAAAAGAAAAAATAACTCAATGAAAATCAAAGAAGACTGATTTTCATCAAGGAAGATCTATGAATGACAGAAGAGGCACATGAAAAAATACCCATGTCAGTAGAAACATTAATCATTAACAAAATGTAAATTAAAACCACAATGAGGGGCGCCTGGGTGGCTCAGTGGGTTAAGCCGCTGCCTTCGGCTCAGGTCGTGATCCCAGGTCCTGGGTTCGAGCCCCGCATCGGGCTTTCTGCTCGGTGGGGAGCCTGCTTGCTCCTTTGTCTCTGCCTGCCTCTCTGCCTACTTGTGATTTCTCTCTGTCAAATAAATAAATAAAATCTTAAAAAAAAAAAAACCACAATGAGATATCACTACACAACTATTAAAGTGGCTGAAATGAAAGGAAATAAATATATATTAAGTGTTGGTGATGTTATTGAGATGCCAGAACTCATACACTAATGTTTGGAATACAAAATGGTACAACCACTTTGAAAAAAAATTTAGTAGTTTCTTATAAATTTAAACTTACACCTGTATGTAATCTAACTATTCCAACCCTAGGCATTCATATAAGAAAAATGAAATCATTCAACCATACATAAACTTGTAGGTGAATGTTCCTTGGCTGAGGAATGAATAAATAAATTGTGGTTCATCCATATAAGGGAATATTATCTAATGTAGGTCTTCAACTCAACCCTGAGATCAAGAGTTGCATGCTTCACTGACTGAGCCAGCCAAGTACCCCAGTTTATATGACATTTTAGAAAAGCAAAACTATAGGGACCAAAAACATATCAGCGGTTGCCAAGGACTAGTTGTAGGGAGGGAACTGATGGAAGAGGGCAATGATGCAACTCTTAGGGGTACTGAAAATAGTTTAGATCTTTATTGTAGTGGTTGTTACGCGACCATTACATTTATTAAAACTCAGTGATCTGAACTGCTAAGGAGATTTTTTTAATTATGTAAGTTATATTTCAATAAACCTGATTTTTTAAAAATGAAGTTACACACACTGAACAATAAACAGAACTGGTGAATTATAGGGAAAATCAGGAAGCACTGAAGGAAGTGGTCAGAAAAGTTTTCGTGGAGCAGGTTAACTTGAACTTGGTTGATAAATACAGTTTCTACCTGAATAGGTAAACAGACAAGTAAAATTTAGTATTAGAGCAGACTTACTGCTATAGCTATAACAGTAACCCCAAATATTAGTGGCTTAACACAGTAATGGTGTATTTCCTGTTCAGATGGTAGTATATTTCAATATTCAGGAGGCAGTCTTCCAAGGGGTGACGCAGAAACCCAGGTGCCAGAAAGTCTGTGTCCTTGGAATCCTCTACAACATTCTCTGTATCGGGGAACAGAAAACGAGGAAATAGAGCACTTGCGTGGCAGATTGAGTAGGAGATTTTAAAAAACAGGCATGGAAGTTGTATATATGGTCACATGGCCTCATTTATCAGCAAAAACTCTGGGTTCTCAGGAGGAAAAGGAAATGAGTTTGGTGAGTACATAGTTGTGTCTTTGCCACAGGTATGGACGTGGAAAAGTGAGATATACAGTCATAGAGTGTGGAGGAGTCCATTTGGATGTGGGCAGCTGGTAAATGTTGTAAGTGAATGTGGGAGGAACTAGAAACGGACATTGAGTACCAAGATTAAGGAGTTTATATGGTCTTTGGGACAACAAATGGCCAAAGACGTCTTTGTAAAATAGGATGATACTTGCCAACCATGCAAAGGTATGCTGAAGATGGAAGGAGATAATACACTGAAGCTAATGATGTGTTATATTCCATAGTAATTAGAAGGTTTTACAATTGCAAAGCAATTTGTTTTCCCGCTCAATGAGTTTTCCTGGAAAGTTCAAAGTTTTTCCATGACTTTGGAACCTTGTTAATTATTCCCTCCATACCCCCAGAAGGAATAGTTATTTCCTTTGCCTGTCTTGTTCGTCTCTGAGGAGAAGATATTAGTAAGTTATTAACTATAAAGGAACAGAAACCACAGGACTTCTTAGAACACTTTTCTTTGCAATCCTGCTGTGTCCTGGTTAAGGATCTAGTATTACCATCTGTGCTAATAAAACTAACAATAATGTGCACAAATAATGTTGAAATGTAGAATGATAAAGTATTATTCCAAAGAAACTAAATTAACTCTTGGTTTGTTTCTTTCTGCAGATTTTGATTTTGCCTTATCCATATTTTTCTTTTATCATTTGCATGTTCACTGTGTCTTGCCTCGATTACGTTGGTAACTCTGCTTCCCTCCTTAGGGCTGTCTGTTCACTGATCACTTCTAAAACCAATTTCCTTCATTGCATTGTCATTCTCTCCTTCTTTTCTTTTTAAATTACCTCCTCACTGCCTTTGAATCCAATTTTAACTATTTTATTGAGTCACAGAAAAATTTTCCCACCATTCTTGAACTATTCACATCCATCACAGGTAGATATTTCACCTCTCTAGATCTTTATGTGAGCAACACTCTTAAAACCGTCCCTTTGTTATTTTTCCCAACTGTGTTTCCTTGCCTATTTTTACCTCACTGCATATTCTGCAAAATAAGTTTTTCTTCATAAATTCACTCTTCTCAGCTTTCAAACAACTGCTCATTTTTCCAAGGAGATTTTAACTGAAGCGTTGATTTGATATTCAAATTGAATAAAATTATCCTTTCTCATCTTCGATATTTTTGACCAGACTCCATCATACATGGATGCAGTAAATGCTTCATAATCTTTGGGAACACCTGCAATTTCCTTACCAGACACAGGGCCCTCATCTTTCTCCTGTCACTTTGGCTACATATTTGTATTTTTACTTTTTAGACCCCACATTTCATTACTAGAAATGGAAATGTTTTAAGTTTTGACTTGGTGGAAGAGCAATAAATAGTTTTTCATTGTGATTACCCATAATTTTTGAATTAAAATAATGGTATTATGTCCAATGTTATTCTCTACGCAACAAATCTCAATATAAACATAAAATACTGATTTTTCTCTGCCTAATTTTACAGCATCTGAAGTGAAAACATGGTCATAGAAAAGTAGTTCCTTAGTCTCATCATTTTTCAGAATTAATAGCAAATGGATCCTCTTAAATAAACATAAAAACATGTCCAGCTTTTTACATTGAGGGGAAAACATGAAACTTTTACTGATTAATTTGCAAACCTGTTCTTGCCCCATGTGAGCCTCTTGATCACTTATTTTTTTTAAATAAGATTAATGCCTACTTTATAAACTTATTAAAAGATGTTTATCTGACATACAATAAATTGTAGAAGTGAGGATAAAGGGAACACTTTCATTTTAAAATGGAAAAACAAAAATGACAACTTCCACAGCACATATATATGTTTTGTGGATAAATTGTAGCACTAAGTTGAATTTCAATAAATTCTGTAGAGTTTTATGGGACACACACTACTTTATAACTATAGGCAAAAAAATACACTGTGCATACAAATGAATATTAGAAATTACTTGGGATGTTTCATATACTTTTAATTCTTTATGATGTAATCCGTCCTATATCTGGAAGAAAAGGATGCATAAGCACACAATTGGATGAAAGTGAAAATTTTCTGTTGAACAACTTACAGATATAAGAAGGGAGGAGGCAGTCATTACAAAGACCATGTGTTTCTTTCCCCCACCAATTAATCACATTTACATTATCAGTATTGATTAAAGTTCTAAAAATGGCACTTGAGCAAATTTAACTTTTTATTATAATTATTTTTTTGTTCCACAGCTATGTCTGTTAATTTCTAGATTGCTTCATTGTATTTCATCCTTTTAAGTAGTCTGCTTGGATAAAAATTAAAGGGGAGGGAAAATGATACACATAGGGATTTTTATTAATTTACAGTTGCTTATTATGGAGAGATTTGCTTTTTAAAATTCTCAGTGCCTTGGGGCACCTGGGTGGCTTACTTGTTAGGCATCTGCCTTCAGCTTAGGTCATGATCCCAGGGTCCGGGTATTGAGGCCTGTTCCCTGCTCTGCAGGAATCCTGCTTGTCCCTCTCCCACTCCACCTGCTTGTGTTCCCTTTCTCTTGCTGTCTCTCTCTCTCTCTCTCTCTGTCAAATAAATTGATAAAATCTTTAATAAATAAATAAATAAAATAACATTCTCAGTGCCTTGAACATACATTTCGTCTTCTTTATTAAAGATTTATGGCAAAGTATTTTATTTGGCACTTCAATATTTAATTTATATTTAGCAATTTAAAAGTAATGATTTGCATAAACCACATCTCTCTTTCTTGGAATCAAGCAATGTCTCTTACATTACTTACATAATTGATTTAATTATAACATCAGGCTTTAAACAACAACATTTTCATGTTTCTAACTTATTATATGTGTTACACGTAGTATTTCTTCTGACCACTCTAAGCTGGAAGTGATTTCATTTTGATTCAGGGAGTAATTACTAGGCTTATACAGACTAATACTGTCAGCAAGTCCTGCCATTTGAAAAAAAAGAATGATTTCCCCAGGGAATATTACTTTTCAAATTGTGTTTTCAACATAATTGTCGATGCCTTAATACTACATGTTCAAAAATTTTCACTACTAAGATAGTCTAAATTATTATAAATACATTGTTTTCACCTTTAGAGACCTAAGTTTGAAATACAAAGTCTTCACAATAATTTTAGATTATGTATGTTCTTTATAAACTTTCTAATCTCCTTATAGAAATAGTGCTAATCTCTTGTGATTTAAAGGACTTTCCAAAATGTTTCCAGAATATAGAGGAATACAATACAGAATGTTAGATCATTAAGGATACTTAGGAACAATTTCACACAGGGATTGGAAAACTACAGCCCATGGGCTAAATCTAGCCAGCAGTTTGTTTTTGCAAATAAAATTTATTATGACACAGTCACTGTCTTATAAAAGCATCCCCTCATTCTGCATTCTGGGAATCAGTAGCTCTTATACAACAAACTTGAAAGTTGAGTATGGAAAGCACGAATCACCCAAGTGGGCCACTAGGAGAGATAATAAAAGGGGCTACTTCTAGATCTACAGAGTCATGTATTCTTGCTATTAGAAAAACAGCTTCATATAATAGCCACTGGTATTTAAAGGATAGGATCCCAGTCCCACAGAGAATGCCATCTACAAACCTGTGGTTTATTTGTGCCTTTATGTGAATCCAACATTCATCAGGCCATCAGATTTGGAATCATGCAATATATTATAAAATAAGTGATATCTCATAGCCATGCACTTTTAGTCACCTTTCCTTTACTGTAATATGGGTCCTTTCATTCAATAATATGTTATACAGGATATAGTATTGCTTGGATAGTATTGCTGAGTAAGATACTAAGACAGAAAAGGCAAACCCAGCCCCACAATGTTTATCGATCCTAGGGATGACAAACTACTACCCTTTCTGGGACAAAAGAGTCAGATATTACCAACTTGCAGCCAAATGACCAGTTGGTTTCCTTAAAGGATTGTTTCATAGCAAGTGATCACTGTTGGATTATGACAAATCAGTCAGTTAACAGAGGCAGTAGTTGGATCAGCCTCATAAGAAAAAACCCATGCATATCCTACATCTGTACTACAATAACTGTTACTCTCATGGACCAGTGGGAAAAATAAACTTTATCCATTAGACAAGAAATTTTACCCATTTGGTAGTTAAGTGTCTTTACCACAGAGGACATTTATGTAAGAAATAAAGATCTATATATTTCATGTCTACTGCTGTAATTCCTTCCACTAGTTCTTCTCTAGACACTTATTTGCAATCTTCCAATCCTGTTCTTACTAAAGCCCCTAACCACAGAATCAAGTCATTTGGCACTGCTTAGAAGTCCATGTATATCTTTACCTTGGACCAAGAGGTCGTGGGCCACACAGAATTATGACCTTAGGGAAAGGACAGAGACTATAGGAAGGTTTACCCAGGAGCAGCCATGCACACACTGACATATCAATGTGCTTGCAACACCAAAGGTGCTTTCTTGCTTATCAGTGGGGAAAAAAAAATCCTACTTATCCTCCTTCCTCTCTTCACAGGGTTGATAGTCAGATGCAATGCTCAAAGCCCTGCCCACTGGAAGGATTTCCCCATACTATCGACTTCCAGGGCAATCATTGAGTGAGAACGTAGTATGTCATTTTCAGCTCCCAACAGTTTATTGAAATGGTGTATCAATGAACCATGCCCAGATTTTTCTTCAGCTCCACCATACAGAAATCCCTATGATGCCATAAGTTTGAGCTGGGAGAGATGTGTCAGTGCAACATGGAAGTCTATTCTACCTATTCCTGAAACTAGACTTAATTCCAAATATAACATTTCTGAATGTGGTATGAACAAAATGTCTTCAAAATCAAAAGAGGCTATTAAATTCTGGTTTTTTTCTTAGTGTTTGAAGTGCAAAATAAAATGACTTTTTCTTTACCTTGGAGCATATATTCTGACATGTGCCAGGCAACTGGACTCCTACAAACTTCACCAATGTGGCATACCCTTGAATTATCATAAAATTTGTCTCCCACTCCCTGTCAGACATGTCACAGTATGGATTTCCTTATCACTTGCTGCTGTTCAAGCTTGAGTAGCATGCTGTCATCAATATAGTGGATCGGTGTAATGCTCTGCATAATGTCCAAATGATCAAGGTCCCTCCACATTTTATTGTATTAGAAAGCAGAAGAACTAACAGTCCTAGGGCATGATCGTGAACAGATGCTACTGCCCAACCATATGAATCTGAACTGCTGATCCTCCTTTCTGATGGGTGTTGAAATGAAAACATTTGGCAGTTCAATAGTTATATACCATGTATTAGAGGCTTTGTTGAGCTACTATAGAAAAAAATGCCACATTTAGCACAGCAAATGCAAATGGGAACATTACTCACTTAAGTTTGTGGTCAGTTGGCTGTCATCTGCCATGATATAGCCTATTTTTGCAAAACCAGAATGATGAGTTAGTTGAGGACTTGTACTCTTCTCTACCATAATGGTTCTTATTATAAAGGTTTGGAAATCAATTCAAGGTTCTGCTTTTTGCTAAGTATATCTGTCTAGATTCTATGTTCAAGGACTTGGGAAATAATCATAGGATGGATCCATGAACATAATGGATCCACTATGAGATAGGCTTGGGCCAGGATTCTGCTTATTAGCTGGCATCTGTATATCCTAAGAAAGTCAGTGTATGATGGTATTTTAGCTCTGCTGGTATCCAACACACCTCAAAAGATATGAATATTTTTTCCCATTTTACAGATACTCTAGTATATTTGAGGGAAATATTGGGGAATTGCTATTTACAGTATTTGCTATGTGTAGCAGGGTCATTCTACAAGTGGACTCAACTTTCCTAATTGATGGTCATGGGTCTTGAACTGGTTCTGCTCTGAAAATTGGCTGAGAGCTTTTAAATTTCCTTCATAGCAATAACTATCAGCTTCCTGCTTACCTGATCTTGATCTTTTTATGACTGTGTGTGGGGTGTGTGTGTGTGTGTGTGTGTGTGTGTGTGTGTGTATCCAACCTTATTTTCTACTCCTTATCTTTCAGTAGCCCCAAGACTGATCCTTAGGCATGTTTTCCCAGTTTTTTTTTTTTTAATTTATTTATTTGACAGAGAGAGATCACAAGTAGGCAGAGAGAGGCAGAGAGAGGAAGGGAAGCAGGCTCCCTAGCAGAGAGCCCGAAGTGGGGCTCGATCCCAGGACCCTGGGATCATGACCTGAGCCGAAGGCAGAGGCTTTAACCCACTGAGCCACCCAGGCGCCCCGTCCCAGTTTTTGCTTGTATAAAATATCAAGCTCCTGCAGATCTTTTTGTGAATAATCTCTTTTATAAAAGGGATGATACTTCTCTAACCAAGTCATACTGAGACTTGATCTTATTATTAGAAGTAGTAGACACCTCTGTTAGGATTCAAATGAATTTAGGAGTTCAGTTTTACTGGTGCATTCCACCCGCATTTCTGCACCACATATCCCATGATCACATTTTTTTTCTTAACAGGGCCTTACTTTAGCATAAATGACTTCCCAGTCTGTGTTTTAGGTTTTTTTAACAATAAGGCTTAATTTACAACATATTCTTCTAGTTATGGAGATACATGTCTACTTAAATACTACATGAAGAATTTCTGGCCTTTACACCCTCTCCTGAGTTGACAGTAGGCTCAAGTGACACCGTCACTCTTTCTTTAAGCTATGCAATAGCCTAACAATAACCATTCAACTCCATAACTTTTATAATTACCATTGTCCCAAGAGCTGTCCAATAGGATGCATAAATACCTTCTTCTATCTATATTTTATCCCAGATCTGTGCAAGTAAGTTAGCAGTTGTGCTTGGGCACACCAAGGATTATCACCATTGCAGTTAAAACTAGCACTGGGGTTCTTCTTGCCATCTGGCTGAACTGTTATATAATTCCACTGGATTGTATATTTGTTTTCTAATGTAGCAAGACTGTCTTTGCTTATGCTTTCCCAACAGCAGGCCAGCTGATCTCTGGAAACATTAATAAGGAAATGGGGAAGTAATACATGGAAGAATGTGTTTTCAAGCAAATTACCAGGGTGGGAAACTGGACCTTATTGGGAAACTCCAGGAAACAGTGTGGAACACATGCCTCAGAGTGTGCCATGCAAGGGATGAAAAAGATAATGTATTATCATAGTGACCACTACTGCTGTCAGGTACTGCTTGAGGCAGCTCTCAGAGTCAGGTGTGATACAGAGTGGGCACTGGCATCCAGAGAAAGTCTCAGGTAAAAAGATGTAGGTACTGAATGTTGGAATTGGGAGAGCCATTGACTAAAATGGTAAACCCACTGATAATACTGATAGCATCAGCTATAAGTGACTGACCTAACATCCCAGTCTATACACAAGATTGGAATCATGGCCATGGGCTTTCTGACTCCCACTTGTGACCCTGTCCTAAGCTGTTTCACATTTGTCCTCCAAGAATCTAGTCTAGTTTATACTTAAAGGTGGCATATATATTTAAAAAAAAAATAAAGGTGGCATATATAGAAATTACTTCCAATCCAATTTAATGAGCAAATCTCTTTGTTTTTGCCTAAGGATAAAAGAAAAATAGCTCTCATCTTTTCTTCTTTGAGCTCAGGAAATCAAGTTTACTGAACAAAGACAATGCTATTAGGTGAGTAGGCGAAGGAGAGAGGAAGGAGGATAAGTAGGATTTTTTTTCCCCCACTGATAGAAAAGATCAAAATAAACAAACAAAAAAGGGTAGTGGAAGCTTTGTGCAATAGGTAATAGTTTTTGTAACCCCTAGGACAGTCAGAAGTTACTTTACCATTGACCAAGGCTATGGCAGAATATAAATCTTAGCACACCTCTGGCTTGCAGGTTACAGTTTAGAGCCTCCCAAGGCAATTATGCCAGGTAATCCTTACTTGAAGATGAGTGTCCTCTTTGCTATTTGGCCTCATTTCTTTTAGGCAAGAGGTCATGGGCCACACAGAATTATGACCTTAGGGAAAGGACAGAGACTATAGGAAGGTTTACCCAGGAGCAGCCATGCACACACTGACATATCAATGTGCTTGCAACACCAAAGGTGCTTTCTTGCTTCAGTGTACCCTCACTGATAAGCAGGCACGTGTGGGTTTTGACCTCACTCCCAGTTCCTTATGTGTATGACTGTGGGGAGGGGAGAGTAATAAGTCTAAGAGAAAGATTGAAAATTTACATGGTGGGGTTGGGCACAGCAGCCCAGAGAGCTTGTGTGTGCGTTTCAAAACAATCCCAAAGCTCAAGTGAAGGCAGTTTACTTTTAGTTAGTGGTTTTTGACCTAATTCCATGGACTCTAATGCGTCACATATATTTTTATTTCAGCTCACCGTACATATTTTTTGTTTCTGTGTTCTGACTGGTACTGAAAGCATTACCCTGCTTGAACTATTCAGCTAGTCGTGAACTGAGAGTTTTAAGTCTCATCTGATCTCCCAAGTTAACTAACTAGTGAGACAAATTTGTGTGACTAAACTTGGTGGGTTTCTTGCTAATGCCCAGCACATTGCATAAATGTGACCAGAAAATTATAATTTCTTTTCCTTATAAGGAATCATTAGTTAGCAGCATACAAGATTCTGCATTTTTATAATACTTGTTCAATAATATTAAATCACACATTTTCATCTCTCTTTTCATATATATGTCATTCAGAAATAGCTTTTAGCTAATTTTAAAAGGAGATAAATTTGAAAAGTTTAAGTTCCCTTAAAAGTAGTCATTTTGATCCTCAATCTGGATGACCATAACAACACTATTGGGAAACTTACTGAAAATTCTGAAACCAAGCCGTAGTCATATGTTCAGTAGTTCCTGGCAGCTCCTGGAAATCTTCATACTGAAAAAACTCTCTGGATGATTCTGAGGACCCTCTAGGTTTAAGAAATACTGGTGAAACTTTAACTTCACCAACTTAACTTAAATAATGAAACACTTTATTTAGCTTTAAAAGATTTGGGCTCCACTACCAACTGAAACACTTAATGACCACATAATAATAGATATGTGATTTCAAATACAAAGTGAAGATAAATTTACCTGTTATTTTGATTGGTCTCCTTTAGTTCCAATAAACACTTTAATAACAAAAAGTTGTGCTATGTACATGGATATTTGTATATATGAACATTTGTTATAACTGTGGGGAAAAATTTAGAATGAGAAACATCAAGCTTCTAATTGAAAGAGACAGAGAGTTTTACCTCTTTATATTCTTCTAAAATATGTAGTGAGAGTATGTGTGATTTCTACTTATTTTATTCATCTTTCTTGCATTGAAAATGATTAAAAATAAATGCCACATTTTTATTATTATTCAATAATACAGAGCTGTAATTGAGAATATACTCTATACTAGGATGAGAATATACTATGAATATTGAGTATTCTTACTGTTGTGAAATATGTATTTTAAAAAGAAATCACTATAAAATTTTATGGCACAGAAAACCTAAACAGAAATTAGAGCTAAAAATGTGAAAATCTTAACGAAAAATTAATAAAAATATGAAAACTTGAGGAAAAGTAAAAAGCTAGTAAAATAATTCTTTGTTTGTAAATGTCATAGAAAACTATTAGATCTGCATACACGAGGTTTTCAGATGGTATACTGTTGAAAATTTAGGCATAAAAATCAGACCAATACACAAAACCAAGGAAAAAGCTCTCCAAAATATCTTCAATCTTATTTGATAATAACAATATTAGAAAAAGAGCTTCTGGTAGTTTAGAAGTTGATACAGATAACATTTATAAAGCTACTTAATATACATAAAACATATCCAATAACTTGAGAATGTTAAAAAAAAGAGAAAGAATACCTCCTCCTTTTATTGTAGAGATATTTATTTCCAAATTTCTGATACTTTTTCGTAGATCATACTGTGCTATTAGTCTTGTTTTTATAAATCCAAGAAATATGTCCTTTTTGAAACCACAAGTAACACAGTCCATCTTCCTGAGCATCTGCTTTGCACAGCAGTGATTCAAAAGAGTATTTGGGGAAGGGAGAACACAATGAGTATATTTGCCCTTCAAACTGAATACAAAAATGTGATTAAAGAAATTTTTTAAAATCTTCTGAATGTCAGAATTTAAATTCTATGACAAGACAAATAATCATTTCCTTCAAAATTTAGCAGTGCCCTTTCTACAGACCCCCAGCACTGTCTTTATTTAGGATTCTGTCATTTCTTCTGTGCTTGTACCATCGCAACCAGTTTCCTACTTATTTCCCTGTCACCATTTTCTACCCTTTCCAACTTATTTTCTACATTAGTGTTGGGTCATATTCCAAATTAAACACATTCTATTATTCCTTAGTATTCCCAGATGAATTAATATATTTTTGTGCTGAACAGCTATGTTCAGTCTCCTCAAAGATAAAAAGCCACAATCCAAGGCCTCAAAGAGCTTCAAATCTAGAGGCAGTGCATTCATGTAAACATACAATCATACTGAAGTGTGGTAAATATAAAAACAGAGATGCGTAGTACAGCAAGAATGCTACCGGAAGGAGGTGGTTTACTCTTCTTCATTATGTTGAGAATCTCATAAAAAAGAAAACATTTGATCTAATTCTTGAAGGTTGGCTAGTAATTTGTCAGAGTCTTCCATATGCTAAGGAATTTCCTTTCTGAATTTCTGAAAGCTACATGGATCCCGAAGAGTTTTACCTTGCTTAAATGTGTGGCTTATTGAGGTCACCTCAATAGTATTGTATATGAAAGATTGCTTAGGCAGGACAAGAGTGTGGGAGGACCTAGACAGAGGCACAGGAGTAGATAGACTGAACTGACGGTCCAAGCAAGAGAAGATTAGTGTCTGAACTAAAGTCATGGCTGTAGTAAAGAAGAGAGGTTAAATATATGAGATATGATGGAGAATCAGGGCCATTTAATGGCTGGTCTGATGTATTAGTGTTTAAGCATGAAACTTAAGATTAGGCTAATAACCACATTTCTTGCTTGTAGGACTGGTTGAGTGGTGGTCACATTATCAAAATACTGTGTATAGAGGAAAGAACAGGTTTGGGCAAGGTTACTGAGCTCTCATTTTGGGTTTTGAAGGTTGAAGTATATGGGGACCTCTAAATAGAGAACACAGTAGGAAGTGCTGTAGATTGGTTGGAATCTTGAGGAGGAGCAGAAAATGTGGATTTATGCAATCAACATATAGGTGGCAATAGAACTTGGGGGCATGTGGACTACAATGAGAAGAGAAGGAAGGTTAGAACTATGGGCAGTGCTAACATTTAAGCAGCAGGATGAAAAAGGAAATAGTAAAACGCTGTAAGGAGGGTCCAGAATTAAGCAAAATGAGAAGTCAGTGAGTGTTATAGAAACCATAGGAATACAGAATCTCAAAGAGAACATGGTAAGGATCCTCAAGACAGGTAGGGGAGTCTAGACTCTTTACTCTTTATATATAGGGTAGAGACTCATCTGGAATAGTTTTTTTTTTTTCATGTTTTAAGATTAAATTAAAGTTACTACCAACTTTACCTTATTCTTTTCATTTTATCCTTAGTTCGTGTTGCTAGATAATAGTCTTAAGCTTTGGGGAAATGAGTAAACATCCAGCTGAACACTTTTAATTGTGGACTATAAGTTAAACTAATCTTTCCACCAAGAGTTTTGGAGATCATTAAACATTTTATTTTGTTTTGGGTGTTGAATATGGTAGATACTCAACTTATTGAAAATAACAACACCACCACCCACAGATTGTTCACCAATACACTAGTACATATATATCCCATATACCTTTTTTCCTCAAATTTTGGTATTAATGTATGGTAAAAATAATGATAGAATCAAAGTGAACATAAGAATTTTAGAATTAAGTACATTTGCCTTTACCAGACATAAGGCAATAATAAATTTCAGATCTGGAAATCTGGTAAAAAAAAAAAAAAGGAAGTTAAACTGTTAAAATTTAAAAATAACTGTAGAAAATGTTCTTATTGTTAAATGTTAAAATGTCTCCTTTTGAAATATACTTTCTCTTGAAACCAGAAGAGAAAACTAAACAAAGAATAGTTTGTGATTAGAGAAGAGACATAAATACTAAAACACAGGGAGTGATGTCTACCCCTAGTTTAAATATTTATTCACATGTTTATTTAGCTTGTTCTGGCTGTTACATTATCACTGCTTCTTTGCCTCTGTGTCCTTCTATATGAAGCTAACTCTGTGCCCCAAGTGATTTGAAGGGCTGAGATATTACTGCCCAAAATACCTTTCCTTTTGTTCTGCTGTATTCCCCCAAATCCCAATCATTGGAGATTTCAGATTCACAAATTTTTTGGTAATAAAGAGAAAGAAGTATTTCAGGTTTTGGCCTTCATTAATATGTGCATTAGGATTTATTTTTCTACTTTTATAATATCTAAGCAAACAGAAAGAGCATTAAGAATAAGGATGATAGTCCAGGTAAATATTAGTGTTTTAAAGGATGAGAGGAGAATACTAAAGCAACAAAATCAGAGAAGGAAGCATCGTAGTCTTTGGGAACTACCTAGAGAAATAATACCTTTTGGAATTACCTATGTCCAAGTAATCCCAAGAAGCTACTGATAACCAAAAGTAGTGGGATGAGGGAGTGTAATAGGACATAAAGACCATGAATCCAGGAGCAGAGGCTGGAACTCTAGTCTTCACAGTCTCTAATGGCAAAGTTCTCTGAACAGATTTGATCCATTGACTAAAGAAAGATCTTAAGCCAAATTACTGTAGAAAAAAAAATCCTTCAAAATTTGGAATTAGGAAACTTGATGATTTTTCTAAGTTCCAATGTATAGAATCCAATATTCTACTATATTTAAGCAGGAATGGTGTTGAGGGGATGATGAAGTAGCAAAGTCAGAAAGGATAGTCACCATAGTAGTCAAAGCATAGACATGCCAGAAGTAAAATTTAATAGTTCTATATAGATAACAAGTCTGGCACTGATACTACATCACTGCTGTCTGTTATAGACGTGAAGTTTCTTGAAAGCCAACTGTATTTATCCTCTCTGGGTAGTTTCATGCTGAGACTAACACAATAGATAGCTCTTGGGACATGTGTTGATGTGCTAGCCAGGAAAGTAATTCCTAATAAATTTGTCAGAATCTACTATCCTGTCCGTATAGGATGTACTGCATGATAGTTGTAGAGCAAACATAGAAGAATGCCTTAGTAAAATATTAATATTCAAAATTGAGATAGCATGACTGTTAGCTGACAGAGTACACTGGCTGCAGGTTTTCAGTAGCCCAGGACATAGCCATTACATTGTGATTTGTAAAGTATATTTGTACTATGTATAGTGGTTACACTTGATAGCTTTCTGATTTCAGGAAACTAGCTTAAACTCATTAGGCCTTAGTTTCCTAAGCTCATTCTTATAAAGTATGTATATACACTGGCATAATGAGTGTAACTATTATGTAATAGTTGTAATGATGTAACTCAGCAACTATTAATTGCTATGATTTTATTGCTCTGTATTGGAAGGGAAACAAAATTAAGTCTCCATTCTTCATTTAGTTAACTAAACTAATTATATTATTACAATTTTCTAAATATTAAAAGAAGTCCCATATTGTTTTAAGTAGCAAGTATTTGGCTTTCTTTGTGGCACCGTGCTTTTTAACTTTTAAATATCACATTATAAGTTTGTTCTACTTTTGCGCTGAGATTTCCTTATACAAACAGGCAGAGTAATTTAATTGATTAAATCAAAGAAGATATTTTGTTTCAGACTTTAAAATTTAGTGGTTTCACTGCATGTAAAAACAAAATGTGTTTGGAAAAAGAAATCCTGACTAAGTACAGAAAAACATATGTTTCCTACTCCTAGACATTCCTTTTAGATTTTTAAGCTCACTGGAAAGAGACAAGTTACAATTAAACTGGTCAACAAAGCGGTTCTTTAGGCATAATCTGACCAGTTGGTTTCTTAGTAAATCTGGTTTTTAGCCACATGTGCCTTTTGTAATATTATTGTAAGAAACAAACTTGTTTTGTCTTTTTCAGCTCAGTAGAATGTTGGAGTCCTAGCTCAGTGCATAGAAAGTTTAACACACTTCATAATGAGTCAAATTTGTGTCAAATAGTGCTAACATTCTAGGTTGTAGAGGTCAATAGTGAATAAAATATCTAAGGCTTTCTACCTACTCACACTACTGTCAGAAGGATAGGGAGGTGAAGAGATAGACAAATTCAAAACACAAAACAGATAATCATGTCAAAAAATGGGCAGAAGACATGAACCAACACTTCTCCAATGAAGACATACAAATGGCTAACAGACACATGAAAAAATGGTCATCATCACTAGCCATCAGGAAGATTCAAATCAAAACCACATTGAGATACCACCTTACACAAGTTAGAATGGCCAAAATTAACAAGACAGTAATCAACGTGTGTTGGAGAGGATGTGGAGAAAGGGAAACCCTCTTACACTGTTGGTGGGATTGCAAGTTGGTGCAGCCACTTTGGAAAACAGTGTGGAGATTCCTTAAGAAGTTAAAAATAGAGCTTCCCTATGACTCTGCAATTGAACTACTGGGTATTTACCCCAAAGATACAGACGTAGTGAAAAGAAGGGTCACCTGTGCACCAGTGTTCATAACAGCAATGGCCACAGTCGCCAAACCAAGATGCCCTTCAACGGACAAATGGATAAGGAAGATGTGGTCCATATATACTATGGAGTATTATGCCTCCATCAGAAAGGATGAATACCCAACTTCTGTATCAGCATGGACGGGACTGGAAAAGATTATGCTGAGTGAAATAAGTCAAGCAGAGACTTATTATATAAGTCAAGCAGAGTCAATTATCATATGGTTTCGCTTATTTGTGGAGCATAAGGAATAACACGGAGGACATGGGGAGATGGAGAGGAGAAGGGAATTGGGGGAAATTGGAGGGGGAGACGAACCATGAGAGACTGTGGACTCTGAAAAACATTCTGAGGGTTTTGGAGGGGCGGAGGGTGGGAGATTGGGTGAGCCTGGTGGTGGGTATTATGGAGGGCACGTATTGCATGGAGCACTGGGTGTGGTGCATAAACAATGAATTCTGGAGCACTGAAAAGAAATTTTAAAAATAAATAAAAGTTTTTAAAAAACAGAGATAGACAGATAGACTAAGTAGATACCTGACAAAAAGAAACACATCACATTGTTATAAGTTCTATATAGAACATTAAAATACATTGATGTGCTAGAGAGTGACTGGTGACTATTTTAGATTGAGTTATCAAGGATGGCTACTCTGAAAAGGTATGACTTAAGCTAGTCCTAGTGGGAGGTAGGTACTAAACATGTAAAGATTATAGAGAATTTTTTAGGAAAAGAGAAGAGCTGGTACAAGTACTAGAAAGAAATGTATTTGAATGGTCTAGGAACAAAAAGTAAATTAATTTGAGTAGACCATAGTACCTGATAAAGAAATTGATATGGGACAAGCTCAGAAAGGTAAAACAAGAGCAAGATTACAAAGAACTCTGTAAGTCAAGGGAGGAGTTTGGGTTTTAGTCAAAGTACTACTGGAAGACATTGGAGAATTTCAGCATAGGAGTGAGATGATCCATTTATGTTTAACGAAAATACCCCTCTGGTTATTGCCAGGAATTGGATTGCAGGAGAACCAGTACTGGAAACCGAAAACAGTAAGGGAACTGGAAGATTGCATGGCTAGCTGCTCATTATACACATTACCTCTTGCTTCTTGGCACACAGTTGGATTGCCTCTCCCAGCCTTCCTTAAAGTAAGATGTGACCATATCACTGATTTCTTCTCAATGTAAGATGAGTGGAATTATGAACCACTTCCATCCTCAACCAAAAAGCCTTTTACGTGCAACAATCTATGTTCTTTTCTACTTCACTGGATTACTCCACTAATACAAGTGAGTCCAGTGATCATGGCAGCCACATACTGAAAATGATATCCTATGAAGGAAGGAATTTAAAACCTAATTTATTTACCAACCAGGAGCTCACAACTTTGCCTTTTTATGAGTTAAAAATAAGCTTTGATTGTGTTAAGATACTGGGTTTAGAATTTCATCTCTTATAGTGGTTAGCAGTGCTTTAACTAAAGTAGGGACTGGTATAGTAAAATAAGGGAATTAAGGTGGTAGCAGTAAGGAGAAAATGTGATGGATAAATGACATATAGAAGATAAAATTGGAGAACTTTGATTGCAGATTAGACCCAAAAAAGTAAGGAAGAAGTCAAAGAGGAGCTCTAAGGTTGCTTGTTTATGAGCTATGTGAAATGTCTTGCCATTTTGATTGTTTAGTACACAGAAAGAGGAAATATAATGAGTTCATTATTGCACCATTTGATTTTAAGTTTTTTCAATGATATCCCAGAGCAGCTTCCTAGGAGCATATTTGAGCCTGGAGATGAGGAGAATATTCTTTGGTGGAATAACAACAATAACAACAACAAGCATTAATTGGATTTTATGTCAGTCATTGTGCTAAGAACATATATTGTTCTTATATTATATGACATATATTATATGTCAGTCATTGTGCTAAGAACTTCACTTACATTATTTCATGGGCTTTATTTTCTCAATGACCCAAGCAAAGCAGACACTGTTATTTTTCCAATTTTATAGAGGAGAACACAAGATTTATGTATGATAACTTATTTGCCCCTTGTCAAAGTCCCATAAGTAATAGAACTGAACTTTTAACTTCCCAGTGGTTTGTAACATTTGGTTTTAAATATTCGATTTCACGTTCATAGTTTTGCAAGTGTGCTGTTTTTCTGCTGAACTCATCTTGGATCAGCTCATGATGACTATAGGTTGTAGGTTAATATCCTCATTGTCCTTAGCAAGCTACTTCTTGGGGTGTGTTCTTTTCGTTGTGGCTCACAGGAACCCAAGAGACCAAGCCAAAAATATGCAAATACATTCAAGACCACTGCTTGTTTCAGACCTACATTCCATGGGCCAAAGCAACTCACATGGTCAAGGTCAATATTAATGTGGCAAATGTTTAAAAGGGGAGAGTTATACTCTATTGTACTATAAGGACACTTAAAAATAAAGAAAATTCAGAGGAAAAACAACATCTTTGGCACACCAAACAAAGATAAGATGATGCTAGAGAAAACAAGAAAGGAGAACATTCCAGAGTGTTCAGAAGTGAAACATGCTGCAGAGAGTTTGAGAGGCGTAAGGACCAAAGAGTATTCTTAGATGCAGCCATGAAAGAGTCACGATGGCATAGATAAGTATGGTCTGGCCATAGTAGAGGCCATATGGCCATAATAGAGGTGGAAGGCAGATCTTAAGGAGTGAATCAGAGGGAAGAATGGGGCTATTTTGGGAGATAGTTTGGTAATAAAGGAAAGGCAAAAGAATACAAGAATAGTAGCTAGGAGGGAGTGAGGATAGGAGAGTAATTATAATAGTTAAAACTGCATGGCCACCTAAAAGCTAATTAGTAGTTGTGTGACCTTGGGCAAACTACTTAACCTTCTGGTATCTCAGATTCTTCATTTTAAAATCAAGACAAATATAAATTGCTTTATAGTATTGATTCAAGATCAAATGAGATAATATATATAAAGCATGTGAAACAACTTCTGACACAACGTAAATAGTTAATAAGTGTTAGCAATTATTTTGTAGCCAGGATGGGAAAATATGCAACATGTTTATATATTGATGACAAGAGATTTCTACAAAAGAATGATTAGAAAGCTAGGAAAGAGCAGATTTTATGTCTTTATTTAAAAAATCACTACTCATCTATATTTTCTGTTGACTTAGGTAGAAGAGAGAAATCCAATTCTTTCTTTTCTTCTGATTAATGTTAGCTAACATGTCCCCTTCAGGCAACATCATTTTGTTGTATATCTGATCATTAATAATATTATAATGAAATTCCATTTATAATCATATCCCTTCAAAATATATTTTATATACATTGTACCAAAGATAGTAAAAAGGACAAATTAGTGAATGATTCTTAAAATTTGTGATTTTGTTCAATTTGATCTTATGTTCTAATTTTGTGTCATAATTCTCAGTTATCTAATTAAACTCTTGGTCAGTAAAATCCTCTAATGCAGCTATTTACTTAAAAGTATAAATATTTGGGGGAGCCTGGGTGGCTCAGTGGGTTAAAGCCTCTGCCTTCAGCTCAGGTCATGATCCCAGGGTCCTGGGATCGAGCCCCACATCGGGCTCTCTGCTCAGCAGGGAGCCTGCTTCATCCTCTTTGTCTCTGCCTGACTCTCTGCCTACTTGTGATCTCTGTCAAATAAATAAATAAAAATCTTTTTTAAAAAAAGTATAAATATTTGGATTTAAGATTCACTCTAGCTAAGAATTAAGCTAAATAAACCCACAAAAAAACTGCTTTCATCATGACCATTTCCTAAAATCCCTCATGTAGTATAAGACCCAGACTCCTCAAAATAGAATTTAAAATCATAGACAATGGGGCTTCCATGGGGCTTCAGTTCCTCTTTGCCAGTAGTTACATCCCTGTTTTCTTCCACAAGTCATCTTACCTTATAGTCCTTTGAAATCTCAAGTTTGTATGCTTTCCTGCAATAGGACAGGTTATGGTTCCCAGGTCACTTTGCTTGAAAGCTGGGACTTAATTCAGCTGCACCAGGGAGAAAAAGAGGGCAGAATTGATAACAGGAATTTTTACTATTACAGAACCACCTCTTTGAGTGTCTAATGCCCCAGTAATCCTAAGTGACATTAAGGCTCAGGTATCATTGATGTTTTGCATCATTCTTAGAACAAGATGTTTAGATGGGGTTTGATAATGTATAATCTTTAAAGAACCATGATGCTTTCACAAGTGTGGGTGTGTTGCCATGGTATTCTAGCTAACGACTAATTTCTCCCTTGTCTGACTTTCACTTTATAATCTTTAGATTTTTGCCAAAGGAAAAAAGAGCCAAGTAATAGTAATGTTCCATTGTATGTTTTGTTTTGCAGTCAAGACTTCAGTTCCCAAAAATGATTTCTTTTCTTCTGGATGGATGTGTCTTTTGTTTCCTTCCAGAAAAACTTCAATCTGTGTCTTTCCTTGTTAAACTAATGATCATTCATGATTTGTTCTGAGTTAACAGTTGAAAATATCTTTTTAAAGTCCAGAAATAAGTAATATCAGAAGCCCAAACAGAGCCTTATATTGTTTTATCATTTTTTCAAGCCTAAGAGTTTTTACTGTATATCATTTAATGAAGGCTGTTACTGAGTTATAAAGTGTGTGTGTGTGTGTGTGTGTGTGTGTGTGTGTGTGTGTGTGTGTTTAAAACTTCATACTAAAATGATCTTGTCATATTGATAAAGGAGACTCCTCAAAGGATAACAGTTTAAGCAATGTATTGTATTATCTTGGAAATATTTGCTGATTGACTAATTCCATCAGAATCACTGTAATCGGGCACCTGGGTGGCTCAGTGGGTTGAGCCTCCGCCTTCAGCTCAGGTCATGATCCCAGGGACCTGGGATCGAGCCCCGCATCGGGCTCTTTGCTCAGCAGGGAGCCTGCTTCCCTTCCTCTCTCTCTGCCTGCCTCTCTGCCTACTTGTGATCTGTCTCTGTCAAATAAATAAACAAAAAAATATTTAAAAAAAAAGAATCACTGTAATCATACCATATAGGGGACCATTTGCTACTAAAGATAGGACTTACATGGCTGTACATATGTGGACACAGAACAGATGTCTGATATTTTCTACTTTTCTGTTAGGTTTGCTAATCCTTAGGAATGATTACATCAAAAGTTGACAGTTTAAACTTCAAGGATTTAAGAGGAAAATAATCCCTTCCTATTGTATATTGACACTGATCAATATTTAAGTATAACTTCGGTCTTATTACTAGCTTGCCATAGAAGGGAAAAGAATGGATTTCTGAGAAATAGAGACTTGGTTTAGATATACCTCTTCTACTATTCCACTGTATAGATGTGGACAGATTAGTTAAAACTCTAAGCCTCAGTGTACTCATTTTTAAGTTGAGAATATTTCATTAAGGGTTTTGTTTGGATTACATAAGATTTATGACTTTCAGATATATCTTAAATAGTATATCAAATGAATGGAACTGTCAATGGAAATTTAGGTCTAAGAGATTTATTATGCCAAAAGATACACATGTAAGCTGTATATTCATATATTGAGTTAGTCATTTGTAAAGTACAACAAATCCAATTCAGTACTTATTATGTGTGGGGAAATAATGCTGATTTTTGGAATTTTGTGTCCACAAATACATGTACACACACAGACATACATACACACACATTACACAAACTTCAGTATTTGGATATGTTAGGATATGAGATATGATATGAATGTAAGAAGACATCAATGTTAGGATCCTTGGGTGTGTTATGTACAGTGGAATTGAGAGTTGACATTTGGTGAGAATGGATCCTTTTGTGCTGAGATTTTGTAATCTTGAGTTAAGGTTGCTGCAAGCTGATTATAACAGTAACAAGGACCTATGAACTTAATTAGTTGAAAGCAGTGAATTACATCCACATAGAAAATTTTTCTTAGGAAAGAAGATTGATAACTAAAGTCAGGGCGTATTATATACCTAAAATTTGCTTAAAGAGTAGATCTTAAAATAGGTCCCCATATACATGGTAACTATGTAAAGGTGATAGATAAGTTATTTAGTTCAATTATGGTGATATTTCACTATATATATATATTCATACATATACATATATATACACATATATATATCAAAACATTAAGCTGTACACTTTAGATATATACAATTTTTATGTCAGAGATGTCTCAATAAAGTTGTTTAAAAAAAAAAGATTGCAGTGACTTCTCCCTACAGTGACCATACCCTCCCAGAGGAGAGGAACAGCCAAGACTGAGCTGAGTTAGGTAATGGAGGAAGGCTCAGAGAGCAAACACGGAGTGATCAGACGAGAGGACTCAGGAGCAAGAAGGGGATGAGGATGCTTGATGGCAGAGGTGGCAGAAAGGTTAAGATCACAGCTAAAAATCTTCGGTGGTGTAGGTGAGTGAATTGAGTCACCAGAGTTAACTGGACAGGCTTACTCTCATTTTATTATTGAACTAACTGGTATTAACATCTGTCTGCAAAAACTGCATCACTGCTTTGAACATGACACTGTTTGGATGATAGAAAGTCACAGGTACCAGGGGAATAATTTAGGTGTTCAATAATAAACAAACAAAATTAGATCAATAGCGCAGTGGTTTCTTTTCTTTTACATTTTAATCTAAGGCCTATTTCTCTAAATTCTATCAACTACATTTAATATTAAGCTCAAAAGCATTTGGCTATAATATTAGAAGCTGAATTGACCATTTGCTTATTCACTGCATGAAAGAAAAAACCATTTTGCCTTTTCAGTCAGTATTCACTTGCTGAATCAGATTGAGTGCACAACAGTCTAAGGGAGCCACCAAGAGAGGTAGCTCAAAAAATTAACATTTTCACAACTTCATCTCTTGCATATACTGACATTTGCCGCACTCCACTGATTTCTTCAGCTCTCTGGCTGTGAAAGCACAAGGTGAATCTAATGGGCATTGGGGATACATCGTCATTTTCCCTTTCTTAGCATCAGCGCCAGCATCTGCTCAGCAGCTGGCTCCTTCATGGGGACACTTTATTAGAATTCAGGTTGTGCCTTCTAGTCCATGTGGTTAGCATTCAGATGGCTTCTTGACATTATTTAACTACCTTATCCATATCATTTTAAGATTGCATGCCCATTTGTTCTAAAGGCTTGTTTTAAGTAGTTTCTTTAAGAAGGAAATTGTGATAGGAAAACCAGCCTCACACCAGTGAGAGACTATCACACCTTCAAAAAAAAAAAAATGCTGAAGGAACTGATGAAGACAGAAAATTAATGGTAAAATTAGCAAATGAAAATGACTCATACATTTTGGAGTACACAGATTCCCTTAGAGTATGTCTCCTTGAACCTTTACAGTTTTAGAGGGAGTAATGAAGTGGAAAAGGTATAGAACTGCATAGAAATGAAGAGACTGAGTTTCTAATTTCTAGATTAAACTCAATTATCTCTGCTATCTCTATCTCTATAATTTATTCCTAGTTTCCCCTGTCACTCTTTTCCATCCCAGAAAAAGATAATCTTTTATTTGTGAAAAATACCTTAGGATTTTTCTCAACACCAAATAGGTAATACTATACTAGCCCTGTAAATTTTCTGCTTCATTATTGTTATTTTGTTCAGTTATTTATGAACTTCATCAAAAAGAAGTTTTCATCTTAGCTACACTTCATTATCTTCTTTTTGCTAATTTAGTTAGGCAGTAAGAAAAAAACATTCTTACTTTTGAATTAAGATGGTGGATTGTCACATGCATTTATTTCCTTCCAAATTGAGACCTTCCCTAAAATGACAGTAGAAGAGTAAAAATGTATAAACCTACAATGTCAAAGAGAAAAAAAGAGAAGGCATTAGAAAATAGAATATTTCAATGAAATTTTGAGAAGGAGAAGTAGGAGTCACTGTCAGAAGAGAACAGAGTGACCAAACACATGTCTCTCCTTGGCAGAAGAAGTAAAAGCAAGTTTTCAAATTTTGAGAGAAAATGCTTCTCAATCTAGAATATGCTGTCATAGTATCAATCAAATGGGAAGAAAGAACAAAGACTTTTAGAGGGCATTCAGAGATTCATAGATTTATGTCACATGCTTACTTTCTTAGAAACTGCTGGAGAATAGGGTCTTTCCAGTAAAACAGGGGAGAATTCAGAAGAGAGGATTTCATTGAATCCAAAAACAGGGGATCCATACCATAAGGCGTGGAGCCAAGCCAGGTCTTAGGATGATAGCTATGTTTCAGATTAGGGAGCAGCTCTTCCAGATTTGAGCTAGAATAAAAAGAGATATAAAATGCGAGTCTCCAGAATAAAAGGGTAAAATTGCTAATTGATATTTGGCAGATGTAAATGGTATTTGGGGGAAAATTTTAGCACAGACATAGAGAAAATAATGGTAGTCAAAATGAGGTACTTAATAACTTCAGGAGATTTTTTAAAATCCAGGAATGGAAATGTAATCTTTATATACTTTTTGGCCATGTAATGAGCATTGTGTACATGATCACAAAAATGTAAATATTGATTATTAAGAGTAGTATAGACTAGTGTTGGGAATTTAGGGTAATGTAAAAACAGTCTATCTGAAATATAAAAGACCTTAAGTACTCATCTATCATAACAGGAAGCCAATAGGCAATATCCAATATTGATAAGTCAAAAAAATCAAAGAATAAATATCCCAATAAAAAATATGGAGAGGGGCGCCTTGGTGGCTCAATGGGTTAAAGCCTCTGCCTTCGGCTCGGGTCATGATCCCAGAGTCCTGGGATCGAGCCCCGCATCGGGCTCTCTGCTCAGCAGGGAGCCTGCTTCCTCCTCTCTCTCTCTGCCTGCCTCTCTGCCTACTTGTATTCTCTGTCTGTCAAATAAAATAAATAAAATCTTTAAAAAAAATAAAAAATAAAAATAAAAATATTCCCTGAAAACAAGTCTTGAGAAAAATCCCAGAAGAAACAACCAAAATATTTTAAAGTAGATGTCTCTGGTGAAAAGAACACAGAGTTCGACTGAGAGGATGAAAAAAAAAAAACAAAAAACAACCTGTTAATTTTTATGAAAGGAATATATAGCTGTGTATGATTTACTTTGACAAAAATGTTTTACAAGTAAAGGCCAAAGAATAAGAAAGAAAAAAAAATTAAAACCTTCACATCTTAGATCTTAGAAAAATCTTCTTAAAATAGATGCTATAAATTTGAAGTCCAAAAGGATAGAGGTAGGAAACCAGGATTGATACTCTTACAAGTGCATTCACTCTGGGAGCAAGTGAGCGGCTCTGCTGGTTGAACTTGGGCTCAGGTCATGAACTTAGGGTGGGGATATCAAGCCCTGCATTGGGCTCTGCGCTCAGTGGGGTGTCTGCTTGAGATTCACTCTCTCTCTCTCTTTCTCTGCCCCTCCCCACCTGTGTGCTCATATTCACTCTCTCTCAAATAAATAAATTAACCTTTTTAAAAAATGAATTCACCAGAAGGGATCAGGAGGGAGACAAACCACAAGAGATTTAATCTCACAAAACAAACAGAGGGTTGCTGGTAGGGATAGGGTGGCTGAGTTATGGACATTGGGGAGTTTATGTGCTATGGTGAGTGCTGTGAAATGTATAAGCCTGATGACTCACAGACCTGTACCCTTGGGGCAAATAATACATTACATGTTAATAAAAAAATAAATTTAAAAAATGAATTCACTGTGGGAGGAAAGGGAGAGCAAATTTTTTAAAAAGTCGGGTTTGTAAATGTATAGTCTACCAGGAAGGTTTCTCTTCCAAGTAACCAGAACTTCTCTGTTTTAATTGATCATTGCCTCCCCAGGGAACCAACCCTAAAGAAGACGGGGAGAAAATGGGTCTTTGGTCTTTGATATCTAGCTATTTCTTTCTAATTCTGGGAACATAAAAGACAGATGAAATTTCTGTACTGTGAGATGATTCTGAAAAGCAAGCATAGCTGTTAAACCCAAAAGGGCATGGACCTTAAGTAAATAAGCAAAGAGAGAATAACCTTTCTACTTTATTATATAAGTTAGAGAGCCCCTAATTCTATGGTGGTGGCACGCTTTGTGAGTTCCCGTCTAGCACAATGATTAAGGTTTTACTGGCTAAGAATTATAGGATGGTATTTTTTTCTCCTGCTACAGACTGTTGAAAATCTGCTCATCCTCTGCCTATTTAGTGAACATTCAATTCCCTTTTCATAATATAAATAATAAATATAATTTATATAATAAAAACCACGCTAAAAATGAAAATCTACTTTTTAAGGATTCTGGTTACCTACCTTATTTTCATTATACCCTAGTAATTATTTAATAGTTTACTTATGGGGTATTTCTAAGAAACTGTAAAAGCCTCTATTATTTGACAGTATAAGGGGTTTGGGCTGGAAAAAGAAAAAAAGAAATGAGTTGAACCTTGGAATTTCAACTTTAAGCTTTTACATCAATTCTCAAGTTTTTAACCACTCTGTACAAACCTATTTAAACTGTGTTTGCCCTACTTTTAAAAATTTTTTTAAATTTTTTTAAAAGTACTTCAGACCTTCTTGGGTTATTCAATTCTACCAAATTTCTCTCCTCCCCTCCCCCAAATTAACTACTGTTGAACTACTATAGAGAACAGGATGGAATTTACCATGGTAGGGACCCTTTCTGTAATATCAAGCAGGTGTTGACTTCTGAGCCTGTTCTACCATTTGGACTTGCATAAATTACTGTTTTCATTTTGATTTTCGCATTGACAAGTATCTCTGTGATCTTGAAGTGTTGTCCATAAAACATAAAAAATGTCTTCACTACCTTGAGTGCCAGTTCAACCTATGTTTAACTGCTAAAGAAACAAAGTAATTCATAAATCTTTCTGACATGATAGAAATGTCAATTTTACTGATCACTGCTTTTTTAAAAACAAAATATTGTATTTATTTATTTGAGAGACAGAGGGAGAAAGAGAGTTGTGGGGGCAAGGAGCAGATGGAAAGGAACAAGCAGACCCCAAGCTGAGCACAGAGCCCAGTGTTGAGCTGATCCCACAACCCTGAGATCAGGACCTGAGCAGAAATCGAGAGTCAGACAACCAACGGAGCCACCCAGGCATTCCCTCCCCTGACCACTGTTTCTTTGGAAACTCAGTTCTAAAACTAAATCTTCTCTCTATTTAAGGCTACCTAAACACAGAATCGAAATCTTTAGTTCAGCATTTATGCTTAAAGATCTGGAAAAACATTGTCAAAAGTTGATGTCCTAGGTTATCTGCCCAAGCAAATTGTTGAGTGTTTATGCCATAACCACTGGAAACTTTGAAATGAGAATGTTTGATCTGAGTCAATTGTTTAAGCATGTTAAAACACATTTTCAAGTGTGCCCACTTCTAGATTAGTCCTTATTTTGATAGGAGTTGGAATCTTTGTAGGGATAAAGGAAAGGGATATGAATTAAAGATTTTCCCAAGAAACTGTCCTGTTTAATCATCATATCAAAGATATTTTATAAAGAAATCTTGATCTTCCAGAAAGAAGTCATCATATTCTCCTGGCCAGATCACATATGGTTATAGTTAATATGCCATAGGCCTGATGTCTGTCTAATGCTGTGGACTGATTGACTTTGAATAGACAGTGACTGAGGCTGATACTTGCCAAGCACTCACTGTAACCAAGTCATGGCCAGGACTCAAGAAAGTTGGATAAGGACCCTAATAGATTTTGTGAACTATTTCATGTGAAGAAACTCCTGTTAGTGTTTCTTTCCACATTATTGTCTTATGGAGCAGTTGAGTTCCTGTAGAAAACTAGCTGTGCATCTCAATACAGATGGGATTGCATTTACCTCAGTCAAATTGGAGGAATTTGCAGAAAAGCACCTTATGAGGTTTCATTCTAGCATCAACAACTCTGTAGGAAGAAAACCCAGACCACTGAGGATTCCCTGAAAACAAGTCTTGAGAAAAATTGGCTGAGGGCAGTTTTCTTACTGTTTAGCATGTCATTCCATGTTTAAAAATCAGAAATCCATCTTTCTGAATTACTTACCTTGTTTGGCTCAATTAGGAGTAGATAAGGACTTATAAGAAAAGCAAAAATACGTCAAAAACTTTTCTGTGATTGTGCAGTGATACTGAGATGCGCTTCTGGGACAGACTCAGTGCTTGATCTGTATTTTTGATCATTAAAAAAAATGAGAATCACTATATTGTGCACTAAAACTAATATGACACTGTGTGTTGAAAAAGATAAAAAAGAAAAATCAAGTGAGTGAGCATAGCACTACTGCTGTGTGGATCTGGAGGGAAAGAGCTCTTTCCCAAACAAGCTGCTATTTTTAGGGCCAGTTTTCATTGATTTTTATACCTACATTCTAGGAACTCATGAGAACCATGTCTTTATTAGTTCTGAAAGAAAGGGAAATAAGAAATAGAAAGGAAGGGAAGGAAGAAAAGAAGTGAGGAAGTATTTTCTGGTCATTATTTTTGTATCTGTTACATTCTTCTTCTCTGGAGTTAATGGCATTACTTATTATGCTTGCTGAGTTGGGATAAATTGTACAGACATTTGTTGTGCTTTTCTTAAAATATACTTTTAAAAAGGTAAAATCATGACATGCAAATACAAACTGAACATGTACCAAGTTTTTCATTCAGTCACTAATAATGAAGGAGTAAATAAGAAGTTATAACTAGTTGGGGCACCTGGGTGGCCCAGTGGGTTGAGCCTCTGCCTTCGGCTCAGGTCATGATCTCAGGCGATCAGGCTCTCTGCTCAGCAGGGAGCCTTCTTCCCCCTCTCTCTCTGCCTGCCACTCTGCCTACTTGTGATCTCTCTCTCTGTGTGTCAAATAAATAAAAAAATCTTTTTAAAAAGGAAGTTATAACTAGTTAAAATGCATTTAAGAAAGTAGGTGTACATAGACAATGCACAATAAGATTGCAGGGTTAGATGCACAACTAGCTAATGTCTAATAAGGTCTTAAACATGTCAGGTTGTCTATTCTACCAGGTAATTTTTTTTTTTTTTCATTTGTACCAGACAAAAATCTCCAAGTACACTGAACAAGTACCTTCAAGAAATCTGAATTCTTTAATCAATAGTAAAAAGTGAAGAGAACTAAATACATTCCTCCAGATAATTCTTGGTTAGCTTTGCCCTAACATGACAGAAAAGTCATGCCACCCACCTTTCTGCCTTATTTCCAACTCTCAGAAAAAAATTCTGACACTTTCTGGGACCATGTCTTGTGTTTTAGGACCTGTTTGCCCTTAGATCTATTCTTTGCCTTATTCCTGCTCTACTCCATATCATCCCAGCTGAATTTCCCAGGTGCCTTTGTAAACTGGCACCTGGCTAGATTTGGCCAGTGGCAGACACTGTCAAGAGGTTGCATGATAGGTGAGGAGAATGAGAAAAGCCAGCATAGTTCCTTCTCCCTCTTTTTTCCTAGGAAGGCTTCCATGTCAGCTGAATCTGTGGTTCCAGATGCTTGTGTAGCAGACCTGTACTTACTTTCCATCGTTTTTGTTTTTTTTTTAATGCACAGCTCTTTAAAAGTATGTTTTAATATGATCAATTTTCCTTCTCTGCTAGTTTATTTTTGAAGTCTGTTGTTACATGGTACTCTACTAAGAGTAAATGTCCTAAGCCCACTTTTAAACGTGCCTTTGTTATTTTTTGTGGAAATGGTGCTGAGGTTGTTTTGCTCAGCTGTTAGAATACATGACTTGGCTGCTTTTCAGTTGCTTATTTCTTCAGGAACACCTCAGTTTCATGGTGCTCGTGGCATGGGCAACCTCTTTGTTCTCTCTCAACCACATTCTAATTATTAGACTTCTGTAGCACTACTCAACTTATCTTCCTCTGATTTTTCAAAAACTATGTAATATGTAATAAATTGCATACTTATTACATAAATAATGCAACAAAATATGTAATAAATTCATCCGTCATAGTTCAAACTGCTGTCAATCTTTATGCTATTTCCTCATAGCTCTCTATCTCTTTTTCACATAATATATGTATATTTCTCTTTGGGTGTCTACCTCACATCTAAAACATTAGTGCCTTTTTTCTGTTAGTTTAATTCCTAAGCATGGAAGATGCGATGAATGGGCGTATATTCATCATGTGTAATTCTGTCTCCCTTGGCTTCACTATGTGTCTTAAAGCCTAGAACAACTAGAATTCATCATTAACCATCAACTCATGTTTGGGATACTTTGTACCCTTTCAGTCTTTTTGTTTTTAATTCAAGATGAATTTTGACATCTTGTTATTTTTCTGTCATTTAAATTTTTCATGGTCAGTGATTCCAACACTACCAAGTAAAGGGCCTGACTTAGGTTAAGTCACTTGTGTTGTTGGCAGGATATTGAATATTCTACTTTAATAGGGGATTATGTCACTAAAATTATTCTTATTATTATCAAAATCAGCAGTGAATTTTCCAGAAGTAAAAATTTCAGTGGTTTAGCTCTTTTTATTTCTTCCTACTTCAGCATATTTCCAAGTCATATATCAATGGATAGTCGTGTTAATAACAGAGGAAATAGGTCTCATACATTCATCTAGCCAACTTCTTTACTCTCATCTTTTCAAGAGTCATATTGTACCTTATTTCGTTTTTAAGTCACTTGTGTTTGTAAGCAGTGTGATTTCTAAATATTATTCACTTACCAATCAAAATGTCAATCAAATGTCTTTCCTATCTCATATAACTTTCTTCTTTCTCCTTCATTTCATGATTATTGTATTTTTCATATATATTTTATAATTTTATGAATGCTCAACTGATCTGTCAAAACAAACTTCCAAATACCCTGTCGGTTCCATTGTTTGTCAGTTCCATTGCTTCCCCTAGACTTCTTTTCCTCTGCACTCCTACTTCATCTAGACTAATTAATTTTTAGGATGGTCACATATCTCTTATTCAGAGACTTCCCTTCTTCACCTGTCTGCACTAGACTCATGTTATGTCCTTGTTTTGGTCAAATGCATCTCAGTGGCTTCCTGAAAAAGAGTGCATGGAAAGTCAAATTCTTCTGGGAGTCATTGAATATCTGAAAAACCCTTAATTCTTTCTTCAAATTTGAAAGTTTGGCTGCATATAGAATTCTACGTTGATCTCATACCAACTACATAAAATACAGGGCCTGGTGCAAAATGAAGTTGTGGGGCATCTTGTTCAAAAATTATTAAGAATTTTAGGGTAGTGACAGCAGCGCACTATACAATGAGTGCTTCTAAGCACAAGGTCCTATATGACTACCGGGTCACATGCCCACAAAACTGACCCTGGTGGGCCCTTTCAAAATGGAGAATCTTAGTTCTGGGTAATTGACTTTTTCTTTGATCATTTCTTCTAACCCTGATGTCTAGAAAGTTAGTACACTGGATATTAGATCTCCTGAACTGGCCCTCTAATTTTCTTAACTTTGTAAGATAAGATAACCTCTTGCTGTCTTTTTGTCCTCTATAGGATATTAGACTTCGTTCTCTACTCCTTTTTTGACATTTCTATGTAAATCTTTAGGATTTACTTCTAAGAGTTTCTTCAATACCATTTTTTCCATTTTTAAAAAGTAGCATTATATTCTTGTTTCCTGGATGAATCTCTTATTTTGCCCAAAGGAATCTCTTACTTTCTCATTTTTTAAAAGTTTTTCTTTGGTATTTGTATTGTTTCTGTTTTCCCCATGTTTTTTAAATTTTTATTTATATTTGTCTATGTCTTTCATGTTGGAGGTTTTCCCCTCTATGCTTGCTCACTGTTGACAGGCCATTAATATTAAGAGTGTGGCTCTGAAAAGTGATTAAAATCTCTCTGTGCATAGGTAGTGCTTGTCACCTGCTTAGCATCACTGAAGGGTGAGCAAGCTGTAAACTGTTTGTTTCCAAAATTTATATATATATGTGTATATATATATTATATATATACACATATATTTAGCATATTTATGTTTTTTATCCAAAATTTATATATATATGTGTATATATTATATGCACATATATATAGCATATTTATGTTTTTTATCAACACCTATATATATATATTTAAATCTGTAATATATTTATAGATTTAAATGTGTGTTTAAATTTATTTGTATTTATATATATATTTAATATATATATTTACTCAAATATATAACCTTTAAAGAAAATCCTGGAAAATCCACATAGTTCATAGTATTCCAGAGAAGTAAAGTATCTAGGCACAAATGATTGGTTCCCTCTGTAGAGTCAATATGATCTTACTGCTCTTTTGCCTACAAATAGGAAAAAATTGATCTTGAAAGCATTTCGAACTATTTGAGTGTTTGTATCTCTGTACTTAGAAGGAATTCTTCTACATGCTGGGAATTATGCATGCCCATTTCTATAATAAAAAGTTTACTTGAGTGGGGCCTGGGTGGCTCGGTTGGTTGAGCATCTGACTTTGGCTTGGTTGTGATCTCAGGGTTTTGGGATTGAGCCCCGTGTTAGTCTCTCTGCTGAGCAGGGAGTCTGTTTCTCTCTGTGTTTCTGCTCCTCCCCCTGCTCATGCTCTCTCTTTGTCTCAGAGAAATGAATAAAATCTTTAAAAAAAAAAAAAGTTTACTTGAAGTAAAGTGATAAACAGTTTACCTAAATTGTGATTTTGGGAGACGAGAGAGAATAATTATATATTCCTTTGTACTTAAAAAAAATACTTTTCTAAAAAAGAATAGTTGTCCTTCACATATTCTCCACCTCATTTGGATATTTTGTTCCTTTAAATGTAGAATGTAAACTTATCTTAAAGGTTAATAATATTTGTCACACAATTGTTCCCATTGTTTTTAATGATACCAATTGTTTTAGGAGTCATTTATCTCATAAAATAAAGGTAACAGGAACTTTACAATTATAGTATTTACATAAGTGAAAGAAAAATGTCTTAAAAATACTTTAAATCTGTATGCCTTGCTTCTTAGACTGAGGTTAGGATTTCGTTTCCTAAACACTTAGCTGCAGAGTAGATAAGAGAATTTCAAAATTTAAGGGCTTCTTACTATCATTTTTTTATAATATTGGAATCAGAGGCAACAGAACTTGCTGAAAACTACATAGTAGCTTCTTTGTTGACAGTCCATATTTGTGGGGTTTTGTTGCACTCCTCTGTAAGGCCATCTTTTAGTGTTAATGTTAATGCCTGCTATAGATACTCTTGTACTTTATCTTTTATGCTTCTCAGTATGGTGTTATTAGAACTACATCTTTCTCACTTTTGTATTTCAATAAGGTCACCAATGGGGATGTTAATAGGGATTTAACAATGATCAATTCTCTTTTAAATTGTCTTTATTAATTTATTTATTAAGCAGGCTCTATAGAATTAAGGATGTCCTGGATAGTTTATATCCTAGAATTAATAACGACTTGCATAGACAGAGAAGATTTTTCAGTATCTTAGTTATGCAGGTGGTCCCTCTGCAAGATGGAGTCATGTAGCAGTAACTTAACAGTATTTGAAGTACATGATTAAGAAAACGACACCAGTTTATGCTGAGTATTTTTTCATTTCGGAAGTTGCAGCTCTATATTTGGATAAAAAAAAATTCAATCATTTCTACAGCTAAGTATTCGTTGTTTAAAGATAGAAATTGGTTCTAGTCTGTAACTATTTATTGAATCACAGAGACAGTCAGTAATTTTCAAAAATAGTGTTTCTATTTTCATTTCTGTCTTCCTTTAAGTATTCTGATCATTCAAAGGTAAGGAAGTCCCTCCAAAAAGCTAAGATCATAATCTGTTCATAATATTCAACCTGATAATAAAAGTCTCAAAAATTATCAAAGACTGGTGTCATTCCCATTGGGAGAAGATTAGGAGTGTAATGCTGGTTCATATTTTTTTCATGTCTCCAATGTGTATGTTAGAATTTTAGTATTTAATTAAATTGACGAAAAATGAAGATATGTAAGAAGCATCTATTTTGTATATGCCCTTTTTCTATCTCAAATTACTGATTCCATATTTTATTTTTAAGTTATAATTGGTAAAAATTGACTTGTGCAAACACTGATGAAATAGTGTATGAAACTTATGAAACCACGACCACAATTAAGAAAATTAACATTTCTCTTAATTTCAAAAGCTTCCTTGAGCTCCTTTTTAATACTTTCCTCCCTTTCCTTCCCAATCCCCACCTCCTCCATTCCCAGGCAACCACTGATCTGCTTCTTGTCACTATAAGAATCCTTTGCATTTTCTACAATTTTGTATAAATGGAATCACACAGTATGCACATATCTTATTTCACTCAGCATAATTATTTGGCATTTACTCATGTCAGTAGTTCATTCCTTTTTTGCTGCATAGAACTTCTTTGGTTGGATATGTCCTGGTTTGTTTGTCTCTTTACTTTTTTTTTATTATTAATTTTATTTTTTATAAACATATAATATATTTTTATCCCCAGGGGTACAGGTCTGTGAATCACCAGGTTTACACACTTCACAGCACTCACCATAGCACATACCCTCCCCAGTGTCCATAATCCCACCCCCCTCCCAACCTCCCTCCCCCCATCAACCCTCAGTTTGTTTTGTGAGATTAAGAGTCACTTATGGGGGCGCCTGGGTGGCTCAGTGGGTTAAGCCGCTGCCTTCGGCTCAGGTCATGATCCCAGGTCCTGGGTTCGAGCCCCGCATCGGGCTTTCTGCTCAGCAGGGAGCCTGCTTCCTCCTCTCTCTCTGCCTGCCTCTCTGCTTACTTGTGATTTCTCTCTGTCAAATAAATAAATAAAATCTTTAAAAAAAAAAAAAAAAAAAAAGAGTCACTTATGGTTTGTCTCCCTCCCAATCCCATCTTGTTTCATTTACTCTTCTCCTACCCCCTTAACCCCCCATGTTGCATCTCCTATCCCTCATATCAGGGAGATCATATGATAGTTGTCTTTCTCCGATTGACTTATTTCGCTAAGCATGATACCCTCTAGTTCCATCCACGTCGTCGCAAATGGCAAGATTTCATTTCTTTTGATGGCTGCATAGTATTCCATTGTGTATATATACCACATCTTCTTTTTTTTTTTTTTTTTTTCTTTTTGGACCATATCTTCTTTATCCATTCATCTGTTGAAGCGCATCTTGGCTCTTTCCACAGTTTGATAACTGTGGCCATTGCTGCTATGAACATTGGGATACAGATGGCCCTTCTTTTCACTACATCTGTATCTTTGGGGTAAATACCCAGTAGTGCAATTGCAGGGTCATAGGGAAGCTCTACTTTTTATTTCTTAAGGAATCTCCACACTGTTTTCCAAAGTGGCTGCACCAACTTGCATGCCCACCAACAGTTGTTTACTGTCTTGTTGATTTTGGCCACTCTAACTCATGTAAGGTGGTATCCCAATGTGGTTTTGATTTGAATCTCCCTGATGGCTAATGATGATGAACATTTTTTCATGTGTCTGTTAGCCATTTGTATGTCTTCATTGGAGAAGTGTCCATTCATGTCTTCTGCCCATTTTTTGATGTGATTATCTGTTTTGTGTGTGTCGAGTTTGAGTAGTTCTTTATAGATCTTGGATATCAGCCCTTTGTCTCTAGTGTCATTTGTGAATATCTTCTCCCATTCCGTGGGTTGCCTCTTTGTTTTGTTGACTGTTTCCTTTGCTGTGCAGAAGCTTTTGATCTTGATGAAGTCCCAAAAGTTAATTTTTGTTTTTGTTTCCTTTGCCTTTGGAGACATGTCTTGAAAGAAGTTGCTGTGTCCGATGTCGAAGAGGTTACTGCCTATGTTCTCCTCTAAGATTTTGACAGATTCCTGCCTCACATTGAGGTCTTTTATCCATTTTGAGTTTATCTTTGTGTATGGTGTAAGAGAATGGTCGAGTTTCATTCTTCTATACATAGCTGTCCAATTTTCCCAGCACCATTTATTGAAGAGACTTTTTTCCACTGTATATTTTTTCCTGCTTTGTCAAAGATTATTTGACCATAGAGTTGCAGGTCTATAGCTGGGCTCTCTACTGTGTTCCACAGGTCTATGTGTTTGTTTTTGTGCCAATACTATGCTGTCTTGTAGCTCTAAAATAAGTCTTGTAGGAGCAACTGGGTGGCTCAGTCAGTTAAGCAGCTGCCTTCAGCTCAGGTCATAATCTTGAGATCCTGGGATCCTGGGTCCCTTGTCAATATCCCTGCTCAGTGGGGAGTCTGCTTCTCCCTCTCTCTCTGCCCCTCCCCCTTGCTTGTGTGCTGTCTCTCAAATAAATAAATTAAATTTAAAAAATAGAGTAATCTTAAAGTCTTACAAGTATTAAAATAGTGTAAGTCTCCAACTTGTTCTTTTTGTTACATTTGTTTTGAATCAGCATGTCAATATATGCAACAATAACAAAAGCCTGGGGGAAATTATGTGTTAACAATATTGAGTCTTTCAATCCATGAACACAGTACATCTCCTTTATGTAGGTCTACTTTGAGCCTCTCAGCAATGTTCTGTAGTTTTCGTGTATAGGGTTTCCATATTATTTTGTTAGATGTATGTCTTTTGGGTATGATTTTAAATGATACTGCTTGTCATTTTAATTTCAAATTGTCCATTACTATCATATAGAAAGGATATTGACTTTTCCTTATCTGTTTGTCTGTATTGCAGACTCTTTAAAATCGTTTATTACTTTTAGTAGCTTTTTTGATATATTCTATCAGATTTTCTGCTTAGAGAATCATGTTGCCTCTGAACAAAGATAGTTTCATTGCTTCTTTTCCAATTTGGATGCCTTTTATTCTTGCCTTATTGCATTGGCTGTAAGATCCAGTACAGTGATGAATAGCTGGGTAAGAGTAGACCCTTCCTTATTTCTGATGTTTGGAGGAAAGCATTGTTATTTAACTTTACTGATGACATTAACTGTAGATTTATTTATAACCATCATCAAGTGAGGAAGCTCCTCTCTGCTTCTAATATGCTAAGAGTTTCATGAGCAATTGATGTTGGATTTTTGAGTTAATGCTTTTTGAGTATTTAGTGAGATGATCATATGGCTTTTCTTATTTAGTATCTTAATATAATGTTATATTGATTAACTTTTCAATTTTATTACAACCTTGCATTCCTGGGATAAATCTCTTATATGATATACTATTCTTTTATATATTGGTGGGTTTGATTTCCTGAAATATTCAGGATTATTTACATTTAAGTTCATGAGGCATATTTATTGATATGTTGCTTCTCTTCCTCCTCCTCTTCTTCCTTCTTCTTCTTCTAATGTTTTCATCTGGTTTGAGTAATTTTGACCTCTCAGAATGACATAGGATTAGGATTAGGACATAGGATTTTTCTGGAAATGTTTGCAGAGAATATGTGTTATTACTTTCTTAAATTTTTGACATAATTCACCAATGAAGTCATCTGGGCTTGAAGCTTTCTTTATGTTAACATTTTTAACTTCAAATTTAGTTTACCATTTCTTTCTGAGATTGGGTAGCTTTTGTCTTTTAAGGAAATTGCTCATTCTATGAGTTGTTGAATTTATTGGCATAATGTTATATATATTATTGTGTTTTAATAATGAGTTTTAACATCCTTGCTTTCTATCATCTTTGCCGTATTTGGGTCAAGTTTGGCTGGATGATTTTTGTCCTCATTATGGATCAATTTTCTTGCTTCTTTGCATACCTCATAATTTTTTGATTGGATAAAAAAAACCTATTGGGAAAACATAATGTACCCAAAATGGAAATTATAAGGAAGCTAGAGAAATTTCAATTTTGTTAGTGAGGAGTAAATGAAGTATGTTTTTTTTTTCTAAGTTGGGAGAGAACACAAGGGATGGTAATCTTCAAAGGGCTCATGCTATAGGCAGCAGCCCAGATATGCCCAGTTACTAAACATGATTCAGACAGTTAAAGATGGGATATGGAGATAGATATTTCAGTAAGAGATAAGAACTTCAACCTAGGATGATGAGAGAATGTTTGAGGAACAATGACTAAATGAGTTTTCTTGGAAATTAGGGTTGTGTGAAAAAAGTAATGAGGAATGTATGCATTTCAACATTTGACCATATTATGTGCATATGTCAGGTCATCCCCAGAGATTGCAAATACTTTGAAGACAGGTACTGTGGTGTACACACAGGTGCCCATGCATTATATGTGTGTGTGTATGTGTGTGTATCCTTACATATTGCATTCACATATATTCTTACATGTATTCATATATATATATATATATATATATATATATATATATTTATATCTCTCACAGCCCCATGTATAGTAATAAATGCTAAATATTTATTTAACTGACTTGGATTTTTAAGACTTTTTTGGCACCATCATCTGCTTATAAATAGGTGGTCTTTTTGGTACAATAGGTTTGGTACAACAGCTGTTAAATTGTTCTGCTACCCAGCAGAGTACCCAGTGGACTCTCCAACCCAGCAATCTGTGGAACCTGCACAGATTAGAACATCTAACACATCTACTGAACCTAAGTTTCAGAGACAAGAAGAACATACCTAGACCTTGCATTAAGAACACTGTTTTTCACTATGCTTCCCTACTCTGATGAAAGAAACCAAATCACAGGGCACCTTAGTGGCTGAGTCAGTTGAGTGACCAACTCTTGACTTCAGTTCAGGTCATGATCTCATGGTCATGAGATTGATCTCCACATCAGTCTCCATGCTGGCATGGAGCCTGTTTAAGATTCTCTCCTTCTGGTGAACCATGAGAGACTATGGACTCTGAAAAACAACCTGAGGGTTTTGAAGGGGCGGGGGTTGGGAGGTTGGGGGAGCCAGGTGGTGGGTATTAAGGAGGGCATGTATTGCATGGAGCACTGGGTGTGGTGCAAAAAACAATGAATACTGTTACGCTGAAAAGAAATAAATAAAAAAAAAAAAGAATGTATGGCACATAATTTTTGTTCAGAGATTGAAGGGGGAATATGCAGATAACTTTGTGGTCTTCTGAAGCTATTCAGTCAACATCAGATGAATTATTTCATCGTATTCCCATTATTCAGAATTTCATAGATCTTAATTGTGTCCTTTCTTCTCTGCCTATTGTGAATGATTCTGTAATACAGTATCCTTTAGCTGATCCGGGACCAAGATCATTATTCTTGAGGTTTCCTCCCCTTGATTTTAGAAATTTGTGGCTCTGACGACTACCTCAAGCTTTATAATGTGTCTCAAGCTAGTGTTAAGTTCATTTATACTAAAGATTAAAGACAAAATTAAAAAAAAAAAAGATTCTCTCCTTCTTCCCCTGTCCCTCCCCTCCTCAAAATAAATAAATAAATAAATCATTATTAAAAAGATGTTTTACTAGATTAGGAGAACCTGGTTTTTTTATGCAAATGACTGTGATTTCTTTTTTAGTTCTGAGAATTGGCCCATAGGATGACTTAGGAATTAGATAAATATAGTTATCTTTTTTAAAAAATTAAAAATTTGTATACATACATAAAGTAAAGCCTTAGTAGTTTAGAACCCACTAATTTAGAAATTATGATCATTTAAAAATGATTCAGAAAGATATTTGACCTTGTATTATCTATAAACGGAGTGAAATCATAGTCTAAATAAGATTGTTGGGGATTATTGTATGCATAAATTGACTACAAAAGCAAGTTCACAATTGGAATCATGATGATATAAATTATCCCATTAACCTGCTCTTCCAATTATAAATAATCTCTTTACAATACAACAGTTTTCCTTTTCTGTAAATAGAATTTTGTACTTGCTAGAGGAAATTTGGTGCATACAGGCAAAGGAGATAAAAGAGAAAGAAGTCCTAGTAACCCCCAAATCTATATTTCCTTCCAGTCTTTTTGGGTTGGCATAGTGAGTTTTGGAGTGTGTTTGTGTGTATATAGGATATAGGGGTGGTTATGATTTTATAGTTATAACCTTATCTAACTCGATTTTCTGATGAGGTGGTAAAACCTTTTTGGAGTATTTTTTCAGAGCAATTTCTTGTGCTAGATTATAGGCTTATACCCCTAGTAAAATATAAAAATTCATAACCTTTGTTGTTTTTAAACCACATAAAGATGTCTCTTTGAAACAGCATGTTCCTTGTCACAGATTTCATCAGATCTGATCTGCTGATGGGATGATATCCCATCATTTAGGAAGTGCACCTGTGGTTAGATTCTCAGGGACATCCCTTTTCCATTTTCTATGATGATTTTGCCATTCTTGAGTTCTTTATTTTGAGTCATTTCCTATTTGACTTATCAGTTAGGACCGACATAAAAGTCTCAAAAGAATAGTAGCTTAAATACAACATTTTTTTTTTTCTCATATGAAATAACTTCAGAGGTGGGTGACTTCATTTGGGTAGATTCACAGTATGGGACTCAGGCCACTGGCATCTTCCTTCTCTGCCATTCTTAATGGTTAACTTCTTATTGCCAGGTTGACTCGTGATCTTAAAAGACTGCTGGACGATTCCACTACATTTGGGCAGCAAGGAACTAGCAAGGATAAGAGAAAATCCCTTCTAGCTGAGTTACCCTCTTCAAAATCATTGTTCTGAAAGTCTTACTCAACAACCTCCTATTACTCTCCTTGGCCAGAAAGCAGTTGAATGACTCTACCTAGATTGAAAAGAGCCTGAAAAACGTAGGTTTTTTAGTGGAGGAAACTCAAATAAAACGATTTTATTTATTCCAAAGAAGAGAAGACAATCACCTGAAGTATTTAGTGCTTTTAAAAGTACATCATACAACCACCAAATACAACCACATTGTACCAAGTAATTTTCACAAGAAGGATACATGAATGGTATATGTTTAAGTCATTGCAGAGCTGTGACTCTTTTGCTCTGACACACAAAAGGCAGTTTCACTAAGTATAATATGCTTGGATCATAAGCATTACAAAAATCTCAGAACACTCTATGTGTTACTCCATTATCTTCCTATTTAGACAGGATTAGTTATTCCTATCTCAGTAACTTGTTTTAGTTATCTTTGTTTTGTTTTATTTTGCTGACTGTATGAATAAGACTTTTTTTATTAACACATAGATTTTATTTTGCAAGGTTGTTATCTGTTAATATTTTATCATACAAAAATGTATGGCACAAAAAATTGTAGATTCCTGAATAAGAAGTTTTAGTCTAGTTTATGGCTTTTTTCCCATGGAGAAATAAAATACTTGTCAAAACTCTTGCTGAAATCTTTAACTTATCTTTATACCCTTAGCCTTGGTATTAAAAATCATCCAAAATAAATTTTCAGAAAATCTGCTACACTATCTCTAAAATGGTGCCTGAAAGTAGATGTACTCCATTCTCTCTAAAATACCTTTGCTCAGGAATTGAATGAAATTCCATCTGCTGACTTAGGAAAATGGATAAATTGCCCTCACATTGTTTATCTATATTTTGTAAAGAATGTGTTTTCCTTTTCTGCCTAGTATAGTCTAATATCTTCAGAAACACTTGGTTTATAATTAATGCACCTAAGTTTCTGAAAATGTTAGGAACTTATAGAAGTATTCATATTCATATTATCCCACTACATGAGCTATCTATTACTACATAAAAAATTAATCCTCAAATTTAATGTCTTTAAACAATAACATTAATTATCTCACAGTTTCTGTAAGTCAGGAATCCAGACATGGCTTCGTTGATCCCTATGCTTTAAAATTCCTAAGGAAGTTGGGACACATTGTATATGCAATAGCAAGAGAAAATATTGTATAGATTTGCCTCGGGTGAAAAATCCTTTCAGTAAAAACACTAAGCATACATACATATATTTTTTCTCATCACAATTGTATTTTTTCAGATCTTTTGCCTGTCTTTTTGTTTTGATTGCTATATACAGTGAATAATTGCTACTGTAGTGATATAAATAGTACCCTTTGAATAATTTTTAGTACCAAATCTGAAGAAGGAAAACAGGCATAGAATAAATTCTAGTGTTAGGAATATACTTTTTTTTAATAAATTGTTTTTTTTAAAGATTTATTTATTTGACAGACAGATCACAGGTAGGCAGAGAGGCAGGCAGAGAGAAAGGAAGGGCAGCAGGCTCCCTGCTGAGCAAAGATCCTGATGTGGGGCTCGATCCCAGGATGTGGGGATCATGACCTGAGCAGAAGACAGAGGCTTTAACCCACTGAGCCACCCAGGCGCCCCTGGAATATACTTTTATGGAAATATTTCTGTTGTTTTGAATTTCCAGAAAGACTGTCCTTGAAATATAGTATCTAAAATAATAGTCTACCACCTTAATATTACTGGGAGGTGAATATAATTTTCAAGAGTTGTTTAAGTGACAAAAACTGAACTTAATTATATCAAAAAAATTCCTGAAAATATTTCTATTTGATAAAGATACATTACTAGTTTAACTTGATTTGTGTATTTAATACTGGACTATTTTCCACATACTTATAATAAATCTCTTCTATTTCTCTCTTTCTTGACTACTTTTATGAAACAGACTAAGATGTTTAGTCAAGCAGCTGGAAAAAGGTGATGTTAACGTCGTAGACTTAAAGAAGAATATTGAATATGCAGCATCTGTGTTGGAAGCTGTTTACATTGATGAAACAAGGTATGTTTTAGCCTGTCTTCCCTTCTATCTTCTTTGCCTCTCTTCCCTTTTTCCTCTTGGTCTTCATTTATCTCAAACATGAATTTAGCTTATCTTAGTCATGAAACTGAAATTAAAATCTTATTAAAATTTAAAAGGTTTTTCTTCATGTAGCTATTTAACTGGACTATGATCCATTCTTTAAAAATACACATTTTAATCCAAACAGTGAATATAAAGAAATAGTCAAACAATTAAGTCACAAAATGAACAAACTGAAGTGTCCTCTTCCCCACCCTCATTCCCTTTAGGCGAAGATTTATAAACTCAGAGACATATGTAGGCTTATTTCGATTGTCACCAATATAAGGATTTTCCTATTATCTCAAGATTCCAGAGTTCCTGCTGAGAAAAATGGGTGTCACATGTCCACACATTCTCATAAGATGTACCTATCAGACTCTCTGTGCGGGGGTTTGCTAAGGGATAGTCCCCAAAGCATATTCAGTCATCACCCAGACCTTAATCACTTAACTTCACTTCATACTTAGCAGAGTGGTAAGGAGATTAAGAAATGGGGATTTGTTTGAAGAGCGTTCTTAGCCTGGTGTTGTGGCTTTGACCAGGTGATTTGCCTTCCAGGGGCCATTTGGCAATATTTGGAGACATTTCTGGTTTGGTTAATGGGAGTGTGTTACTGTTATGTGATGGGTAGAGGCTGGAGATGCTGTTACAAATCCTACAATGCACAGGAAATTCCCACACAACAAAGAGTTGCCACCCCAAGTGTCATTCCTATGGAGATTAAGAAACCTTAGCCTTAAGAGAGAACTGTTCTTTTTTTCCTTTTTTCCCCTAAGAGGAGGCTTACCCCAGAACCTTAAGAGGGCATCCTGAGGGTCCTAATGCTAATAGAAGACTCTGGAGTATGATTGATAGTTTGTAAGAGATTTGACCGCTATCTCTTAGAGTTTGGAGGGTACCAAGACTGGTTCCTGATTCTCATCTAACAGAGATAAAGGTGGCAGGCTGATTCAGACTACCTTGAGTTCACAGGTAAAAGGGACACTGTGGAGGAAGAGACATGTCCCTCCAGAGTTTAGCACAGAAAATGCACTAAGTTTTTCAAAGTCATAAGGCAAGTGGAATAAAGTCTTTAGAAGGGATTGATCAGTATTGAAAGAAAACCGACTTCAGAAGATGAACAAGAGGCTGGCTACATGAGGTGATTGTTGAATGAACCAGGGAGAAATCATAAAGATGCAGCCCAAATATCAGAGAACACATAACACCCCAGAGGGTGTAGCAAGTTCTCTGAAGGATACACAAAAGCTCCCAGAAGAGAAAAATAACCAGGATTTGGGCATCTGTCCCATACATGACAACAAACACACCCATCTCGTAACAACCTTTGACTCCTATAATTTCCTATTATACCCACCACATCATTGAACGATAAGAAAGAGCAGAGTGAGTGGGACAGATGATGGGACAGGGACATCCATCACGCCCCTTCATTTCTGCAAGTATCCACGCATGAGTCAGGCCTGAGCTTGGTGGAGGATAGAACTGTTAAACCAGATACGAGATTGATGTTCTTACATATCCATGTGTCCTGGGCTTAAACACACACACACACACACCCCACACTGTTGTTTCACAGGTAAAAATTCACATGATTTAAAAAACAAGATAATGCTTCCCGGCCTGCCTCGCGCCGGGGCCGGGCTGGGCCAGAGCAGCCCAAGATGGCCGATTTCGAGGACCGGGTGTCGGATGAGGAGAAGGTGCGCATAGCTGCTAAATTCATCACTCATGCACCCCCAGGGGAATTTAATGGAGTGTTCAATGATGTCTGGCTACTACTTAATAATGACAATCTCCTCAGGGAAGGGGCAGCACATGCATTTGCCCAGTATAACATGGATCAGTTCACACCTGTGAAGATAGAAGGATATGAAGATCAGGTCTTAATTACAGAACATGGTGACCTGGGTAATAGCAGATTTTTAGATCCAAGAAACAAAATTTCCTTTAAGTTTGATCACTTACGGAAAGAAGCAAGTGACCCCCAGCCAGAGGACATAGATGGAGGTCTGAAGTCTTGGAGAGAATCCTGTGATAGTGCTTTAAGGGCCTATGTGAAAGATCATTATTCCAACGGCTTCTGTACTGTTTATGCTAAAACTATAGATGGCCAACAGACCATTATTGCATGTATTGAAAGCCACCAGTTTCAGCCTAAAAACTTCTGGAATGGTCGTTGGAGATCAGAGTGGAAGTTCACCATCACATCACCTACAGCCCAGGTGGTTGGAGTCCTTAAGATTCAGGTTCACTATTATGAAGATGGCAATGTTCAGTTGGTTAGTCATAAAGATGTACAGGATTCAGTAACGGTCTTGAATGAAGTCCAAACTGCCAAGGAGTTTATTAAAATCATAGAGCATGCAGAAAATGAGTATCAGACAGCAATTAGTGAAAACTATCAAACAATGTCAGACACCACATTCAAAGCCTTGCGCCGGCAGCTTCCTGTTACCCGCACCAAAATCAACTGGAACAAGATACTCAGCTACAAGATTGGCAAAGAAATGCAGAATGCTTAAAGGCTGAATGTAGGATTCTTCAGTATGTGGAAAGAAAGGATTCAACATGCGGTCATATGATAAATAAGTGATTTATAAACAAGAGTGATATTTTGCTAGGGCTTTCAGAGTTAACAGGTTTTCTAGCCTCATGAAATACTGTTGAACCTATAGCATCGTCTTGATTCTTTTGTGTTCTCTGCCTTGTAATTTTCTGTTTTCACTATATCTACTTGTAAAAAAAAATTTTTTTTAATTCTGCCACATTTAATGATGGAGAGAGAGAGAGAGAGAGAGAGATCTATCCTGGAGTCATTTTACTGTTTAGAAAATTTTCCTAGCCGTGAAGTCCTGTTACTGATACAGACAGGTAATATGCTCAGTACTTTTCTACCCTTGTCCTTCAAAGCACTTCTGGTACTTCAGTGGTTTTTACTGATCCACCAACAGCTGAAGAGACTACGCTACAAACTAGCTGAATGGAAGACACATTCATCCTTCTCCCTCTGACTGCTTTGATCATCATTTATAGCATCTCATAACTGTAGTTTCAAAAGTTTGGATTGGGCTTTTCAGGTCCTTTTGTGGGGGCAAAGGAAGTTTTCTGGAAATTCCATTATAGTCAGCTTCTCTGGGGAAGTTGTTTTTAAATCCAAAGACTTGAACCACATTCCCTGCACATGAACGTGTTTTTTTTTCTCTTCCCTCATTGTCTCCTTCCCATCTAGTACCATTTTAGTTACAGACATCTGCATTTTTAGAAGGGTTTTACCCATTTATTATTTTTTATTATTATTCAAGAACTGCTGACATACTAGAGATGTAGTTGAGTATAAAACTTGAAAGATGCAGATGTTGAAGGAATAGTAGGTATCTTGTGCTTTAATACTTTGTGGCAGGATTGTACTATGAACAGATGAATCAAACAACTATGTACATCACAAACAAAACTAAAAATGAACCAAAGTGAAAAGGATACGTTCCAGGCAGTATCTTTCTATTGTAACCTGTTATTTAAGGGAATACTAGTGATTTGTTCTAAATGGGATGTAAAACTTGTTCCAAATTACTCTTCCTCAGTCCTGCCTGCCAAGAACTGAAATGTAACTGTGATCTAGCAACCCTTCCCAGGTAGATTGGCAGGTATATGTGTGATCTCAGAACACACAGGTGACATAGATATGATATGACAACTGGTAATGGTGGATTCATTTACATTGTTTACACTTCTATGACCAGGCCTTAAGGGAAGGTCAGTTTTTAAAAAACCAAGTAGTGTCTTCCTACCTATCTCCAAATAAATGTCAAAAAAGAAGGGTGTTTGTGCTTCAGCTTTGTTTTTGCTCAGTAATACAGTCAAGCAAGTTTGTTTCCGAGTGACCTGTTGAGCTGTGTAAGCATTTTTGTTTATTTCAAATAAAATATATTTGTATTATGTGTCAAAAAAAAAAAAACAAGATAATGTAAAAAGGTACCTCATGGAAGTCTTGCCTCCACCCTATCCCATCCCAATCTACTCATAAATTTCTTATGTATATTTCCAATGGTGTATTACAAATTTTTATTTCATATTTTTCTGTTCTCCTTTTATGGAAGGTGGCACACTATGTACATAGTGTTTCATGTTGCTTTCTTTCCCCTTACTAAGGAAACTTGGAGATCTTCCTATATCAGGTACTGACCTTTTTTAATATGAGACCATGAGGATTTTCACTAATAACAGACAGGAAAGGGCATGGTGCAGGCTATGTTGCACAGGTGATTTTTTTCTTTGTCCCCAGAACAGAATTCTTCTGTTAAAACATGATTTAGAGTCATAAATTAGTGGTAGGGGGAATCATAGCCACCTTTTTAGATTATAAGCTTTATGCATAATCGTTTTCCTGGTTAACTTTCACTGAAAGTATATAATGTATATTATTCTTCTAAGCGAACAGAGACTCAAAGTGTAAATAGAAAAAAATCTGATGTTCCTGTAATTTCTTTGCTCCTTCATTTTTATGTATGTTCTTCATTGTTTACAAATTGAGTGAATGTAATATGTTTAAGATTTCTTTAATCTGTCCCTGACATTTTATTTTTTGTATTTATTTATAAAATGAAAGCAATTTTATCTTAAAGAATTATTTGGAGATTTACATTATTCATCCTATGATGGCATAATGCTACCTATCTGGTTCCCCTAATTATACCTTGTCTTTCAATTGGTAGATTATTACATGATATATTTATTAGGTTTCCCAGGAAATTATGATTCTATGGATATTTTGTTAACTTAACTCTCCATGATCTCTAACTCGTTTACACATATGTTACATTTCTAAGTATAGTTCCTTTTCATTTGAAAATTACTTTTTTAGAAAATTGCTTTTTGCAGAAAGAAAAAAAAAATGCTTAACTGCTTCATGGTAGAACTGGAGTGTGTGTGTGTGTGTGTACTCTTTAAGAAAAAAAAAAATCCCAGCTCTTAACACTACATCATTTCCAATTTTTACTCAAATGACACACACCTTTTCACTATTTTATTTTAATGCTTCCATGCCTCCATGGCATCTTGATTCTTAAATTGGATTAATGATACTACCCCACATTTGGACCATCCAAGGGCTCATATTAGTCTCCCCACAATCCTATGCAGCAGGCAGAGTGACTGTTACTTTCTTCACTTTACTAATGAGAAAACCAAAGGTCTTAGAAGTAAACAGGTTTTGACAATGGTCACAGATGTAGGCTTTGGCAAAGCTAGGAACAGAAACTAAGGCATGGCTTCTCATCTCTCTCTTAGTGCTCTTCTCTCTATAACTGGTATCCTCTCGGGATGGTTTTTAATGACCTCCAAAAGATGACAATGTGTAAAACATTCTGACAGTTGGAATTGTAGATCCTAGAAAAACAATACTTAACATTTATTACTAAAATCCCCTTATTATAGCCTGCTATGTGCCAAGTACTCTTTTAAGCATTTTAATGCACTATTTCATTTAACCATCATAGTAATCCCATGAGCTAGAAACTTTATTATTATCATTTTACATACCTCATACATACGAGGAAATACATCGACAAAAAGGTTACATAGCTTACCCGAGCATCTCATCTGCATCCCTTTGGTAACATCTGACTTTGGCAACTTTGGAGACTTCCTGGAAGTTTTGATGAAAGCTCACGTGCTGTCAGGGTTGTCAGACCCAGTGGTGTGTGGATTGTGTTTGCATCACTTCCAACTCTGCCTTCAGTGATGCCACATTGGTAGCTTGAAATTGGCTACAGTGGGAGTATTTATTTACACCATGGAAACTGGGAAATGCAACAAATCGGGATTTGTTTTTTTCTGGAGAGCCTGTGGTTAAACATTTACCATCATGCCACTGGTTAGACCTAAGATTATCTCATGTATCTTCCTAAGGCTGTGATTTATCTTCAAAATACCAGCTAGAAATTTTTGAGCAATAATCCTTGATGTGATATGATTTCCAGTGGACTTAGTAAGACACAGCAGTCAACTGAGAATGTTTGTGTTGAGATGCATATACAATTATTAGAGTTTGCCTTTGGAATATTAGTAAAACAGATGATTTAGGAAGAGAGGTGGAGAAGCATTTAGTTGCTTTTAAACTTTATATAAAAAACCTACTGACTTTTGAGATGTTTTTTAATGGAAAATTCTCTTTCTAGAAAAAAATGTTTCAGTGAGTATTCCAGCGAGGCTTTTTTTTTTTTTTTTTAAGATTCTATTTATTTATTTGACAGAGAGAAATCACAAGTAGGCAGAGAGGCAAGCAGAGAGAGAGGAGGAAGCAGGCTCCCCGCTGAGCGGAAAGCCCGATGTGGGGCTTGAACCCAGGACCTGGGATCATGACCTGAGCCGAAGGCAGCGGCTTAACCCACTGAGCCACCCAGGCGCCCCCCCCCCTTTTTTTTTTTTTTTAAATTTGGGCTGGACTTCAAAAAAAGGTCAACACATAATAAAGCAGGATAAAACAAATTATTAATTGGTTTAAAACACACACACACACACACACACACACACACACACACACACACTCCTTTTCCTGCTAAGCTTTAGTGACTGCAGGGTTTTCAGTTAAGAAAACAAATTTTTAAGAAATCTCTCTTGACGGATGATTTAAGTGAGAAAAATAAAAACAAAGTTTCTGACAGAATTTGAATTCTGACCTTCCTTGAAGGATTATAGCAAAATTTCCTAATGAATACAACTCTTTGTTGGTTTTCAACAAGACATTTTCAAATATAAATGCCAATATTTTATGAGTCCTGCTTTTGAAAGTGCCCCTAGAGGCTATTGTTTTCCAAAGCTGCACAGTTGTAAGTCAGAAACATGTGGCCTTAAGGGAAAACAAAAACAAAAACGAAACAAAACAAAAAACCTGTCCAACTGTCCTTATTTAGATTGGGAAATTGCCAGGCAAAGTAGCATCCTCAACCTCATGTGTTGCTATGCATGAAGGGAGGCAGCTGACTGGGAGGTATACTTTCAGAGATGGATATTATGTTTACTAATACTACCTAATGACACAATTTATATTTTCATCTTGTTAATGTGAACCAATCAGAGCACAGACTTGATTCAGAAAGAATGTGTTGTTCAAAGCCTGGATCCTCCGCTCAACACTTCCTTTCTTTAAGCAAATTACTTAACTTCTCTATTTCCTAGCTTTATTTTCTGTAAAATAAGAATAATGACAATGCCTGCCTCATAAGGCTGATCTGAGGATTAAATGACAGAGTAACAGTTGAATAATAACCACTATTTTTATCTTACTAATAAAAATGCAGATACCTCTAGGATGCATATCATATTAAAATATATAATTTATACCCCCAAGTTAATCAAATAATTTCCTGAAGGTAGTTTTTGATCCTGAAAAAATAAATGAAGGCAGGTGGGCTATAGTTATCCGGAAATGAAAGCAAAGTCCAAACTGATGGAAAGGAATCTTAATAGGATACACGTCTGGATAAAAACATTCTCAGTTGACTTCTGTGTTTTAATAAATCTAAAGGTCCTTCATTTTATGATAGATTAATTTCAGCAAGAATGTGTTATGTCAATTAGGACTTTCAGAAGTTATTCTTGTGGAAATTGAGTGACGTTTGGAACACCTTAGAGTCTAAGCCCCTTGAAATCATCAAGTACAGGAATTTACATGAAACAAATCATTACTGAGCACCTGAAGTGCATACCAATGACACACACTGGTCAGCAGAATCAGTACAGTTTTGCCCACAGCTGGTGTTTAGAACTGGCTCTAGAGCTAGGAAGACAAACCTAGGCATGAAAACAAATGTTCTTGTTACAAACAAGAAGCCGGGAGGTTCTGAGTTAGAGAGAAAAACCAAAGCACACTGGCAGATCACAGGAGGAAACACTGAAGAGCTCCACTCAGTCATTATAGCGGGAGTAACAGGGAATAAGAACTGTACAGAGTTAAGATTCCAAACCACGTAGGATTGGACTGACAGGTATTCCTTAAGGTTAATGAGTTTTACTCTCTGGCAAAGCTCCCCATGCTCATTCTTAAATGAATAGCTTCTTCTTTTCTTTTTTACAGATTTTTAAAAATATTTATTTATTTGACAGAGAGAGAGAGAGATAGGAAGCACAAGCAGGGGGGCTGATGCAGGACTTGGATCCCAGGACCCTGGGATCATGACCTGAGCTGAAGGCAGATGCTTGAGGAATGAGCCCCCCAGGCACTCCTTAAATGGATGGCTTCTAACAAAAGGATTAATTTTTTTTTTTTAAATGTCTGGAACATGCTAGATATATGAGCATTGGAGTTCAGAAATAGTGTCTGAGATGTGAATTTGGGGATTGTAACACAGGGGTCTCAGACTTTTTTATGCTTTATTTTTATTTCAATAATTGGAATTCCTTTGCTGTTTCAACATGTTACCCAACCTAAAGTTTTTGAGAACACGCAGTGAGTGTTTACTTATTTTATCCATCCTTCCTGGCTGACACTTTCTTCTCTAGCCAGCTCTCTGGCTTCAGACTGTTGAGTTATTCCTCTGTAGGTCACCTAGTTTCCTCAAATCCAGCAATCCAGAGGTGGGTACTACTCCTAAGCATGAGCTCAGTGCCTTCGTCCAGTTCCCCAGACTCAGCTATAAGTGCTATAAGACCTTCCTGATGCATGCTCTCAGAACCCACAGTGTAACCCCTTCCATAGAGGTCACCTCCCAGGCATTTATCTGCATCCTCTAAAGTCTAAGCCCATCTTCCAGAGGCCAGCTGATCATCACCTATGGGAGGGCCTTTCAAGATATTTTCCTACCCTGAGTTCAGGACCTCAAGCTGCAAGACCAAGAGAAAGGAAGGAGGCTATCAAAATTAATGTCAAGTTGTGCATTCATCTCAAGGATCAACAAAGTTCAAAGACTTTGCAGTCTAAATTTATATTTAGACACTGAATTTGCAGCCGCACTCTTCTCCCAATGAGGACAACTATGTACCTTACTGTTCAGAGATGGATCACCTCTTGCAGGCATGCTGTTTCAGTCTTCTATGTGCCAGAGTAGGGCCTTACTTTTGTGTAGTTAATGGATCTATTCAAAATATTTTTCCTAGAACAAAAGAGAAGTCTTTTTCTGAAGGTAAAATAAAGCCTCAGTAGAAAAAAAAGCAAATTATTTTTTTTGACTTTTCAAATGTGCATTTTTCTCTCTTCTAACCATTAAGCTTTCAAACTCTCTTGGAGTTCCATCTCAGTATGGATCACCAAGTAACCCTCTTAACCGAAGTCAGGGGCAAGATGAAATGTTGGATAGAGGTGTGGAGTGGAAGGGTAGACAAGGACAGATATGAGAAAGGCAAGCATTGAAAGTTGGGGATGGAGCTACCAGAGAGGAGACATAGGAAGATATAGAAGCAGGAGGCATATCTGAAGATAGGAAGCACCAAAAGCCAGTGGAGAGCTGGGTTACTGAAAATGGTAAATCAAATCCCACAGGGAGAACCATTGAGTGGAGTTTCAGTAGAAAAGCTGGCCAGATTATGGTAGTATGAAGAATTAATGTAGAACAGCTCAAGAAGAAATTAGATTATTTTTTTAAGAATCTGCTACTGTAGGAAAAAGCCAAAATAGAACAATCTATTAGTAGGGACATTTACCTGTTTGTTTCATACTTTTTATAGAATGGAAGGATTCCATCAGCCTGGAGACAAAGAGCGGAAGAGATATGTGGGTTAAAGAAAAATAATATTTATAGAAAGATTAGGTGAGAAGTTATCCTTAGGAAGTTACCTAGGAAAAAAGAAAAATAGCCAAGCAGAAGTGGAATATGTAGATAAAGAGGGAGAAAATAATGCACAGCTAAACCCTTCAAATAAGCAAAATATAAGTAGCACTGCAAAATCAGAAAGATTAGTTACTATTTATTTTTTTAAAGATATTTATTTATTTATTTATTTATTTATTTATTTATTTATTTGAAAGACAGAGAGCGAGAGCACATGCGCACAAGCAGGGGAGCAACAGAGGGAGAGGGAGAAGCAGGCTGTCTGCTGAGCAGGGAACCTGATATGGGGCTTGGTCCCAGGACCCTGGGATGACAACCCCAGCTGAAGACAGATGCTTAGCTGACTGAGCCACTGAGGCCCCCAGTTACTATTTATTTTAAACTCAGTTGTTCAGCATGGTTAAGAGTACTGTGACAATTATGGTCAAACTATAGACCATGGGCTATAAAACAGTGGGTTTAATGCAACAATGGAGAGCAATCCCTTTGTGGTCAGTCACTAAGACCTGCACAAGATGATGGCACTGACTCATGTGTGCTCCAGCACAGGCAAGAAGGGAACAAGAAGAGAAGGACTAATGAACACTTTTCATGACTATTTTAATTATAAGTGACAGGAAGCCCAAACAAACCACCTTCAAGAAACCCTAACTGCCAAAACATGGATAGCTAGTGCTGACTATCAGCATAGGTGACTCTGGGCAAAAATGATGACAAGGGACCGACCTCCGTGTTTCATTCGTTCTGTAATGGTCTCCTTTTGATCCTTTGAGTGGTAGCAAGAGGACGATGTATTTTCAAGCTTTATATAGCCTCACACCCTCAAATCCAGTAGGAATGAGAAAGGGTTTCTTACCCAGAGACTCCAACAAACATAACCTTTATGTTTCATTGATTCTAGTCAGGTAATATATGTACCCCTCAAACAATATGTCCAGGGGAGTTGGATATTTAAGTGGCATCTCATGAGGCAGGTAAGAGATCAATTTTATTTAAATCACATGCCAAAGAATTGGGAGTGGAGGAGAGTACTTTGCTAAACAACAACAACTTTGTCCTCCCTGGAGTAAAAATGAACATGTTTATGTTAGTAACACATGCGGGGGACCTGGATCAGGATTTGTGTGGAATGTTGAAAACTCCTATCCAGGCTTTGCTCCTACTAATAATAAGCCTCCAGACAAGAGTCTTTGATTTCCTTTTTCCCTAGTCATTGTTTTTTTAACATGGAAGATGAAGTCTCCAGCCCATTTGTGTCCTGGAATTTTTTGGTTTTATCCATGGTTGCAAAGTCCCTTTGTTGTAAAGACCTACTCATGTTGTTGTAAAGGTTGTAAAGACCTACTCATGCCTAACCTACTCTGGTCACCAGCAAGGTGACAGGAGGGAGCTGCTTATCATTGGCTAATGAGGGATCATTTATAGATATGGGCTCTTGTATATTTTAGGTCGCTTTTATTTGGAGGAGTCCCAGAGGAAATCAATTTAAAGGGGATGTGCTAAGACACTGCTGGAGTTCAGTGAATCACTAAAAAGCAAATTCTGATTTTTTATGAACTCCATTTTTATGGTGTGAGTTGTAGGGAGGGGTGGTTGTTTGGAGTGCTGTGTTTGTAGGCTGTTCTCACCCTGTGCATGGAGTGTGAAAACCAGGCTTAGAAAAAGTGGCAGTACATTTCAGTTGATTTTCATATTTTCCGTCCATCTGTGGTATGTTACTTTCTACAAACTTTCAAAAACAGCCTCACTAGTGAAAAGGGAAAAAAAAAAAATCTGACCAGATCTTTGGAGAGATGACTAACAAGAAAAAGCTCCATGTATTATATAAGATCTTACTGTTTGTGAAATTTGGCATTAGAAAAATATAAATGAATATTTACTAGATTTGAAAGAGATATAAATTTAGGAGCACTTGGGTGGCTCAGTTGGTTAAATGTCTGCCTTCAGCTCAGGTTATATTGTGAGGGTCCTGGGATCCAGCCCCACATGGGCTCCCTGCTCAGTGAAGAGTCTGCTTCTCCCTCTCCCTTTGCCTCTCTACCCCCACTTGTGCTCATACCCTCTCTCAAATAAGTAAATGATATCATTTTAAAAAGAAAAATATAAATTTAAGTATTATTCTTTCCTAACAATGATATTAATAACAACTAAGGTTGTTTGACAACTAACTATAGCCAAGGCAAAATATTATGCATCTTCCATTTTTGATTGTACATAATTCTCAAAAAATCGTATGAATTAGATGTTTATATTATTTCCACTATAAAGTTAAGAAACTTGAGGCATGAAGAAAGTAAATGGACTTGCTCAGGGTCATATGATTATTAAGTGTCAGGGACAAGTTCAAACTTAAATCCAACCCTAACTCTTCTCTTCTTCCTTGCCAACAAAACCCTTTTTTTTCCCCCCCCAATTATTCACTTTCCTCTGCAAAGACAAGTGATTCAGGGAAGATCAGTCCCAGGCCCAGGGTCACAATAAGTGAAATCCTGAATGATTTAAACCACTAATTAGCCTCTGATTCCCTAACCAAAGAGTTTAGGTATGGATACATGATGCAATTCTGGCTAATGGAATATAAAACGAAGACTGCTTTCCTCTTTCCTCTTTCCTCTCCATAAAATGGGAGTCCTGTGCATCTGGGTTTTGCTGTATCTGAGTGTGAGGCTTAAAACTGATACAACCATCTTGCCATAAGCACAAAGCTAAATGTAACACTAAAGGTGATAGTATAGAGATGGAAGAACCTAACTCCTTGATGTTATCGACCTGCTGATTTTTAAAAAGCCCTTCATGGAGTCAACATACCTTTAGTTTTCTTCTTAAGGAAAACAGTAAATCTCCCTATTATTTAAGCTGCTGGAGGTTGGGGTTGATGTCATGTGCTGTTGAGAGCATTCTAACAGCCACATAGGTCTGCCTTGTTTCAAAGCTCAAATTCTTAATCTCTAATACATCCAAGGAGTGGTCTTACCCTAAGAAGAAGTCCTAACACAAAAGTTTGCTTTCTGAGTTAGCTACTTAGAATTCACATTCTGTTTTCCTATAAAACAAGGTAATAGGTTGCTTCCGTTTCTGAGGTAGCCCACAAAACCCATTGATTCCATGAGACAGCCTAACAACAACAGGTGATCCTTGGGCAAGTACCAAGTACTAGAAAGTCAGATACTTAAGATTTTTCTCATTAAAGACAAGATTTCCTCATTCTTTACCATATTTTATCAGCAAGCCTACCTCCAAAGTGTAGATTGCCTCATCTACTGTCCCTCACTTTTCTCTCACCTCCATCTCCGTCAAGTCTGCTCTGAGTCACCATCATCTTTGAGGTTGTCTTTCCTGACACACACCCACCAGCTCTGCCCTGGGATCTTGCTCTCCTCCCATTCCACTCAGAAGCAGGGGCCCAAGGTAGGGTGGGGCATCCGGCTGTCTTCTATTCCAGGATCCTGGGAGTTTATCTGGGGCATGTTGTCACTCCCCTCAGGGTTTTCCTTAGTTTGGAGAAGTCAGGCAGGATTCAGTGATCCTTCTCAAGATCACTTCTGTCTTCCTTCACGACTCCTCTTGTTTAACCAAGGGCATCTGTGCACAGTCCTGGGAATGGAAACTCTGCTCTGACTTGTGCATTCTTCCGTTGTCCTTACCTGGGCCTTTCTGCCCTTACCTGGGCCTTTCTGCCTTCCATGGGAACTGGAATTGGAAAAGTTAAGTCCAGGAACAGGAGTTTTCTCCCTTTAAGTAATTGTGTTTCACATAGAACTTGAGTCAGTGAATGAAATCTTGGCTGACTATATAGACAAAGTGCCACAGGTTAACAGCAAATATTTAAAAAAAACATTTTAGGATATCATCTTTTCACACACGGAGCAGGGCCTGCTTGAAAATGTTAACATATATAACATGCATCAAAACAAACAAAACATGACTTTGTTGAACAACCATTAAGATTAGAGATTCTCTGCCTATGTTTTTATACATCACTTGTTCAACAAGTATTTATGAAGGACAATCTATATATACAATGATAATTATTTTTCTATTCTGTTTGGGTATTGTTTGCTCCTTCTTGTCATTCTGGTTGTATTTTTGGCCTCATTGGTTTAGAAAGAAATATATTCTTTGTCTTCTCTTACTCTCCTGTCTTCCAGATTCACTGCAGTTCTTCTAAGTACCATGTTCCACCCCCAACTCAGCTGAGAAACCAACTTTTCTATTTTGCAATTAAGTAACATACAGATATTCTCATTCATAACATCAATATAAGATATTCATTAATGAAGATACCTTTATGGAGATTCTCCTGCCGGTACTTTTCTCGATAGTTCCCCAACACTCTTCATCAGAGAGTGAAATAATGGGCCTATGGAAATAAGCAGTGCTGCTAACGCCATGTAACAGAATACAGCTGAATCTCATTTTCTTGGCAGAGATAGTTGGGTAATAGGCAACCTGTGAATGGATGAGAGCATTTCTCAAACTTTAGCACTCCTGAGAGTCACCTGGAGGGCTTGTTCAGAGTGACGGGCTCCACTGCCCCAAGTTTCTTCTTTAATTGATTGGAGCAGAGTCTTGAAGTTCCCAAGTGTTGCTGATCCTGCTGGTCCACGAACCACACTTTGAGAACCCCTGCACTGGAAGATGTCAAAATGAGGCTACAAAAAAGAGACACAAATGTTAGAAATGTAATGATTAGAATTCTAACCATTCTAAATATTATCCCATGTGGCATATGAGATGGTCTTGTGCCAAAATGCCTCCTTCAACCAGGAAATTCCATCATCAGACAGGAGTAGTAAGAGGTGCTGAAACGGAGATGAGCTGTGCCTCAGAGCAGCAGGTCTTGGGCACAGGGGAGACAGGCCCATCCTTTGATTTGCAGTGTGATCACTTCTCTCAGATCTGTGAAACTAAAGGCCCTTAGGCTTCATCTGTAGCCTGCCAGTCACCCTTTCCTCCACCCTAGCACTCTTAGCAATCTTTGGAATGATGCACAGTTAGATGAAGAACAGAATGCCCTTCTCTTATGTCTCACTTCTCTGATTGGAAAAGATAACATATCTACTCCCTGGAAAACAGGGCAGGGAGACCAATACTAGGTAGATACTGTTGTGTTGTGATAAAATGTACATAACATAAAAGCTACCATTTTAACCGTTTTAAAGGTACAATTCAGTGGAATTAAGTACGTTTGCAATGTTGTGCTACCATTTCCATTCTCTACTTCCAGAACTTTTTCATCATCCCAAAATAAACCCTATACCCATCAAACAATAACTGCCATTCTCCTCCTCCTCTCAGCCCCTGGAAAACTCTGTTCTATTTTTTGTCTCTACGAATTTGCCTATTTTACTAGGTAAATTTTTGAAGTAAGTAAAATGTTATTTTTGGAGATTCCTCCCACTATTTCTTTATGATCCATAGAATCTTTACATTGTTATTGGCTCTCCAAAGTCACTTTAACCAACTTCTTCCCATAAAATGTCTCAAACACTTCCATCCCCATGGAAGGACACTCTCTTTTTCCTTCATGTCAGACATAGAAATCTGCTGAGACTAACTCATGCAGATTTGTAAGTAACTGGGGTTCTTTGAGGACTTTCTTTGTACAGACATTTTTCTAACTGCTTTCTGTGCATTTAGCCATTCTATCCTCACAACTCCACCCCTAGGGATACATTATTATCATTTCTCTTTTACTGACCAAGAAACCAAGACTCGGGTAGGATAAAGCACATTTCCCAACACCACAAAGCAAACAGGCGATGAAGCCAGGAGTTTGACTCCAGAGGCAGTTTTCCTAACCACAGAAGATGCTTATTAATCAAAAAATTTAGTAATTAATGGAATATGAAGCTTTGTGACTAATGGCATGTTTTCAAAGATATTTTTGAGCGAAGAGCACTTTCTGGTGGGAAGCCAAGAGTCATCAGGCAGACCTAGAATAGTTTTTTGCTTCACCCATTACCTCCATTTCCACCTCCCAACTGACTCCAAAAGGGCAAGCTGAATCCCACCTGTCCAAGGAACTTGACTCCTTCTCAGACTCCTCCTGCAACATTCTCCTAGACCCTTCTGCCTGTCCTAGAGGACAGAACCTCCTCTGCCTAGGCCTCTGCTTCTGGGTGGGTACAGAGGAGGCATAGAGCCCTTCTTAGGCCTTAACTTGAAAAAAAAAAATGGCATCAAACTTTAACATTTTACTTAGCTAGTCTTGTTTTAGCCAAGATTTGCCTCTTGAGACTTAAGCTAAGGTCAGCATAACTACCTTGTCTCCCCAAACTTGTCCCCAGCAAATGTGCAGTCTTAATAGTCACTCGAATGTAATGGTCATCTTTTCACAGTTCACAAAAAAAGGAAAAAAGGACTAATAAAAACAAATGAACAAAGTTATCACATAGAGAGAAGAAGGAAAGAAAACTGCAAAAACAACAATAGTAACAACAAAAATTATTGAAATAAATTTACGAGCCTGCCATCTTAAATCCTTTTTGGAACAAGATAAGGAATAAATACAAAGGAACAAATGAATGAATGAATGAATGAATGTGCTTGGGTGGTAGCCTGGAAGAATTAATTCAAGTGTATTTCACACTCAGGAAGCAGGTTACTGACAAGTCACAATAGCATTTTGAATGTATCACCTTTTCTCATTCTGACATTTATTTAATTTATTGTAATTCAAAGTACCCTGAAATTCTACTAACATAAGGATATATTTCTCTATCAGAGAATGATTCAACATACCAGTCCTGAAAAATAAATTTGAGCTTCCTCCAACCAAATATTCCCTGGTGGGCCAAATTCCCTTAAGATTTTTTTTTTAAGATCAATTATTTTTAACCCTAAATTTTATGGTAGAAATAGGAGAGAAAATAATGATTACTCATATTAGTATCTCCTGAATATGAAAGTAGTCTGGGTTCCTAGTAAGAAAACATGCATTTGAGGTAAAGGATAGGTGAGCAGCTAAAAACTCAAACTCCGAGATCAGACTTGAGTTCAAACATGGCGTGGTCCCTCCTGGTTGTATGACTTGGAGCAAATCCCTAAAGTGTCTGTATCAGTAGAATAAGGGTACAGATAATAGTTGGATTTTCCTCATGGTGGTATTGTGAGGATTAGAAGAGATAAAGCTCTGGCCTGATTCATAGTAGGTAAAGAAGTTAGCAGCATTCACATCTCTGTCTATCCTAAGATAACTGAGGTCTGAGTGAAGCTTTAGTATTGCTCTTAGGGTTTTGGTGTGGTTTGATTTGGTTTGATTTTAGTTGTTTTTGCTTGTTTCTTGGTTTGTTTTGTTTGTTTTTTGGTGGAGGACCGCAGTCGGCTCAGATCACAGATATGTGCTCATCAAAGAAATAACACAAATGGATTTGCCTATGTGGGAACCACTTGCCGCAAAAAATATCCACACTGCAAAATGAGCAACTTCTCTTAATTCCCCCAGCCATCCCTGGAGGGCTCACTTGAAAGATACTTACTATGTCTGAGTTCAGTACCATCCCTAGCCCAGGCCCAGTATAACTGCTTCCCTGGACACTGCCCCTCATTTTAGAGTACTCAACGATGGCTCATTTTTGTTGTGACCCTCCCCATGGGGTGATAAGTCTTCAAGCCAAGAACAACTTGAAACCCATGCCCCACTCCTTCTATGGACTATGGAATTCCCCACCCTTCCCTTTGTGCTCCTCTCCCATATCCTGGACACTGAGATCTCAGAATTCTCTGCCTAAAGGTCCCCTAGTCTGTCTCCTAAATCTTTTTTTTTTTTTTTTTTTTTTTTCTGTCTCCTAAATCTTAACAGGTTTCTTCCCCCAAGTCTTTCTTCCTGTGGGGGCCAGAACACTACTGATATGTGTACCCCGTCACCTCTAAAAAATGGCCAAGAAGCAGCCGCTTTCAAAGCTGGGCAGGTTGATGAGAGTGATGAGGGAGGCTACAGGGGTCTACTACTTACAGAGTAAGGCCTGGGCAGGAGGTTAGGTGGGTGCAGAGGGACAGCCACAGCCAGCTGGCCCGCCTTGTCATGCAAGGAGCTGAGAACTCTCAAGTCAAACTCAATTTGCCAGGCTTTTATGAAACTTATTAAAAGGTAGGAGGGCAGAACACATTTAATAATTCATTCATTTGATACATAACTTTAAAATATTTAATTAGATGGTATTTGGGAGAAATGTGCCCCTTCCTGGGCCCAGCAAATATTAGGGGCAGAGTGAATGACTTAGTGGCTTATTGAAATGTATCCTTTATAGGAAGAATAAAGCAGGAAAAAGAAAATTTCAAACCTAAGAAGCCAGTTTCTAATTGCAACCAGCACTTGAATCTTAACACTCAGTAGGTGTAAATGTGGGCACCAGTTGCCTGGAAATAACTGTGGTGGGTACACTGGTATAACCATTTTCTAAGAGTCTACTGTGGACAGAAATATTTTCACTGTTATAATTGTAAAAGTCAAAATCTCATGACCTCTCCTTCCGTGGCCGCCTCCTTCTTTATTCCCTTCCCCTAAAAATTTTCTAGTTCAAAATATAAGCCCTGTGGGAGTTGTGTCATCTCATTTCAAGAGAAAATTTGGGGTATAAATAGCTTCCAAGAATCAGTTGAGCTCTGAATGGACGGATGGTCAGTTTTCACAGCTCCCTGGCCCCCCATCTACCCTTAGCTCATGTTTAGAGACACTTAACTTTCTGCTTTATTGACCCTCTTAGGACTAGGAAGAAAGAAAGAAAGAAAGAAAGAAAGAAAGAAAGAAAGAAAGAAAGAGAGAAAACGTTATATCAGAGGAAGGATTTCTCAGAGGTCAACAGTGATAACATTTTACACATATACTCCTTATCATTTACTTTCTATACAGTGCATTTTAAGAATTCCTAAGGAAGATGCACCGGTGACTATGTTTCATGTTCTAAGATTCTTAAAAACAAAGTTTTTATTTTTTAAGAGCACTCATGATATAAGCAATTATGCTTACTCTGCCATCTAACATTAGTGTGAAGAGTAATTGAGCTCTTGAATATTTTGAAAGTAAAATTAATTACAGTATTTGAGATCCTATTTTATCAAACCTACTTGCACAAATTTATTTCAAAAATGAAATGAGGGGACAACATAGTCATACATGTTTTCCCTGTGACATAATTTTCTGTAAATATTCAGATATTTTCACATGTCTCAAATAGACGTATAGGAAAACTGTTTATAATTCTCTAGCAAAAGTCAGGATTATTATTCCATATTATACTATAGTTCTGCTTCTGCCCTATGTAGCATGATCCAATGAAACCCAAAGAGTCCTTGTAGTACTCAGAGGCAGGAAGACAGAGAGTATAAGGCAGGTGCCAGGGAAAGGGAGAATAAAAGGGAGAAGAGAGAGACATAGAGGAGTGGGGAGAAATACGTGCCATTAGGTGTGTTGGGTTTTTTTTAATTTGTTTATATTTAGGTTTTTACTCACATGTCTTTCAAGTTTCTTTTCTCCAAACTGGAAAATAATTATCTTAGTAAATCTGCTACAACTATTTATAGCTTCCTTAGGAATGTCTTACTAACTCTACTAGAGAAATGAGTCTAAAAGAGTTAGTATTTAACAGAAATACTGACTTCCTGGGCTAAAGGCAAGCAAACGGTGTGTACAATTTTTAAAATTTCTTTTTACTGTGCCTATAATTCAAAATGCCATAAAAAATGTTTAATGTCTTTTCCACACCAAGTGTTCATGTTGCCCTGTAATTTACTTCAAAGAATTGCAAAGGGGTTATTCAAAGGCAAATTATCCTAAAGGCAATGAAGGGGATGATTGACAATAGTGAATTCACTCCCAGGATGCTGCTGCTGATTATCAGTCAAATAATATAGGACTCCAAAGTCTCTTCTACCATCCCCATCCTAACTCTACTCCTCAAAAGTAATCACTTGCAAGTTTAGATTAAATACCTCTAGATGTTTCCTAGACATTCAGTAGATACATGTTCATCTCCTGCTCTGTGCCATGCACTGTTGTGGGTGCCGGTATTACAACAATACTCAAAAAGAGACCAACTCTCTGCTCCCAAACTCTTTACGGTTTAGTGGATGAAACATAGAATGAATAAACAAACCAGTAAACATACAACATGGTATCAAGTAATGGTAAGTGCTAAGAAGTCGATAGTAGGACAAAAAGACAGAATAGAGGTGTTCGCTAGTTTAGTTGGTGTGAGGGATCAGGGAAGCCTTCTTTCCCTGAATACAGTGAGAAAATAATCCCCCCCCACCCCCAATAGGGTAAGAGAGTCTAAGCAAAGCCAACACAGCAAGTGCAGAGACCCTGGAGCAGAAGCAAGCCTGAGAGAGTTGAGCACAGCAAGGAGGTCAGTACTGCTGGAACAAAATATGTAAGGGGAAACCAGTTAAGAGATGAAGGTAGAGACAGGGCTTGTGATGAGCTACATAGGACTTAATGAATTAGGCATTGATAAGGTTTGACTCATACTTTAAAAGAGGCAATTTGGCTGCAGAAGGAAGAGACTGAAGGGGTTCAGGACAAGAACTGGGAGACCGGAAGGAGGCTACTGCAGTAGGCCAGGAGAGAGATGACGGTGGCTTGGCCTCTCTCTCATTCATTGGTGGTAGGAATGCAATGGTACAGCCACCTTGGGAGACATTTTGGAAATTTCTTTAAAAAACAAAACATACTCTTACTATGCAATCCAGCCATTGTGGTCCTTGGCATTTACACAAATGAAAGTCTGGAAAAGTCTGCATACAACTATTTGTAACAGCTTTTTTGTAATTGTCAGAACTTGGAAGCAAGTAAGATGACCATGGCTGAGTGTATAAGCAAACTGGATATCCACACAATAAATTATGATTCAGCAATTAAAAAAAGAGCGATTAATACATGAAAAGACAGTTTGGTATTATATCCGTAATAGCTAAAAAGGCATTTTAGTGCCCTGCAAATGATTTTTATATTTCACAACCAGAAGGATAAGTGATGTGCTCTATTAAGTGAATATTAATATAATGCAGAGTTGTGCCTTTGTCATCTATCAGATTTATAATCCAAGCTGATAGTTACCACATAGTGTTCATGAATGATAAAAATATTCTTCCTCAGTCTTTATATATATATTACATATATAGCATATATCTCTATATATCTATATTTATATATCTATATATATATCTATTTCTATATATCTATATCTATATATCCTTAGCCTTCATATTATTAGAAAGAGAGGATGAGAGAGGGAGCGAGAGAGAGAGATTGAAATTAATTTCAAGGAATTCATTCATGTGATTATGGGGGCTAGGAAGATGGAAATCTTCAGAACAGGCTGCCTCTGGCTGGAAATTCTGGCAGGAGTAAATATTAACAATCTTTAGTCTGAAAGCAGTCTGAAGGCAGAATTCCTTCCTCTTAAGGGAATCTCTGTTTTATCTCTTAAGGCCTTTAATTAATTGGATGAGGCCCACTCACCTTATGGAAGGTAATGTGCTTTACTCAAAGTCTACTGATTTACATGACAATTGCATCTAAAAAACACCTTGACAGCAACACTTGGACTGATGTTTAACAAAATAACTGGCACCATACCCTAGCCATGATTACAATATAAAATTAACCATTGAAGAGTTATTGGTTGCTTTTTCAAAATTTGCTTTTAGTTATAGAATAGCTTATCTCATGCTTTACTCTTTACATACTCCTTCTATACTCTTATCACCACAAATGAATTCACATTACTCTTTCTCCAAGATTATATCTTCATTCCTTCTTAATGAATGACATCATACATCATGATTAAGAACTACCATATTATCAGACTCCTAAGTCTCATATCTGTATTTGACAGATCATTTCCATATGCTGATTTTGTTGATGATATGTCTTAGATGACTTATGAGTTTAGAACATACAGCCTTAAAGATATCAACATTAATTGACCACCAACACAATGTGTGTCTGTCATTCTACTTGAAGTAGCTGATAAAACAAGGCAGCAGGAGAATTCTTGGAGCTCCATGACATCCCAGGATTATAGCACAATGGTTCCCATTCCACCTGTCCTGTTCTGTGTTTTTATTTGATCACTAGATAAGAAGTAATAGAAAGGGCATAAGCCCTGAATTTTCAGACCATGTAGTGTAGTGTCTTGATGCAATGGGCTAAATGATCCAATTTAATATGGACAAAATGCTAAAAAAATTATTTTGCTTTGCGTTCCAATGTCAGTGTATTAAGCGTAAATCAAAACCACCCAAACGTAAGTTCCGAAAGAAAGTTAAAAAAGATACAAAGTATTAATCAGTATTAACTTCCAATTATGCAAGGCTCTTGTATCTTCATATATATACCTGTAGTTTTGTAACTCCAGCACTGAAGTTTATATATTGTGTCAAAAGGCATTTCAAAACCGCATTTGTAAATATTGGCAATTGTCTGTGCTCTAAATGTTTCTAGAAAAGAGCAGCACATAGAGGTCATCATATAACCTTTTGAGACTGTTCTTGGTAGTATTGGGTGCTGTGGATGGGCTTTCTACCTTTTCTGCCCTTTTATTAGTCCCTGCTCACTCAAGATGGTGTGACTTGTTTTGGAGACTTTAGCACGCAGTATCATTCTGTCTTCCTTCCATCAGCTTATGATCCTGGGGATTCACCCTGTACAAAGAGATTTACTTGGGGCGAATGGAACCCCAAAGCCAAAACCAAAGTGCGCTAAAATTAGCTCTGAATTATTAAACTGGTGCACAGATACGGAATTAACAAAGTCAAGTGACAGACAGAGGTGGCCTGTGTTCTTCCTGGAGGCAAAGCTCAATTGCTCTGTGGAATGTTTTTATCGTTTGTGGGGAGGCTTTCACATGGTCTTCCCAGTTCAGACCTTTAGGAAGTTCTGGATCACTGGAGCTGACCAGCCTCAACCATAGGTACTACACCCACCGGTCCAGGCAGTGTGCTCTATCTGGAGCTTCTAGAAGATAGGATGGTGCAGTCATTTCACTTCCTGTTCACTTCCCCACTGATGTATTTGATTTCCTTGGCCAGCTGATGTCCACCCTCAAGACAGCATCTGCCCTTAACTCGGAGTGTTTCTCTTCCACTTCCATTGGTCCTGTCATCTAAAATGAGTTTTCAAAACAATCTGTTTATCTTTTTTTCTTCACTTTTTAACCTCTGATGTTGATCTCATAATGAATGTTAGAGTACTTGATGTCCTATTTTCCTACAATTTAGAGATAACATTCAAATGAAATAACACGTGTGAATGACCTGTAGACTCCAAGGCCTTATGCAAGCAGCCTGTGCTAGCTAGCTGCACTGTATATATGCATGACTAGCAAATATAAGAGGACTTTGATAACTTCTACTCCTTGTTTTCTTTCCAGTCCAGTTGCCTCCTTTAATAACAGACATCTGTTTATGAACTTTCTTCTCTATTTTAGTTCTCTTCATGACTAGAATAGTGTATGAATTGGTATCTCCAGACAAGTATGACAGTATTTCATTTGCAAAGCTGCAAATGCTCAACTCCATTAGTGCTGGCCTTCAGAAGATGATCAATTTGAGAAATTCAGAGCTTTTCAAATGTTAATCCAATTATTTTTTTTTAAGTAGCTCATACTAAGGGATGATCAGAGAGTGATTTGCTATATTTTGAATCCCATTGCAATGTTTGTTTATTATCAGGTTTTTCTTCACTTTTTCCTAAAGTTTAATCGGTATAAATTTTTGTAGAAGACTGCTGGATACTGAAGATGAACTCAGTGACATTCAGACAGATTCGGTCCCATCGGAAGTACGGGACTGGCTGGCGTCCACCTTCACACGGAAAATGGGGATGATGAAAAAGAAATCTGAGGAAAAACCAAAATTTCGAAGCATTGTGCATGCTGTTCAAGCTGGAATTTTTGTGGAGAGGTAAGTGGAATTGTTAGTATTTCAAGATATAAAATTTGGAAGGTAGGAGATATACTTACCATCTCAAAGTTATACAAGCCAAACATTTTACTTATTGAGGAACACTGCAATTGTAAGTATACCCAGAATGAGGAAATTTAGAACATCGTTATAAATTTGCCTTAACAAAAATGTTTTGTCCTGGGTTTATTACTTTCATTCCTTTTAAATTGACATAAAGACTGGGATGCCTGGGTGGTTCAATCAGTTAAGTGTCTGCTTTCAGCTCAGGTCATGATCCTGGGGTCCTGGGATTGAGCCCCATGTCGGGCTCCCTTTTCAGTAGGCAGTTTGCTTGTCCCTGTCCCTCTGCTCTTCCCCCTGCTTGTGTGCTCTCTCTCTCTTACAAATAAATAAATATTTTTTAGAAAGAAAAGACTAAAAGCAGACTTTTGAATGCCTAGTGTACCTCAAATGTAGCTTTGTGAGTAATTTATTAAATTATACCACATTCATACATTATTTGTATATATTTGTATAAATTATACCACACTTATTATTTATTAAATTATACCACATTCATACATCACATTCATATATTACACAACTAATTTTACTGGAATAAAATGTAACTTTTCATAAAACAAATTCTATACTACATACTAAAATCAAATAAGACTTTCTCTGCAATAAGTCAAAAAGACCATCCTCTTTGCATAATGGGAGAAAAGCTCCTTATGTAGCTTTTGTAGAGTTCTTTGACATTTCTGTCACTAAAGCAAGGAATACTTCATGGCCCCTAGAAGCACCAAATCAAATCACCGTAGTTTCTCATGTGAAATACATGCTAATGTGACCTAATTTTATATTTGTCTAGCCCTTAAGAATACAGTCTATTTTTCTGTCTAGGAAACAAGATGTTCCAGAATTAAAGCTAAAGAAATTACTTGAAATAAACATGTTACATCTGACAATTCTGAAAACTAGTTATTAGAAATCCCTTAGATTAAAAAAACAATTACTTTTTATTAAGTTATATATAAAAAGATGAAACATTTTTAAACTAATAAAATTGAAGAGAGAATTTTTTTGTCAATATACTTAAATGAGAGAGACCACATCATTTTTCATCTTCTGACATCTCTAGTTATTATTTCTAATGAACATTATACACTTTAATTTTCCTGTTAAAAGAAAAATAGGAAACACATTTGGGTTCCCAAAATGTAAATGAGAATGTATAACAAGAAGTATTTGATGCCATTTAAAAATATAACTACAACATAAAGCTTGAAGTTCTTGCTTTGTGCCTCTACTATCCATAATAACCACCACTCGGTGATTATTTAAATTATTTTGAGTATTTTATTAGCCCTATTTAATTGGCTTTGATAAAAGAATCCTCATAAGAAGCAATTTTATTAGTGTGGTAAAGTGATAACCACACCCCCTTAGAAGGTATATAAAATGGTCCCAACTCTGCCCGGTGGGACCAGAAATCTGCAACAGGGAAGCAGGGCTGGAGAGAAAGATTATCTATAATGATATTACCATTTTTTTTTTTAAACAACTTAGGAAAGTGTATGACATTTATTGATTTTCATTAACACCAAATCAAAAATATCTCAATAATAGTTCAGAAAGTCAGTGAATCACAGATAAAAGAGAATATGTGTGATTTGCTGAAAGAATGTATATTTTGTCTTTTTCAGAAAATTTTGTAGAACTTGGCAAACTAAAAAGAAAGCAAACTGTGGGAGTAAATTTCTATTTCCATCCAGTAAAAGATTAAGATTTCCGTAAAAATTTATTGGTATGCTAAATGTTCATTTTTTTCATATGCTACATAAAATATTTTACTTAATGACCTATAGAAATATCAAATATACTTAACTGGCAAACAGTCTTGAAGAAATAAGCATGTTACAAACATATGGAAATGAAATCCCAATTAGTTGAGGCATAAAATAGGAACCTATGTTTATCTTGAATTTTCAAAGATAATTGTCTTCCATTTTGAAAATTAGAAAGCCTTCCTGAGTATTCTTTCAAGTTCCCCCTCCCAAGACTCCATGCCTCCACAAGTCCTCACACTTCCATTACCCAGGTGCACTTTCCCATCTGCTCACTTCCCTGTCTCCCCTCCTGAAACCCAGGCCCCAGCTCTGTCATCTGCCATCAGAAACAGGACAGTAGCTTTCCAATTAGGTCCTCACTTCCTCAACTGCCCTCTCCAAACAAGTCATTCTACAGGGACTTTTTAAAATATAAATTAGTCCCTGTCACTCCTAAGCTTAAAATCTCTTGATGGTTTTCCATTTCACTTGGTATTAAGGGTGATTTCTATATCATGGTTTTGCAGGGTTCAGCACTTTTTTACTTTCTTGTCTCATCAAGTGCTACCTTCATTTTTGACTGAATTTCTATATTGCTCTGATTTCAACGCACATCCTTAACCCTTTCTTCCCTTGGAACCATAATCCTGTTATTCCCTCTACCAAAAATGATTTTCCCTGCCCTTGCTCCTGGCTGGCCCTTCCTGTCTCTCCAGACGCCTTCCCTGATCGCTGTGCACACTGTTCAACACTTTGTCTGCCCTGACAGTGGTTTACCTCACAGCACTGAGTGCTGCTTGTAATCATGGGTTTTTTATTTATTGCCCCTCTTCACTGCTCAGTAAGCCTCACAAAAGCAGTACCTGTCTTTTTCTTGTTCTCTCTGGGCTCTTACCTAACACGACGTCTGACATAAGGTAGTTTTTAGTTTTCGTGGAGTTTTTTTGAGTTCTTGAATTACACATCACAACTGTAGTAAAAGCTTCCAAAAATAATCTACCGTATTTCCAGCTGGACTTTCAACACCTGCAGGAGTCCAGGAAATTCATTGTTCTTTTTCAGCAACTTGTAATATGTCAGCTATTTACTCAAGGGTGAGGCAGCCGTATTACGGTCTGCCACAAACAAATTCTGATTCCAGTCCTCCTTATTTTTTTGTCCTAATACTTTATTTCCAATTATAGGATTAGAAAAGATAATGGGGAAGTTCCTCCATTTCCTCAGAAAGATAATCTTCAAGGTCTTGCTTTATATTCCATGTAATGAGAATGCACCCTGACATTCATTCCTTAAGCCTATTCCAGTTCTAAGAGATCAGCACCAGAGTTCTGACAGAGTTCGGGGCCCTGGGAGCCCCAAAGAACCTAAGAATTGTAGGCAACAGCATGGGATGCAGAGTAGTGAGAACAGTAACATCAATGATACTAATGGCTTTCTTGTATTGAGCACTTATTATATTATGCTAGACATTTATATCATTTACTCATCACAAAAAACTTATAATTATCCTCATTTTACAGATGAGTGACATTATATAGCTTTCCAAAGGTCACATAGCTAGTGAGAGGCTAGTCTGTTATTTAAAGCATGTCTTCTCTTTGCTGTATCCTACTGCCTTTCGGTGACCTGAAGTCACAAGGATTGAAAGTTACTTAATTTTTTTAAAATTTCTTACTTCTTATTATTATATATATTATATATACTATTATATTGACCTTATTTTCCTAATCCATCATCCTTTCATTTCTCGTCCCTCTATTTTTTAGTAGTAATGACTAGAATAGATAGAAAAGACTGTTGTCTCCCAAAAAAACCCCACAAAACAACTAAATATCATTATTGACAATAATTATTTTCTGGATCTGTTATAATACAATTACTATTTTCCTTGTCTGCAAAACTATAATAATTATACCTATCTCAATGTAGTAATTAATATAAGTATTTTTATTTATAAAATGCTCTGAAATCTTCCAAGAGAGATAGAGAATAAGGATAATTTTTTATTATAACCGATTACCCACATTCAAAAATTGAGTCATTTAAAATAAATATTAAATGGAAATAGTGAAATAAAGTAATAAGGTCTCTGTGATAAAATGGGGAAATACTTTATCAAGGAAGGTAGGCTAGAGGTATACATAAATGCAATATTTTAATTCTGAGCTTTTAAGAAGTCAAGATTCAAAAGAGGAACATGAGAGGCACCTGGATGGCTCAGTTGTTTAAGTGACCGTTTCTTAGCCTCAGTTCAGGTCATGATCTCAGGGTCCTGGGATGGAGCCCCACTTCAGGCTTCCTGTTCATTGGGGAGCCTGCTTGTCTCCTTCTCCCTCCACCCCTACCCTTGCTGGCATTCTCTCTTTTTCAAATAAACAAATCTTTTAAAAAGAGAGAGAGAGAGACATGAATTATTGGCATTTATTATCTTTAAAAGAGAGGTTTTACATAGAACTAAGTAATATATCTTGTGGCTTTTAAATCCATAAGGTACCTTGAATCAAATAGGTTAGTATCTAGGGGCACCTGGGGGGCTCAGTCAGATAAGTGTCTGACTCTTGGCGTTGGCTCAGGCCATGATCTAAGTGTTGTGAGAGTGAGTCCTGCACCAGGCTCAGCACTCCGTGTGGAGTCAATTTAAGCTTCTCTCTCCCTCTCCTTCTGCCTTCATGCTTGTACTCTCTCTCTCCCTAAAATAAATAAATTTTTAAAATCTTAAAAAAAAAAAAAAAAGTTAGTGTCTTCTGTAGTAGTTTTATGAAATAAAATATTTTCCAAGTGGCTATTTCTTATGTTAACCTCCCTCATATAAATTAATGATGTAATCATTAAATTTTTACTTTGTTCAGGCATTTTGGGAGAAATTACAACAGTATAGTCTAGGAATGTAGCTTGCCAATGGACTGACATATGAAAATGAAGGGACATGATTCATAGTTAATTGTTTCTTCCCAGGATATTGGGGATGAACCTTGTACTTGCCAGTTCTGAATAGAAGTCTATGCTATTCCTACACATTGGGTATCACATTGATTTTCTTGTCACATGAACTAATGGAAGAGTTTCATGGATTTGGTTTATGTCATTTTGGTTACCTATCAGAAGATCCAGCAAATTACTGATGGATAAAAATATTTTTATTGGTGCTATTTATAAAAATGGAAATAACTTTGTTCTACATAATGTTTCTTAATTTTTATTACATGACAATTTGAACAAGCTTCAACAATTTTTGTCAATATGCTCTGGCCTAAAATTTCTAACTTTAAAAAAAGGAAGCTGTGTAAATTCTGATGATACTACATTTTCTGTCTTGTAATTTCCATTTTATAAGAAAAAAAGAAGAGAGAAAGAAATCCATAAAGGAAATATTTTAGTGACATTCAGCTTCCTGATCTAAAATTTTGGCACATAAATGGATGCAAAACAAGAATATTCTTCTCTCATCGGTATGGGCGTGCCAGAAAGTTTGTTGCACATACAAAGGACAGTCTCTTTTAATAAGATGAAGCAAAGAAAAAGATGTCAGTCATATTGACTTCGTAGGGTGTTTGTGTGTAGACAAATTCGTATTAACCCATGTCACATTGTAGATTCTCAATAAGTGGTGATCATAGTAATAATTATTACCACAAAGAGAGCCTGTAACTAATGATAAAAGGTGAACATGTCAAAAGTAATCTTTTCCCTTACATTTTAAAAAAATAGTTGAAATCTTTGAGTAAATGAGTCTTACATACACACTTGTTTTTCTTTTTCAGGATGTACAGAAAGTCTTATCACATGGTTGGTTTGGTATATCCAGAAGCTGTCATAGTAACATTAAAGGTAAAATAATTTCAATTATTTTAAATTTTCAAATAGTCATTTTTTCAAATTTTCTTACAATGACTGGGAGAAAATGAGAATAGGTCTTTGCTACATCTTATGAATTGATACATGAAAAATACCGTAGCCATTCACATGTCATATGTTCCAAATCATGGCTCATCATAGACTTAAATGAGGATTGATTTACATTAAGTCAGTGCATGTGTGTGCACACATATATGTGATTTTTTTCCTTCTTCATGCTTTTTTTAGATGGATCTTGAATTGAATTTTGAGATGGCACCAGGACTTATCAAAATATATGTGTTTTTTTATGTATATATTGTGGGAAATTTTCATGCATTCAAAAAAGGTGTTCTAGGACAAAACTTACATGAAAGAAATTTGTTTAGAATTTTAGGTCTGAGAACACATAAAAAGATACAATTAAGAAAGAAAATAACAAAAAAAAATTCAACTCTCTTATCTCTGCTTTCCCTATAGCTGACGCCCAAATGCAATATTAAATACTTTAGAAATAATTGGAGCCAAAATTCTGAAGTAATGAAAGTTTTTGGTTTACTTGTTTCTACTGTGTGTGTATACAAAAGCACTGTTCCTATTTCTGTTCCTATTCTAAGCTCATCATTTAACATCTCTTATTTCTTTCTATCATTTCATTTCAGTGGAGAAATTCAACTTTGTCTCCTCTAACAATTTCATGGTGGTTTTCCTGTATCACCAAGAATTTAAAAGCCATGGGCAACAGAATATCCTGAGTTGCTTTATTTCTGATATTTTAAACTCCTTTCTAGTTTACATTTATATTGCTATTTATATTATATCTTTTGTTAATTTTCTCTTATACATTCCCTTTGCATTTTTTTCCTTTGCTGCATAGTAGACTTTAATTTTATTAATTTAAAGAGGTGGTTTTTCTTGGACACTTTTTTATATTTATGTTTCTAAGCTATAAAAAAGACAGGTATATAAGTGAAATGTCACATTATAGGATATTAATTACTCCTTGGATCTTGTGAGGTTTTTGTTTCATCAACTGTGAGCAAGAATATTACTTATTTTTATTTCTTTTATTTTAATAACCTTTACTTAGAAACCAACACAATATTTTAGTATGAGAGAAAGTTAACACTCTTCTAAAATGTAGTAGAGAAAAATGTATCAACTAAAAGGTTGAGGGAGGAAATATCACTAGTAAAGAATATTTTTAGTTAAATAGCTCTTTCTTCCTGAGATACCTTCTTGTCTTATTTATCCTCAATGGAGCATCTACAGTAGTTTATAAGTGTAAATCATCATTGTTGACAAAAATCCCCCAAAGTGGAGAACTAACCTTTTACTCAGTGTGAAACCCTGAGCAGGAACTATAAATAGCAGCCTCCTAACAATCTGAACTAATTCTTGTGTTAGCTTTGGAATTTGATAAAAGATTTGTTGGCCTCATTTGAGCTTTATTGATGTTAAAATGCCTGCTTACACAGCCTTCAGAGATTTTAAATTTACAAAGTGTTTGTAAAGCAAGTGTTTGGGGATCAAATCACGACCAAATACAAGGAATTTAACAAAGGCGTACAAGCAAATCAAAAACCATCTCACTGGTGTTTTCAAGTGATTAAAAATACCATTTGAAGCTGTTATTACTATTTTCAAATGCATTATTTTTATTTATTTTTTATTAATTATTTTTATTAACATATAATGTATTATTTGCCCCAGGGGGTACAGGTCTGTGAGTCATCAGGCTTACACAAAAGCAATATTTTTAAAAGAGACTGTTTGAATACTATTTATCAGATTCTCAGTTTAGTTTCAGCATGTTATAGTACAGATTGTTGGCCTCTCTAAAAATGTATTAAATGAAGTAAATAATCCCAGCTCAAATTCAAAATTAAGGCACAGTTTTAAGGTTGCCCTATTCAATACTAAACTTGCTGTGTGTATGTAAGCACACACTTTGCTAAGAAGTTCTAATAATCGTTAGAACTGACTGTTGTATTTCTTTAAATTTTTAAAATTTCATTGATATATTTAGCATTGGAGCTCCCACTCTACATGAAAACCTCCTTAGTGTATAGGACTGATATCACTTGTTACAAGTCCCTTTTTGTGAACACTTCTGCAAGTTTTCAACCTGCAGTTACTTAAAGCAAAAATCATGAGGTAGCTGGAATGGTTTGGCATAGCTCTCATTGCCTTCTCTCCCACAGTTAGTGGATTTTTTCCATGGGTATGTATGTATCTCCCTATAGGCCTGACCACTTCCCTTGGGAATCGCCTGAAATGCTATAATTACTTTCCTCTTCCTTCTCCTCTATCAAAAGACTCACTTCCTTTTCCTTCCCATCTGTCCCTGGAGGAAAGTGTAAATGAATCAGCCAAGGTTAGAGTGAGTAATAAGGTAGTATATACTCTATCTTTCTAGGTTATTTGAAACTTAAAAGAAGACATAAAATATCAAAGCTTTAAATCAAAGCATTGACTCTTACGGTGGAATTTCAAGCCAGGTAGAATGTAGTGGGTGGGAAAGAGAAATTGGGGCTCTTTTCCCCTATTCCTCCATTGACACCACCCACATAACCTGTAATACTACCTTAAAATGAATCCTCCTCTGGACAAGTGATTTATAGCATGCATTTGAAGAGAGACTGAGAATAAGATCGTTATTATAGTGTTATCAGGTTTATTACATCAAGCTTGATAACTTTGGGATTAAGGGGAAGATTTTAACACTTATATTACCCATTATGGCCTCATTTTTGTGAACCCATGGATACTAAGTGGCTCTGTCATACCAGACCCTGGAAAAAAATATAGTCTGATGTTCTAAATAGAAATGTGACCTACTAAATCTACAATGCCTGATCTCTCCAAGAATTTTTCACAGAAAGAAACAACTAAATGATATTGCCATCTAAAGCATTTACTCCTTTTTTCATTTTTTACAGGACGTTGATAAATGGTCTTTTGATGTATTTGCCTTAAATGAAGCAAGTGGAGAACACAGTCTGAAGTTTATGATTTATGAACTGTTTACCAGATATGATCTTATCAATCGTTTCAAGGTCAGAAACATGGAACTCAAAAATGAAATGCTCTTAGAATTCGTTATCTGAATAAGAATGAAAATGCAGAACATCGAGTCATTAATCAATGCATTTTATAACATTCCTAGTTGGCAGGTCACAGAACTAGTGGAACAAGTTCACCACATGATGCAGCCATTATCCACGACTCACTGACATATCCATACGGACATTGTGAGGCCATTGTAGCCTCATTCCAACAAGATACCAACATCCCCCTGAATTATCCACAGACCAATCATGTCGTGATTAGGAGCTATGTTTTTAAAAAATATCGTCTTCTGTGTTCCTAAAACACAGAATGAACCTTTCCTGGCAGCTTTTCTTAAACCGAGATGAAAGGGCTTCTAATTAATTTCATTTTAGAGCCATTGAAGCAGCAGATTTGATCCAGATTTCTGAGCACTCTGCAACCTATACCCTTCATCATTACCAATGGAATCATGGAATTTTAGATAGAAGGTACTGGGAGGTCATTTGTTTTAATCCCTTGTATTACAGATAGAAAAACTAGACATCTCCAATTGTCATTGAGAATTTTACTCTTTTAAGAACTAGCCTTCTGTCTTGACTCTGGAAGATATAAACATTTAAAGGCAACAGTATGGATAAGATTGTTATTTCATCTACCTTAGTTAAATACCTGGGGGTTACAATCTTTCTTAGGATTGAAAGCTAGCAGGTTAATGAAATAGTTTTTCAGAACAGCCTACGTGTAACCTCAAAAAACTACTGCCCACATCTGACTCAGTTATGTCCCATCCCAAACATTGTTGTGTTCATGTTGATTTAGTGCTACTCTTTTGGCCAAAATATAATCATGATTATTACTTTTTGCAGATTCCTGTTTCTTGCCTAATTTCCTTTGCAGAAGGTTTAGAAGTTGGTTACAGCAAATACAAAAATCCTTATCACAATTTGATTCATGCAGCTGATGTCACTCAAACTGTGCATTACATAATGCTTCATACAGGTATCATGGTAAGAAAGTTTTTATAACTGAAGTTTGTTAATTTGGAACATCAAATTCCTTTCTCCTACATTGCCATTGTCTCACATTGCCATTGTCCCTTCAATACCCACAGGAATATTATAAGTGATGATCTTTCGGATTTTTGAGGGTTAATGAATTACTCATAATATACATTTTCCAAAAAATATTTTAACTCCATGAAAAAAGATACCCAGAGGCAAATGTAAATATATTGCAAATTTTCCGAAATTTGGACTCCCGGACATTTTTGTTTATAATTTTTTCCCTATAGGAATCAACCAAAAAACAAAACAAAAAAAAACAAAAAGTGACCTACACAAAGTCTTGGGATAAAAGTTAATTACAGTGCTCTTCCCTCATGTTCTCCCAAGCTGACTTCTGTGGATTTTTCTCTTTTACTTGCACTAATAATCACAATCAAATCCTAATAGGGACTTTGGAAATGATTTATGTGAATTTTTCCAAATTCTCCTTCCTCTTCTTTGCATCTAAATGAATCAATCAATCAATCAATAAATAAATGATTCAGCAATGCAATCCAGGACAACAACGAGTAGATGTTAAGAATTCTGACTCTGCCTGGAATTTCTATAATGTCTCAAGAGTTTACAGTGACTCCCAGAAAGTGAAAAGGAAGAAGCAACTCTTTCGTCTAAAAATTCCACACTGAGGTGGGTTCAAAGGGATACAGACCATAGGAGATGCCCAAATCTTGGTACCTTCTTGATTCCTGATGTGTCAGCCTCTGCTGAAGCAATGCCATAAATTGCATTTAAGTAGAATGTTCCATCAAATCCCATAATATACATTGCCTATCTATTTTGACTTCAGAAGTCACATACCCATTCTATTGAGTCATTGACACTCAGATCTATGTAACTAATACTCTTTGGGGCCCAGAGATCCTCAATATCTCATCTGTCCACACCAGAGATTATTCCTAATCTGGTCCCATGCAAAGTCCCTAGAGCCACAGTGTTGTCCCGAAGATCCTGAAAACTTAGAACAGTTACATGATTCTTCAACTTTGTTATATATAGAAATTTTTCATATTAATTTTATTTTTCCCCAAGAAACTGTAGTGTGTTGTTCACTACACATACAATCTATTCACTATGGTTCATCCAATAGTGTCTCATATGATGATTGAAGAAATTGTTTGCTCCTCTTCTTCATCTTTCTTTGCCTCCAAAATGTTGCACATCCATCAATGCCTTGGGCTCAGATCCCACTCCTAACCCATGTTTTGATTATCTGTTGCTCCAAAACAAACTGCTCCAAAACTTACTGGCTTAAAACAACAACTTATCAGTAGCTCTCCAAGGTCTTTAGTTAGGAGCGTCCCAACTAGCAGGTTCTCAGTTGAGATGATTGATGGGCTTAAAATCAGCTAGCAACCATAGCTGAGGACATCATTGAACAAGATACCCATGGTGGTTCACTCACATAGCTGGCAGTTGGTAATGGCTAATGGCTGGGAGCTCAACTTCTAATAAAGGCTTTTATTTAATAAAGAATTTTCTTGGACTCTCACTACCAATTCAACAGAAATCTGCATTCTACCACAAAATTACAAAGTAACATAACCTGCTTTGGAGTTAAGTCCTATTTGGGGGAGGCAGAAATCTCAAAAACTTTAATTGAGGCAGTAGCATGACCTCCTTGTGACCTTGTAGAAGGCTGAACTGTATGTGTTGTCAACATCAGACCTTGTGCTATCCTGTAGTAAGTTATATATGTGGACATCACAGACTTATGGTATAAATGTACCCATTGGCCGAGATCAAATGCAGTCATGGCTAAACTTCTTGGTCCTAGGTTGAAGCTTACTCACTCTTCTTTCCAGGGGTCTGATTTGACATGTAGAAAGAGGAAGTAGAAGGTTACGATAATCAGTAGAAAATCAAGCATGCAAAGACATAGCTTTAAGATATTATAAGCTTTTAGGAAGTAGTATATGTAACCTTCCTTGTAATTGTTTCTAGCAGGTGCGCGCGCGCACACACACACACAGAAATTCTTTTAAAGTTCCTTTGCTTTAATAAGACTTCACTGTCACAGCTGTTTCTTAAGCTCTTTGCCTCCTGACAGCAGCAAATGCTGTTATCCTCGAAAAAGTCACTTCAGCATCTTCCTGGTTGGAGCTGCTTGCTGTTTCCTCTCTAAGGCCTTGGTCTTGAATCTGATAGTGAGATGGTTTTCATTTTAAGTGTGGCATGTCCTCTTTCCTGAGTTCTGTGGATTTGAAAAAAAAATTAGCTGAAAAATGAAATATTTAAATGATTCTCTGAAATGGAAACTGAAGTGATTAAGTTTCTTCAGAACAAGATGGAATGGAAAAGTAATGCCTACTTCAGTATAATCAAATATCTACTTTAATTATGAAATTCAATGAGAAGATGTATACCATATTATGCTGGGAAGTAACCAAAATTTCATCATTTAAAAATATATTTCTGCTTAAGTACATTTTTTTTTTTTGCTATCAGTATAAAGGGAGCCAAATAAAAGTCTCTGATTTCAGCTTTAGAACCTCTCTTCTGAAGGTGACATTGAAGAGATAAAGGATGACGTAAATACAGAAATTCAAATCCACGGTGTGACTTTTCCCTCAGGCTTGTGAGGAGAACCTGTTCCCGGATATAACAAGCCATTCCAACTTCTTTGGAAGATGGGAAATCTGGCCCAGCCTGACATGACTCCTAGAAATTTGACATTAGTAAAGATCACGTAGTCCTTAACTTACCAATCATAAACAGAACTTCGATCTACTCTAGCAGGTTTCATTGGAGAAATTGTTTCTGATTAATTCATCCTTCAGCAACAATGTGTCAGTGGGCTCTTTACTCATCCATTAGTTTGGCCATTACAAAAATAGTCTAGTGGAAGACTGTCATTGTTGTCTGAGATCCAGAAAATACATTTCAACTACAGGAAGTAATGAGAAACTTTATAATAGACAGTAAGAGGAAAGGCAAAATGAATTACGATTTATTGCCTATGTTGTGAAAACTAGGTTTCACAGCCAGCTTGATAGCTTTAGGGAAGTTATTTTAACAAGCTTTTCTTCAGATGAAAAAAGTAGTGGTAGGGGAGTATTAATTTTCACACAGATGAATATGTTGGTTCTTTGAAACAACAAAAATGTATTATAGAAATATTGATTTAGCTGAAACTCCTCAGATTTGATGTGGGGAAGACTGGGTCACTGGCTTTAGTTTTAGTTGATGCCCTGGCATTTCAGGATGGTCTTATCTGGGTGACATTTCTGGAGCACTTTGGGCAGCCCCAAACTCTCAGGTGACTAGTGCAGCCTGCCACCTGCAAAATGGTCTGAGGACTAGTTACTGAAGGGGACTATGATGAAGCTATTGTCCTTCAGTTTGTTACTGTCACACAGGATACCCTCAGCCTGGAAGGAGACACTGCAGAGGAGAGCTGATGCTAGTACCCCCTCTGTCTGTCCTTTGACAGTTAACTTGTAGTCCTGTGCCAAGGCGACGGTGGTGTGTGGTAGCTCAGTCCATTGGCTGAAGAGAAAATTGCTTCACCAAATGCTGCCAAGCCACCTCCCAAGTGTCTCTCTGAATTTGAAATCTTCCAAGGGCCTTTGTAAGGGAACACTTGTGTCTAAGGGCTCCTGACCCTGTGTTCTAATATTAAGAGTAGAAGAAGGAACGATGCTATGAGATCTATTTGCTTTGGAAGTCGTAGTCCCCTGACCACACCCAGAAATAGCTTCCCATACTCTGGATTGACTCAGTTTTTCTCCAGTCTGTCTACAAAAAATATGCCACTATGTCTCTATTCTACCAACTACATGGAAATACTATTCTTGCAAATGGCTTCCCAGAAAACAATGTTTGGAAGAGTAGAAAGTCTGTAGGCTTTCAAGGCAATCAGACATAGGCTTGAAACCCTGCTCTACCATGACCTAGATCACTCACTCACTACCTTGGTTTTCTTGTCATTAATATGTGGCTAATAATACCATGTAGGATGACAGTGAAGAGGCACAAATACCATATATGTAAAGCACCTAACCTAGTTCCTGAAACATAATAGGTATTAACACACATCCTGATATCAATAACGTCAATTTATTTTTATTATATATTGCATTATTTTATGTGTATTATGTATTAATATTATTATGACACTTTTTACTACTGGATAAGTTATAGCAAACTGTGTCATCCTATTCAAAGTTAGAGAAAAAAGTGTCCAACCCTATAATTTAGCTAAGAAAGTTGTTAATTATGGTGTTTTAGACACAACAGGAACTAATAGGTCAATGTGATTTTCTGACCCGAAATTCTCCCAGCCTTAATATGCACATACACTCTCACTTTCTGTCTCTCACACATAAACATACACACACTGAATAATTCAGATATGAAAACTTACATCATAAGTATTAAAGCTCTATTTAGAGCTTCTACCCATCAATATACTCAGTTAAACTCTTTAGAAATTCTGCTTCTAAAACCTTGGAAAAATGTATTCTGTATATTGCCTCCATCAAGTAATGAATGCTGTAGTCATCCATAAAAGGAATATTGTGATCTCTGGAAGGAACAGAAACCTTGGAATCAGATTTTGGGTTGAATTCCTGCTCTGCCATTTGATAGCTATGTAACCTTTGGCAGGTTGACTCAATTCTTTAAGATCCAGCTTTGTTACATGCCAAGTAAAGATAAAAATATTTACCTCATAAGTGGAAAGTAGGATGGTTATACAAAAGAGACCATCTAGCTAAAATGTCCAGTCAATGTTAGTTCCTTTTCCTTTCTTTCTGATATCATTATAATAACTATTGATGGCAGTCAGTATCTCCCTATGATATAATTAGAGGACTGCTCATTTTAGAATTAGTCTACCTGGGCATTTCTCTAGGCAAAATGCAAACTGTGGTTTAGATGAAACACAGTGCCTACACTGCTCACGACCCATCATTTTAACCCTTTATATCTGCCCATGAGAAACCAGAAACATGTAGGTTATGCACTGACCACTGTGCTAGTTGGGAAGAGTGACAGGACTCAGCCTCATTCTCTCTTGAATATTCTCATGAATCACTTACAAAATCCATGAATATAAGCATTCATTTTCTGAGTTGGAATTCTCATTTGGCACCAGTGTAAAATGAATGAACAACTAAGAAACTAAAAATCAGCCCAAAATTCTACTTTCACTAATACAAAATAGGTGTGCTTTTAAATTAAGTGAGAGGGTTCAATATTTCACTCTTCAAACTATTTTATCATTTGAACTTAATTATTAGGGCCATAGTGTGGCAATAAATAAGAGGGATTCATGGAGGAAGTACTATTTATGGGAAGCAGAGAATAATGAGACTAAAAACAGGAAATAAGTATAATCAATTTTAATGGCTAGGAAGATAATTTTAAATGCTTATGAGATAATCTATAATTAAAATCCATCTCTGCTGCCCTAATTTAATGTTTTTTATAATTGTAGCTTCATTTTCTATATTATTGTAAGTATTAAATATCACTTTTTTAAAATGACAGTTAAATCTGTTGATCTTAAATATAATCAATAGGAAATACATAAGGGGCACCTGGGTGGCACAGTCTGTTAAATGTCCGACTCATGGTTTTGGCTCAGGTTGTGATCTCAGAGTCCTGGGATCAAGCCCTGCATTGGGCTCCACACTCAGCGAGGAGTCTGTTTAAGATTCTCTTCTCCTTCTGTCCCTCTACCCAATGTGCACTCTCTCTCAAATAAATAAATAAGATCTTTAGAAAAAATAGGTTATGGTTAAGAAAATTGGCAACCCGTTTCTCAGATCAATTTTTTTTTATAAAACAAAGAGTTTCTGGGGGTACAAAACCTGGTTTAACTTCAATTGCTTCCCATTTCATGGTGTTTAATTCCACAGTCTCACTGGGGACATTGGAGGCTCAGTCCCACTTCAGGCTATAATAGAGGCCATTCTTCCTTTTAATGACTCACAATTAAATGCACCCATAAACACAAAATAGCTAGTTATATCAACTCCCATTGGTCTGAAAATCATTTCTGCTTCAGTCATCCAGCTGTGAGACATTTATTCTTGAATTGCAATCACTAAAGATATGTTAGCTCACAATTATTTTCCAGACTCAATGCCTTCTACAGTGCTTTTAAGGTAGTAAGTTCAGCAAAATGACATTTTTTCTGTATTTTACTATTATATAAGATTTGCAAAAGACACAGCAAATACATTAACTTAAAAACTTCTCTTAAAATTCCACAGGGAATGATCACTAATTCTATTTTCATGGGAACTGTGGCTGAGAGGGTAAATAACTTATTTGCCTCATGATCAACAAAGATTTAAAACCAGGATTGTCTGATTATCCATATTCTCTTTCCACAACTCCTTACTGCCTCCTCCAAATGCAAAACTCATGAAATTCAAGTCAGCAGACAAATATTAAGTTCCTACTATGTGCCAATTACCAGACTGGTAACTGGTAGATTATGTGAAGAGGAGCAAAAATTTATAAGATCATGCCTTTGTCAATTATGAAATCCAACAGTTGTCACCTCTCATTTTGGACTCATGGACCTACAGTGGCTCCCTCCTGCATCTTATACAAAATCCAGATTCATCAGCTCTAATCAAAGTAGTCTATCAACTCTTCCCATAATCTGCACTCTCTTTCCATTCTCATTCCACTTGACTCTCCAACACAACTGTACTATGGGCAATTCGATTTCCATATCGGTCTCCACAGTATCATTCTGCATCTGCTCTTTCCATTTAGAATCTCTCTGTTTCTCCCATGGCATTAGGTGCAAATTTTTGTGCATCCTTCTTCCAAGATCACTGCCACCAAATAGATATTCTATCTGTCCTTCGATTTTATCTTTTTCTGTGACCGTTTATCAATTATGCATGTAGTTTCTATTTTTCTGTTTTTTGTACAATGTAATTGTTTCAAGTGTGTGGAATGAGACTACTAACGAACAAGCTCCTTGTCATTGGGATCCTCCATTCCCAACATCAAGTTCCATCTACTTGCACCATTATCTAACAGAACTTTCTGTGATGATGGAAACACTTTGCATCGGCACTGTTCCACATGGTAACTACTTGCCACATGTGACTCCTGAGAAGTTGAAGTGTGGCTTCTGTCCCCGGGGAATGTGAACTTAATTTTACTTAATTTTATTTATTTTCAATTTAAGTAGTGGCCCATGGTTATTCATAATAAAGAGTGTAGTAAAACTGTTATGCAAAATGTCAGTGATGAATAAACTACCAAATTACCTAGTAGAATTATAATAGCAGAGAAATTTTGTTAAGCCATCCACCTGATAACAGAAAGATCAATGTATATGAAGCGGGTGGTCTGGGTTTTAAATGAAAACACTTGCTCTATCTTTTATTATTAGGTTTAATTGCACAGTCAGAATATAATGTGTTATGAAGAGCAAATTTGGTAAATTCTTAGAAACTCTTACGAATCTTAATATGAACTATATAAGCAAAGTTCAGTTCTCTAGTGAGCAAAGTGAATATTTTCAACTCTTAGGTGAAAAATTTTCTCATAGTAGGATCTTCTACAAAAGTTGAGCTAAAGATATTTTAATGGTGTATGGGCCCTTATGTCAAAAATTACTAAACTAAAAAAATTACTAAACTGTAACCGATTTCATGAGGGCCCAGATTCATAAATCTGTGAATTCAAAAATCCACACAGGGTTTACCTTTTAAATGATGGAAAATTACTCCTTTTCTGATTGATTAGGAACATTATAATGTCTGTATTTTGAACCTACAAGCCATGAAACAATCATTGACCTCATGAATCATCCATTATGCATAATCAACGAATATGAGAAAGGAAGGAAAAATGTATTTGAAATAAATAAAAATAATTTAATGTATTTATATGATTACTTATACTGGCTGCACTGAAAATCTCTTTTGTAGAAATACAGCATGGCCTCTGCTTTGTAAATATGATAGTATCTTTCCTTAATTTACCAGCACTGGCTCACTGAACTGGAAATTTTAGCAATGGTCTTTGCTGCTGCCATTCATGACTACGAGCATACAGGAACCACAAACAACTTTCATATTCAGACAAGGTAAGCTACATAAAATATTAACTTTTCTTTTTTTTTTTTAAAGATTTTATTTATTTATTTGACAGACAGAGATCACAAGTAGGCAGCGAGGCAGGCAGAGAGAGAGGAGGAAGCAGGCTCCCTGCTGAGCAGAGAGCCCGTTGCGGGGCTCGATCCCAAGACCCTGGAATCATGACCTGAGCCGAAGGCAGAGGCTTTAACCCACTGAGCCACCCAGGCGCCCCAAATATTAACTTTTCTAACTTAAAATTTGAAGTTTATTTTTCTACATATCTCTTATTTTTAATAAAATTTTTAAAAAACAGTGAAGATGTCTAGTAAGTAGTTTTAATGGATTTTAGCAAAATTCCTTAAGTTATAAACACTTTCTCAATTATTTATCAAAAAAACTGTATAAATATTTACTGACATATTTAGCAATTTAAAGAATGTAAAAATGTGTCAGATAATGTCTCTCTGCCCAGAATTTATACTTTGAAGTATCACACAATTCAGACATCTGACTGACATGAATCTTGCAACATGTTATTTAAGGCATTAGTTTAGTATCATTATGTATGTGAAAGTAATAAAATTGTGCTTTTGAAGAAAATCAAAGAAACCTTATTTCCAGGTTAGTGTGAAGTGTTAAATTTAAAATAATTAGAAAATGAGGTTTTTAATGGTGCTAATAATGACAGTTATTAGAATCAAAATTCCAGAGTGGAGATATATCTGTCTGCTAGGGCTATTATCACAAAATCACAGATTGGGTGGTTTAAATAACGGAATTTTTCTCAGAGTTCTGAGGCCTAGAAGTCCAAGAAATGTCATCAGGTTTGGTTTCTGCAGAAGCCTCCCTACTTGGCTTAGATGGCCACCTTCTCACTGTCTTCACATGACCTTTCCTGTGTGGGTACACATTCCTGGTATCTCTTCTTCTTCTTATAAGAATATCAGCCATATTGGATTAAGGCACACCCTTATAACCTTATTTAACTTTAATTACCTCTTTAAAAGCCTTTTCTCCAAATACAGTCACATTCTAAGGTACAAGGGGACTTCAACATATGAATTTTAGGGAGACATAATTCATTTCATAACAGAAAGGTGCTCTGTGTTCTTTTTGGTTGCAGAGATCTCAATGCCTGAGAGGCAAAATGTGTCTAGGACCCATCATGATCCAACTTTCTATACATAGGTCCCTGACATTTCTCTAAGTCTTTCACTAGTCAGAGTTGCTTGAGATGGAGATAGAAGTTGAGAAACTGATACTGCTCTAGAATTACTGTAGATCCCTCCAGTCTTATTAAGGGAAAATTAATATTTTTCTTTTTTTAATTAATAGATTTAATTTCTTAGAGCGGTTTTAGATTTATAGAAAAACTGAACAGAAAGTACATAATTCCCATATACTCTCTTTCCCCACCCCCACAGTTTCCCCTATTGTTAACATCTTGCATCAGTATGGTACATTTGTTATAAGGAACCACTACTGATACATTATTATTAACTAAAGCCCATAATACATATTAGAGTTTAGTTTTTGTGTTACACATTGTATGGATTTTACAAATGTATAATGCCATGTATCCACCATTGTGGTATCATACACAATAGTTTCACTAACCTAAAACCTCCGGTGCATCATCTATTCCTCCCTTCCTCCTTCCCTCCCTCCCTCCCTCCCTCCCTCTCTCTGCCTTTACACCTGACAACCACTGGTCTTGATAATATCTTGTGGTTTTGCCTTTTCCAAAATGTCTTATAGTTGAAATCATGTGATATAAAGCCTTCTCAGACTGGTTTCTTTCACTTAATAATATGCATTTAATGTTCCTCAATGTCTCTTCATGGCTTGATAGCTCTTTCAGTTTCATTGGTGAACAATATTCCATATGCATGTTACAGAGTTTGTTTCCTTATTTGCCTATAAAGGATATCTTGGTTACTTCCAAATTTTCGAATAAAGGTTATGAATAAAGGGGCTATCAACATTCATGTGCAGATTTTTGTGTGGTCTGTTCATTTGCTTTTTAATAACAATATTTCTAACAACCGATTTTGCAGCTATAGGAAATTATTTTTTTTAATGTGGAGATCATAGGAATATTTTATCAAAAGATTAGAGATTTTTAGAGCTTTCAGTGACTAAAGTGACAGAGAGCCACATTATGGATCATTTAGTCAAGGCCTCACAGTCTAAGAAGAGAAAACAAGAGATGAAATGACCTACCTGTCTTCACAAATGGCAGTGGCAGAATTGAGAAGCTGAGAAGAGGGACAGTCTCAATTCAGTCTACTCATACAACTCTGACCCCAAGACCAAGGCAGGTACATGAAAGTTCCAGTCTTCTATAGCCTGAAATGGGATGGACTTAGATGGCGTGGCCCCTTGATGGAGACAGAGGAAGGCTTGAAATTCCAGCAGTGAAATACTGAGGAAGGCATTCTGTCTATTCCCAGAGCTTTTGAGATTGACAGACCATGAAGCATAAAGGCAGACCTAGAGGTCTGTTCATGTGGAAGAGGATGTTAATTACCTACACATTTGTAGAGTAGAGGCAGCTCTTCCATTTTTGTGTCAAACATCAAAGTGAAGGTAGACCATGCACATCATTTTTGTTTGTCAAAGACCTTTCTATATCCACTGAATCCATAATGAGTGAGATTTTAGTTAAACACAGCTCATTACTGAGCTGAGCCCCACAGTTTTAGCAGTTGGAGAAGGGAGCAAGGGATTGGTTATCCATGAACACTTCTTGTTTCTTCTACTCTGTAAAGTGAAGGCCAAGGGCTAGCCTTCTCCAGCAGTAGTGCTGGGCCATCACTTCCAGCTTTCTCCTTACCATCCATTTACAACTGATGAAGAGTCCTAACTTACTTATGCTCTGGACTGCAGAAAAGGTGAAGGAAATGGAGAAAAAGGGAAGAGGTGGAAGAGGAGAAGATAGAGTAAAGAAAGAGGAGAGGGAGAAAGAAGAATTCATTTTTCCCCCAATTTTACATTAAGAAACTCTGTAAATAAAGGGGAGAAAGTGTCTGGCATTTTATATATTTTCTTACAAATTGCCTATAAATTGCCTACCGGGATCAATTTAAAGGATTAATTATGCAAGAATTTGAGAATTCTATAAATGAACATGTTGTGGTGACCATAAACACAACAATATAATGTGCTTTTAAAACTCTATCACCTTTCCATTTTGTCCAAAAAAAAAAAGATCTTATGTTACAAGTATCAATAATTCTATTGTATTTTATATCATTCATTGTTTCTTGGATTTAGAATGCTTTTCTAATATGGAGAACTATATACTGGATAATGCAAAATAAAAATAATTTAGAACATAGTGCAATGCTAGATTTTAGTTCAATACAGACATTATAATTCATGAAATCCTTGAAAGTGTAAATAAATGGAGATGATTTCTTTTTCGTAAAAATACTGAGCTACATGTTACCATGGATACTGAATGTTGCTTAGAGTTTTGTTCTTTTCTTAGCAGTCAAAGACCATCTCAAACATTAAGATGGTGCTGTATTATCAGAATCTTATTGGATTTATGAGACAAAATCATAGTAATTTGCTACAATTAAATCCGGTTCAAAGATATAGCTTTGCTTGCTGCTGAAAGTAAAGGACAGTGATACTTGGAGCCATGTCATGTAGTTACACTGCCGTGGCTAGATTTGAGTCCATATGATACAAATGACATGTGATTTACATGTCAGTTTTTCCCATGATCTGTGTGAACTTCTGGAGATACTTGGGCAAGATATATTCAGTCCTCTCTTGAACAAGGTTTGCAGGTATACTTTTCCGTATATTGAGTTATGATTATTGGTTAGAGAATTTTTAGGCCATCATTGGGATTAAAAGAAAATCTATTGTGGAATTATGTACCATTAGCTAACTACATATGTTTTTCTATTTTTATGATAGTTCTAGAAACAAAAGATGAAGTAATTGTTCTGCCTCATAGGTCATTTTCCCTATGTTGGATTAATAATAAAGCTTGGTTTATTTAGTAGATCATTAGATACAGATCTCAAATAGGTTCCTTGCAACCAAAACCAGGTTTCTTTAGTTCTTTCTTTTATTTATCCTTCCCTATTCTTTGGTAAACATTCAGTGGTAATGTCAGTTCTGTAACCAGTACTACTGACTGAGAAGCCTAAAACAGTAAGTCTTAATGAGGCAGTTTTAGTGCTGACGAACTATAGGTCTACCACAAGGAATGAAAAACGAAGAGTCTGGGCATTGCAGCAAGTGAAAACTGAGTTGCACAGGTTTTAACTTGACTTCCCTTTTGCTATTTTTGCTGCCTCCAATTTGGCAACGTATATGGGTGGATGTGCCATTTTAATACATTAAACATAGTGGTCCCGCTTCCATTCCACATTTGCAAAATGATCTGGCAATCTAAGAGGACAGAGGAAGAAGCCAGGGCTCCATTATACAGATCTGAGAATGCTTGCAATATTTCATACTTTACGCTAGACCACTAAGTTCAGCAATGCTGCTTGAAGTAGTTTGTTTGCTTAAATGATGTGAAAATATGGACAGGTGAAAAGCAAAAAAATTTCCTTGATGAATTCATCACTCTAAAATATAATGTTTGTTATAAATTGGTGGTAAAACACACATTTCACATTTTGGTTTGTTTTTTTTTTTTTTTTAAGGTTTTCTCAGTTAATTTAATGCCGCAGGATCTAAATATTCAAGTTTAATCACAACATTATGAGGGAGAAAAAACTAAGATCATAATAGATCAAATGATTTTCATCATTCCCTCTACCCTCCATCCAAAGTAATTTTAGTCTAAGGGCATAGAAAATAGTTGGTAATCAACTATCTGGAATGGGTTGATTCATCAGTAGAGGGTTTGATTCATTCAATGATTGAATGAGCATACCAGGTAATTTTTTTCCCTCTGGTTGGCATATCAGATTATTTTACAGGTGTCTGGATTACAAATTGTAAGGAAAAGACAAGTATATTCAAACTATGATAATTAAAAGGAAACTAAGATAATTAAAAGGAAACTATGACCAAACTGGTGAATTAAGGAAATCATCATATCAACATGCTAAAGAAGAAAAACATGAAATTATATCAAAATGGAGAAAAGGCATTTGACAAAATCCAACACCATTCATGATAAAAATTCTCAGCAAATGGAATAAAAGAGACCTTTCTCAACTTGATAAAGGAGATCTACAAAAAACCTGATGACTAACCTCACACTTAACAGTGAGAAACTTGAAGCTTTCCCAGTAAGTTCAGGAATAAGGCAAGGATATTTCTTTCACTACCTTTTTTAAACTGTGGTCATAGTGGAAGTCCTAGTTAATGCAATAAGGCAAGGACAGGAGACAGAAAGCATAAAGATTGGGAAAGAAAGCATAAAACTGCCTTTGTTCACAAGTTACATTATAGTCTATATAGAAAATTCAAAGGAATTGACCCAAAAGCTCCTAGAACTAATAAACAATTATAGCAAGTTTGCAGAATATAAGGTTAGCATGCAAAATTTGGCCACTTTCCTACATACCAGTAATGAACAAGTGGAATTTTAAATTAAAATCACAGTATCACTTACAATAGCATAAAAAATTAAAATATCCAGGTATAAATCTAACAAATATGTATAAGATGTATATCAGGAAAAATACAAAAATCTGATGACAGATTCAAAGAACTAAATCAATGGAGGGATATTCCATGTTCATGGTAGGAAGACTCAGTATTGTCAAGATGTCAGTTCTTCTCAACTTTGTCTATAGATTCAAAGCAATCCCAATGAAATTCCAGCAAAATAGTTTGTGGATGTTGACAAGCAAATTTAAAGTTTATATGGAAAGGCAAAAGACCCAGAATAGCCAACACATTACTGAAAGAGAAGAACAGAGTTGGAGAAGGGATACTATCTAACCTCAGACTCGCAATAAAGCTACAGTAGTCAAGATGGTGTGGTATTGGTAAAAGAATAAACAAATAGATCAATGGAACAGAAGAAAGATCCAAGAAATAGACACACATAAAAGGTAGTTTTACCTTTTACCTGATCTTTGATGAAGAACCAAAGGCAATGCAATAGGCCAAACACAGTCTAGTCTCTTCAGCAAATGGATCTGAAACTAATGAACATGCAAAAAAATAAATCTAGACACAGACCTTATTCTCCTCACAAAAACTAACTCAAAATGGATAGACCTAATGTAAAAATGCAAAACTATGAAATTCTTAGAAGTCAACATAAGAAAAAAACCTAGATGATCTTGAATGGGACAATGCCTTTTTAGATACAACACTAAATCAAAATTCACAAAAACTAATTGGTAAGCTGAACTTCATTAAAGTTAGAAACTTATGCTCTGTAAAAGACAATATCAAGGTAATTAGACCATCCACAAGGTGGGGGGAAATATTTGCAAAAGATATATCTGATAAGGGATGTTGTGCAAAATATACAAAAAACTCTAAACTCTACAATAATAAATGGCCCAACTTAAAACTGTGCTTCAACAGACATCTCACCAAAGAAGAGATACATATGGAAAATTAGCATATGAAAAGGTGTTCCACATTATATGTCATAAGGGAAATGCAAATTAAAACAATGAGATATCACTACACCTCTATTATAATGGCTAAAATCTGGAACACTGACGACACCAGCTATTGGTGAGGATATGTGGCCACTGGACTTCTCATGCACTGTAGTGGGAAAGCAAAATGGTACAGCCATTTAGGAAGCCATTTCTGGCAGTTTGTCAGAAAATGAAACATATTCTTACCATACAGTCCAGCAATCACACTCCTTAGTATTTACTGAAAGGAGCTGAAAAATTATGTCTATACAAAAACCTGAACATGGATATTTGTAGCAGCTTTATTCATAATGGCCAAAAGTTGGAAGCAATTGAGAAATCCTTAGGTAGGTGAAAGGTTAACTTGTGATAGATCTAGACAATGGACTATTACTTGGTGTTCAAAAGAGCTGAGCTATCAAGCCATGAAAAGACCTGGAAGAATCTTACATGCATATTACTAAGTATAAGAAGCCAGTCTGAAAGGGTTACATACTATACGATTTTAAATATATGATATTCTGCAGCAGCCAAAACTATGGAGAAAAATAAAAAGATCAGTGGTTACCAGGGGTTATGGGCATGGGACGGATGAACAGACTGAGCACAGAGGATTTCTATGGCAGTGAAACTACTCAGAGTAATGTCATAATGGTGGATGCATGTCATTGTACATTTGTCCAAAGACCCAGGGTGTACAACACCAAGAGTGAATCCTAGTGTAAACTGTGGATTTGGGGTGACAATGACGTTCAATGTAGACCTATAAATTATAACCAATGTAACACTCTGGTGTGGGATATTGATAACGAGGAGGTGGTTTTACATATCTGGGGTGATGGGGTGTATGGCAAAGCTCTGGACCTTCCGCTCAATTTTGCTGTGAACCTACAACTGCTCTAAAAAAAAAAAAAAAAAAAAAAAAAAAAAAGTCTATTTTTTTAAAGCTATCGCATGGTTAAAAGAAAAAAAAAGAAACTAAGTACTTCCATACATTTAGGTGTTTGATTATAGAATTCTTATTGATGAGATATCTTGTGACGAGTATATTTAGCAAATGCTTATGAAATCTAAAATAAATCCTCTACTGGACATTTTGTTTTTAATTCTTAGGTCAGATGTTGCCCTTTTGTATAATGATCGCTCTGTCCTTGAGAATCACCATGTGAGTGCAGCTTATCGACTTATGCAAGAAGAAGAAATGAATGTTTTGATAAATTTGTCCAAAGATGACTGGAGGTGAGTTTCAAAGGAATCCCACATGAAATTTAATTTCAGGAAAAACTTAAATTATGTGATTTAAAATGAAGAAATTCATATTATAAAAGTTCCCCTTGACTGAATGACTGTGAGGACTAGAACCTACAAGATGTTGTTCAGGAGCCAGGCTCTGCTGGTTGGAGTTGAGCTATTTTCCAGGCTAATTCCACATCTGTATACATCATGGCCAGTCCACAACACTGCGTACCCCACAACACATAGTTTAGGACACATAATGATGTACTCTCTGTAATGGAGCTCCACTTAATTATACCAATATGTGGTCCTAAATAAATTCAAAATCTTAGTGTAATATGAATTTCTTCATATATTACTTTTCTATATGTGGAGTTTACTTTATATTTTATTTTCTTTTAAGATTTTATTTATTTATTTGACAGTCAGAGATCACAAGCAGGCAGAGAGGCAGGCAGAGAGAGGAGATAGCAGGCTCCCTGCTGAGCAGAGAGCCCAATGTGGGGCTGGATCCCAGGACCCTGGGATCATGATCTGAGCCGAAGGCAGAGGTTTTAACGCACTGAGCCACCCAGGCATCCTGGAGTTTAGCTTTTTAAAAAAATTAAAAAGTCACTGTTTGAAGAAAAAATCACAAATACAATATGCTAAAATGACCCAGATGCAGAGGGAAATCTTATCTGTTTCTCCAAAGCATCCATCAGCTTAAAAAAAAAAAAAAAAAAAAAAATCATGGATGGGTGATACTTGTTGCCACACAGTGGGAAATAACACGATGTACCCCTACAACTCAGCATAATTTTTCCTACTTCTTGATCTTTTGGTCATCATCAGCCTTTTCATTTGACTATAGGGCTGCCAGATTTAACAAATAAAAATAAGGGATGTCCAAGTAAGTATGAATTTCTGATTAACATAGAAATTTTTAGTGCAAATATGTCTGCATATCCCTACTAGTCAATGAGACCTATTTATACGTTAAAAAAAAAAAAAAAGCCTTTAACAAAGGCTTTAACAAAGATTTTGTTGAAAGTTAGTTAATGGGCCAAAAAGCTTCCTATTTAAATATCAGAGGGGTGGGGCGCCTGGGTGGCTCAGTGGGTTAAGCCGCTGCCTTCGGCTCAGGTCATGATCCCAGGTCCTGGGTTCGAGCCCCGAGTCGGGCTTTCTGCTCAGCAGGGAGCCTGCTTCCTCCTCTCTCTCTGCCTGCCTCTCTGCCTACTTGTGATTTCTCTCTGTCAAATAAATAAATAAAATCTTTAAAAATATATATATATATCAGAGGGGTAAAATGGTGACTAACATAACACAATGAAAATAAATAAATAAATAAATAAATAAATAAATAAATAAATAAAGGTTAAAAAAATAAAGTGCCTTGGGATCAAGAACTGCCTCAAAATATGGGGCCGCCTGGGTGGCTCAGTCGGTTAAGCGGCTGCCTTCGGCTCAGATCATCAACCCAGGCTCCTGGGATCGAGCCCCCATCGGGCTCCCTGCTCAGTGGAGAGCCTGGGCTTCTCCCTCTCCCTCTGCTGCTCTGCCTACTTGTGTTCTCTCTCTCTCTCTCTGTCTCAAATAAATAAATACAATCTTAAAAAAAAAAAAAACTGCCTCAAAATAAATGAGTGAATAAATTAATAAAGGTTAATTCAGGATTTAAAACAAGCCCAAATTTCTGATAGGTACTCTTCCAAATACTCAAGCTTTCTGGCTTTTCAAGGACATTTTGAAGCTGTATAAAAAAATACAGGCTCACAGGGTCACCTGAGTGGCTCAGTGGGTTAAAAATACGAGCTCAGTTTTGCAACTATAGAAGCAGATCTAATGTGGGTGGTGGGAGGCACTTTGTTTTGGGAAACTGGTTCAGGCCTTTCATTTTATTCTGCCAGAAACAATAGCCCAGAGTCCAATAACTGAGGGTTTTGGAGGGAAGGGGGTTGGGGGGTTGGGTGGGCCTGGTGGTGGGTATTAAGGAGGGCACGTATTACATGGATCACTGGGTGTGGTACATAAACAATGAATTCTGGAACACTGAAAAAATTAAATTAAATTAAAAAAAAAAAGAAAGAAACAAGAGCCCAGTTGGGTTTCCAGCTAAGAAGGCCAGCATCTAATTATAAAAGGATTTTAAAGCTACCGCTGCTGGGTTATGTGGAGAATAGAAGAGCAAAGGTAGACGTAGAGAGATAAGTTTGGAGGTATTTCCTGTGGTCCAAGAGATGATTATTTACATTTAGAGTATTTAATTTTTTGTCAGTGATCATTATTCCCAGAGATATCACTTAATATTATTAATTTTTATGGTTATTCCTTTGAATTAAACTTTTTCCTTCTCAAAGTTGATTATGTTGCTATTTCAGTGTATTTTTTTTACTATATTTTGTTCTTTAACATCTTTATTATTCTAATAATTTATTCCTTTAATATTTTATAAATTTCTGTACAGTAACTTCTCAGAATCATCCTAATTGAATGTTTTTATAGAAATGTTTTAACAAATGCTATAGTATCATATGGATTGTAGAATTTAATAGATCCAACATTGTTTCTAAAAAGCTACAGAAGATACATTTGCTAGCAGAAAGTTGATGACAAGTTACCATAAATTAAAATATGAATAGATCTTTAGAGATTTGTAGGCTTTCTGTTTGCATACCTATTTATTTCTTAAAGTAACTTTAGTAACCATAAATGCAATAATTTAAAAATTTTGGTAAGGAAGATTCATAAATAAGTAATTTCCCTTATGCACTATTTTGCCTAGCTTATTAATACATTATTAGTTGATTATTGATAATATCTAGCATCTTATATGCAAAGTACAATATACTAAATTTTATAGATTTCATAAAACTTCTGTCTCATTTTTCCTTAGTTAAAATGAATATTTTGGTTCAGTTGCTATTGTAATATAGGTCTCTTCATAATTTCAGAGAAAAAAATGTAGTTAAGAATAACTTAGGGGTGGGACGCCTGGGTGGCTCAGTTGGTTAGGCAGCTGCCTTCGGCTCAGGTCATGATCCCAGCATCCTGGGATCGAGTCCCACATCGGGCTCCTTGCTTGGCGGGGAGCCTGCTTCTCCCTCTGCCTCTGCCTGCCATTCTGTCTGCCTGTGCTCGCTCGCTCTCCTCTCTCTGACAAATAAATAAAAGAAAAAACATTAAAAAAAGAAAAAAAAAAGAATAACTTAGGGGTGCCTGGGTGGCTCAGTTGGCTGTGTCTGCTGCCACTCCTGTCATGTTCCTGGAGTTCTGGAATAGGTGGAGACCCCCATCAGGTTCCCTGCTCAGTGGGAAGTCTGTTTCTCCCTCTGCCCCTCACCCCGCTCATGCTCTCTTGCATGAGTGCTCTCTCTTCTCTCTCGAGTAAATAAATGAAATCTTTTAAAAAGACACAATTTTATTAACTATTTTTAGTTTCTATTCCTTTAATATTTGGGTAAAAGTGTTCTAAGCAAGCTATCTAATATCATCAACAGTAATTAAAATATGGATTTCTCACAGTGCCCATCTAAAAATCCAGTTGAATTTCAGCAAGCTCCTCTAATATGTGGTTGTTTTAAAAAACAAATTATTCAATCACACAAACTTTAGGTTAAATATCTTTGACACAAGATTATAAGTCAACTTTACCACACACATTTTACTTAGCTTATTCTATTGGCCATGCCACAGAATGAAAATAAAATATGATTTCCAGTGTAAGTGACCTTCTTCTCTATCTGTACTGAGCAAGCGATGACTTATAGAACATGCAAGCCTTTGCTGAGGTAATTAATTTCCTGCTTAGTGTGCAAATATTCATGCACGTCACTGAATAGCTCAGATTAAAATTTGATTAATATTTCAATAGTACCAATAGCTCTCTCTACAATATATTGTAGAGTCAGGGTTCCAAAAGCTGAAATGGAGAATCCCCACCTACTTTGGCATCTTGTTTTCTCTGGGGTTCTTATGATAGAAGTTTGGCACAGTGAAGTGGTCCTTGTGTCAGCTGTGGGAGTGGGAACTCTTGGGTTGAATCTTATCTCTGCCATCTACCAGTTACCTGTGTGACTGGGCAAAACTCAGTGTCCTCTGGTGTGAAATAATAATACCTCCTCATATAAAAGAACCTACCACACTGCTTGGACTGAATAAATCATGAATACATAGTGGTGCTTTTAATAATAGCAAATACTGCATTTAAAATTATTTTTTTAAGTTGGTCAGGTTCCTTTCAGATAGAAAAACAGTAATTAGGAATTATGAGTAGTAGACAGTCGTGGTTGTGCATGGAGGAACATCCAGTTCTTGAAGGGGAGATGTTAAACAGCATCATTCACAGAGCACTCTCCCGGCAACTTCCAAAAGCTGCGAGAGTTAAAGGGTGAAATAATGTTAACGTTTGTGAGCTCTTTTACGTTTAAAAAGTAGCATCTTTTGTGCTTATATCCATAAAGAAAAATAAAATTTAATCAGTAATATTAAGGAAATGTTTTACTTGAGAATCATCAAGGGCCAAATGAACCTTTCTTCTTTTGATGACTCCACAGGGATCTTCGGAACCTAGTGATTGAAATGGTTTTGTCTACAGACATGTCAGGTCACTTCCAGCAAATTAAAAATATAAGAAACAGTTTGCAGCAGCCTGAAGGGTAGGTTATTTTCTTCCATCATGTTAAAGTTCCATAGGCTTGGACTCAGAAAGGACTGTAATTGGTGACTTCATTCTGATAATTTGAATATGTCCTTGGTTTGACAGGATTGACAAAGCCAAAACTATGTCCCTGATTCTCCATGCAGCAGACATTAGCCACCCAGCCAAATCCTGGCAGCTGCACCACCGCTGGACCATGGCCCTGATGGAGGAGTTTTTCCTACAGGTGCTTCTATGACAATATGTGCAAATATGGAAATAGTGTCTAGGCGTATTGACATGCACCTTTGTAAATGCAGAATCCAGGACTTGTGATGATTATCAACTGGCCACAACACATTCTTGGGGCCTCAAGCAGAATTTATTAATCTTTCAGATAAATATAATTTCATAATCCTATGTAGTATAATATATGTTCTAAAGATAGGCAAGTCTTGGATCTCTGATGCTACTCCTAGGAAGGAAAGAAGCAAATTAGCATCATTGTCTGCTGTTAAAAGATAAAATATTAGAGTAGGGATAGCAAATATCTTTCATCATAAAATGGGAAAGGGGAGGATGTATAGCACTGCTGTATACATCTTGTTGGTTAAAATTTAGTCATATATGCACAGTTGCAAGGGAGGCTGAGAAATGTAGTTTTTTGTTGGGTTGACATGTGCCTAAGTTAAAACTAGATTGTTATATGAAAAAAGCAAGGCTGCACATGGGGAATGGACGTGGTCTCTACCTCAAGGATACTTTTTAAAAAAAATAGTGTCCCTGTTTTTCTCCACTCCCACCTAAGGTACCACAATACAATTATGATGCTAACCACCCAGAGTTAGCAGCAGTTCCCAAAGTTAAAGACTCAGTCTTCCATTAGAATGGCTTCACTTCAAGATGCCAACCTCAGGTAGGGCCCTAGGACACCAGCTTTTCTGACCACTGGTTATAAATTCAGGGGTACCATGACCCTCCTCAGGTTTGACAATTTGTTATAGTAACTCAAAGAACTCAAGAAAGCACTATTCTTATGGTTATAGTTTAATTATAAAAAATACAATAAGGAATAGCCAACTGACATTGTACCTATTCTGAAGACATGAAGACTGAATATATTAGTATATTTGGAGGACTCTGCTTTCTGTCTCCCACTGTCAATGATTATGATATATGGTTTCATTTTAAAATAGCATTGCATAGTCCTAGAGAAACTTACTGAGTAGCATCTTCCAAATTTAAGTATTTTCATACTAGAAATAGTTTAAATATATTTTAATACATTTTGCGCTAAAAAAAAAAAAAAAAAAAAAACCACAAATGTTAAAACCTATCCAGTTCTACAGGGCAACTGTGTGCTATGGCCAAATAAAATTATAATTTCATGCACTCAACCAAATATTGACCAGAAAATAGTAAATCTAAAGAGAACTTAGAGATCTTTAAGAATGACTTTCTCATATTAGATACGAAAAAAACAGAAGTATGAAGAGACATAAATGACTTTGCTCGGGTTTAAAAATATTATTTTAAATGATCATGAAAACACAATTGAAATTTTGTCAGATGCAGCTAAAGCAATGCTTAGAGGAAGCTTTATTTATTTTAATGCTTACATTAGAAAAAAAAAGTATATATCAGTCATCTGTGCTTCCACCTAAATAAGCTAGAATTAGGAAAATTAAACCTAGTTGATCAAAGGAAGTAACAAATATAAAGTTGATCAAAGGAAGTAACAAATATAAAAGCAGAAATCAATTAAATAGAAAAAAGACAATAGCAAAAATTAACAAAGAAAATGGTTGATACTTTGAAAAAATAATAAAATTACCAGCAAGTTAAAAAAGAGTAAAAAAATTAAGTTATAAGTAAAAGAGATGTTATCATTATAGACCCTACATATAGCAAAGCATAAGGAATATTATCCACAATTTATGCCAATACATTTGACAACTTAGAAAAAATTGTCAAATTCTTTGAAAGATATAAATTACCAAAACAAACACACACAAAAATTATAATTTGTATATCCATGTATCTATTTTTAAACACTGAACTTATAATTTAAACTCTTTCTATGAAGAAAAATTCAGACTTAGATGGTTTCAATTTTTCTCTTTCAGTTCTCAATTCAGTTGAGAGATGGTAAGTTCTCTCAAGCTTTCCAGAAAGAAATAATTCCAGTTTTAACACAAAGAAAGAGGGAAAATTATCAGTATAACCCTGACAGAACCTGACAAAGATTTTGCAAGTAAAGAAAATTACACACCCATATCTGTCATGAACCTAGGTGGAAAATTCCTTTAAATGTTAGCAAATCCAATCCAGCAATATAACAAAAGAGTACATATTATAACTTGAGTTGATTTAATATTAAAAAATCATTTAGTAATTTACTGTAGAAAAGAAAAGAGAGTCCTACTGTCATATCAATAGATGCAGAAAAGGCATTTGACAAAATTCAAAAGATACTAATTACAAAAACTTTCTGCAAACTAGAAATAAAGGACCTCTTTCAACATGGTAAAAAGTGTCTATAGCTTTCATAATATTTCCTAGTGAAATATTGAACACGTTCATACTAAGTTCAAGATATCTTCTCTTACCAATCCTTTCAACATGGCATTTGAAGTTCTAGCCATTAAAATACATAGAAGAAAATTAAGTATAGATTGGATAGAAATAAAAAGAACTGTCTTTATTTGCAGAAACATAAGCTTCTACAAAGAAAATTTTAAGGAATCTCTAAAATGCTACTGGAACTGATAAGTAATTTTAACAAATTTGTAGGATCAATTGTAGTTCTGTATGCTGACATCAAACAACTTGGAAATAAAAATTTCAATACAATATGATTTATAATATCATAAAAATAAGATATACTTGGGAATATATTTAATTAAATACATATAAAATCTAAACACTGAGAACCACAGGAGATTGTTGAAAGAAGATTTTTAAAGACCTATCTATGTAGATTGGAAGGTATACCACATTAATGGATTAACATGTTAAGATGTCAATTCTTCCAAAATTGATTAATATACTTAGGATAATTTTTATAAAAAATTATAACAGAGGGTATGTGCTATGGTGAATGCTGTGAAGTATGTAAACCTGGCAATTCTCAAAGCTGTACCCCTGGGGCTAATAATACATTATATGTTATTAAAAAATTCAAAATAAAAAAAAATTGTAACAGACTGCTTTGTAGCAGTTGAAAGAAAGCCAATCCTAAAATCAACATGGAAATGTAGGAATCTAAAAATGGCCAAAACAATTTTGAAAAAGACTGAGAAAATTGGAATATTTATACCTCCTTATCACATGACTTATAGAAAGCTAGAGTCATCAAAGTAGTGTGTTATTAACATGTAAACAGGCAAATAGATCAATAAAACAGAATAGTGATCCCATACTTATATGGTTGTTTGATTTTCTACAAAAACAACGAAACAGTTAAATGGAGAAAGGAAAGTTTGTAAATAGCAATGAAATGATACTTACTAAATATATGGGAGAAAAGGAATCTTGTCCCTTATACAAATATTAATTCAAGTTTGACCGCAGCCTTATATAAAATCTGACTCTAAAGGTTCTAGAGGAAAACTTAGGAGAATATCTCTAACCTTGGGAGTAGCCAAATATTTCTTAGAGAAGACACCAAAAGTACTGCCTAAAAAAGAAAAAAAAATTGGTAAAGTGGACAAGAGCGAATTTTAAAGCTTTTTCTCTTCCAAAAATACCATTAAGGCAAGCCATAGAGTGAGAAAAAATATTTGTACTACAAATATCTGTCCAAGAGCTTGTTCACAGATTATATAAGGAACTCCTACAAATCTTACAAATTTTTTAATAAAAAATAAGTAAAATTTTTAAAAATTTAGTCTAATTTGATCAGATACCACATAAAAGAAAATACACAAATGAGTGATAAACACATACAAGTACTCTCATTATCATTGGTTATCAAAGAATTGCATATTAAAGCACAATGAGGTACCTCTACATCCTCACCATAATAGCTAAAATTAAAAGGACTGAAAATACTAAGCATTATTGAGGATGTGGAACAACTGGACCCCAGTTGGAAGTCCAGGCATTGCTGGTGGAAGTATAAATCATTACAACTCATCTGAAAACTACTGGTTAACATTCACTAAAGTAAAACTTAATCTCCCCTATGATGCAGCATGTCCACCCACAGATGTATAACTCAGAAAAATTGGTTCTTATGCCCACCAGATGTGGAGTAGTCATAATAGTATTCTTATTACTTATGATGGCACAATATTAGAAACAGTCCAATTTAACATCAGAAATAGAAATGGTATAGTCATACAGTGGAATACCATGCAACAATTAAAAAATGGGCTAATGATGGGGCGCCTGGGTGGCTCAGTGGGTTAAAGCCTCTGCCTATGGCTCAGGTCATGATCTCAGGGTCCTGAGATCGAGCCCCTCATCGGGCTCTCTGCTCAGCAGTGAGCCTGCTTCCCCCTCCCTCCCTCTCTCTTTCTGTCTACTTGTAATCTCTGTCTGTCAAATAAATAAATAAAAATCTTAAAAAAAAAAAGGCAAAGCCTTCCTTTAAAAAAAAAATAAAAAATGGACTAATGATACAAACCAGGATAAATTTCAAAAAATAAATACTGTATGATTCCATTTATATGAAGTTCAAAATTAACAAGATTAATCTCTGGTGATTGAAATTTGAATAATGGGTGTCTATAAGAGGTGAGATTCACTGGAAAAAGTTAAGGGAACTTCTGGAGGTGATGGAAATGTTTTATATACTAATTGTTAATTATACAAATGTGTTCATAATTTATACTTTTAAGATTTGTGCAATAAGTTTTTCCTTGACTTAAAAAAGAATATGTCAGAATAAAGGTGCTTCATCAATGACTTGAGCTTTAAAAAAAGAACAGTTAAGAAAAATCTCTAATAAACTCCAGAGACTCTTGAAGATTACTGATATCCAAATAGTATCATGACTTTTATTATCGCTGTCTTTTACTGATTTACAAGACAAAAAATACCTTACAGAACCATGAGAATAATGAATTTAAGGAAATCAAGTCCAGGTGTTTTTGAAGTTCAATATATTCTTGATTTTGCTAGAAAGGTTACTAATATTAATGATGAAGCTTCCAGCACGCACTGATTTTTGATATCTGAAATCCAGGTAGAGGGAAACTGTTTCATACAGCTATTGAGCAGTTCTGTCATTCTCAGCACCTGATAAACCGTGACTCAGACATCTAAGTGGAGATTAAAATGCACACAACACGAAAGGTCAAGTCTTAGAATAGGTATAGCATCATGATATTTGGAATGCTTTTATGATCTGCATTTTTCAGACTGTGTTAGAATAAGAAAGGGTCAGGTTTTTGTTTTGGTTTTTTTTTTACAATATTCTTGATGGGCAATGATAGGCACTTTTATCATCCCAGAATGTTCAGAAATGACAGTCTTCGCTTGAGTGACCTTAACGTAAAATACAACTCAAAGGAGAGTAAAGCATATATGTTAATATGGGCTATTATAAAATCAAATTGTCTCTACTAGCATTCCCTCTTCTCTTCAACTCTGAAATTCCTTTCAGATCATAATAAGTTGATTTAGGACTTAAGCTTTTAATAATAGAATCTTATATTTCTCAATCTCTGGACTTCTAAAAGTAAGTGACTTTCAAATCCCCTTCAGAAAGAGATATAGCAAAACAGGTGAAGGTCAAAACAAGAGAGTTTGTACTACCAACAAACATGTTCACAAGCAAAACAAGCTTATCTTTATGAGACTTATGTTAACATATGACATTGATGCCAATAACTAAAATGTTTTGACGCATTCAATTAACTAAATGAATCTCACAGGACTCTTGTTCTTTGTCATATCCCATACTGTAGCCCTTTGGAGGTGTGTGTATGTGTGTGTACACATGTAAATACATGCATATACATATATACATGTAGGTACATGTACATACATATATATACATGTGTGATTTACTGTTTCAGAAGAATGCAGAGGAATTTTGGGATGTGTTGACTTCTAAGTCACTTTCTTATTAATTTGTCCACTAAGTTCATTTTATCTAACAAAAGGGCTTAAATCAATATTAAGAATTTTTAAAACACAAGGTATTTCTGGAAGACAAACCAATGTAGACCAAACTATCTGTACCATCCTTTAAAATTCATCAATGTCACCCCAACTCTTGGCATAGCTACTTTAAGTGTACCTTCTAAATCCATGAGAAACTGTAGCCTGAGACGATCAGAATTGTATCTAGATTTTGCAGCCTTGAGAAACCTATTTCCATCTTCAGTAAGCAACTGACAATAAAGCAGGTCCTCATCTCCAAAGCATGTTTCACAGCATGATTGTGATATTCGTCAATAGAGCTAATGTCCTCTCCTCGAGTGTTGATGTAGATCAACACAGGCGCCTCTGCCCTCTGACTGTAATGTGTGAATTCGGGAGATGCTCCTTTCATTTCAACTATGACTGATGTGCAGAGATCAGAGGTGGAGGGACTGGCCCAGGAAAAAGCATTAGTACAGGTAGACAGGTTTTTGCTTTTTATTCTCTCCTTAAGCAAACATATTAGTTTGGCAAGATAATAAGGAATTACTACAAATAAAGTTAAAAGAACTACTTCCTGCTGTTAACATTTGTTCATGTGTCATACTATATGAACCCAATAACTAAGTGAATTTTCTCTTTTTCAACTAGTTGTTTTGTGACACATTTTAAAAAATGACATTTATGTAAAATCTCCATTTACCAATAAGTATTACCTTGTCAAACAAATGATTGGGAATGCAATTTTTTGGAGAGGGAAGGAAAAAAAATTATTTTATTTATTTATTTTAAATTGTATATCGTCAGGCCCCTTATGTTCTTCAGCATTGCTAGAAGTAGTATAAAGTGTGTCATTTCAAAATAGATTGTATTTTCCACAGTAATAAAAATGTACTTAGTGCATTCTCAGCCAAGGATCTTGGGATCAAAAATTCAGACACAACCAAAAAAAATTCATCACTATAAAGAACACTTGCTATGAGCCAGGATAATAACTTTAAATGTAAAAACCAAATCTCATAGTTTTAAGAAACATGCAAGTATTATACGAGGGGTACTAATGTTCTACAAAATTTAACTCACAAAATACATTTATACCATATCATAAATTTTGTTGAAAGTGAATATGTTAGCTGTAATAATTATTAAATTTTTAGATAGCTTTGGTGGCTTTCTAGAATTTAGAAGGACCATTTTTAGAAGGAAAGAAGATAAGTAGGTGGCTTAAATCCCTTAAGTAAGTTGTCCCAAGAGGGCTAAACTATTGCTTCTTCCGCTCTCCTCCGTTAAATTCCCCTATAGAATTAGTGGCCCCTAGAATTCACCCTTGACCTTAGAGTGGCCCCCAGGTCTACGGTCAGGAGCTTCCTGTATGTTTATTGGTGGTATGGCTTCTGTGATTAAAATTTAGGTTTCGGGGCGCCTGGGTGGCTCAGTGGTTAAAGCCTCTGCCTTCGGCTCAGGTCATGATCCCAGGGTCCTGGGATCGAGCCTCACATCGGGCTCTCTGCTCAGCAGGGAGCCTGCCTCCTCCTCCTCTCTCTCTCTGCCTGCCTCTCTGCCTACTTGTGATCTGTCTGTCAAATAAATAAAAATCTTTTAAAAAAAAAACTTAGGTTTCAATGCAAAAGGTTTCTCAGGATTTCTATGCTTCACCCTTTTCTATCTCCTTCAATTCTTGAAAGCTATAGAAATTGCTTTGGCTTCAGATAAAATGCAGAAAAGAAAAAAAGGTGCTAGTAAGTCATGGAGTTGACATCCTGTTGACAGTGATCAGAGCATTTCACACTGTTAGGAAAGCATAAAAATAATTATCGGTCTTTGTTGCGGCCTTTCAGAGAAGAAACCTCAACAACCTCCAAGGGAATTGCCAAGACAGGCAGGAGCCCGAGCACTGCAGGCTGCCTGGGGTTTCCATGTTGCTGGGGTCACTTTCTCCCCTTCCCTGCCTGCAGACTCATCCCCAAGAACAGATGCGGGGATCTAGGAGCAGCATCGAGGGGCGTTGATTAATTCATTGAGTTTGGTGGCCTTAGGGCCCTATATTTTTGCTCCAATCACTGTAAAAGTCAATGTACCAAAATATACGTATATGCAGTATTTTACTGATTTTTTTGAAAGTACATTTTTGGCCTCCTGAAGGCAGTGCCCTCAAGTGAAAGTACACCTTCCAGGAAAAACTAGTTGACTTTTGCGGTGCCTATTGCCCTGACCCCAGATTCCATCTTGATGGAAAGTAAATGTTCCCTCTTCAGGATACAAAGAGGAAAATTACAAAGTTTGTCAAATTTATACTCAGGGAATCCAACTTTCTCTTTACATCTCTTTCCCTCTCCTTTACATATCTTACCCCCCTCCTTGTCCTATTTTGTTTATGGTGCCTTCTGAGTCTGGCTATAAGGCCCCCTACTAATCCTGCACTTAGGGCCTTTAATTCACCCTACAGAATAACATTTTAAATATTTATAAATAAATTAAATAATTAATGTGCTTTAGCATTCAGTTTGCTTTAGCAGTGGAAATTTAATATCCCAATTCCATTGTGGAATATAAGAAGCAAATGGAATATAAAATTTTCACTCCAAATATAGGAAGGGGAATCCTACATATATCTGTCAAATGCCTAAGTCCTATATGGGAATGTTTCCATCTAGCATTCTATAAAATTTAGCTCATGGAAGGTAATTCATCACAATGTCTTCTTCAGGCCCAAATTATCATTTTTAGAACAAAGAACTTCTGTCATATAGTATAAAAATATAGCTATTAAATACCAAACAGCAGCCCCCTGATCAATAAAGCCAATCAGTTGTACCCACATAGATCAGATAAGTATCTCCAATATCACATTTTGCACCAAGTCCATGAGGAGATTTATTTCTATTTTAACACTAAATTATTTATATTTTAACATAAACAGCGATGTTATTCTTGTACCTTATTCTCAATATGCTAAAAATCAAATCCATAATAGTTTTCAAATCCAGCCCTCATTCATATTGTCTCACTTGTATTCGTGGCACCAAAGACTCCTATTCATTCAGGTGTGAAGACAAGAGTCATCTTCAATTCACTTCTCGTCATCCCCCACACTGCTGACAAATCAATCTTTCAAAAGCAGAACTCCTGTCAGGTCCATTCCCTGCTAGAAAACGGAGGGTAGGGGGATGGCAGGAAATGCCTCTCTGCCACATGCTCGATTAAGTACCAATCCTTTTTCCTGTGGTTTAACACCATCCATTAGACATCATAAATACCTCACAGCTCTGTATCTTTGCTATGATGAAGTATGGTTCTTTTTTTAAAATTTTTGTCCCAGTAGATTTAACATACGATGTTATATTATCTTCAGGTGTACAATATAGTGATTCAACAATTCTGTGCAGTACTCACTCCTCATCACGGGTAGTGTACTCTCAATTCTCTTCACCTATACGAAGTATGGTTCTTATTTGCTAATATTTAATGACTATTTTCCAATTATTAGGCTTCACATAACTTAGATAACTAGACGATAATCCTACTAGGTAGATACTAGGATATCTTCATTCCTGATAGGAGTTAACCACAATTACCAAGTGAGGTAACATATGAGGAGAATTCATTTTAGCAAAGGTTGTGATACATCTGAAGTAACAGAGAGAAACCGTCGAACAGCAGGGATTCAAATGTGTATCTTGTAGTTCCAATGCTTATGGCACTAATAATTCCTTGTCCTCTTTCCCTTAAGCTGGATGTTAATATTAATTCCAAATGGAATGGGTGTTGTTATCCTCTAAGGAAGGAGCACAGCTGCTGAAGGAGATCATGGAAATTCTACTCCCTATTTTCTTTAAGTCATGCCATAATAAAATATAGCCATTTGCAACTACTTTGCCTACTTCTCTGCTGACCATATCTAGATTTTCCTCCAAACAATTCTGATTTCAAACTTTCTGCTCCTTATAATCAGAGGCATGGTTTAGAGGAGGTGCACCAGACAACACTGTCAATGAAAAATTGTAAAGCCCATAAAACATACTGACGTGATGTTGTAAAGATCATGAGGAAAGTTGTTCAAGGACACAGAGCAAGTGGGAACTCGGAATTCCTCAGACAGGCACGCCATTGTTATGTGGGCTCCACAGCAAAGCAAAAGTGAAGGCCCCTCCCTTTTGTCTTCTGATTTCAGAACCTGACCGTGTGTCCTAAATTGTGATCTTACACAAAGCCAGTGGAGTCCATGAAGATATACAACCAATAGCTTAGGAGAAAATAGAGTCTGAGGCATTCTTTCAAATACCAGAAAATTGAAGTGAAGAGAAACAAGTGAAGTAGCTTTCTTTTGTAAGCACATACCCTTGAATGCATAGGAAAAAACCTATGTTTGATGTTTGATAAACCTTGTGAAGAGAATGTTTTGCCCAGAGCAGCCACCTTTCTTTTAGGAGATGAAAACTGAATTAGTTCTTGTGATGTTGAACCCAAACATAAATGGAATTCTTTAATGTATGTGCTCAATTAACCTACCATAGGTAAGATCAAATAATAAAAATCATTGACATTTCAATTTTCTGAGAATACAATAAAATAAAATGACGCACATTGAATGTAAGAATGTTGAAGATATTCTTCACTATTTGCTGTGGAAGATTCAATTAAAATTGGTTAATAAGTGGAAAGAAGTTTCAATATGTTTATATACTTTTAATTTCAAAAAGCGGTACAATCATGAAGTCTTTATACTGAAGATCTGTGACGTACTTGGCCTTGGGGGAGAAAAAAGGCATGAAAATCCACGAGCTTGATTGTTAATTAGATGCCAAATAACACACAGAGATGACTATTTTCTAGCAAGTGCGGAAATTTCCAAAGAGCAAAGGTTTGTCTCTTCACAGTAACAGGGTTGTGATGCCAAAGCAGCGTCTCCACGTGCTGAAAATGCTCATTTTTTTCCCTTCACCAACATATTATGTGCTCAAAAGGAGACTGAGTAAAATTACATCAACTTGGACTATCCCTTTGCTTTTATAAAAATTAAATAAAAACACAGTGCCAATTACAATAAAGCTGTGGCTTTTTTAAGACTTTGTATCTAGACTGCTCATTATCTAAGCATCTCCAACCCAAGTCTGTACTAATGAGCTTTCATTTCACAGGGAGATAAAGAAGCTGAATTAGGACTTCCATTTTCCCCACTTTGTGATCGGAAGTCAACGATGGTGGCCCAGTCACAAATAGGTACTGCTTAAGAATAATGGTTATGGAGGGTGGGTGGGTGCAAGCCAGTTTTCAAATGATAAACCATGTTGTCAAAAGGGCAACAACCATGAAAACCTCACTTCTTATTCATAATAAATTTGATCTTTAGACGGATCTGTATGGTGCTAAATAATAAGACTTTTGAAAAAGGTCTCACAAAACGAATCAGTCAAGCAGTATCAGTAAATGTAATTGTTACTTGATTTGTAACCCTTTTACAAATAATGGACTTTCTTCTTGTGTAAGAGACAACATTTTTTGTGTTTTGTTCCTGACGATTGTAATCTGTAATTTAATCCTTTGTGTGTAGGAAAATTCAATGAAAATATTAGTATATCTGTGTTGTTATCACTAAGTTTGTAATATATATTTCATATAATAGCTTATATTCCTTCAGAAAAAAAAAAATTCTTTTGATATAAGTAGATGACCCAGCAAGTTCAGCCCATTATTAAAACTATGTAGCTATGATGCCTGGTCCAAATATTGTAATAGTTATTTCCAGAGTCAGCATCTCCATTACTGAACTGTAAGATTAATAAACATAAGGATTGCCGCCTAACCTCTCTAGCTGCTTCAGCACCAAGTCCTACAAAGCCCCGGTCAACTGTCAGAAACCTTCTTGCTCTGACCTTTGCCCCTTCCCATCCAAATTCCAAAAGCTATTTTTCTAGCTACCTTAACACAGGTGCCTACCATTGTTTAGCAGGTGTTAGGGTGGCAGGCTAAGCCCCCCCTCAGGCAAGCCGGAAAGAAGGGAAATTTCTGAGGCTTGTTGCTATGATATAAATTGCTACCCTGTTAGTGGAGGTGACACATCATCTGCAAGTCTCCATATCCCAGGCATTTAAAACCACAGAAAGAACTGGAAGTAGCACACTGGTGGCCAATTAACATTGCTTTGAGTCGAAGGCATCAATCAAAATATAAAACTATTGAAGTTTTCTTGAGTTAAAGATGCGCCTTAGAGGTGCCTGGGGGGCTCATTTACATGTTCGGCTCTTGGTTTTGGCTGGGGCCATGATTTCAGGGTTGTGAGACTGAGCCCCTGTGGACTCCAGCCCGGTGGATCCTGCTTGGGATTCTGTTTCTCCCTCTTTAAAAAAAAAAAAAAAAAAGGCACCCTAATACATAATATTACTAATCCAATTACTTGAAATGTGAATTATTTGTATCTGATGGATGGGGTAATCTTCAAATGTAGATATTTCTGGGCACAGTATCACTTAAAAAGCCTCCTTCCAGTTTCCTCTTATATTCAGATGACCGTCCATAGCTCGCAGGTGTGTGTGAGGCCACAAGCTCGATTTCCAGTGGCCCACCTCTCCAGGGACGCATAGTAAGTATGTGTATACAGAGTGTACAATAGGTTGTCTCCTCCTCCACCTAAACACCAGGGGGGTAGGACTCCCTGGAGGACAGTGCCCCCTTCTCTCTGTGTGTCATGTTCTATCTCGATGAGTACTTTAAATTTAAAGTCTTTATCCATCCTGACAACTCAAGGTAGTGGGAATAATGCTGTCTTTCAGAGATGTTACTGTTATCTTCACTGATTTGACAGAACACGCCCACATGCTGTGAGCTAACACTTTACATCCAGAGAATAACAAACAGCAATCTGAAATATTAACACACTGGCAGAAAGCTCTGACTGATACAGTAAGAGGGGAAAAAGCAGTTGCCTTCCTGTGGCCTGAGAAAAAAACTTCAGTTATTTCGTTTATTTGGAGCTTAGATATTATTTTTTGTTAATGAGTAATAAATTCAACAAGCAAGTGGAGATCTTTAAGGAAAGTAATGATCCCTCTCACTGAGAGGAAATTATATTCACTCTGGTTAGAATTGAATTGTTAACAAGAGTATAAAACTGAGTATTAAATAGGAAAGCCGATACACACGATTTATCAGGCTTAAAATTGTATCACTGCCACTATTGGGAGATTATTTTTTTAGAGCTATAGAGCTATTAAACTATCTCTAAAGATTATGTTTTTGGATTAAAAATAATTGCAAGGGGTAAACCGAATCAGAATTGTAGCTGATAATTACTATCAGGTGCATCAGACTCTTCATTATTACAGATTTTAGAATTCAAGAAATGTAGTATTTCAAACTATCTTTTGTTTGTTTGTTTGTTTGTTTTTGTAGGTTTCATTGATTTCATAGTAGAGCCAACATTTTCTCTTCTGACAGACTCAACAGAGAAAATTATTACTCCTCTTATAGAGGAAGCCTCAAAAACAGACACTTCTTCCTATGGGGCAAGCAGGTTTGATATTTTCTCCTTTATTGCATCTTTTTTTTTTTTTTAAATCTTTGTGCTGTTTACTAACCTTTCACTTAAGATTATCTTACTATGTCTTACAGCAGGGCAGGCCATCTTTAAAAAATTGTTAGGTAGTATTGCCACTTAGTGGCTAGATGTGATATTGCATCTGCCTTTGAAATTACTTGATGTCCGCTACAAAATATATAAAACTACTAACTGAGGAGTATAACATAAGAGTATTCAATACGCAGGAGAATGAAAATATCTCAATCTTCATGCAAATGTATGTATTATGCCTTGAATATTAACATATATAGTTGTGTCAGTTTGCTTACAAGCAAATCCGTTACAACCCACTTGTACATCTGGGGAGATGCCTATACCAAAAGAAGGCTTAGAGCTGATGTGGGTAAAACAGCTGCGTCTAACATGTAACAGTAACATCCATTATATATACAATCACTTACAGGATTTCAAGCTGAGCGTTTTTCATAGATAAATTTGTTAAGGCATATTATTTAAAGCTTCCTGTTGCAAACTAATCATGCTAAATTCTTACCCATCTGAACATGTAACTTTTGCTAATGGCACATCAGCAGGCTCCCTACATGTTGCCCCAGTAAGGGCACTGAGGAAATGTTCTACCTGAGAAGGATTCAGATTAGCCCCCCTCAGGGCTCCAGAATTGTGATGCCCCTTTAGTAATGTTCACCAGTGGACTCTCCACTGAGTCAGCTCACCTCAAGTTTCCACTGTTCTAACCAGGGCCTCACCACCCCATGATGCAAGAGTGCTCCAACCTGCTGCTCTGGTTGAGCAGAGCAGTCCCTTGACCCACCCAGAGACTTCCAGCCAGAGTCCCGGCCCTCTCCATGAGAGGAAAAAGGAGGGATGTGAGCATCCCTGATGCATGCTCCACACTGGGCCTGAACACCTGCCATTCTGTGTCTGCAGTTGTTTTTGTAAAGTGTTTCAGGCTTTGCTCCCTCATTTCATAGCTTGACCTTGGTGTTTTCTGGGCTTTTTTTTTTTTCTGGTTGTAATTATTAGCCTCAGCACCTTTATTCTGTTCACAGCGTTGATTTGTTTAGACGATCAAATATGAAAGGCACCATGAACGATGGAACCTATTCCCCAGACTACTCCCTTACAAGCGTGGACCTACAGAGCTTCAAAAACAACCTGGTGGACATCATCCAGCAGAACAAAGAACGGTGGAAAGAGTTAGCTGCCCAAGGTAGAGTTGTTTATGAGACCTTATGCCATCTCCTTCTTTCTTAACTTATCCTCTGGGGTTTTGGCTTTTCTTTCTCTCTTCTTTGATTTCTTCTTTGATGAAACACGCGAGCCATCAGTGGTATGTGGAATTTGGCTAGCTTTTGATCATTGATAACAAAGTTGGTTTATCTGGTAAAGAGATTCTGCTCTGTTTATGTCACATGGGCTGCAGAAGTATGTGTCCGTGGATGGCAGTGACCTGAATGTGAAGGAGGGGACAATAAAATGGTGACAAAACTTTACATGGCAGAGTAACTTCATGGTCATTCCTAGAAGTGCATTGGAACCTATGTTTTAGGCTTTGCAGGTGGCCTTTGTGTCGCATTAGGAATGTAACACTCTGTGTCAGAGACTTGGGTGTGTTTTTTTCAGTATTACTAAGTTATTTCTTTTGGTGACTGTTCCACTCATGCATTGGAAAAAATCATTTGCAATCAGCCATTAAAGGAAAACAGATGGGAAGCCAGCTAGCTTTAGCTGTTTCTGATATGTTTTCTGATTCAAATAAGAGTCTGTTTGGTTTACAAGGTATGTGAAATGGTATCAGTCATTATCTTTTGTGCAGGAAATTAGCTTTCTAATTCCAAATCTGGCCCCTCCCCCCCGCCCCCATGCTCCCTTCCATAGCCCTGTGTCTCTCCTGTGCTCTACACCCTGCACAGTGGCCTATGGCTGGTTCTTGAAATACCCCAGAGCATTTCCAATTATTATTTCTTCAGCCAGGGATTCTCCTCACAGCTCTCTGCAAGAATGATTCCTCCTTGTCTGGAAAGTCCATTATTTTCCTTTAACTTGAAAAACAGCACCTAACTAACTCACTTAATTTAATTTTCACATGACCTTATAAGATTTATACTATTGTTATTCTCATTTTACATAAGGAAACTGAGGCAGAAGACAGTTACGTGACTTTGCCCCAAATCCCTTAACTAGTAAGTGAAGAAGCTAGAATTCGCTCTTTCTCTCCAAATGCAGTGCTCAAAAGCCTTATGTTAGGTAACACCACAAGGAGGCCCTCCTTGACCACTACAAGTAACGTCCTCTGTCCTTTCCTTCCCGATAAGGGCCCCGTCTAGTGGCTTCAATGTGGTATCACTAGTCCATAATCAATGATATTTATTTATTCCTTTTTTTAAATTTATTATCTGTTTTCCACATGGGTAGTGTATGGTCCACAATAGTGCATGGTCTATTGTGTTTTCCAGTGTATCCTCAGCTCCTACCACAGTATTGGGCATATAAGAGGCACTCAGTGAATATTTATAAAATGAAACAACTCCTTAATGGTGTTACATCATTTCTTCCCTCTCTGTTATTAGAAATAAAAGCAATACCATTCTCACGTCTTCATCTGACTCTGTGACTCACATTTTCCCATTAGTCTGATCTTAGTTGAAGAGAAGTAGTTTCCCAGGTTTTGGTGGGTCTATACAACCACAACGAGGGCCAGGTCCTGTAGTCACACAGCCCCCCCCACCCTCAGCATGACCCTGTGCTTAATTAAATCCTCAAGTATCATCATCTCAAAAATCTTTAAATTTTTTGAGCCAGGGGCTTCATTTTTATTTTGCCTGGGGTCCTGCGATTCTGTAGCTAGTCCTGGCCATTCCAGAGGGTCTCTGTAAAACATTATTGTCACTCGGTAAAGAACATAACACAATACAAGACCAGATGGCCATACCGAAATATTGTCAAACCCATCTAAGTGGAGACTTCAAAGGACTGGAATTACCCTTCTCTGGGGACAGATTATACTCAACATATTGACCCTGAAGCACTATAAAATATAAGCTCTTTGAAAACAGAAACGTTATGTATCTTATCATCATCATTTTCTCATAGAGAGCGTGTCCCTGGCATAGTGTAGATGCTTTAAAGTTATTTAGTCTTGAATGAATGAATAAATGAATACTTAAACTCCACTTTGAATGTATCTATTCAGAAAAGAAAACAAATAGATATTATATTTTCAGCGATGGAAGGAAGAGAGGAGGGAAGCAAAACTTCTGAAATCCCTCCCGTGTGCCAGGCATTTACATGGATTATCAAATCTCCTCCTGCAACAACCTTCCTAACTAGAACTGATTACCCTCATTTTATACTCGGGGAAATTAAAGATCACACAGCTTCTAAGTGCTAGAGTCAAAACTGTTCTGATTTTTACCCAATGCTTTTCCCACTGCACACTAGCACTTCCTATTAGACCCTTTCAAAAAATTCTGAAAAAACTGACTGGAAGTATTCATCTTCAGTGAACCCAAGAATCCAACTGACCAAAACACATTCTATTCCAAGAAAAATTTAACTAAAATAAATAACAATAAACCCCGAACATCAACCTATCACCTAGAACCTATTTGTCATAAACCAGTGAAGGAAAACTGCCAGAATTGGCTTAGGGACTGTGATTCCTCCCTTCCTAATGAACTTTCTGGCACTGTGCTTTTTTGAAGATTTTGTTGCACAGGGACAATAAACTTTAGATGTCTGTAAATTTCTCAATGTACGTTTCTAGAATTAAGGAATAATATCTGAGTCCTATCATTGGAAAAGGTAGAACCAAGATTTGAACACAAGCAGCCTGGCTTTAGGAAATTAAAACCATAGATCATTTTGATAATATAATTTCCAAGGGGTAGTTGTGTAGAGTACACACATTTTGAATAAACAACTACTGCCAAATTTATTTTATTTATAACATTGTATGTTTGGTTTCTATTTCCAATGCAATGGTGAACTAGGTAAACTTAGAGAAATATCTCATGGTAAAAACAACTAAAAGTGCAGGGTAAAATATTGCCTATAAGAAACTGACAGAGATAATGCTTCTAGAACTATCTCCCTCTCTCCTTGCTTGTAACAAATGATAAAAAGTATATTGCTTTCAATAAAAAAAGGAAAGAAGGAAGGAATGGGGGGGAGGGAGGGAAGGAGGAAAGCTGATTTGTTCAGAACATGTCCAAATAAAGATCAAACAAATTCAGAGAGATTAAGAAACTTTGGAGCTAGAATCTCTCTGGAAGGTATCTGTTTACCTTTGCTGGAGTCCTGGGTTTGCAGACTAAATTGGCCACCACACTGGGTTTACAGCAGAAATGCAAATTTGATTCTACATTTAAAAATTATGTTAATGCAACTTACCATATTAAGGATCAAAGGATAAAAACCTAAGCTCGCAAAAGATACAGAAAGAATATTCAAGAAAATTCAGTATCTATTCATGATAAAAATTATTAAAATTAAAAGAACCTTCTTAATCTACTATTTCCATTTTCCTACTTTTCTTGCCATCATTTTTACTGCTTGAGATGTTTCTTTTTTCCATTGCAATTCATTTCCTTGATGGTTTGAAATATTTACTCTTTACTCCTTTCATTTTTATGATTAATTAGAAAATTTTATATGCATAATCAATAGTAGATAATAGTGAATTTCACCCTTCCACGAAATAATACAAAACCTTTAAAAACTTTGTGTCTGATATTTTTAAAATCTTCTAAAATACAGACTTTATCGTTAATAATTAAAATTTAAAATATATCCTTGAAATCCAAGAATATGAGGATAACTGGTTTTTTTTTTTTTTTTAAGATTTTCTTTATTTATTTGACAAAGAGAGAGCAAACATGGGCAGGGGGGAAAGGAGGGGGAGAAGCATACTCCCTGCTGAGCAAGGAGCCCAATGGGGGACCTGATACCAGGACCCTGGGTTCACCGGAGCTGAAGGCAACCGCTTAATGACTGAGCCACCCAGGTGCCTCAAGGACAACTGCTTTTTAACATCACTTTCAAAAATCAAGCTAGTGCAGGAAGTCTTTACCAAGGTCTCCTCCAGGCATGCATAGCTCCTAGTCAGCCAGAGATATGTGGAAAGGTATCTCAGACCTTCCACAGCTCTCCAGTTGCTAGGATTTTTCTGTGAAATGCTGCTCATCTACCAGTTACCCAAACTTGGACTGCAGGCTCAGGCTTGCAAAGCTGTGAGTCCCCCCCCCCCATTTTTTCTAAATTAAACCCACCGCTTTATGTTGTAGAAACCAGGGGGTTTTGCCCTCTGCTGCTATAGCACTCTGAGCCTCCTGCCTCTGGCAGCCAAACTGGTTTCTGCTGCCCTTCTCAGGTTGGGGTTGGCAGGGAGGTTGGGAGTAGCTCTGGTCAAAAAGGTCACAGCTTCCTGGGGCACCTGGGTGGCTCAGTTGGTTGAGCACCCAGCTCTAGGTTTCTGCTCAGGTCATGATCTCAGGGTGCAGGCATCGAGCCCCATATCAAGCTCCAAGCTCAGTTCAGCAGGGAGCCTGCTTCAGGATTCTCCCTCTCCTCAACCCACCCCCTGCTTGTACACTTTCTCTCTCTTTAAAATAAATAGATTTCTAAAAAAAAAAAAAACAGAATCACAGATTCCTGCTGTTGTTACCTTTTGCTCATATTAATCAGAAGACATGAGCAAAACATTCACTCTAGCACTGTTCTTGAGAACAAAAAATACTGAAAACAACAGTAAAAATGGATGCACAACTATAGTGTATTTATATTATGGAAAAGCATACAACTGTTAAGATAAATGAACTTTAGCTATGAGTCCCAACAGGAAGGGAAGACACAAATAATATTGAGCAAAATATACAAGCTGCTTCAGTATAGCAAGATGCCATTTATAAAGACGTTTTTTTAAAACCTATAACCTAACCAATAGGTTTTAGAATATACTTAGCTTCATACGTAGAACTGTTAAAGAAGCATGTCTCTTTAGAGTGAGCCCACAAATGGCAAATACCAATATTGTTCCTCCTGCAAGGCAAAAGAGTTACTTTGGTAACCACTTGATGGTTTGGTTTGTGTTTAGACACAAATATTACAAACTGAACCAGATCCACTTAGTCCACCTTGATCAGAACAAAACCACAAATCAATCCCAGATCTGCTTTCTTTCCCATCTTCTCAAAGAAGACGTGTATTTGAGAAAAACAAGTTATGTCCCAAAATAGAATCCAGGTGTTGGGGATGGGTGGTCAGACTGAAATGGAATGCAGTATGTTTCTCATTGTACTGGGTATCTTTCTGATTTGTTTGACATTGATTCAAACCCCAAAATACTAGGGCTCAAAGGCAAGTAACAAGTGAGGAAAGAAGGCAGCATGGGATCCAAGGCACCATCAGATTTGCCCATTGTGCACCAGTAACAGCTGTGTAGAACCAGAAGGAAACCTAGTGCTAGCTTAAGGCAAGCTTGACATTTTAAAATATGCATTAAAATTGTCAAACACATAAGTGTTTTCTAGTCTTTGGGGGGGGTTTATCTCCTACATAATTGGTCTAGAATCTTAGGATACATGCAGTATGGTATCTCTCATTTGAACTTTTTAAGACCTGCTTTGTCTTTAGTAGCTCGTAAAGCCCAGCAAAAGGGGAAACAAATTAGGGTTTTGGTTAGAACTACTTTGATATCAATTTGGAGAGAATTATCTTTAGGATTTCGAGTCTTCCTATTCATGTATATTTTATATATCTTCTTTCATGTTTCTCAGAAAGTTTACTTTTACTTCATAGTACTATAATGGTGATGGAAAATACTTGTTAGTGTTATTAGATGCCTGGCATCATGTTAAGCATGTTATATACCAGGTAAACAAAATCCTTAATAATAATTTATTTCAAAATGTTGAATATATCTTGTTGGATTTTCCATCACTGTTTTATATTTTTTTGTTATTTTTGCAAATGGCTGTCTTTCGCTGGTGTATAGAAATACAATTTTCTTTTGAATACTGATCTGCAAATAACGATAGTTTTTTTATTTTCCCAAATGTATGCCTTTAATGATTGTTCTTCTTGAATCAACTGCATTAGCAAGTTTATCCAGATTTGTCTGAATGGAAGTAGTGAGAGCATTTGGCTTGTCTCTAAATTTAAAAGGAAGGTGTTTCATGTTTTATCATTATATTTCTTAATTTTGTTTGATCTGCTCTTTATGAGGTTACATTTCCACCAATAATTTGTTAAGAAAATGTATTTCTTATGTTTTTAATTTCAAGTTAGTTAACATGTAATGTAGTATTGGTTTCAGAGAAAATGTATTTTACATGGAACATTTAGTTTTATTAGATGTCTTTTCTGTGGCTTTTAAAATAGTTCAGATAATTTTTTTGATTGGTTCATATAATGAATTATATTAATAGCTTATCTAATGTTGAACGACATTATATTCCTTTATTAGACCCAACTAATTGTGATGTATTAATTTTTAAAATTTATGTGTTACTTTTGCTGACTTAAAAAAATCTATATTAATGCACGAGATTAGCCCGCAGTTTTCCTTTCTCATACTTGTAGTTCTGGTGTTAAGGTTACACTAGCCTCAGAAAATGAGTTGGAGTTTTTAAGTTGTTGGGTTTTTTTAAGATTTTTTAAAAATTCATTTGAGAGAGAGAGAGAGAGCATAAGCAGTGGGGAACAGCAGACAGAGGGAGAGGGAAAAGCAGACTCCTCGCTGAGCAGGGAGCCTGATGTGGGGCTCTATTCCAGGACCCTGGAATCCTGACCTGAGCTGAATGCAGACACTTACCCACCTGAGCCACCCAGGTGCCCCAGAGTTTTTGAATCCTTGAGAGTTTGTGAGCCTTAAATTGGCATTGAATGTTTGGCAGAATTTACTTTTAAAAACCATTGAGCCTCCTGTTTTCTCTGTGGGATAATTTTCATCTGTGATTCAAGTTTTTTAATAGGTACAGAGGACTGATTAAGTTGTTTACCTTTTAGGTTTTTTTAAAAATATGTTGTGAGGGGGCACCTGGGTAGCTCAGTGGTTTAAAGCCTCTGCCTTCAGCTCCGGTCATGATCCCAGGGTCCTGGGATCGAGCCCCACATTGGGCTCTCTGCTCAGTGGGAAGCCTGCTTCCTCCTCTTTCTCTCTCTGCCTGCCTCTCTGCCTACTTATGATCTGTCTGTCAAATAAATAAATAAAAATCTTAAAAAAAAATATGTTGTGAAATATACCACAAAAGAACATCCAAAAACATATATATACTATTTGTAGGTAAATAATACAGTATTCCTAATGGACAATCCTTGCAGTGGCCTACAAGCAGTAACATGCTGGCAAGGTAACAACTGGCTCAAAGACACTGTATGTCCACATATATACACAGGATTCTCGTGCTTTTTACTGATAGAAAGGGTGTGTAGCACATAATTTAAAAGTAATAAAATATATAGTAGCCTTCGTTGTGGCTTATATATAGGTAATGGTCCTCACAGAATGCTTTCACTGATTTTTGCCGAACCCTATGTCTTTGGTCCACTTATGATTGCAACTGACAAATGTAAGTTGTGCACATATGAACATTGATATTTTCATTTACATCAAGGAGTAAGATGAAAATATAAAAAACATAGGTCATAACTTAGAAAACATAGGAGGCATATGTGAACTCCACTTGTTTATCAAAAGTGCAAATGACTTTTTAGTCATTTGATTGGATAATGGTTTTTAAATACTGGGGAAAATTTTTCCTCAAGTTTCTGTGCTATTTACAATGTAGCAGTTATAGACTTGACACACTTTTAAATTTAATCTCTATTTCCTTTATCATTATCTCCACCACTCCACAACAGTGAAACAATAAATGAAGCCCTGATTCATAAAGTTTATTGACATCCGTGGTGCAAATATTTCCACCAGGGCTTGTTTCGGTCTATCAGTATGAAGTCTCTGCCCATGGGAGCTGGGAAGAGATGTGTATGGGAAGAGATGTGTATATAAGATATTTGCATCAAACAGATTTGGTATATATTATTAACCTCAAGACCTAGATAAAGAAAAAGGACTGAAAATAATTAGGAAATGATTTTTAAATATTTATCACCTTTGTTTTAAGTAAAATTTTTAATTGTAAGTTTCTATAATTTTATTTTTAAGAATGACTAGATTTAACAATTTCATAATTATTTCTCTTTCTTTTTTTGTTTCTTAGCTGTTACTCCTATTTGTGTAACTGTAAACAATACAGTTTAGTTTTGCATGCTTTGGTGTAAATGATACCACATGGGACACATTTTTTAATGAATATCTTTCTACTCAATGCCATGTTTTCTGAGCTTTATCCATGATGAGGCAAATCGCTATTATCTGTCTCAGCAGGGAATTTTTGGATCTTGATAGAAAACATAAGACAGAAAAATGTATCCAAATACTGTACAGATTTTTTTTTAATATTAAGCAGTTAGGTCTTTTAAATAGTATATTTATAATATATATCCATTTCTTAACCCATAAATCAGGTGCACAAGTAATGTAACTTCTATTATTTTTCTGTGACAAAACATAGTGTCTAGCTGAAGGCCCCATGCTACATGCTTGAAGAAAACAGAAGCTTGTCATTCACATGTTTTAACTGAAGCAGAGGAAACCTATTCCACTTAGGGTTCTTGACCTCCTTTTTTCTTCTTTTTTAGATGCCATTGAAGTTCCTAATGTAATGTTAACCTTGGGATAACACCTTGCTTGACTTGTGTTCTTTCTCTCTCGTCTCTCTAGACATACCCTGTCCCATCTGCTTCGCACTATTCCCAGCCCTGCCTCTGACAGTTGGCGCCCTGTTTCAGCAAACCTTTGCCATCCCCCTTTTGCTTGATCTCTTATTCTCCTTTTCTCCTAATGCTTCTGAGACCTGATTGTTAAGCATCACACCCAAACGAGCTACGTAAAAGGACTTGCCCTCTCAAATGCCTACATCACTATATGGTATCTCTTTACACTTTTTTTTTTTAAGATTTTATTTATTTATTTGACAGACAGAGATCATAAGCAGGCAGAGAGGCAGGCAGAAAGAGAGAGGGGGAAGCAGGCTCCCCGCCGAGCAGAGAGTCTGACACGGGGCTCCATCCCAGGATCCCGAGATCATGACCCGAGCCGAAGGCAGAGACTTTAACCCACTGAGCCACCCAGGCACCCCTCTCTTTGCACTTTTATCCTGTAGATCTCTATTAGAGTTCTGGACCCACTGTCTTTTTTCTTATTTGCCAGCAATCCCCATCAGTCCCTAACAATGCTCCTAACAATTCTACATCTGCTGTTTAGAAAGAGTAAAAGTAAATTGGTTTTAGACAACAAAAACGTGTCCATATTATTTTGTATTGAATTACTTTAAAAGACAATGTTTTTTATTAATTATTTTTATTAACATATAATGTATTATTTGCCCCAGGGGTACAGTCTGTGAATCGTCAGGTTTACACACTTCATAGCACTCACCATAGCACATACCCTCCCCAATGTCCATCACCCAACCACCCTCTCCCTACCCCCTCCTCCCCCCAGCAACCCTCAGTTTGTTTTGTGAGATTAAGAATCTCTTATGGTTTGTCTCCCTCCCAATCCCATCTTGTTTCAGTTTTTCCCTCCCTAACCCCCCCACCCTGTCTCTCAAATTCCTCATATTAGAGAGATCATATGATAATTGTCTTTTTCTGATTGACTTATTTCTTTCAGCATAATACCCACTAGTTCCATCCACATTATTGCAAATGGCAAGATTTCATTTCTTTTGATGGCTTCATAGTATTCCATTGTGTATGTGTGTATATATATATATATATATATATATATATATATATATCACATCTTCTTCATCCACTCATCTGTTGATGGACATCTAGGTTCTTTCCAAAGTTTGGCTATTGTGGACATTGCTGCTATAAACATTGGGGTGCACGTGCCCCTTCGGATCACTACATTTGTATCTTTAGAGTAAATACCCAGTAGTGCGATTGCTGGGTCATAGGGTAGCTCAATTCTCAACTTTTTGAGGAACCTCCATGCTGTTTTCCAGAGTGGCTGCACCAGCTTGCATTCCCACCAGCAGTGTAGGAGGGTTCCCCTTTCTCCACATCCTCGCCAGCATCTGTTGTTTCCTGACTTGTTAATTTTAGCCATTCTGACTGGTGTGAGGAAAGGCAATGTTTTTAAATATTTATTTGTAAAATGTTTGTTATTCCTTTCCATTATCTTTTTTTTTCTTTTCAGTGTAACAGTATTCATTGTTTTTGCACCACACCCAGTGCTCCATGCAACGCGTGCCCTCCATAATACCCACCACCTGGCTCCTCCAACCTCTCACCCCCCGCCCCTTCAAAACCCTCAGGTTGTTTTTCAGAGTCCATGGTCTCTCATGGTTCATCTCCCCTTCCAATTTCCTTCAACTCCCTTCTCTTCTAAATCTCCCCATGTCCTCTGTGTTATTTGTTGTGCTCCGCAAATAAGTGAAACCATATGATACTTGACTCTCTCTGCTTGACTTATTTCACTCAGCATAATCTCTTCCAGTCCCGTCCATGTTGCTACAAAAGTTGGGTATTCATCCTTTCTGATGGAGGCATAGTACTCCATAGTGTATATGGACCACATCTTCCTTATCCATTTGTCGGTTGAAGGGCATCTTGGTTCTTTCCACAATGACCGTGGCCATTGCTGCTATAAACATTGGGGTACAGATGGCCCTTCTTTTCACTACATCTGTATCTTTGGGGTAAATACCCAGTAGTGCAATGGCAGGGTCATAGGGAAACTCTATTTTTAATTTCTTGAGGAATCTCCACACTGTTCTCCAAAGTGGCTGCACCAACTTGCATTCCCACCAACAGTGTAAGAGGGTTCCCCTTTCTCCACATCCTCTCCAACACATGTTGTTTCCTGTCTTGCTAATTTTGGCCATTCTAACTGGTGTAAGGTGGTATCTCCATGTGGTTTTAATTTGAATCTCCCTGATGGCTCGTGATGATGAACATTTTTTCATGTGTCTGATAGCCATTTGTATGTCTTCATTGGAGAAGAGTCTGTTCATATCTTCTGCCCATTTTTTAATATGATTGTCTGTTTTGTGTGTGTTGAGTTTGAGGAGTTCTTTATAGATCCTGGATATCAACCTTTTGTCTGTACTGTCATTTGCAAATATCTTCTCCCATTCCGTGGGTTGCCTCTTTGTTTTGTTGACTGTTTCCTTTGCTGTGCAGAAGCTTTTGATCTCGATGAAGTCCCAAAAGTTCATCTTCGCTTTTGTTTCCTTTGCCTTTGGAGACATATCTTGAAAGAAGATGCTGTGGCTGATATCGAAGAGGTTACTGCCTATGTTCTCCTCTAGGATTCTGATAGATTCCTGTTTCACGTTGAGGTCTTTTATCCATTTTGAGTTTATCTTTGTGTACGGTGTTAGAGAATGGTCAAGTTTCATTCTTCTACATATAGCTGTCCAGTTTTCCCAGCACCATTTATTGAAGAGACTGTCTTTTTTCCACTGTATATTTTTTCCTGTTTTGTCGAAGATTATGGAATTGAGGGTCCATATCTGGGCTCTCTACTCTGTTCCACTGGTCTATGTGTCTGTTTTGATGCCAGTACCATGCTGTCTTGGTGATCACAGCTTTGAAGTAAAGCTTGAAATCAGGTAACGTGATGCCCCCAGTTTTATTTTTGTTTTTCAACATTTCCTTAGCGATTCGGGGTCTCTTCTGATTCCATACAAATTTTTGGATTATTTGCTCCAGCTCTTTGAAAAATACCGGTGGAATTTTGATCAGAATGGCATTAAAAGTATAGATTGCTCTAGGCAGTATAGACATTTTAACAATGTTTATTCTTCCAATCCAAGAGCATGGAATGGTCTTCCATCTTTTTGTGTCTTCTTCAATTTCTTTCATGAGTGTTCTGTAGTTCCTTGAGTACAGTTCCTTTACCTCTTTGGTTAGGTTTATTCCCAGGTATCTTATGGTTCTTGGTGCTATAGTAAATGCAATCAATTCTCTAATTTCCCTTTCTGAATCAAAACTCACCGTGTCAACAAAATTGTAACTTTTTTTTTAATTTTTTATTATGTTTTGCTAGTCACCATACAGTAAATCATTAGTTTTTGATATAGTGTTTCAAGATTCATTGCTTATGTACCACACCCAGTGCTCCATGCAATACATGCCTCCCTTAATACCCAGCACCAGGCTCACCCATCCCTCCACCCCCCTCTCTTCTAAAACCCTCAGCCAAAGATACAGATCTAGTGAAAAGAAGGGCCATATGCACCCCAGTGTTCATAGCAGCAATGTCCACAATAGCCAAACGATGGAAAACGCTGAGATGCCCTTCAGCAGACAAATGGATTAAGAAGATGTGGCCCATATATACAATGGAATATTACTCAGCCATCAAAATTATAACTTTTAAACTTCCATGACTAAATGTTAAGCATCTTTTTAAGAAAATATATACATATTGTTTAGATTTCAGAAGGGACAATCAATCAAACAGAGGGAAGCAAAGTCTTTCAGATAAAACTAGAGCTTGCTCTGGGGGGCAGCTGGGTGGCTCAGTCGATTAAGTGTCTTCCTTTGTCTCAGGTCATGATCTTGGGGTTCTGGGATGAGCCCTGCTTCACATGTGCAATGGGAAGCCTGCTTGTCCTTCTTCCTCTCCCTCTGTCCCTCACCATGCTTGTGCTCTCTCTCTTCCAAATAAATAAAATCCTAAAAAAAAAAAAAATCTTATTTTCTCTCTACTCATAGTTCAAAAATGCAACTAACATTTTATATGAGATCTTACAAGTAATTTTTAAGTTGTATATTTCAAATTATTAGTAAATTATATACTCTGCATTTAGTTTATTCCTATTTCCAATTTAATTTCTTTAGCTGACATTCTATATTATATTATTTTATATTATCAGTACAGTAGAGCATGATAAATAGAATGGAACATTTGGGAGATCAGAATTATGAAGTTTTAAGAGGTGGTATTCACCAAAGTCACTTAACCCCAGGAGAATGTACATCCAGTTTGAACCATGTGTATGTGCTAATTCATTCATGCATTCATTCATTCATTCATTTATTGTAAAGGCAGAACTCAATAGTTTTCAACCCTTGCAGCATATTAGCATCCTCTGGGCTATTTTGTTTTTTAAAAGTTCACTATAGCTTGTCTCCAGTTTACAAAGGTAGGTAAAAATGGAACACTTTTGTGCATTTAAGTGAATGCAGAGGACATGGAGGGGGAGAGCAGGAAATTAATCAGTTTATGGTCTAGACAAACCAACTGCAGATTACAACCACAGCCAACTTCACCCCAGCAAGCTGTACTCAGGAAACAGCAGCGTGTACCTTGGTAACGATAGCCTTTAAAATATCTGTGTTTGGGTCACATATCTCCTCTGGAACATTTGCCTTCTACTCCTAGGAAAGTCAATGGACTTTTTCTCTGCCTTAATCCTTGTTCTTTCTTCCACATGGAATGTACTTCTCGGGCCCCTTCCTCTACTTTGCATCTTAAAATCCTATCTGTCATCCAGAACTCCGTTAAACTACTCTCTCCAAGAAGCCCATTCCTTAGTCTGTAAGCGTAGCTATCTTATTCATACTCCAGTTGGGATATTTATCACATTCTGACTTGCATTCTCAAAATGGGAAGAGAAAAATGCATTCAAAAGGGGCCTACCAAAAGCAGTGTTGGAATAAGAGTGGAAGTGGAGAGGAGAGTCAGGATATGTTTCCCAATTGCACACGTCTCATGAGATTCCAACACTCCCCTTTGGAGGTGTGCACCATCTCTCCACCCAGTGAGGACCACTGTGTATCATGAGATACAGTGACTGGAGTGTGTTGTTGGTAATTAGAGCTGCAGAGCCTGACAGAAAGTTGAGAACTACTAACGAGGTCATTACAGAGCTATTTACAGAGGCCTACTCTGTGTAAAACAAAAGCCGATAGGATTTTTGAAGAACAGAATTCATGGAATATTCCCCTTTAGCTCTCCAGTGGTTCCAACTCAAGGCCAGATAAGAACTTGGTCAGTATCAGGTAGAGGAGAATTGACTCCATTTTATGAAGGTCTGGTTTTAATGGTGAGACCCTAAAACTGAAATGATATTACCCACTCTGTTGTACCCTATAGTTTTTGTTAAAGATCTAAAAAGAGAAAATAAAAAGCTGATAAATGAAAAAAGGGAAAACTAAATGGGGGATGTTCCCCCAAATCCTCTTCTCTTGCACGATATCTCTACTTGCTATGTTTTCAGATACCCCAAACCTTTTCGCTCGCTTTAATTTTACTTTGTGCAAATATGAGCGATCACTGCAAGAGTTCACAGGAGTTGTGTAGCCTCTGAAAATTCTGGGGTGAACAGCGTGATGACGGAAATTTGGAGGGTAGAGAAAATGATGGTGGGGAAGAAAGTCATAGGTTGGATGTTGCACTGTTGAGCAGAGGTGATGGGGGCTAAGATCAAAGCTACGGGCAGGAAGTAGGACCAGCTCTCCAAGACAATTCTCTCTTTCTGGTGCTATCCTTCCCTGGCAAGTGTAACCAGAATTTGTAACCAGGACTTCTGGGTGACACACTGCTAACACCAGCCTAGGTTCAAGACTTTGTTATAGTTCCCCAATAGTTCCAGTTCCAAGGACATTGAAAACTTTGTTGTCTTAACAATATACCTCTAAGCAAAAGGTAAATCTCTTTGTCACCACTCACTTCTATTCTTTCTCCAAAACATTTTAGTCTCATATTCCTCTTGATTCAGGCCCTCAACTCCTCTTTTTCCCCTCTTGGCCACGAAAATCCCCTCATTGGTACAGAACAATTTAGCTCTGGCCTCAAATAACCCATTCAGTAAAACAAAAGCCTGTTATTTTCAACTTCATTAGAATCCCTACAAAAAGCTTTGTTTCTTATCACTATCAATACATTTTTTTAAAAATGTGATCACTGTACCTATGACCTATCTTTATAATCAGAAAATCATCATACAAGTTACTAAGGTAGATATTTTCTTATTTTTTCACATTTTATAATTTATTTGAAATATATTGAATATATAATAATATTTTAGTCAGATTTATTTAAAATCACATTTTGCTAGAAAACCTCATAGATTTCCTCAAAAGAAAACAAAGTTTAAAAATAGGTCTTGAATCATTGTTTGAAAAATTAAAACACAAAACTAAAAGATTTATTAAGGAAATATTTAAAACTGATTGGAAAGTATTAAAATTTTTAAAACATCCAATTTACATTATGATTAACGTGACATTTAGTAGACTGTGATAGGTTCACTAGTTAAGCCTTGTTATTTGTTGTTGTTGTTGTTATAAGTGTTGTTATTTGTAATTAAAATATCTTAAATGTAGTATTATATATTACAGTATGTACAAACGTGATTTTTGTAATCATGTTGGTGATAATGCTAAATAGAATGTGGAATCCTTTTTGACTAACTACTCATTTACTTGCTTGTCAATATACCATGTTCTGTCATGGTCTCTATCCTACTTAATCAGCCAAACAACCCTATGATTTAGGTACTATCTCCATTTTACCATTGTGAAAACTGAGGTCTGCGGGGGTGAGTTAGTTACCCAAATCACAGGTTTGCACACATATTACAACTGAATCTTCCTCATTCCTTTTCACAGTTTAATATAATACACAGAAAATAGCATCCTGGTAGTAGTAAATCCAGACAAAGAAAACAACTTTTTCTGAAAATTTACCTCAGAGAGCAACATAATTGCTTTATCAAATCTACTTCTGTTTAATCTCAACACAACTGATCCCATGAGCTTTCAAATGTGTGTGTTATATCCCATAGACCTTTTTATTTTAAAAAGCTGAAGATTATGAATTTGGGAGTGACATTTTACATCGTTTATATATCTTCTCATGGATCATTTACACAAATATTTATTACAGCAACCTCACAAGGTAGGAATTATATTCTGATAAAACTGTAGCTGGGATTTGTGCCTAGTTTGTCTAAATTCAAAGCCAGTAAACTTCTGGATAGTTTCTAGATCATCTTCCAGAAGTTAGTTGTGACAGGTTCATTTATTTACATGTTCTAAATCTTCTTACTGAACAGAAGTCTTGCCCAAACTGTTCGCTGATGGAGAGGAACTGTAACAGCAGCAGAATTTAGCAGTGTTTGGGGATATTTGGGACGCTCAGCTGTTTAAGCGTCTGACTCTTAGTTTTGAGTCTGGTTGTGATCTCGGGGTCATGAGATTGAGCCTGTGTAGGGCTCCGTGCTCAGTGCAGAATCTACTTGTCCCTCTCCCCACCCCCTCTGCTCCTCACCCTGATTGCTCTCTCTCTTTCTCTCTCACTCTTTAAATAAATAAAGTCTTAAAGAAAAGAATTTAGGGGCATTTTAAGTGATATTGTTTGAGTGAGTGAACTCCCCACTTGTATTTACAGGGACAATCAAAGTTGAAAGGCAGGCAGAAGGAGCAGGCCTGCATTCCTTAGTGATTATGGACTGGCTCAGGGATGAAGAAACGGTTTCTCCACGGGTGCTGGGATGAGGACGAGCAGAGAGCTGTGCTGGTAGAGACACAGTAGTTAAGATGTGCTCCTTACTCATTTGGGAAATAAAGCTGATTTATCTTTTGAGATTGTATCCTTAGTTGGATGAAGTCAGATATATGAAGTTATTTCCAGAAGTTTCCGCTGATCCTCTCATCTAAGGCATGCCTCTTATTCTTTCTATTTAGTCAAGGGCACACTGACAGATGGTCCTCATTGAGTATTGCAAATCACTTTTTTTCTTTCTCGAGCACTATTCCATTGTTATACTTAACAATTTTAGTTCATTCTGTCTTTACCATCATTTTAGTTGGATCACTCAGAACTTATGACATATATTGGTTCATATACAGTGTATCCTACATTTATATACAAATGGATAAATATCAGTAAGTCTTATGGTAAAGTTTTCAGTGTCTATGTTTCAGTGTATTTTTTCAGTGTACAATATTTTTTCCTTAAAAATGCATTTCTATAACTATCCTAAACCAAAGATTTAGTCAATATATAGTCTTATAAATAGTAAAGGGAAGAAACTTAACTTCCAACGAGTTAAGAATCACTCTGAAACCTGTAACAATCCAAAAATGTCCTCCTATACTTTACCATAATGTCTGAGTTTACCAAATGCTTATGAGTTAAAGAAATTACTTATTTTTTTAAGATTTCACACAGAGAGAGAGAATGCACACACAAGTTGGGGAGCTGCAGGCAGAGGGAGAGGAAGAAGCAGGCTCCCTGATGAGCAGATTCCCAATGCCGGGCTTGATCCTAGAACTCTGGGATCATGACCTGAGCTGAAGGCAGATGCTTAGCCCACTGAGCCACCTGGGTGCCCCTAAAAAAATTATTTATATTTATATTAAATTACAGAAAGTAGGATTATGTTGTGCATGACTACAACTTATGCAATATATGCAAAAGAAGAAAAGTTTAATGATTTTCTTGATGCTTTCTCAGTAGATTAAGGAATAATAGAGTGTAATCATACCTAAAAGTCAAGTCATAACCTATTTAAAAGCACTGGTCCTCTAACTCTGTATACCTACAAAGAATTCAATATTTTGGTAGGTTTATCAAAATATATTACTAGGAAAAAGGCAAAAGAACAGAAAGTGTGATTACATTTTTATTTTTAAAATAGGTCACAGATTCCATATTATTCCTTTATAATAATACGGTCCTACATCCTAATATTTGTATACTATTTGTTAGTAGACAATATTAATATCCTGCAAGATTAGATTCTGAGGGTGTATACTCTCTTTAAAATCAACTAGAATTGAGCTCACTGAGAATCTAGGCTTTTTAGGCAACAAAGCAAATGGTGAAAAAAACAAGTTGAATTAGGAAAAAAAAAAAAGAATCACTTCAAGACCACTATTGATGAATACAAAAATTACAAAAGATTTTAGGAGCAAACGTGAAATATACTGACAATTAAGGAAAAAAAAATCAGTTGGGGCACCTGGGTGGCTCAGTCAGTTAAGCATCTAACTTTAGCTCAAGTCATGATTTCAGGGTCCTGGAATCGAGTCCCACATCCAGCTCCTTGATCAGCAGGGATCCTGCTTGTGCCCTCTCTCTCTCTCTGACAAATAAATAAATAAAATCTTTTTTTAAAAAAAAAGATAAAATCAATTATATTTGTCTTCATAATTTTTCCACAATAATTCCTACAAACAGGGATATCATAAATGCTAAGTACAATTTAGCTTCTCACAACTTTTAAATAATATTATCTCGAGACTTTTTAAAATAAGTATCCTTTTTTTCAGAAACAAAAACCAGTTCATATAAGCATTAAGTTTTCCTGATCAGCAAGCATCCTTAAGTAAAACCTCATGCATGGGGGCACCTGGGTGGCTCAGTGGGTTAAAGCCTCTGCCTTCAGATGTAGTGAAATGAAGGGCCATCTGTACCCCAATGTTTATAGCAGCAATGGCCACGGTCACCAAACTGTGGAAAGAACCAAGATGCCCTTCAACAGACGAATGGATAAGGAAGATGTGGTCCATATACACTATGGAGTATTATGCCTCCATCAGAAAGGATGAATACCCAACTTTTGTAGCAACATGGACGGGACTGGAAGAGATTATGCTGAGTGAAATAAGTCAAGCAGAGAGAGTCAAGTATCATATGGTTTCACTTATTTGCGGAGCACAACAAATAACACGGAGGACATGGGGAGATTTAGAAGAGAAGGGAGTTGAAGGAAATTGGAAGGGGAGATGAACCATGAGAGACCATGGACTCTGAAAAACAACCTGAGGGTTTTTTTTGAAGGGGCAGGGGGTGGGAGGTTGGAGGAGCCAGGTGGTGGGTATTATGGAGGGCACATATTGCATGGAGCACTGGGTGTGGTGCAAAAACAATGAATACTGTTACGCTGAAAAGAAAAAAAAAAAAAAAAAAAAAAGCCTCTGCCTTCAGCTCAGGTCATGATTCCAGGGTCCTGGGATCCAGCCCCGAATCGGGCTCGCTGCTCAGCAGGGAGCCTGCTTCCTCCTCTCTCTCTGCCTGCCTCTCTGCCTACTTGTGATCTCTGTCTGTCAAATAAATAAAATCTTAAAAACAAAACAAAAACAAACAAACAAAAAAACCTCATGCATGGTGGCCGCTGTACTTTGAACAAAAAATTTGGAGATTTCAGTCTACTTGCTGGAAATCTGCCTGGCCCCATGAGAGAATAGGAACCCATTTTTGCAGATTGCGCAACTGGCATCACTGGCCATAGAAACTACAGATTCCTTAGTTGGCCTGGTTCAGCTGCTATGGCTGTGCCAGCATCTTTATGCTTTCAAATATCTAAATGGCATTTTATAGCATTTCTCTTTGCTAGGATACTATATTGTGTCAGTTAATTTTCTTTGGGCATCTAATCACTGTGTCATTCTGCAATAAAGCTTTATTTTGCCCTTTTCTAAAATATCAAAAGGGTAATGTGGCTTTCAGAAACTTACTTTATCTTTTACATCAATTCTACCATTTTTCTGAACAAATTCTGTAATAGTTCTCTGCCACTAAAAAAAAAAAAATGATTGATAAAAATTTTAAGGGAGAGAGTTCCTTGAAAAAGTATTTCTATTGTAGTAGAAGTGAACAGTAGGAGTAAAATGGCTCCATATACTGTTCTTTTGTGGGGTTTGAGAATGCCTTGTCCATTATATAATTCAGTTTATAAGGTTAGCCAAGTTATTTCCCCCGAAAAACCTTTTTTTTTCAGAACTGCTCTTATATACCTTCTTTACTGTGATTCCCTAACAGTTGACTAAATGGTTAATTGTAGTAGACTAGTAGGAACACCCCAATAATTAATTAGCTGAGACTGGCTTGGTGTCTAATACCAAATAACATATTTTCACAAACAAGTTTATTTATTCTTATTCTCTGTCTCTGCCTGAGTGGGGGGGAAAAGCCTATCAGATTTAATTGACTATCAGATTTAATTTCAAAGATAAGGCATAAACTCATACTAAGGAAAGAAAAAAAAAAACCACAGTAGCCGTTAAATAAACTATACCCAGGAAGGCTGCATAGTGTGGTGTTAGGATCCAGAACTCTGGACCTAGAATATCTGTTCAAACCTGGTCTCATCACTTACTTGCTGTGTAACACTGAGCAAGTTATTTTATCTCTCTGTTTCAGCTTGCTGATTCCTAAAGTGGGATCATAAAAATTGTTTCTCAAGAGCTGTTGTGAAGATTAGATGAGTCAATACATGTGAAGTATTTAGAATTTAGTGTTTTCTGCAATAATTCTTATTCTCTCTTGGTCCCACGTATGTGCCTCCAGACTACATGGCAGTCTTACAGAAAGCTTCCTTTAGGAAGTATATTATAGAAGAACACTACTTGATCACAATAATTTTAATATTAGATAAACAATGGAATATTTTGTGAGAAAATATGCAATAGATCAATTCCATCAATAGAGTGAGTGGGTGTATAGTAAATTGATCTTGATTCTCCTATCACCTTTCCATTCTTAATTAGCCCACCAAAATTATAGGTAGAGTATCTCTTCAAAGTATCTCTCAAATTCATCCAGTTTTCTGCAGGAGTGAGTGAAGGAGTGGAAGTGGTTTATTCCGAATTGTAGATATAGCTGCCCAGGTTGTAGAGCTGAAAATGAACAACCTTTATCTAAATAGTTTCTGTTGAAGATTCTGCCCCTTAAGACACTTGCCTTAATTTTTCCTTGGCATAGAACCCTTTTGGAAAACTACAACAACAAGAAATTTTAAAAACCGTATTCTGCAGACCAAAGTGCTCTCAAAAAGAAAAGATTTTAGGTAATCCAGCAAACTTAGTTTGTGGTAATTCACTTATTTTCCAAAAGAATATTTTACCATCTTAGTTTTTATCCCTTAAAGTAGGCCTAAATTTAGACCAAATACAGTCCAAACTCTTTAGTTCTAACTTTATTCCTTCTGGGACCTCTGTTCATGCTTTGTCTAATATAATGTTCCCCTGTTAACAATAGGAATGTAGGAAATTATCAGAAATTATAGAAAAAAGACATAGCTGAAAGCTTTGACCTTTCTTTCACATGTTTAATTTCTATGACAAAATTTAAAAAAAAATAAGGTAAATAAAAATGATCCAAGGGATCTCTTCAGATAGGATTTAATACATAAACCTTCAAGAAGAAATGGTGAAACTCTTCAAAGAATCTAAGGTTCTTGAACTTCATTTCCATAACCTCTTTGAAGCCCAACATAGGCTCATTCTTTGCAAGACAACTGGAAGTGAGTGATGTTGAAAGTCTTGACTAATTTTGATTTGTATCAGGACACTTTTGTAGAAGTAAAGAGGTATTCAGCACAAAGACCCACTCAATAATATTAACTTATCACTCTGAACGTGGGATTCATTCAAAAGGGTCCTGTGTTCCCATATCACCCTTCCATCTTGGGCTAGGCTTCTTTGAAATATGCTGAGCAAGTCTGCTGATTAAAGAAAATCCAGAGGCTGCTAAGAAATAGAAATCTCATCAAATAAGAAGTTAAACATGAATAACGTCATAGTTTCAATGTAGTAATATTGAAATAATAGAGCACCCATGATTTATTTTAAACAAATTCACCTCTACCATGAGAGTAATCCTGTTACATGAATCTTGATAGATTAGAGATCCCATCACTCCCCACAATCCTGGCTGAATGTTGTAGATCAATAAAGTACTGTGTGACTAACTGCTTAAAGTGCTTTTATTTTACAGCATGGATTTACAATTTATAAGTGTACCATAATAAGAACAACTTGCATTATGACCAAGAGAGGCAATTTATTCCACTACAGATTTTAAAAACTCAAGTAGATGAGATACTGTCCACACATGCCTTCAAATAGCTTCTCCTTACAGCCAACATAAGTTAGATAGGAGGTTGTAGACAGGAGAGGGAAAAATTAGCATGGAAGGCATTTGTTTTTGTTTTTGTTTTTAAATTTATAAACATATATTTTTATCCCCAGGGGTACAGGTCTGCGAATCGCCAGGTTTACACACTTCACAGCATTCACCATAGCACATACCCTCCCCAATATCCATAACCCCACCCCCCCTCTCCCAACCCCCCTCCCCCCATCAACCCTCAGTTTGTTTTGTGAGATTAAGAGTCACTTATGGTTTCTCTCCCTCCCAATCCCATCTTGTTTCATTTATTCTACTCCTATCCCCTCAACCCCCCATGTTGCATCTCCTCTCCCTCATATCAGGGAGACCATATGATAGTTGTCTTTCTCCAATTGACTTATTTCGCTAAGCATGATACCCTCTAGTTCCATCCACGTCGTTGCAAATGGCAAGATTTCAAAAGCTTTTGCACAGCAAAGGAAACAGTGATCAAAACCAAAAGACAACTGACAGAATGGGAGAAGATATTTGCAAATGACATATCAGATAAAGGGCTAGTGTCCAAAATCTATAAAGAACTTAGCAAACTCAACACCCAAAGAACAAATAATCCAATCAAGAAATGGGCAGAGGACATGAACAGACATTTCTGCAAAGAAGACATCCAGATGGCCAACAGACATATGAAAAAGTGCTCCATATCACTCGGCATCAGGGAAATACAAATCAAAACCACCATGAGATACCACCTCACACCAGTCAGAATGGCTAAAATTAACAAGTCAGGAAATGACAGATGCTGGCGAGGATGCGGAGAAAGGGGAACCCTCCTACACTGTTGGTGGGAATGCAAGCTGATGCAACCACTCTGGAAAACAGCATGGAGGTTCCTCAAAATGTTGAAAATAGAACTACCCTATGACCCAGCAATTGCACTGCTGGGTATTTACCCTAAAGATACAAACGTAGTGATCCGAAGGGGCACGTGCACCCGAATGTTTATAGCAGCAATGTCTACAATAGCCAAACTATGGAAAGAACCTAGATGTCCATCAACAGACGAATGGATAAAGAAGATGTGGTATATATATACAATGGAATACTATGCAGCCATCAAAAGGAAGGCATTTTTTAAAGAACATTAGTCCTTCTCCTCCCAGGTTAAAAGGTAGCTGGGTATGTGAAACTAGCTTCTATTTTGGCTGATTTTTGAACCTTAATAAAAATAACTACCAACTAAGTCCTCTGAGATTTGTGACTTAAAGCTAAATAGGATGGGGGAAACAATTAGCTGTTTGGGGTTTAGTTTTCCCCAATTCAACCAGTCTACAAATTTGTCAAATGGTATTTATAGCCTATTATTAGGAACATCTAAAGACTCCTAGAATTTTAGATTCTGCATACCACCAATATTTGCCGAATCAGCCTTCTGTAGCAAGTAGGTAACTACTTTCTAAAAATTATGTATTCAACTTAATGAAGATTGTAAGTAGTTTTTGTTTCCTTGGGAAAAATGAAGAATGAAATCAAAGGGCACATACTCTCCTGACTCTTTCTTCTGTAGATGGAAACTCATACAAAAAAAAAGTCTCTCCACTGAAGAATTTGATTATAAACACTAGAAATTAGGAAACTTGCAATGTTTGGAGTTTCTAGGGTAGAAACAATTCATTGCTCTTGTTGTGGATGAATATGCAAAGAAAACAGTGCCATTTGAAATCCCTCATGTCTACACTGGATGGTTGGTTGTGGTGTTGCAAGGTGGAAAGTCAGAAATCTTTGACACAAAAATGATAACAGGGTTTTCACTAATTTACAGCTTTTGATTTCTTAAGCATAGGTATGCACCCCAGTCACATATTTATGCTGAATTTTAAGTTAAAGAGTTTACTCTGAGAGTCACAAATCTCTATTATTTCTCCTCCATGGTATTGGCAAGAAAGCATTTGATTCCTTCTTGTAGCCTTTGCTTTGAAATCCCCCTGAGTGTATGATGTGTGTGACCTTGGTATCGGAGTCCTTAGCCAGTCTCCTACTGCCGGTTTTACTACACAGAGTGGCAGTAAAAAGAGTTTTATTTCTTAGAAAATGCTTCTCACAGTTCTTACTATCAAACTACTCATTCTTTTCTGAAGAACTGAATTTTGAATCATAGTTAGCTTGTCAGAGCAGGAAGATGAAAAATGACATGTTTACTCTACACTTCTCAACTTGAAACTTTGCAATTGTATCTCTCCAAGCAACAAGGAATGCTTTCACTCTTTCAAATCCAATGGAAACTTGTCCTTTTGGGTCAGGGAGTTAGCACTGTATGACCAAATTCTTTGGTTTAGTTTGAAGTACATGGCTTGGGGGTTGAGGGTCCAGCTCTGCTCCTTAGAAGACATGTGACCTTGGGCAATAAAAATTGTTGGGGGGGAATTAAATGATAAAACGTATGAAGCACTTAGCATAGTGTAAATAAGTTTTCTCTTAATGTTCACTGTTTTTCCTGTTGCTGCTAATATTATTATTATTAATTAAAAATTTTTTCATTCTTATGCATTAATATTCTTTTTTGCTCAAATCACTCATTACTCATTACTGATTTAATAAACCAATATATAACAATATATTTGTGTTAGAATACATATAGACTAATTTTAACCAGAATTTTAAATTGTAATTGCTGTATTATTAGCACTTGGTGATTTTGTTCCTCATCCACTCTTCTTATTGGTGAGTTCTTTATCCTTAGTGTTTTTGCCCATTGTAAAAGTTTCTCTCAAAAAATTTAAGAACCAGGGAATTAATTATATTCCTCCTTTAATTCAGCCTATTCTTTCACTCTGTTCCATTCTAATCTAGCCCTACAGAATACTAAATCAAAAGGTTTTTTTTGTTGTTGTTTTTTTTTTGGTCAGAGAGAGAGGGAGAGAGAGCAAGCACAGGCAGACAGAATGGCAGGCAGAGGCAGAGGGAGAAGCAGGCTCCCCGCCAAGCAAGGAGCCCGATGTGGGACTCGATCCCAGGACGCTGGGATCATGACCTGAGCCGAAGGCAGCTGCTTAACCAACTGAGCCACCCAGGCGTCCCCTAAATCAAAAGTTTAAGCCAAGAGTCTAAGATGTCAGAAATAAATCCTGTGAGACAGGAATTTCAAAGAAGATTAAAGGCCAATTATGGGATGCTTATGATCCTTACCCAACTCAAACAAATGAAAGGGTCAGGTTGTTAATGGTTGAAAAAGGATTTGTGAGATTTTCTTTAATGAGCTATCTGCTGTTGGGAAAGTTGTAGAAATGCTTCCCTCTTTACCTCAAATTAAGAGAAGAGAACTGTACCAGGACCCTCAGGGATATTGGGAATGGAGTTTCTTACGTGAGATGTAACAGATTATCTGGTGACAGATGAGCCACATGAGAGGAGGCTATGTAGGTTTCAGTCTTTCCTCAAGTAATTTATGGGAACAACTGCCTCATGAGTGTTTTGTGTGAACCAAATGTGGCCCACCCATATTTGGAAGAATGAAAGGACCTCACCAGACAGAAGCTAACGATGTAATAATAAAATCCCTGGAGGTTGTGAACACTGTAAAGGAACCAGAGTTTCATATGCACATAGCAAGGTGGTGAGACATGTCCAGTCATGGCCTCTGGCAAGAAGTCCCTGAAGAGCCTGTGAATGTGTTCACGGAAGAATTAGCTTCCAGCACCTACCAGGTCTAGTGAGTATGAAGTCCTCCCACAGTGCTAGTCAAGTAGGAACTTGGCTTATCCTCTCAGTCCTTTTTCTGTCTTGCTCCAGTTCAGGAGTCAAGGTAGCCAGTTGGGGGAGAGTGAAACAGAAACATCAACCATCCCCCGCCATACTCCACTTCTGGGCTCTGCCACAAACTCAAGGTTGGAAAAGAATCTTTTATGATCTTTGTTTTAAGATTGATGTGTAATATATGTAGCCAGACTATCTAATATCAGAATTGAGACTTTGACCACTTAATGGGATCACACAATGTTTTTATTATCTAAGGTTGATTGCAAAAGTGATGATACCACCTGAAAATTTCATAGATAGAAGGTAACTTTCCTTTTTGAATATATCTTTTTTTTTAATATTTTATTTATTTGACAGGGAGATCACAAGTAGGCAGAGAGGCAGGCAGAGAGAGAGGAGGAAGCAGGATCCCCACAGAGCAGAGAGCCCGACGTGGGGCTCAATCCCAGGACCCCAAGATCATGACCTAAGCCGAAGGCAGAGGCTTTAACCCACTGAGCCACCCAGGCGCCCCCTTTTGAATATATCTTAAAGAGAAAACAGGAAACAAAGTAATTTTGCTTTGTAATAACACCCCATAGGTTTTATACATTAATTTTGTAACCTCAATAAAAAATCTGTTGCACCTGAGACAACACAGTCTTACAATCTATGCTAAAGGAATTATCTCAAAGATAACTGGTATAAAGCTTAACTATTAATTTACATATATATACATGTATATGTATATTTCTTTTTTTTTTTTTCTTTTTTGAATGAGAGAGAAATAAAGAAAGAGTGCATGAGCAGGGGAAGGGAGGTGCAGAGGGAGAGAGAATTTTAAGCAGACTCCTTGCTGAGTGCAGAGTCCTACTTGGGGCTCAATCTCACAACCCTGAGATCATGACCTGAGCAGAAACAAAGAGTAAGATGCTTAACTGACTGCTACACTAAGATGCTTGCTCCTTAACTGTTAGGATATTTTTTAATCAAAGTTCAAACAGAAAGAGCATGTCATATATGACTATTTCCTGAAATAGTAAAGTATTTTTGACTCAAAAATTAATTTCTGCTCATTTTGTTTGCTTTCTTTTTCACGTAAGACTCTTTTATCTATACATTTTGCTTTATATTTATTTTTGATAGATTCTCTGTGACTTCTCTAGAACTGTTGGCACATTTTCCATGTTAATTTTTTCTCTTCAAGGTTTATATAGAAGATGAGTGATTTTTGGATTATAAATTCCATTAGTGTGTTTTGGCAGATTATGTCTTATCTGAAAAATTACTATGCTCTTACAGTCATTTGTTTAAATTCATAGCAACTAAGGAGTGTGTGTTAAAGACACTGATATTAGAGCATTTGTTTAAAACCATTTGCTTAAAAAAATTCAAGAAAGAGGTGCCTGGATGGCTCAGTGGGGTAAGCATCCTCTCTTAATTTCGGCTTGGGTCATGGTCTCAGGGTCATGAGAACCAAGCCCCACCTTGAGCTTGAGCTAGGCCCGGAGCCTGCTTAAGATTCTCTATTTCTCCCTCTTCTGCTGATTTCTCCCCAAGAAAAGCATGCATAATTTTTATGTTTGATTTAATAGATGTTTAAACATGTCTCATCTAGTTCGGTTCTGTATTACCAAATTAAATTGCAACTGCACAATGTTGTACAACCACCAGAAGACTCGTTGTACTCTATAAATCCACAGTCTGAAAAGAAAGTATTTGGTATCTTTGGAGAAATGTGCCATAAAATCCATTGTGAAACTGAGTCTTCAGCATGTGACTGCATTGTTTCAGATTCCTGACTTTATTAGGTTTTTTCCACGGGCTTATTTTGTTCTTGTTTATTTGTTTGCTTGCGTTGTAGGTGAACCTGATCTTCATAAGAACTCAGAAGATCTAGTAAACACTGAAGAAAAACGTGCGGATGCACATTCATAGGTTTGAAATACCTTAAAGGCTTCTGTCAGTTTAAACATGAGAGGTAATTTTATTTTTTAGACAAGAAACCTAATTCCTGGAATGAATGGTTTGTTGAATGTCATAGAGAAAAAGTTAATCTCATTTCAATGTCCTCCTGGAATCTTTTTTTTTTTTTTAAGACTTTATTTATTGATTTGACAGAGAGAGACACAGCCAGAGAGGGAACACAAGCAAGGGGAGTGGGAGAGGGAGAAGCAGGCCTCCTGCTGAGCAAGAAGCCTGATTCAGGGCTCAGTCCCAGGACCCTGTCATGACCTAAGCTGAAGGCAGACACTTAATTACTGAACCACCCAGGTGCCCATCTCCTGGAATCTTTTAAAAATCTCTCTGATTTTCTGAAGTAAAATCTTAAATATTTACTTTTTCAAAGAGCTTAATTTGCTCATCAATAAAAAATATACTTAGTGAGACTTTTTAGACCTTTAAAAATAATGATCTGTAAGCTGTGGACAAGTTTAATCCTGATCTCTCTTTCTACTTCATGTAGGAAGTATGAATGTTTACACTGGCTGATAACAACAAAGCAAGGACATATTATGAAACAAACATCAGTGTTTGCTCAAATTTAGAGACATTTGTTTGCCTCCATGGTTCTCTTTTTAAAAATTCAGCTTCTAGGGCTTGCTCTCGATCTACCAAATTATTGACTCTGGGAATGAGGCCTTGGAAACCTAAATTTTTAATAATCCTGTCTGTGGTGTTTCTGTACACTATAGTGGAGAACTGTTGTCTTGTGCCTGCCAGGGAAGTACAAGCTGCTAGAAGGGAAGGTTTATATATAAGGTTTATTTATAGAGGAGATGTCTTAGTGTCTCCTTAAAAAGTAAGAAATAAAACTCACATGTTATAATGAGTCCTGCTTTTGGGGTGATGGTTGGGGGCAAGAGAAAATGCTGAGGGAGGGCCATATACCAAGTGTCTTGAGTTTCTCTTGGTAGCTCCTCACATATTGCTTTAGATACAAAAGAGTTAAACTGTGATTAGCTTTTAAGAGGATACATCTCTAAGTGTTCCTGAGTTGGTTGTAAGACTGTCTTTTATTGATAACAGTAGTTTCATTCATGGCTACTATCAAGGGTCAGGCCCTGTGATGAGCATCTTACATGTGTTCATCTCCCTTAGTCCTCTCAACAATTTCAGAGTTAGTGATTATGATTCCTGTTTTACATATGAAGCTTAGGTAGAAATCAAGTCAACACAGTGGCTGTTCAATTAAAACCCATGTATGTCTATATGTAACAATTTTAATATATTTCCCATATTAGCTATAGGAATTCCTCTTCATACCCTCCATCCAGACTATAAATTTATTGCCTTTGGAGCTCATGGCTGTTTCAGAGCAGTTCTTAGGTTCTGACGATATATGATGGAGGCTCCAAGTATGTCTTAGGGAAAACTAAATTCAGTGGAGTATTTATGGGTGTTTTAAGAACAAAAAGTTTTTGTTTTGTTTCGTTTTTGTTTTTGTTTTGACAAATAAATAGCATCAGAACATGGAGTTAAACAAAATTAAGCGAGTCTTTCCTATTGATGTCATCAATCTAGTGCACACTATGTAGCTTCCAAAGGAAAAAAAAAGTCTACAATCAGCATTTCTTATACATTCATGATATGGAACTGGAATACTTATGAACATTTTCCAAAAATTCTGTGCAGGGAACACAGGTCACCAGTACATTTGTAAAAATGACTGTCCAATCTATGAAGATGTCTAAGGCAAAAAAATATATAGATCTGTAAAATTCTGGCATCTCATCAGTAAAAGATTTCAGGGAGATTCAAATGGCAGTTAATGAGGTCTCTCTTTTTCTCTTTTTCAACTACAAAGACCCCAAAGCTGGAAGGATTTGAGACCCACTCAAAGAGTGGGGTTCAAACTCAAGCAGGCTGTTAGACAATTTTTTTCCCATCAGCACTAACCAAACCTTGTAGTTTTTGTCTCAATTTGAGAAAGCTCTGCCTTTAGTGCACAGTCAGTATTCCAGAAATCATGGCCTTTCATAGGTGAAATTTATATGCCTTTAAGAAATAGGCAGGCCTCTTAAATAAAGGAAGTAGAAAACCAACAGGAGTGGTGACAGTTGGTAACTGTGACTCAGGCCCAGTGTTTGGAAGACAAGAGCAGTGGTCAGCCTTGAAAACAGAAAGAACACAGATCACCTGACCTGAAGGCAGCAGCCAGCCAGTCTTTGCCTCCAACATATTTTCACCATGTCTGAAGGTGTTTCCATTGGCTAAGAGATTTTTTTATGTAAAATCTTTCCATTTTAATGTGGGCTCAAAGTTTTTTGAAACACCATGCAGACCAAATAAAATATATGTGGTCAGATTTTGCCTACAGTCTCCCAGATGTTAACCATACCTTCTTGTGACCTCTAGCTAACTCTTTCTCTGGCCTCCATCATGGAAAATATAGATTTTACGGCAGCCTGGCCATAGCTCTGAGGGCCACTGCCTGCTTCATTCTCAGTGTGTGGGCCCCAGTATGGGATATTTTCTCAGGAAACACTGAAGTCTAATTCAAGATGCACCATGATGAAACCTCATCAATCAATGTGCAACACTACACTTAGGGCAAGAAATCAGCCTTTGAAATCTGTTTTTCACATTGCTGTGTAACATCACACTTCTGAGAGATTTCTGTCCACAGAACTAGTTGGTTTTGCCTACTTTTTCAAAATGTTTCTGTTAATTAGAATGAATGAGATTGGAATTGGATGTACAATGCCATGCTGCTTTACTATTTAAAAAGAGGCTGGAATATAATTTATTATATTGTCTTCCTGGAAGGATATGCTTTTGGTACCCCCAAAGCAAACCAATATCAGACCTGGTACTCCCTGGGAGGAGAAGTGTTCCCCATTCCTTCCAATGCCTGCTTTTTAGTGTTGCGTGTACATCCAAGAAGAAGTCAAAGCCTAATGGATTGTAGGCTGGAGTGAGTCTGTGCATTTGCTTGGTTGAGTTCTACACTGACTTAAGATCCGTTTTGAATATCTTCAAGCAGGACTTGTGCTCTTGAGTTCATGACAGTCCTGGTGACTCCACTGGTTTTACACACACACAGGCCCACTTACCCCATTTATACTGCCTTCTAGGCTTGTAGTGTCCTTGAGTTTGTGATCTCTAATCCAAACAATCCACATTTTACTGTAATAAAAATATGCAAACATACACACACATGCATATACACACAAAGGGGAATTCTAAGAAGATAGACAATGAATATCTATAATATACTGATAAATCCCTTATTCTTGACGAGGTGTATAAAGTCCCATGTGATATTACCACACAGTTACTGATGCATATGTATGACTAAAATATGATCTTCATTTTCATTTGGATTTTATTTCAGGATAATGAGAACAGGACTAAAACATCCTAAATCCTCAACTTTCCACAACGTCATGTTCTCCTTTTTCAACACACACCTGGATCAGGCCATTTTAATGGACTCTTAGAAGGAATTTACAGTAGGAAGAACATAAATTCTGAACTAGTAATTCCGGCCAAACAAATACATTCAAAATCGCCATAAGAGTTTTTGGCCAGTGCTTCTGCCATTGTCTTTCCTCCAGAAAACAGTCTTAAAGGAAATGTTTTGATTGTTTTGATCTAGCTTTTTCAGGCAAGTCGGAGAAATTTTAAGACAAAGGTTGGATAGTTTAAAATTTTCATCACTCTGAATCCAGTTATAGCACAGGTGACCTTGCAACACACGTGCAAAATATGAGGCATTTTAAAAATTTACTTTCTTGTATTGTTTTATACAGAGTTCTATAGTTATCGGTATTTCAAGGTTTTAACTAAAAGGAAAGAAAAGCAGAATTATGGAAAACAATTTTTTTGCAGCCCTGAAGAACGGGCTAGTTAGATTGTCCTTATTTTAAATACACGGAAGCGACACGAGAGGCGGGGCTGCTGAGAAGCTGTGGTTGAAGGCCTGTGACGACAGGGGAACTTTAGCCTGGCTCTGCCACCTGATGACCACTGCATTGTAACTCTCACATTGGGAAACCACAGTGAAACCCATCCCTGAAACCAGCGGACCAATTCTCATCCATCCCTGTGGTTTCAGAGCACGAATACGTCACCCACATGAGCGTCATCAGGATGCAAGTCACACTTGTTAGCTACACTCCGGGACAACAAGAACCCTCAGGCATTGTTGGAGACAGACGTCAGAACTAAGAATGGAATTCGCCCCCTGGGGTGTTGATCCCATTAGGACATAACAAAATATATTACAAGCCCAGGGATAAATGACAAGAAGTGCGCGCGTGCGTGCGTGCGTGCGTGCGTGTGTGCGTGTGTGTTGAAAAATAACTATGAAAATGGAAACCCACGCTTTTCTGTACAGATCATTTTATTTGGCGTGACTTTATAATTTCACTACACAGAAACAGACTGCAACTCTTGGAGACTCCGCTTGCTTGTCATGTTTTGCCTGAGCATGTGCAGAGCCTCTCCTTTGCTCCAAACTGAAGAACAACTTTTGTTTGTTATTAGCTGACAAGAAAGGTCGCGCAATTAGGGGCTGTAACTTTTCACTGTGCAAACACTTCAATGATTCTGAGATGAATCTATCTTTGTAAAAGGCAAAAACTGGATGGAAAAAAATCAAAAGTAGCCATCAATTAAAGAATAAAGTGAAGGAGGGTCCATATTGATTTTCTGTTGCACCTGCTCTTTTCTTGGTTTCCACAAGGCTAAGCAATATTTTAGAAATTGATATAATCAGAAGCTTTTAAGTCTGAGTGGTGGGATTTTACAACCCACAACTTAGATCTCCTTTAATGTGTAAGCCATATTCTATATGCATATTAGGTATGCATTGTTCTAATTTAAGATACATGTGTGCATAGACTGTGTATAAAATGCTTTTAAATGTTCTGTGAATAAGGTCCTTAGTTTTTGGTTCACCTGAATCTTCTGTAGAACTCAACTAAATAATTGATTTGTATCATAGACATTATAATGCAATTGATATTTTAAATGTAAGCAGTACAAACTCATCTATGATGGCATAGTGGGGAGAGATTTATAGATATGTATATCATGGTGACTTTTTGTCTTTTAACAATGTACTTTTTATTTCTATTTATGAAGAAATTATAACTACTGCTTTCAATGTCTTTTTAAAAGTAGCTATTTACCAGCTAGAAAATATTCTGCATTGAAAATAGAATCTGAGTATCTGGGAAGTGTAATTACTTTTGTTCTTATTTGAGCCAGTTGTCTTTCCATAAAGCTAGAGAATCTCTCCAGGGAGAAGTACATTCAATCATTGCTTCTCAAGGGTCATAGGAAACTTGTCTGCTTGGTTCCTATTGATATTTTAGCACCTATAGACTTTGTTACTAAAAAAGAGAGAGAGAGAGAGAGAGAGCACGCAATATAATGAATTCATCAGCTTCTATATATGGCCTCTCTCTTAATTTTCCAGGTTATTTAACTTCTATAGCATCATGACTGAACTTTCAAAGGGGGTGGAGAAAACACACTCCACTTCCTCAGAATTGTCACCCTGTTGATGTGCTTTTTCTCTTATTCATCTCCCTTCCTCTCTCCGTTCCCTCCTTCCTCCCCTTTCTACTTCTCTCCTTTTCATTTCCCTTCTTCTTTCTTTCCTTCTCTCTCCCCTAAGACAGCTACTAGTTAGTGAGAAACTGGCGGGAGTCCACGTGGAGGGCACCAGTGCCTGTCCTTTCCGCAAACACCCATGTTGTGCTAGTCCGTCCTGAAGAAAGGGAGGGTGAGTAGGGCTGCTAAGTCTGGGATGTCCTGCTTTGCATTTTTATCCTCAGCTACACAACATATATCTAACAATCTCATATGCCTTTTTATTCAACCAGTAGCTCTTTTAATTTTTAACATGACAAGCAACAATTCTTGTGTTTTTACTCTGCTGTAATTCTCTGCATTTCCTATTACATATGATTGTTAAATAAATCATACTTGAGGGAAAATATTGTGAAACATTTGGTGTCTGATATAATTCAATTTGGTGGGGCATTGAAAAGTTGGGGAAATCAGGGAAAATCAGGTAGATATCAGTTTTGATATGAGCACTGTCAGAAAATGGTTTTTGCTCTATTAAAGAAATATTCATTGAATATTTATTATTGTGGCTATTATTCGCAAGCTCCTGGCTAAATGCATGTTGCAGAGAGGAATGTGGAGACCTTAATCTTATCTCTATAAATTTCATCTTTTATAGAGGAGATAATTCATACACAAATAACCAAAATGCCACATATAAAAGTAACCAGATGCAAGTAAAATGCACCTCTGGGTATTAAGGAAGGTAAAAACTGTTTCAACCTTCCAGACTTCTAAGAAGACTTCCTCGAGTAGACTGCCCGTGAGTCGATACTTCCTTTACAAATAATAATGAAGCTCATACTTGGTGCCTATTTTCTATGTACAACCTCCGTGAAAACACTTAACACGAATTATCTGTAATCTGCGATAATCCAGCCAAGTGGGTATCGATATGAGCAAGGAAACCCAGTCTCAGAGAAAGAGCGCAAGGCCAGGTCTCAGGTGATGGGCTCCAGACTGGATTTGCTTCTGGGTCTCTCTGGCACTGAAGACCCCTTTTGCTTTCTACTGCATCTGTTAGGATGGAGCAGAAGCATGGCGGAAAGGAAAGCGTGGCGAAGGACAAGGTGAGTAAGGTAACAGCTGAGAATAATAAAGAAACAAAGAGCATCAAATCAAGGTGAAGACCTGGAGAGTTTCAACTAGTTGAATTAAGAGTAATTGGCACGATATGTGTCCCCTCTCAGACTGGCCCCATGGTGCCAAAGCACTCCGTTCAAATATAAAAATGTATGTACTCGTCAGAGCATGACATTTAACTGAGCTTTTTCCTTCAAGCGTGATTCCATGATAAATTTCCACATAATAGCAAAAAGCTTTCAAAGGCCATATTTTAATTCTGAAATATAATTTAGATATAAAACATATTTCCTTTGGAAGCTATATCAAGCCTTCCGCCCTCAAATTTCTTTTCTTAGTATTACAAAGCCTATCCACCATCTAGTACAAGCCTTAAACAACAAAGACAGTATATATTTTAGAGTCAAAAAACAACTGCTAATGTCCCACATTACATATCTGTGATTTCTTTGGAGGGAATCCAAAATACTTAAACTATAAATCCTTATGGGCCAGCATGTATATTTAAAGCTCTCTTTGGGGCCATATGTTTTTTAGGAACATTAATAAATGTTTGGGTTATTTGCTTTAGATTTCTGATGTTTAGAGAGCTTCCTTTTCATCTCAGGCGGATACATTTTTTTAATCTCTGATAACTAAAGATACCATTATGTAGTGTTTCTTATAGTATAGTCTCACTATGGCATTAACAGTATTTTCTGACATTGTCTCTTTTACACCTTATGAGTACTCTCTGAGGAATTTTATCCCCATCTATGGATGAGGAGTCACCGCAGAGGGTGAAATAATGTGTGTAAGGCCACACAGCTCCTCAGGGGAGGAGCCGGGATTTAGTCTAAGAGAATGTGATCCCCAAACCATGAAGCTGGACTGCCTCTGGTCACTGTGGGAAGTTGTGTCATGTCTTCTCCACCCACCATATCCATCACCTTCCTTTTCTCCCCTTCTTCCATGTCCAGACACTTGTCTTTAAAAACTGCCACTGGGGGGCGCCCGGGTGGCTCAGTGGATTAGGCCTCTGCCTTCGGGCCCAGGTCATGATCTCAGGGTCCTGAGATGGAGCCCCGCATCGGGCTCTCTGCTCAGCGGGGAGCCTGCTTCCACCCTCCCCTCTGCCTGCCTCTCTGCCTACTTGTGATCTCTGTCTGTCAAATAAATAAATAAAAATTCAAAAACAAAAAACTGCCACTGGAGGGAGCAGAATTGCCAGTGACCACCAGGAGGGGCTGGTGCTCTTCAGTGAATCCTTGAATCATTTTTTTTTTTTTTTTAAGATTTTATTTATTTATTTGACAGAGAGAAATCACAAGTAGGCAGAGAGGCTGGCAGAGAGAGAGGAGGAAGCAGGTTCCCTGCTGAGCAGAAAGCCCGATGTGGGGCTCGAACCCAGGACCTGGGATCATGACCTGAGCCGAAGGAAGCGGCTTAACCCACTGAGCCACCCAGGCGCCCCGAATCATGTTTTATAGTAGAAAAAGATGCCTTTGATTTCTGCGGACAGGAGAATTATTTTGCATGCTTAATATGTGACCTTAGAAATCTGTTTTTTCAGATTACTAACTGGGGTTCAGTCTAGACTTTGCTACTTAGAGTGTGTCCCCTCCCCTAGAACTTCTTAAAAGTGAACACTCTCAGGCCCCATCCAGACCAACTAAACTGGAATCAGCATTTCAGAAGATAACTGGGTGATTCCGGGGCCTATCGCTGTCTGAGACAATAATTAAATATTAGGGAGATAAATCTAAACACCCACTAAGCACTCAAACATGAGGTTGTTTTTCTCCACACTAGGCAACAGGCTCCAGAGTTCATGCTTTCCACATGGCACTGCTCTCAAAATGACTTCAAAACAAACCTCGGGAGATTGCCAAGCGGGACAGACCTTGTGAGTTCTTCCGTTGTTGAAGACCTTACTCCAGCCTGGTGCTTGGGTCAACTGCATATTAAATCCTCCTCCTCCTCCTCCTACTACTACTTCTTCTTCTTTTTAATTAACATAAATGTATTATTTGCTTCAGGGGTACAAGTCTGTGATTCATCAGTCTTAACACAATTCACAGCACTCACCATAGCACATATCCTCCCCAATGTCCATCACCCAACCCCCTCCTCCCCGCAACTCCCTCCCCTCCAGGAACCCTCAGTGTGTTTCCTGAGATTGAGTCTCTTACGGTTTGTCTCCCTCCCCAGTCCCATCTTGTTTCATTTTTTCCCTCCCTTCCCCCTACAGGCCCTGCCCTGCCTCTCAAATTCCTATCAGAGAGATCATATGATATACATCCTATTACTTCTAGAAGTGCTGTAGACCCACTTCGTTCTCTTCGAAGAACGCAGCGTTGTTGAGATCTTGACCTTCTTACTTGTGTTCCATCTTTGGCTCCGCCTTCAATCCTATTTTCACTTTTTCTTTTCTGTATACCATTTGTAAGTTAGATCTCCTCAACGCATTCTTGGGACCTTTTACTGCTTCTCCACAAAAACAGTTTTTCCTCATCTACACCAGGGGTCAGCAAACGTTTTCTGTAGAGGATTTCTGTAGCAGATCGGGCAGCAACTACTCAGGCTGTGCAGGCCACATTCAATCACAGTGTTTCTCCACCTGGTGTCCCCTTTCCTCCTCCTTCTCTTCCTTCCTCATGATTTTTTTCTTTTTCCTCCTCTTCCGTTTCTTCTTTTGTAACCCTTTAAAAATGGAAAAGTCTCTGCTTAGGAGGGCAGGAATGTCCCACGTGGCAGATTCGGCGCAGGGGCCTCTGGGGCTTCCCACGGCGCTGCTTTTCCCGATGCAAGGAGCTGGGGACCCCAGGGTAGGAGAACGAATATGCTGGCCCCAACAGCGGTCACTCCCCGGGGCAGCAGCTTCCACGGGGCCTGCCGCCCCTCTGAGGACTGGCGCGAGAAGTGTTATCGGGGCTCGACACACACAGCAGTCCTGGGGGGTTGGCACAGCACTGGTCCCCAGCCCTCGGGCGGCCTCCGAACTCCAGATTGCTGAGGCCCAGCCGCAGGGGCGTGGATTCAGGAGGTGTGAGTCGGGGCCCCTGCTGCTGGACTGGAGAGCTCCTGCTGAGAACCACGGCCTTACAGGTAAACCTCACACTCCTTGCCATCACACTCAAAGCCCCCGCAGTCTAACCCCAAACTGTCTTTGGGCCACAGCTTGCATTCATTTCCCCATTCCCTTTTCTTGGATTTCTGCTCTGCCCTCGCATTGAGGCCTCCTGTGCAAGGGTCTTTGCCATCTTTACCTGTAAAACTCTCCCCCTCGGCCTCCGAGGGGGTCTGCACATTTGCCAGCTCTCCCAGAAAGCCTCTATCTCTCTGGGGAGTTGCCTCAGACCCTCCTCTAGAGGAACACTGAGCGTTTCCCCCTCCAAACTCGTGCTCCAATATGGTAGCCTGCCATGCCATACCCTTGCTCCCAGATTATAAGGCAAGGAAGCACAGAGCCTTAGGCAAAGTAGGTGTTCAGAAAATATTTACGGAATGAATAAATACAAATGAATGAAGGCAGGCAGGAACAGTTTATATTTGTTTGTCTTAAGTGTTTGATATATGACATATGACTGAGTTAATTCTTTTCCGATAACATCTCTAGTTAATTCAATCAAAATGAGACTCACTTTTCAAGCACTTTAGATCTAAGTAATTCCAAAAAGCCATTTGTGTTTTTTCTCAGAGCAGACACATGAGGAGTGCATTAATTCTTAATTAATACTTAATAGCTGCTAAAAGCAAACCTGAATTCTATGAGAGAAACATTAAGATCTCCCCATCTGTCTCTTGTCTACCCTTGGGGAGATGGGTCTGCTGGTGTGGAGGTATATTAATTGTAGCTAATCTTACCAAATTCGCTAAGCAGAAAAGCTCACATTTCCTGGGTGATTTCTTATGGCTTCAATGACTACTAGTGGGAACCATACAAGCTTTGGAGCAGGAATGATCTCAATTCACAGTATGTTTTTGGTGGTTGGTAGCTGTTGGCCTTAATGTTTCCTAACCTCTCACCATGAAGACTTTGATAGAGTGGCGAAATAATAGTGAAGAATATTTAAAGAATCTGGACAGTGTCTGACACATTATTGGTTCTCAATTAACATAAATTAAGGTTATTATTTTATATTAATCCAGATACCATTATTTCTTGTTGCATTTTATGTTGCAAGACCTGAGGCAAGAAATACCTTATTCAAGGACTGAATTTCACCCTCAATTCAATTTCAGACTTTCTCATGGTCTGTGATGTTGGACAAGCCTCAATTTTCTCCTCTACCAAATGGAGATGTAAGAGTCCCCCCTATTTTACAGAATTACTGTAATGACAAAATGAAATGATCCACATAAGATGCTGAGAATGACTGACAGTTTTTTCTAAACCGAATAGTAAGTATGAGCTGTAAAAATAAGAATCTACCGAGATTCTCCTTTAAAAGAAACATGCTCTTCTTATAAAATTAATTTGTGATTATAGTTGCAAGAACATAGCAGTTTTCACTTCAGTAGCAATATCCTAAAAGTCCACAGGATGGGGGGATTTCTCCACGTAAGAGCAGGCTGGCCATCCTAGAGTAGAGAGTTTATCATCAACCCCACTATTTACGTCCCTGCTGGAGGAGAGGAAAGGCAGAATTACATACATGCTAGAGAGAGAGAGAGAGATGGAGACAGAGTGGACTGAGATAGACAAATTAGTGCATGTATTTATAGACAGATACCTCTATTGATATATATGTCGATATGTGTCATGTAGATGTTCAATTCTAGGGGAAACTGTTTAATGCAAATATCAAGAAGAAAAATATCAGCGTAAAGATAAAATAATAACCTTTAGACTTCCAAGATGGCTTGCTAAACAAAACACGCTATTTGACATCCAGGTGCACTTAGAAGCAACAACAGCAGTTTCTCCAAAGGAAAAAACTACCGGCACACACCCCAGCGAACTCTGCCGGTTTCACAGAACCTTCATTAGCAAAACAAAAAGGTCTTTCTTTGGAGGAAACAAAAAAAAAAAAGGAGAGGACCTTTCGTAATGAGGAAATTGCCCATAAACAGACGCGTCCACTAAATGTGGTAAATCAGATGCGATCTAGAAGCCAAGTGGGTCAACACTGAAACCAGAATCTTTAAACCCACCACGAAGAAAGGGGCTGCTAGAAATAGCCAGCACGCAAAAGACGCATTCAGATGGAGATGACTTGGCAGCCTGGGCAGGAACCCACTAAAGCAAGATGTGTGGCCAGGCGAGCTGGCCTTGCCTCTCCCTCAGGCTCTCAGGCTCTCTGGCTGCCTTTCTCTTTCCACCTCCCGCCTGGCTGCAGCCTGCTCTTCTTCGCCTTCTGTGGGAGGTCCTCACATTCTTCCTTTCATCTATATTCTTCCGCACGTCTTCCTGTCTTCCTTCGTTCTCACCTAGCCTTTCCTTAGCAGAAGATAATGTGGAAGTGATAATGGAGGGAAGCATTTATTGCATAGGGTTTTAAGTCTCTGTGCTTACTTTAATGGCAAATGAGTTACATTTTTTTTTCTCTTTAAAAAAAGCTTCCCTTCTTATTTCAGCACAATTACATTATACATATGCATTTGCACACATGTATTTTTGTATACACGTATGTGTACATATACATGCATACACACATGTATAAACTCTGCACACACATTCGTGTGTATATATATATATATATATATATATATAAATATTCCTCAACAGAAAAATATTTTAACTCCGAATTCACAATGAAAGAAAAAAGATTTGTAAAAATTAATACACTAATAGGAAAAAAAACATACAAATTTAGTTATGCTTTAAATCAAAATTTATTGATTTTGGATTATATTTGCCCAAAATATTGTATTAGATTATTTTATACCAATACAGCTTTGGGTAGTTTATGATGACAGTATCTAATTTTTAATACTTCTCTGTCCATACTCTAAGAATTATTGTTTTAAAAAATCTCATTTAGCTATCAGTCACTTCCAAAGAAATAACTTTTTCCGGCGAACTGCTTCCTAGAAAACTCTGTACTGACCGTGAAAATAGGTAGCTCAAGCCTGGTATCCTACGAAAAGTCCAGGATAACTGCACTAGTACAGTAAGGTTAGTCAAAGTATAATTAATAGTATAATTGCTATCTCAGTCATCACTGGTCTTCATGTCAACTTTAATTTTTAGACCACTGTTTTCAAAAGCAAATAAAGGACCCATATAGTATTTAAAACACTTGACAAATATAACAAATGAGTGACAATTTCAAAATAGGAAATCTATGTGCCATTAAGACAAAAGAAGAAAGATGAGAACAGCATCTGGTAATGTAATTAGTCTGATTAGAGAAACACATCCATAGAATTTATGCTTTGGGGAAATGTCATGTAACCCACCCATCTACTGCAGTGTCTTCACAAATGCCAGTCTCTTTAAAAAATAAAGAAGAAAGAGAAGCTATTCTCCTGCAATTATTAAGGAGATGATCAACCATTGATGAGCTTTTTTTTTTTTTTAATTTTTATCATCCCATTGTTTTGATTCACATAAAGCCATTTTATACCTTTGTTCCTATAGGGGAGGAAAAAGGTTTCTGGCTGGGTCTGAAAGTTCAGCTGGCAAAGAGAGATTATTAGGAAAAAAGCATACAGATTTATTTAATCTAAGTTTTACATTACATGGGAGTATTCTTAAGGAAATGAAGATCCAAAGAAACAGATCTGAGTATTGTCATGCTAGGACTGAGGAAGAATGGGGTCCTGGAAGACTAGGATAAGTTAAGGAGTATGAGGTAAGTATAGTAAACTGGAGGGAACTTAGTAGTGCTTGTTTGTTTGGATTCCTCTTTGAGTCCCTTTGTCTTCAGAGACAAGGGGGCTCCTTTCTTCTGGATATAAGGCACTCCTCACATGAGGGTTTTATGGCCTGTCTCAGGGAGAAGGGCAGAGGGAAGGTGATCTTCCGGCATCTGCCATTTTCTCAGACTCCAGCTTACACCACTCAGTGTGCCAGCTGCCATATTTTGCAGCAGTGGGTCCTGAACCCCATCACTTACCCTTGAGGAAAAAAAGTTATTTTGAAACATCAATAAATTGATTCCTCAGTTAGCTTGAGGAGAGCAGCAGTTCCAGTGTTCTCTTAGGTTCCTCATTATGTAACATATTGTTTTTTAATGCCATTTTAACTATAGTTTATTCCACAATTGTGGCATTTAGGTCTATGGTAATTATCTTCTTTTACATTATTTTTACTTTTGGGGCAATACAGATCTGGGAGTGGTAAGTAAAAATTAGCATTCTCCAAATCCTGGGGACCAGGGTGCAGAGAAAGGGAAAGGCCATAACAAAAAAAAAAAAAAAAAAGCAATTTGTGAAATGATTTTTCAGTTTATTAGAAATCAAGGAAAAGAAGCTTAAAAAGATTGATGCCTTTTCTTTAAGAAAAGATTATACCCACCATTGTCGTAAGCTCAACAATTCTTTCCTTTTAGGAATTAAAGATTATTTTTTAAAAGCACAGATTTAAACATAAAAAATATTTTTAAATGAGTCACATCGTTTAAAAGGAGTTTCAAATTTGCTGCTTATGTTGGTTAAAAGTCATTTCAGTTTGAGGTCAAGATCAAAGAATTAAAGTAGAACTCAGGGCTTCTTTCCATTCCAGGATCATTAACAAAATCATCCCCCGATGCTTAAAGTCTGAAATGTAGAAAATTTAGTCTCAGTGCAATCTACAAGAAAATGCAAAAGCCTCTGGTTTCTAAGGAAGATGGGCTTTCCCATCCTAAAGACCATCACAATTTCTTAAAAAGAGCATCAACTAATAGAAGGGTTTGTTGAATTATTAGTTCATTTAGGACCATTTATTTTCTTTGGGCTCTAGTTTCCTGATCTATAAAGCGAATCCTACCTGTCATACATATTTAATGTGATTATTAACCGAGAAACATAGGTGAGGCCACTGTATTAACCGTAAAGAACGGAACCAATATTAACTGGTAGGAGGGCAGCAACAATAATAGCCTTTTTATTTTTATAACTGATATTTAAATAAATAGTTGTTGTGCAGTATATTATTGATATGTATTTACAGAACTAAACTGAATCAAGACCAATGGGTTTGAAAAAGAAACAGAAGAATAAATAAATATGATGGGATTTGAAAAGAAAAAGGAAACATATTTGAAACATATTTCTATTATAAAAGAAGGCTCGGATTCCAGAATTAGAAAAGCTAAAAATGAATCGCTTAAAAATTACCCAATTCAAGATCTCCCTTCCAGTAGTAGAGAAAAATAAATTAAAACCAAAAAGAACTTGGCAAATAGCATAGCATAAATAATTAGGAAAAACATAAAATGAAGGAACACTATCTGAAAAACATGTCAATATTTATGTATCAAATATCTAAAGTGCTTCAGAAGGTAACCCAAGAGGAAGCAAATGAGACACAATGTTGCAGGTGGAGGTGGTGGTGGTGGTGGTGGTGGTGGTGGTAGTTTTGTGTTGGTAGTTTTCCAAGCTCCCACAGGAGCACGGCACGGACAAGTCTGCTTCTGGTTGTTATCAACCCATTTTGCACCTGGTGGAGAAAAAGAAAATAACAAACTATTCCAGAACACCCTGGAAATGTTCCAGAGTATTTCATACCATGTCACATAAATCTCTGTAAAGGGAAAAATCTGGTATGCAACTTAATAGCAACAAAGCCTGTATGCTGTGATAGAGTAAATTACCCAATTAGTGATTTGTAGGAGGAAATTTTTCTTGGAAGGATTTTAAATCTTAGGAAAATAAGCTACCACAACAAACCAAAAAAAAAAAAAAATTTTTTTTTTAGATCATCTTATAAGGAGAAGTTTTAAAAGACAGAAAATATAATTGGTTACAATGCTAATGCTATTAAATACATACGTACATACATCAATACATATGGTGTATATTTCTAAGTAAAACAATTTGTTCTGTGGACTGTCATATAAGCATACAAAGATACCCTTTTTCTCTTCTGATTCCATTCTCTCTTAGTGCTGTTGCTTTCTGTCTATTCCTGTCTCTTCTTTTCTCCTTTGCTGCTCATCTACAGTTTCTGAAAGAGAATCAGAGGGGAGAAACAGAGCTTAGTGTTGGAAGGAGCCTCACAGGAACATCTGATCCACCCCTTCATATCATTCTCTACATTTTACTGCTCAGAAAACTGGGTCCCAGTGTTATTAAAGGGCTCCCCCAATGTCACACAGCTATGATCAAAGAGGAGATGCCACCCTGTGCCACATCACCTTACTCTTTTTTTTTTTTTTAAGATTTTATTTATTTTGAGAGAGAGAGAATGGGTGCGCAAGCATGAGGGGAGGGGGAAGAGCAGAGGCAGTGTAAGAGAGAGAGAGTCTCAAGCAGATTCCACGCTGAGCACAGAGCCCGACACAGGGCTGGATCTCATGACTCTGACACCATGATATGAGCTGAAATCAAAAGTCACATGCCTAAGCGACAGAGTCACCCAGGAGCCCTGCCACATCACCTCATTCTATTTCCTTCTTGTAATTTATCACTATCTGACATGATTTCATTTATTTATTATTATTAATAATCTATGTATTAACTCACATGTATATTGATAGTCTTCAAACACTAGAATATATATCCATGGATTTAAGGACTTTAACTACCTTATTAATAATACCTGTATCCTCAAGACTCATTCATGCACATTCATTGAATAGTAAACTAGAATAATGGTCTTTTGTTTCTAAAGTATACTTTTATAAATGATACCAAATTATCCTACAAAAAATACTACAGAATAATTAAGGCTATCTGAATTGTTCTATCTAGCTACAGGCCTATGATAAACATTAACCTAATTTATGCATTTTAAGTAGCAAAAACATCTAGTGAGTGTTAATGTCAACCTTTGACATAAATTGAATAGTCTGTGCTTCCTTTAGATACCTCAGGGAAGAAGAACTTCCCTGAATTCTATTTGTTTGGGAAGCAGATACTGCTCATTGCTCACCTAATATCCATGGTCACTTAGAAAGAGAACCTTGACTAAGTTGGAAGGTGGCAATGTTCCTGGTTTAAAATATTTACTTTTGGGGTACCTGGGTGCTCAGTCGGTTAAGCATCCAACTCTTGATTTCTTGGCTCAGGTCATGATCTCAGGGTAGGGAGACTGAGCCCCCCATCAGTCTCCATGCTCAGCAGGCAATCTGCTTGAGATTCTCTCTCCCTCTCCCACTGCCCCTCCCCTCTGCATGCATGTGCATGCTCTCTCTCTCTAAAAATAAATGAATCTTTTAAAAAATATTTACTTTCTCCAGCTCCTTTGCATCGAGGGGTAGTCTTATGGCACAGCTCTGGTCCGTAAGACATTAGTTGGGAGGCTCGGGGATAGCTTTGCTTCTCTGCTAGATTCTTTCCCTTTCTCTTCCCACTGTTCTTTTTGCTTGGGACAGACTGGAAGCCTGGAGCAGCAGCTCTCTTGGGACCCTGAAGTTACAACTTGGAGAATATTAAGGAAAATGATAAGTGTCTGGATACCCATTAGAGTCTTGAGCCACAGTTCTAGTCCTGGACATTTTATTGTATGACGTAATTCAGCCTGTATGTTACTGTTTGTTGGGGTTTCTATTATTTGCTGTCAAATGCTTGTTCTGAATGATAATGAAGAATCATTTGCCAGTCGTTCTGCTGCTTCTAGGATTCTAATCCTAGTGACATATACTCCTGGGGTTTACTGTGTTCATTCCTTCAAATTGGGCTCATTATTACTAAAAGTAAGAGAAAACAGGAAAAAGGCAAGGTCCCATGTATAGAGTGAGAAACAAAAAATGAAGATAAATCCAATACATTTTAATACCATTTAATGCCATTTTTTACCTCAAGTTTCTAGGCTTCTTTGAGTTCCCTCCTTTGCCTACTTCTCTCTCTACTCTCATGTTCATCTGCCTTCTACACACCAAGTCTCTTTATCTGCGTCAGCTAAGTTTTAAATGCAATGAGGAAAGTGGCTGAGCCAATGTCTGTCCATAGAATGAAGAGGATTCACAATATAAATGTCAAGAAAAGTACTACAGTTGAATGGTAGCCTCTTTACGAAATGCCGTCAGACACATGTGCATTCATGTAAATTACTTAATTCATACAACATTGCAAAATAGAAACCTTCACCCCCATTGCTATATGAATCACATGGGATGTTTGTAAACTTTAGCACCTTAACTACTTACAATGTCACTTAAAGCCAAAGATGCCCTCCATCATTTTCCTAAAACTCTTCTTCCTCTGATATTTAGTTTTTCAGAATATTATGATATTTGAAATCTAATAATTTAATTTCTTTAAACGGATTTCACATTTTGCTGCATAGACATTTTTAATAATTAATATATCTGCTGAAGCTTTGAAAACTGGTTTTTAGAATCAGGGTCTTAGAAAAGTAAGAGCAAAAAATTAAAAAAGAAAAAAGAAAAGTAAGAGCATATCTTCCTTTTTCATTTTCAGAGAAAGCAAATATTCAAAATCACTATGAGCATAAACACTTTGATATAATTAGACATGATTTTTCTCATTATTCAGTTTGCACTTATACAGCTGTTAGATGTGGGCAAAGAAACAATTTTTAAATTAATGCAATGTAAGTGGTTTATTTATAGAGTCATAAATCCATATTGCAATTAAATGAACTCTATAGTACTTACACTTACTTGCTATGACCACACCCAAAACCAGCGTTTCTAAACTTCATTCAATTGTATATTGTTTAGTGATTTTGAGGTACCATCTCTATTATTTCTCTTTAATATTTTCTAATATTTTTCTTTAAATTGATTAAAAATATATTCACACATTAAGGTTGCCTTATCCTAAGCAACAATAGCAGTAAAATCATGATTACGTATCTTTTCTAATATGTATTATGACAGTATTTATAAATATAAAAATAAAAGTAATTTGTCTCTTGCCAACCTAAAATAATCTGTTTCCACAATGTAGAAAACATTGCATAATTGAATTAAAATTTAAAATGGATGGTGAAAACTTTTTTAAGAACAGAAAAAGTCTGAGCATTTTGTTTTTTATAAAGACCTTATCCTGGCCAACTCTGAGAAGAGAAACGGCTTACAATATTATTGCCTAATAGAAAGAATCCTGACCTAGAATTCTGCTCTGCCCTGCTTCTATCTATGCTTCAGTTTCTCATGGTTAGGGAGATTAGGGAAAAAACTGAGTGTATCTCCCTGACTTAACCTTTCTTAGATTCAGTACACAGAATTAAAGAGGATCCAACAGCAAGTGGCCTAGATGATGAGAAAAGTTGGAAGGACCTAGTGGTGTTTCATCAGAGATGAGGCCGTTTAGGAGAAGACATCAAGTGCTGAATGGCTGTGATCAAGGAGGTAAAGTACAGAAGAAAGAGTTTCACGCAGAGAAGAATAGTTAGAGCTCTTTGGTTGGGCTTGAGGTTCAGCTGGAGTTACTCAAGAAGGAAGAGGATCGGTCACTGGTCTGTGATGTTGAAGAGGATCATGTGTAGAGTGAGGCTTGGATAGATGGCATCGGGTCCTTTCCCACCTTGATAATAACAATAGGCACCAAATACTAATTGCTCCCTAAGCTGGACTAAGCATTTTAACGTGTCTTATCTCATTTAATTTCCACGATAATCCATAGGGGTGGGTATGATGGTACCCATTTTATGAACGGAGTAACTGTCTAAAATTTGATAGGGGTTGAATTTGAACCCAAGCCAGAGTGACTCAAAGCTCATCTACTAGCCATTATATCATACTATAAATGTGGTCTGGGAAAGATAAAGTTTTTGTTTTGTTTTGTTCAGAAAGTTTCTTTGACCATTCAGCCAAACTGAAGCCAAGTTGTCTTCTTGAAAAAAAATTGTTGTAAACTGTAACTGTGTGAAAAGGAAACTGAAAAGCCATTATCTCAGCTGGCTTCCTTCAGATTTCTGAGAAAGCCAACATATTTCCCAAGGAAAACTTATGCTTTTAATTGCAAGCTCTGTTTTGAGAGTAGAGAACAGAATGGAAGAAACCAACATTTCCTAAGGAAAACTTATGCTTTTAATTTTTATATCTTTGTGTTTTTAATAAGAAGAGAAGAATCCAGAAGCCATGCTACTTATTTACCCAAATGATGTTAGAAAATCAGCAAAAGCTTTGATTTATTTTTTCTGAATCCTTTTGAAAAACAAAAACAAAAACTAGCAACACATTTTGAAAGTGTGTTCAAGGAAAGGGAAGGGCAAATTTTATTTTCTAGCACCTTGGGGTATCTCAAATAGTCTCAAGGAGCGCCAGAATGTTTTCCACAAATAATTCAAAATCATGAAAATAAATCTGTGTCTTAATCATGTTTTAAGTAGAAAGAAATTTAGGAAATCAAACAAATAGTCACAGCAGGTGGTCTAGAAACTCCCGAAAGTTTTGATTGAAATGATTTAACAACAACAACAAAACCCATAAAAGGATAGGGGTGGGTGGGGAAGGAAGGAAGGAAGGAAGAAAGGAAAGGAGGATAGCAAGGAGGAAAGACACTTAGAACTAGAGTACTCATTCATACTTGGTGATACTACTTATCAATGAGTTTTGCATTTATTTTCTTGGGGAAAATATATGAAGAAAAATGTTCTACTGCATTTTCTAATAGATTCACATATTTCTTAATCTCTGTATTATAAACTTGCATTCAAAATTAAAAACAACAGTTTTACTTCTTTGAATCTTGACATAAGATCCCACAGTGGATTTTACATTTACATTTTTTCCTCCCATCTCAATTTCCCTTTTTATTGACTTCTGAGAAATCTTTTCATTTTTTTTCATCCATGAAACATTGACCCCACCAATATCATCAGTGTGGGAACCAAACGGGGCATTCCACCAACCTCACTAAATTTTGTGGCACAGATACTTTACCTTGAAATGCCATAAATCATTAATGGGGCACCAGGGTGGCTCAGTCAGTTAAGTGACTGACTCTTAGTTTCCCCTCAGGTCTGGATCTCAGGGTTGTGAGATTAAGCCCAGTGTCAGGCTCTGTGTACCACAGAGTCTGTTTGAGATTCTCTCTCTCCCTCCTCCCTCCCCCTCTATCCCTCCTCCTGCCCACGCACACACTGAGCTCTCTCTAAAATAAATAAGTAAATAAAAATCTTTAAAAAATAATTAATGTTGTCCTGGAGCCAGAACTTTGAACAACCAAAAGCCTTATTCAGTACACACACACAGACACACACACACACACATATATATGTATGTATGTGTATATATATATATATATATATATATATATATATATGTAAAAAGTAAAGTATCAGTATAAAGCAAGATTTTCCAGAACTGATAAAAAATATATATATATATATATATTTTTTTTCTATCAGTTCTAAGGATAAGAAATTATCTTTTCTTTATTTTTATAACCCCCAGCAAAATCATTTGCTGGAGATAAACTCATTAAAAATAGTTATTGAGTTAATGAATGACTATATCCATGAATTAATGGAATTTCTTACTTGATGATAATAGTAGATTTATAAAATACTAATGATTCCTTAAAATGCAATAAGAAATAGCTCATATTTCAAGTAATAACCAAAAAAGCGGCAGGGGAGATTTTGGCATATTTTATTTTAGATTTAGCATTTTTCTTTCTTAATAGCTAGTGGAAATGCTGGGAAATATATCTCTCAGAGCTCAGAAAAATGAGACCTTTGCAGTCCTTTAGCCATTAACATGCTGGAGGAAAAAGGATGGTCAATACTTAAAGACGAATACATTATGATCTTTTGAATCAAGAAACTGGGTATTTCTTCATCAGAAATAAAGATTTTTTTTTTTTTTTTTTTTTTTTTTGACAGAGAGATCACAAGCAGGCAGAGAGGCAGGCAGAGAGAGAGGAGGAAGCAGGCTCCCCGAGAGAGCAGAGAGCCTGATGCGGGGCTCGATCCCAGGATTCCGAGATCATGACCTGAGCCGAAGGCAGCGGCTTAACCCACTGAGCCACCTAGGCGCCCCTCTTCATCAGAAATAAATACCACATACGGTTCTATATACAGAAACGTGATAAATGAAACTTGAAAGATTCCTTAAAAACTTCCTCTGTAAGTTAAACCCAGACACACCATGTCTAAATGTATTTAATATTTATTTTTTACTCTTAAAGTGAAGCTATTTACATTTGACCTTAGAAGACAGACCACATCAGTAGGACATGAGAGATTAAGCTCCGCAGTATTAAAGTTAGAACACTCACATATTTGCAAATGTCTATGCAAATGTCATTAAAAAGAAAAATCACCATAAAATAAATGTTTATTCTTTAATTGTAATATCGAACAATCTGTACTTGGTTCTAAAGTTCAGTCAAGGGAGAGCTTCCCAGGAGGTGTATTACTATTGTATGAGTGTGGAGAGCAGAGGTGGAGAATGCTTCTGGAGGTCAAGGAGTGGCCTTCCATGGGATAGTCAGAAAAGTTAATAGTTCAGTTATTCCCAAGAAGCCTTCTTGCTGCAGACCCGTAATTAATGTTCCCACTGCTCCTCTCTTTCGTTTACACCTTCTTCTTCTTCAGGGAATGCTGATTCATTCTGGCCTTTCAGATGCTTAACCCCTGAAATTATAAAAAATTATGCTCTATTTAAGTGAAATTTATTTCTAGCAGATTCATTGCTTTGCTGCAAGAGATAAAGAAAATGAGTGGAAAGTTTTCGCTGGTGTATACATGTTTTCCACAAGAATTTCAACCATCTAACCCTATATAAACCTTTTAATTCACTGAGAAAATCAAAACACACCCAGCCAAATTTCCATTAGAGACAGGCTTCCTTTATAATTAAATCTTCTCCATTAAGAATTGCCTCACAGCCTATTAAAAACCTGTTAACTAAAAATCCGCTCACAGGCTCTTATTGTAATTCTGATATATCATTTAGTTCAAATATTTCTTTTGGCATCCCTGAATTCCATTACAACAAGAACCACTGAAGAAACCCCTAGGAACAAAGGAGTGTGTGTGCCATTTCTATAACTTGTAAACAACAAAAGAATCACGATATTGTTAGTCTCCTTCAGGAATCAGAACATATTCATTTGATTACGAAACTTCTGTATACAAAATTCTCCAGTAACTTCCCCCACAGCCCACAGAGAGGCAAAACACTGGCACACCTCTGCCTGCTCCACAGGCTTATAGATCCTGGCCTCTCCCTACTTATTTGGCCTCATTCCTTCCCAGCCCTTCCTGCTTCCCCCTTTCACAGTAATTTATGAGTTACTAGTTAAGGACCCTAACCTACTCTTCCACATTCCCTGATCATTCCCGGCTCCTTCAAGCCTCCACGCTCTGCTCTTCTCGTTGTCTTCTCACTGCCAAATAGCCTCTTCCTACTCACCCACCCAATATTCTCCTGTTCATGCCGCTGCCTCAGCTTGCCTCCTCTGGGAAGGCTCCTCTAATTCCCTACACAGACTTAGCTAGGCTTTTTTCATATTTCCCTACTGTTCTTGGATCATTTTCTCTTGTATCAATTACCATACAGAACTGATTTGTTTACACATCTTTCTCATTAGAGCAAATTTCTTGATGTCAAGATTATGTAGTTTCAGTTTGGGGTCTCAAACACAATGCTCAGCAAACAGTATGTACTCATCCATATTGATTGAATAAATGGCTGATACAATTAAAAAATAACTTGGTGTATGTGGCATATTCTTTTTTAAGATTTCAAAATTAACCCAAATTTGGAGTATAAACCAAAAGGCAACTACCACAACCATACACTCAAAATCTAAGAATTACCTCCTGTTTCACTTGGGTCCTGTTCTGTTAAAGCATCATACCAGCAGACACTCCATGCATTGCTACTTAATGTGAAAAAATTTATACATATTTCATATTTTAGAAAATTGGTTTATAAGATTTTTCTAAATATTACTGAAAAATATTCGATTAGAATTGATAAATGAAAGGAAGTCACTGCTCATGTTTGTTATGAAACAAAAAAAAAACTAAAAAAAATGTGGATTTGCATGTATTGTAGTCAGCAAGCCTCAGAATGCTGTTTGGCAAAGAACAACATCCTTGGGCTTGGTGGATTATCTTGCAAAAATATTTGATCAGTTATAATAATATTTAAATACTTTAATTTCATCTGTAAACACAGATCACTCAAAATTCCTGTTGACCCAAAACAGTAGATGGACATTTATTATTAACAAATGGAGCTTATCTTATATATTATAAATTATAGGGTGGGAGGGAAATGTCTAAATGTTAAGGAGAAGGTAAGGGAATTCATTCATTCAATAAACATCCAATCAGTTATTCTGTTAGGGTCTCATATACCTTGGTCTCTAAACCTCACAACTCCATGAAGAAATGCCTGGATGGTGAAATTTAGACTCGAAGAAGGTAAGTGATTTGTTCAGGGATATAAGGACAGTGTAGTTTTAAGAGAAGTTATGACACATCCTATTTCCTCAGTACACTGATGACTGACTAAATGAATAGTGAATGAGGCATAAAAGTTCCATTTTCAGGAGACCCTAACTCATTTTCACCTTTAGTTTTTCTGGATGCTGATACAGATTTTCCTGTCATTCTCTAGGATTTATTATAGGTTTACAGTATCCATTAACCTTGCTTAGACAATGTTGGGATTCCTTCTGGAATATTAAAGCACAATAATCATTCAGCCACATTTCACTCTCCTAAGCTGAAATTGTCTCTCCCAGTCTGAAAAGGTTCTGTTACCTCCAGAGCTCATCCCTTTCACCTACAAGGCAACTGCAGAGTAATAAAGTTGTGTTTAAGACAACTTTCTTTAAATTAGAGATAGTAACTTAATGGCAACATTGATTCATTTATATGAGGGGCTGAAACATTAAGAAAATATGGTAACCAAAAAGTCCAACTTACTAAATAATTAGTCATCATTTCCCTTACTTGAGTGTAGGCCTACTTGCTTTTAATTTATTTTATCACCCAATAATGGTCATAGCGTTATATAAGGAAGCCTTTTTAAAAGTAAAATCACTCACTTGGGCAAACCCCGGAAGACGCGTTTCTTAGCCTTTTCCATGAGTGACATTAACTATTTCTAGGTGAAAGATTTGGTGAGATGGGAGTTGATAACATGAAAATCTATACAGAACCACACATTCTTTGGTTCTCAAAGCAATTTACATTCATGTCATCTTTCCACTGAATAACGGATAGTTGGTTAACTTGTGTCTTGAGTCTTTTTTCCTCTGAGTAATATTTGTTTGGTTACGGAGGCAGTAGTACTAACAGGTCTGTGTGAGGTCTGTGAGGACTATCTAATAATTTCTGTCTTCCCATGCCCTTCTCCTTTTCCCAAACACACAGATACTTTATATTTACATTTTCTTTAAACCTTCATTTAATATTAAGGTAATTCTGAAGGTGGAAGAAAACGACTTGGTCTGGGGGCCTGAGAAAATCCTCAGAGCCTCCTCCTCTGTGGAATGCTAACAAGCATATATTGAAACACCTCGCCTGCACAGGACTGACTCTGCACACCATACAGCAAAGAGGCTCCTGGAGGAAACAGACTCAGCCAGCCCTGTACACAAGAAAAAGCCAAGAGATCCAAAAAACACAACAGGCGTTCTCTTCTCCATAGCAAATGAACACAGGCAAAGGAACCAAAGGTAAGACCAAGATAGGCAGTATGAAGGAATGAAGGAAACAGAGTTGGAGGAAAGAAAACGAGACTGAGTAAAAGAAGAAAAGGAAAGGAAATAAATGTTGCTCCAAACAGGACATAATCCTCCTGCTCTTCTCCATTCTCTAGATCAGGTGGTGGTATAAGTGAGTTGGATGAAGTTGTGAAGTGACTGAGTGAAGAGTTATGAATAATGAATCCACAGAGGGAAGCTTATGTTTGGCAAGCCATGGGTCAATATGTTTATCAATTAATTTGGAGTGAAAAAAAAAGCCAGGCTTATTTACATTTGTAGATGACATAACACCCGGAGGGAAAGATGGCATGAAGAATGATAAAACTAGTATTCCCAAAGCTTTCCAAGAGCAGGGAAGAGACTGACGTGGGTAAGGTGCTGCTGAACATGGAGTTTTGTTTTTAGAAAGATTTCTTTGCCTCTAAGAAATAGAGAATGAGTGGGGCCTCAACTGATTACAGTTAAGGGCTTCAGGTGATCACAATTCCAACACGACCCAGCAGAGTCACCTGTTTAGGGACTAGGCTCTTGGTGGTGTCAGAGCATTCCTAACAGCAGGCAGTAGTTTAAGGAATGCTCCCTAACCATAGGTTGACAGACTTTTCTGGAATATGCTGCCTGATTGTGAGCTCTCTGTTTCAAGAGTTCCACTGAAGAAGGTAATTGAGATTAAAAGTAGTCTTATGAAATCGCTTTTCTAGAACAATTGTATTTGAAACTGGAATGCCTGGTAAGTAACTAAGAGAGGACAAAGAGGCTGCCATTGAATTCCTAACACACTGGAAAAAGAACTGAAATTTATCTAAGTAGCTCCTGAGAGCAGACATAGGGTCAATAGTGGACATTTATGTAGTGAGGGCAGATTATAGCTCAATAAAGAAAAGAAAATTCTTAAACTCTTTGCCCAGCAATAAACATGTGAGTGAGCTTTCATCACTATATGGATTCAAGTCTAAGCTAAATGTCTATTTCTGAGATGGGTCATAGAAGGAGGCCTGCATTGTGTAACAGGAGAGACTGACCATCTTGCTGACCCTCAGATGCTTTTAATCCATAAAAGAGATCTTCTTTCTACTGAAAAATTTGCTCTGCTATGTGTACTTTAAATTACAAAAAAAAGTAATTATGACTTCTAATGACATAAATGACTCAAATCCACATTTTAAAAACTAATTCACATTGGGAGTAGCAAATGTAAATGGATTCTTTTTTTTTTCCCAACCACATACTTTAGACCTTAAAAATCATTCTAAAGTCCTCTAGGGAATATGTGGGTGGATTTTACAGAGTCTCTGACCCTTTTGGAATTCTATTTATAGTTGTATTTGTGCTTTTTGGGGGAAAAAGGCTCATAGTTTTCAGCAGAATCTCAGAGGGGTCTCTGACCCACAAATAATTGTGAATATGAATCCTGATCTAATCTCTTTAGCTTAAAGATGAAGGAGCAATATCAGTGCGCAAACGACTTGCTTAAATTCACACAGCACTCATTGGCTGAGCTGGGACATAAACCTTGGTCCCTAATTCCTATTGGGGGCTCTTCACCTGGGTCACCAGGACCCAATCTTGCCTTGTCATTGACCTTTTCCCAATTTAAAACCTGAAGGAAAATCAAGCACTAACAACATAAGTGCCTTTTTTATTATTACATTCCTTGCAAGAATTTACATAGCTGATAGATTCAGATGTAATTTGCCAGTCTTTTGTTATTGCTACTGTTTTTAATGGAATTTGGAATCAGAAAGATACAGAATTTAATCTCACCCAGGAACATTCCCAGAATAGAACCAAGTTACAAATAATGTTCAGATGGTCAGAAAGCAGCAGCCTTTCTCTTTGCCATGCTCAAACCTGAGATAGGATTCTGGGAGACACAGAAAACATATCATGGTCTGGTCTGGGAGATGAGACCTAGTAGTCATCAAGCAATAGGAGTTAAACACCATAAAGTAATAAAGTCCCTGCTGTGTGTTAGGCACAGGAGAGACACAACTATAGACCAAATGGGGATGAGGGTCAAGGGGCGATGATGTATATATAAATGAAGTTAATTCTGTGAATATGTGTTACAGACCAGTACTACAAAAAATACATTTGGAGAGTTCTGGTATGGGAAAAAGGAACTCCAACTTGGGAGATACTAATTTGGAGAGCTATTTATTAAGCAATATACTAGACAGAGTAAAGGAAACAGAAAGTCTGAGTTCTATATAAGAGAACCATTTGCAAAATACAGTTAACAGCCATTCATTTTCTGAAGGCCTTCTACATACAAAAGAGTGATTTCAGTTGCCCCATAAAGGTTATGTTCTAGGGGCACAACAACTGGGTTGCTCAGTTGTTAAGCATCTGCCTTTGGCTTAGGTCATGATCCCAGGGTCCTGGAATTGAGCCCCACATTGGGCTCCTTGCTTCGCGGGAAGCCTGCTTCTCCCTCTCCCACTCCCCCTGACCACTTGTGTTCCCTCTCTTGCTGTGTTTCTCTCTGTCAAATATATAAATAAAATCTTTTTTTTTTTTAAAGATTATGTTCTAATGGTTCCTGGTATTTTGACCCTTCAAATTTTATCAAAATAATCATGCTAGATATACTTGAGGGATATAATGTATCCTACAACATGGTACAGCAGGGCCTGGGTGGCTCAGTCAGTTAAGCATCTGCCTTCAGCTTAGGTCCGGGGATTGAGCCCCACATCAGGCTCCTTGCTCAGTTGCGAACCTGCTTCTCCCTCTCCCTTTCCCTGTCACTCTGCCTACTTGTGCTCTAGCTCTCCCTCTCAAATAAATAAAATCTTAAAAAAAAAAAAAAAGAAAACATGATACAGCAGGCCCATCATCTCTCAGACAGAAAATCTGCTTTCCATTTCCCAAAATGCTTTCATATGTATTTGTTTAACATTCTTGTCATTCATTTATAATGCCTATCTATGCATTAATATACTTAGGGTCACAGAGATCAAGAGATACATCAATTTCATTCGGAATGAAAGCTAAACACATTATCATGACCTGAACTCACCTTAAATCTATTTTCTACTTTATCTGAAGTAAATTACATATAAGCAGTACAGTTAATCTCTGTTCTAATATGGTGACTGGTCAGGTAACGTACACTACAAATCAACACGTGGTCATTTCATTTAATACCCTATTATTCAGGAAAGCATTTTTCTGGAGAGAATTAAATGTGTGATATGCATTTCTCTTCATCATACACAGAAATAGGGGCATCATGTTTATGTGATATTAATAACTATTTGTGAATATTATATATCTTATGTATATTTTTACTATGATACATTTCACCAAAGCTCTTGCCCAAGAGTAAACCTTAGGTAAAAGATTTAGCAATAAATACAAAGGAGAAGATAGGGTAGGAGGAGCACTTACATACTGTCTGTTAGAAGTGTGAATTCAAATATCTCTGGAGAGTAGTTTAGTCTTACTTAAAATGTAAAGTGCCCACATCTTTGTCAGTAAGTATGAGGTAGGAGCCAGAATTTTGCAAGAATCCTACTACTCAGCCTAGGATGAGAATCACTTTGAGGAACTGAGTACCTCTTTTGCCCTCTATAGTCAAGTACCCTTCCAATACTCCTTTTTGCTTCTAAGCTAATGCATTCCCTATGAACTCAGAAATAGAGTTAAATTTCTAAGCCTCCATATAATGGAGCTAAATGTGTTGAGCAGTTTCACTTTAGAAAGGGACAGAACAGCTCCCGAGCTAGCAAGACTTGACTGCCATTGATTGAACACAATAGCATGTCTAAAATAAAGAATGCATCAATCAGCAGGAGTCAGTGGTTAGCCTTGAAAGCACTAAAAATAAAATAACGAAAGGGGAGTTGCATTTACAGCCACAGAAGCTAATGCTGTCTGTGTTTTTTAAGCATGCCCATAGGAGGGTGTCGTGTCGTGTGCTGGCATTTTAGAAGGCTCTGTCTTCCAGGCAGGGTAGTTTTCTACTGAAGCAATGATCTCTATAGGCTACCATAGCCTGATGTCAATATACGCCCAATGACATAGCCAAATCATCCAGCTTTGATTCCAATCTCACTGAGAAACCTCTGACAACAACAGAGCTTCTTCACAGGGAGAAATGACCCCGACTAGATGTAAAGAAGGTAGGAGTGAGTCGTGGAGCTATCTAGAAGACCGTTCCAGGCAAATGGAACAAGAATTGTAAACACTTTGTCTGAAGCATGTCTGCCATGATCACAGGACAGCAATGAGCCTAGAGTGTCAGCAATGGGGCAATAGTGGGAGGTAAGCTCAGATAGCAGAACTCGGGCTGGGCGCAGGAGGAGCCTGACACTATACGATCTCAGAGGACGTTATAAGCATTTTAGCTGTTATTCTGGGAAGTTACTGACAGATATTTTTGGTGTTTTTGTTTGTTTGTTTGAGTAGAGGAGCAACATGATCTGATTTTCAAAGCATTTTTAAAGACTCACTCCAGAGTCCACGATGTAAAAGCTTTGACATCACCACTCTATTTTAACAAGGAAAACGCTGAACAAGCTTAAAAAAAATAAACTCTTCTTAGATCCATTAGAGAAGCAAGGTCACAGAGCAAACCACTGCCAAAATATGGAAATACAGAAAGGTGGATATAGAGGAACACAACTTGCTGGAGCAGAAACCCATGTGGAAACTAGTGCCAGGGTAGGAAAACCTGAACTAATATTAACTGATGAATGCCTGAAGGCTCAGTGTGAATAAGATGGACAGATTAAAAACTCCGGGGGCAGGAGAGTAACTGTTTAGGGCCCTCACAGTCTCGTGTATTTTATCTCCTGGAGCTCTACTAGGTTCTCACAGTAAAAATCTGAGAAAAAGCTCATGCTTTTCAAAAGGAAGGGGGATAGTGGCCATTTTCAAAAACAGAGCATTCTATTCTTCTTAACAAGGTCAGCTCTCAGGAGGCTTTTACCAGAGCCTAACCTCCTGGGATTATATCAAAGACTAACCTACCTGGGGGGAGAGAACTACCAAATTCCATCCCATTTAGCCATCCTATCTCACTTAAGTGGGGAGGAGGAGGACCAAGAAGCACTGGTGAGGTTTACGGTCCACAAGCACAGGCTCGCTAAAAGGGTGAACCTTTTCATAGACCATAGAACACTTCTTCCCCAACCCTTACCACCATGTTACTAAAGATCTGAAGGGGTTCCTGGGTGGGCTCAGTGGGTTAAAGCCTCTGCCTTCAGCTCAGGTCATGAGCCCCGGGTCCTGGGATCAAGCCCCGAATTGGGCTCTCTGCTCAGTGGGAAGCCTGTTTCCATCTCTCTCTTTGCCTGCCTCTCTGCCTACTTGTGCTCTCTCTGTCAAAAAAAAAAAAAAAAAAAAAAAAAAAAATCTGTTTACCACAGTTCCTTTTACCCAGAGCATCATGTTCACCTTTCCACAAAAATTACAAGGAACCTATAGGCAAAAAACACAGTTTGAAAAGACTAAACTACCATCAGAACCAGAGTCAGATGTAACAGGAATGTTGGAATTACCACACCAGGAATTGTGTTTTAAGCTATAATTAATATGCAAATGAATTTCATGGAAAAAATAGATAACCCGTAAGAACAGATGGATAATATAAGGAGAGAAGTGGAGATTCTAATGAAGAATAAAAAAGAAATACTGGAGATCAAAAACATTGTAACAGAAATGAAGAATATCTTTGACAGGCTCATTAGCAGATTGGATATGGATGAGGAAAGAATCTCTGAGCTTGAAGATATAACAAGAGAAAATTCCAAAACTGAAAAAGCAAAGAGGAAAATAGGAAAGAGAATATGCAAGAACTGTGGGACATCTACAAAAGATGTAACTTACAGGTAATGGGAATACTAGAATGAGAAAAAAGAGAAAGAAATAGAGGCAATATTTGAAGCCATAATTACTTGAGAATTTCTCTCTAATTAGTGTTAGGCACTAAACCATAGATCCAGGAAACTCAGAGAATTCCAAGCAGGATAAATATCCAAAATACTATGCTTCTGTATATAATATTCAAGCTACAGAAAATCAAAGAAAAAGAAAAAAAATACTGAAAAAAGCCAGAGTGGGGGAAAAAATCTTGCCTAGAGAGGAATAAAGATAGCAATCACATCCAACTTCTCAGGAACTATGCAAGAGAAGAATGAAGAGTAATATTTAAAATGCTGACAGAAAAAAACCCCAGCAACCTACAATCCTATACACCGTGAAATTATCTTTCAAAGAGAAGGAGAAATAAAGACTTTCTCAGACAAATAAAAATTGAGTGAATTTGTTGCCAGGAGGCCTGCCTTGCAAGAAATATCAAAATTCTTTAGACAGAAGGAAAATAACATAGATCAGCAACATGAAACTATATAACAAAAGGAAGATCATCAATGAAAGTGTAAATGAAGATAAAATAAAAATCTTAACTTCAAAAAAAAAAAAACCACAAACCTTAACTTCTCTTATTTTTAGTTGATCTAACCGCTGATGTTCCAAAGTAAGAATAGCAATAATATATTCATTTATGTATGCTTATGTATACATGTTTTATATATATGTTTATGCATGCTTATACATAAGTGAAATAAATGACAGTGATCATATAAGGTACACAAGAGAATAAGACTATTGCATTATTATTATAAGGTACTCACACTATCTGTGAAGTGGTATAGTATTATTTGAAAGTAGACTTGGATTAGTTGTGAATGTATATTGCAAATTCTAGGGCAACCACTAACATTTTTTTAAAAAGTATAACCAATAAGCTAAGAAAGAAGAGAAAATATAATGATACAAAATGCTCCATAAAAACTACAAAAGGCAAAGGCAGAGTGGAAGACAAAAACAGAGACAAATAACATGGGCAACAAATAGAAAGTGTGGTATTTATTAATATTAATATAAGATTGTCTATAAGAAATTTCTTTAAATAGGGGCACCTGGGTGGATAGGTTGGTTAAGCTACTGCCTTTGGCTCAGGTCATGATCTCAAGAGTGCTGGGTTGAGACCTCCATCAAGCTCCCTGCTCGGCCAAGCATCTGCTTCTCCCTCTGCCTCTCTCTACCTCCCCTGCTCATGCTTACTCTTGTTCTTCCTCTCTCTCAAATAAAATAAATAAAATCTTTTAAAAAAATAAATTTCTTTAAATATATGAATATGTACAGATTAAAATTATAACTGAGTGGAGAAAATATATTTTGTTGACATTAATCAAAGAAAGCAGGAGTAGTCATATTACTTTTTCACCAGCTACACCCCAAGACTTGATCTTAACTGCCCACCTGTTTGTACTCACTCACAATTTGTCCCACATTTTTCTTTAAACTCTTTTCCAGCTTATCTCTAAACTCAAGCAAATGGAAAGCAAAATTGCCCCTTGAGAGAGAGTGCCTACCCAGACCACCCAGATGAGTTTGAGCATATCCCCAACTTGGGCCTGCACAGATGGAACATGGAGTGACCTCGAGAATGACCAGCAATTACACTTATCTCATTGTAATACTAAAATCTCTGCCCAAGTAGTAAAGCCTCATTTACATTACATATAATGTATGTATAGGCATATTTCCATAAGGCACCACCTTATGCCTGCCTCTACATATGATGACAAGGCTACCCTTTTTAAATACTTATCCTAACCCTAAATAAAAGGAATTCATCCACCCTTGTTCAGGGAATCACAGCTTTGGAAGTTACTCCCTGTGATCTCCTTATTTGCTGCAAAAATAAAGTTGACTTTGTACATCAACTCCACCTGGTTTATCTGTAACTCACCAAAGAGGGAACTCATGTTGGCTTGATTATGCTTTCAGACTGAATAGACTTCAAAGCAAGGAAAATTATCAGAAATAAAGGAGGGCATTATACCTAACGAAACTACAACTGAGATAAAACCCAATTCTCTATTCCTAATGCCTGAACCTAGACAAGGAAACCAACTGACGAAAAGCTTACAGCCTTGAAGACCACTTTCACATAAAACTTTAAACCACATCTCTTAAGTAAGCTTTAACATTTCCTGAAAAACTTACTTTATTTTCCTGTTTAAACCATTAAATTTTGGGGGGATGCCTGGGTGGCTCAGTTGGTTAAGTGGCTGCCTTCGGCTCAGGTCATGATCCCAGCATCCTGGGATCGAGTCCCACATAGGGCTTCTCGCTCGGCAGGGAGCCTGCTTCTCCCTCTGCCTCTGCCTGTACTCACTCTCTCTCTCTCTGACAAATAAATAAATAAAATCTTTAAAAAAAAATCATTAAATTTTTTCACTCCTGGAACAATGCCTGAACAGCATAGATGCTCAACTCATTTTAAGTGAAAAAATAACTGACTTCAACCTCACTTTCATTAAAAGTATTTCCCATTCAAAGTGTACGTAATTTTCAACCTAGTCATTTTTTTTTTCGGATGAATGAAATTCTGCCCCACTAATTTAAGTCACATCTTCTATGGCAGAAAAAGTAGTGTTCTTGGTCTGAAGTTAGTTTGTTCTTCTCAGTCTCCTATAGTTTTTTAGATTACCATTCTAGACTTGGCAATTACAATTCAAGAAAATGCATAGTAAATCTTAAAGATGGAAACAAGAAATGGTACTTGCCCCAGTTTATAATGTTGCTCTGATCCCTAAACACAGTTAATTAATCCCATTGAGTATATATATATCTTTTACAACAAATGGATTTAAGTATTGTGGTCTCCCCAGTGTTTCTTTTATTACTTAAAATTTTCTTTTATTGGAAAGTGCTCATCCTGATGAGTTGCTAGTTAACATCCAGTCTCAAATTCTGCTCATTTCTCTCCATATCCTGAGGCTGTTTTCCTCCACTTTGTCTGTGGAGGTCCTCAGCTCAGTTTGCTTCTCATTATACAGCTTGCTGCCGCCAGGAAGCTTCTGAATGACGACATTGTTCTGCCCTTTCATCCTCTGCCCGACCCAAGGAAATGAAGTTCACACTCTGAGCCTTGCAACTGTTTTGCTCTGACCCTGCTTTTCTGTTCATTTACCATTGTTCTTGCAGGCATTCTTGTTCACAGGCAGCTTAACTCTCTGACCATCCCTTTAAATAACAGCAATTCATTGTATTGCCATGGGGCTCACTGACCTACTTTCTTCTTTGATGTGCTGCTCTACGGTTGGTCTGTTCCACTTGTCTCCCATATGTAAAATCACAGTATCTCTTCTTTTTACATATCTTTAGCAAACTCTTTATGTTTTTATTTTATTTTACTTTTTTTTCAGTGTTCCAAAATTCATTGTTTATGCACCACACCCAGTGCTCCATGCAATATGTGCCCTTCATAATACCCACCACCAGGCAAACTCTCTTTAGATGAGCTGACACCATTTTATTTCTTTCTTCTTAAATTTTGATTTTATTAAGAATACTTGATGCAAATGAGCAAATGTATATTCATTCTATAGGCAGTAGCAATTTTATATAGTCTACATAAGGAAGAAAAAAATTAATAAATTTTTTTGCTTAAAATTGTAACTTTGTTATTTCTATCTTGTGATATTCAAATGTAATAACTAGGAAAAAGAAGTATTCACTTACCCAATTTCTTAGTTTCTCAACACTTACTGAAAAAAGTTTCTTTTCATTACCAAAATTGGAACCCCTTCAACCCACTCAAGACATTATAAGTCAATTGCTCTAAGATCATGGCTTTTGAATTTTCAAATTCTTCTCTTAAAAAAGTAAACAATCTTAGTTTCAGTGTATACACATTGCATTCAATTTATAAAAATTTGTTATCTTTGTGTTAAAAAACTTCTAAAATTATTAATAAAAATTAAAGTTTTTCAAAACCCATGTTGAATTTAATTAAACCCACAGTCTGAGAGGAAGAATTCTCTTGAAGTACGTTTAAGATTATCCCAGCCCAAAATGATGTAAAATCATTTCAATTTGTTCCCCAAATTTACTGCACATCTACTAACTTTTCTGAGTTCCTTATTTTTATTTCTTCTTCAAATAATAGAAACTACTCTGAGGAAAAAATGCATAGATAACTGATAAGGTAATCACCAGATTTCTAGAAATAACATGAAATTATTGAGAATAAACAGCACTTTTATTTTTGGTTTGATACATTGACTAGAAATAAGTTTCTCATTTATTAACACAAGACAGCAGCATCTCTCACACAAAATGCCAGATGATCATTTGGCTAAATCTAAACCTTATGCAAAATTGGCCATGAATTAAACTTTCAATATTTCTCCAAATGAGTTCATATAAATACTCACAGATATATTTATGGACTAATTTATTGACAACTTTTAAAAAAGTATATCTCATTAAACTTCACACATATTTGACTACTGGATCATTCTATCTGGATTATGTCATGAATTTTTCTTTTTTATAAATATAATTATGAATAATTTAATTGCATCATATCATAAGTTTCGTTGTGTCAAATGAAAATATTGACAATCTATCCTTTTGCAATTGTTTTAGCATTACTTCATTTGCTAATACAGGGAACCTCAGAAAAAGAGACCGGTCTGGCCCCCCTCTCAGCCAGAGGGTTTATTAAGAAAAACATAAACCAATGGACACAGAAGAATAGCCTGTACTCCTGGTTTACTTCCCTTCTGGTCCCCTCCCCATATAACTATTAGCTCAGAGAACTGCCCTCCCTTAAGTAGCTATTGTGCTGTAAGAAAGAGCATTTTCTCAATCACAGAAGTACAAGGGTTGAAAGAACTTTAAAAGGTAGTCTTGAATTTAAGTAGCAGCCCAACTTCTCCCTAACACAGACACACACCATCACTACCACCATCACCATCATCATATTAAGATGTGAAAACCAAGACCTGTTTTCTGAAGTCTCACAGCAAGTAGAACTTAATCTAAAACACAGATTGTGAGACTTTCATTCCATCTTCTCTATATCATACTGCACCAGACACAGAGAGTGCCTGGGAATTCCAAGCAGAGTTCCCTTTCCTACCTTCTCTTACTATCTAACTCTGATCTGGTTGCCTGATGTCCACTAAGAGGTAAATCACTAAGAGGTAAAATGTTCCATGGTGCGTGGAAGCTGGGCCCTTTAGATACTCTAATGAATGTTCAGTGATATTGAAACGGACTGTTACTGTAATAATTTAGGCACATTATATTCTACTTTCATCAACTGACCTAAAAAATACCACTTGTAGCACTGATTCTATGAATTTTTAGATCCAAATTTCTTAAAAGTCAATTTTCAGGACACAGTCCCTTTTTATAATTGGAAGCTGCATGTTGTGAAAATTTGCCAATAGTACTATCAGAATATAAATAGAAGTACGCAGAAATAAGAATTACAATTTTCTAAGTTTCTAAGGAAGACTTGTTTATTTCTCAACAAATAATATTATCTCCCTGGTATTCCTGATTCGTTCTTATATAATGAGTATCTATTGATTAGTCTTTTCAGCCATGCTCTCTACCCTCCCCTGTTTACAGGGAATGACTCCTTTTCACTTACTTTCCTTCAGGAACCACTCCAAACATGCGGAACCATCAGCACTGCCTGGTTCTTATGTTACTTTGCCCCCTGGCCATTGTGCCAAGATGAGGGGTACTTGATCCTGCTGGGCAAATCATAATCCCTCTCCCATGATTTTGCCATCTGAAACCAAGTCATTACACAAGAGTTTTGAAATTATAGGTGGTGTTAGATGTTAAACTTGTTTGCTTTTGATGACCATACTTCCTCAATGAGAAGAGGGCTCATCTGCAGCGAACTTTGAGGATGATGAGGTTGACAGGCAAAGTGAAGGACATGGAAGACATGGCAGCCTTTGATTATCTATTTCCTGAGGCTCAGCTGCTTCCTCTCCCTTCCTAATAGTTTATTTTCCCTTAATGTAAAGTAACTGAGTAATCTTTGAATAAATTTCCCTTTTGCCTGAACTAATTAGATTTGGGTTTTGACATGTAAAACCCAAAGTGACCTGAATAGTCTATTCTCCCTATCTTATATCTTCCCTGAAACCTTCTTTTGGCATGGAAGACAGGAAAGAGAAATGGAAGGCAACGGGGTATTTCTTTTTTGTTCTTTCTTTCTTCCCTCTACTTCCAGCTTTGAATGTAATATATAATGAGCTGAGAACCAGACAAAAATGGGAAATATTCCATTACATCTCAGGATTGTTCAGATTAAATCTAAACCTTAGACTCATTACTAGAACTAAAGTAATAGAGAAAATTTAGGAGATTTTTTACAAAATCAATAATTGTCTCCTTATGGGCAAGGCAACTTTTGAAGGATGGATATCATAGACTTGCAGGTCAGAGGTCAAAGTCATCACAACTTATTTTATGCTTTCTTTGGTTCCTGAGGCAATAATTTTATTACCACAAAACCCAGAACATTTTTGGTCAGCTCTAATTGTGTGGATTTGTAAATAACCAGATGACAGAATTTGAGTGGTTCTAAAATGTTTTGTCCAAAATTATCACAATTTAGGCTTTAAAATGCTTAAAATTTGTCAGTTTTCTCAGATTAAACATCTCTCCAGTAAATTGTGAAGACATATGAGATATTGATAAACATGATATCACAGCACATTAAAAGCAATCTCCTGAAGACTCTAGAAAAACATAGCAAATAAAAAGTTTTAAATACCCGAGTTAGCTCTGGAGCTTCCTCCTAATCATTATTTCAATTTTGTAAGGACTTATTTAACCAGAGCCTTCCATTAAGGTTAAACAACAACCTTGTTGTTTAACCCTTAAACTGTCCCTGCTCCCCTTCCCCCAGGGGACTGACTTAAAAACAAGTCCCAGAAACCAGCCCCAGGTAACAAAGCCCAGATGCAAGGGTGGGTCAGGCCAGGTGGAGACATCTAATCAGTGGGGGGTTGCATACTGTCTTCCTAGCTACCAAAGAGTATGGGCCCTGCCCTTTGGGAGACTTTTGGGTGCCAATTCTAACCAAGATGCGATAGGCTAGGTCAAATGATTATTATAGGGTAAACTGTAATTCAATTGGTCACCTAGCATCACTGTGCAGCTTTCTCTGTGTGTTACAACCTCATTGGCCACCTGTGCGTGGCCAGGCCCGACCACATGGCCTTTGCCCTTAAAAGCTAGTCTGTGAAACACAGAAGGGTCGCCCTCTCTGTAAGAGGCGTGGCCCTGGCCCGTCAGTTTGATTCTTGATGCTTGGCGCAAAATAAAGCTTTGCTTGACCTTCACTTTATATCAGTCTTGCTCCTTTAGTCACGGACCCATTTGAGGGTGGGGGACAACAACAAATTTGGCTTTGAAATACATGGAAATAGGATCTACAATTTTTGATGCCATACTTTTGCTGTTGTTCATCTATGTTTTCCCACTCACCTAGTTTACCCTTACATTTTGATCTTAGCCAAGTCTAGGCAGAATTAAGGTTCAGCTAATACATGGCTTACTTCAACCTCCTGGTGGAACATTTAATTTGTCTTGGGGTAGAAGATTATTTTGGAAATTTCCTTTTCTTTCCTTTCTTTGCACCTTCATCCTATACTATCAATGTTTATGATTAGCACTAGCTAACCTAAAATGGACCTCTGCTCTGCTTTTCCCATTATTTTCTCGATTCTAATTCTATCATCCTTTTTATTAATAGTAATAACATACATAGCACTTTTCAATTTTTCAGGACAATAAACATATTTTTCTACTCTTAACATAATGCTGAAATGTGGGAAAGACTGCTGCTATTATTCTCATTTCATAGTTGGAGAAATTATGTCTGCCAATAATTAAATGAGTTGCCCAAGATCCCTTAGCAAGACAATATCAGAGCTAGCATCAGAACTCAAAATTTCTAAATTTTAATCTAGTTCTTTTTCTACCAGGTCATCCACTTTCTCATTCCTTTTGGGTCAAGATCTCATTATTTGAGTTACAAGCTCTTCCTAATTGAGTCTCTTCCTCCATGCCTTTGAGGCATAATATGATGAACATTTTAGCTTTTCCTGGAGAATTTGTATTCTTTTCTCATACCTCTGAAAAAAGGTTCAAATAATGGCAGTAGGTGAGATGATATAGGAAATTAGGACTCTGTACTGCCCCTTTACATCATAATATGTAGATAGGTCTCTGTTCTCTGCCTATTTGCAGGGTTGATGCTAGTAAGGGATAGAGCAGATATTTTTCTAGGACAGTACTACTTCCAAATATTCTTAAGTACTTTTCCCATAAATTATGGAAATGTCCTAGGAATTCCAACATCTCCTGAACTACATCCTGTACCAACAATATTGCAAAACTGCAAATGACCTCAGTCCTGATTATTTTCCTAGAAAATATCATCACTAAAAGAATGCAGAGAGACAGATTACATCTGTTGAAGAGTCGATTACTAGAATCAAATTTTTCATGTTTTTTTTTCCTACAAAGTTATTTTAGGAAGCTTATTATGATCTCCCAATTACTTTTAGATATTTGTTCTTAGTTAATACTCTGTACACAAATAACTGTATATTCCTGTGTGTTGGGACAGAACAACATGTACCTTTTTGTTACATAATAAATATCATCATAAGAAACCACATCCATCATATTTGAAGAAAATCCAAAGTTAATGAGCATTTTTTTCTATTTCCATTAGTCAAGAAGTCTACAAATTAAGAACAGATTGTGTTCCAAAATGTGTTCATAGATGTTTGGAACTCAGTCTATACATCTGTCCTTATTAAGGACAGATGTAAAATGTGGGGAATTTTGTTTTATTTTTCTAGATTGCTGACACACAAATCCTCCAGAGGAAAAGACCTACATTTGCTGTTTTGATAAATTCATTAATCATGGAGGCTGGGGCTTTGGGGCCTGGGCTATCAGTTGGTATCTCGGATTCAGAGAAAAATGTAGGGTTATCATGCATGTGAAAGGAAAGGGAAGCTTTCGCTTTTAGAAGAGAAGGGACAGAATCAGGACCTGGGAAACATCTGAGGTAAGGGAAGGGGAGAGGATGCTATCTGTTGATCACATGAAAGGCAGAGATACCTGAGAGGAGAGCAATATCTCATAAGAATTTTGAGAGTTTATGTTGGAATATTTTATATTAAACCCTCTCCTCATTTTATCTCACAAAATTGTCAGTAAATTCTACACTGCTGCTTATACCTGTGTGTAATACATATACTTGAAGGATCAGGGGGAAAAAAAAAAATGGAAAGACATAGTGTGGGTTTCATGACAGTTATTCAGGGAATGCTTCAATGCCTATTCAACCCATAAAGATCCAGAAATGCAAAACCAGCAGATCCATTTTAAGCCAAATCAAGACTGGCCTTGTTTCTGTAACCAGATATATTTCAAGTTATGATGGGAGGTTCCAGAAACAATTTTCTCAAATCCCGTTATTTCCCAAAGATGGAGTGAAGGGTTGAATGGCACTCTTAGTCCCATAGTAAACTAATCTTTTATTTTCATGCCAATTCACTCAAAATTGTTTGGGGAGTGGTCGGGAGGAAAGTATCCTCATTGTTTGGCTTTATGTATGAGTGATCCCTATCCTGTGTATTTCCTGTGATGTACTGCAAAACACATCAGAATAGAGAATGGGATACGTGTGAGTGTACATGTACAGGAGTAAATACGTGTTAATTTTATCTATCCCTTAGGGACAGTTGTTTAATATTTCAAGTACACTAATCAGGACTAACCCTCCAAGGAGAGCTAGTTAGCATTTGAAGGACCCTAATGTTAAAGCCACTTCACAGGAGCCCCATTTTTAATTCCAATCAATATAAGAAAGTTTATTAGTCTATAATGTGCTAGGAATAATTTTTCTTCAGGGAAATGAGTGTTAGTCAAGATATTTCTACTGGCTAGATACACTGAATGGGCACACTTGTATTTGCATGAGTACGGTTTGAGTATCCAGTAAGTCTATTTTTCAGAGTAGAATCTAGGGAGTCCAATCTGTTCTGTGTGCAGTCTTTGTCACATGGTTCTGCCTGGCAATTTAAATTAATCCTGCCACTAGGAAACTGTCCGCCTTGCCTTGAGTAAGCCATTCATGTAAGCTGCTTGTTGAACTTAAAAGGGCGGAAAACTGAAATTCACTGAGATTTCATAACAACTTGTATGGTTCTGAGGGAAGGAGCTGCTTGTTAATGCATGTTTGCACATGTGGCAAAATTAGCAGTCAGCCATATTGATTATCTGAAGGAAAGAAATCGCAGTAAAGGAAACTGAAAATGTAAAGGCACAGAGACTGGAGGGAGCTTGACATATTTAAGAAAAAGGAAGCAGGCCAGTGAAAACAGAAAATAGGAGTGTATTTAAAGCCAAGTGGAGATTGTGAATGGAAGTCAGAGGATGGGATGGGAGACTCCAGCTCATGTAGGCCGTGACTAGCTATGAGGAGGAGTTTCACCTACTTCTAAAAATTCTAGAAAATCCTACTGGGACACAAATTACTTGTTAGTTGAATACTATCAATATTATGGACTGCAGACACATTTGCCCAAAGAGGACAGGCAGGATGAAGAAGCTTTACTATGAAAAATAGTAGCTCAAGTTCAAGAATAAATAGTGACTGACAATAGACATTAAGTGTTGAGGATATCGCAGTGAATGGGTAAGACTTTGGCAAATGAAGATCACATGCTTTATCTTGTGAGCCCAAGTCCTGGAGGGTGGTGGTGAGGGGACAGCCTCAGATCAGATCCAGGTAATTGCTGTCATGCAGAGATGAGTCAAGCATTGCCACCTCCTCCTGCTTTCCATGACAAGCCATACATCTGAAACTGTGAGTTAAATCTAGTGTTTAAATGATGCCAATTTACTAAAAGAAAATAAACTATATATCAGATGAACAAATGATGAACTTAAATAGGGCTTATGAGCCATTTAAATAGGGTTTATGAGTTACTCCACAAATAACATCTGATCACTACATCTGATACTGAACGTTAAACTTTCAGTATATATGAAATCTCTCATTACCTTACCTTTCTTGTAAGTTGCAGCTTAATTATTCCTACTTCACAGGTAAAAAAGAAAAAATAAAACCCTTCTTTTTAAAAAGATTTTATTTGACACAGAGAGAGATAGATCACAGTGGGAAAGGGAGAAGCAGACTCGCTGATGAGCAGGGAGCCCGACATGGGGCTCCATTCCAGGACCCTGGGATCATGACCTGAGCTGAAGGCAGACACTTAACCGTCTCAGCCACCCAGGCATCCCAAAAATAGAATCTTTCAAGCTAATCCCAAAATTTTTTAAAACTGTACAATCCAATATCTATTTATTTCAACGAGTATTTATTGAGTGCCTACCAACTACTAGGTGCTTGAAATATATGAATGAAAAAAAGATAAGTATCTCTGCCCCTGTGAACTTTATAGCCCTGGGAAGACACTTCCATTTAAAGGATAAGTGGGAATAGTAGGAAATGAAAAATTCACAAAAGAGATGAGGGTGGAGTGGTGGAGAAGACAGTGATAAACGTAACAAATACATGAATTATGTAGAAAGTAGCCAAAGCTGCAGAGAAAAGACAAATAGAGCAGGGTAGGGGGGACTGGGAGTGCCGGTGGTCTTGGGAGGATTCCCACGCACACTCTCAACTCCAATCTGCTCAGGGATCTGCCTCTGCCTTCTGTTTAGAACTTCATTCTCTCCTCTCTACTGCCTTCTTCCACTCAGTTTGTAAAATGTACTCAACTATCTTCTATTCAAAAGTAAGCAAACAAGCACAAACCTCCTTTAACCATCCGTATTCCTCTTGCTTGTATCTATCTTATCCTGAAAGAAAGGAGCTGTCTACACAGCTGAGCCCACTTTCTTACCTCTTGTGCTCTCAACCACCTATTCGGATATGATTTCCATTACAATCTCTTCACCAAAATTGTTTGTAGGGACCTTTGATTGACCTGGTGCTCCTCAAGCTTTAACCTAATTTCACCATTCCACAGCCTCTGCCACTCTTTCTTGAGGGTTCAACTTCTCTTGCCTTCTTGAGAGGTCATTCTTGAGGTCTTCTTGAGAAGAGAGGTCATTCTTGAGAGGTCATTCTACTGGTAGTTCTGTGTGGTACTTAATTAGTCCTTAATTAGTCCTCCTCAGTCATCTTTGTGTTCTATTTTTCTGCTTTTTCTAACTTCTTCTTAAATGTCAGTATTCTCCCAATGTAGTTTCTTACTTCTTTAAAGTAAAAAAAAAAAAAAAAAAAAAAAAAAAGGCCTCTACCAACAAAGGCACCATGAACGCAAAATATCCAAAACCATATATTCTTTTATTCTTTTTTTTTAAAGATTTTATTTATTTATTTATTTGACAGAGACACACACACACACACACACACACACACACACAGTGAGAGAGGGAACACAAGCAGGGGGAGTGGGAGAGGGAGAAGCAGGCTTCCCGCAGAGCAGGGAGCCCGATGCGGGGTTTGATCCCAGGACCCTGAGATCATGACCTGAGCTGAAGGCAGACGCCCAACGACTGAGCCACCCAGGTGCCCCTCTTTTATTCTCTTTTAATATGGATCTTGGTTAACTGCTTTCAGTGTTTGTCTCTGGGAAAGAAAGGCAAAACTTCTGAATAATTTGATCTGCCCTGGGAAATAGGTTACCTATTTTTATTTTCAAATTTTAAAGTTTTTATTTTTTAAATAATGGTTTATGTTCCTATGTAACTATGAAGACTGTGTATGTTTGAATAGAGAACTTGGGCGTTAAAAATTTAGTTTGGGGCTTTACATGTTATGGGAAACTTAAATGTTACCATGTGAAAACACCTGACTTTCAAAACCTGGCATATTACCTAAATTTATTCTTAAAGAAATTAAGATTATATTGCCATTCCTGGGAGACTGCATTCGGAATGTTTTTTATCTATTCATCCTACACTGTCTTTTCAAATAAGATTCAGTGTAATTATTAAGCACAGAATTTAAAGAAACTGAGCTTGTTTAGTCATCGGAGCTTAGAGCAGAAAGAAATTTTCATCTGGTTTTCATCTGTTATAAACACCAAATGTCACTCAATTTACTACTTGTTTAGGGTTGAAAAAACATCCTTCACTCATCAACACCTCGCAGCCTTATTTTAAGAAAAGTATATTCAACTACATAGCTTCATCTCTCTCTCTTTCTCCGTCTCTCTTTCTCTTTCTCTCTCTCTCTCTCTCTCTCTCTCTCTCTCTCACACACACACACACACACACACACACACACACACTTACAGTTCAAGAGAATTGTTTAAAAGTAATTTGACATAATATCAGGTGACAAAATCAATTTTGGCTTAGGTTTTCAACTGCTACCTAATCAGAATTAGTATTTATCTTTATACAAAGTATTTTTTGGGTAGGTTTGTTAAGTCTTGAGAGACAAAAATGTCCAAGTGGAATATATATACTATACATGTACGCTAAAGCAAAATAAATCCATTTCTTCTTGAAAGACTCTTTATACTTAAAATTATTTGCTTTTGGTCAGATGTTCAGATGAAAATCAAATTCAAGTGTATAATTTATATATATGTGAGTATTAAGGGAGACTATACTATAAGCATGTAAAAATGGAATAGATTTAAATAAATATAAATTGTTTTAAAATATCTGTGCTATTGGAAGATAATGCTGGACACAGATTTAAACTAAGGAAACTTATTTACCTAGACAATGAAATTATTCAATCTAATTTTCAGAGATTGATATGTACTATTATTCATTTTGTTAGTAAGATAGTATATATAGCTAAGAATAATACCAAATCAATTAGCAATATAGTGATGATTACTGTGGATAAAGGAAACTGCCAACTGGTTATCTATCATGTTGCTCTGTGAGTATTTTTGTATACTTTAAATAATTCCTAATGCTGTGTTAATGAAAATGAGATAATCTATAGAAATATCTCTATCTGCTTGTATTTATAAAAAGGCAAAAAAATTGTGCCCATTTTTAAACTGGATTATTTGTTTTTGCACCTTCGGTGTTACATATTCTTTATATATTTTGGATACTAACTCTTTATCAGATATATTATTTGCAAATATCTTCTCCTATTCCATAGGTTGCCCTTTAGTTCTGTTGACTGTTTCCTTCACTGTGCAGAAGGTTTTTATTTTGATGAAGTCCCAACAGTTTATTTTTGCTTGTTTCTTTTGCCTTAGGTGACTTATCTAGTAAGAAGTTGCTACAGCCAGTGTCAAAGAGGTTACTGCCAGTGTTCTCCTCCAGGATTTTGATGGTTTCCTGTCTCACATTTAGGTCTTTAATCTACTTGGAATTTATTTTTGGTTATGGCGTAAGAAAGTGGTCCAGTTTCATTCCTTTGCATGAATAGACATTTTTCCAAAGAAGACATACAGATGGCTAACAGACACATGAAAAGATGCTCAACATCACCAATCATTAGGGAAATACAAATCAAAACTATAATGACCTATTCACCTCACACCAGTCAGAATGGCTAAAATTAACCACACAGGAAACAATAGGTGTTTGTGAGGATGCAGAGAAAGGGGAACCCTCTTGCACTGTTGGTGGGAAGGCAAACAGGTGAGGCCACTCTGGAAAACAGTAGAGAGGTTCCTCAAAAAGTTAAAAATAGAACTACTCTACAATCCAGCAATTGCAATACTAGGGGTTTACCCAAAGAAAACAAAAGTACTGATTTGAAGGGACACATGCAGCCAGGTGTTTACAGCAACATTACCAACAATAGCCAAATTTATGTAAAGACCCTAAATGTCCATCAACTGACGAATGGATAATGTACACACACACACACACACACACACGCGCGCGCGCGCGCGCGCAATTGACTGTTAGTTATAAAAAAAAAAAAAAGGAAATCTTGCAATTTGCAATGATGTGGATGGAGCTAGAGAGTATTATGTTAAGCAAAATAAGTCAGCCAGAGAAAGACAAACACTATATGATTTCACTTAAATGTGGAACTTAAGAAACAAAACAGATGAACATGGCGGGGGAAAGAGAGAGGCAAACCCTAAAATAGACTCTTAAGTACAGGGAACAACCTGAGGGCTGCTGAAGGGGAGGTGGGTGAGGGATGGCTAAATGGGTGATGGGTGTTAAGGAGGTCACTGGTTGTGATAAGCACTGGGTGTTGTATGTAAGTGATAAATCATTAAATTCTATATCTGAAACTAATATTGCACTGTATGTTAACGGAATTAAAAAAAAAACTTGAAAAAAAAAAAGAAACAAAATGAGTGAACATGGGGGGAATATAAGAATGAGAGGCAAGCCAAAAAACAGACTCTTAACTATAGAGGACAAACTATGGTTACCAAAGGGAGGTGGGCAGGGGGATGGATGGGTTAAATGGGTGATGGGGATTAAGGAGGGCACTTGTGATGAACATTGGGTGTTGTATGTAAGTGATGAATCACTAAATTCTATACCTGAAACTAACATTACACTTCATGTTAACTAACTTGAATTTCAATAAAAACTTAAAAAATAAAAAGGTAAAAAAGTTAATTGTGGAACAAAATATACAATCCATGAACAATTATAACTATTGAGGAAATGCATAAAAATTTTATCTCAAAACTAGTAAATTTTAAATTTTCCTGGAAAAGGACTAGATTTCCAGCTTGGAAATATGCACATTTAGCAAATATTCGTTCTTATGCTTGGAATAATTTGAGACACCAAAAGACCTGAGGTAGTTGGGCCAGTTAAAACCACAAGTGAGAATTAATCTCTTCCTCTTACTACACTTTCCAAGCTCCTGCTGCGTGGGAGGGCTCTTTAAGGATTTGGCTTTTATGTACCCAGAATTTACTACTGATAGTCCTTTTCATGGCAGTATTTAGTTGTTCTTGGGTTGAGATAATCTAAACAGCTGGAATCTATTTCAGAATGGTCTGGTTCTCACAGGATATGCCTTTGCAAAAAAGCCTCCTGTTCAGAGCTGGATTTTTACTGTAATCACAGAATTTAGTTTACAAAACCAAGCCATAAACGGTGTTCCTGCACAGAGCCAGTTTGACCTGGTTGCCTAAATAGAAGAAACCCCAACTATTTATTCATTCTTTTCTCCACTATTTGAGATTATCTTAATTATACACACACACACACACACACACACACACACACACACACACATATCATGTCATATCATATCATATCATATCAAAAAGTTGTAGTGTAGAGGTCTAGTTCCTATTGGGGCTTTGTTAAGATAGTGTAAATGAATTTAAATAAGAAATGTTTTGTGCACCAAGTAACAATTCTGATTCATTTACATCAAACATGTTTACAGTGTGCTCTCTACTGGAAACCATATGAGCGAAATTGCTCATCTTAGTTTTGACTACACTGAAACAAACATGTAGAGCTAAGGAAAGAAACACATTACTAAGGAGCAGGACTAAAGGAATAGTCAATGTAGTTGAAATATCCATAAAGCTTTTCAGGGTAAGAGGAATTGAGTGATAAGAAAACTGACAAAACCTCAGTCAGCCCTGCCAGATGTCAGTCTCTGTGTCGTCATGGGAAATTATGCACACATCTTCCTTAAAGGCTCAGTCTGTGTCACCATCACCTTACTACTCACCATGAACGCTGATGACCATGCAGATGGATAAACACCACTTATGGGACAGTTATGGATGAACACCAACAACCCTCCTCCAAACTTTATCCAGCTGTGGTTTCCAATTTAGTGACAGCTTAGAAGTCTCTTGAAATGTAATTGTGGACTAGAAAATTTCTACAACAAGAGTCCCCAAAACATGTGGAAACTATGTTTTTAACTAGTCTAAAGCATGGCGATTAGAATTCACTGATAGTAAAGTCCCTGAATAGGAAATGGAGAGTTGTTACTCTCTCCTTATTGTTTATCCCAGGAAACCATAGAGAGAAAATGTTCAAGGCAGTTGCCTGAGACAAAGAGAGAGAGAGCTATCTGTAAAGCTTTGAATCTTCCATGCAATAGTCTGTCTACAATTAGAGAAGGTATGTAGGTTTTAAAATTTTCAAAATAAAAGTGAGGGAGAAAACCATCACAAAAGTTAAAAACAGCTACTAAGAACTACTGGAAAAAAAAATTTATTACTCAGAATATAGCCAAGGAGAGATCTCTCCACTCGCAGAGGACGGGGACAGCATCTGGACTAGGTCATATTCATAGCATCATTTGCAGGAGCAGGTGATTACCATCACTCCATTTCTTAGCCTATAGTTATGCCCTATGGGAACTCATTAAGAACTTACTATCTTTGTGTAGCTTATAAGGCTTTATAAGCATTACTAATTTGAAGCAACAAAGAAAAATATATGCTATCATAAACTATGGACTTGTGACCAAAGGTCCTGTCATGATTAATTAATCCACTTCTCATTCTCATTCATTCATTCATTCATTCATTCATTCAACAAATATTCTTGTAGTATACTAAGTGCTAAACTGTGTGTTAGGCTCTGGGAATCCAGCAGTGACCCACACAGATAAGATCACAGCTTATAATCATTCATTGTCCATCAGTTCATTCAACGGATTATTTCTGGAGTATCTACCCTATGGCAGGCATTCTTCTGTATACTGGAATATGGAAATGAACAAAGAAGAAAAAAAATTTCCTGACCTTGCAGAGCTTATTTTTTTGTGGAAAATTTCCAATAATAAGCACCAAACATGATAAATAAATAAATGAAAAAAATATGCTAGAAAGAGAAAAGTATCATGGCAAAATATAAAGCAGGGGAAGGGATCTCAGAAGTTAAGTTTGACTGGTTGCAATTTTAAACATGGTAGTCCATGTAAGTTTCATTGAGAAAGTGACACATTTGAGAAAAGACTCAAAGGATCTAGGAAGCTGGCCACATAGGTACCTAGACAAAGAAAATACTGGGGCAAAGAGAATAGACAATGCAAAGGCCCTGAGGAGAGTGGATGACTGGCATTTTCAAGGAAGAAAAAAGATGGAACTGTGCTTCAAGCAGGAGTTAGTGAGAAAGTCGTAGGTGAAGAGGTCAGAGAGGTAACAGGGATCCAGATCCTGGGCTTTGTGGGTCTTATGAGAAATCTAAAGTATTACTCTTGTTGATGTTGTTAGAATAGACTCTAGTGTACAAAGTTAAAAATAGAACCATTAAAAGGTAATTGCCATAATCCAGGTGAAGACTATTGATAGCTTAAATGAAAGTAAAATATCTTCTGAGAGGAGAGACAACGGGATTTCTTAACAGACTGGATGTGAAATATAAGAGTAAAAAGAAGTCAAGGAAGACTAAAGTTTATGCTCTGAGCAATTGGGAGAATGGAAATGTCATTAACTGGGAGGAAGAAGATTGCAAGAGAAGCAAGTTTTGTTTTTGGTTTTGGGAGTGTTTTTCCCACTTAGGGAGGGAGTTTCTAGAGGTCAGGAGATCACGGTTTCTGTTAGGGGCATATTAAGTTTGAGGTGTCTGTTGCATATCCAACAGAATATCTCTTATGCTTCCAAGGTGGTGTGAAATGTGAACATGGAATTTGAAGGATATAAATTTTGGAATCGATTGTTCATAAAGGTACTTGGAGCCGCTAGGCTGGATGGCATTACCAAGGAGGTAAATATGAGTACAGCTGAGGACCCAAACTAATTGCTGGGTCATTCCACCATTGAGAGGTCTGAGAGAGGAGGATCAAAACAAAACAAAACAAAACAAAACCGAGAAAGCATAACCAGAGAGGTGGGAAGAAAAACTGGGAGGTGTGGAGCCTGGAAGTCACTAAGAGAAATTACATCACGGAGGAGAAAGTAATCACGTGTCAAATCCTGCCAAGTTAATCTTGTGGTAATTCACCCTAGTAATGGAAATATGAGAAAAATCATTAAAAATATGATTCAAGTCACAAAAGAACCATTCGTAATAGACCTTCTCAGTGATAGGTAGTAACTGATCACCAACTAGTAATAAATTTTCTTTCAACTCTACAAATATTAAGTTGTGTGGTGTTCATCATTTCTTGCATTGATAGATCTATAAACTTTAATGGCCTAGTCTTAATATAGAAGGTATAGTGTCAAATACACTAATATATTAATATCCTAAGGTTATCTAAACTCATCTCTGTAGAGGAAGAAAAATACATCTTTTTAAAGATTTATTTATTTGAGAAAGAGAGAGAATATACACATGCAGGGAGAGGAGCAGAAAGCAGGAGAGAATCTTCAAGCTGACTCCCCACTGAGCACAAAGCCTATCGAAGGGCTCAACCCCAGCACCCTGAGATCATGACCTGAGCCAAAATCAAGAGCTGGACGCTTAGCTCACTGAATCACCCAGGTACCCTGAGAGAGAGATTATACAATTTTTAGATCACTACGAACCTTCCAATTTGTTTGCAGAAGACTATATTCTTTACCGGACAAGAAAAATACAGAAGAAAAACTTACTCCCTTAATATTATCCATCGTGAAAAATTGTATCAGTCACATAGTAGGTCTTACGTAGGTAGTTACCTTGTTAATTAATGAATTTATATGTTTATCTGATATGAGATAGATTTAGATATATTAACTGATATTTTGTGTACAAATGTAGTACCCTATTGTTTTACTAAATCCTTCAGTTCCTACCTTGACTTAAAACTGCTTTTCATACTAGTAACCATTGTTAATTTGCTGTATTTTTTTCCATTTCACTATAAAATTGAGATCATACAACAGTTAAGACAGGTATCCTTGTGAATCCAGGTTTTTTTTTTTCACTTAATGTTTTATACAGTTATTTTTTCCATGTCATGTTTATAACAGATCCATAAATGCAGAATAGTAAGAGGTTATTTTTGTTTCTTGCAAAAGCGGAATCAATTTATATTCCAATAACAATGTATGAATGTTTCTTTTCCTATGCTTTCAAAAGTTTGAATATTTTCTTTGTAAAGAGAATTCTAAATTTTAGGTATTTTAATTTATATTTCTTTAATTATGAAGAAGATTTAGCTGTTTGGGGAAATTAATATTTTTCTACAAAGTTTTCATGCCTATTTAATTCATTCTTCTCTTAAAGTATTTGTTTTATCTGCCATGTTTTCCAATATGCCACTTATTTTTCAACAATGTTTTGGTTTTCAGAATATTTTCTATTCACTTCAGTAGTCCTCTCTTTTGTTTTTTATTCTCTGTAAATTCTCACCTTAACTTTTCATTTATGTCTTATATTCTATAAATATATTTTATTTCCAGACTCAATATTTTGTATGTACCCACATTGTCTCCTAGGTTATTTTATACTATGACTTTAAAGTTTTTATTCTGTGATCCATCTAGAATTCATTTAAAAAATATATTTCTCAATATGCTTTCATTTGACCAAAACACTAAAATAAATTGGAGGGCTAAGTAGACCAAACATGTGTGTTATGTGATCAGCTTTCTTATCTGTCTCTTTTCTGTTTTAAAACAATTTCCCCTGTGGCATGTTGCAGTGTAGTTTATTCATTGAAGAAATACCAAATATTTGAACTTCAAGAAACACAACTGGGGTTGATTCTGTCATAGAGTCAAAGCCGACAGTTGCTTTAGATAGAAAAAAACCATTCCATGCAGCAAGTTCTTTAGGGATTGCTTTTAATGTGAGAAGCTAGAGGCGATAAAACACAAGATATTTCCCAGTTTGTCTAAAGTGAATTGAACCAGAATTTAATTATCTCTTAGAAGTATTATCTTTGGCACCCATATTCGCATTTATAGTCCAATGGAGGGTAAAGCTACATAAAATACTGATAAACATTTTAGAAAATTATTTTTAGTAACTACCTATTTCTTACAATGAAAGGATGAATATTCAGAATGTTTTACTTTTGTTGGAGAGAGCTGTACATTTCCTATGACTAAAGGACAAATACTTAGAATGTTTTACTTTTATTGGAGAGAGGTGTATATATTTATGTGCATGGAGATGAGTGTATGTAAGGGAAAACTTGCAAAATAAAATATTTAAGGGAAAACTAATTTTTGTCTTTAATCTAATTTTTCAACCCTGTCAATTGGAAGACTCAAACCAAAAATCTATAAATAATTGGAAACATGAAAATTTAATCTTTTATAATTTGATTTTTCCAGATTTTAGCAACTTGAAGATGTAATGGGATCTTAAAATCAGTGATACTTCAAATCTCTTTTTTTTTGACTGGTAGACCTTCCTTAGGCCTTTTTAAAAATCTACTCTGCCCTGGTCCTGTGTTCCAAGGCATCCAGGACTTTTCAGGGTGTAAGTGTGTAACAACTGTTTACACATAAGTGTATTCCAGCGGGACTGTATTGACCCAGTTCCACCAGGTACAGTGGTCTCCCACTGGGTGTCACCAGACTCCACTAAGTGCTGCAGCTTCCCATCAGGTGCATGATTGCTCCATAAAGTGCTGTGAACTAGACTCCTCTTGATGTCAAGGCAAAGAGTGGTCTGGTCAAAGTAGGAAAAAATATCTTTTCTCCCTTCACAGCTCAGTTGATTAAAGGGTCCCCCTAGTAATATTGCTTAGGTCTCTGATGTCTGATCATGCCTTTACTGGAACAATTTTCATATTTCTCATGCTCACATAGTCAACATATATTCAGCACTGATTAAACCTACATTCTTCTAGGACTCAGACATGAGGCCAATAAAAGCAGAGCAGGAAACAAGTGTGAGTGACAGAATGGACCTCGATCTCCGATTTAGGCCTCTTCTATGACCAAGACTCTCTTACCAAGTCAAACTGAAACTCTGAGAGGTGGGTCCCTTCGTCCTTCAGAGTAATTTTCCAACCATGATTCCTATGCCATAGACATGCAAATGTGCTTTAGAGGCAATGCTTCATGATTTTGTTAGACACAATCTGAATCCTTAACAATCAGGTGAGACTTTTGCTACAAAGTATTTTCCTAGCTGCCCCCTCCCCCTCTGATTACCTTTCTACCATTTTAAGAGCAAATTACTTCCAATATCACCTGCATATACTCATCTGTTGCTTTGTGATGTGTTTCTGTCCTTTGTGTGGGTGCAGTGAGAATTCCTAACCAGCTCATAAACTGTTTTTGTGTGTCTTTTTGGGAAACAGAGCAGTAGGTAGAGGACAATATGCAACCCTGCACACATTTCAATATGTTGTTATTTACATTGTCAAAGGAATACCTCAGTTTTTATTTCTTTAAGCTGATTCAAAAAAAGACATTTTAGAGATGGATGTGTGTATATGTAGTTTGAACTTTTTGGTATTTATTTTCACATGAGACTTCTTTCTTAGACATTTACAACCTATTACTTTGGAGAACATTGTTAATATATGGAATAAAATATGTATCCATAGTGAAAAAGTCATAGTGAAAAAGTATCCATAGTGAAAAAGTCATGGCTTTACACAGGATATGAGGTATACGTAAAGAGTTGTCTGAGTGTTTTCAACCACACATGTTAGACTCAGTTAATGTAACTGCAGTTAAATGCAGTTTTTATTGACGTCATGGTATTTTTAAAAGAAGTCATCCAGAAGTTATGAAAGCTCATCTCTATTTTAATCTTGCTTGCTCTATCTCAGAATTAAGGCTCTTGTTCACTTTACTGAGTGATCACTTTCTGCTGATCCAGCATGCTTCAGAATCTCACATTCAGTAGGTGCTAAATATATGTTGATGGTTCTAACATTAGAAATATAAGGATTTTAAGAGCTTCTATCCCATTGCTTTAATTCTTTCTGCCCAGATATCTCATGTAATTTCTGCACCATAATGGATTGCATACTCCTATAAAAAAAATTTTTTTAGTATAATTGACACACAATGTTATATTAGCTTCCAGCTGACATGAGTCAACTTCTCTGTATGTCCTGCCATGCTCACCACAACTGTAGCTACTGCCTGTCACCACAAAATGCTGTTACAATTTCATTGGCTTTTCCCTAGGCAGCACCTTTTATTCCTAAGACTTCATTCTGTAACTGCAAGTCTGTTTCACCTTCTTGCCTTCACCCATTTTTGCCTATCCCCCAACCCAGATTACATCCTCTTTTCAAAAGAACGAAAAGAAGAGCACCCATTGATATTCACCTAGAATCTGGGACCCAGAAACACTTTATTATGGACAGCCACCATTTATTGAATGCTCACTGTTGTTTAGTTCTTGTAACACATTTTAACCCCTTTTCATAGATAAGGACACCAGAGAGCACTAGGCTCAGAAAGAGTACATGCCTGCCTTAAGGATTTGCCCAACAGCAGCTAATGACTCAGAAGCTAAATTCTTCCTAACAATTGCACACACTGCACCCAAATCACACGGTTTTGTTAAAATGCAACAGAATCTGGAAATACACTTTAAATGAAATGAGCCATCAAACGAAACAACAAATAGGTGCAAGAATTTTAGGGAATTAAGGTCTACAGGATTCTAAAATTATATCTAATAGTTAATATTTATTAAGCATGTGTTAGGGGCATAATAGTATTCCAAAGCATTTTACATATAGTTTTCTCATTTAATTTTTATGTCAAACTTATGGGTAAGTATGATCTTAATCAATGGATGATAAAGCATCATCTATAGGATTAGAGAATTTAAATAACTCTTTCAAGGTCACATTTTAATGCTAATGAACTGAGGCCAGGGTTGTAAAATGTCTGGACAGAATCCATGCCGATGACCATGTTTTTGTTTACATCTTTTAGATCAGAAGTCTAGTAATGTAATGTATCCCCCCAAATCTTCTCCTTTCTCTATAATAGAGCTAGTTCATATGCAGAACTACTAAGCCTTCTTTACTATATATTATATCCCATATTTTTTCATTAAATCACTAAGTAGACATAATATCTGAATTGAAAGAAATGTAGTTATTTTTCTGCCTTCTGAAATTGTGTGTGTGTGTGTGTGTGTGTGTGTGTGCATGTGCGCGCGTTCATTGTGACTTACTGTGCGACTATACTATGCTATTTCTCATCTGGGTGAATATTAAATTAGCCTGACCTGGAAGGGAAAAGAGAGAGTATAGCAAATTAATTGTTCTTATGGCATACTTAATAGGCCCAAACGTTGATTAGATAAAACAACGAAGAAGGAGGAGTTATAAATGCATTGACCTTGAATCTTGGGAAATGAAGGACAGGTAAATAGGGTTGGTGATACCACTTATAAGAATTAAGGAAGCCAGTGGTTCTCATTTTGGGTAAAAATGAGGGAAGTTTTAAGTGGCTTGTGTTTAAGGTACAGGACCACTGTATATATTTGTAACTGGGCATCTGTAATGTGGGTAAAACTGCCTGAGCCACAGATAAAGTTTTAGAAGTCAACATATGAGTTGTCCTATGAGGCATGTAGTAGTTGAATAGTGCCCCCTAAAATTCATGTCCACTTGGAACCTCAGAATGCAACCTTATTTGGAAATAAGATCTTTGCAAATATAATCAAGATGAGGTCTTACTGGATTGGATATCAATATTCTCAGTCCAATGATTGGTGTCCTCATAAGAAGAAGAGAGGACACACAGAGAGGACAGACTCCATGAAGACAGAGCCACAGGCTGGAGATGTGCTGCCACTTGCCAAGGCACAGCTGGGGCCACCAGAAGCTGGAAGAGGCAACAAAGGATTCTTCCCTAGACCTTTTGGTGGGAACACGACCCTGCTGATAATTTGGTTCCAGACTTCTGGCCTCCCAATCTGTGAGAAAATAAATTTCTGTTGTTTTAAGCCATCGAGTTTATGGTAATTTGTCAAGGCAGCCGTAGGAAACTACAAAACATATACTTTTAAACCAGCATTTTATAAATGAAGACAGTGAAGCCCACCAGAATTCAAACCCAGACTTTCTGACTTCAGAGTTTGGCACTTAACCACTACCTGTTCTGCCTCTATTATTTTTTTATTACCCAATAAAGAGTGACCTAGTCTGTGTACATAGAACTAGAGACAGCACAGCTCTCCCTAGAGGCAAACTGTCACTCAGAAAAATAGAAACGCTGGCCTCAAACCACTTTTCCCTCTCTTGCTATTTGATTGTGAAATCATTATTTACTGTCTTGTCAAAACCTAATATAGTAAAATAAACACTTTTACTACATATGTAGCAAAAGAGAACTATCAAAGACATGAATTTATATCTAATAATCTGTGACAAACTCTACTACTCATTATCTAAATCCTCTTCATCAGAATATACTGTTTACCTAGCTTTACTTTTATAGCCCAATTTAATAGGTTTCTGGGACCTACAATTCCGCAGGGTTAACTATACTTCTGATCTTGTCTCCATATCAAAAAAAAAAAAAAAAAGAGGATTGGATTGTTGATTGTGTGACTATGATAAAGTCAAATCACATTAACTTTTTTCGATAGAAGTTATATGTTTTATATGATTGAACATATATTATGTGGCCAAGCTTTTAGAAATTTTGGAAGGGACTTTGTTTCTCTTTGACACTTCTCTGGATCATCTGGTTCACTGGAGGAGAAACCCAAATTTCTTAGTAATAGTGATAACTACAATTAATATTTATCTGCTATATGCCAGACACTATACATACATGACTTTATTTAGCCTTCTGAGGCTAAACAATGACTCTCTGAGAACTTTATCTCCATATTATAGATGTGAACAAGAAAGAGTAGAGAAAATAAATACCTTAAAGAAGACTACAAAGATTTTTGTCAAAATTTGGATTCAAGACCATGTTTCTCCAACTTCTGACCTTTTTGACTACTATTAGCTTACTATAGCAAATGAATATGGTTACCAATGCCATAAAAATGAGGTGCACAGGACTTTAATTGGTCAGTTTGAAAAAGATGTTAATTTCTTTGCATCTTTCACTTGCCACCCCTATAGATGGAGTAAGGATAGCTTAAGGTCCCCTATGAATAATATCCTGCTTTATGGGGAGATATAGCTATTAAGGTGGACCTGGGCTCATGAATCTCACTTTTGTTGGAGTTGTCCAGAAAAATTTCCTGCCTACTGTTCTAAAGCCTGCTTTTTATTGCAAAGAGTAAGATAATACAGGCATGCAATGGTAGAATGATTAAAGACAGAGAGTGAGAAGCGTGGCTCACAATTTAAGAAACAAAAATAAGAAGTCTTTCTGTTGTTTATTTCTTTAGTTTAATGCCCTTGCATAGCTGAAATGACACATTTTTCTCTTAAGAGGCTCTAGTTCATAACATTTTCTAAACTTTTTTTTTTAAGATTTTATTTATTTATTTGACAGAGATCATAAGTAGGCAGAGAGGCAGGCAGAGAGAGAGAGGAGGAAGGAGGCTCCCTGCTGAGCAGAGAGCCCGATGCAGGGCTCGATTCCACCACCCTGAGACCATGACCTGAGCTGAAGGCAGAGGCTTTAACCCACTGAGCCACCCAGGTACACTCATAACATTTTCTATCCTACTCTTAAAACTTAGTGAACCAGCAGAGGGAGCTATATGGTCACAAGCAGGTTTTTTTTTGTTTGTTTTTTTTGTTTTTTTTTAAGGATGTACTAAGTACTGCATGTGAAGCTCTTCTTTATGGTTTCATTGCCAATGAAGAAAATATGACCCTCCCCCGCTCCTTGTCCATATAGTGTTTATTTAAGGGATCAAAACACTCCTGGGGGGGTCTATTGGCCAATTACCAGAGGTAGAACAGAACATTATTTACACAGCTCACACTGGAGTGGCTCCATGGGATCTGTTCTGTTCTATTGAGTAATTATATAATTATGTGAAAAATATATTTATCTCAGAGATCAGAAGGGATTAAAATGTCTGTCTGGAAAACTAGGAATGCTGATATAAATGCAAAGAATTCTTTGGTTTGGCTTTACAAGTAAAACATGGGATCTGTCGTAATTCAACAATTAATTAATCTTAATAAGATGAAAGAAAGCTTTGGCATTTAACAAGGCCCCACAATATTTACTTTTGGAATATTTTTCATTGCTAACTTCAAAAAATAGATATGTTAATTAAATATATTTGCATTAAAATGAAGGCTATGTGGGTGTTTCCCCATTTGGGGGGTTCAGATCTTAGAAAATGTATCTTAATACCCCCTCCAAAAAATTTAACTTTATGACATTTTAAGTTATTCAAAAACAAATAGCATAATGTAGCACAGTTTGAGTAATATGAAATTTAAAACATTTTGTCATGCTTTGGGATTCTTTGAGGTAATAAAGTACGGTTTTAGTTTTCATTTTTCAAGTGTGGGTCCGTGTAATTTAAAAAATTTGAACAGACTAGAATTTTTTAAAGTTTTCATCACTTTTAGAACACATTTGTATGTCTAAGTAATTATAGATTAAATAATAATCAAATGACATTTTGCCTATCATCTTCTAAGAAAGCCCAAAGTAAAATTAATTGTATTATTATTTTTTCACAATGTTTAGGATGAGTAAGATTGGTACAAAGGAGTATATAGGGATTAACAATATTGAATAGGCTAAGATTCTTTGGGAAACGAATCTCTTTCCCATATTTCTTCATGCCAGAATTTGTAGGTGTGTTCTAAAAACACAGTTGAATTACTTAAAAGTGAAAAATTTTAATGTCAAAGACAGTAGCATATGCAGGATACTATAGTCATACATATTTAGGAAAAATCAATAGAAAAAAAATTTTGGAGGGAAGTATAGAGGAGGAATTACATCAAGGAGTAGGGGGTAGGGAGGAAGAGCAGGAGTAGGGAGTAGGAATAGGGTTGGAAGATTTAGAAAAAATTCTGATGGCTAAAAAATTAGCCATCAAGACTTAAAGCATGAAAGGAGAGCAGTGCCAGAAGGAAATTTTAGATCCAATAATCCTTCCCTCCATTCCTCTGACCTAATGTTTACATATGTTCTTCCTCCCATAACATCAAAAGTAAGGGCAGTTACCTTTTGCTTGTGAATTTTAAGAAGATGAACAGATGGAATTTCTCTTCTTGCCCTATTCTTCTAGAAGTTCAAAATCCTTTATAGATAGTCACCGTTAGAGACACTGACCACTGCCCCAAAAGATCTAGACTAATTCCCACAAAAACAGAACAAATGTTATTTAAAAAAAAAAAAAATAAATGTTTTCAAGGCAAACATCAAAATACTAAATAGTAGAACTATTTATTTTAACATTCATTATAAATACATTAAAAAATACATTTTAAATCACTTTTCAAAACTGTTTTTTTGTTGTTGTTGTTATTGTTTTTGCCATACAGACTCTGTATTGAGACCTGTTGTTGTTACACAAGGTAAGGGTCATTATGCCGTGGTAATTTCCAATACATGAATATGTTTATTTTTCACGTAAGTACTCTAAGAGGCAAAACTGATAATCTAGAAATTATGAAATGAACCCAAAATGGAAACTACCTTCAAAGTTTGAACTAGAATGTTTCAACTTCATAGTCTGACATGAAGTGGACAGACTCTTACACAAGGTCAACAGTCACCAAGAATTTTAAATGAAGTGATACAGTCCTCCAAGTATCATAGTATGGAAGAAAGATTTATTATTACTCTATTAATTATTTTCTGAAGTAGTCCATAAAAAGAGCATTTCAGTGTGATTATCTGTGATAATAAATCCTGATGGCATTGGCAATTTGGCTCCAGAGAGCTCACCACTCCAAAATGAAAAATAAAACACTTCCTATTGTTTCAGAGTGACTCTTTTAACTTTCCAAACCAGATGAAATTCTTCATAGGGACTGAAAGAAAACTTGAAAGTTGGTCTTCTCCTTTACATTTCTGAGAAAGATTTTAAAGGCAACCTCTGCTGCCCGTAGGAGGTAAGGTGCTGACGTAGAAACATTGCCTAAGTAGGCCAACTTTGTTTTCACACCCTTCCTAAGGTCCTGGAATGACTAGAACGCCAGTGTAGGAGCTGTTGAGCTCTAGATCTCTCCCCATTTCCTGTCATCTCACACCGTCATTAACCGGGTCATCACTCTTCAAGATAACAAGAGTGGGTAGACATCAAGGCTTCAGAAAAAGGAAGGACGAGAGAGGGTATATGTATTTGTATTTCTGTGGAATGAGGAGCACATCCCACACTGAACACAAACTATTTTTTTTAAGCAGGATTTAAAATCTTTTGCCGTGTAGTTTTACTTCCCTGTGTTTTAAAATACATATTATAATTAAAACAGTGCGAGTTTTTCCTTCGTGACTCTAGCCCACTGTTTTGGTCATCTGCCCTGTGCAGTGCTGTAGTTGTACAATTCTGCTTCTTCCCTGCTCAGACAGCTCTCGAAGCTCTTGACGTCATTTTACTTGTTACTTCTCCTGCCTCCTTCCTTCCTTTCTTTCATTTGCCTCTAGACTGCCAGGGTCAAGGAGGACCAATAAGCTATCAAAAACTAAATATTTAATTAAAGACTCAGCAACAGCCTCAGAGGCAGAAGAGACAGGATGACATCATTTCAAATGCTCAAAGTCCTTTGTCAATTCTAGTCCAGCTGTATGTAAAGCTAAGATGTCTTTTGGCTGTTATCCTAATGGAAACATGTAAGAGCCTTGCCCTATTCTTAGACACCAACAAGACAATTTTGTATAGAGCTTTCTTTTTAACTTTTAAGTAATCTCTGCATTCAATGTGGGGCTGGAACTCAGCCCCAGGGTCAAGAGTTGCATGCTCTATGGGCTGAGCCAACCCTGCATCCCTCAGTAAGATAATTTTAAATTTGGTTTTGAGAATAAAATCTTACAAAGTTACTCAAGAGTGCAGTGAGTAAAATTTATGTTAAAAGACAAAGCATAAGGGAAGCACAGCTTGGCTCCCATTGGTGATTACTCCAGAAAGGAAGGGAAGTAGAATACAGATCATAAATGCAGTGTTTACCATGTCATTTTTATCTTGTAGGCTTAGTAATTTCCTGAAACTGTAACCTTTGGACATTGTTTCTTCTACTTGGTATTTTGTCCTTTAATGAAAAAAAACTAAAATAGTAAACCTTCCTCAAAATTTGACCTGGGGTCATTCGTTTAAAGTAACACACAGCTCAGAGCTTAGCACAGAGTTTGAGTTAAATAAATATTTGTATACTGATTGACAGCAATGCTGATACCTCTGCTATCCTATAATAAACTCACCACAGAAAGAGTACAACCAGCTCTGGCAACTGAAATGTGGGATATTTGGTCATGAGGACCTTTTGAGAAAGGAGTTAATGAGACTTTTAAAAATTGTCTTGAGGCTCAGACCTTTTTTGAAAGGTTTAGACAAGAATGTGAGGTTTTATGAGGGAAAATGTTTAGAAAAGTTTCATAGACTGGCACAAATTTGTAAAGAATGTAATCCTATCTTAAACTTGTCCACTAAGCACCAGTTTATCAATTTATCTTGACATTTTTATGTTATAACACATTACTAATTGGATTTTCATTAACTTATTTTGGAAGATGATATGATGACTATTTTGGCTTCTCGTAAGTCATAGCTATTATTTAGAAAGTCTAGTGTGTTAAAGAAAAAGAAAGCGGGGTTGGTACTAGCAGTTAGCCATTTTTATATAAATAAGAGCACTAGAAATAGCAGATGAACTGAGGCAAATAAAACCTAAGGTAGACTGATCTTTAAAAATTAGCTCTGTAGGGGCGCCTGGGTGGCTCAGTGGGTTAAAGCCTCTGCCTTCGGCTCAGGTCGTGATCCCAGGGCCCTGGGATCGAGCCCCGAGTCGGGCTCTCTGCTCAGCAGGGAGCCTGCTTCCCTTCCTCTCTCTCTCTGTCTGCCTCTCTGCCTACTTGTGATCTCTCTCTCTGTGTCAAATAAATAAATAAAATCTTTAAAAAAAAATTAGCTCTGTAAATGAACTTCTCTGTCCCTTCCTCCTGGTCCCTATTTTCAAAGCACTCAAGAGAACATGGTAACATATCCAGGAATCTTAAGAATTGTCCAAAAGTCCTCGGATATCTTGGGATAAATTCCCCACACCCAAGCACATGACATACAGGACCTTTGTTTGACAAGTCCCCAGCATCTCTCCTCCCCACGTTCTACCCCCAGCTTCACAACGTTGCAGGTTCACATGCCCTTTCACATTCTGTGCCTCCCCATCTCCTCTACCTTTTGCCTGGAATCCACCCCTCGGGCTTCTCTCTGAAAACCTTGTTTATTCCCTCAACTAATAAATGAAGTCCCTCTCTTCTTCAAAGTCTTCCCTATCTGTGACAGGGTAAACTAATGATTTCCTCCTCTGCATCCAAATACTGCCATCCATATAATGTTATGGAACTTATCATTACTTCTTACACAGCTTACTTTTTCACTTGACTACATTTTTCCTACAGACAGAGACTGCATTTAACTCACCCTAAAATAACAGAGCCTAATACATGACCTGGCAGAAAGCAGGCATTTTATACATGGTTGTCGAATGAATAAGTGGGTGAATAAAATACACACCAGGAATTTATAATTTTTTTTCCGTATGGCTAAAGTTAAGCCATTAAATTCACATTTTTAAACCAGAAATATGATTCTCTCACTGATTCAGCATTTACTAAGAGCCTTCTGCAAGACAATGGAAGACAAATAAGACATTGTTGTGTCTTCAAGAAATTCAGTTTAGCTAAGTGGAATTACAAATACATAGAAATAAGTGTGTATAATGTATTCTGAGTCTCCAACTAGCACACCTCAAGGAATTTAGAAGTGGGGTGGGGAACAGGAAAAAAACCCTTCTATGCAAATGAAGCTTCAGAGCAAATGCTTAGATTGGAAACCATGTATTATTTTCGAGGAACTCAATACAGCTCAGCATTGCTGGGGCCTGAAATACAAGTGGCAGGAGGTGGGGCTAGACAGGTATGAGGGGTCAGATCTTAAATAGCTCTGCACATTCTTTCTAGAACCTTATTCTAAAGGATTGGCACACGTTTGAAAGGTTGTAAAACAAAATGTCATGGGATCAGGTTTGTGTGGTCAGCTGTCAAGGGTTAGAGGGTAGGTGGACTGTAGAGAAAGATTAAACGCAAGCTTAGTCTGCGTACAAAATTGTTATTATATAGGGACCTTTAAGTGAGTTTAAAACACAAAATAATTAAAAACAAAGGTGCTAAGCATTCCATAGGAACTTTGGTATAAAAGATCTTATAAAAACTTTCCATTAAGTTATGAGGTTGAGGGATCACTGGATTTTATTAGGGTAAACAGCACAGATGAGTACAGTAAATGGAAAACATGAGGCCTATTGTTATTCTAACAAAAAAGCAAAAAAGGCTCATGTCACAAGTTAGCCTTGTAAAGAAGAGTGACACTTAACATAGGAACCCTGCTCTTCTGTGCACCTCACTTTCCCTCTAAAATAAAAAATGCTGCTTATCTTACAAGTTTGCTATAAAAAAAAATTATACAAAAACATGCACGTTGCAGCACTACACAAATAGAAGATGCTATCCATGTTATTTTTTCAAATTTCTGATTAAAATAAAGCAAATAGCCAATCTCCAAGAAGGTTGTAAATCTATTACTAATTCCACATCTATGAAACAGCAATACAAATATCATCCCAGAAACATCGTATTAGGTTTTAAATGAAGGAAGGCAAGCCCATATAGACATCATCTACTCTTAGGCGCTGTTTTCTCTTCCCGGAATTTCCATTAGCATTAGTTAAGAGTGGAGTATGTACATCTATATGCTGATAGTGTAGCATTAACCCTCCTAAACGCTAATGGATATGAGCCACATACATTTCTGCAGAGTAAGAGATAGAGTTCTCTATTTTTAGTAACTATGCACTGATGCAAACATACATTTTACAGTATACTGACTCAAATAGAAAATAAAATTGTAATGTGAGTGCTTCTTGGAGAAACGGCTGATTCTAAGACTAGGTCAGGAAATACACAAATGAGCCTGGAGGATCTCGAAGTGCCAGAAGGTAAGAATATGCTAAAACAAACAAAAAATTGAACGACAACAAACCTTCCACAATAACGCATATGTCCAATGGAAAAGCTCCCCAGAACCAAACCTGGAGCAATTTGTGCAATAACATAAAGTCATGCTGACTTATAATCTAAAGTATAAAATAAATATCCATGACTCCATACTCATAAGAATAAATGATTGAATAAGAAAATAATTGGAGGAGAAGAAACAAATGTCCTGTGCAGAAGAATTCCAAATCATTTATACATTTCCTTCAAGAAGATGGAACACAACTTCCCCCTCATTAAGTGTGAACTATACATGGGGACTTCATTCCAAAGAGTACTGGATGGAAAGGAAGTAAAGAAGCAGTAACTTTCTTGTAGAACAGGCTGGCAAATGCCACCTCAGGCAGTGATCAAGGTCAACATCAGTAGTGAGAAGTCAGGTCAACTGTAGGAACCTTGGATATCCTGTGATGAAAAGTCACTTTATATCTGCAGTCTTTCTCCCCCAAACTCACAAAGCCGGTCTAATCAGGAGAAAAACAGCAGACAAATCCCAATAGAAGGACCCTTTAGAAAATACCCGCCCAGTATTCTTCAAAACGGTCAAAGTCATCAAAAACAAGTGAAGTCTGTGACAACCAAGAGGAGCCGAAGGAGACTTGATAACTAAATGTAATGTGGTGTCCTGGATGGGTTCCTAGCACAGAAAAAGGACATTAGGTAAAAACTGAACAATAGTGAATAAAATATGGACTTTAGTTAATAATAATGCATTAATATCAGTTTATTAATTATAAAAATGTACTGTACTAATAAATGGTATGAACAGTAGGGCAAACTGGACACTGGGTCCATGGGATCTCTGTATTATCATCATAATTTTTCTGAAAATCTAAAACTGTTCAATAATATGAAGTTTATTTTTTTAAGTATAATTTGAGCTGGAAATTACTGTTTTAAAAGTAACATTATTAAGAGGAAAGACACAGATGTGAAACAGAACTTTTAAAATGGAATCAAATGCACAAGGATTTCCAAATGCTTTGGAAAGTTTTGTCTGGATAGTCCATTAGTGGGACCTCTTTAAATTTTGTATTGCAGCAGAGGTCCCATGCAGGATTTTACTCTCTCCATTAGGCTGTCATTCTAAGTGCTTTTAAAGTTCACATGAACAGGAGGAATGAAAATGGTGAGCTATGTATTCTACTCTTCCATACCTGATCCGTTTTATTCTCCAGGCACATGTGTAACGATAACTGTTCCTTCTGTGATATAAAAGTGGCTTCACTCTGCTGTCCCCCAGGCCTAGTGAGTCTTCTCAGATCCTTTGATGATTCTGTCAAATCCCTATTCAAGGATTCACTTGGATGTGCTCTACCTGTCTACTTATGTGTTGCTTCTTTTTGACTGGTCTCCCATTGGTCAGAGACTTTGCTTTTCATCTCTATAAACATGACACTTCATTGTGGTATTTGATACACTGTGGAAGCTCTTACATGATTTGTGGAAGTATATGATTAGTGCTTATACAACTGAATTTTACCATTTACATATTTGGAAATGATCTTTACACTGTATCTTAATTCATCTGTTCCAACCAAATGCAAAAGTTTATCTCCTTCCCTGCTTCTAAGATAGGAGGCAATTTTTAAAGTTGCATATTTATACAGCAATGTAAATTTAAAAGATTAATTTAAAAATAGGTAAATATATATAAACACTGAGCAGAACCATATTGACAAATAGTGGCCTCCTTTTCAAAGTATAAGTAACATCTCATGAGATTAAGTTTTTTGTCCTAAATATTAAAGTTGCAATTTAATCCATCTCAAGGTCCTTTGGACCTCTTGACCTAATAATCATTGACAATGATTATTGTCAATGCGAAGTCCACTCATACTTGCTGGCATGTTCTTCTTCTGCTTCATTCTCTCTCAATGTTGAACTCAGAAAAAAAGACATCATAGTGGCTTTCAAGAAAGGGACGTTCTCAGATCAGTTCTACACCCTAACATCACCCTCTGCACTTAAGGATATGAGCAAAGATGAAAAAAATACTTAGTGGAAGAAATTAAAGAGAAGTGAAGAAAGTGGATCTGGATATAGAAGCATACTCTTTTTTTTTTTTTTTTTAAGAAATAAGCAAGACTTGTGTAGCTTTAGAATATTCCTTGTTATCTAGAAATCTGTTAAAATGTTTCTTGAGTTACATAAATAAACCCTACCCTACACAATAAATAAATTAAGCCAGCACAAACAAAGTCGAGGTTTAGAGAGGCAAATATGATGAATACCTGGAAAACACCCACAGAAGGACAGAAATGTTTAAAAAAAGAATGTAGTATGGTAGAGATTGCCTAATGAGAAATTAAAAGATCTTGCAAATTCTCTCACTACTTTCAATTTGACTATGCAGGGTGTGATAAGAACAGACCAGTCTAGCCCTTCAGAGTATTTTTTTCAGTCAGAATTATAAGAGGCTTGAAATCAGGAGGAATTAATTGGTTATAATTCAATATAATCATTGTTAATCTACCTTGGTTGGCTAATTACAGGTTGAATTTATATGATGTGATTCCTGCTCATCCTTCCAACTAGACATATATATTGGATAATCTTAGCAATCCCTTAATTCACCACTCACCATCACTTTGTTCTGCTTTTTTGAAATACAAGATTTATAAATTAAATATAAATACTTCTGAGAGGGCTGTTAGCCGGGAAATAAGGGACACAGTGTTTGAGGTGAAGTGAAGGAAAAGCCAGCTGCGTTTTGTTGAAAAGGAACTGAAAGGTCAAAGACTAGCTGCACAAATCTACCTGAGTCAGGTACAAAGGAGAGGGGAGCAGATGCCTCAAGGCTGGGTGATCCCCATGCTTATCTGATGGGCACCCTTAGGTAGGTTGGCACCTTATAGGATTGGGCACCTCTGACTTTTCAATTCCTATCAGGATAAGAGCAAAACCCTGGCAGGTATTTCATTCTCCCCCAAGTCCTTCTGTCCCCCTTCCATCCCTCTCTTGGGTTCCTTCCTCCCTTCACTCAGGCTCAGTGGAAATGGAAAAGGAGCACACCTGACTCTTCATCCAGGGTTCAAAGAAGTACTCAAAGTAGTTCCTGCCTACTCCATGCCTATTCTAAACCTTCTCTTTTCACATATTGTTTCCCTATGCCTCTACAGCAACCCTGTGGGGTAGGTATCATCAACATTTTACCGATGAGAAAAGAGAGGTTAAACTCATCGACTTGCCGAAGCTGAACAGTTAATAAACGGTGGTGCTGAGGTTTGAACACTGATCGCCTGCCCCCCAAAATCCATGTCCCTTCATGTTGGGTCTGGTAAAATTATTATGACCAATGGCTTTCCCTGATTTGAAGATCCTCCTTCAGTTATTATCATAGGTCACATCCTTGCCGCTACCCCCCCCTCTAAACACCTATTTAGCCTTTTTATGGTTTCCCAGCCTAGGTTGTTCCTTATTTGCATTTATTGCTAAAGTACGAAAAGAGTCTGAGTTAAGATGAAATAGTGAGATCACAACCATCCTTGAAGAAAACAGAATGTAGGAGTTCCAATGCTGCAAGCTTTCAAAGACCTCTTTGAATACCAGAAGAACAATCTCTGGACACTGAAGTAACTAAAACTTTCTTTCTTTCTCTTAAGATTTTATTTATTTATTTGACAGAGATCACAAGTAGGCAGAGAGGCAGGCAGAGGGGGAGGGGGAAGCAGGCTCCCTCCTGAGCAGAGAGCCGGATGCTGGGCTCCATCCCAGGACCCCGGGATCACGACCTGAGCCGAAGGCAGAGGCTTAACCCACTGAGCCACCCAGGTGCCCCAACTAAAACTTTCTTTTAAAGAAATTACAAAGAATGAGAGGAAGAACCTTTTCAGAAGTACACATAGCATCTGACTTACTATGCATTAAAAATGGTAATGTAATACTAATAGAGCCAGCTATACAATGCCATTTTCAGTCAGCTGTTTCGCTTCATGTTCAAATTGCCTTTTTAAATCGATAGCACTTGCTTTGCTCTCTTCAGTTGAGGGCATTTGCTTTCCAGTAAAACAGGCACATGCACAAAATGAGGATGGAAATGAGTCAGCTATTTCCTGTCCCAAGATTCAAACCTACTTTGCTTTTCTGAAAACATGATTCAAGCTATCCAACAGTAATCTAATTGGCTGTGCTATAAATGACAAGGCTGACCACCATATGAACACCAAAAAAGTGCACACGGGTATTCAGTAATCATCTGTCATTTTTCTGATAATCCTCAGAACACTCTACTTACATAATTATAAAGCACTATGTTACAAAGGGTAATGGAACTCTGTTTTCTATGCAGACTTCAACTTCTGTCATTTTTATGCATCCTATACATTATAAATTTATGACTCATCTGCATAGATGAAAAAAGTGGTCAGCACAAAATATCTGAAACACGATGATGTATGTAACAACAGTGTTCATAATATCCTCTGGTTTTATGGGATGGGGTCCTGACATATAAGTCTCTTTGATAATTGGTTGAACGGCAGCTTTCGGGGGATTGATGTCAACTACAGAGAGGTATGTGTGCTACAAGGCCCTCTCTTTGCCCTGTTCTGTTTGATATGTTTATTACAAATGTGGATAAAAGTACCAAAGATAAGTTTATCTTATCTGTGAATGACACATGATTGAGATAAGAAATGGATAATAGAATCACAATACAAAATATGACATGTTCTTGTGGCAGACTGATTCTAACAAGAGGAAATTCAATTGGGATGACAGCACTGTCTTGCTTTTTGGTTAAAAAAGACATAATGCTAAAATGGGAAATGTATGGTGAGTAAGAGGGCTTAAAAGCAACACATAAAAAAGTCTTGGAAGTTTTGAATTTATACTAAGTTCACTATTTTTCATCAATGAATATGGCTGCCAGAAAAAGTTAATAAGATTTTAGGTTGCATTATTAGAATTAAATAATCTGGGAAGAAGAAGGTGCTAGGCATAATTGAAGTCTCTGTTCTATTCCCATCAAACCACACTTAAATATAAGGTTGTTATTGAATGATGTACTTCTAGAATGATATAGGCAAAGTGGAGCTTATTGGGGTATCAAGAAAGAATGTAAAAAAAAAAAAAAGGGAATGGCAGGCATAACTGAAATTGAGATATTTTAACCTTGAAAGAAGAAGTAGTAAATTAAGGGTGAGGTGAGGACACAATAGATATCCTGAAATATTTAGATAGTTGCCATTTTAAAATTTGCCACAAACAGCAACAAGACATGAAAACAATACACGAATACAAATTTCTAGGGCCCTCAACAGAAAAAAGGTCTAATAGACCAGAGAGAAGGTAGATATCATTAGGAAATGACTCATTCACCAACACTAGTGCATTGGGTGTATTTTTAAAAAATTATTCAAAAATATATTTATAATGCTTATTTCCCAAACATTATATGAAGCCCTGCAGATATGGTAGTAAATAAAATAGACACTGTCACTGTTGCCACATGCATCACTTGCAGTATAGCTGAAGAGAAAGACATTAGTAAATAGCTGGACATCATATTTACTTGCTATGAAAGATATTTAGAGATGGTAACTATCAATGGAGACTTTATAGCTATAGAGAATTTAGATGGGAGGGTTAGCGGAAGATCCTTTCAGAAACTGATCTTTAAGGACAGGGCTTGAATAATAAGTAGGAGTTAGCCAATGAAGAATGAGGACATGGAGGAGGCAGGGAAGAACATTCTAGGTGAAGGGAAGAATGTGTGAATCTCCTGAACCAGCAAAGAGGCTAGTGCATTCAGAAGCTGGCAGAATACCAGCATGTCTAGGATCCAGTGGGGGAGAGAAGAGGCAGATTGGAGCCATGGGCCAGTAAGCTTTGAAAACTTTGATCTGGAATAGGGATTTTATCTAATGGCAATGGAGAGCTAGTAAAGAGTTTTAACCAAGGAAATAGCATATAAAAGTTCACAGTACTTTTTAAAAATATACTGTAGTATGGAAAACTCGTGGGAAGCAAAAAGAGAAAGACTATGTGTGGAGCAACCAACATAGCTTGATTTATTGTACTTCTCTTTATTGCACACCGCAGATACTGAGTTTTTTAGAAATTGAAGTTTTGTGGCAACTCTGTATTAAGCAAGTCCACTGGTACAATTTTTTAAATAGCGTTTGCACACTTTGTGTCTTCGTATCACATTTTGGTAATTATTGCAATATTTCACACTTTTCATTGTCATTTTATATTATGGTGATCTCTGATTAGGGATCTTTAATGTTAATACTGTAATTGTTTTAGAATTCCAGGAACTGTGCCCAAGTATGATGGTAAACTTAATTGAAAGATGTATGTTCTGACTACTGTACTGAATAGTTATTACCTTCCTCCTCCCTCCTTCTCCTTGGGCCTCCCTATTCCTTGAGCCACAACAATATTGAAATGAGGCCAATTAATAATCATACAATGGCTTCTAAGTGTTCAAGTGAAAGGAAGAACTGCAAATTTCTCACATTAAATCAAAAGCTAGACATGATTAAGCTTAGTGAGGAAGACATGTCAAAAGCCAAGATGGGGGGTGCCTGGGTTGCTCAGTGGGTTTAGCCTCTGCCTTCGGCTCAGGTCATGATCCCAAGGTCCTGGGATCGAGCCCCGCATTGGGCTCTCTGCTCAGCAGGGAGCCTACTTCCCCCTCTCTCTGCCTGCCCCTCTGCCTACTTGTGATCTCCATCTGTCAAATAAATAAATAAAATCTTTAAAAAAAAAAAAAAGCCAAGATAGGTCAAAAGCTAGGCCTCTTGCGCCTACTTAGCAAAACCGTGCATGCAAAAAAAGTTCTTAAAGGAAATTAAAAGTGGTACTCCAGTGCACACGCACATATGATATTCTAATTGCTGATATGGAGAAAGTTTGGGTGGTTTGGATAGAAGATCAAACCAGCCTCAATACTCCCTAAACCAAAGCCTAATCTAGAGCAAGGCCTTAATTCTCTTCAGTTCTATGAAGGGTGAGAGAGATGCAAGCTACCAAAAAGAAGTCTGAGGCTAGCAGAGGTTGATTCAAGGTTGTTTTGTTTTGTTTTGTTTTTAAGAGAACACATGAGTGGGGGTGGGGGAGGGGCAGAGGGAGGGGAGAAACAATCTTAAGCAGACTCCATGCCCAGCATGGCGTCCAGTGTGGGACTCCATCACATGACCCTGAGATCATGACCAGAGCCGAAATCAAGAGTTGGATGCTTAACAGACTGAGACACCCAAGCACCTCTTGCCCATGAAGTTTAAGGAAAGAAGCCAACTCTATAACATAAAAGTGCAAGAGGAAGCAGCAAGTGCTGATGTAGAAGCTGCAGCAAGTTCTCCAGAAGGATCCAGCTATGATCGTTCATGAAGGTGGCTACACTAAACAGCAGATTTTCAGTGTAGATGAAACAGCCTTCTGTTGGAAGAAGATGCCTTCTAGAACTTTCATAGCTAGAAAGCAAAAGTCAATGCCTGGCTTCAAAGCTTCAAAAAACAGCCTGAATCTCTTGTAAGGGGCTAATGCAGCTGGTGACTTTAAGTTGAAGCCAATGCTCATTTACCATTCTGAAAATCCTAGGGCTCTTAAGAACTTTGCTAAATCTATTCTGCCTGTGCTTTATAAATGGAAAAACAAAGCATGAATGATAGCACATCTGTTTACAAAATGGTTTACTTAATATTTTAAAGCCCACTGTAGAAAACTGTAGCTGAGACAAAAAAGATTCCTTTTAAAAGTTTATTGCTCCATGACAATGTACTTGCTCACCCAAGATTTCTGATAGAGATGTACAAGATTAATGTTTTCATGCCTGTAAACACAATATCCATTCGGTAGCTCATGGGTCAAGGAGTAATTTTGAATTTTGTGTCTTATTAATTAAGAAATACATTTAATAAAGCTATAGCTCCCATAAATAATGATTCCTCTGATAGATATGAGGAAAGCAAATCAAAACTTTCTGGAAAGGATCCATTATTCTAGGTCTACTGAGAACATTCATGATTCACGGGAAGAAGTCAAAATATCAACATTAACAGGAGTTTGGAAGAAGTTGATTCCAATCCTCATGGATGACTTTGAGGGGTTCAAGACTTCAGTGGAGGAAGTAACTGCAGATGTGGTAGAAACAGCAAGAGAACTAATTAGAAGTGGAACCTGAAGATATGATTGACTTGCTATAATCTCATGATAAAACCTTAACAAATGAGGAGTTGCTTCTTATGGATGAGCAAAGAAAGTAGTTTCTTGAGATGGAATCGATTCCTGATGAAGATGCCATAAAGAGTGTTGAAATGACAACAAAGGATTTATAATATTACATTAACCTTAGTTGATAAAACAGTGGCAAGGTTTGAAAGAATTGACTTCAAGTTTGAAAGAAGTTCTGTTGTGGGTAAAAAGCTTTCAAACAGCAATGCATGCTACAGAGAAATCATTTGTGAAAGGAAGAGTCCACTGATGCGGCAAACTTCATTGTTGTCTTATTTACAGAAGTTGCCAGGGCACCTGGGTGGCTCAGTGGGTTAAAGCCTCTGCCTTCGGCTTCAGGTCTGATCCCAGGGTCCTGGGATCAAGCCCCACATTGGGCTCTCTGCTCCACAAGAAGCCTGCTTCTCCCTCTCTCTCCGCCTACTTGTGATCTCTGTCTATCAAATAAATAAATAAAATCTTAAAAAAATTTTTTTAAAAAGTTGCCACAAGGGAACCTGGGTAGCTCAGCTGGCTGACTCTTGATTTTGGCTCAGGTCATGATCTCGGGGTTGTGAGATCAAGCCCCTGAGATGGGCTCCATGCTCAGGAGGGAGCCTGTTAAAAATTTTCTCTCTCCCTCTCCCTCTGTGTCTCCCTCTCAGTCTCCCTGCTCACACTCACTTGCATGCTCTCTCTCTAAAATAAATAAATACAAATCTTAAAAAACAAAACAAAAAAAAACCCACAATTGCCACAGCCACCCCAGCCTTTGGCAACCACCACCTTGATCAGTTAGCGGCCATCAATAAGGAGGTAAGATCCTCCATCAGAAAAAAGATTATGGCTTGCTGAAAACTGAGACAATGGTTAGTAATTTTTAGCAATAAAGCATTTTCAAATGAAGGCCTATACATTATTTGTTTAGACATAATTCTATTGTGCACTTAATAGACTAAATTATAGTGTAAGCATAGCTTTTATATGCACTGGAGAATACAAAAATTCATTTGATTTGTTTTATTGCAGTGGTTTAGAATACCTTCGAGTTATGCCTGTATATCCTGGCAAAGAGATGATTGTGATTTGAAATATGGTGGTGATATCAGAGATAAGAGAAGACAGAGGATGGGAGAGAAGAGAGAGGATGGGAGAGATAAGAGATACCAATGGGGGAAACCTATAAGAGCTAGTTTTCTACTACTGAAGAGAGTGAAGGAGAGGGAGGATCCCTAGAAGCTCTCAGAACTCAGCAATATTCAGCTAGGCAGATGGCTATTCCACTTGCTGAGACGGGAAACAGTGCTAAGACAGACTGACTTGATGCTGAGAAGATTCAAAAGTCAGTCGTGAACATATTAATTTTGATCTCATTATCTCTTTGATCTCCATGAGACATGTTAGGTAGGTGATTGGATATTTGAGTCTGGTCAATCTTTGGACTTGCTGCAGCAGAATCACTTGGAACTTTTGATTATCTGTCTCTACCTTAGGCCTAATATACTGGAATCCTCAAGAGGACATAGCCAGCACAATACCCTGAGTTTAGATGCAGTGGAAAAAATTCAGTCATCACTTGACTAGTTAACATTTAAGCTCCTTGAACACATTGAATACCTATAATATTATGAATAGAAAGACAGCCAGACCAAGTACTAAATCTGTTATTACATTCTAAGAATAAATGTGTTGGACAAACCATGAAACACCTCTGAAGGAAGAGAGCCATATAAAGATTCTTCTTTTTACATTGCCATATTTGTATCAGATGGTGCTGCCACCTTGGCCACAAACTAATTGATCCAAGTACCAGGCCCTAAAAGGCAACCACCCAATGATTCCAATGGTCCTTGAAATGATCTTTCTTAAGAACTCAGCCCAAATGATGCACCAAATGATGGTAATTAATTTACCAAATCATATTTTCTTCTTTGACCAGAGGGGAGGGGAATGGGAAAAATTAAAACTAGAAAAACAGAAGCATTTGGATAAGTAGACCTGGACATGTCTCTGTTTCCTGAAACCTGGTGGAGACATAAGTATCACTGTTACTGAAAGAGAAAAATTAAATGCACTTAGGAGATAGGAGACTAATCTGTCCATGCATTAATTGAAATAGAAATAGGTGGTATGTAGCATCTCTCCCTTCCTGCCACTTTGGTCTCTGTACCTGGTAATTCCTCACAATTGAGCAAATGAAGGGAGAAAGAAGGAATTTGGCCAGTTTGTTTTTGTTTTGTTTGTTTTGTTGTATTTTGTTTTGTTCTACTAACCAGTTATTTGCTGGGTAATTTTTTTTAGAACTATTAATCACATCTGCTGAGGCTTTGCTCTCCCAGCAAACTTTTTTTTTTATGCTCAATAATGTATAATGATGTTCCACTGCAATTTGAAGAATTACACATTTCAGAGCAATTGTATTATTGTATTTAGCATCTCAATAACATTTCCTATGCTAAATCATCTTTCTTATGATTGAAGCTTCTTAATGTGCTCACAATGCACCATATGTTACCATATCTTAATCTTGTCTTGAAATATTCATTTCTAGCTCTTGGGGACAGGTAGACTGAATAAAACATGTGGATTTGGCTTTCTCTTTCTCTCCCCACTTTTTTTTTTTTTTTTTTTAAATCAGAAGCAGGAGATTTATCCAGGTATTTACTAGTTATAAATGAGGGCCTAAGTGGCTTATAATAACACCCTGGTAGCCTCTTGAAAGAATTACTGTGCTTTCCCAAGCCTTTAACTCATGACCAAAATGACTGTCACTGAGGGACAGACAGTAGTAAAGTAAGGTCACATGTGAAAATATGCAATATGACTAACTTCCCTAAATGTTAGGATCCCACATTCTTATGATATTTGAGAGCTAAATATAATGAAAGCCCTTGGGGCTTTCATTTTAAGAATTTCCTTTAAAAATAATATTATTATTCTCTGAGGACAGGAGAACAGTATTACTTTATTTAGTTAAGCCATCCTAAAATAGAACAGAGGAAATCATTAAATAGTGAACATATATCTTTTACTGTTTCCCATTCATACCAAAACTGGTGTGTCTTAAAGAATACAAGATGGCTTGCAATAGGAAATATATCTTCAAATAATGATATTTATCTTTGGAGAGGGAAACCTGATACTCTCAATAATTACCCCAGAACAAAGTGCAATACTGATAACCGTGTTATTTACTGCGGTCTTACAAACAAACAAACATGGTATTTTATAGCTGCACAGGAAGGAAGTTTATTGAAAGCAGTTATTAATGTGTCCATTTATATTCTACCTCCCTGGAAAAAGCCTCACATCTAGAAAGAACACAGAGTGGAAAATTTCACTCCCAATGTAGACATCTCTCCAGAGGAAACTGCTCATCTGGCCTCTCCTGTGGTTGAAACTGAGCTTGATGAGCCACCGGGCCAACGGCCCAAGTGACAGACTGGAACAGGAGCTGCTGGACCGAGCACACTCTGCCTCATGTCAGGAACATTTTTGTGTGAGAAAGAAAAGAGGCTTTCCCTGGATCTGGTGTCAGTCAAAGTTCTAACATACTTAGATATTCTTTTAGCAGTTCCAGTTTTGGGGGAGAAATCTGGGAAAGTGCCAAGATCTGAGCTGGCATTTTTAGTTGTTATTTGAATAGCTATTACATAAACAGCTAGTAGCTGGCTGATTGGGTTTCTTAGAGCTACTCTCGACACAAGGCAAGGAGGCAACACTTTACATTAAATTTGCCCCAAATTCAAGTTATTCTACTTCACTAAGAAATAAGCTAAGAAAAAAAAATAGCAATGGTCTGGCACCATGGACAAGAGTAATTAGGGATTCTGCAAAGATCCCTTCAAGAAAATATGTGAGGAAGGGTAAAAGAAAAATCTTTGTCATTATCTTGGAAAATGAAAATTTCCAGACTGAAATTCTGAGACATCTCTTATTCCTTCTTTAGCTACCCATTTTAGTCTTGATGAAACTTAAGTTATAAGTGGATAAAATATCTTATTGAAAGTCTCATTATTAAGTTATAGAGCTGAGACTAGATCCAGCTTATGATCAAGCATTTGGTCAAGAAAACAGGCAGACTGCCAGCCATGAATTCAACACTCACAGCAACCCGAAACAGTACCTGAACAGTACCTTTCATGGCCGGTGGTGTGTACACACTCTGCTTCCTTTGCTTTGGGGATGCATTTTGTGACTGTGGACAAAGAGAAAAGAGGAAAAGCATTATTTGAATAAAAATTAGCCCTGTGAGGGAAATAAACATTGTGCCATATTTCAAAGAGCTTTCTGATTCCCCCTATTATGATAAATAACTCAAATCAATGAGAAATTACAGACATGTTCGCTGACAGCACAGTTTTAAGAGATATATAAAGCGATTTTTATCATAAAACTCTTCATCGCAGTCTTGAAGTCTTGACTCTTTTTTGTCACCTAGTATCATTCATTTATTTTTAAAAGAAAGAAAAGAAGAGACACCAATCTCTTTTAAGGAAAAAAAAACACAACTCCAGAACAATGTATACTCCAAAAGCTATGTCCATGGGATAACTATACCTGCTAATAAGAGTTTTGAGTGGTTCTGGTTAGATAATGAGGGCTTTGGTATGTAATATCAATTATAAACTTCTGGAATTGATACGTTCAAGTTAACATCTACATTTACTTGGAATTACAATGTTGAGATAATATTCTCTTCTATTTTCAACAGATAAATAAGTCTTTTCCTAACAAAACTGGTGTGTAATACTTTCATCTACATACACTAGATCAGGGTTGAATGATTGATGAGAGAATTTTTGCAATAAAAATTACAAAAATTGGGACAAAAAACACATGTCGTTGTTAAAACCACAAACTAATCATATATATATATGAATATATAAATAATATTATTTATTATGATAAAATACATATATGTGGTCTACATCCCAATCAGATTATGTCAAAGATTCCTTTTTCTTAGTGTATTGATTTATATTTCAATGTGGCAAAGGCAGTGGTCTTAATCAATGAGCTTTCATGTCTGGATCATTTTTGCTTTGAAAAGGTTAGGAATAAATATTTACAAGACTTTTTTGGGCAATTATTCTAGGCAAAACTAGAAACTGTTTCATTGACGGTACATAGAATTTGAGGTATCTTCCCTTATACACACTAAAGGTTATTTGCCCTTGAAAGTATCATCAAAATACACTTGCTTGATGCAAAAACAATATATTAAAAGTAAAAAAAAAAAAAATTCAACCAATAGTTGTTAAATCTATATCAGCCAAACAAATAGTACAAGCAAATTTCTCCAAAACAGAATGTTTCAGTACCACCAGTTCATTATGCACAGGTATAGACAGAGTGACTCTATGTTAATGTTCAGCGTGTGGATGATTGATATTGCTGGCATCCCTTTACTGTATTCGGTCTCATCTGGTTGATTTCAAAAAGCAATAACTTTTTGGATTTCTCACATGTTTATTTCCATATACACACTCAAAGATCAAGTAGAAAATTAATCCTACAGAAAAGTTTGTTTAGTACCACGTAGTAAAACTTATCAAGCAATAAAATCTGCTTTATATGTATGTAAGAGTTCAGTTGTCAAGGCATTTTCACATACACAATCTCATTACATTTTTAGAAAATCTCAAGAGATACTATTTGGTATTTTGTTCTTTCTACATTTTCTTCCGGGTATTGCTCTATGCCTAACTAATACAGCCATCGAATTGACTCATATGTCTGCAGACTGGTCAATATTTGTTCTATTTTTGAGCATAATTTACTCACTTCCTTGTATCCAATATATTCTATATTATCAGCTCTGCAAGCTTCCCCTGGTTCCTATCTTCTATCTGAACTCCCCCATGTGTATGTTAATCTCTAGCCTCAAGGTCTTCTCTTGGCTTCACATACCAGAAGACACTTTAAGAGGTGCCTGCTCCCTATTTTCTTGCTCTAGGACTCCAACATTGGCAGGCCTTAGCCTGTAGTTGGTCATAAACAACTAGTCACTAAATTAAAAATATCAATACCATTATCTTGTCACTAAAAGCAAAGGTTTATTTTACAAGTTTTTTCAGGGGTTGGCATTTCATAGGTCGAGAACTAAAGTAGCACAGAGGCAGAGAATTAACAACCCCATTTTACTATTTCTTCAGTCAGGAAAAGCAAAGTAGTTTCTATATCAGTCGTACTGACATATTTTATAAAACATTAAGCCTACCTAATTATGTTTCTAATTGATTTGAATACCTATTTATACAAAATATAAGAAAACTTACCTCGGCTTGGGTGTTGGTCATCCTCTTGTCATCTATTTCTGCAAAAGAAGTAGATATATTTCATTAGAAAGATTATTTCTTCTTTATAATATGCATGTTAACATTTTTGGCAATTTGATAAAAATAATTAAATAATCTCCTGATGTTTTTAAAGACTTTATTTATTTGACAGAGAGACAGAGAGCACAAACAATGGGAGTGGCAGGCAGAGGGAGAGGGAGAAGCAGACTCCCCGCTAAGCAAGGAGCCCTGTGTGGCTTGATCCCAGGACCACAGGATCATGACCTGAGCCAAAGGCAGATGCTTGGCTACCCAGGTGCCCTGCCTTATGTTTATTTAATCTCTGTGGCTTAGGGAAAGGGGGCAGAAGGAGATGGTTTTCTTTTGAGATAATCTTTTCCCTAAGTTTAAAAAAAAAAAAAGCATTAAAAAAAAAAAAAAAAAAAGGCATCTCTCTTGAAATTCCAAATTGCCCTCCTTCCAGTAATCCAGAAAGGAAACCAGGGAAATGGCTCTTGAACCAACTCTTGGTGTCATCAACCTCACAATTTTAAGTCATAAACAATCTCCTTTGTGAATTTTGCTGCCAGTCTGCTCACTGTAGCTTGTCAAATTTCCCCAAGCTGGGCACTAAGCTGAACAAAGCTCCTTTTCCATTCTGTCCTATCACTCTGACTCAGAGAGTGGCAGCACCCTCTTTTCCATATGACCCTGGAAAGAATGTTACTTTGTCAGAAATATTTCTTATAACAAACCTAGAGAAATGTGTAGGCTATCTCTATAAAAAGGAAATGTGAGAAGGAGGAGAGAGGAGTAAGAGGTGTTCATGTATTGCCCTTCAATGGGTGGAGGACCTCTGGGCTGAGTTTCTTTCATACCTCTTCATCTACTCTACATGGTTCTTGACTTTTTTTTTTTTTTTAACATTTAAATGTTTAGTTGACTTCCTTAAAACATCTCTCTCTCTCTCATCTGTACTGCAGAGGTTGGATTTCTCTACATTTCAAAAAATAGGACTTGAAGGGGAACCTGTGTGGCTCAGTCAGTTAATTGTCCCACTCCTGATCTCAGCTCAGGTCTTGATCTCAGGGTGATGAGCTCAAGCCCCAAGTCGGGCTTCACCCTGGGCATGGAGCCTACTTAAAAAAGAAAAAAATAGGACTTGGAGACTCTCTTCTCCAACCAAACTGCAGCCAGATGTTGTGCAATCCCTGACTGCCAGGTCCCAGGGACTACTGCAGCATCGCAACTACTGGAAGTGGTCAATGTGGATTCCCATTTGGGGCCCCTGACAGGGATAGGGGGTGATCGTTCAAACTTGCAAACCACAAAGCTATCCTATATTGCCAAAGCCATCTGACTTCAACTCTCCTGAAACATCCAGACATGTAGAAACTTAGTTTTCTACCTTTTAAAATGTTCACAGGCTTTGCAGTTACCCCAGCCAGCAATTGTAAGAAATCCTGCCTACGCTGGGCAGGGCTGACTGGCCCTCCAGTCCCTGTGAGGAGGCAGTCCGGTGCTGGCTGTCATAATGGTAACTGCTAATCTCAGGGAACACAGGAGAGAGGTAGGAACACTAACCTGGTTTTCCTACAGAAGGCTGCGTTTAACCTTCTTGCACTTTATCCTAATGTTCGCTTCAGTGGGAAGGTAAACCTTTTATTCCACTGAGTGGCATATTTAATACTGAAGGCAGGATACTGAGCTATGCTCAGTGGCAATAAATTTGGTCAAGTTTAAGAAAAAAGTCCTAGACTTTGCACCGCATATGAATTTTGGCACTAAATTCACATCCAAAGAAACATGCCTCAACATGGGCTCTGTCTAAAGCTCTTATCTGGGTGGGATCTTGGAGGGCCTCCAACCAGAAGAACCCAGATGTCCTGCACAGGTGTGTGTCTTCGCTCCACAATGCAGCCGACGGCTTGAGAGTCAGCAGGTCAGTCAAATTCCCCGGAGCGGCCACTGCAGGCTTCCCGCAGAACATTTCAGAAACAACTCTGTGGCTGTCTTCTAGCTTCGCATTGCACATGAGTATGCACAGGTCCGCGGGCCGCTTTCCTGAAAGGGTCGCCAGCACCTGTCTCCCTACATCGTGGAAGATGAGTCCGCACTCCAGGTTCAGCATGAGCATGGACAGGAGCCGCACCTTGGTTCGCTCCAGCGCCACCACCCCCACATTCCAGCCATTAAACTGAATTTCTTCGGGATGATTTCCACCCTTCCTCGAACCTGTCCAGGGTCGGCCCAGGCGTGGACGCACATGAACATCTCCAGGTGTGTCTCTGTAGCTGTGTGCGTGTATGTTTGGGGAAGGGGGCGGTGTTTCTGGGGGGTACATGCAGTGGTGGTGCCTGTTGAGCACACGGACGTAGAGCCTGGCTGACACTCCTGTGCTGAGCCGCCGACGTGCGTGAGCTCGGGGAACCGGCAGGGCCCGGGCTGACGTTGGACAGGTCGTTTTCCAGCCTGCAACCTCTGGCGATGGACTATAATAGCGATTTGTCTGCGTCCTCAGCCTCCTCGCAGGCCCAGGCCCAACGGGTTCCCGGGAGGTACTTCCTGGCGCATTGCACCAGCTGCGCATGCTCCGACTCACCCCAGCCTGCGCGGTGGGGTCTGGGGTGTGGTTAGTAGTTTGAGAAGAATGAAGGGCTTCACCATCCATCTTGGCTGTGTTTTCAGTGGCACAGAAACGGTGGAGACCCACTGTGTTCTCCCGGTAAGCGGCCTCAGGAATCCTCTCGGGGAGAAGTGGTTCTGGGTCAGGCCGCCTATGGAGGGCCTCGCGCTTGGATGGACAGGTGTTTGCATCTTCCCCAGTGAGCCTGGACTGTGGGAGCGTGCAGGCAACAAGACGGCAGCCTTGTGCCGGCCTCTCCAGTCAGCAGACGCGGCGCACGCGGCGCTCTCGACGCCTGGAGGGCCACAGAGAAGAGCCCGCGCTTTTCCAAGGTAAGTAGAACTTGTCCTTTGCTCAGATCCACCAGAAGGCGAAAATGTCAGTTTTTCCACTCAGCTGTTTTGCCGCAGATCTCTATACTGAATCAGGAAGAATGCCTACCGTACAAAATTGTCCACGCGTGTTTGGGGAGACCACCCGGAAGCGAGCGATCCGTTGTGATTACTTCAGTTTCAAACTTTTCCTGTCCATCCTCTGGAGCCAAAATGGGCGTGGGCACTGCGGGTAAGGGTGAAGAGAGTGGGGTACTGGGGAAAAGCACCGCCGCTGCTGACTTGTGTGTGTGCGCGCCGGCTCCAGAGCCTGCCTCCCGCTGCCTCCCCCACTTTAGCCGCCGTGGTGTGTGTGTGGGGGGGGGTCTCGCCGCCTCTTGACTTACTGGCCCAGTTACCCTTTCCTGACTCTTAGATTGAGTGCCAAAGCTGAGAGACCGAGTCCGTGGTCCGAAAACTGAATGAGTTCATCAAAGAATAACTGCCTGAAGACGGTGATGTAGATCTGCATTTACTGACATGAAAACATATACTATGTAGATTAAAAGGATTTCAAAACTATACATATGTAATTTTTATTTCATGAAGTATAGATAAACTATCTGGAGAGAGGCGATAGAGAAATGCTTGTATATTCATAGGATATAGTCAGTATTGTAACTGTAGTGCCTCTCGATGATTCAATAACTTGTTCTGTCTCCTCTCTATCTGCACTGTTTCTTATTCTAGTGAACCTGCGTTACTTTCATAATGAAAAACTACGTGTATCATGTGGATATATAGAGACACATATATGTAGTAAAATTTCTATGTAAGATCACAGTGGTATTTCATATAATAAGAGACTAAAATAGACAAGCAGCAAATAAATTAATTAAATAAATCTAAAAAATAAAAAATAGATAAGCAGCCAGAATGAATAGTGTATGGATATGGGTATGGATAGATAAACAGCTAGAATGAATAATAGTGATTATTCATTCTAATTTAATGTTTTGAGTACTAGATTTTTTAGAAGTTATGAAATCTTCTAATGAATTTACCCTCCCTTGTATAGTGGTAGGCAAACAAATTATTGGCTGAGGACAGCAATCACAATTGTTTGATATAATCACTGGAAGTATCTGGGTGATTATCAGATAGCTGTGACTATACTAAATTGAGCAATTCTATCAATGCAAAATTTTTTGCTATCATCTTTTAAGTAAATGTCAAATATGATCCATTTCAACAATGCATGTATTATGATCCATTGGATTGTTAAATGCCAGTGGTGTTTCTTTTCTTTTCTTTTCTTTTCTTTTCTTTTCTTTTCTTTTTTAATCTGTTTATTTCTTTTAGAGAATACAGTGGGGAGGAACAGAGGTAGAGGGAGAGAGAAGCTCAAGAAGACTCCACCCTAAGCTGGAGATTACTCTGGGCTCCATCTCAGACCCTGAGGTCACAACCTGAGCTGAGACCAAGAGTCAGAGGCTTAACCTAATGTACCACTCAGGCACTCCGACCAGTGGTGTTTCTTAATATTTTGTTTATTCCCTAGGAGTTTTCAGAATTCAGCCCAGGACTCAGAACCTATTGCTTTAAGGACAAAATGGTATCTAGTCATTCAGCCTTGTGCTTTCCTGCTGTATGACTAAAACACAAACTAAAACAGTGTCTTTCCAAGGCAACTGTGTAGACTTCATTCATTGCATAATTCAATGAAAAAGGTTTTTATTCTTCTTGGTTCATTTTTCTTATTAATATTTGTCTTGAACAGATTAGGTTAGCCAGATAAAAGTCCTTTTTAAAAAAACACAGAATTTTGTTTTACATTACAAGCCTGTTTTGCATGACTCCACAATAGCTTATATTTCTTCTCTACTCTGAATTTTGGGGAAGTATCAAAAAAGAAACATAAATTACATTTTGTTTAGAATTCAAACATATGGTTTTTTTCCACTTCACTCATTTGAGGCTTGTTCTAATTAGCTGACAAAAATTTAGTCTATTTTAGTCACCTGACAACAAATTAGAATTATACGTGTTTGTTATATGATTATATGATCATTTGATTTTACTGAAAATATTAGCACATAAGAAAAACTGCATATTTTGTGATTTCAGTTATTTCACACCAAAATACAAAAGCAGAAATAACTAATCCTAAAATGTGGTAATAATTTCATATTAACCAGTTTACAAAATTGCAGGTTGGAGCAGCGAAGCAACATTCTGCTGTGTTGTTGCAATGATCTCACATTTGTTTTATTCATATGGGAGTGTCATAGGAGAAAGTAGTGGGGCCAGTCATCGTCCAGTTCAATAGAATTCACACACAATAATGGTGGTTTTGTGAAATTCAATCCTATTGTGTGTGATGACAAGTCTCACTCTTACACACACACATCCCTAGCTAGATTATTTTATTTATCAAGGCATTCCTTTGGCATTGTCTAAACATAACTATTAACAGAGAGAGTTAGAGCCAAATATGCCTGCTCAAACAGGAGGAAGGAAATTGAGATTTCCCAATATCCTTTTCTTTTTGTGGCTAAGACTGTAGGTTTGTTTTCACTGATTCTTATTTTATCTCACCAATTTGGCATGGAACGAGAGCTCTGGCCAGCTAAAGCATCGGCAGAATTTTATTATAAATATCAGTTTTGAATTGCTTTTGTGGTCAGTGGCACCCACTTGATCCACTGTGTACCCTCCATCATTTAACTGCAATGTGATACATTCGGTTTCCATAGCTTTTCTTCTTTGTAGCAGTTGCCATAAAAACTGTGCTTTAAGCTGTTAGTTGCCTGTGACTTTGTTGGAATAATAGATTAAGAAAAATCAGATTCTCTCATCCCTACTGTCTTTACCAAAGGAAGGTTCAGGAATGAACATTGGAATGGCATCCTTTAAATGTCTCTGCCATCCACATTGAGGTTTCTATTGGATCATCTCCTTGTAGGGATACTTAAGATTGTCACTTGATGTGATGATCTAACTAGTACATATTTCTCTACTTAGGAAAATGGCTATAAAATCAAGTTAAAAGAATTTTAAAATCTAGAAAAATTTTGTGTATAACCCCCATATTCTAGTTGGTCACCACACCATGACACCACCAAGTTTTCTGCTGTCTAGGTTTATTTCTATGATAAATTGAATGCTTATGTTACATTAACAAAAACCTGGGTAAGATTCTTAATTTCCTGTCAATTAGGTGTTTTGTGATATGTGTAATTAAGTGTTCTATCCATTAACTTATAGCACTTTCCATAACTTTTATTAATAACGGAAAAAAATACTGCCTCTGTCCCATATTAAGCAATCTAAGACAGTGCTTTTTTTTTTTTTTTAAAGATTTTATTTATTTATTTGACCGAGAGAGATCACAAGCAGGCAGAGAGGCAGGCAGAGAGACAGGAGGAAGCAGTCTCCCTGCTGAGCAGAGAGCCCGATGCGGGACTCGATCCCAGGACTCCGAGATCATGACCTGAGCCGAAGGCAGCGGCTTAACCCACTGAGACACCCAGGCGCCCCTAAGACAGTGATTTTATAGACAGATCCTTCTAAAGGCAGTGATTGTAGAAGCAGAGGTCATTGACACCTGTATAAATTAATTAATTATATTAATTATTTATTATAATATAATAAGCATATTATATTATAATTAAACTATAATTATTCAAAACCATCCCTTAAAATAAATCCTGGAAGAGATCATACTATTTTACTGGATTACCCTGAACCAAAAAAAACCACAAATAAATAAAAAGAAGATGAAGTAAAGTTTTTAAATATTTTGCTAAAATTTGTGTTAGTGTCACTTAATCTTTTTCTACCAAATTTATCATTAAAATCATCAATCTAGGGGCGCCTGGGTGGCTCAGTGGGTTAAAGCTGCTGCCTTCGGCTCAGGTCATGATCCCAGGGTCCTGGGATCGAGCCCCGCATCGAGCTCTCTGCTCAGCAGGGAGCCTGCTTCCCTTCCTCTCTCTCTCTGCCTGCCTCTCTGCCTACTTGTGATCTCTGTCTGTCAAATAAATAAATAAAATCTTTAAAAAAAAATAAATAAAATAAAAAAATAAAATCATTCTATAATTGATGCTTTATAATTTTTAAAAAATATAATAAAAATATAAGAGTATAAATCATTGTATTATCACAGTTTTTAAAGTTTTATAAAATATATTAACCATCTGGGGGCACCTGGGTGGCTCAGTGGGTTAAGACCTCTGCCTTCGGCTTGAGTCATGGTCTCAGGTCCTGGGATGGAGCCCTGAGTCGGGCTCTCTGCTCGGCGGAGAGCCTGCTTCTCTTCCTCTCTCTCTGCCTGCCTCTCTGCCTACTTGTGATCTCTGTCTGTCAAATGAATAAATTAAAAAAATCTTTAAACAAACAAATATTAATCATCCGTCTTCACTAAACCTGACTTATTTCATATGCATCTTATATCCAAAAACGGATGGCTTGAATATATTTGAAGAGTGGGAATAGATATGAAGAGGTCATTTTTTTGTCAACATTCACTCCTATATGCTAGTCAAATTTTTTATTAAAAGTTTTTTTCTACGTGTTTTCTGAGGCAGTGAGACCCATCTAATGTATCTGTAGGAATTTCATATGCCTTCACAGCAAAGTTTGAACTGAAAAACAGAGGTCATATAAGTTTACAAGCCATGAAGACAAAGTAATAATGTCTTAACTAATTTTTTTTTAATTTTTAAAAATGTTCATCAATGGAAATACTGCAGCTCGTGTGGTAATGATATTTAGTTACCAAGAAAAACCAGGACCAGCTCTTATGAACCTTACCACTTTTCCCTGGGTAGTTCTGTACTGAAAAATTCCCTCGTTAAACCACAATATTCCAGCTGCCATAGTAAATGTTACAAAAAAGTTGATTTTTTACCTCTTCTACTAATCTATTAACAAGAGAGTAAAGACTACAATTGCATAGACTTTACACACTGGCCAACTTCTAAATTATTCTTTCCCATTTTTCAGGAACACTAATAACAAATTGAGTACAGAAAATTGCAGAATAAGTCTCATTCATGCACATGTTTTTCCCCCATTTCTTTTTCTATCCTGTTGAGCTAGTATTGAAGTGAATGCTGCATCTTTTCCCATCAAGTTCCTCAGCAAAATTCAAAGTATTCAGATAAAGATAGCTTATTTTCACATCCAACCCATGTGTGTTGCTGGATTATGAAAGGCTTAGCTGTGGTTTTTGTTTTTGTTTAAAATCAGAATGTACTTCCTTCTCTATGGGAAGCTTCTCTGAACATTCAGAGAGAATGTTTTTGATTCTCTCCTTTTTAAAGTTAGTTAAGGGAAAATATTTGACTGCTATAATACAATCTGGTTGAAACTGCAGTCAGATGTGCTCTGGGACTCACACTCTAGGAAAATGTATGCAAAGCATACCCAAATTGATAAATGATGTGGAAAAAAACCTTCTACATTAAAGTATTTTTCTTTGAAATTACCTCTGAGCTTTGCAATTGTTTTATGTTTCACTTTATTATAAAAATACAAGAACTGATTTATGGATGACAAGTGAACAGGTATGATTAAATGAGGCAAAATTTGAATTTATTTTGTCAAGGGCCTAGAATAAGATAATTAAGCAAGGCTGTGTGATCAATGCATGACCCATTACCAGAGTCTGACACTGATCAGAGAAGCAGTGAGGGTGGCATCTGTACAGGTGGTCTAGAGGTGCTATTATGAGGTAACATGTGGACAAGCAGAAGGTTACAGAGTGTGACGTGGGTAGTAGAGGCAGCATTTTTGTATCTGAAAGACTAAACTTGAACAATGTCAGCAGATAGAGTTCTGAGAGGCAATTCAGCCCTAAAGACCAGAATTGGGATTTCAGATTACAGTACAAGCTGGCAGGGTCATATAAGTAGGTGGTAAAAACCAACTTTTATGAAACTAAGCATTAAGACCAGGGATACAGCCATTGAGAGTCTGGGCTGTTAGAGGATGTTTACTAAGAGACAATATAAATTATATGGGATACTCACAGAGCTAGGAAAATAAACAGAACAACAACAACAAAAATACCTGCTTTAATATTAAATTTTGAGGTTTTGCTTGGGATAGTATGTACCAGTTCACAGCATGTCAGTGATACCACTTATTAGAATTAGAAAAGCAAGATAAATTACAGAAGGCATCAAGACCTGCAGAGCAACCTACAGAGATCAGAGACATTTCAGAGTGAAAGGCTGACAAGTCCTATTTGGCCACTGGCAGAGGGCCACTGCAGGGCAACAGAGAATCCAGAGATTTTGGTGATTGTGTGGGAGTAGAGCAATAAAATTGAAGACTTGCTCAGCATATCTTAACAGTTACATGTTACACTCCTTGTCTAATAAGTGGTGTTACTTGCTTTGGCAGAAAACTGGGATACTGTCCTAGATCTTTAGTGTATTTGCAATCAGCTTTTCTTTTAAATTTTTCCTAGCACTAATTTGTGGGGAAAAAAATTAATTCTGTTCTGTAGAGGAGTAGCAATGGAGGAAAGCAATTTCTAGCCTTCTTTTTGAAGTGCCCTAGAGATTTAATCACAAGGACATTGGTGCTATCTTTGACAGTCTCAGAAGGAATTTACCATCAAATCTCTGAAAACAGCAGTGAAATCTAAATGATCACCTTTTAGCAGATTCTGTATTTTAGTATCTAACGTATTTGAAGGTAGAACATCTTTCTTTCCAAAGACCCTTAGATCACAACTGTTGAGGAGATCATTTGTGGCTGTGCCTTACAGAGAAGGACAGAGTTAAAGACAGAAATTCTATGGATGGCTTTAGGTCCACTAGTTCAAAAACAGTCACTGACCCATGAGTCTTCAGGACTGAATAAGATAAATCATTTGCGAGTGAAAAAAATTGCCATGCACAGCTCAGGTCTTCATTTTGTATGTGTCATTACCTTGTGGTTTTAGCATTCTATTAGCATAGAATCAGTCAGTCTAAAGGGCCAGAGAAATCTGTCATGTATTTCTTACATAGAGTAGAGGATGAGGACACTCACTGTTTCTTTTTAGTAGAACAGTGCAAAATCTAAGACAGCTATAGTGAAGCCTCTTTTCCTGACTTATTATCAAACTCTACTTTTCAAAATGAGCTCTAGTCAGCAGCCTTTTTGCTGAAAGCCTGCTGGGCTCCGTTGGAGGCCTATCATTTGGGGCTGTGAGTTAAGCCACTAGGCAGTGGTTTCAGCTGTGTTTTTCTTTGAGCTCTTAGATTTAGTCAAAACTGGTGCCCAAATTAAAACCACCAGAGCAATGAATTTATATGCACTGGAAAGGGACATGGGGAAAAGAAGCAAACAGTAGAAATAGTTTCATCCTGTTGTGCCAAGATTCACACAGCTGTATTGTTCTTTCAATATTATTTCTAGCTTTCCACTTTTAATTGATAGAAGTAGAGACACAACCTCTTTACCATATAGGTTTTTATGTTTCAGAGTCCCTTACAAAATTGTTCATTTTAGGTGAGAATCAGGTACAAAGTAGTCTATGTGGAAATAGTGAAGGAGATGACAAGGAAAAGACAAAATGGATCATGTTGGTTTATTAAGAACTCTCAACCAGTAATTGTCTTGTGAGAGAGGTTAGAAATCTTCCAAACTATTATTATGTTTATATTTCATCATTTCTGCTGCCATTTCCAAACACAGCAAAAGAACAGAAAAATCAGATCATTTAAAACCTCAGAAGTCTGCTTTTCATTAGTATTCTTGATTTTTATAAACTTAGTTTCTCTTACAAAACATTTTATCCTACCACAGAACCAGCTTACATGAGGTCCAAAGAACTGTTGCATCATCTTATCAGTTGTGATTTTCAATCATTGGTAAAAATTTTCTGCCTATTTGGAGGTTAGATTTCACACATTTTCTCCAGGAAAAGAAATTGATTCCTTTAATGCATGTTTCTTAATTTTTTTTTTCAGGAGGGGGTGGGGATTGACATCAGTTTAAAAATTCTATCTCCTTTTCATAGAACTACCTAAAGAACTGATTATAAATTATATATTTTATTTTTGCATCAGTTTTATAGATTTATTTAAAATTAATTATCACATGTCTCAGGCAATGTGGACAATCAAGTCATTATTTAATAAATACTTATTATCTTCCCAACAATGTGCTTTTTATTATTTTGGCCTAATAAACTTAAAAATAGTTAGGATTTCAATAATTCAGCTTTTAACCAATTTCATACACTAAAATTTCATTATTTGGTCACATAGGATATCACGGAGATACTTTTAGCAGATACCCCAGATGATTTCCATAACAAGGTGCCTTAAAAGTAAGATGAGGAGAAATGATTGAGGTGAACATGAAAACATTATTCAGAGGCCAATCACTCTGAACAGTAATGATAGAAAATTTTGAGGCAACTTAAGAACTTTAAAGATGGGTCTGAGTAGCACTGGAGTTGGAAAAGAATTAGCTGCTTAGCAGTATTTGGAATATTTAGTATATTTAGTAGTCTTTTCACTTGATAGACTATTTCCTCTTTTTTTATACTGACTGCCAAAATTGACAATGCCTCATTAATTTTGCTTAGTTTTTAATCATGCTATTTGATATCTTCTATTGAAAAACACTTTAATTTTTTTCCAAACTATTTTGTGTTTCAACTGTGTAGACATACCACTGTGAATTTCAAAATAATTTTATCTGAGTAATTCTACTATGAGTAGACCATTATAAAATGACATAAAGTAAAACAGCAATCTCCTTTTAATGAGAATGTTCTATAACAAAAGGCAAATGTCCCTTTTTTAGTTGTATACATATTCCTAAAAGATATATTCCTAAAAGTTACAAAGTGTCATCGTACACATTAAGTACCTGTGGGTACCTATAACAACATGATAATATTTTCATAGCTTAATCAAGTGAGAGCATCCTATCACTAACGATAATTTGTTTCTGTTAGTAATGGAAAGAAAGGCCAGTGGAACTATCTTTAGAATTCTACTCTACTTTACATAACTTTTTGTAGAAAAAGTCTTAAAAGTCTTGGAAAACATAGAAGTTAGCGTTTGTCAGTAGACCATCTGTAAACATTTACCTCAAATTCTGAGCAATATTTTTTTAAGAAAAGATACTTTAATCATTCAGTTTTAAAGATTGACGGAATTAAATATCTGTGTATTCAACTCTTGGTGTTTTACTGTCCTGGAAATCTTAACCTTCATGTCATTTCTCAATTTTTTTTTCTCATATATAATTTACTTGAGGATTTCATGGTATAAAAAGCAATGACTATTTATAGTATGCACATGGAAGAACTATTAGAGGAAAAAGTACTGTAATTAGATATACTTCAATATATTTAGCACCAAGTTCAGATAGGACAACAGAAAAAAATTGTGTGTGTGTCTGTGCGTGTATGTGTTTGTGTGTGTGTGTGTGTATCAGGAGGAAAAATAGCTTTATATTTATTTTTATGTCTTTAAACATTTTTTCCTATGAATGGTGATGTAAAAGGAAAATTAAATCAAAACCCATACTTAAGAGCAATTTATCAGTTATATGACAGATTGTGTTTTTTAGCAAGGTTGTCACCAGGGATCTAAAATGCATCCAATATTAACAATTGTTTATTACATGTATAAATGAGTGAAGGGCATCCTGCTGGGAAATGGACTCCAACCCTTCTAGAGAACTTAAACTCTATTGGAAGAGACAGGCAAAGAAACAACCACAATACAATGATATAAATAAAGGCTGTCATAGAGGATGCACAAAGTGTGGTAGAAGCATATTTCAAGGGTATCAAATTTAGCTTTGAGAGAGCCAGAAAGACTTCTTGGAGGAGAAGACATCCAAGCTGACATGGCCAGCAAAGGTAGGTAGGGTAGAGAAAGTTGGTGGGACAAGGAAGCTGGGTGGAGTGGGACTAGAGAGAAGAGATTTTAATCAGAAGAAACAATTTGTGGAAATGTCCTGAGGTGTGAGAGAGCATGACAATTTTTTAGAAATTGAACAAAACTCAAATATTGAACTATAGAACACCAGTGTTAGGTTCAGAGAGAAAAGGGTGAAGACATTGGATAATTTGGATTTTTAGATAGGAAGGTGTTGGATAATTTGGGGTTTTGTAATAATATTAAGAAATTTGGACTTTATTCTAAAGTGATGAGAAACCACTGATGGGTTTTAAGCAGAAAAAGGTATGATTAGATTTCCTTTGTAGAAAGATCATTCTGAAAGTTGTGTGGAAATTGTAGGAGTCCATTTGGATGTATAGCTAGTTCAGCTGGGAAGGTATTCCAGTAATTGCTGTGATAGAATACAATGATTTGAACGAGGTTAGAGAGATGTTTAAGAGAAAGAATAGACTGGACTTTATGACTGGGTGAGGGAGGGGAATGACAGAGAATAAGGAAGCCAAATATTATAACAATTTCTAGCTCATAATTTGAGTACTCATGGAATTGCTGATTTTGAGGTACTTATTGATGATCCAAGTAGGAAGAGTTCAGAAATTGTCACTTTTAGAAGTGAAAGCGGAGCAAAGATACAGGTCTGGGAGTCATGAGCATCTAGGTGGTCAGTGATGCCATGGGAAAGAATGACAATGCCCATTGGGTGGAGAACTGGAGAACTGGTAGGTCCCTGTGACAACCATAATAATAAAGTGAAGAGGGAGACTGGGAAAGATAAACCTATAACACAAAGAAGCAGCCATGGGGTAGATGGAGAAACTTCACTGGTGATGTATATGATTTAAGTCATTCTTCAGAGGAGACATGAATTTGTCCTAGGTCATCCATTCCCCTTTTAAACTCCTGGCATATGTGTAAACAGCTTACACAAGGCTTTCTGTCTAGATAATTTGTATTATACTGTATCTGGACATATATATGATAAAAATAGATATTGATCTTTTTCCTTTTTGTTCATGCCATTCAGCATGAATGGCAATGTAGCAGATAAATACTTTGTTGCCTGTTTTTTTTTTTGCTCTTAATTAAAAAAATAACATATTTGAGAGGGTTCAGTAAAATAGCCATATTTCAGACTTTTTGAGTAAGTTTGGCAGGAGGTCAGGGATATCATAAGACTTGTTGGAAATCAGTTCTTGTAAAATAAAATGTTGGTGGTTTGAGAAAATAATTCAGGAACAGATGGATCAAATTTACTTCCACACACATAAATTTGAATATGAAGTGGTTGACCAAATGCATTTTGCACTCATCTAAACATAACTCTGTGAATATTGAATTTTAAAAATGCTGATTTGTGTGTTCTTTTACTCTTCTAATATTTGGCCATCATCTTTTCCTAGTTTATTCCTTCTTTGATTTCTCTGGTGGCTCAATGTTTGGAGTTGCATATGTAATTTTAAGGAAGGAAGTGCAAATCAAAACTACAATGACTTATTACCTCACAGCTATTAAAGTGGTTATCAAAAAGAGAAGAAATAAGTAGTGCTGGTGAGGATGTAAAGCAAAGGGAACCCCTGTGTACTGTTGATGGGACTGTAAGTTGAGAAGAGTCACTATGGAAAACAGTGTGCTGGTTCCTCAATACATTATAAATAGAACCACCATATGATCCAGCAATCTCAGTGCTTGGATATATATCTAAAAGGAATGAAACTACAATGTCAAAGAGGTGTCTGCACCCCCATGTTCATTGCAGCATTATTCCTAATAGTCATGACCTGGAAGCAACCTAAGTATATGTGGATGGATGAAGGGATTAAAAAAATGTGAAAACGTGTGTGTGTGTGTGTGTGTGTGTGTAACACACACATATACATATGTACATATATATAGTACTTTGGAATCTAGATTCTTTAAACAAGCAGACAAAAGCACACCCAAGATCTAGTTTTTTTGTGTTTTAGCTTTTTGTTTTGTTTCTCTTTCTTCTTTTCTGGACAAATTCATCCCAAAAGAAAGAATGGGAAGTAGAACTCATGGCCAGGGGTTAATCAATACACATATAAGTAAGATGTCTGAACTAGGATTTAAAACAATGATTATAAGGATACTAGCTGGACTGGAAAAAGCAGAGAATACATTAGAGAGTCCCTTACTGCAGAGACAAAAGAACCAAAATCTAGTCAGGCCAAAATTAAAAATGCTATAACTGAGATGCAAACACAAGTGGAGGCCATAAGGCCATAAAAATGAGGATGGATGAAGTAGAGGAGTGAGTCAGTGTTATAGAAGATGAAATTATAGAATATTATGAAGCTGAAAAGAAGAGGGAAAGAAAAATAATGGATCACAAAGGTAGATGTAGGGGACTCAGTGACTTATTAAGATATAACATTCTTTTCATAGGAATCCCAGATGAGGAGAGAAAAAAAGCAGAAGGTTTATTTGAACAAATTATAGCTGAAAACTTCCCTAATCTGGGGAAGAACACAGACATCAAAATCCTAGAAGCACAGAGAACTCCCAATAAATTCAACAAAAACTGACCATCACCAAGGCAATTATCATAGCCAAATTGACAAACTAAACAGATTCAAGCAAAGAACCCTGAAAGCAGCAAGGGAAAAAGTCCTTAACCTAAAAAGGAAGACAGGTGAGGCTTGCAGCAGATCTGTCCATAGAAACTTTACAGGCCAGAAGAAAATGGCAGGAAATGCTTAACTTGCTGAACGGGAAAAATATGCAGTCAAGGATTCTTTTTTTTTTTTTTTTTAAGAATTTATTTATTTATTTATTTATTTGACAGACAGAGATCACAAGTAGACAGAGAGGCAGGCAGAGAGAGGGGGAAGCAGGCTCCCCACCGAGCAGAGTCCCCAGTGCGATGCAGGGCTCGATCCCAGGACCCCAGGATCATGACCCGAGCCGAAGGCAGAGGCTTTAACCCACTGAGCCACCCAGGCATCCCCAGTCAAGGATTCTTTATTCAGCAAAGCTGTCATTTCAGAGTAGAAGGAAAGATAAAGAGTTTCCCAGACAAACCAAAGCTAAAGAAGTTTGTGAGCAGGAAACCAGCCCTGCAAGAAATTTTAAGGGGGCTCTTTGAGTGGAGGGGGGAAAAATACCAAAGACTAGATAAGACCAGAGAACATCATAAGAAACACCAATTCTGCAGGTAACACAATGGCACTAAATTCATCACTTTCAGTAATCACTCTGAATGTAAATGGACTGAATATTCTTTTTTTTTTTTTTAAGATTTTATTTATTTATTTGACAGAGAGAGATCACAAGTAGAGAGGCAGGCAGAGAGAGAGGGGGAAGCAGGCTCCCTGCTGAGCAGAGAGAACCCGATGCGGGGCTCGATCCCAGAACCCTGAGACCATGACCTGAGGCGAAGGCAGAGGCTTTAACCCACTGAGCCACCCAGGTGCCCCTGGACTGAATATTCTAATCAAAGGACAGAGGGTATCAGAATGGATTAAAAAAACAAGATTCATCTATATGCTGCCTGTAAGAGATTCATTTTAGACCTGCAGATTGAAAATGAGGGCGTAGAGAGCCATCTATTATGCTAACGGACATCAAAAGAAAGCCGGAGTAGCCATACTTAGATCAGACAAGCTAGACTTTAAGACAAAGACTGCAACAAGAGATGAAGAAAAGCATTATATCATAATTAAGGGGTCTGTCCATCAAAAAGATATAACAGTTGTACATATTTATGCCCCAATCTTGGAAACACTGAAATATGTAAAACAATTAATAATAAACATTAAAAACTCATTGATAATAGTACAATAATAGTAGGGTACTTTAACACCCTACTTATAGCAATGGACATCTAAATAGAAGTCATCTAAATAGAAAATCAGCAAGGGAACAATGGCTTTGAATGACACACTGGACCAGATGGACTTAATAGATATATTAAGAACATTTCATCCTAAAGCAGCACAGTACACATTCTTTTTGAGTCCACATGGAACATTCTCCAAAATGGATCACATACTAGGTCACAAATCAGCCCTCAACAAGTACAAAAAGATTGAGATCATACCATTTGTATTTTCAGACCACAACATTATGAAATTTGAAGTCAACCATAAGAAAAAATTTGGAACGACCTCACATACATAGAGGTTAAAGAACATCCTACTAAAGAAGGAAGAGATTAGTCAAGAAATTAAGAAAAAAAAATACATGGAAACAAATGGAAATGAAAATATGACAGCCCAAAATCTTTGGGATATAGCAAAGATAGACCTATGAGGTAAGTATATTATAATACTGGTCTACCTCAAGAAGCAAGAAAAAAATCTCAAAGCCTAAAACCAGCAGAAGAAAGGAAATAATAAATACTAGAGCCAAAATAAATAATATAGAAAACAAAAAGACAGTAGAGAGGATTAATGAAACTAAGAGCTTGTTCTTCAAAAGAATTAATAAAACTGATAAACCCCTAGCCAGACTTATCAAAAAGAAAAGAGAAAGTACCCAAATAAATCAAGTCACTAATGAAGGAGGAAGGATGACAACCAAATCCACAGGAATATAAACAATTCTGAGAATGCTATGAAAAATTATATGCCAACAGATGGGCAACCTGGACAAATGGACAAATTCCTAGAAACTTACAAACTGCCAAACTGAAACAGGAAGAAATAGAAAATTTGAACAGACCCATAAACACCAAATCGAATCAATAATCAAAAATCTCCCAACAAACAGAGGTGCTTGGGTGGCTCAGTTGGTTAAGTTGGTTAACTTAACTCAGTTGGTTAAGTGTCTGCCTTTGGCTCAGATCATAATCCCAGGGTTCTAAGATCAAGCCCTGAGTTAAGCTCCCATGTCAGCAGGGAGTCTGCTTCTCTCTCTCCCTCTGCCCCTCCCCCTGCTCATGCTCACTCTCTCTTTCTCTCTTTCTTTCACTTTCTCTCTCAAGTAAATAAATCTTAAAAAAAAAAAAAAAATCACCCAACAAGAAAAGTCCTGGGCCAGATGGTTTCCCATTGGAATTCTACCAGACATTTTAAAAAGAGTTAATACTTCTTCTTCTCAAAAAAAAAAAAAAAAAACTGAAATGGAAGGAAAACTGCCAAACTCATTTAGGAAGCCGGCATTACCTTGATCCAAAACCAGACCAAGACCCCACTAAAAAGGAGAGTAAAAAGCCAATATCCTGGATGAACATGGATGCAAAAATTCTTAAAATACTAGTAAATTGAATTCAACAGTACATTAAAAGAATTATTTACCATGATCAAGTGGGATTTATTCCTGGGCTGCAGGGGTGGTTCAGTATTCACAAGTCAACCCAATGTGATACACTGCATTAATAAAAGAAGTATAAGAACCACATGGATCCTGTCAATAGATAACCGAAAAAGCATAGTACATTGTTGTTTTTTTTTTTATTAATTTTTTATTTTTTCAGCATAACAGTATTCATTATTTTTGCACCACACCCAGTGCTCCATGCAATCCGTGCCCTCTACAATGCCCACCACCTGGTGCCCCCAACCTCCCACCCCCCACCCCTTCAAAATTCTCAGATCGTTTTTCAGAGTCCATAGTCTCTCGTGGTTCACCTCCCCTTCCAATTTCCCTCAACTCCCTTCTCCTCTCCATCTCCCCCTGTCCTCCATGCTATTTGTTATGCTCCACAAATAAGTGAAACCATATGGTAATTGACTCTCTCTGCTTGACTTATTTCACTCAGCATAATCTCTTCCAGTCCCGTCCATGTTGCTACAAAACCTGGGTATTCATCCTTTCTTTTTTCTTTTTCTTTTTTTTTTTACAGCTTTATAAACATATATTTTTATCCCCAGGGGTACAGGTCTGCGAATCGCCAGGTTTACACACTTCACAGCACTCACCATAGCACATACCTTCCCCAATATCCATAACCCCATCCCCCTCTCCCAACCCCCTCCCCCCATCAACCCTCAGTTTGTTTTGTGAGATTAAGAGTCACTTATGGTTTGTCTCCCTCCCAATCCCATCTTGTTTCATTTATTCTTCTCCAACCCCCTTAACCCCCCATGTTGCATCTCCTCTCCCTCATATCAGGTAGATCATATGATAGTTGTCTTTCTCCGATTGACTTATTTCGCTAAGCATGATACCCTCTAGTTCTATCCACGTCGTCGCAAATGGCAAGATTTCATTTCTTTTGATGGCTGCATAGTATTCCATTGTGTATATATACCACCTCTTCTTTATCCATTCGTCTGTAGATGGACATCTAGGTTCTTTCCATAGTTTGGCTATTGTAGACATTGCTGCTATAAACATTCGGGTGCACGTGCCCCTTCGGATCACTATGTTTGTATCTTTAGGGTAAATACCCAGCAGTGCAATTGCTGGGTCATAGGGTAGTTCTATTTTCAACATTTTGAGGAACCTCCATGCTGTTTTCCAGAGTGGTTGCACCAGCTTGCATTCCCACCAACAGTGTAGGAGGGTTCCCCTTTCTCCGCATCCTCGCCAGCATCTGTCATTTCCTGACTTGTTAATTTTAGCCATTCTGACTGGTGTGAGGCGGTATCTCATGGTGGTTTTGATTTGTATTTCCCTGATGCCGAGTGATATGGAGCACTTTTTCATGTGTCTGTTGGCCATCTGGATGTCTTCTTTGCAGAAATGTCTGTTCATGTCCTCTGCCCATTTCTTGATTGGATTATTTGTTCTTTGGGTGTTGAGTTTGCTAAGTTCTTTATAGATTTTGGACACTAGCCCTTTATCTGATATGTCATTTGCAAATATCTTCTCCCATTCTGTCAGTTGTCTTTTGGTTTTGTTCACTGTTTCCTTTGCTGTGCAAAAGCTTTTGATCTTGATAAAATCCCAAAAGTTCATTTTTGCCCTTGCTTCCCTTGCCTTTGGTGATGTTCCTAGGAAGATGCTGCTGCGGCTGAGGTCGAAGAGGTTGCTGCCTGTGTTCTCCCCGAGGATTTTGATGGATTCCTTTCTCACATTGAGATCCTTCATCCATTTTGAGTCTATTTTCGTGTGTGGTGTAAGGAAATGGTCCAATTTCATTTTTCTGCATGTGGCTGTCCAATTTTCCCAACACCATTTATTGAAGAGGCTGTCTTTTTTTCCATTGGACATTCTTTCCTGCTTTGTCGAAGATGAGTTGACCATAGAGTTGAGGGTCCATTTCTGGGCTCTCTATTCTGTTCCATTGATCTATGTGTCTGTTCAGAACATTTCATCCCAAAGCAACAGAATACACATTCTTCTCTAGTGCACATGGAACATTCTCCAGAATAGATCACATTTTTGGTCCTAAATCAAGTCTCAACCGGTATCAAAAGATTGGGATCATTCCCTGCATATTTTCAGACCACAATGCTCTAAAGCTAGAACTCAATAACAAGAGGAAATTTGGAAAGAACCCAAATACATGGAGACTAAACAGCATCCTTCTAAAGAATGAATGGGTCAACCAGGAAATTAAAGAAGAATTGAAAAAATTTATGGAAACAAATGATAATGAAAACACAACGGTTCAGAATCTGTGGGACACAACAAAGGCAGTCCTGAGAGGAAAATATATAGCAGTACAAGCCTTTCTCAAGAAACAAGAAAGGTCTCAGGTACGCAACCTAACCCTACACCTAAAGGAGCTGGAGAAAGAACAAGAAAGAAACCCTAAACCCAGCAGGAGAAGAGAAATCATAAAGATCAGAGCAGAAATCAATGAAATAGAAACCAAAAAAACAATAGAACAAATCAACGAAACTAGGAGCTGGTTCTTTGAAAGAATTAATAAGATTGATAAACCCCTGGCCAGACTTATCAAAAAGAAAAGAGAGAGGACCCAAATAAATAAAATCCTGAATGAAAGAGGAGAGATCACAACAAACACCAAAGAAATACAGACAATTATAAGAACATACTATGAACAACTCTACACCAACAAATTTGACAATCTGGAAGAAATGGATGCATTCCTAGAGACATATAAACTACCACAACTGAACCAGGAAGAAATGGAAAGTCTGAACAGACCCATAACCAGTAAGGAGATTGAAACAGTCATCAAAAATCTCCAAACAAACAAAAGCCCAGGGCCAGATGGCTTCCCGGGGGAATTCTACCAAACATTTAAAGAAGAACTAATTCCTATTCTCCTGAAACTGTTCCAAAAAATAGAAATAGAAGGAAAACTTCCAAACTCATTTTATGAGGCCAGCATCACCTTGATCCCAAAACCAGACAAGGATCCCAACAAAAAAGAGAACTACAGACCAATATCCTTGATGAGCACAGATGCAAAAATTCTCGCCAAAATACTAGCCAATAGGATCCAACAGTACATTAAAAGGATATTCACCACGACCAAGTGGGATTTATTCCAGGGCTGCAAGGCTGGTTCAACATCCGCAAATCAATCAATGTGATACAACACATTAATAAAAGAAAGAACAAGAACCATATGATACTCTCCATAGATGCTGAAAAAGCATTTGACAAAGTACAGCATCCCTTCCTGATCAAAACTCTTCAAAGTGTAGGGATAGACGGCACATACCTCAATATTATCAAAGCCATCTATGAAAAACCCACCGCAAATATCATTCTCAATGGAGAAAAACTGAAAGCTTTTCCGCTAAGGTCAGGAACACGGCAGGGATGTCCGTTATCACCACTGCTATTCAACATAGTACTAGAAGTCCTAGCCTCAGCAATCAGACAACAAAAGGAAATTAAAGGCATCCAAATCGGCAAAGAAGAAGTCAAACTATCACTCTTCGCAAATGATGTGATACTATATGTGGAAAACCCAAAAGACTCCACTCCAAAACTGCTAGAACTTGTACAGGAATTCAGTAAAGTGGCAGGATATAAAATCAATGCACAGAAATCAGTTGCACTTCTCTACACCAACAACAAGACAGAAGAAAGAGAAATTAAGGAGTCCATCCCATTTACAATTGCACCCAAAACTATAAGATACCTAGGAATAAACCTAACCAAAGAGACTAAGAATCTATACTCAGAAAACTATAAAGTACTCATGAAAGAAATTGAGGAAGACACAAAGAAATGGAAAAATGTTCCATGCTCCTGGATTGGAAGAATAAATATTGTGAAAATGTCTATGCTACCTAAAGCAATCTACACATTTAATGCAATTCCTATCAAAGTACCATCCATTTTTTTCAAAGAAATGGAACAAATAATCCTAAAATTTATATGGAACCAAAAAAGACCTCGAATAGCCAAAGGAATATTGAAAAAGAAAGCCAAAGTTGGTGGCATCACAATTCTGGACTTCAAGCTCTATTACAAAGCTGTCATCATCAAGACAGCATGGTACTAGTACATTGTTTTTATAAAAACCCTCAACAAAGTAGGGATAGATGGAACATACTTCTACATCGTAGAGGCCATATATGAAAGATCCATAACTACTATAATCACTAATGGTGAAGATCTGAGAGCCTTTCCCCTATGGTCAGAAATAAGACAAGGATGTCTAATCCAAACATTACTATTTAACATAGTACTGGAAGTCTTATCCTCAGCAATCAGGCAACAAAAAGAAATAAAAGGCATCCAGATCGGCAAGGAAGAAGTCAAACTTTCACTATTTGCAGACGATGTGATACTCTTTTGTAGAAAACCCAAAAGACTCCACCAAAATACTGCAAGAACTAATTCATGAATTCAGCGAAGTTGCAGGATATAAAATCAATGTGCAGAAAGGTGTTGTATTTCTATACACCAGTATCAAAGCAGCAGAAAAAGAAATCAAGGAATCAATCCCATTTGCAGTTGCACCAAAAACAATAGGATACCTAGGAATAAACTTTACTAAAGAGGTAAAAATTATGTACTGTGGAAATTGTAGAACACTTAGGGGAAAAAATGAAGAGGACAAAAAGAAGTGAAAAAGCTTTCCATGCTCATGGATTGGAAGAACAAACATTGTTGAAATGTTGGTACTACCCAAAGCAATCTACACATTTAATGCAATCCCTATCAAAACGCCACCAGCATTTTTCACAGAACTAGAATAATCCCTAAAATTTGTACAGGACCATGAAAGACCCTGAATAGCCAAAGCAATTCTGGAAAAGAAAAACAAAACTGGAGGCATCACATTTCCAGATTACAGGCTATATTACAAAGCTGTAGTCATCAAGACAGCATGGTATTGGCACAAAAACAGGCTCATAGATCAATGCAACAAAATAGACAACCCAGAACTGGACCCACAGCTATATGGTCAAGTAATCTTTGACAATACAGGAAATAATATCTAATGGAAAAAAGTCTCTTCAACAAATGGTGTTGGAAAAGCTGGACAGCCATATGCAGAAGGATGAAACTGGACCACTTTCTTATACCATGCACAAAAAAAATTCAAAATGGATGAAAGACCTAAATGAGAGACTGGAAACCATCAAAATCCTAGAGGAGAGCACAGCAGAATCCTCTTTGACCTTGGCCATAGCAACTTCTTACCAGATACATTGCAGGAGACAATGAAACAAAAGCAAAAATTGGGACATCAAGATAAAAAAAACCTGTACAGTGAAGTAAACAATCAGCAAAGCTAAAAGACAGCCTATGGCATGGGAGAAGATATTTGCAAATGACATATCAGATAAGGGGTTAGCATCTAAACTCTAAAGAACTTATCAAACTCAACACCCAAAACCCAAATAATCCAGTTAATAAATGGGCAGAAGACATGAATACACATTTTTCAAAAAGAAGACATCCAGAATGATAACACACATGAAAGATGCTCAATGTCACTCATCATCAGGGAAATACAAATCAAAACCATGATGAGATACCACCCTTACACCTGTCAGAATGGCTAAATTCACAACAAGAAACAAGAGGTGTTGGTGTAGATGTGGAGAAAGGGGGACCCTCTTGCACTGTTGGTGGGAATGCAAACCGGTCAACCACTTTGGCTAACAGTATAGATGTTCCTCAGAAAGTTAAAAATAGAACTACCCTATGATCCAACAATTGCACTATTGGATATTTACTCAAAGGATACAGAAATATGGATTTGAAGGAATACATGCACCCTAATGTTTATAGCAACATTATCAACAACAGCCAGACAAATGTCCTTTGACTGATGAATGAATAAAGATGTGGTGTATATATGCAATGGAATATTAGCCATCAAAAAGAATGAAATCTTGCCATCTGCAATGACATGGATGGAGTTAGAGTGTGTTATGCTAAATGAGATAAGTCAGACAGCGAAAGGCAAATATATGATCTCACTCAAATGTGGAATTTAAGAAAGAAAACAGATGAACATATGGGGGTGGGGAAAAGAAAAAAAGGAGAGAGGGAAACAAACCTTAAGAGACTCTTAGTGATAGAGAACAAACTGAGGGTTGATGGAAGGAGGTGGATGGGGGATGGGCTAGATGGGGATGGGTGATGAGTATTAAACACAGAACTTGTTGTGATGAACGCTGGGTGTTGTATGTAAGCGATGAACCACTGAATTCTACTCCAGAAACCAATATTGCACTGTATGTTGACTAAAATTTAAAATAAAAAGAAATAAGTCAGAAGGAGAAAAGCAAATACTGTATGATCACACATATAGAATCTAAAAAATACATATGGAATCTAAAACAAGCTAAATATAGTAACAGTAGAATGGTGGTAGTCAGGCACTGGGGGTGGAGGAGATGGGGAGAGGTTGGCCAAAGCGTACAAACTTCCAGTTATAATAGTAAAGAGTGCTGGGGGTGTAATGTCCAGCACAGTAACTATAGTTCACAATACTATATTATATACTTCAAAATTTCTAGTATAGCAGGTATTAAATGTTCTTATCTCTCTCACACACACAGTAATTATGTGAAGTGATGGATTACTTTATTGTAATCATTTTGCAGGATGTACATGTATCAAATCATCATATTATATACCTTAAACTTACACAATGTCATATGTCAGTTATATTTCAATAAAGCTGGAAAAAAAATTCCTGCTCAAAGTAAAAACCTGTGAATCCTAACAGACTGTCTTTTAATATCAAATTAAACAGTTTTAGCAAAAGGGAGTTAATTGAGAAATTTTTATAGACTCTTACAAAATCTAACCATTAGGGAATAGTTTTCTGAGCTAAAATCTGCCTTCCTGGAGCTTTAGCTCACATTTTCATTACTCTTGTCATCAGATGGCCCTCTTAAAGCTGATTTTCAGAATTGAGCACTATTCCAAATGAGGATATATCATGGTTCTCTTAATATCACAAAATATTGTATCAGCTGCCATACACGATAGGCTCATACAGCCTATTATCTCTTTATGTCTATAGATTTGATTCACATAAACTTTTTTTTCTTCTTTGTTCTTTCTTTCTTTCTTTACTTTAAATAGTTAAAGAATCTTACATTCTTCCCTGATCTATTTAACCTGGAAGTTTTCAACCCATCTAAACACTTTGTAAGATTGTTTTTGACTTTCATTCTACCATCCAATGCCTATATAAATCTTTCCAGTTTGGGGGCTTTAGCAAGACTTTACTTAGAGTCATTAATAAAAAATATTGAACAAAATGGCTCAAGAAGAGGCAAATCACTAAGATATTTACCAGGCCCATATATATATCCACTAATCTTTAGGTAGGGTTCCCTAAAAAACTATGAATTGTCTAAATGCATTATAATCCAGGAATATTTTCCATCCTATATTTATGAATATCAGGAGATATTTGCCAAATATCTTATAGATATATGTATGTTTTGAACATTGCCTTGATCAATTAATATAGTATAATCTGCTAAAAGAGTAGAAATAAAAGTTGTGGGAACATGATTTGTTTTGAACGAACCTACTTGTGTCTAGAAATGCACATTTTTAAAAGTCTGGAATAGACTTTCCTTCAAATTAAGGTCAAATTAATAGTTCACAATTTTTAAACTCCACTATTTTCTTAGCTATAAACATCAAGACTCCCTACAGTCTTTCGCCAGCTCATTTACTTGTGTATTTAAACGTTGATGGCAATAGCTCTTTGGTCATGATTGCTATTCTTTTATTACCTTGTGATGTACTTTTTTTCTGAGCCTGTTAAAGTAACAAGCAGCACTTTCATTTTGTTGTTCTTGTTGTTACTAAACTTACATTCTTTTAACAATGCTCATATCATAGCACATTTTTACTTGGAGGAAAATTCCTCTTGTAGAAAGAGGTGAAAGATATAAAAGTTGAAGACCCTTTTTTGTTCATTTGCTCTTGTTTTTAAGCTAAGATTACAGCATCTTAACAAAAACAGTTGGGAATGCCTTTTTCCCCCTTGCTCCTAAAGGATCCAAAAGCTATTTTGTATGTGTGTTTTATTTTCAAGCTTCAACTTGTTCTGGTATCTAGTCTCTGATAGAATTTTTACAAATCCACAAAAGTCTCTTAAATTTATGTGTTGCTATATGTTACTTCTTTCTTCTTTGTGTTGTTTCTCAAACAATGTATAAGACTTTATTCTTTTTAAAACAGTTGACTAGCATAATAGAGGGATAGGATAAAAAATAGTCTTGTAGTGAGTTTACCTTGAAAATGTAACTTATATAAGTGTTCATGAATGGGTCATTTAATATTATATGTGTGTGTGTATATATTTATACACATATTTATATACATACACACACAGCAATCTTTTTAAAACAATATTTTAATAATGTACATTATGATTGTCAAATATTTTATCAGGAAGTATAAGTTATAATTATTATATTGTGTTCTCAATAATTTTAGAACTATGAAATGTTGATAGTGGACTTCATAGAACTATCTTAGGAACTCATCTAGATGAACATAGATTATTAAATCTACTACTAAAATTAAATTTATACTGAGAAGAGAACTAAGTATTAGTTGCCTGTGTAATAATTTCATGTTTAAAATGTTTGTGAATTTTAGGGCACCTGGGTGGCTCAGTCATTAAAGTGTCTTACTTCACCTCAGGTCATGATCCCAGGGTCTTAGGATCCAGTCCAGCATCTGGCTCCCTGCTCAGCCAGGAGTCTGCTTCTCCCTCTGATCCTCCCCCACCCCTCATGCTCACAATCTCTCTCTCTCTTCTGCAAAAATAAATAAAATCTTTAAAACAATAAAACAAAATGTGAATTTTAAATATGCAATGGAAATGAGCAGTAAGTAACAATAATAAAATAATCTAATAGCTGCTATTTAATGAGTACTTATTTTATGTCAGGACTGTGCTAAGTCCTTTAATATATGTTATCCTATTTAAGTCTTTCGACATTACTGGGTAATTTTCATTACCCTCAATTTTTTAGGCAGTAAAAGAGACCAATCAAATAGTAAATGGTAAAGTCAGGATTTGAAACCAGATCTGAGCAGACCCACTGAATCCTTAGGAGAGGAACTGTCTAGCCTTACAGACTTTAAGAGGGAAAGGGGCTCTTGTTCTACCAAATAAGTTTAAATCTGATTTGCACTGAATTTGCAGCTTCAGCCTTCTGACTCTTTTCCTTGAAAGGACTTGTTTTGGAGAATCTGTTTTCCCTTCCACCACTTAGTCATACTCCCTGTTTATGAAGAAGCAAAGTGAGATGTGTTTAAAGCACAATGAAATGAATGAGTACAGCATAGGTCTCTATAGTAAAGCCATTATTGGATTGGTCAGAAACAAATTAAGCTTCTTTTTTTTCACCCTAGGGTATTTAGAGTTGGCAGCAAAAATGCCAAGAAGTAAATTCTATGCAGAAAAGTATATATATAAATCCTCATGGCAATTATTTTTATAACTAAAGAACTTGCATGACTAGTTAGAGGTTTATTCTCCAAAACATAAGTTGAACATTTATTAAAAGCTGATGAAACATTGAGAAATATTTTACCTAGGCATTTGATTTAAAACCTAGCTTTGTTTTATAACAACCATTTTTTCATTCATTCATATAGTAAACTTTGTGAATCAAGTATCCTACTCCATGCTGGGGATAAGAAGCAAAGTGATGTAGTGATGAAGACTCCAGATTCTCAGGCAGACTGCTGAGTTATTTAACAGACATATATATGGGCATAGTCCCTTTTCATTCCCTTTCCAAGTAGTTATTGAGCAACTAGCTGCCAGACACTGGGCTAGGTACTGGAATACAGAGTGAAATCTGATATAGTTCCTTTCTCTCAAGAAGACACAAACCAAAGAAATCATGGTGCAGTGCAGGAAGTATTTGTTAAAGTGTGTAAGAGGCTATGGGAGTACAGTTCAATCTGGATCTGGTTAGATGTATATTTTAAGACTGTCATTCTGTTGGAAAAGAGAAGTATAAAATTAAAGTTGGCATGAACCAGACAAGGTTATTGCAGAATGAAGATGATAAGGGCCTAAGTTAAGAAGTGGTGGTAGCAATGGAAATGTGGGGTACATTTGAGAAACATACAGAAGATAAAATTGGCAGTAATTGGGGTTTGGTTGGATGTCAAAGAATATGTGAGAAGGGGCAGATTTAGGGAAGTGCAAGGAGGTGATAAATTTGCTTTCTGATATGCTAAGTTTGATATGCCTCTGGGACATGTAAATGAAATGTCTAGACAATTTTTAAACATAGACATCTGAAGATCAGGCAGTATTTTTGGATCAAATCACTGATTTGGAAGTCATCAGTATATGTTTGACAGTTTTCTAGTTCTAAAAATACTCTAATATTTCTACAATGTAATGGGAAGAAAAGATACTGAGGTAAGTTGGTACAGTACAAATAAATTTTTTTCACCAAAGAGATAATAGCACTCTAAAGATCACTCTAACATTATGAAAATAAAAGGTAATAGAGATGATTATTATTATTTTTTTATTTGACAGACAGAGATCACAAGTAAGCAGAGGCAGGCAGAGAGAGAGGGGGGAAACAGACTCCCAGCTGAGCAGAGAGCCCGATGTGGGGCTTGATCCCAGGACCCTGAGATCATGACCTGAGCTGATGGCAGAGGCTTTAACCCACTGAGCCACCCAGGCACCCCTAGAGATCATTATTTTAACTAATATTTCAAGTATAGTTATTATCAATTGACTATACTAAAAAAATGAGGAAATTAAAACTTTTATCTTTCCCCAAACTTCTTAAGTCCTGAATTTTTTGGTTCTTAACCTTATATTTCGGATTTGTAATATTTACGTTCTTTTCCAAAACACAGTTGATTAACCTTAATTGTAAGATTGTGTAGATAGCTTGCAAACATAACTGCTTCTTCATCCTGAATATTTTTTGTTTTAATTTCTCTTTGAGTTAGTTGGTTATCATCATTAAGTGCTTTTTTCAAAAGACCTAAGAGAAACTCTTTCTGAATTCTTGCATGTTTGAGAATATCTATACTTTAATATACAAAGATAATTTAGCTAAAATGAATATGTTGAGTTATACTTTCCTTTAGAACTATGTAGATATTTCCCCTACCACATTCTGTAATTTAGTGGTGTTGTGAGAAGGAATAATTTTCTTTATATGCCTGTCCATCAGAAAAATCATTTATTATTGAATTATAATAATTTAATACTAATACTATTTTATCTTAGTCACACTACCCAAGCTTTTATTGGATCATCAAATGCCCTTTCAATCTTCAATCATTTCTTCCATTATTATAATTAAAAATTTGCTGGTATAACTTGGGGTTTCTTATTTCACTTTTCTTTGGGGGGGGGGGTGAAACCAATTGTGCTTAAGTTGGATTGTCTTTGCCCTCTCTATCCTTTTTTTCTAATTGTTTCCATCTGTCTTTTCCCTTTGCATAAATCCAGAGTCTCTCAAGCTTTTCCTCTTTATTAGAAATTCCACTTTTGGCTTGCTTATTATGTTTCATTTCTGTTGGTAATGTATTCTTCAGTCCTGTAGTCCAGTGGTATGCTGGACTCTAGTCTCCCTTTTATTTTATTCTCTCTTCTTATCTCAAGTTTTAGCTAGGGGACCATATTCACATTGTTACGAAGTATTTTTATATTATTAGTGTTGATGAGGAAATTTTCTTCTGTTCCTTGCATAATTTGTTTTTCCATACTAACCTCATCATCTGTATTTAGCCATGTGATTGCAGTGTTCATTTTTTCTCTGTATTATGTTTACAAAATTGCCATTCTGTATCTTTTTTTAATATGATAAACTATGTATCATTGTTCTTGATAGAGTTCCCATTTTACATTTGACTTACTTTCCTTCTTGCCAATTTACAATGGAGAACTGGGAATTTCAAATCTACTTTATATAACTTAAGAATTTAGTGGGGAGGGAGAACTCCATTTGTTTTGGCTCTGCTGTTTCTTCAAAATCTTATTAAATTCCCCACTTTAGGGTTTTCCTTACCATTTAGTAATATATGTTATCCATAAGAGAGATACCCTTATTCTTCCCATTATATATGGAAACCCGATTATGATGATCTCTAATGGGTTTTCAAGCTTCTACTGAGATATTGAGATTTTATAGTAGTGGATAACAGCTTTCTATTCTTCAGGGTTTTATTTTCTTCCCCACAACTTTTATTGGATGCCCCTGAATTGAGGTCCCTCCAGAATGAAGGTGGATAAAACCAGGATGTATTGTATCACTTACGGGGATGGGATTGAAGATGGAAGAGAAATGAGGAGCTATTCTGAATTGGGATAAATCATCTATTTCTTTTCTTGGCTGCCACTTTTTAAAGTTCATGGCATGTGATTTTACTCTCTTTTAGGTACTGCTAGTTTTTACCTTACTATTTTCTTGCTGGTTTTATTTTATTTTTTTAATATTATAAAGAACTGAGAAAGTAATGTAGCTCCATTAAACTGTCTCTACTAGGATTATGAGTTATTCTTTCTTTCTTTCTTTTTTAAGATTTTATTTATTTATTGACAGATGGAGATCACAAGTAGGCAGAGAGAGCAGGCAGAGAGAGAGAGGAGGAAGCAGACTCCTTGCTGAGCTGGGAGCCCAATATGGGGCTCCATCCCAGGACCCTGAGATCATGACCTGAGCCAAAGGCAGAGGCTTACCCCACTGAGCCACCCAGGTGCCCTGAGTTATTCTTTCTTTATCTCTGATTTCCCCCCAGGGCCTATCTCAGAGGTTCAAATGCCTTTTGAAGTTCATTGAAAATATAAATTGATCTGAGTGCAAAAATTTTATAACCAAATATTTTTCATCAATTTGTTTCTTACAGCATACAGTAGGGATTTCTGTAATTAAATTACTTGTTTAATTTAAATAATAGTATAAATTAAACATTGTTGCTAATTCTGTTTAATATTTCTCTAGAAAACATGCAATTTAGAACAAGACTAGAAGAAAGGTCTACTTACAAGTTATTCATTGACAACCTATTGTAGAGTTTGTTTTATCCTCTAATGCTGATTGTAAACCATATTAAAACTTTTCAATTGTGCTCCCTCCTCCTTTTATTATTTCTGTCATTTACAGGTACATATTTGTCATTTACAGTATGCCAGTGAGTAGTTAGCCTTGATATCTAAAATATTGTCCATTTTTGCAATAACCACTTTCTTTTTTCTGTGAAGGAATAAATAACTTCTTGATGCTTTCAAGAGTTTACTGATTTCCCCTTTATCTGACTTGTATTTTTACCTTATTAGCTTCCTTCTGCCTAATTGTTCTCCTTTCCAGAAGTTTAAAAAAAGCAAAAAGAAATAATTAATGATTGCTTTCCTGTATTAGAGATTAGAGATTCTAAAATCTTTTTCTTCTTCTTCTTCTTCTTCTTCTTCTTCTTCTTCTTCTTCTTCTTCTTTCTTCTTCCTCTTCTTCTTCTTCTTCTTTTTTTTTCACTTCCAAAGTCTTTTATTGGGCCAGCAAGACTGGCAGCTGCCATTGGAGTGGGGTCCCAGTCCCAGTCTGGAGTCTCCAGGTGTGTGGCGCCCTTGCCCCTGTTCCTGACTGGATCAGGTGGCCTTCTCTGACAGGCTCCTTGGTTCACTCCTTCACGTATTCCCAGACCTCTTACTTAATAGATAAGGTTAGATGACTTGGGCCATTGTAATAGATTATAACAGCTAAAAGCAATCTTTTAAGAGTCTATTCCCATACCTCCTCTTTAAATAACAGAGGGCTCTTACTACTACATTTCTAAGACAGAGTCATCTGAATTCTGCTTGAGTTACAGAAGATTCACTTCCATTCCAGCTCTCATTTATGGTGGAGACTTTGATTATCATAATGTAGTACGCTTTATGTTGCATTAAAATTTGTCCCTATAACCTCAGCCCATATAGTCTCAGCATCAAAATTATGTACTTTTCTTACTCTAAGTTATACATATTTTGCATTTTTTAGAAAGGCACACTTGACATTTGAAAAAATTGTTTTTTTCTGTTGAGGTTCACAGCTGGTTTCTACTGTGTCCTTTCCTTAAGATATTTGACTTTTGCTAGTTGGGGAATTAGGAGATTGTACTGATCTTATTAGAACAAATCTTTACTGCCACTATATACAGTTCTATTATGTCTATGCTTTAAATGTACTAGGGAGGCTATTTTTTAAAAAATTAATTTCAAAGATATTCCTGGAACTGTAAGTTTTAGGGTGCCATTCAAGTTCAGGTGTAAGTCTCCAACAGATACATCCCCCAAAATTTTTAGAACAAAAATAATTAGAATGATAAATTTCCCATTTATAAAATTCTAAATTTGGAATATGTGTGGAAAATACATACTTTTCAATAACTGAATTATTTTAAAGTGGAAATATAATCCACAAACATTGATTAAGCTCCCTGACATTTGTAGAGCAATCTTACCCTGTAAATCTGTCAACATACAGATTGGTACACAGAGGGTACCATAGTCATTTGTATTAAACATTATTGTAATTTAAGTTGGTAAATGCTGAAGGGATGCACAGTTTAGTGGGGTAAACTATAGTTAGCTGACAGATGTGCAGTACCTACTGTACTTGTTCTGAAACAGAATAAGGAGTAAACATTTGAGCCCTGGAAAACCACCATTTGTTGAAGGTAGTAGGGACAAACAGCTACCAGTCAACAATACTGAGAAATAGAAGTCATTCTGACCATGAAAGAAAAGAGGAACATGGAATCACAAAAGCCCAAAGTGGAGAAAATTTCAAGAAGGGACTTGCTATAGGTTCAAAAGCAGCTGAGAGATTGAGAAAGATAAGTACAGAAAAGTCAAATGTGTTTAACTAAGTGACCTTAGACAATTAGTGAAAGCCACACGAAACTGGGTTGAGTAACTAAAGAGAATTTAAAAGCAAAGTCAGGCTAAACTTTGAAAAGTCAGTCATAAATAGCCAGAGAGAAATCAAATAACATATAGAAAGGGTTGGCCAAGGTCAGGACAAGAGTTTTCATCTTCTTAAGATATAGGCTACTATTCACATTACAAAGCAGAAGAAAGGAAGAGGGTAAAGATACCAGAGGATGGGGGACTAAGAATTTTAATACAAATAGAGGAAAATAATCAAGAATAGAAGGAGAAACTATATGTTGAGACAAGTTATGATTTCCTCTTAGGCTGTCAGGGGAAACATGCAAATAGTGTTCAGGGTGGGAGGGACTTCAAGAGGCCATTAATTCTACTTTAGCTTTCTTCAAATGTTTCCCTTTACCTTTAGGTCCTCATGGTTAAGAAGAACCCTTGTGTGGTTCTCAGAGAGAAAAATAGATAGAAAAGTACAGGTTGTATAGTTTTTCTTGTTCTTATTCCTAAATCTAGAATTTAATAATTTTTATTATTTAAGATATTCCTTTTCTTTCCTATAATTCTATGCAGTGATAATTTGGAAATTAAAATATATTACTTATTTACCTCAGGTTTCCTATGAAGACTTGTATTATGCATATTTATGAATATATTAAAACAATTTATCAAAACAAAAATCAAAATAATGCTACTTCATTTAAATAGCTATAGAGGATTGTAGTCCTTTTAATCTTTCCTTCGATTGTCTGCAGTCTCATGCTCTAATCTGTGAACTAATTATATTTCTAATGAGTTTTCAATATTAAATGTCAAACACACATCTAATTTGTTTGAACCAGTTTCAACATGCTTACATTTTCAGGGAACTTTTTCTTAAGCATCTCAGGTACTTAATATATCTGATATATTAAGTTGCTGCTACAGAGATGTATCTACATGTCATTGCCTATTTTGAAGAAAACTTCACCAAATTAATGACTAAACTTGGCTTCAGTTCAGGGATTTCTGTTTCTGTCTTGTTGATTTAATAAGCCCCTGGATCTGATCCCCAGAGCTCATTTCTGTGCTGTCTTATGATACTACATGACATCCATAATCATTAAAAATTCTGTGGTTAGAAGTACAGGGTTTGCAGTCAGATCTGAGTTTGAATCCCAGCTCTGCCACTGATTTTTCATATAGCATCTGCCACATTACTCAATTTCTCTGAACTCGTTTCCTCACCCAGAAATGGGGAAAGGATCTGTAAGTAAAACCTAATGAAAGAAATACTTCACTTCTAAGTATTTCAGAGCCCCACTATTGGGCTAATACCAAGAAAAGAGAGGCTTTTTTTTCCCCTTTTTTTTTTTTTTTTTAGGGCAAGATATAGTACGGGGGTTGGCGGGGAGGAGGGAGAGAGAGAGTGACAGAATCTTTTTTTTTTTTTTTTTAAAGATTTTATTTATTTATTTGACAGAGAGAGATCACAAGTAGATGGAGAGGAAGGCAGAGAGAGAGAGAGAGAGGGAAGCAGGCTTCTTGCTGAGCAGAGAGCCCGATGTGGGACTCGATCCCAGGACCCTGAGATCATGACCTGAGCCGAAGGCAGCGGCTTAACCCACTGAGCCACCCAGGCGCCCCTAGAGAGAGTGACAGAATCTTAAGCAGGCTCTGTCCTCAACATGGAGCAGGATGTAGGGCTTGATCTGTTGACCCTGAAATCATGACCTGAGCCAAAATCTGACCTGAGATGAAATCAAGAGTTGGATGCTTAACCAACTAAGCCACTCAAGCGCCTTGAGAGAAGCATTTTTGACCAAACAAAACATGGTGCCACTGAATCACCAGGAGACTCAGGGCAGAGGGTAGCTGCAAACTGAAAAAAGATGTGCCTGGTGGTTGAAACAGTTCAAAGTAGTAGCAGCTGCACCCAGTGAAGTAGTGAAAATGATGAGCAGTGATACACTTGTGATGCTTCACCCAAGGGATCTAAGAAAATATTTGATTAGGGAAAGCACTTTGCATGAGGCTGGAGGACCCACATTAGCAGGAAATGGCTATTACACAAGGGAACTTCAGGAATTATAAATAAGGTCATCTCTACATCCATAGGTCAGGAAGATCTAGGAAACTTTAGGCTGCATCTATGACAATACAAACCTCTACTTTTTTAAAGAATCTCATTTTTAAATTTACTCTATCATTTGACTTTATTTTTGAAGTTGGGTCTTTTGTGTATAGGCATGTTGTCATGGCATAAATATGGTTCTAACTATAATATGTAAAATACCAGCGATGTGCATGCTACATATAGTCTGTGAATTAGTTTAATGTGTTATAATGTAGCTACATAACCATTTTTGCATTTATGATTAACTCCATTTTTGCTGCAAAATTATTTCCCTCCTCCAGGTCTCCCAATCCCTCTTTTGGAGCCCTGTTTTACTCTCTGAGCTTCCTCATCATGTACCCATTCAGATAACCAAGGATTCAGGGGATAAATTGATTAATTTTCCTCAACAACTCACAACTTTGTCTATCACAATCCATTACTTTTCCATTACTCAGTTTAGAACATTATCACCTTTCCTAGACTACTGTATTGGTCTCCCAAATGACCCTTCTGCTTTTCCCCTTTCTGTATTTGGGCTGCAAGTCTGAGCTTCAGTGATTATAACATGCTCTAGCCCATACAAAACCAATAATTTCCACTTTGCCAAGGCAAATTCAGAATTACTCATTCTAGCATTCTACACATTGGCTCCCACACACCTAAATTCTCATTGGTCTCCTATGTTAACCATCTGCTCCAGTCCAGTTGACCTGAGCAATCAACTTCACACATTCTATCTTCATAAAGATATGCCTAGAGTGAAACTCCCACGACTCTGTAACTTGAAGAGCATCATGAGGGTTCTTATTCCTCTGAACTCTTATAAGCATATACTGTTGACATCATCATTAAATAATGAATTGTCTTCTGTCTTACTGTAACTATATTGTTTTTTCACCTCTATAATTTGTTCTAATTTCCTTCTTATTTCCCAAGATTAGTTTATAAGCTCACAAATCGAATCTTGCAGTGTATTTTATCTAGCATGTATAGCATACAAACTGAACTATTACATTCTCAATATTTTTATTTTCGCCTTATTTAATTTGTTTGTTTGCTTATAGACTTTATTTATTTATTCGAAGGAGACGAGGAGAAGCAGGGGGAGGAAAGGCAGAGGGAGAGGAAGAAGCAGGTTTCCTGATGCAGGGCTCGATTCCAGAACCCTAGGATCATAACCTGAGCCAAAGGCAGACGCTTAAAACCGACCTAGACACCCAGGTTCTCCTAGCTTGGCTTAATTTGGATCTATCATTACAACCAAAAACTATATAGTATGAAGTTATTTTTTTCACATTACTGTCCATTTTTCCTTTAAATATTAAAGAAAATAGAATCACAAAGGCAAAATTTGAGCAAAATCAATAGAAATGGTTATTGTTGATTAGGCTGAATGGACATAAAAGTCTCAAAAAACTTGAACTATAACCATGTCCTTTTTACTTAGCTCAGAATAACAGCCATTCATCAATATAAACAGCATATAATTTTAAAGTGCAAAATGAAGGAGCATTATTTTGTTGTTGTTGTTGACTTATCCCAGAAATCTAAAACTTCAGCCATCACACATCTTTTTTTGAGACCACAAAAGGTTGCAGTATGTCTTTAGTTTCAATGAAATCAATGCATTTTGTAGTAAACATGGAGGTGAATGAAAGCATTTTTCCAAATACAGCATAGGCTATACATTTTAACTTATTTCTCTTATGTGACAAAGCACAAACTCACAGAAACTCCATGTTGGAGATAAGGACTTATTTATTAATGATTCCTTTTCCTAGTAGAATGTGTATCGAAAGAATGCATCACTTCACCACTGTATCTTCAAATGCCTAGAACATGTAGCCAGTGCTCAAAGCCTATTAGCTTATTGAATAAATGATTGAAAGAAAAATTACTTCAATTCCATACATCTCTAAGTGTTAACTTTCTAACGTGCAAGGGCAGTGCTGCAGTCTGTGAAGAGTAGATGTGAAGTAGTAGTGAAGATCAACAACACACAGAACTGTTTTCTGGAAGTTTACAGTCAACTTGAATTAACTGAGGTCTCTTCTAGAATCGTGAGATTTGAACAACAGGAAATATTTCTATCCTTTCTCATTCTAACATCACTGATTTTTCATTTATTTATATGAAAACCTAAAAGCCATATGGGCAAGAACAGTGAGCAAGGAGAAAGTAGTATGAATTTTATAGTTAGTAGGATAAAAAAATTAGGGTGAAATGAAAAATCTATTTTGATAATACTGAATAGGAAAAGGTACCTGGGTAATGGTTTAAAGAGTTAAAAAATATAGTTCTGTCAGAGATTAGAGACTACTTTAGCATAATTTTGAGAGTTTATTTAAAGAATTTCTACAGTGGCATATTTACTTTGCATTATGTAACTCTCATTTGTGTTTTTGTACAAAAGTTTGTTTTTCTCTTACCTATAGCTAAGCAAGATACTCACAGGAAGAACTCCAATGAAGCAATAAGCAACTTCCAGTTTAGGGATCAATAGGCTTCTGGAACCTCCACTCCATTTGCTTTCTTTTTTATTTTTTTTCCCTCAGTTGCCTTTTTCTTTTTCCTCCCAGCTTTACTGATGTATAATGGACAAATAAAACTTTTTGCTCCCATAATCCTTCTCCTGAATATGAGTGGTCTTTGATGTCAGATTTGTACAAAGATTTTGCTTTCTCTCCTTTCTGTCTTTGATTATACCTCAAATCTGCTCTGTTGAATAAACTTCAGTATCTTCCTCACACTTGGCCTAGTATCTAAACCCTACCAAGACCCTTATCGGGACTTAGCCTTGACTCTGAAAGCCCATACTGGTCTCATCTCATCAAACGTAATAAATAAAATACTGCTACATTGGGGCACCTGGGTAGCTCAGTGGGTTAAAGCCTCTGCCTTTGGCTCAGGTCATGATCTCAGGGTCCTGGGATTGAGCCCAACATCGGGCTCTCTGCCCAGCAGGGAGCCTGCTTCCTCCTCTCTCTCTGCCTGCCTCTCTGCCTACTTGTAATCTCTGTCTGTCAAATAAATAAATAAAAAATTTAAAAAAAATACTGCTACATTTTATATATGAGCAGACTAAATGCCTGGAAAAGTTTATTAACCTGCTAAGTACCATAACAAATTGGAGGGAGACCTAGACTAGAACTCTATATCCACAAAATATAAATTATTAACTCCAAAATGTATTGACATACCTTGACTACATTTCTGTGCTTCCAGCAATGTAGACTTTTCTTAATTGATTTATTAATTTATGAATACATATGACATGAATACTCTAAAGAGATGGTTGATCCTCTTGGAATGCTTACCTTTAGTGTAAACTTTTTTTTTTTTTTTTTTTAAGATTTTATTTATTTATTTGACAGAGAGAAATCACAAGTAAGCAGAGAGGCAGGCAGAGAGAGAGGAGGAAGCAGGCTCCCTGCTGAGCAGAAAGCCCGATGTGGGGCTCGAACCCAGGACCTGGTAGTGTAAACTTTTAAAACCTGTTGGCCTACCAACTATTTGGCAAAGACTTCAAAGATGACTAAACCTCTGCAAAGATGAATAGACTGTATGTTGTCATATATTTATGATGACAAGGAAAGATTCCTTTTAGATCATGGATGAAGGTGAGATTAAAACTTCAGTTCTCTATTAGAAATTTGGCTATGACTCACACAAATTTAATATTTTAGGGCTTAGCCTATAAACTGTCACAAAAATTAAACAGATGTCTAACTACTTTTAGGCAGTTAATAGAGGAAGAAGGGTAATTTACCATATAATCAGGAACCTGGACTCTTATAGTTAGTTATCAGAAACAAAGACAATTAGGTACTTAGTCTGACTAAATGATGATTTAAAGAAGCTGGAATGTTACCATGTTTTACCTATGAAGAATAAAGGAATATGATTTTTTTCCAAATATTATATATATAATTTCTTCCAAATATTATATATATAATTTTATATATATTCAATAATATAAATTTAATAACTTTAATTATGTATATAATTTCTTTTAAAAAGCCATATTGATAAAATATTGTTTAAAAAAGGAAACTAACATTTCATTTACCATGTAACAATCACTGTTATTTCTTTCAACCCTCATTTAATATTCACATGGGATGAATAACCCTGTACTGTTTTCCCAAGTAAAGAAACTGTGTTCAAAAAATTATGTTACTTTGTAGGATCCCTTAACTACTAAGTGGTAAAACAGAGATACAAATTCGGAACGTTTTCTTTTAAGATTTTATTTATCTTTGGGAGGGCAGAAGTGAGCCCATAAGAGCAGGGGGAGGGGCAGAAGGGAGAGGGAGAGAGAATCTGGACCTGAGCCAAAATCCAGAGTCTGACGCTTAGCCACTCACTGAGCTAGAAACGATCTTACTGGAACCTAGAATTATCTTACTTCAAAACCCTTATACTTTGCCCTCTACTTTCAAAGGTAAAATTATCACAAAATATTTTCTAAGTTTTCTTTGGTTACAAACCATCAAGAACTGTAATAACAGCATTTTACAAAGTGAACATAATCCCTTGATTATGTTCTTCGAAGGCATTGATTCTTTTGTCCTTTACCAAAGGTATGAGCGGTGACTTGGAGGGGTCTATCCTGTCATACCAAGCATATCACATATACTCATAGCTCACATTAAATATAATTTATTTATAACTACATTCTTTGGGTTGCAAATAACTAGCTGAAATTTTTTTTTCTAGAAATTTATTTGAATACATTAATTTATATTTTGAATTATTTTAAAATGCATATACTAAGTCTATTTAAAATTTTTAGGCCCTACATTTTTCAATAAGTCCAAGTAAAACTCACAGTCTCCAGGCATTATACCTTTATTGAGTAATGGGAAAAAGCCGGAACTGAGGAAATAAAGGCAAAGTGCCTTATTGAAGTCACTTAGTGGAATTGAGGACAAGAACTCTTATTGTCTAGTTTTCTTTTATTTCTTTTCTTTTCTTTTTTCTTTTATTTCTAGTTTTCTTTTAGTTTAGCATTATGTGTCCCAATATGGCATTATTCTCAAAAGTAAAGAATTCTATACAGGGCAAAAGTGGTCTCTCATATGATGCTCAGGCTTTGAGCAGAATTTCATTTGGATATTAAGGACATTTGGATTTTAAAGGAAATGTAACTGAGGTATTAATGTTATTGGTATTTTCTAAAATAAATAACCCATAATAGATAGTCATAGGATGATGGAACATAATGAGCAATCAGTGATATATTGTGCTAGAATATCTGTGCAGATGATAATTATCTGTGTGTATATGTTATGTTTATGTATATACAATAATAACTATAAAATTGTTAAATTTCAGTACAGAGAAAGAAGATATCATCTCATCAAATCTCTTCATTTCAAAGATACAGAAAATGATGGTCAAAGACGTGAAGTGATTAATCCTTTCATATAGGTAGATCAGGTCAGACTTGAAGTTAATATCCAGATTTCCTGAATCCCAGTATACAATTGGTTTTGTATGTGTTTTGATTGTTCCTTTGCTGCTGCTGCATAAATAAGTCAACAAAAAGCAAACAATTTCTATGGCTAAAACATGATAATATAGGCAATAACCTCACAAATACTCCTTTTAAACAAGAAAATTTGTGCCCTACATCCTCATTTTAAAGATCAATATGATGAGTACTCTGAAAATACTAATAAGCACTGAGACAAGCCAGGTTAACCAGTTCAGATCCTGATACTGCAATATTTCTTCAGCCATGCTTTTTACTTTGATCATTGCTCAAAACTTTAAGCTTCTTGCCTTTTTATAGTACCTAAAATATCTCAGTAATGGCTCATGTGTAAGGTTGGGTTTCAACTTCTTTGTATTTCACTCATAATGGTACATGACCTCACATGCGTGTGTCAGCATATCTGCCTTACAGGAGAAACTGCTTAAAACTCAAGGCCGCTGTTAACAAAGAAGAGATTAGACAGAAAATATGTCAGGAAATTTTAAATACAGTTTTTAAATTAGTCCATGCAGTTTTGTTCCCATTCAACAATAACATTTATCCTTTAATACTAAGAACCAGATGGGTGTCACCAGCAGACACAAACAAACTGGCTAAAGTATCACTTCTTTTTTAAAGTCTTCTTATTCCTTCAATGCTCTAGACCATTTGTGTAGATCTGATTAACTTGAAATCCACTTTTAGTCTCTCTCATCTAATCCTTATATTCTAAAAGAATTGGAAGACAGTATTTTTAAAGAATCTTTGGAAGGTTCCAGTGAAGATCAAAGTAAATGTCTTTTATCTTTTATAACCAAAGCCTTACTTTCAAATATCATTGTTTTTATTTTGTTTAGTAAAATACTAGGCATTAATAACAGATATTAGCCTAAATTATCTTTCAGTTGTTTTTGAGTTGCCAGTACCTAAATTTTAACCAGTGTGTTCTGGGGACACATCATTCCTCCAATTCATAAAATCACCATTTAACACAACCAGTAACTGCAATGACTATATTGACAGGCTTCCAGTTGAGGAAAGTAAAGCACACATATTCTTTGCATCAACAATCTAAAATGTTAATGATATATTCTTACTGCTATTGCTGTAATACTCTGATGACATGCCCCACACTTTCACTCATTACTTTCATCTTCAAAACAATATTATGATTATTATGATAATAATAATATATATAATATTAGTTAATATATATAATATAATAATATTAATTAAAATATAATATATATATTATATATATAATAATAATATTATAATATTATTAATTATATTTCATATGTGAGCAAATTGAAGCTCAAAGAAGATGGGTGACTTACATAATGCCACAGAACTAGGAAGTGACAGGGATGGGACTCAGGCCTAGGCCTTTCTGGTTCCAAAGGTTATATCTTTTTATTATAACCATGCTTCTAGACACACAGTTTTTCTGAGGTTGAGGTTGGAAAGGACTGAGAACAAGAAAATGATGAAGTACATAGTGTAGTCAGGCATTTACTTGAGACTGGCAATAATGGAATAAATAACAAATGATAGAAAATATGTGTTTATATGGAGTATAACAAATGCCCTTTACAGATTGAAACAATTTGCTACTTCTGATTTCCCAAATCTTCAAAACTTCTAGGATCTGTACATAGATAACTTGTTTAGCCACACATGCCCACTTTGCTAAACATTGAAAATGAGAAGGACATAGAACTCATCAGAGAAGAATAAGAAGTGTTCTAATTGGACTTTGAATTGAAGTAGATATATGGAACTGAGGTCATGCATTTTTAGGATTAGTTATTCCTTGGAGTCTCTGCGTATGGAACAGCTGTCAGAGGTAAGATAACACTCATCCCCTAGATTGCCTGGCAGCATATTAGTGACTCAGCATATAAGTAGATATGAGTAGTTAATCTTAATTGCCTGACTAGCGATGTAGGATGTCTAATTGGAGTTTTTTAATGATTAAGAGCAATAATTGTTTTTCAGGTAGTTATACTGAGCCTATAGTAGGTACATTGCTAACATTATTAGGATAGTAATTACTCAGTAAACATTTCCTTATAACCACATTGTGCTTACTCTTAAGAGGCTCTAGTAAATTGATTTTTAATACAAGTGGCTCCATTATTGAGGCATTGCTTCCAGGAATGTTATGCATATTTCATACGAAATTAGAATGAGAGCTATTTATTTTATCCATTATATCTAAAGTAATGTGTTCCATTCTGAACTTGTCACCTTTCTCCACTCCTCTGCAAATGTGTTCTGCCTTTTTACGAAAGGCCCTATCATCTATAACCTTAACTCAAACTTCTTTTTTATCACCACCTCCCTCTCTGCCATCCAGTTAGGCAAGTCCACTGACTCTCTATGCATTCGGACTTCTCCTATACACCCATTCTTTGTCTTCAGCCTCAGAGGCCTTTCTAGAATAAAATCTGAGCATGTGAGCCCTTCTGTTTGCTGGATCCTAATAATTCCTTCAAAGTATTTATAGTATCCCCTCCCCAACATAGTGCCTGCTTGATCTCCACCCACACACAATGCCCTTCCTTGGTGCATCATGCTGGACTCCTTTTAGTTCCTTGAATCTTGAATGCCTTACTTTGTCCCTGTTTTCCCCTTTGTCTTGAATGGTTGGTCTTTCCTGCCTTTTTTCCCCCACAAGTTTCTCTACAAACTTTTTTCTCCATTAAGCCTACTGACTGGGTTATATGCTCTTACTATGTGCTTCTAAAGTATACTGTATTTCTGCTAGCACAAACTCCATCCCATTTCACTGTGAATCCTCACATGTAGCACACTATGGGGTCTATGGTAGATAAGTAGTAACTTACTGTTAAGTGAGTAAAATTTGGGTACTGTGTGGAAAAATATGAGTATCACCATGGGACAGAACAGTGGGATTTCTGAAAACCATATCGTAATTATAAAGCTAGATGTAACTAAAAATTTCAGAGAAGAGAGAATTGAGGGCAAAAGAGTTGTCTGTCTCCAATCATATAAAGGATTCTCAGTTGGAAAAGTAACATTTTTCTGAGGCCTTTTAGAAGGACATACCAAGACAATAGTTGAAAGATTCAAGAAGGATATTTCAACTTGATGTAAGGCGGAACTTACTAAGAAGTAGAGCTGTCCGGTCATCACCATGATGCTTCAAAAAGAACTAAACTGTTCATCACTGAAAATGGTCAAGTAGACTCTGACTAATCATCAGTTGAAATTCCTAGAGAAAGTAATCCTGCATAGAGTTGAGACCAAAATAGAATCAATATTGTGGCTTTTGCCAGTTTTACTGCATGCTTCCTTTGCTTGTCAAAATTAATGGAAGAGGATGGTTTTAGTGGAAGTTAGGGTGGTTATTGAACACTCCTTTTTTTCATGATTATTTACACCTACGCCAAGTCCAAATGGTAAGGTTCATTTTCACACACACACAAACACACACATACAGAGGCAATTTGAAGAACATCATAGAGGTTATCAGAGTTTTTTAGGTTGGAGATGCCACAAGACTGAGTTAATGTCCTCTTGTAATGAAATGTGGGAAACTTGTGAATTTAAACCATACCAAACTGTACTCTATACTTAGCAGTATTTTTTCTAGCTCTGAGCTGCTAGAAGACATATTTCTGATAAATAGTTCTAGAAATGAGTAAAGTGAAATATAACTTAGCATATTAAAAACTATTTGGTAAAATAAAGTAAAAGCATTCTAAGTAGGATAAAATTTCTGTTCAAATATTCCAGGTGGAAATGGTTAGAGGACAACTAGCCTGTCTGACCAGAGATTCAAGTTCAAGCCTAGGAATAAAGTTCGAGTTGGAAGGTGCCTCGTTAGTGCAGTAGGTAGTGCGTCAATCTCATAAAGTTCATTTGGAGAATTTGGCTTGATCCATACTGTCAAGGATCTAGGATATTAGGCTAAGAAATCTAACTATTACTCCATAAAGAGCAGAAAGCGAGCACAGGCAGTGAAATACAAGAATACTATTTGGAAAAGATCAGGAAGAATATGTAGAGTAGGTCTCAAATATAGTGCAGATTACACGCACCTTTATCACAGTAGTTTAAAATTGGCAATTTAGGTGTTCCTTATAATTCCAACCATGTTGATAACGACTGATCCTTGAACAATGTGGAAGTTAGGGATGCCAACTGCTGATGCAATTGAAAATCTTAGTTTAGCTTTTGACTCCCCCAAACTTAATTACTCATAGCCTGCTCTTGACTTGGAAGCCTCAGAGAAACATAATATGTAACCATGATGCTTAACTTTTGTTAAAACAATTTATGACTTTCTTCTTTCCTGAACTTTTACTTTTCCAAACTGTCCCCAGTGACAGTTGATCTCCATATTTAATTGACTTCTGATTGAATTCAGTGTATCACAAAGCTGTCTGACTTGTATTTCACTTTCTACAGAGGCCATTTCCATGACCATGACCGGAGTCTATGAAATCTTATGCACTCTGGATGTGGTCAGTGAATTATAAGTATTTGCTTTGTGCATGCACCTGCAATTACTTTTCAGTTGAGAGGAGATACTGTTGTACTTATAAAATATGGCATTTTCAAGCATTACTGATTTTATTGTAGCTTTTTGTCATTATGTATTATTTTCAGCTGTGGGTATTAAAAACACAGCTGTATGTAAGTATTCTCAGAGTCATTTTCTGTGAAGAGGTCCTCAGCTGGAAAATGTACTATAAGCTGATCTTATAAGAAAGTAAGGTAGAGACAAGAAAATGTTACTAAGAAAATCTTGAAGAAGAGAAAATACATTTGTAGTATTGTACTGTATTTAAAAAAATCCAATCCAAAATACTATTAAAAAATCCATATATTATAAGTGGACCCAAATAATTCAAACCCATGTTGTTCAAGGGTCAACCATAGTTCATGTTTTTAACGACCACCACCCTTCACCAAAGGAAGCTCCTTGCTATTTGCTTGGCTTCTGGGAGAAAATACAGATGAACCATTTCCCAACAGGATGATTGATGGCAGTTGGGGTTTTGTTTTAATTTTTGTTTTCACCATAGCTCTGCATGGAATAGTTCTATAAGTTACAGAAGAAGAAATTGAGAATGTACAGATATTTGAGATCAACTTATAAACACGTCTTTTTTTGTATATGCTTCTTACTACCAAGTGTTTGGTGGCAATTAGCATGGATACTAGTGTATTTATAATTTGGATTTGAAGTGCTTAAAACATGTAAATCAGTGCAGATAATGAAGGATATTAATGAAAAATCTTAAATGCCAGTAATTTTATTTTTCAGTTTTGAAATAATCATTATCAGTGCTGCCTTAGTCATTTTTTTCATCAAAACAGTAAACTAAAGCTATTAATAAAAAATAAAATCTGAGTATTCTGTTCTAAGAAATCTTACCCGTTATTACATAATTACATTATTGATAAAATAAATTTGATCTTATGTATAAATTATGTTTTAAGTTGTTTTTACTTTTTGTTTTATCTTGTTTCTTGCATATATCCGATTGTCTGTAAAACTTGGTGCAAGAAATCATATTTCATTTCTTCTTAATTTATCTTCAAGTTTCGGATTTCTTTTACATCTAAGAAAGCTGTCTTCTCATAAGAGCTTGATGCTAAAGTTTTTCTGATTTTTTACTCAAGTAAAAAGCCTATAGCCTATAGCTCTAAAGACAATGAGAGGAATTCTATGTTCTAGCTGCTGCACAGAAAAACTTAGTATAAAAAGGGGGTAAAAAAGAATCTCATAGAAAGTGAATTGTGGTATGTCTGGAAGAATTGTCAAAAAGAATGTCAAACTAGGTTAGAAATAAGGAAATGGAGCTGATGCCTGCAATGAACTCATTTTTATGTATCATACTAGCTGTTTATCCATAATGATAGACATGTTAATAAGTATCCAGATAACAGAAATACATAGAATATAATCTTATCTGACTCAGAAAATATAAAAAGTTGTAATGTGAAGCTATGTATAGATATGCTTGCAAATAATTCAGTGGGGCCAAAGTAAATTGTTTCAATGGATTCCTTGTGTAAAAAATGAGGGAAAGGAAGAATAAGGTACAAGGTCCACTCTAAAATTATTTTTCTTGCAATCATAAGTTCCACTTATACAGAAATCTGACAAACCAATTAAATGGATTTTTTAGGTAAAGTGGTATAATTTAAATGCTTTTGATAAGTAATGAACTATTTGATTTTCAATATTGACTATAGGTTACTAACTATTCTCTGGTAGCTTATCATTGAAGAAAGGAGATAGTTTAAGGAGAATTACTAGGTAAAACGTTTATTTCATAATTCAAAGGAAATGAAAAGAAAATCTACCTCCTATTTATGGACCTACATGCTAGTTAACATAGAAGGAAATTATATAGTCATTCAGTGGGATAGATTACTCCTATTTGATGGTATTGAATTGAACTCTTGAACTCCCATTCTTTTGTAAGAAAGCAGTCAAACTGATTATATATTCAGTTTTCCACCATCACCATTTTACTAACATTTAAAAAATCAATTTCAATAACTTAAAGACAGCAAAAGAATAAAACTGGTCATTAGACAAAACATACTAAGGCTTTAAATTGTCCTATAAAATATAAGAAGTCCTCAAATTATTATTATGCAAAAATAACTGCATGTGCAGTCACTAGTTGCCTATCGTGCTTAATTTAGGACATTTCTATACGAAAATAATGAAATAACCAACCCAAGTCTTCTACTACTAAAATTTACTTTTCAGATCCTCAGAACCCTATTTTGTAGCCCTACTACACAGAAAGAACTTAACTAAAGTCTGATAACACATGGAAGGCCTTGTGATTCAATCTTTCTTTTTCTGACTCACATTAAAACCTGTTACTTCTATAATCCATTCCTTCAGAGTAATACTAGGTGACCAAGTCATTGACAATCATTTAGGAGTGTTAATGGATCCACTCACTGAATTGCTATTTTTACTGGAGTAAAGACTTCCAGCTGGAGTGGTGAATGGAGGTTTCATGGAGGAAGGGGGATTTGATCTTGGTCTAGGAGGATAAGAAGAACTACAGTAGATAGGAAGGGAAGATGACATCCCACTGTGTGTACAAATCAGTCATGGTCAGAGTCAGCTAGAATCCAGATGTAAGTGTTAGCTTTCCAACTAATGTTTTGAATCAAGACAATGGTTTTTTATGTAAGTGTATGCATAAAGGTAGGCAAACAGAAACATGAATAAATAACAGCATGTAACTCTAAGAATGGAATAATGGGTGAGGTTTATTTTTCTGTTTGGTTATGTTTTTGCTTATATAATAAAAAAAAATCTAGAATTAGTAACTCTAAGGTCCTCTTATCTAATAAATTATCAAAGAAAGAAAATGGTGTAGAATTACCACTGTAAAATCAACTCACTTACATTGGGATAGAAAGAAGTACATTCTGTATTATATCAAAGAGAATCTCACTTGAGGTGCCTGGGTGGCTTAGTTGGTTAAGCGTCCAACTCTAGATTTTGGTTCAGGTCCTGATCTCAGGGTCAGAAGATCGAGTCCCATATTGGGCTCTGCACTCAGCGGGGAGTCTGTACAAGATTCTCTCCCCCTACCCCCTGCTACCACGGTCTGTCTCTCTCTCTCTAAAGTAAATAAATATAAATAAACAGACAAATAGAATCTTACTTGGCCAAGCTACAATGAAGAACTTGCTTATAATTACTTCCATGAGGAAAACAGAAGTAAAATAACAAGCGTACATTGCTTATTTGTAGAAAGAAAAATGTTGTTAGTGTAGTGGAAAGTGCATTGACCTTGGGTAGATTACTTTCATTTAAATTTCAGACTACTAATTTACTAGCTTCTTTGACCTTGAGCAGCTCACCTATCATCTTCCTGTTGTAGAATGAAGCTTATAATATTTATCTCACAGAGCTGTTGAGCATATTATTAGAGGTGAAAATTATGTTTTCTAAACTACAAAACTACCAAAAGGAAGATACATTACTATTAACCACTTTAAAAATTTGCCTTTGAGGTTTATTAATTTATTTACTTGAGGGGGAAAAAGAGAGAGAGAAAGAGAGAGACAGCATGAGCAAGTGGAACTTGAGCTGGGTAGTCCCACCGCCCTCAGACCATAACTCGAGCCAAATCAAGAGTTGGCGGCCCGACTGATTATACCATGCAGGTGCCCCTGCCTTTAAGTTTATATGGTTTTTAAAATTATTTGTAGATTTGAGGTTTTGCTTTTGTCTTTTATGTCCTAAATATACTTCAAAATGTACTTGAGTATGTTTCCTATCCTGTAAGTGTCCATATAAAAGTATAGCTAGTTTTTGCCTTGATCCCAATGATGGCTATGAACCATTGAACTAGCATATGAAAATATCTTTGGTCATCTCCAAGACCTTGCGTAAAAACGTGCCCTTCATTGGCTGACTAAAGCAGGAGTTCTGGGCTGTTCACCAAGTAAAATTATCTGTGGCAGAATTTGAGATGAGCCATTTTAGCTCAATCATTGATGACATTTTACTTTACTGAAATGTGATGGTGAGTGGGTCTTTGGCCTTATTTCTTGAAAACCTTTTAATCATTAGGGTCAAGTAAGCAGTGCTTAGGATCCATGAAGGGAAAGTGGATAATCCTTAGAGTACTTTGGAAAGCAAATCCAGCCTGAGTCTCTCCTGTTTGATCTGAAGTTCCTGCACATATGGAAAAGTTATTTTCAGTAGGAAAGTACCTATGGCAAATGAGCAAGTTTCCTGTATTCAGTTTTAGAGCCCTCAGCCAAAAGTAAAGGAGGCAATAGAAAAAAAATTATAAAGTAGTAATATTAACCATAGTCTAACACAATTATTTTCATTTTTCTCTGTGTATTTCTTTCCTTTAACTAAATCTCAACTTTAGTACAGTTATCAACAATTTAGGTAATAAAGATTAATACACTATGGAGGAAATAACTGACTTATTTAAAGCAAGAAATAAGAATGATGTGCAGATTATGATTAAATATATGAATTCCTCATGAGAAGACCTCATGAGCCTTATCATAGCTAATTAAGAGCTTGGACAGGTAAATTATAGGATAAAAATTACAGCTTATAACACATCAGTTATGCAAAAGTAAAGTTGCTCAAGTCAATCACCTATTATATAATTAAGTCTGCCAAAGTCTCTCACACAAGCCAGAGTAGAGAAAAAACAAATCTACCATCAATAGTGTTGCTGGCATACATAATCTCACTTGATTCCAGCAGCACAACCAACGTTGGAGTTATCATGATCTGTACTTCATGGAACTGGAAACTAAGACATTGATTCCCAGCCATGCCATGTTCACTGATTTTAACATTAGGGCTCAACTGTATACAGACCACTTCCCAGTCTTAAAGTCATGGAAAAGCAGTTTGGAAATTCCTGTATGATTTTGGAATAAAGCAATAAATGTCCTAGACTGAGCAGAGGCAACAAAAACATAGAGGGATAGCGTTAACTTATACAATAGAATTAGCAGAAAAGCCGTTGTTAGATTTCGGGGTCAAAGGGGGAGAGAAAGGTGTCAAAGGTGATTCCATGCCTGTGTGGTTCAGTGAGTAGAACAATGGGGATACTATTAACATAACTGCTGAGGTTAAGTGTTAAAATGTTAATTTTTTTTATTTTTTTAAGATTTTATTTACTTGACAGAGAGAGAAAGCACAAACAGGAGGAATGAGAGAAGGAGAAGCATGCTCCTCACTGAGCAGGGAGCCTGAGGTACGGCTCCATCCCAGAATCCTAGGATCATAACCTCGGCTGAAGACAGATGCTTAACTGACTGAGCCACACAGACACCCCTTAAATGTTGATTTTAAATTGAATGACACATTTCGGCTAGACACTGACTTGCATTGGTAGCAGGAAGAGCTCACTTTTTATATCTAGTTATAATACTTCTTATATTCATGAATTATGAAAATGGAAATACAAAATCTACCTGCAAGAGAAGATAGTCTTAAATCAATATTTAGTTAATGTAACTTATTTTTTAAATGTTCTTTTGAGGGCTCCTGGGTGGCTCAGTTGGTTAAGCGACTGCCTTCAGCTCAGGTCATGATCTTGGAGTCCCGGGATCGAGTCCCACATCAGGCTCCCAGCTCCACAGGGAGTCTGCTTCTCCCTCTGACCTTCTCCTCGCTCATGCTCTCTCTCACTGTCTCTCTCTTCTCTCAAATAAATAAATAAATAAAATGTTAAAAAAAAATAAATGTTCTTTTGATTTTAAAAAATAGTAATCTCATCACTTAAATCCATAATTTCAATGTTTTTTATTCATGGTTTTTCAAACATTGTGATTTGTTTCTGATCTGTTGGATTTAAATTCAAAGTGTTAGAAATTTAAATAATTATTATTAGCTTTATTCCATTTATAACCCAAGTTCAAAAACCTTTTCTAGATACTTTAGTAGGTCCTGGCCTTTTTGTAATTCAGGTCATTTATGAATGAAAAATCATGGAGGTTGATTTTATTACATAGATGAATTGCCTATGGTATTTGGACATATAGTTGGATATTTGACTTATATATGCATATGTATATGTACATGTAAATCTGTGTATATGTTTTATAATATTTTGATATTTTCAAATAGGAAAGAAAGCATGAAATGATGTTGCACTGAGTCAAATATTTGAGTCAAGTTATTCTAAAAATTGAATTCCAAAATAACTGTTGTTCTCAGTCTTCATTTGGGCATTCAGTTCTGTTTTTACAAACAAGTCATTATGTATTTATATACAGAGTCTGATTCTAAAAATTGTTTCCTATAATGATAGAAAATTTCTCCCAGAGAATGAGAAAGAGGGAACAAATGAACAAAAGAATGAAAGGAATAATGAAGGAAGGAGAGAGAGAGAGAGAGAGAAAGGGAGGGAGGGAGGGAAGAAGGAAGAAAGAAAAAGAAAAAAAGGAAGGAAGAAAAAGAAAAGAAAGAGGGAGGGAGGAAGGAAGGAAATAAATTTTCTAGCTTTCCTTATTTTACACAGTAGTTTTTCTTCAGCATTATTGCCAAGGTCAAACTGTAATTGTACTCTAACCAGACTTGTCAATATATCTCCCTTTGATCACAAATTAGCTTTGTTAAGCACTATAATTGTCACTATACCAAATTACTGTGAGTGCTACAAAGTCATTGAGTTAAATTCAAAGATTATCTTCTACCCACAGCACAAGGAAAACTCACAGATAATAAATGTAACATTTTCCAGCACGTGCCTGGGGCTCCTGAAATACTGGGGAAGACCTGAAGGGAACAGAGTATGGAGAAGACAGTGACAGCAAATGGACTGAGAACAAAAGACTGAGCCCTTGGGGCATTTCAGTTTAATCCCCTGGTAAATTCTACTACCAAATCCTATCTGGAACTGCTGGAAAAGCGTCAGATCACTACTTGGTCGAACTCAAGGGTAGAAAATGGTGGGAGAAAGGGGGAAAAAGGTCCCACAGTTTGAAACTTGCTCTGGAGCTATTCTGAAATAAATATAGATATAACTCCTCTCTATTCATTACACAGGTTGGCTAGATTTTTTTATTAGAGGTTGTCAGTACCACTGATTTACTGTTTGTCTTATATACAGTTATGAACTAGAAACAATTAGTAGTTAGTAACTTTTTCAGTCTTAAATTTGAAACTGAATGTGTCCTTAAACTCTCCATAAAAACTGACGATGAGGGGTGCCTGGATGGCTCAGTGGGTTAAGCCTCTGCCTTCGGCTCAGGTCATGATCCCAGGGTCCTGGGATGGAACCCCGCATCGGGCTTCTTGCTCAGCAGGGAGCCTGCTTCCCCCTCTCTCTCTGCCTGCCTCTCTGGCCACTACTGATCTCTCTCTGTCTGTCAAATAAATAAATAAAATCTTTTAAAAAAAAAACAACTGACGATGATGTGGTATATGTGTATTATTCTGAAGGTACAAAAATGTACTTCTACTTATTCAAATGTTAGACTTCTAATGAATATATTTTATATTTAGTGAAACATAGTAGTGTTAAAAAAAGAAACCGACATTTCAGAGCCACTTGAATCCAGCTTCCTGGAGGAAAACCACTTTCCTGGGGTAAACTTTTCAGGCAGCTAACAGCCATCTGAAATCTGTATCCAGACCTGAGTGATTCTAGCATCTCTACTCCTAAGTGCCATGTGCCTGCCACCCCAAAATAATAGTTGCCATTTGTCAAGCACCTAGTTTTTGTACTGTACTTTATAATTCTATAATTGAATTTACCAAAATGTAGACATTTCTGTACTGAATTGAAATACATTTTATATTTTTGCTACATGCTGTTGATTCTACTCTCAATATACATATATCAAATTATAAATGTCTCAGGTAGCTTTCTCCATGAGTGCAGAGGGAGTGACTTATCTGTTTTATCTCCTAGGAGATAAAACAGGTGTTAGGAGTGGCTAACACTGTGTCCTAATCAGAGTAAGTACCCAAGAAGATAGATTGTCATTGGTTTGAGGACCTTTTTTAATCTTTTAAATTGAATAGCTCATGGGCATCTAACATCTACTCAACTAGATGCTCAGTCTGCTAGTTTGAGTAGATATCTCTATTATACTAGTTTGGAATAAATATTAGAATTTTAGCTCTGACCCAGTCCTTAAAATTTAAAGCCCTAAGATCAAAGTAAGTCATACAAATAAATGCTTTATAGATTAGTAACATGGAAAATAATTTCCTCTATGTCTTGGCCAGAATTAATCTTACCATGGTCTGAGCAGCTGATATTTCTGTCATTTACAATTGTATCCTGCTTCATGTAGACATATTATTCTCCACTGTCTAAATCACATTTAGAATAAGTACTCAGTAAATGTTTATTGAATTGTATTGAATATGTAAACCAATACATAGCTTTGAGAGTTGTAAGTGGGAAGACAGTATTGGAATAAAAATGCCAGACAATGGATGAAACTAGTCAGGGAAATTTTTTGAGATTTAAGTGAGTTTCATGCTATAATTTAAGTAAGAGAAATTGATGGAAAAGATGGAGACTAATTTACACAAATGAGCCTGTCTAGACTAAGCTTTAAGATCTAGCAAAGGAATTAAAAGAAGGAACCAGAAAAAGAAAGCTTTGCCAAAATATGGATGGTGTATGGAAGGAAGTAAGAACAAATGGAGTGGAAATAAATGTGAGCAATCAAGTGAGTGTTTGATAGATATCTGTGGAAGATTTTTATCCTCAATAATCATATACTATTAGAATATGGATTTCATTTTTGGTCAAATACAAATCTACAAAGATCTCTATTGCTTTTTGTAACTTTATAGTCATTAGTAGCTTTTTTTTAAAAAAAGATTTTATTTATTTATTTGAGAGAGAGAGCAAGTGGGGGGAGAAGCAGAGGAAGAGGGACAAGCACACTCCATACTGAGCCCAACACAGGGCTCGATCTCAGGACCCTGAGATCATGACCTGAGCTGAAATCAAGAGTTGGACGTTTAACTGATTGAGTCACTCAGGTACCCCAATAGTTTACTTTTTTTTTTTTTTTTAAGAAAATTTTAAGGGACTCATATTTCATGGAAACTTCTTTTGTAAGTAAGACACGCTCTGTTGGACAAATATCACAATATAAGATACATAATAATTCCATGATTGTGTATTCTTATCCTGATGAAATAGGAGATATGATATACCTTCTCTCTTATTGAGAACCCCTATCTCTTGAGGATAACTGGCAGTGTCTGACATGACAGCCAGAATTGGAAAGGAGCTGGGTCGTCTTCTGATAAGAAATATAAGTTTTAGGAGAACACAGTGTTTCTCAGCATGGGTATAATGATGTAGGGGGTCTTATGTCTTCAGCATCTGCTTGGTTGCAGGCACTGTGCTAAGCATTTTCTCACACCTCAATATCCCCCTTACGAAAGGAGGAAACTGAGCCCATAGAGGTTAACTGTACATTCAATGTCTCACCGCCAGTGTCTGGCAAAGCTGAGATTCAAACACATGTATTACTCCAAAGCCAGTGCTTTACCTGCTACCAACGTTGTCTCTTTACATCATGCAAAAGTACCTCCGAGTTATTTTCATCTGCAGTATCCCCCACAAGTAGGCAGAGAACAAGAAAAATGAAGTGAATTGATCCCTACCATCATTTTGTCATATTCCACTAAGGTATTTCTTATTAAAATCAACATAAAAAATAAGCAGTATATATTATTATTCAAAATTAGCAGAAGTAGTAATTTTGCTGAAATAACGTAGAACTATTTCATAGTTTAATGATTTGCCCTTTCATTTTTTCTTTCATTTGATTTGAAGAATATGCTAGTGCCTTTGAATACTTATAGTATAGCAAACCTTGGCATTACTCAGAACTGGAACCTCATCTTTGGCTCACAGCTATTCTGACTGAATGGGCTACTTGGCTGCACAGATTGAGTATTTATGGGAAAATAAGTCAATCAATTGTGAGGTACATGAATCTCTGAAAGCCACATGCGTCACTTGTGTGTAAATCATTCAGCATGGTTTGGCATTCAATAACTCATAGAAATAAATGCTGAGAAAAAAAATGGCTTTTCTGGAAATTCCTTAGAAATTAATCACAGTTAACTCCTAAGTAATCTTCCAATATTGGGCTTTTCTTTATTTTATATTGCCATTAATAGTGAAAAAGCAAAATAAATGCTGAATAAACAACAAGGACTGCAGATCAGAATGAATTACAACAACATCCCCACAGAAGAGAAGAAAACTGAGAATGAAACAAAACTGTATGGACTGTGAGTCCCTTACAGTTTTTATTTGAGTGCCTTTGATTGGAGGTCCTTGGAGGTGACAGGCACCTCAGGTGTAGGATTGATGATTTCTTACCTATCCTTAAGTTCCAGGAAAATCCTCTGTAATTCTTGGAGCTTGCACTCAGGGTACCCTTTGCCTTTGACTACAAATCAAACAGAGGGTCTCCATGATAAGAGATTGTGTATATACGAATGTCCTAACACTGGAAATAAATCTCCACTTTAATTTTGTTGACCTTACAAAACCTCCCATCATCAGAACTTTCTGGAGCCCCTCTATTTTTTTTTTTAAAGATTTTATTTGTTTATTTGACAGAGAGAGATCACAAGTAGACAGAGAGGCAGGCAGAGAGAGAGAGAGAGAGAGAGAGAGGGAAGCAGGCTCCCTGCTGAGCAGAGAGCCCGATGCGGGACTCGATCCCAGGACCCTGAGATCATGACCTGAGCTGAAGGCAGCGGCTTAACCCACTGAGCCACCCAGGCGCCCCTGGAGCCCCTCTATTTTGAACAACTCAGCCTCAGTCCAGCAATGTTCTCTAGCTATTACCTAATTTCTTAGGGTTATCAATACAGAGCTTTCAAAAATCTCATTAGTTAATTTAATGTCAGAGTCCCAAAATGTAAGCCTCATTTAGAACTCATATGCTACATCCAGAATGGGACTGTGGCTTCTTTTTCAGTCTGTGGAGTCAAACAGCCAATCAATTGGGGATACCCAGTTTTCTCTACTGACCAGACTTACTAACTTACTACCTCAAGGTTGAACAGAGAAAGTGTGTGATATTTAATTCCTATGTGTTATATAATATTTAGGATCCTCACCTATGTGAGAAAATGCTTTGTTTTTATGCCTCATTTCCAAGAATATTTAAAGCCAAAGTGTCAAAGAGAAAGTCAGTCTCCCTAAAAGTCGGCTGTGATAGGAAGTTCAATAAAAAGCCCAGAAACTATTTTACTTTGTATTTCTGGTCCCACTTTTTAGATGTACAATAAACTTTTAAATGGCACCAAAACCTCTGGGTACTTACCCAAAACGTCGCTAAGCTCCAGGCCTCTTACAGTTCACTCATGCATAATAGGCATCAGCTCCATTAAACTTAATTGTAACCATATTGTTTCTGCTTAAAGTAAGTGAAAGAGAATGAATTCCACAAACTTTAATACTCAGAAGGCCTAGGATGGCTTTTTACTGAAAGACCATGTCTAGCTCTGGGTTCCAAGGCCAAGAGACAAAGAGAATTTGGATAGAGTTCATTAAGGCTCTTACAGAGACTAGGAGTATTCAATTTAGAAACAAAAATAATAAAGAATTATTTTTTGTATTTGAAGAGGTGGGTAAATAAACTTTTATGGAGGAGAGTAAATAAGGAATTATTTTAGAATAAAGTGAGGATATTGCCCAAGTTTGATAAAACTATTTTCTAACATCTAAAATTAATGGATCTGGAATTGAAAAGTAGGGGTAATTACGGATTCTTCTTTGAGATATACAAAGTGGAGCAAGTCTCATGCACTTGGGTTGATTTTTGTATTTCACAAAGATGTGTGGTTAGATTAGGTACTTTTTAAAGTTCTTTCCAATTCTAGATTTCTAAGACTGTTAGCCAAATATACAGTCTTCTCGTAAATCTACTTAAAGACAATAATGTTTAAGTAAATCTAGAAATTTGATGAAGTAAATTGCAGAAGTTGGCATCTATATTTTGCATCCTTATTTCTATATATGGAGAATTGCATCTGTATTTCTAAATAGAGAGGATTTGTATGTATTCCTCTAAATAAAAATACAGAAACCAAACCAGTTAACTCCAGACAATATAAGAGTTAAAGGGAACAGCACCCAATATAAGAATAGACAAGGAAGCTCTACAGTGTAACCTCAGAGACCTCATCATAAATAGGCCCTTTATCAGAAGATGAATTGAAAATACAGAAAAATAAGCAGTTTTCTACAAGGTTACTCATACCGTTAGCCCCAGAAAATATTTGAAAAAGTTGAAATTTTTCTTTGGTGCTTTTCTACCTTTACAGGTCAGGCTTCAAGTCTCTTTTTTACTTTACAGTCATTCCTAGAAGCAAACATCTAGTTTCTGCTCTCTCCACCATAAAGACACACCCTTTGCTATTAAATTTTTTTCGGGCATGATGACTTCAATTCAAAATTTTTAGTTCTGCTTCCCATTGTTTTGAGTTAAGTTATGGTTGTTAACCTATGCCAAGGGCGATGTATCCTAAACAGGTTGTGTATCTGTTTCCATAGTGCTTCTGCAGCTGAGAATTCTGGGCCATTGAATAGAAAAGGACTGAGGGCACATTTTGCTGCCCCTGAAATCCTACCAGTTGAATGCCTATCTCATCTATGTGTTTAGACTTGCATAGATCAACTAGCAAACAAACAGTCTGGATGTACAAGTTAACATATCTTTCTATTCTATTCCCCTCTATCAAATATAAACAATGCATATATTTTTCTTTTTTTAAAGATTTTATTTATTTATTTGAGAGAGAGAGAGATCACAAGTAGTCAGAGCAGCAGGCAGAGAGAGAGGGGGAAGCAGGGTCTCAGGGCCCTGAGATCATGACCTGAGCCAAAGGCAGAGGCTTAACCCACTGAGCCACCCAGGCAACCCTGCATATGTTTTTCTGAATCTAAGAGCAGACCAGTCTTTCACATACTTCTATAACTGACTATTTCTGCAAACTCCAGGAAAGGTTTTTTTTTTTTTAAAAAGAGAAGATATGTTTAATTCATTTAACAGTGATTATAAGATACGTATCTCTTTAAATGAATTAGAAGGGTTTGTTAATTATGTCTCTATATGATATAATGGAAAATTTAATTTTCTTTGCTACATTAATTGGAAATAAAGATTTTCAGAGATTTGAATTTTAAACAGCATTAATGACAGGTGCTTCTAAGAACACTCAGTTATTTTGTGGGGAATTTTAGTAAAATTGAAGGGATTTATTTAATTTACTAGCATTTAGAGCTGTACACAATTGTTATTTGTTAAAAAACATATTGCTTTGAGGGCTAGAATAAATAATTGCTTAAAAAAGGTCATTTAACACTTGAGGTTTTTGTTACTGTTATTTTTGTTTGTTTAGTAGAGAATGTTCAGGTAATATTTGGAACAAAGAATTTTGGGGTCAGTCAGAAGTATTAAATACAAGTGAGGTTATAAAAAAACTTGTTCTTATGTTAACATTTAAATATTACATGCAAAGGTTGTCTTCCAGAACACATCAGCCAATGACACCTATCATTTGTTTCACTTTACAGTTTTCAAGGGTTATTCACATTAATTCTTTAAACCATTTTAGCAACCCTGTGAAGTAGAAATGATGGACATTATCTCCAAATTATAGATGAGAAAATAAAGCTTGGAGATGTTGTCCTTTACCCACCTAAGACCACATGGATAGTGAAGATTAGTATCTAGGTTTGGTTTGGTTCACTGTGGGGTTTGGTTACTGTTTGGTTTGTTTGTTTGGTTCTTTCATTTATTTCTCCAATAATCATGGTTCTAGATCATTTTTACTTGGGAAGCTATGGAAGTGTTTGATTTTTTTTTTTTTTTCCTGCAAGAACCTACCATTAGTCCAGAAATCCCTGTTTGTTATACACATTGCTATACATAGGCAAGGGCTAATCAGTCCCTTCTAAACTATTCTGGTTTCCAAAAAGAGGACGAAGATGAAGGGAGATGACATTACTAAAATGACACAATTCTCTGTGAGATGCTATTTGCACCTAAGTTCTCTCCACTGGTGTTTTAAAAGAGAAGTATGGAATCAATAAGGGAAATAGAACAATGCCATCTAGTGATTAGGAGTTCTGGTAAGAAAAAGATTTCTAGAGAAAATCTAAATTTGATTTGCAGGGATACCTAAGTATAATTCCTAATCTACTAAATTTAGTGGTCTAGACAGAAGATTTATTTAAGGTTTGGATTTGCTATAAGCATGTCAATGGGGCCTGAAAGTCTAGTCCCATTTACAGAGAATTTACTAGGTAATGCAAACTGAAATTTGCAGGGCCAGCATCATGCGGTAGAAAATGCACAGGGTTTACAGTCAGAATTATCTGAGTTTGTCTGTATAATCTGTCATTTATAGTGGAGTAACTTTCACCAAAATTACGTGACCACTCTAATACTTATTTTTCTCATCTATAAGCACATAGTTGGCTTTCAAAAAATATTAGTTACTAATTTGAGGGCTTGAATGAGAGCCACAAGGTTCATTTACATAGCTTCGCCATATTCAAACAGTAGTAGTATCTGTAGCAGGACACTTAGAAATCAGTTGGGCAACACCTTTTAAGGCTGACCTACAGGGAAGTAATAGGACATTGTGGAAAAGTTGCATGCCATGAGCAAGGACAGTGATGGAAAATTGCCATAAAATCACTTCCAATCTAAGAAGATTTTATTTTATTTTTCTATTATTTATTTATTTACTTATTTATCTATTTATTTATTTATTTTTAAGAGAAGGAGGCAGAGAGGGGCAGAGGGAGAAGAAGAGAGAGTATTAAGCAGGCTCCACACCTAGTGTGGATTCTGGCACAGGGCTCCATCTCATTACCTAAGATCATGACCTGAGCCAAAATCAAGAGTTGGATACTTAACTGACTGAATCACCCAGATGCCCCAGAAGATTTTAGGGTTATGATTATTTGTAAACTATAAGTGCTTACCATTTGTACCTCTTTTTAAACCAAAATAAGTTAACATTTATTATGATAATACATTTGAAAATGATTTTTAAATGCTATAGCACTTTAAAGAAATAGAAATAGAAACAAATCCTATTTTCATCAGGAATAAATTTGCTTTGGTTTCCCATCAGCTGAACACCTTCCTGGATGTAGACTCAATGATGAATATTCTATTAGAATTTTACTTTCTTATGTATGCTTCTCTAATTAGAAAGGAATTTGAAAAAAAATCAAAGACTATTTTGCCTTGGTATTCTTAAGACAGATTATTCACTACAGCCTGTACTTAGACTTATTATGTTTCTATTATTCAAATTCCTTCTCTCTACCCGTATTGTTTAGACCTGTAAAAAACCCAATACCAAGTCCCGCCTGTGTACAAATTAATGCTATGACCTTTGCTGTCTTAACTTTTATTTCTAGAAACAGCACTTAAATGTGAACTAAAAATCACTTCCATCCAATAAGTAAATAATGTTTGTGTATTGCAGATCACAGTCATTTATCAGAAATAAGGCAGCTTTACTTTTTACAGGAAATGGAAAGTAAAACCTCAACAAATGGATGCAACCCTTCAGAATGACTCTCAAATGGGCAGTGCTGAAAATTGATCTCGTTCCTTGTCAATTGCATTACTCAGACATGACATCAGCAACAAAGCTGTAGCCAGTGCTAGCTAATGCCCACCCCCCATGACAAGCTTTCTTAACTAAAAAACCTGCTCTGTAGAGATACAAGCATCTCTTGGACTATAATTTGAGATTTGGAACCTAATTAAACAACTTTTCACCATCCTCATTAATAAGCACTGAATCAGACTCTGTATAAACAACAGGTCATTTTATAGCATATCATCACCATTGTGTCATTCTAGAGGAAAAGCAGACTGTTGACCGAGACTGTTTCTGTATTTCTTTTCTGATTTTGTTTATGATCCATTTTTATATACTAGCTTGTTAGATTAGGACTATCATCCTAAATCGAAATCTTTTGGCAATGACATATTCTCTGATTTCTTCAAACAATTCTGTTCTGTCAGTGCAAAGACATCATGCTTCTTTACCTGGAGGATTATGTTCATTGAGAATCACAAGGGATGCTGGTGTAGGTCTTCTTTTTCTGATCTGTGAACAACAAAGGCCCCACTAAGGTCAGTGAGAGTCAGACACTGCCCCAGTTTACAGCTTGCAGAACCGGTCCATCCTCAACTTTTCCCAACATGAAAAAGCAGATTTCTGGAGAGCACACAGTAGGTGCTCACTGTCTTGAATTACAGAAATCCAGAGAGTAAAACTTTCAGATATTAGTATCACCTTTGTTGACCAAAAAAGCTGCCTTTCCACAAAAAGGAAGTTGTGTATAATCAAATGGTGCCACTGAACTAATGTGCAGCATAGGTACAAGGATGACTTGCTCGTTTTAATGGTTCTCTCGGAACCCCATAATGATGATGCCTTTAAGATCCATTATCGTTATTTCTAAACAGGTTAAGAGAAGCTCAGAAAACTTAAAATTTCTAGCAGGTTAAATTTAACAGCATGAGTTCTTCATTTCAATTAATATAAGGTTTTCTTATTTTCTAGTAACATCTTTAGGACAAATAAAGAATGAGTATGGATTTTAGGAGAGTAATTCATTTAAAACTAATAGGTTTGATGTGGGGTTTGTTTTTCTTACTTTAAGAGTTACAGGAGCATATTATGGTTAGACTTTCTAAAGTATTCTTTATTTCTTAAATATAGAGGTAAATTCTTAAAATACATGTCAGTAGGATAGAGGATAAAAATTTGCCAGTGACATTTTGCCCAGGACAGAACTGATATCCCATTCAACATAAATACATGAAGTTCAAGGTTATGTTTATCTGGCCTTGTCTGAGAGAATCTATTTCCGATTATCAAAACATCCTAGAAAGTTATGAGTCTCAGATTCAGTAATTATTTTTAAGACTTTGTATAAAATATTTGAAAAAGGATTCAATGATAATTTAGGTTGTAAGAAATTAATGAATTAGATTGACGACCCTATAATTTTTTTCTGCTTTTGCCTCCCTGCTGTTGTAATTTTACCGCAAATGGTCTTTTAAGTGGTTCCATTGCATCAGGAGTCTAAGTAAATCTGAATATGAAAGGTGATACAGATGTAAAACAATTTTACATGAAAGAGAGAGAGAGACGGAAATACAGAAATATAGATAAATTAGACATAGAAAAGGAATCCAGGAAATGTTTAATACTATTTTAATATCTGCATAAAATGTCTTTTAAATTATACATACCATCTACAAAGTCTATCTATCATATATTACACATACTTATAATCACTCCTTTGAATATATGATGAAAAATATTAAAAAATATTAACCCTATAATCTGAAATTATTCCAAGGTTTAATGTTTTCATTGTTAAATGAATCTTTTTCATTTCATAAATAATGAAAAACAAACAGGTTTTTGGATCCAAATCTAAATCACTAATATCATTTTTTTTCTCTAATGGGTGCTAATTTTTTATCACATGAAGTGCTACATTTTAGCCAATAGGTCCCTCAATGCAACTCAAATACAAGTGCCATATGGAAACCAACTTATTTCTCATTCATATATCCTGGAAAGTCACAAAGTCAAACAAATTCAAGAGGTAGAGAAGCTTTCAGTTAATAAGAATGTATATCCATATTACCTTATATACAGGAATTGCTCCCCACCCAATTCCACCTACCTGCTCTGCCGCTTCAGGTGCAATCTGACTCTGGAATAAAGGCACAGCAAATTGTATCTTTTTGGGACTGTTGGGCTCCATGATAATGACGAGAATTAGTCAGAGACTGGAAGGGCTCAAAAGTACTAGCCCCAGGTGGTGTCCAGGATGTGTTTCCTCAGGCACACTGCACCCAGCCACACAGGGCCCTTTGTAATAAATAGCTGTAATTCCAGAGGAGCAAGTGAAGGTGCCGAGGTCTGAGTAAATCCCTTCTTCAAGTCCACAGTGATGCCTGGCTTGCCTGTTCCTCCACCAGTCTCTTGGAACCTCTCAGCACAATACAGAAAGGAACAATAAGCTAATTGTGTGCTTCTTCACTAATACACATGCCAAGCATTCACTCAGCAGCTAATTGAAAATGCAATGCTAGCCTTGAAGGACCCGCTGCCCTGGGATTTGAAAGAAAGGCTCTATCCACTGTACATTACTAACCGGCTGCTCAAAAGTGCAATGTAAGCTCCCTCTGAGTATTGCAGGGATGGGCCATTCATTATTGATGAACATAAAGCAGGAAGTTTTTAGAGTTGGGGGCAGGGTTTGGGTATGAAATCATTTCATTCCTCTTGTAGCAACTTTTAAGTCAGACACCTTTGCCATTTCACATTCAGCCACCAAATTGATGAATGGCCACAGAAGATAAGTTGCAACCAATAATATCAGATATATTTATGCTGTGAGATCTGGTTAGGTAAGACTGACCATGGGAAGCAGAGCATTTGTGGTATAGTAAGGACACTGCTGCCGTGAACTGAGCAGATTTTAGTTCAAGTCCCATCTCTACCATTAACAAGCTCTGTGTCCTCAAGCAAATTGCAGACTGTATCTAGGCCCCAGTACCTTCATCAGAAAAAGGATGGGATTGGACTTGGTGACCTTTAAGCTCCTGTTCTGTTCCAGCATTCTGTAATTGTAGTTCACAGTTTTCATTAGAGTGGAAAGTATTGGACAGCTAAATTTAGCAAACAGCTTGAAAGTCACTGCTGCTGTAATGACCTCTATTTCATTTCCTGGTGGAGCCAGTTATATCCTCTGATTTGGAAGAATACAGAAGTGACTAGAAAACATCAGTAAAGCCTAATGATATCCAACATTGTGGTTTATTGTCAGTAGTGGGGATATGTGGACAGTAAAGAACTTGAAAAAAAAAAGCATAAAAAGGGGGTTATCTCCAGAATGATAGAGGATGATGGCCATACTGGCTAGTGGTGAAGGAGGGAGATAGTGGCTGGATCTCCACACTGTTAATATCCAAGGTGAGGCAACAGCAGACTAAAATGGCCTTCCTGCATTCAGCTCCTTTTGGGAAGGAAGCCTGAAAATGAAGCTGTTTAATGAAAGAAAGAACTTGAGTGCTCCACTTTCTTATTTGAAAGACTTTATTTGAAGAATACTAGATTTTTGATACAGTTTTGGATTTATAGAATGTATTTAGATAATATTGTTCCAGGTTTTTACAAATGAGGTTTTCTTTCTTTTGTTTAAATTCTGAGTCCATACCAGGAATCCATCTTAGTGATTTAAGTATACAATGTTCTGTTGAAAGAATATGGAAAGTAATATGCATTATTCAAGTAGTTTTCTATACCCACTAGGGGAAAAGCAAATGAAGATGTGGATGTGAAAGCACTTTCAGTTGGAGAACAGTGCTGACCAGCAAGACATCTTGTGATGTGCTCATCCTTATAGTGTTGAAAGGAAACTTACAAATTACATTTTGTGTAACATTTTATAAAAGTCCCAGCATGAAACCTGAATCAGTATCATTAATGTAGTAACTTTTCTGAATATCTCCTCAAATTACACAAAAGGAAAACCAGACAGTATTTCTAGTGAGTAATCAATCCAAAAGTTTGCTTAGTGTAGTAATTTAGAGCATGTACTTGGCAGCCTTGAGTTCAAACCTCAGCTCTGCTACTAACTCAGTTTATCAACTTGGCGGTAAAAGAACTTTCTTCTTGGGAGGTTTCGATGAATTGATTCTTTATAAGAGTTCATTATAAGGGCAGTACATGATAACTACTCAGTAAAAGATAACTATTATTTTTCTTTAAACTAGACTTTTCAAAAGGCTTGAAGATATATATTTTATCTGAATTACTAGGAAACCCTGCCTGTTTGGAATAATTTGATACCAATTAGAACACTGGTTGATAAAGTGCAATTCCAGTGCACATTATGGTATAAATAGCAATAAAATCATTCTCATTTACTAATTGCCCTATTTTGAATAGTTTGGCCAGAAATTGTATCATAAAAGAACTTTCTAGACCCTTTAAATTCTTCTTCACCAACTCCTGTGCATCATTCAGATTCAGCTGAGTTTTGTAGCCTCTAAGTAGATTTTATGGATTTACTTCTATCCACAGAGGGTTGAGACTCACCTTTTCTGTGTTCCCAAAGCACCCAGCATACTTCTACTTGGTATAGTAATTACCAGTTTGTCTTTTCTGTTTAGCATTTTGCAATGTCACCCATTCACATGATGCATATTTATTGAATAGATAGTGCATCTATTCTATGCCAGACCTTTTGCTATGGCACTGGAAGAGAAATTGTTTTAGAAGATATTTGAGGTCTTTTCCAAGCTAAATTGTTATTCCAAGAATCACTTAAATGCAACTTAAATTTGAAATAATCAGAAATTTTAATGTGCTTACATGAGCAATATGGTTATACTAAATATCATGTATACATTTTTTCCTCCCCATTAGAGAAAATAATAATAGCTAACACTTACATAACATTTACCCTGTGCCTGGGGCTGTTTTAAGTGCTTTATCTGCATTGATTTATTTAATATTCATAATAACCCTTTGAAGTAAATACTAATGCTATCCTCATTTTTAATTTACAATGAAGAAAACCAAAGAATTTAGGTAATTTGCCCAAGGTTAGCCAGCTAATATGTGGCAGAAACAGGATTCAAATGCTAGTGATTTTGCCTAGAGCCTAGCCTTTAATCAGATGGCTACTATCACATAAGGGCCTACAGAGAAGTTGGTGGAAGGTATCAGAACCTACAATGGTTAGATATTCTGACCATTCGAGTTCCATGGTAAAAGATCTTAAGATGAAGTAGCATATGAATAAAAGGAAAGAAGGTAGCAGAATACTAGTTAACCAGGAAGACCTTACAGCAAGTTAGATATCAGAATAAAATGGAGACTCTAGAGCTAGGTGTTAAGTCACCAAGCTGACGTGAAAGAAGACAGTTTTATTTCTCTCTCTCTCTCTCTCTTTTTTTAAAGTAATGGGTTCTATCATTAAAGATTAAAAATATCTCTGGAATAAGCAATAAATATAGTCTCTCTTCAAGGTAAATGATACTGTGAATAAACAAAGTAATACATTAGGAGAACAGTTCATTAGGCCTTCCTGATTTTACTTTATATCTGACCCTATTTTCCACAGTTCTTCAAGACTCCCCTACAGACTACATTTTACCCCACAGCCAGCCTTTCTATGGCCTCTCCTACTTTCTGGGGAAACTTTCCTGCCCTCCCTCCTTTTATCCAAATTGGATTCATTCTCTCCCACTTCTTAGTAAGTCACCCTCAGATTCTCCAGATAAGACGCATTGCTCTTTTTGTTCCTTTCCTGGTATTTAATCATATGTAGTTTTGTATTATTCTATAACATAACACATAACTTATGTGTTCCTTTAGTCCCTCTTCCTAGACTGCAATTCCTTTTCTATCCTATCATAAACATATACAGAACATACCTAAGGTTGGCCATCTAGTCTTACCAAATAATTCCAGTTAGGCATCAACTATCTGATATTGTCAGGAAACAAGGTTTTTCAGTATACTGAATATCAAGAGATATTATCTTGTTTAACATTTGGTTGGCTAGTTGAATATCACTGAAATAAAAGCAAATATTTATTAAACATTTTTTTAAATATGTAGGATTACATTAAATGCTGAAAATACCGTAATGAACAAAAGCAGATAACTTGATAGTGTTTAGATACATATGTGTTGAAAACATTTCTAACCCTAATACAATGGTTTTCAACCAACACTCTGATGATGGCAGATATATTTGACATGCATTCCCTTCCATGACTCCTCCTTCATTTCTAACTATAACTTCATTTCTTTCATTAAAGAAAACCTATCATAATGCAAACAAGAATGACATTATTATTGGGATTATGTAGAATAATCTCAGTTATCTTTAATGGAAATAGTTGGAGAATTCTGAAACTTGCAATATTAATATTAACAAATTACTAGTAAAGCCCCCATACCTAATTGAGACAAATAGGTGTATCTGTAAAATGTGGTCGAAAACCACTAATCTAAATGAAGTGGACCACTTTCTCCCAGTACCTATTGAAATTAAATTTCTCCCAGGGAAATCATAAATCAAATGAATTCCTCTAGAACAGCTTCTAAGTTCATCCATTTTACTTTATTTTATTTTTTATTTTATTTTTTTTTAAAGATTTTATTTATTGAGAGGGAGAGAGCAAGCAGGAGGAGAGGCAGAGGGGGAGGGAGAGAGAGAAATCTTAAGAAGGCTCTACACTGAGCACAGAGCCCAATTTGGGGCTCAATCTCATCATCCTGAGATCATGACCTGAGCTGAAATTAAGAGCTGGATGCTCAACTGACTGAGCCACCCAGTCACCCCAATGCCATTTTAAATCTTATTTTTTTTTTTTCAAATTCTATACTTATAGGAAGACTTCTTAGTCTAAGCTCACTATTTTATAATCTTACAATAAAATCTGAACCCCCACAGTACTTAAGTATAAACATGTACTTGAAATCACTCTTAATGCTTAAAGGCTGACATCATTGATTCATTCATTAATTTATTTAGTGCTTCCCATGTTCCTTAAAATTGTTCCTTAATTGCTTTATGATGGCATGTTTTTGTCTTCACTTTAACAATTTTGATTTATTCTAAGATTCCCATATCAATTAATGCAGTGTTTATATGTGTTGAATTGAAGAATTACTACTATGTTATACAAATGCTCAAGTTTTTTTTTCCTCTTAAGTATGGACATGTCATTTTGTTTAATGTATAATATTTTCCTGGGTCATCTCTCAATCATTTCATCTTTATTTTTGTTGAGACAGGTTCACTAAAGAAAATCAGAAACCCATGAAGGGTTTTCATTAGGTCCGTATCAGCCATGAGGCTAGAGAAGTAAGCTCGACTCAGAGAGTGGGAACTCTAGGGATTTATAGAGGTGAACCTCCTTTGAGGGACCCAAGGCACTATGTAACTTTGTGGACAACTGCCTTGGGGAAGCAATTCACTAGATACCTTAGGCAAAGGAACTTCATGGGGAGACAGAGTCAATCACAGCCTGATGTGCACCAGAGGACTTTTGAAATATTAGACCCAGTGAACTACAAGGAGACTTTGAGCTCAAATTCATCAAAGCCACAGGAATAATGGGAAGAAGAGATGGAATCCAATCTTACTCTCTCCTTACCCAACTGCTTTTTCCTTTGTTTTGGTAATTTTCACTTTCATTCATTTCCATAGCTTAATTTTAGTCTTTAGATGCCTTTTATTTGGAGGAGATGATTATTATATAAACTATAGAAATTGTAATTCTTGAGTCTACATAAAAGTGTATTAGTTTATAAAATACTTCCATAAATATCATTCATTCATCCAACAAACTTGTATTGAGCATCAAATTCAATGCCAAACCACTGGGATGTGAACAAGATACGGTCCTAACCTTCAAAGAACTTATAGTTAAAAGAAGAAGGCAAAATCCTAAACAAGTGAGCAGCACTAAGCTTAAGATGCTATGATAGAAAGTGGTAATAGGATACAGAAAGGGGACCTGGGTAGGAAGGTAATGGGTGATGCTGGGTTACAGAAAGTTTTTGTTTGCCTACATGGTATTTTTTTAAACTGAGATGACATTTTAACACAAATAAAAAGAAAAGATATCCAGATTCTCTTAATAAAATAGAAGGTCTGAAAAGCTGGACTCTCATATCTACAAGATCACAATCAACTCCAGTGTCATAAAGTAACATTCTGTAAACATGGCAGTGATTTCTACATTGCAAATCACTCTAACACAGTGTATGCGTGGTATTGCTACATAACCCAGCTAGCCTCAGCCAACCCCTGAGCTAGAGGAGAGGAAGATAGGCATGACAACGTTGTATACCATGCAAAGAAATGTGGGATTTACTGTGAAGGCAACAAGTATAACTAGAGAGATTTAAGTAGGAGAGTGTTATAATTTGATCTGCATCTTAGTGTCTGTGTGGAGGATAGATTGGAAGGGGTCGAGCCACAAGGTGAGAAAATCTGAGGATATTAAAATTTTCTACTCAAGAGATGACAGAAGCCTTAACTAAAGAAATAGTGAAGATGGAGAGGGAGATGGACGGAATGTGGTTATTTAATGGAATTGGACGGTGATAGGGGAAGAGAGAAATGGAAGAATAAATCCAAGATTTCACATTCAGCATCTTGGCATATGGGGTATTGCTCATTAATATATGGATAGTTGCAACATTCTACATATTCTTCTGCAATGTGCCCTTACTGCTCCCTCATTAAGAGGTGGAGTCAAATTCCTCTGCCCTTGAATCTGCCAGCCTTAGTGTCTTATCTGTAACCAACAGAATACAAAAGAAGTGATGCTGTATGACTGCAGAGGCTAGGTGGTAAACGGACATACTAATTCCACTTAGTTCTCTTGTTAACACTTACTCTCTAGTCCCTCCACCTGGGAATGCTCCCTCTTAGAAACCAGCCTACATACTGTGAAGGATGAAGGATTCACATGAAGGATATGTGTAAGCACTCTGGTCATGAGCCCCAAATGTCCTTCTTCAAGTCCTTCTTACCACAGTGCCTGACATATGAGTTAACAGGCCTCCAGAGCATTCTAGTCCCTAGCTGCTCAAGTCATCCCAGCTGTTTTGAGTCTTCAGAGCTGATGACATCAGGTTCAAAGAAACCACTCCTGTTCTGCTTTGTCTGTCTACACTCCCGATGCTACGTCTTGGGACATTTTCTTTCAGAACCCCAGATGTATGCAGTGAGAAGCCCAAGCCATATGGAGAGGTCATGTATTGATTCCAGTCAGGTGCCTCAGTGAAGAGCAGCCTTTGAATCACTACAGCCAGCCCATGAGACACTGAGTGAAGCAGCCTCCAGATAACTCCAGCCTCTAACCATGAGTCACCTCCAGCTAGTGTGTTCTGAGACCCCAGACATCTTGGAGCAGAGACAAACTATCCTCACTTTATGCTGTCTGAATTCTGGACCTATAAATCTGGGTGTAAGTTGATAGTTGTTTACAGCACTTAAGTTTGGAACAGGGATATATAGTCAAAACTCCGTAATCGTTGGTGACTTCTAAATTCATTATTATTTTCTTTTTACAGCTGACCATTAAAAAGTGTGTTTATAACTCAGAAGTGAAGTCTGTCTTAATAAGATACACATGTAAATATATGAGTGATTGTCAAATAAGGCTTTTTCATGTAGGTCTTAATTTCATGTTTAAGATGATTTTTGCATGGAAGTCCAATAAATTAATCCAAGCAGTAGGTAGAATGCAGAGAGAAGGAAATCAAGAATTTTGAGAATCCCAAAAGTTAAAGAGAAAAGAAAAGACAGAGTGGAAATGAACAAAAATTAGAGAGATAAGAAGATCAGGGAAGAATTATAACATGGAAAACAAGTTGAAAACAGTTATTTAGGAACATCATAAAAATAACTGTAGAGAAATTTAATTCTGATTGTTCAAAGATATCTGTTGAATTTTAGTAAGTAGGATGAGGGAGAAAGTGGGAGACACATAAGTGGAAACAAAAATTGAAACTACTTTAAAAAGAAACTTGGAAGTTAAAGAAAAAGGTCTCTTCAAATGGAGGACCTTGCAGTAGACAGCAAGAGCAGAATGGGACTATAAAACAGCTGAACAAGTCTCAAGTAAGTCCTGTTCTATAAGGAGGTGGCCGATAGAGAGAGAAGTTGAACATACAGAAGAGAAAGGGGAGAATTGTAAAAAGAAATGCAACTATAGTTTTTTTAAGTGAAGAGAACAAATGTAAGCAGTTTATTCAGATCTACTTCAGATTACACATCTTTTTCTTTGTTGGAAATACTACACCAGATTCCTAAATAGGCCAGTTTTCTTTCTAGGAGGTCATGGGTACACTTCTCACTAAGGAAATGAATGAACAAATAGTCCATTATAAAATTATTTACATTTATATCAATTTTTGATGATACAGTGAGATAAAATGTTGTTATTAACAGTATTGTGTTGGATTGAATTTGGAATAAACTACTAAAATTTCACTCCTGATTGTTGGTATGGCTTTCAACAATTAAATTTTTTCATGGTATATTGTTAACTATAGTTAAGTAAAAAAAAACTTTTTTTTTTCTTAAGTAGTATGTGTAATCCAATTCCATTACATATTTATATGAACATATACACATAAACACCACACACATGTAGTCATGCATAAAATACATATTGACATATACATATACACATATTTATATTTTTGTGTGTGATGTTTGGAATAAACTGTTATGTTACTAGGGATTTTCTCTGGATGATGGATTATAGATCTATCTTTGCTCTTTATTGCTTTCCTATTTATAATGGGCAGGTTTTAATTTGGTAATAAAAATTAGCTGTCATAATAAACAAAGATAATTTTTAAAATAATACTTTCTTTAAAATGTCTTAATTTTCATGATTAAGATTATTTTACACTCTCTTAATCAGAGAAATTAAATAGCTTTTTCAAAAAAACACATTTTGTCTTTTAATTAATGATGGACTGCTTTGGATGAAATCATTATTTCTGTAAGCATATTGAATTTGCCTCACCTAGTTAAATAAAAAGAACACTGGTCTTAATACTCATATTTAACTTACCCAAAGGACACAAAATACGATACAAAGGGGTTACATGTACCACACGTTTATAGCAGCATATCAACAATAGCCAAATTATGGGGAAGAGCCCAAATGCCCATTGACTGATGAGTGGATAAAGAAGACACGGCACACACACGTGCACACACACACACACACACACACACACACAGGAATATTACTTAGCCATTAAAAAGGATGAAGTCTTGCCATTTGCAACAATGTGGATGGAGCTAGAGTGTATTATGCTAAATGAAATAAGTCAGAGAAACAAATGCCATATGATTTCACTCATATGGAATTAAGAAACAAAACAGATGAACATAGGGGAAGGGTAAAAAAAAGAGAGAAGCAAACCATAGAGGCTTCTATCTAGAGAAAACTAAATGAGGGTTGCTGCAGGGGAGAAGTGAGGGAGAGGGGCTAAATGGATGATGGGTATTAAGGAGGGCACTTGTGATGAACACTGGGTACTATATATAAGTGATGAATCACTGAATTCTACTCTAAATCCTACGAAACAGATACTACATTGTATGTTAGCTACAATTTAAATAAAAACTTAAAGAAAACACTCATATTTACCTATGAGAGCAACATTGCTGGAAAGACTGCAGGTAAACAAAGGGCCTTTTTATACACTTACTGGAATATGCAATATAATGCATATGAGCTACAAAAAAATAGGGAAAACATCAGAAGAAATTTATTTTCTTATAATTTTCTTGAGGAACACTATTATTTTTTTGTTTAGCTTAGTTGGTCTTTCTTTAAGCTGTAGGTACAAATCGAACATATCCTTACTTTTATTATTGCATAAGACAGAGTGAATGAATCAATGAGAGAAAGAATTAACCAAAAAGGTAGCTCCTTAAACTTTAAGGAACTTCAAGTCTTCTACTGCAAAGGAATGTTCAAAATGTAAATGGTATTGGGGCCCCTGGGTGGCTCAGTGGGTTAAAGCCTCTGCCTTCAGCTCAGGTCATGATCTCAGGGTCCTGGGATCAAGCCCCGCATCGGGCTCTCTGCTCAGCAGGAAGCCTGCTTCCCTCTCTATCGCTGCCTGCCTCTCCGCCTACTTGTGATCTCTGTCAAATAAATAAAATCTTAAAAAAAAAATGTAAAGGTATTACATACTACAAAAATGTGATCAGGCAAGGGGTCAAATAGATTCAGGTGATCCTTAATCGGTCAGAGAAGTTTGAAGGTACAGTTTTCTCAAAGTTCTGACAGTCTTACTTTTTAGGATGTCTTTCAAAAGAGAGATTTGAATGGACAACACATTCTGAAGAAAAGAAAATAGGCAACAAATAACTCCCCAGCTAATATACTGTCTTCAGCTTAGTTCTTTAAAACATGCTGTCACATGCCCGCTAGAGAGCAATCAACATCAATAACTGCAGATTTTAGATTCATAATTTTCAAAGCAGGATTTTGTGAGTCACTAAGTGCCTTATAACTTCATATGACTGATGCCAGGCACAATCTTGATTGTCATCAAAATTTTAGTTGACTCTTAAATTTTTTCATTCATTTTACAGGTATCAGGAAAATATGCTTTTTACTATCTTTTTCAAGAGATTGTTTTGAAATAATTGAGGGAGACAGGAAAAGACTGCACTCCTAAGATGGTGACACACTGTACTTTAAAATGTGTATAATCTTTCAGGGTGCCTGGGTGGTGCAGTCAGTTGAGCGTCCAGCTCTTGGTTTCAGCTCAGGTCATGATCCCAGAAGTTTCGAGATCAAGCCCCATGTCTGGCTTAGAGCAGAGTCTGCTTAGGATTCTCTCTCCCTCTTCCTCTGCCCCTCCCCCACCCATGCTCACTCTCTGTCTCTTTCTCTAAAATAAATAAATCTTTAAAAAAAAAAAAAAAAGAGGGGCACCTGGGTGGCTCAGTAGGATAAAGCCTTTGCCTTCGGCTCAGGTCATGATCTCAGGGTCCTGGGATCGAGCCCCACATCGGGCTCCCTGCTCAGCAGGGAGCCTGCTTCCTCCTCTCTCTCTCTGCCTGCCTCTCTACTTGTGATCTCTGTATATCAAATAAATAAATAAAATCTTAAAAAAAAAAAAAAGAGGGTATGTAATCTTTTAAAGGGTACCCAGGTATAGTTAGTGAATGATCAGGTGGATCCCAGGCAGCTGGGATATAAAAGATATATATATATCTTTTATATATGTGTGTGTGTGTGTGTATCATTAAGGAAAGAAAACTGGTTCCAGTTTTCTTTCCTTAATGATTTTTTTTAAACCTAAAACTCACTTTATACATTGTATATATAAACCTTGTGTTAGAAATACTTAAGGTGGCATAATTGACTGACTGAAGTTTCATCTCTTATCCCTATATCTTCCTGTCTTGGGTAAAATGCTAATACTTAGGAGATTGCTGAAAAGGCAGATACAGGGGAAATAAGGCTGGAGGCATATGTCTGCATAAGCCACAAATTAATTCATCAATCTCCAGAAACAGAAAGCTGATGCAAATAATAATGGAATTGACAGGCTTCTTAATTTTTTTTTAAAGAAAATAAGATGTAAATTAAGTATATATGTGATTTCAAAGTTTCAAATACTATAGATGTCAGTGAGTCCATGGTATTATATGAATGAATACTATGTTCATGTTGAGTATGTTTTCACTTTTAAAAAATATATTTGTTTAGGGGCACCTGGGTGGTTCAATGGGTTAAGCCTCTGCCTTCGGCTCAGGTCATGGTCTCAGGGTCCTGGGATTGAGCCCCGTATTCGGCTCTCTACTCAGCAGGGAGCCTACTTCCCCCTCTCTCTCTGCCTGCCTGTCTGGCTACTTGTGATCTCTCTCTCTCTCTCTGCCAAATAAATAAATAAAATCATATATATACACACACACATATATATATGTGATATATATATCATTTATATATATATATAAACATATATATATATGTTTAGAACATCTCTGTGAAAGGAAACCCGTTGTTTTCTGTGCTCTCAGTTTCAAAGAAAGATCAACTTCAGCAAAATCCCTTTTCTTCTGAATTATACCTCAAGAAATGATTAAGTTGATACTTTAACACTTATCATTTTGCCTTTTTAAATTCTCAGTATAAAACTTGATAAACACTCTCTTCTGTTTTACTTTTTCTGCACCTATATTCCTACTACCTAATTATTACTTACACATTTAGTACTTTGTATATGATCTCTTTGTTCTAACTTCCATTTAAACAAAAATAAGTTCTTTTTAAGACGATTATAACTTCTGGCTTCATATTGTTGCAATTTAGCGATCTTCTGATTCTACGTGGGCTCTAAAAAGGAACTTGATAGCCATTCTTGAGTGTTTGCCTATGTTTCCACATGCAATATAGGCTTATTCACATCCCACAAATAATCTTAACTAATGGAACATTAAAAAAATAGAATAATTTACTGATTAGGATGAGTCACTTCCAGGAAAAGCAAACCTCTTAGTAAGAACACGAAAGCTATATTAAATATCTGAGGGCGTTTACCATTGTTTCTTGGTCATGTTGGCCTGTAATGACTGGAAACAGTTGGCCTGTAAATTAGAATTGCTTATTGATCACATTTATTTCATAGCAACCTGTTATGGGGATGATCAGTGCTATCCCATTATCTCTGTTTTTGAGAATTTAAAATACTATAAACCTTTCTTTATGATTCATAACCACTTAGTTTTAAGAGCATATGATTCATTATACTGTTTGTGTCATATATGCATAATGATTTTGGAAGCAAAGAAATCATTCTTGATTCAGAAAGAACATGAAATTTCTAGCAGGTTATAATGTGCTGAGCCTTATTTTTCAGTGCAAATAATGAGTCATGGAGCAAAATGGATGATAAGAGTAGGTAATTAAGAAAGTACAATAAGGAAGTCAACTTAGATCATCATCTGGCCCTGTAGAGAAAAAAAAAAAGATGAAACAATCTTATTTTCCAGACACATCTCAGGCCACACACCCTACAACTACCACTGAACAACTTCTTCTTCTTTTTTTTTTTTTAAGATTTTATTTATTTATTTGACAGAAAGAGGAAAGAGTGTGCACAAGTAGGCAGAGCAGCAGGTAGAAGGAGAGGGAGAAGCAGGCTCTCCACTGAGCAGGGAGCCCCATGTGGGGTGGCTCGTCCTAAGACCTTGGAATCATGACCTGAGCCTAAGGCACCCGCTTAACCGACTGAGCCACCCAGGTACCCCTACCACTGAACTTCTTATTCTATCTTGAATAACCCAAACCCTTATATAATGCTGCACCCTTTGTACACGTGGATACTTTGTTCAGAACATCATTCTACCCCATGGGGACCTGGGTGGCTTAGTAGGTTAAGCTTCTGACTCTTGATTTTGGATCAGGTCATGAGCTCAGGGTTGTGAGATCCAGACTGGTGTCAGGATCTGTGCTGAGCATGGAGCCTGTTTAAGATTCTTTCTTTCCCTCTCCGGCTACCTCTTCCCACACTCCCTCTCCCCCACCTCTAGAAAAAAAAAAAAAAAAAAGAATATCCTTCTATACCACATCTCTTACTTGACAAATACCTCTTCCTATAGGACCGTGTTCAAATGCCCCCCTCTTCTGAAATGTCTTCCTAGAATCCTCTGGGCTTTCACAAGGCTTGGATCATACACTGTTTTCTGCTTTATTAAAATCAATTATACTAATAATTAATGTAATAGATAAATAACATTTATTGTCAGCATAAACCCCCAAACAAACAAGAGGCTTATCATGTCCCTTTCCCTAGTCTTCACACAACCTCGAATGGTGAAAGGATCTTTCATTTTTAATTTCAGGGTTTTTTTTCTTTATATTTTGTTTATTTCATATTCTCGGTTTATTTGCCCACATTGGTCCTATAACCCACTTCTTCATCTTGGATTCATTCTCTGTTTTGCTAAACTGTGTTCTTCAGTAATTTTTTTAACAAATAATTCATAGGGGGGCGCCTGGGTGGCTCAGTGGGTTAAGCCTCTGCCTTTGGCTCAGGTCATGATCTTGGGGTCCTGGGATCCAGCCCTGCATCGGGCTTTCTGCTCAGCAGGGAGCCTGCTTCCCCCTCTCTCTCTGACTGCCTCTCTGCCTACTTGTGCTCTCTGTCTCTCTGTTTCTCTCTGCCAAATAAATAAATAAAATCTTTAAAAAAAAACACAATTGGTTTAAAAAGAAACAAATAATTCATAGGTGGTAAACTCTCTAAGTCTTTGCATATCTAAAAATGCAAATCTTTATTTTGCCCTCCCCCAAGAGTGGGTTTGACTGGGTAAAGAACTGCAGGTTAATGTTTTCTCTTTCAGAACTTTGATATTTCTCTGTTGTCAACTTGTATCCAGTATTGCTGATTTTAATTAGAAGAAAACTCTTTCTTAGGCAATCTGATTTTTTCTCTTGAGAAACGTTAAGGATTTTATCTTTATGTTTCTCATTCTGAAACTACATTAGGGTGTGTCAAAATGTGGGTAGAGGGTTTTTTTTTTTTTTAACATTTTTTTAAATTTATTTTCAGCATAACAGTATTCATTGTTTTTATACCACACCCAGTGCTCCATGCAGTCCGTGCCCTCTCTAATACCCACCACCTGGTTCCCCCAACCTCCCACCCCCCACCTCTTCAAACCTTTCAGATTGTTTTTCAGAGTCCATAGTCTCTCATTGTTCACCTCCCCTTCCAATTTCCCCCAGCTCCCTTCTCCTAACTCCCCATGTCCTCCATGCTATTTGTTATGCTCCACAAATAAGTGAAACCATATGATAATTGACTCTCTTTGCTTGACTTATTTCACTCAGCATAATCTCTTCCAGTCCCGTCCATGTTGCTACAAAAGTTGGGTATTCATCCTTCTGATGGAGGCATAATACTCCATAGTGTATATGGACCACATCTTCCTTATCCATTCGTCCGTTGAAGGGCATCTTGGTTCTTTCCACAGTTTGGGTAGAGGTTTTTTATTCATGCTACTCAGAAACTTTTTGGATCCTTTTAGAATTTTGAATGACTCACTTGTATGGTTAAGTTTCTTCAATTAGTTTGTAGTTTGGGGTTGCTATTTATATTTGTGGTGGACTATCTTTATCATAATAGGATTAATGGAATGTATTTTATCAGATCAAATGAGAATCTTTTTTGCAGTAAATAACATTAAATTCTGAATATAGAAGACTGACTTGTATGCTTGGAAGGAGGGTCAGGCTGGGAAAATTTGCAAGGTGTACAAATAACTTTTACGTAGGATGTGAGGGCTCCTCAGCCCTTATCTGGCACACTGCCCTGGGAGTGTCCTGTGTCAGAGCTCCCATTTCAGAGTGTCCCATTCCCAATTTTTCCTGTGGACAAAGGGAATAAGTGGTTCTTCCTTCCTCATCTTTGCTGTGGATTTGGAAGTTCCACGTTACCTCAGGCTCTACTTTCCTTCATCTCTGACCCCAACCTTCACACGAAGTACTCTCCTAAGGAGGTATAGCTCATTTTGTATATGAAACAGTCCTCTAGGCTTTATCCTGAGGCAAACACTGCTGCTGCCAACTGCTTTTGGAAGGTGGGGAGGCGGCAGCCAGCTGGCACAGACTATCCAAATAAAGTCTTTAATTAATTGCCCTAATTGCCCTCAGGGGCCCCTCCCTCTCTGATTTGTTCAATCTGAGCAAGATATTTCCCCTAGATTCTTCAGGAAATGCTGAAATAGTGTAGAGCCTTCTCCAGCTATAGCCTTTATATTTTAGTTCTCTTTAATGGTTTCTCCAGCTAGATTATCCTACGTGCTCTTTCCCATCAAAAAATTCCTCAAAATTTTTGGTGAGCTGACTTTCCTTTTTTACTTAGGGTGTATTATGGATGTATTATCTAGTAAAATATTTTCTGTAATTTCTATGTATTTTGGTTGAGTTTCTGCAATTCCAACAGGCACAAAAGGTGGCTAGAACATGTTTTTGTTCATAACTTTAATGAATGTACTACATTGTACGCTGGAGTAATTGTTCTCTGTTCACACACATCTCCTCTCCTGGAAAATGACTCCTGAATGGCAGCATGGTCTTCCCCAGTGCCTAGTCCAGGTGTCTGTAAGTGGAGAGACTGCATGAACAAGAACACAGAAATAGAAAAACACCAGGGCTTATGGAAGAGATAATCCTGATTTTTCTCTTAATGGAAAACAATAGAAACTGGTAAGAGGGGTGGAAGGGAGAGGGGTATATCTGGAGAAAACAAACCTCTAGAATATTGGAAAATTACTTTTTATTTGGCGTTTAGATTGTTCTTAATCCTTTTCTGAGCCTCAGTGCTCCCATTTGGGAAAAAAGCATAGCTATAAGATAGCCAAAATTATTTTCCTACTTAATCACTGTGTGATTCTATGAATTAGATATTAGAACACAGTAGCCTTTACCAGACCACTGTTCTTCTCCCAACATCCTTCAGATAGAAACCATATTGTTTGCACTCATCCTAAAATGAGCAGGACCAGGATTCAGTAACATAATGAAGAACTTACTCTTCTCTCTGAATTGTGAGCAGCTCTCTTTTCCTTTCAGACACTTCTCCACTATTATCCTTAATTTTCCCTCTTTCAACCACCATTTCCCAATGATTTACTTCGTGGCTGATTCTACAAATCTGTGATAGGACATTAACTGATGAGGACAGTGTTAGCTGGTGAGGGCTGACAGCAGATGCTTTATAGAGTTATATACAATTTTTTGAGGTAGCATTTAATTAATGCATTAATTTTTATTTTTTAAGATTTTTTTCAGTTTAAGGGAGAAAAATTAACATATAAATCATGTGGTTGAACCAATTTGCCATCAAAGATAAAGATATAGATAAACATACAAAGATAAAGATATACACACACGCACACATATGTGTGTGTGTATATATATATATATTTTTTTTTTAAAGATTTTATTTATTTATTTGACAGACAGAGATCACAAGTAGGCAGAGAGGCAGGCAGAGAGAGAGAGAGGAGGAAGCAGGCTCCCTGCAGAGCAGAGAGCCCGATGTGGGGCTCGATCCCAGGACCCTAGGATCATGACCTGAGCCGAAGGCAGAGGCTTTAACCCACTGAGCTACGCAGGCACCCTGTGTATATATATATATTTAGATCATTGGAGCCTCCTGCAATGGCCCCTGATTCTATGGCATGATTACCTAAATTAAAAACATAATTAATTGCCTATTGCAGAAGTTCTAAGATGCTTGAAAAGATAAAGTCATACTAGTAAAATGATATACAGTGACACTGATATATGAGCACAGGCATACTCCCGAGTACCTTCTCAAATTCTAGTCCAGGATCAGCCAGCCACCTCTCTCTTGCCTCACTATCAAGTTTCAGTCTGTAGCAAATCATAACTTTTTTTTAAGATATTTTATTTATGTATTTATTATTTCTAGAGAAAGAGAGAGCATGAGCAGGGGAAATAGTAAAGGGAGTGGGGAGAGAGAATCTCTCAGACTTTACACTGTGCACAGAGCCTAACATGGGTCTCCATCCCACAACCCTGAGATCATGACCTAAGCCAAAACCAAGAGTCAGAAGCACAACTGACTGTGCCACCCAAGTGCCCCAACTTTTTTTTTAATAGTCTTACACTTCTTCACTGAAAATGTATTTTTCCCCCATTTCAAGCTAAATGACTTGTTTCTGATTCTTTATATCTACACAGATGTCAAAATATTTCCACATACTTCTGCCAGGATGCTTCAGTCTTAAATTGGAGCTAGAAAGTTCTAGGGTGAAGACTAGTCAGCAAAAAATATTTTTTTGTAAAAGATATGTGTTCAGTAGTTGATAGCATTAAAATTTCCTCTGTATAAAACAAATTCAAACAGACATAATCCTTGTTTTCAGTAATGCACAATGTAAGAGAAATCTTGTTAATTCATACCTAAATGCTTAAAAATAAAAAAAAATCAGTTGAATAAATAAATATTTAGCTCTCATTTTATGTGTGAGGAGAGAAATTATTCACCAATGTCAGCACTTCTCAAAATGAGGTTGCTATATTCAAGAAAAGCGTCTACAAAATTTTAATTGTGAGTTTTCAGTTTAATCACACTTTAAAAACAATCCACACACCCAGAGTGGTTAGAAGTTACAGAGTGAGATGACTGAGTAATGCTGATGATGCAAAGGGCTCCTGGGTGGCTTCTGGTCAGTTAAGCATCTGACTTCGGCTTAGGTCATGATCCCAGGGTCCTGGATCGAGCCCTCTCTCGGGGTCCTGCTCAGCTTGGAGTCTGCTTCTCCCTCTACCCTTCCTCCCTGCTCATGATCATTCTTCTTTTCAAATAAATTTACTAAAATTAAAAAATGCTGAAGATACAGAGCAATTGGAATTCTCATGCAGTGCTATTGAGAGTTAAAACAGCACAATGGCAGTCTCTACTAAGGCTTAATATATGCACAGTCTATGCAGTCAACTCTGCTCTCAGATATTATCCACATGCCTACCAGAAATGCAAACATTTGGGCCTCAAATACACTCCCAGGAAATTTATATTAGCGTCACTTATATAGCCCCAAATTGGAATGTAACAGGGCAAATGTTAAGTCCAGATAAGAATCATGAAATTGAGATGTTTCAAATAACCACGTAGTACTATTATTAAATTCATGAATTACTATGCTTATTGTACAACTTTATCACACAAGTTAGTCACACAAGAAACTTAGAAGTGGGAATTAACGAATCACTTGAAGTGGATATGGGAAGGAGGCATCACAATGCCAGCAGTGAGGCACAGTTGTAGTCCTGTGACAGGCCTTGGCCTGGATTGCAGTCAGGTTGCCTTCTGGGCTGTCAGAGCCTCCAGCAGTCTGGCTGGAGCTACATCTCCACACATATAGCATGGGTGGTCTTTGAGCTACTAATAGGCAGCTCCTTCTTTTAGGGGGTCTGCGTAGCTGGGTGTAATGGTTATGCCTGAGTCCATGGGGTCCCACCGGTCTTTCTGCAGATGTTGGCAAACTAGTGTAGCTTATCTGTAGGGGCACTTTAAGTCCTATGGCGGGTGTCAACAAACAACTACTACAGAAGTTCACATTGGCCACTGGGATTTCCTTTTGTCTTACTCTTAGTTTATTCTTTATCTTCTATGAGTGGGAGTTTACATACAAAGTATGTGACATGGAAAGAACCTAAGTGCCCAGCAACAATAGAATAAATTGTGAAACAGCCATACAATGGAATACTCCAAAGCAATGAAAAGAATGAACTACCTCAAATGTTGCAACATAGATCAATCTCATAATAAGTTGAATAAAAAAGCCAGACACAGAAGAGTATATACAGTAAGATTCATTTATAAAAGAGTTTTTAAAAAGCAAGCAAAACAAACTATAATCAGAGGACTGGTTACTTTTTCAAAGGGCTTATTGATTGGGAGAAGGTACAAGGAAGACTTCTGGGGTGCCTTTATTATTCCATATCTTGACCTGGAATTGAAATTACCTCTAGGACAGTGGTGCCTGGGTGGCTCAGTGGGTTGAGCCTCTGCCTTCGGCTCAGGTCATGATCTCAGGGTCCTGGGATCAAGTCCCACATCAGCCTCTCTGCTCGGTGGAGAGGCTGCTTCCCCTCTCTCTCTGCCTGTCTTTCTGCCTACTTCTGATCTTTCTCTCTGTCAAATAAATAAAAATCTTTAAAAAAAAGAGAAAGAAAAAGAAATTACCTCTAGGACAAAGCTCCAAATGCCCACAATCTGGATGCATAGACATTGTTCACCCACGGTGCTCCCTCTCAAGTCTATGTCATAGCAAATATAGTAGGTGCTCTACCATATCCATTTGGATCTTTCTTGTAAGTCTTGGGCTTCCTTGTGAGTCCCTCAGCTTCTGTATGTTGCGCTTTTTTTTTTTTTTTAATTTGACAGAGAGATCACAAGCAGGCAGAGAGGCAGGGAGAGAGAGAGGAGGAAGCAGGCTCCCCGAGAGAGCAGAGAGCCCGATGCGGGGCTCGATCCCAGGACTCCGAGATCATGACCTGAGCCGAAGGCAGCGGCTTAACCCACTGAGCCACCCAGGCGCCCCTGTATGTTGCGCTTTTGACAGTACACAGCTGTAATCTTCAGAAGACTGCTCTTGGGTTACTAGGGCCCCTTTGGCCATACCTGCAAACAGCTGGAGGTGCCATGGAGCTTGTTTCTCCCACAGGGTAGGTTGGGGTCAATGATTGGTGAGGAGTAGTGAAAGCCCCATTCCTTTCCCTCAAGACAAGACAAGCTCTAAAATGTAATGTCCTCTGCATAGATCCATGTAGGATCAGGCTGGGCTAGGGACTTGACCTAAAGCGGTTCCCTTTCTTAACTTCTTTCCCTTCCCTGTCTGGCTTCCCCTATGCCTCTGTTGGCTTTTCCTGGAAATATTGCCTTAACAGATCTCATGCTTACAACTTCTTTTGTCAAAGTCGACCTCTGATAATCAGACCCAAAGTGGCCATATTGGAAATCCAGTATCAAATGGATGTAGCTTTCTTTCCCCTACTACCCTTCACAATACTTATCACTACTCTTCTTATTGCCTAGAATTTATACCTCAGAAAGTTCCTTTTAAGGATTATGGTCTTGAAAGGCATCCATTTATTGAATGGAGACACAATCTGGGAGGCATGTTTATGAAACATCAATCAATGACTTGCATTTTTAAAAAATATTTTATTTATTGACAGAAAGAGAGACATAGCAAGAGAGGGAACACAAGAAGGGGAAGTGGGAGAGGGAGAAGCAGTCTGCCTGTCAAGGCAGGGGGCCCGATGCGGGCTGGATCCCAGGACCCTTGGATCATGACCTGAGCAGAAGGCAAACACTTAACGACTAAGCCACTCAGGCACCCCAGTGACTTGCATTTTAGAAAAATGCAGTAAGATTAGCAAAGCAGTCATCTGACAAGTCCCTCAGTCACCAGGAGATCCACCAGAGGCTCCGATAAAGGAGGCAAGGAGCAATGTTCAGGAAAGGTCCAAAGCACAAGCCTTGCCTGGAAAGGGGAACTGAATAGGGCATGAGGGACATATTCCTTAGGTCAGATTTTGATCACCTGGCACAGGAAGAAAAGAAAGAAAAACTCAAAGCAGAAACAGTTTTGAGGCAGAAGATGATCCAATTTCATGAGTTTTTGTCAGACTAATCCTAAACTGATTGATGTTTGTTAATTCTATGTGTAACCAATGGAATGAATGCATGTTATGATTTAATAAGCCAGAGGGATTTATACTATTTTTATATGGTTGAGAATAGGGAAATTACTACCAGTCCCACATGAAACCCAGATGACTTATGAATTACTAAGATTTCAGGAGCTTGCTTAGTAAGAGTTTAGTACAGTATCCAGTGGGTGAGCACATTAATATTACTTATTCCTATCAAAATAGCTGATCAAATATTTTTGCCCAAAATTCAGGTTTAACAATATGAATAGCTGGTGGTATGAACTTTAGAATTAATTACAGAGTAAGTCAGTAAATATAAATTATGTAACATTTCAGATAGAAATTTCAGAAATCATGTATTTTAAATCTGTATTTCCCAATTTCAGTGTACTTGTATCTAAAATAATCTTAAATTGACCTTTTTAGACAGCTTGTGCAAAAAAAAATTTAAAAAAAGGTCATAAATACAGCATGATTGCCTAAATTGGAGTAAATGGTAGTCAAAATTACCAAAAGAAACTGACACAAAATGAGGTGAATAAAACCAAAAAAAGTATATAACATAAAAATGTGCATACACAAAAGGTTATAGTGAAGCACACCAACAATTCAGTAGTGTTTATTTCTGTATGCTAAAATGATTAAGGATCATTTTATTACCCTCATCAGGAAAAGTGTTGTTTATGAAAAAGATAATCCATAAAATCCTCCCTCCAATTCAAAGTTCCCTCAAACAGTGGTTTAGTGAATGAATGTCATCTGAGTATGGGCTTGTTATATGAAAGTACATTATTATAAAAGCTTGTGTGAATTAAATAGAGAGATTCACTTTGATTTCTTTGAATTACTAAACATTGCCTAGAAACATTCTAAAATAAGGGAGTGTTGCCGACCAAAATAGAACTGTTGGTAGTGGTGAGATTAAACAATCAGACTTTTCCCTAACGTTTATTTCCTTGATGGACTGTAAGGGAAGGGATAAACACATTCAGACATGCCCACATGACCTTTACCTGGTGGAAAAGAAACTATATTTGTGCAGGGCTCCCTTAAGTAATTGCTCAATGACTCCCTTGCAGGTTATAAATGTCAACTAACTTGAAGGTATGGTGAAGGAGAAAGAAAAATGGAACAAATTTCAGAGAAAAGGCATAGCTGATGAGAACAGGATTCTTATCAAGGGAGTTTTAAGTATCAAGTTTCCATCACATTGAAAGGGATCAGCTGTGAATCTGTGGGATGGTTTATTTCATACTTGGCATTTCCTGTGAGTCACACCTTTCATCTGAGCATCTTATTAGACTATTTTATAAACACAAAACCTCAACAACATCTGCATTATTTTCTTTGTTTTATAAATGGATAATAAGTCATCAAAGAGCTTGTGAAGTTGACAAAGGTCACCTAGAATGAGATTGATTCCCTATCAACAGCTCTCCATGATGGCCTCTAATAGGATTTAAGAACTCCACAGCTTCTACACTAACACATTCTGTAACATGAAACCAATGTCTTTAATTTTTCAGAAGTAATTTTTTTGAGGAGACATTGCTAGGAAAAAACTTCTCTCTATATACATATACACAGATAAATATCATGTATCTGTAGATACAGGTACAAAGATATACATAGAAAGGATTCAAAACCAGTAAAGCAGCAGTAAACTGATAATAGGCAGAGGAATTAGAGCCTGGCTCCTGACAATGGATGTCTGCTTTTGTTTACATAGCTGAGAAAAGAATGAGGAAGTCTATAGGCAATAGGCAATAAATAAAAAGGTGGAATGTTCAGGATTTTTTTTCCTTTTTTTTTTTTGCTAACTCCTTTGTCAGTTGTGATCTGATGTTTCTTAACCCTTTTTAGAGATTCTCAAACTTTTTGGTTCATGGTTCCCTGAGGTCTCAGTAAATTTTTCACCCTCTTTCTAGGCCAAAAGAAAAACCCAATACTATACCACTCAACACCAAGAAACTACAAATAATCCAATTTAAAAATGGGCAGAGGACATGAACAGACCTATCTCCAAAGAAGACATACAAATGGCCAACAGACACATGAAAAGATGCTCAACATTACTTATCATCAGGGAAATGCAAATCAAAGCCACAATGAGATACCACCTCATACCTGTCAGAATGGCTAAAATAAAAAAACACAAGAAATAACAAGTGGTGGGGAGGATGTGGAGAAAAAGGAACTGTCATGCATTGTTGGTGGGAATGCAAACTGGTGAATGCCACTGGTGTGGAAAAAAGTATGGAGGGTCCTCAAAAAATTAAAAAAAATTTTTTTTATTTTTAAAACTACTATATGATCCAGTAATTGCAGTACTAGGTACTTACCCAAAGAATATGAAAACACTAACTCAAAAGGGCGTATACATCTCTTTGTTTATTGCAGCATGTTTTATAGCCAATTTATGGAAGTAGCTCGAGTGTCTATCAACAGAAGAGTGGATAAAGAAGATGTGTCATATATACAGAGAACATTATTCTGCCATAAAAAAGAATGAAATCTTGACATTTGCAACTGTAAGGTTTTATAGGCGAGATAAACACGACACTAGGCGAAGTGGGTGCAAGGCAAGATTTATTAAAGGCACTCTCCCGCAAAGTTTCAGGGCTCAGGAGAAGGGGAGCCAGGAAAGTTGTGCTGGGAGGAGGTGGGCACCCTCGGGCGAGGTTCCTCAACTCTGGAAAGGGGAGTGGGGGAAGTCACACTGGGAGGGAGTTGGCGGGGGTCTTTTATCTGTTTCCTGCATAGGTTACCTGTGGAGACGGTAACCTGGGCATACATCTTTTTGGCTGGAGAGTCAAGGGTGAAGGAAAGCGCGCGGGGGGTGGGGGGGGGGGAGAGGCTGGAAGATGGCCGGACCCTGAGGTCATTTCTATTGTTCTTCCTGCACTCCTGGAGCCTGGAGCCTAACAGCAACAACATGGATGGATCTAGAGAGTATAATGCTAAGGGAAATAAGTCAGTCAGAGAAAGACAGATACCATATGATTCTATGCCTATGACGAGTTCAAGAAACGAACAAATCAAAAATAAAGAGACAAACCAAAAGATAGAGTCTTAACTATAGAGAATTATGGTTACCAGGGGAGAAGTGGGAGGAGGAGGTGAGTGAAATAGGTGATGAGGATTAAGAGTTTATCTTGACAAGCACTGAGTAATGTAGAGAATTGTTGAATTGCTGTATCGTAAACCTGAAACAAACAACAAACACTGCATGTTAACTATACTGGAATTAAAATAATAATAAAAAAAGAAATACTTAACACTTCCATGTATTAAGTAGTTACATTGGAACACCTTAATAATAGTAGTTGGTGTGATGGCACTATGCTTTCCCCTGACAATTTAAACTCTAGCGGGATTCCTGCAAGTTCTTTGTGAAGGGCCTCTGAGCATTTGGGCTCAGTTTGGGACCCAAGGCTCTAGATCATCTCTGAACAGGTGGAATGAACTGTAGAGCTGGCATTGGAGGAATTTGAAAGCAGGCGAAAAGGACTCTGTGGAGTTATCTTTCTTTCATTGTAGGATCTCCAGAAGATTACCTGGTTCTAATAAAAATGTGTATTGCTTCCCTTTAATCCTAATTATTGTTGTGCTCTCCCGAATAAAGAGAATAAAGAGACCACTCTCCTACACAGTACATACAAGCAGCCTATTGCTGTATCAGGTTTAGCTATCTCTTCCTCAGACAAATCCTCCAAAATTACAAACACTCTAAGCTGTCTGTTCTACTCAATGTTTTACTTTTGCATTTCTGTGACTCATTCTCCAATCCACAATAACCTCAATAACTATACAATAAAACCAGCTTCTGCATCTGAATCACACAAGAAGAAATAAACAGATTTTTTTTTTTTAAATACTAAAACTTTGGTTCAGCCAAATTTAAAATATAAGGATAGTGAAATTTGTTTTCTGGGACCCTGAAGGGACATCCCAAAGAACTAGGTAGTACTCTGACCCTGCAATGAACTTGGATAACAAATCTGTGCACTTGCCAGTTTGGATGAGAGATGCCGGATGCAGTAAGGTGCGCTGGACAGAGGGAATGGTGGTTTTAAATGAATCTGCAGACGAGAAGGCATAGAATAGGATGTTTGAATTATAGGCTTGTATTGGCAATGAAATTGTTTCTCACACAGGCACCTCCACGAAGCATGTATTTGGGAGAAGAGTGGCAACGATTTATTTAACAGTGACTGATTGGTGATTCTCCTAAGCCACACCAAGAACAGCAGAGTTTCTAATTAGACTCCAGTGAGGACAAAATACTCTGTTCAGAGTTAAATACAATTCCTAAAAAAGCAAACAAACAAACCGAACAAACAAACAAACAAAAAAACCCCAAACTATAGATAGATGCTTGCCAAGTGCCAGCACCGTCTCAGTTTATCAGAAGATCCAGCCGTGTGGTAGATGAGATGGGAAGGGATAAATTCGTGCCCTCCCAGGGTCAGGCCTGGTGGTTCAGAACTGCGGGAGTTTCCACAGTACAACTCAGAGGAAATAGGAGAAGGTGTCAAGAAGTTCACTTCCTCCCTGACCTGTTTACTTTTTTTTAAATGCGAGGGTTGGACTTAGTGATCCTGAAGCCCTCTGTTCTGATTCTAGCACCATATGAAGTTCACTTCAAAGTCAAGGAAGAGTTGCAGCAACATAAATAGACTCAGGGTATAAACACCGTGTTATCCAAAGGGAAAATAAAGATGACAGACTATGTTTTAAAATAAACTTACTGTGGTTTTTAATTCTCAATTCCAACATTGAGTGTTATGAGTATTGATTTCCTAAGAAAAGAAAGCCTACAATTGCTACCTTCCTTAAGTACCTTTCTATTCATTTTAAATAGAGCCATTAAAAGTTTTCAGGCCCAATATACATAACTTTCAGTTTAAATGTCCTTTTTACCCTCACCAAAAGGACCTTTCTTATATAGTGAAAACAAAACATTTACTTTTGTATGCATAAAAAGTTAAGGTTGACATTTATTGAGTGTTTATAAGGAAACATTACCTTGTTTTGTCTGGGATGAAAAGAAAAACACTTCGGCTGACAGAAGTGTTATTGACAATACAATAGGAGGGGCACCCTGAGGGACCTTGACTGAAGACATTTGTGATTTACTTCAGCTCATACATTTATTTTATTTATCTGCTTCATTTTCATCTTATGTATCCCTCACAGTAGATCTATTGAAATTTCCCTGCTCTACAGATAAGGAAACTGAGTTTCAGAAAAATTACATTTTTACAATAGTATTGGATTCAAAACTAGGTCTACCTATCCCAAAATCTCTAGCAGTTTTCTCCCTCTACTTTGTGGGTTCTAGCATATAATCCCTGCTTTCCAAATTATGCTTTCTCCCATCATCAAATGGAAAGAATACCTTCATTTTTCTTCAGCGAATGAGAAAGAGGCAGCTGTAGGCAATGGAGAAGGAGGAAAGTGATGGTCAAGAACTAACACTTCTTACTCTAACATGTTTGCAGACTTAATTTACCCTCAGCCTGTCCATACTTTCTGCTGTATGCAAATTAGACTGCTTCAGTTCCTGGATACACCTTCACCTACCAACCTCCACTTCTCCATGTTTTTCTCTCCTGGAATTCCCTTTCTCTCCTCTTTGCTTACTGAAAACCTGTCCATCCCTTACAGTCCATTTCATGAGTCACTCCCCTTCCATGAGGGGAATCTCAGTTTCCTCAGTAACAGAGTAGAGAAAAGAATTCCTACTGGGATCATTATATCTACCTGGCAGAGTCATTAAAATGATCATGTGACACTTCAGTTAGTGATAAAATATAAAAAGAAAATAAACACATTATTTCTCACTGTTCAAGATAAAACTTTAGTATGTCCATAGCTTTTATCCTCACTCTTAGATAATGTTCTGGCATTGAAAGTTCCAGTCTACTCTGATAATTACAAAACTGGCATTCAGCCCAATAAAGAAAATATCTAAACTCTTAATCAGTGTCAAACTTTCCTCACTCCTCACAGCAAGGAGGGGAGGTGGGAATGGTTGGCTTTTTATGCAGTATCTCCTCTGCCTCCTCTCCCACTGTGCAGGCCACAATTCTGGCCTCTCCAAGGTCAGCCTAGAAAGAGAGGGACTAGAGGAATGGGGGCAGATTACATGGCTGATGTAATGGAGTCAAGACCTCAGTGCCCTCTGGACTGAAGAAACATTGCTGACTTTTCCTCTGATGGACAGGTTTGTTCTTTGGAGTTTCTCACTCAGGATCACCAATGAAATTCCTTTGCCCTTGGCATGCCGTCTTCTGGGTAGATCTGTTCTGAGCATTTCTTTGTTTATTGTAACCCACTGAGGCTATCCTTTTGGAAGAGGTTCTCTTTTAAGATGACCCAGGTCAACTCACTTTTGGAAGGGGTCTCATTTTGTTCCCACAAGCCAAATTGAGTGGAAGTGCATAGTACCCCAGTGGATTTGCTGTACACCTCTTGACTTGAGACATCTTAAGTCAACACCATTGTCTATCTCCCTCAATCTCCAAGACATAGATACAAGAATCTCCTCAAAGTCTTCACTCATCAATTTGTCATGAAAGTAAAGCATCCTGTTCTCATGAGGAGGGAGCAAAGATTAATACCACACAGAGACATCTCTCTAATCTCCAACTTTTTTCTATTACATCCACTGCAAGATATGATCAAGCTGGCAGAGGCATCTCATTATTCCCGAGTATATTATGCACAGGTGGTCCAGCACTTCACTTTAGTATCTGGGGCATTAGGTGGGGGAAAAGAATTATTCCTTGGAATTTAACACATTGGTCTTTGTCTTTGAGTTCCATTTTAATAGTCTGTTACATAGATGGTAGGCTTAAGCATTAACTAAACCATGCATGGGAAAATCATTAAGTGTCAAGGAAGCTTTTCTCTTTCTCTAGAGTCAGATCTGAATTCTGCTTCTCCCTGCTCATAATATCTCTAAACTGTCTTTGTTTCTCTATGCACATAGAAAAAATAGCTAACCCACAGCTTTCAATGTTATATTTGCTCCCACAGACCAGCAGAGACTAACTAGTTTGAATGAAAGGGGAACCCACCTAACACTGTTGGTGGGAATGCAAGCTGGTGCAGCCACTCTGGGAAACAATAATGAGGTTCCTCAAAAAGTTGAAAATAGAGCTACCCTACAACACAGCAATCGCACTACTGGGTATTTACCACAAAGATACAAATGTAGTGATCTGAAGGGGCATGTGCACCCCAATGTTAATAGCAGCAATGTCCACAATAGCCAAACAATGAAAGAGCTTAGATGTCCATCAGCAGATGAATGAATGAAGAAGATGTAGTGTGTACACACACACACACACACACACACACACACACACACACACACACAATGGAATAGTATGCAGTCATCAAAAAAATGAAATCTTGCCATTTGTAACGATGTGGATGGGACTAGAGGGTATTATGCTGAAGCAAAATAAGTCAATCAGAGAAAGATAATTATCATATGATCTTACTGATATATGGAATTTGAGGAACACTGATATATGGAATTTGAGGAACATTATGGAATCATGGGGGAAGCAAGGAAAAAAGCAAATGGGATGAATCCAGAGAGGGAGACAAACCATAAGAGACTCTTAATCTCAGGAAACAAATAGGGTTGCTGGAGGGGTGGGAGGAATATGGTGGCTGGGTGATGGACATTGGGGAGGGTATGTGCTATGAGTGCTATGAATTGTGTAAGACTGATGATTCACAGATCTGTACCCCTGAAACAATAATACCTTATATGTTAATCTAAACAAATTTAAAAAGTAAATGAATGCCACTTCAAAGTTCCTAGAGAAGAAAATAATTGGCCTCATCTGGACCAGGTGTCTATACCTGATCCAGTCATCTTTGTCCAACAAACAGGTTATCAGAGCCTCTCACTGAAGGCAGGGAAATTCCCAAAGAAAGGAGGTAATAGGCTGGGTAGACACTCCTGGACAGTGTCAGAAATATATATGTTGCCTGGCACAAGGTCTAGCAAAAGTGAATACTTTGCATGTTTTTCTTCCCTTTTAAGACATTTTTCTCTTCTGAGGAATTAAGATGTACTGGACATTGTGGTTAGTTTTCTAACATTACTGTCCATCTTCCTTGGTTACTATCCAAATTTTCATTCAGATATCTTCACCTCCCCTGGGCATCTCACACTAGCAGTGGGATGAGTGACTGAAGCCCAAACAGTGAACACAGTCCGTCTCCCTATTCACAGTTATTTGTTCCAGAATGACTGATCTCAGACTGACAAAATCAAAGGACAGGCTTTCTGATGGTTTCTAGAAGAAAGGTGTCCTCTCTCTTCTAAGAACACTCTTGAAAACAATCCCCTCTGTCTCCATAGATGTGCCTAGAGAAGCACATTCCCATGGAAGTTGTAACAACCATCTTGTGGCAAGGAAGTAGAACAAGGCTTAAGTAGAAGCTGAACCTGAAAAATTTAAAAAAAAAAAAAAGAAGAAGAAGAAGAAGCTGAACCTGTATGATACAGAGGGGAGAGAAAAGGAAACTGAATCTTGAAGACATGATTGAGCAACTGACAAACCAACTCTAAAGCCAACTTATATGTCAACTGCCAGTTACATGAGCCAAAAATCCTATCATTTTAACCAGTTTGGATTGGATTCCAGAAAGACCTAATTTGTATATTCACCTAAAATTCTAACGTGAGGACAAAAATGTCAGTAAGTATATTTGCAATAAATTCTGGGGACATTGTAAATGGACTTAAGAAAAAAAAAAAAAAGAATCAAGAATTAAAATTAAATCTCTCCAAACAGAGGATAAAAGAAATCTTAAAACTTTTCAATGAATATAGCAGATCTATACAAAACTTAGGGAGAGGAATAGGAAGATGCTTGAATTGAATCATAAGAAACTGACTGATTTTGTAATAAAAGGTGATATTTCCGGGTAATCTCATGGGATTCCCCAATGGGTTGTCCTCTAACTCTGCCAATGAAGAGTTAGATCTAAATCCCTCAAGAAATTGAAGAGGTTATCAAGAAATATGTAATACCTGGCAATACAATAAATCTGAAAAATAAAAAGTCTACTCTACATGGAAACTGTATACATTAATAATATTGCTAGGGGGAGTACACTTTCTACCACCACTGTAAGTTCATCTAAAGGAGCCCTGCACACCAGAACCCAGGACCAAGAGGAGACAGGGAGACCTCAGCCAACCCTGTGTCACACTCCAAGGTAAGACATGGAAAATGTCAGACAGGCAGCAGTCCTGAGACCACTGTGGGACCCATGCCTCTACTACCCATAAGAACTCTATACCAGCGGTGCCTGGGTGGCTCAGTGGGTTAGAGCCTCTGCCTTCGGCTCGGGTCATGGTCTTGGGGTCCTGGGATTGAGCCCTGTGTTGGGCTCTCTGCTGGGCGGGGAGCCTGCTTCCCCCTCTCTCTCTCTGCCTGCTTGTGATCTCTGACAAATAAATAAAATCTTTAAAAAAAAAAAAAAAAAAGAACTCTATACCAGAAACCCTGACAGAGAAGAGAATTTTGTCATAGGAATTCTAGCAATACCAAGGGATCAAGAAAGGTGAAATAGCTTAGCGAAGAGTACTGCTTTTTTTTTTTTTTTAAACCATTGTTGTTACCTAGTTCTCAATTATTTTTTTATGCATGGGCAAGAAATCTTATATTTGTGCAATGAAATAATATTTTGGAATACTTCACAATGCTTTTCTTTTTGGCATTTCCTTATATTTATTGTTGTTGCTTAATCTTACCCCTATTCAACTGAAACTATTCATTACTTCTGAGAGGATTAAGATTGTTAACATTGAAAAGGAAAAAGAGTCAGTAATCAGAGTTTGGCTTTTGGCTTCCAGAATTAGGTTCCTAAAATCAGTTTCAGTAAAGGCCATTTTGAATTTGGGTTTGAATTTCAAGAGCCAGGCAAGAGATTGAGAAAGATGAAAACTTTTTGATTTTTGTATGTTTTTTATTTGTTTTTAAACTCCACAATCTTTCCTTTAAATGTCAAGAAATAAATTCTGGAAAATTGAGAAAAGAATTTTTACTAAAAACTTTTAAATATGAGAAATAGAAGAGATCTTAGAAAGGCAGTTTTCTATTCCAAAAAAGGAAACAAAACAATAATAAAATCTTCCTTAGGTGTGGTATCTTGGACTGCTTGGGTGCTGCTCTAACAAAATATCACAGCCTGGGTAGCTAAACAACAGACATTTATTTCTCACAGTTCTGAGGCTGGGAAGTCCAAGGTCAAGGTGCTAGCCTATCCAGTTCCTTGTGAAGATCCTCCCTCTGGCTTGTAGATTGTCCTCTTTTCTCTGTGACCTCACTGGCAAAGACAGCAAGCATGTGGTTGTCTCCTTTTATAAAGGCACCGATCATATTGGATCCTGACTCTATTCTTATGGAATCCTTTAACCTTAATTATTTCCGTACTCCATATGCAGCCAGTCTGCGGGTTAGGACATATAAATTTGGGGGGACGCAATTCAGTCCAAAGCATGTGGAAAGGATCCTCAGAGTGAGTAAAGCATGTAAGTGAATCATGATGAGTTTCCATAGTCCCCTGCCCGCCCTCCTCCCAAGAGGAAGGTGGGTTAGACAATACACTAACTGGCAGAAAACTCAAATAGCTCAGTTCTATGAGCAAAAGGAACTTTCATTTGTTTGGGGCCTGGAATTCTAATTAGAGGCAGCCTCAAAGAATGTTCTATGCCAAATCACCATGGGTGTCATAAAGTAAATGGTAATCAGGAATATTTAGACTGAGAAGACCTATGATAACACTCTGTGTGCAGCATCTTCATCTCCATCTGTGGATGTTTCCACATGTTAGAGTTGCTAACTTTAAGCAACTCTACAGAAGGCTGTAAGGAATCCCCTAAACCAGACATTGAGTAGGAATAGAAAATATTCTATAGGAATATTTCACTGGATATATGAAATAGGAAAATTTCACTGGATCTGAAATACTAACAAAGCTGAAATAGGCTTTAACCAACAATGAAAGTTGGTCTCCTTTCTGCAGACACAGTGGCTGCTACCATTTGTTGGCATTCTACTATTCCAGTATACTATGCTATATTTAAGTAAGAAAATACTTATTTTTGTTGGCATAGTGACGTTATTCTGGATTTTTTTTTAATTGATGCATCCTTATCCCAAAGCACAACTGCTCACAGAGCTTACCCTCCTACTACAGACAACTACAAAACTGCACAAAGTGGATGAAACGACTGTTTTTATACACTGAATAACTGTGCTTTCTGAGCGAAGGGAACTAACCAAAATGAGCCCTATATTTGCTCCAGCAATTTCTGGATTGCAGTACAGGGAGGATAAACCCAAACAGAAGCTGGCAGTTACAATGAGTTCAGAAGACAGAGCTTAGAGATGAGGGAGGATGAAACAGCTAGAATTTGCAAGGAGAATTACCAAAGAAGAAGAAGCTATGCAAAGAATGAGCCCTAGAAATCTGCACCACAGTCTTTGATGGGTGAGGTGAAATTCAGTATTGCCAGCCAAAAAAAACAACCGCTGGAAGATCATTACTAGGAAGCTGTAAACTAAACTATCCTCAGAACTTACCTAAGCCTGGGAATCATTTGAGTTCGCATCAGTCTGAGTGGAGAAATGTCAAATACGTGGCATTTCATAAGAGAAACCAGAAGGTACAGGGGTAGTAGTGGCTTTAAAGACTACCATAGGACTCTATGAAAAACTTAAAGGCAAGCTTTGAACGAATCAAGCTGATCTGTGAGAAGCTTACCCTGCCAGAGCAATGTCTGATACTTTTCAAAGGAAGACCACAAAATCCAGCTCTCCATGGCATAAAGTGACAGGATCTAAAATTACTAGTCATGCGAGGAAGCAGGGAAATGTGCCCCATAATCAAGAGATAAATCAGTTAATATAAACAGTTCCAAAATGACAGACATGATGGAATTAGCAGACAAGGACTTTAAAACAGTTATTATAAATATGCTCAAAAAGTCAAAGAAAAACTGAAACATGATGAGACAAGAAATGGGAGATATAAAAAGAACCAAGTGGAACTTCTAGACATGAAAATTTATAATATTGCAGTTGAAAATTTCATTGAATGATATAACAGATTAGATACTACAGAAAAAAAACCCATGAACTTGAAGACATAGCAATTGAATAGCCATTGAAATACCCAAAATGAAGCATAGAGGAAATCTATGGGGTGGTGGGTTTTGGAGTGGGGTGGGGGTGGGTTGGTAGTGTGGTGGTGGTGGGAAGAACAGAACCACAGTGACCTGAAGAACAATATCAAAATTTTAACATACACATAGTTGCCATCCCAGAAGGAAAGGAGTGCTAGGAGGACAGAAAAATAAGAAAAAAAAAAAAAAAAAGAAGAAGAAAAAAAATAAGAAATTTCCATTTAATGAAAATATAAACCCAGAGATCCAAGAATCTCATCAAGAAACTCAAACCACCCAAGGCAAACCATAATCAGATTGCTGAAAACTCATATTAAAGGGAAAAATCTTAAAAGCAGCCAGTATTGAGGAATAAGGGCTGGAATTGGTATAATTTATTTGTCGAGATATTCCCAGAGAATCTGGGAATCTTTAAAATTTTACATTAAAAATGGTGCCCTCATTTAGAAAGCATCTTCTTATACCACCACAAACCTCAGTTTGAAATTATACCTCATATTACCTTAAATAAAAGTCAAAAAAACTTTTCCAATACCTGTAACAATTTATGCAGAAGCAACCTTGTCATCTAACTACACCAGTATTTGAGGGCATTTTTTTTCTTTAATTGTAATTAAAAATTGAATGATATTATTTCTAATGGTTAATAAAGCTTTCAGCATTTTATGAATCTTTGATTTAATATTCTTATTCTTTTTACATTTGTATCTATTAATTTATAAGTGAGAAAATTTTTGACATTTATATTTTCATTTTAAAAATGGTATTTATTGGGGCGCCTGGGTGGCTCAGTGGGTTAAGCTGCTGCCTTCGGCTCAGGTCATGATCCCAGGGTCCTGGGATCGAGTCCCGCATCGGGCTAGCTGCTCAGCAGGAAGCCTGCTTCCCTTCCTCTCTCTCTGCCTGCCTCTCTGCCTACTTGTGATCTCTCTCTGTCAAATAAATAAATAAAATCTTTAAAAAAAAATAAAAAAACAAAAAAAAATAAAAATGGTATTTATTTATTTATAATTAGAGTAGAGTTGACACACAATGCTACATTACTTTCAGGTGTGCAATATTGTGATTCCACAAGTTTATACTTTATGCTTTGCCCACCACAAATGTGGCTACCATCTGTCACCAAAGTTATTACAGTATCATTGACTATATTCTTTTGCATTTTAAATTTGTGATTTGTAATTTTTCCATGAAGTTTGTATTTAAATTTATAAGCATTTGGTCTCATTAACTATTTTGACTTCTGAACACACTTTCAGAATAAAAAAAAAATCATAGACACTAGTTTTTAATTTTAGGAAAAATAAATGCCAACAAAGTTGTACCATAATTTCACTCTCTTATTAGACTCACAACTCAGGAGAAATTGTTCTGCATTTCTCATTTTGAGAGAAAATATAATTAATTGTATCAGCACAGTAAAAAGAAAATTTCCAAAGGAAGAAGAGGAAAAAATTATTTAAGGGTATGTAGATTTGTCTTGACTTACTATTTCCATTAGAGTAACTTACAACTGTAAAAAAGTAAATGTTAACTTATGGAAAAACTGATAGTATAAATTATTTTTGTCCACTAGCATTGCAAATGAATTTGTCATGTAGATATATAAATGGTTTCTATATGGTAGAAATAAAACACAGGTTTTAAAATTCAGTTTAACAATTTTATTCCATATTCTTTTTTTTCAATTATAGTATTTCCACCTCCAGTACATTTTCCAGCTAGCTTTATTATCCCTCTAGTTCCGTCAGTAATGTACTAAATCAGTCTTCGACACTTAACTAATTTTATGTTTGTAGAAGAGCTATGTTTTTAATTTTTTTGAAAACTATATTTTGATGAGTATCAAGCACGAAGAGATGGTGAGCAAGCTTAATTTTCTAAAATATTTATTTATTTATTTGAGAGAGAGAGCATGGGGTGGGGTGGTGGGTGCAGAGGGAGAGGAAGAGAAAGAATTTTGAGCAGACTCCTCACTGAGCATGTAGCCCATCAAGCATGCTGGGCCTGATCCCAGGACCCTGAGATCATGACCTGAACTGAAATCAAGAGTTGGTAACTTAGCTGATGGATCTTCTCAGGTGTTCCTGAGCCAGCTCAGTTTTAGAGGAGAAAAATCTGCATTTCTGTACATTTAAGTCACAGTAAATGAATTAAAAACTCAACTTTTTAAAAAATATATTTATTTATTTGAAAGAGAGGGGGAGAGAGCTCACACACAAAGGGAGAGGGAGAATTAGACTCCTTGCTGAGCAGGGAGCCTGATGCAGGTTTCCATCCCAGCTGGGATCATGACCCAAGCCAAAGGCAGACACTTAACTGACTGAGCCACCCAGACACCAATTAAAAACTCATTATTTGCTAATACATATCAGATAAAGGGCTAATACCCCAAATCTATAAGGAACTTCTCAAACTCAATACCCAAAGAACAAATAATCCAATAATGGGCAGAAACAGTCATTTCTCCAAAGAAGACATCCAAATGGCCAACAGACAATGAAAAAGTGCTCAACATCACTTGGCATCAGGGAAATACAAATCAAAACCACAGTGGGATACTACCCCTCACCAGTCAGAATGACTAAAATTAACCAGTCAGGAAACGGCAGGTGTTGGCAAGGATGTGGAGAAAGGGGAACCCTCCTATATGGTTGGTGGAAATGCAATCTGGTGCAGCCCACTCTGGAAAACAGTATGGAGGCTCATCAAAAAGTTGCAAATAGAGCTACCCTATGACCCAGTAATTACATCCTGGGTATTTAACTCTGGAGATACAAATGTAGTGATCTGAAGGGGCACGTGCACCCAAATGTTTATAGCAGCAGTGTCCACAATAGCCAAACTATGGAAAGAGCCTAAATATCCATCAACAGATGAATGGATAAAGAAGAAGTGGTATAGGAGGAGTCAAGATGGCGGAGAAGTAGCAGGCTGAGACTACTTCAGGTAGCGGAAGATCAGCTCAATAGCTTATCTAAAGATTGCAAACACCTACAAATCCAACGGGAGATTGAAGAGAAAAAGAACAGCAATTCTAGAAACAGAAAATCAACCACTATCTGAAAGGTAGGACTGGCGGAGAAGTGAATCCAAAGCGACTGGAAGATAGACCGTGGTGGGAGGGGCCGGCTCCCGGCTCCCGGCGGAGCAACGGAGCACAAAATCAGGACTTTTAAAAGTCTGTTCCGCTAAGGGACATCGCTCCAGAGGCTTAACTGGGGTGAAGCCCAGGCGGGGTCAGCACGGCCTCAGGTCCCGCAGGGTCACAGAAGGATCGGGGGTGTCTGAGTGTCGCAGAGCTTACCGGTATTAGAACAGGAAAGCCAGCTACAGAGACAGAGCCGAGGAGTAAGCTCTAAACTCGGGGTTACCTTGAACCGGTCGCAGGCTCGGTCAGCTCGGAGCGTGGCCAGAGGCCAGGGTGACGGGAGTCATTGGGCGCTGTTCTCTGAGGGCACACTGAGGAGTGGGGCCCCGGGCTCTCGGCTCCTCCGGGCCGGAGACCGGGAGGCCGCCATCTTCATTCCTGTTTTCCAGAACTCTACAGAAAGCGCTCAGGGAACAAAAGCTCCCGAAAGCAAACCCAGCAAACCCGAGCGGATTACTCAGCCCGGCCCCGGGTAAGGGCGTTGCAACTCCGCCTGGGGCAAAGATGCTTGAGAATTACTACAACAGGCCCCTCCCCCAGAAGATCAACAAGAAATCCAGCCAGGACCAAGTTCACCTACCAAGGAGTGCAGTTTCTATACCAAGGAGAGCGGCGGAATTCCAGAGGAGAAGAAAGCAAAGCATGGAACTCATGGCTTTCTCCCCATGATTCTTTAGCCTTGCAGTTAATTTAATTTTTTTTTCTTTTTCAATTTTCTTTTTCTCTTCTTCTGCTAAATTTTTTAACTTTTACCGTTTTCTTTTTTTAACGTTTTTTAAATAGTTTATCTAATATATATATATATATTTTTTTCCTTTTTATATTTTTTATCGGCTTTCTTTTTTTAATAGTTTCTTTTTTTTTTTTTTCTTTCTGAACCCCTTTTCATCCCCTTTCTCCCCCCTCACGATTTGGGATCTCTTCTGATTTGGCTAAAGCATATTTTCCTGGGGTTGTTGCCACCCTTTTAGTATTTTACTTGCTCCTTCATATACTCTTATCTGGACAAAATGACAAGGCGGAAAAATTCACAACAAAAAAAAGAACAAGAAGCAGTACCAAAGGCTAGGGACCTAATCAATAAAGACATTGGTAATATGTCAGATATAGATATGACGATTCTCAAGGTTCTAGCCGGGCTTGAAAAAGGCATGGAAGATATTAAAGCAACCCTTTCGGGAGATATAAAAGCCCTTTCTGGAGAAATAAAAGAACTAAAATCTAACCAAGTTGAAATCAAAAAAGCTATTAATGAGGTGCAATCAAAAATGGAGGCTCTCACTGCTAGGATAAATGAGGCAGAAGAAAGAATTAGCGATATAGAAGACCAAATGACAGAGAATAAAGAAGCTGAGCAAAAGAGGGACAAACAGCTACTGAACCACGAGGGGAGAATTCGAGAGATAAGTGACACCATAAGACGAAACAACATTAGAATAATTGGGATTCCAGAAGAAGAGGAAACAGAGAGGGGAGCAGAAGGTATGTTGGAGAGGATTATTGGAGAGAATTTCCCCAATATGGCAAAGGGAACAAGCATCAAAATCCAGGAGGTTCAGAGAACCCCCCTCAAAATCAATAAGAATAGGTCCACACCCCGTCACCTAATAGTAAAATTGACAAGTCTTAGTGACAAAGAAAAGATCCTGAAAGCAGCCCGGGAAAAGAAGTCTGTAACATACAATGGTAAAAATATTAGATTGGCAGCAGACTTATCCACAGAGACCTAGCAGGCCAGGAAGAGCTGGCATGATATATTCAGAGTACTAAACGAGAAAAACATGCAGCCAAGAATACTATATCCAGCTAGGCTATCATTGAAAATAGAAGGAGAGATTAAAAGCTTCCAGGACAAACAAAAACTGAAAGAATTTGCAAATACCAAACCAGCTCTGCGGGAAATATTGAAAGGGGTCCTCTAAGCAAAGAGAGACCCTAAAAGTAGTAGATCAGAAAGAAACAGAGACAATATACAATAACAGTCATCTTACAGGCAATACAATGGCAATAAATTCATATCTCTCAATACTTACCCTGAATGTTAATGGGCTAAATGCCCCAATCAAAAGACACAGGGTATCAGAATGGATAAAAAAACAAAATCCATCTATATGTTGCCTACAAGAAACTCATCTTAAACCCGAAGACACCTCCAGGTTTAATGTGAGGGGGTGGAAAAGAATTTACCATGCTAATGGACATCAGAAGAAAGCAGGAGTGGCAATCCTTATATCAGGTCAATTAGATTTTAAGCCAAAGACTATAATAAGAGATGAGGAAGGACACTATATCATACTCAAAGGAACTGTCCAACAAGAAGATCTAACAATTTTAAATATCTATGCCCCTAACGTGGGAGCAGCCAACTATATAAACCAATTAATAACAAAATCAAAGAAACACATCGACAATAATACAATAATAGTAGGGGATTTTAACACTCCCCTCACTGAAATGGACAGATCATCCAAGCAAAAGATCAACAAGGAAATAAAGGCCTTAAATGACACACTGGACCAGATGGACATCACAGATATATTCAGAACATTTCATCCCAAAGCAACAGAATACACATTCTTCTCTAGTGCACATGGAACATTCTCCAGAATAGATCACATTTTTGGTCCTAAATCAAGTCTCAACCGGTATCAAAAGATTGGGATCATTCCCTGCATATTTTCAGACCACAATGCTCTAAAGCTAGAACTCAATCACAAGAGGAAATTTGGAAAGAAGCCAAATACATGGAGACTAAACAGCATCCTTCTAAAGAATGAATGGGTCAATCAGGAAATTAAAGAATTGAAAAAATTTATGGAAACAAATGATAATGAAAACACAACGGTTCAGAATCTGTGGGACACAACAAAGGCAGTCCTGAGAGGAAAATATATAGCGGTACAAGCCTTTCTCAAGAGACAAGAAAGGTCTCAGGTACACAACCTAACCCTACACCTAAAGGAGCTGGAGAAAGAACAAGAAAGAAACCCTAAACACAGCAGGAGAAGAGAAATCATAAAGATCAGAGCAGAAATCAATGAAATAGAAACCAAAAAAACAATAGAACAAATCAACGAAACTAGGAGCTGGTTCTTTGAAAGAATTAATAAGATTGATAAACCCCTGGCCAGACTTATCAAAAAGAAAAGAGAGAGGACCCAAATAAATAAAATCCTGAATGAAAGAGGAGAGATCACAACAAACACCAAAGAAATACAGACAATTATAAGAACATACTATGAACAACTCTACACCAACAAATTTGACAATCTGGAAGAAATGGATGCATTCCTAGAGACATATAAACTACCACAACTGAACCAGGAAGAAATGGAAAGTCTGAACAGACCCATAACCAGTAAGGAGATTGAAACAGTCATCAAAAATCTCCAAACAAACAAAAGCCCAGGGCCAGATGGCTTCCCGGGGGAATTCTACCAAACATTTAAAGAAGAACTAATTCCTATTCTCCTGAAACTGTTCCAAAAAATAGAAATAGAAGGAAAACTTCCAAACTCATTTTATGAGGCCAGCATCACCTTGATCCCAAAACCAGACAAGGATCCCATCAAAAAGAGAACTACAGACCAATATCCTTGATGAACACAGATGCAAAAATTCTCGCCAAAATACTAGCCAATAGGATTCAACAGTACATTAAAAGGATTATTCACCACGACCAAGTGGGATTTATTCCAGGGCTGCAAGGCTGGTTCAACATCCGCAAATCAATCAATGTGATACAACACATTAATAAAAGAAAGAACAAGAACCATATGATACTCTCCATAGATGCTGAAAAAGCATTTGACAAAGTGCAGCATCCCTTCCTGATCAAAACTCTTCAAAGTGTAGGGATAGACAGCACATACCTCAATATTATCAAAGCCATCTATGAAAAACCCATCGCAAATATCATTCTCAATGGAGAAAAACTGAAAGCCTTTCCGCTATGGTCAGGAACACGGCAGGGATGTCCGTTATCACCACTGCTATTCAACATAGTACTAGAAGTCCTAGCCTCAGCAATCAGACAACAAAAGGAAATTAAAGGCATCCAAATTGGCAAAGAAGAAGACAAACTATCACTCGTTGCAGATGATATGATACTATATGTGGAAAAGACTCCAAAAGACTCACTCCAAAACTGCTAGAACTTGTACAGGAATTAAGTAAAGTGTCAGGATATAAAATCAATGCACAGAAATCAGTTGCATTTCTCTACACCAACAACAAGACAGAAGAAAGAGAAATTAAGGAGTCAATCCCATTTACAATTGCACCCAAAACTATAAGATACCTAGGAATAAACCTAACCAAAGAGACTAAGAATCTATACACAGAAAACTATAAAGTACTCATGAAAGAAATTGAGGAAGACACAAAGAAATGGAAAAATGTTCCATGCTCCTGGATTGAAAGAATAAATATTGTGAAAATGTCTATGCTACCTAAAGCAGTCTACACATTTAATGCAATTCCTATCAAAGTACCATCCATTTTTTTCAAAGAAATGGAACAAATAATCCTAAAATTTATATGGAACCAGAAAAGACCTCGAATAGCCAAAGCAATATTGAAAAAGAAAGCCAAAGTTGCTGGCATCACAATTCCGGACTTCAAGCTCTATTACAAAGCTGTCATCATCAAGACAGCATGGTACTGGCACAAAAACAGACACATAGATCAATGGAACAGAATAGAGAGCCCAGAAATAGACCCTCAACTCTATGGTCAACTACTCTTCGACAAAGCAGGAAAGAATGTCCAATGGAAAAAAGACAGCCTCTTCAATAAATGGTGTTGGGAAAATTGGACAGCCACATGCAGAAAAATGAAATTGGATCATTTCCTTACACCACACACGAAAATAGACTCAAAATGGATGAAGGATCTCAATGTGAGAAAGGAATCCATCAAAATCCTTGTGGAGAACACAGGCAGCAACCTCTTCGACCTCAGCCACAGCAACATCTTCCTAGGAACATCACCAAAGGCAAGGGAAGCAAGGGCAAAAATGAACTATTGGGATTTTATCAAGATCAAAAGCTTTTGCACAGCAAAGGAAACAGTGAACAAAACCAAAAGACAACTGACAGAATGGGAGAAGATATTTGCAAATGACATATCAGATAAAGGGCTAGTGTCCAAAATCTATAAAGAACTTAGCAAACTCAACACCCAAAGAACAAATAATCCAATCAAGAAATGGGCAGAGGACATGAACAGACATTTCTGCAAAGAAGACATCCAGATCGCCAACAGACACATGAAAAAGTGCTCCACATCACTCAGCATCAGGGAAATACAAATCAAAACCACAATGAGATATCGCCTCACACCAGTCAGAATGGCTAAAATTAACAAGTCAGGAAATGACAGATGCTGGCGAGGATGCGGAGAAAGGGGAACCCTCCTACACTGTTGGTGGGAATGCAAGCTGGTGCAACCACTCTGGAAAACAGCATGGAGGTTCCTCAAAATGTTGAAAATAGAACTACCCTATGACCCAGCAATTGCACTGCTGGGTATTTACCCTAAAGATACAAACGTAGTGATCCGAAGGGGCACGTGCACCCGAATGTTTATAGCAGCAATGTCTACAATAGCCAAACTATGGAAAGAACCTAGATGTCCATCAACAGAAGAATGGATAAAGAAGAGGTGGTATATATACACAATGGAATACTATGCAGCCATCAAAAGAAATGAAATCTTGCCATTTGCGACGACGTGGATAGAACTAGAGGGTATCATGCTTAGCGAAATAAGTCAATCGGAGAAAGACAACTATCATATGATCTCCCTGATATGAGGGAGAGGAGATGCAACATGGGGGGTTAAGGGGGTAGGAGAAGAGTAAATGAAACAAGATGGGATTGGGAGGGAGACAAACCATAAGTGACTCTTAATCTCACAAAACAAACTGAGGGTTGATGGGGGGAGGGGGGTTGGGAGAGGGGAGTTGGGTTATGGATATTGGGGAGGGTATGTGCTATGGTGAGTGCTGTGAAGTGTGTAAACCTGGCGATTCGCTGACCTGTACCCCTGGGGATAAATATATGTTTATAAAAAATAAAATAAAATAAAAAAAAAGAAATGGTATACACACACACACACAATGGAATACTATGTAGCCATCAAAACCTTGAAATCTTGCCATTTGCAATGACATGGATGAAACTAGATGGTAGGCAAAATAAGTCAACCAGAGAAAGACAATTATATGATCTCTTTGATATGAGGAATTTGAGAGGCAGGGTGGGGGTTCCTGTGGGGAAGGGAGGGAAAAATGGAACAAGGTAGGGACCGGGGAGGGAGACAAACCATAAAAGACTCTTAATCTCAGGAAACAAACTGAAGGTTGCTGGAGTGGAGGGGAGTAGGAGGGATAGGGTGGCTCGGTGATGGACATTGGAGAGGGTATATGCTATGGTGAGCGCTGTGAATTGTGTAAGACTGATGATTCACAGATCTGTACTCCTGAAACAAATAATACATTATATGTTAATAAAAAAATAAAAACTCATCTTATTTGGAAATTTCTATTTTCAAGAGATCAGAGCCCTCTTCCACACTGTCCCTTAAGCTTATCTCCAAAGAACATCTCCACACTGGGTACAGTCTCACTAGCTGATCCCAAAAAAAGTACAGAGATTTTTATCAATTCGTATGTCTCTGGTGTTCACTTTAGGAAAACAGATGGATATAAACAACAACAACAATGAAAATATGGGAATATTACAAATTTAAGACCCCCCCCACACACACACACACAAATTCTTTTGGACATTATCTTTTGTCTGGAGTTCCTAACTTCCTTCTGACCTAGTAATAGAAAGTTCTATTAGATTATTTACCTTTATATGAACATTGAAGTTCACAAAGTTGCTGAAAATAATCTTAAAGGTTATGTGGGCTTCTTATTAGGAAGTCCTTCTACAAAAGCCTCTGTTCTGTCTAAATCATCAGAGATGAAGAACAGTGATGTCTGGCCTGAGAATACCCAGCCTGTACCATACCCATTTCCCCAGGGAACCTACTATGGAAGGGTTGTAGTTGCTGTCTTGTGTTGGTGGTGGGTTTTCTCCAAACCAGTCAAAAGATGAGCCAAAGTGGAGTCCTCTTAGCGGCAGAATCCATGACAGCAGGCTCTCCTTCTTTAGTGTTGGAGAATCAGCCCTGCATCACAACCCTGAAGCCAGGGATTACTAATTTTGACTACTCTCCTCTAATTGGAGTGAGAAGAATACTAAGGAAATATGCATAAATCAATAGGAAAACATCATTCTGTCAGAGTAAATCAGGAATAAAGATCTGACAGACAATGACTCTGTTAAACTGTAAAAAAAAAAAAAAACTGGACTAATCAAATAACAACTAAAAAGTGAAATTCCACCATTATTTAACATTCGGTCTTAAATTAATAATTTGATTAAATTGGGTTTCTTTCTTTGTAAGTAAATGACTTTGGATCCAGAAAAAGTGACTAGTTGTTCAAACAGTAGAAAGCCATTTGTATAGAACTTACATGGAAATGCCAACTCACTGGGCCAAATTCTGTGTGTCTCTCTCTGAAGCTGGGCAAACACAAATGAGGGAAGCTCATTCACATTTTTTAGGTTTTCATAAACAAGGATGACAGAGAAAAGGATGAGCTGCTGATGCTTTTCCATTTCATCTTGTGAACATTTCATTCTGGAAATTATCATCAGGGCTAAGGTCTTTGAGTTTGCCATAATTAGATTGCTTTACAAGGAATGCAGCTCAGCTGGTACTTAGCTACTGTTGACACTGCAAATGCGTGCTGCACAGGGAAGGACATACTTCACAGAGGGTCTGAGACAATTCCAAATATGTACCTGCTGCGATACTGGCTTCCAGGGCCATAATGCCAAAAGCAAAGGGAAGTATTTCAGATATGTTTAAACTTGAATTCACCTCCTTAAACCTAACAATTGAAATGAATAAAAAGAGTGAAATAATATTTTCTCACTATTTAAACAGGATTCTGCCAATATTTACTATTTCTACTGACCACATTTGAGATGATATTTGCTTCCTACTTTATTTCCCATAATCCATGAACTGCTTCTCATAGAGGCAGTTGACAATGGATTTATGGCTAAAGATGTTTAAGAACATTTTCAGTCACACCAGATTTAATAAGACAAATATCACCTCCACAATCACCAAGAAGAGCATTGTGGTTAAAAAAAAAGAGAGAGAGAGAGAGAGAGATAACCTTGTCCTGATTTTGACAAAAGCAGCATGTCATCTGCTCTGAAACATTAAGTAGAGTGCTGGCCAATATACTTTAAGAAAGACAGCAAAAAGGCAGAAAATAGATAAAAGGGAAACTTTTGAAGGAATGTGGATGGTGGGTAGCAGGTGAAAGGAAGCTACATTCTGAGACAATTCTAGTGTTTTTCAACCTTAAACTCTGTGTAACAGTTTATTTGAAGCCTCTAAAACTTTACTAAATTAATAGAAGAGGGGCCCGTGGGTGGCTCAGTGGGTTAAGGCCTTTGCCTTTGGCTCAGGTCATGATCCCCGTGTTCTGGGATCGAGCCCCGAATTGGGCTCTCTGCTCAGCAGGAAGCCTGCTTCCCCCTCTCTCTCTGCCTGCGTCTCTACCTACTTGTGATCTCCATCTGTCAAATAAATAAATAAAATCTTCAAAAAAAAAAAATAGAAGAGGGACATTTTGTTCTTTAGATTCTACTAGTATTAGAGATTATGTCTTTTGAAATATGAAAATTAAGACACCTTAAAGAAAATAATACATCATCCAAGCAAGACAATGAATAATCTGATGTAGCACAAAGATGGTATGAATTGAAAAGGTCTGCTCCCTGCCTCTAAAAGTTTGGGGATCAAAAGCCTTCTTTATTTTATATTGTTTTCAGTGTAAGGTGATACAATTCTTTAAAAATCCTTGTGGGTTTCTTAAGTATTCACTCATAACCAGTTTCATTAAACAAAAGCCAAATTCACAAAGCTCCTCAAGATAAAGTTGTATAATTAGGCCTTTTTGAGACTGCTATGGGAGAACACCATTAAGAATCTTAGAAGCCCTATTATTTAACTGAAATGACGTGGCCAGGAAGGCATTAAAATCTTGAAAAGAGGGGCAGATTGGTGGCTCAGTCTTTTAAGTGTCTGCCTTCCTCTCAGGGCTCAGGTCATAATCTCAGGGTCCTGGGATCAAGCCCTTCCTAGGGCTCTCTGCTTAGCGGGGAGTCTGCTTCTTCCTCTCCCTCTGCTCTGCTCGTACTCTCTCTCTCAAATGAATAAATAGAACCTTAAAAAAAAAAATCCTTAAAAGACCTTTCCTCTGTTCTATGAGTAACTGTGTTAAATCCTTCTGAGATACTAACAAAGAACTTACAGACTTATACTGGATTTGATCTTTTCCAGAAGCCATTGTTTCAACTTGTTTTTAAAGAATCTGGATATGAGAAACAATTTTATTTCAAATCCGGCAAGTTCTTGCTTTTTTATATTTAATAATTTATTCTTTAGCTCATCTCTTCTTACATTTTGTCATAGGCAATGAAAAAAAAAATCAAATGGCATTTTGAATATCTTCCTGGAAATCCCCTAGCTAGATCTTTGAGTTTATTAATGGCATACATTTCTTCTTTGCCACATTATCACAAATGACTATGTTGGCAAACTCTTTGATCACCTAACAAGGGTTCCCTTTCCCTCAGCCTCCAACAATCTTTTCCTCTGTTTCCTTTAAGGTTTTGCTTCAAGACCTGTTAAGCTTCCACTAACACTCTACTTGAGACCCTTTAGATTTCAGTAACAGCCTCCTCTAGAGCATTTCAACGTCTTCCCACAGTACAATTCCAAAGTCAGTGCCACATTTTAGGCTTTTATTATAGCTGCATCCCATTTCCAGGCTCCAAAAGTTGCAGCAGTTACCTGTTGATGCATAAACTGTCCCTAAAACTTAGTGACTTAAAGCAACATCTATTATTTATTTTGTTCTTGCATCTACAGTTTGAATAAGCTTTAGCAAGGACCATTTCTCTGAACTCTGTATGGCATTATCTGGGGTGGCATGACTGGTAACTGGAAATCTACTGTCAAGGTAACTCATTCATGTGGTTGGCAATTTGGTGCTGTCTGTTGGCTGGGACGTTAGCCAAGAGCAAAGGCTGGAGCTTCTGTTCTTTACACTGGCCTCCTCCTAGATGTTTTGGCCTTCCTAACATCATGGTAGCTGGGTCTCAAGATCAAGCATCCTGAGAGAACCAAATGTCAGTTCATGGCATTTTTTTATGTCCTAACCTTGAAAGTCAGGTCACTTCTACTACACTCTATTATTTAAAGCAGTCTTGAAGTTTCAGCCAGTTATGAAGAGAAGGGATATAGACTCCAGCTCTTGATGGGGAAGTGGCAAAATTTTAGAAGAGAATGTGAAACTGAATGATATTGTTGGACCTATCTTTAGAAAATATAATCTGATATACCAAGTAAAAAGTGATGGCATAAGGAATTAATATGGGGGGGTGGTAATGTATCTTATCACTGACACCAGAATTATGGAGAAGAATTAAACATTTTATAATATAGCTCCTGTTTCTCTGAAAGTACACAGTATCTGTTGAGATGGATTATAGATCTAACCCAGTTTGGGAATCTTTTTATGTTCATCTAAATCAGACATATCCTTGTAAAATATTACTATCCTAAAATATTATTTTCCATATGTCAATAAAAATAACTTAGTTTCATGGTAACAATTTAAAATGACCAATATTTTCCACCCAGTTGAGTTCCATTTAATAAGTATGTATTGAACAACTACATGCCAAACACTGTTCTAGGTATACTATGGTGAATAAGGCATGTTCCTGTAATACTGTAGTTTGAAAAACATACACTAAATAGTTAACTACACCATAGTAAGAAATGAAAAAATAATAATGGTCTGTACTACATCTCCATGAAAATTAATGAAATTGGATCCCTACCTCACATATATAAAAATTAAAACTCAAAATCCATAAAAATCTAAATGTAAGAATTTGAAGTATAAAACTCCTGAAAGACAACAGTAAATTTCCATGACCATTAGGCGATGATTTTTTTCAAATTAAGAACTTTTGTGCCTCAAGGACATCATCAAAAAAGTGAAAAAACAGGACACAGAGTAGGAGGAAAATTTTGCAAATCATATATAAATCATATCTGACAAAGGACTCAGCTAGAATATGAAAAGAACTCTTACAACTCAATAATAGAAAGAAAAACGACTCAATTTTTTAAATGCCTAAAGTATCTGAATAGACATTTCTCCAAAGAAGATATATAAATGGTTAATAAGCACCTGAAAAGATGCTCAGTATCATTCAGAAAAATGCCCACCAAAACCACATTGAGATACTATCTATGCAAGATAAATAAAAATATATGGTCCATACAAAAACTTGCACATGAAAGTACTTAACAGCATGATTTGTAATAGACAAAGTGAAAACAGCCCAATGTCCTTCAAATGATGAATGAATAAAATGTGGTACATTCATATAATGGAATATTATTCAGCAGTAAAAAGGAGTGAAGTACTGATACATGCTACAACGTGGATATACGTTGAAAATATTGTTGTGAAAGAAGTCACATAAGCTTACATATTATATTATTCCATTTATATGAGGTGCCCAGGATAAGCAAATCTTTGTTTTGTTTTGTTTTGTTTTGTTTTGTTGAGAGAGAGAGGTAGCAGAGGGGCACAGGGAGAGAGAGAATCTTAAGCAGGCTCCATGCCCAGCATGGAACCTGATGCAGGGATGGATCTCACAACCCTGAGATCATGACCTGAGCTGAAATCAAGAGTTGGACACTTAACTGACTGAACAACCCAGGCACCCCTAGAATAAGCAAATCTATAGAGAAAGAAAGTAAATTGTAGTTGCCTAGGATGGGGGTGGGTTGAGGAAGAATGGAGAGTGACTGCTAATAGGTACTGAGTGTTTTGGAGGTGATAAAAATGTTCTAAAATTAACTCTAATGATGGTTGCAAACTTTGTGGATATATTAAAAACTATGAAATTTACACATTAAATAGGTGAACTGTGTGGTATATGAATTATATTTCAGTAAAGATGATACACACACACACACACACAAACCTAAAGGTATGTACTCCATAGAGTGGAGGCATAGACAAAATAATGTCTGCTTGGTAGATCACAGAGTTTCTTGGAGGGAGAAATGCTTAAAATGTTTGACATTGGAGAAGGAAAGAACTTGACACAGAGAACAAAAACATGCGAATACAGGGAAGGTTGGAGCAGTACAGTTGAAAATGGCTGAAGCACATCTGTATATTATGGGATTTCAAGAAAGACGCTTGAAGTTGCAAAAAGGGATGTATTTGGACTTGAACTCAAAAAGAGCAGGGCATCATTGAAAGTCTTTGAGCAATAAGGGCAAAGAGGTGATGGAATCATATTTGCATTTAGAACAGTCTAACAGTATGGAGGAATATGGGCGGCAGATGAACTACTAGGCAGAAAGGCCTAGGTGGCAATTAGGGCCATAATTACAAAAGGGCCTAAGAAGCAAGAGGGCCTGAACTAATGAATTAGCAGTGGAGGTGACTGGATATGAAGGAGTTAGATGCTCAGCACTTGTGAAGAAGCAAGGCACCTGGCAAACAAAGACAATTAATATTTGGTAAGTAGAACTGGAATTTGGTGGGCCTTTTACCTAGATATTTCAACAAGGGCAAAACATAAAAAATACTCTGAGATGGCTAATGCTTCAAAGGTCATAATCTTCACATATAATATTTTCCTGAAGGAAAAGAAATGACATATGGCACAATCTATAAACGTATTTTTATGTGCTTAGAACCTATAAATATGGGTTCCAGTATATAAAACCACTTATACATTTCTTCCCAAGAAACAGCCAGATATGTATTTTATTTTATTTTTTTAAATGACATTTTTTAAAGATTTTATTTATTTGACAGAGATCACAAGTAGTCAGAGGCAGGCGGAGAGAGAGGGGGAAGCAGGCTCCCTGCTGAGCAGAGAGCCCAATGCGGGGCTCGATCCCAGGACCCTGGGATCATGACCTGAGCCGAAGGCAGAGGCTTAACCCACTGAGCCACCCAGGTGCCCCCAGATATGAATTTTAATAACTACATAACCAGTGACTTATAAATACTGTGAAGTTCTTTTATAGTTATTTTTGTAGATCATCATTGTTAAATTAGAAGTCCCATAATCTTTGAGAAGTAATTATGGTGTTTTGTCCCCAGCAACCATAAAAATAGTTTGGTGAGAAAGAAGCAAGCACCTGCTGCATATGCTATGTTTTTCTGGTATTGTACCAGAATCTTCTGGAGGTGTCTAAATGTCCCTTGTTTAAAGAAGAAACCAGGAAGTTGGCAGTGGCTGTAACTTCTCAAAAGTGCCTCTTGTTGGTCATGAAATACTGATTTGCACACTTCCTGATCTTTAGTCTCTAAGATATACAAATCATGGTGAAGTAACTGTTCCTCCCTTAGCAATCCTTATGACCCAGAGCTGTAAATTCTCCCGTCTAGACAGAAGATGCCAACTCTTCCATTGCAGTGACTTTAAAAATTGTCAGAATTATTTGCAGTTTCTACCAGTTGAATATTTATTAAACTTTAAATTGTATGCCCTTCAGAATCTATCAACTTGAAAATCTCTTAGCTATTACATATCAATTAAAATTACAATATTCTGAAGAACAGAACTTCTCAAAAGTAAATCATCATAATGTACTCTCTTTGGGTATAGTACATCTTATTTGTAATAGTCCTACATTAATAATTGGCTTAATTTGTTAGTTTTTCTTAACTTTTTAAAACCCATACTCCACCCTTTCAGAAGACTTTAGAAGGTTGTGTTTTTTGAAGCTTGTATTTCAAAGGAATATTTTTCCAAATACAAAATTACAAAACAATAAAAACAACATGCCCAGGCTTATGTGCCTGAAAGCACACATATACACACACCCAGACACAACATATATTCTGTAATTAATTGCTCTTGCCCAGTGAGAATTGCTATGCTCAGCGGGTTTTTAAAATCTTATCTCAGTTGTTCACTGATTCATTTTAAAAAATGAAGAACAGAAAAGAAACAGGATTATGCTAAGAGAACGATGTTGTCAAGGGCATTCATAAGAAAACAATAAAGGGCTACAAATAGCCAAAACTAAGGATTTCAATTTTCCAAAGCCTCAAATCCTTTAAATAAATGATACAGAGTAAAGCATCTCACCATTGGCAATTATCCTAATTGGTCATTTATTGCAGTGCCAACTAAGTGTATTAAAAATAAGATAAAAGAAAAAAAAATAAGATAAAAGATAAACTTGTGACAAATGTATCCAGCACTGAGATTTTCCTGAATTAAATAAAACTTAGGCATGATAAGGCACACAATGTTTGTAGTGGTTTATTTAACATAAAGTTGGAATAACTTCAGCTGTATTTTCACTCAGTTGACTAAGATAATCAATACAGTATTTCATCTTGATATCTCAATACATTGCTATGTTTTTACTTTCTCTTCTATTATTATCATTACTACCTCTAACAGTTACTATTTTTTGAGCTCTTACCATTTGCTAGGCAGTATGCTAAATACCGTTATGTTATTATACCTTATTAATCTCCCCTAATAAGCCAAAGTAATAAAATAAGGCCATATAAAAATCAGTTTTGTCACTAGTGCCTTGTCCTCAACAGTTATTCACTAGATGTGTGTGTTAATGAATTTAATTGTGATAAGATTTCAGAAAATATAATAAAAATGTGAATGTTCCACACCTGTCATTAAATGCTGGTCTGTGTCCAAGAGTAAAAGAGAACCAGCTTGTGCCTATACACACTAATTTGTGTTCATGCTAAAGATTCAGCCATGGTCAATTTGGTGTTTTGGCAGACAGCAAGAGAGCTTGCCAGCATCAGAGAACAGGGGATAGGAAGGACAGCAAAGTGTCTATATTAAATACATCTCACCCATGGGCAAGCCCCTTGGAGATGGTAATGAAGCACAAGCAATCAACGATATACTCCTAGGGGATCCATGTGAGAAGGCTGGGTTATAAGCAGCTGCTTTTTTGCCAGTGGAGTAAGCAATGATAGAGCAAGAGAGGCTCTTGCCCCTCTTCTGTGTGGCTTGGTATCATCACAGCTTTGGCCAGTTAAGGACCCCAGTAGAAGAGCAGGGGAGCACTGTAGCCTCCAATAAAGAGAAAAGATCACTTGGCATTGATAGATAAGGACTATTGTGAAGATGCATGAATAACTTTTGAGGACTTTCCAAGTAAACACTCCTCTAGGAAGAGGATATTATTCTTTTAAAAAAAAAAAAAAGATTTTTATTTATTTATTTGAGAGAGAGAGAGCATGAGATGGCAGAAGGTCAGAGGGAGAAGCAGACTCTCCATGGGGCTGGGAACCCGATGCGGGACTTGATCCTGGAACTCCGGGATCATGACCTGAACCGAAGGCAGTTGCTTAACCAACTGAACCACCTTGGTGCCCCGGAAGAGGATATTCTTCAGCAGTTATGAGGTGGTGATGGGAAAAGATAAAAGAAAAAAAAGTCTATCATCATTAATACAATCCCATTTGTCCTCATAGACTGAGGAGGCCTGAGTAATACATATAACTAATGTCATACAATATATCATATCATATAATAATTGCTTAGCAATACCCTAAGGGATTTTTTTTAACCTCAGGACTGTTGAAATAATAAAAGGAATTATTTGAGGTGTACCAAACAAACTATGAATTATCTGTGGATGAATATACTAAACAACTCAGAAACATGAATAACATATTACAATGTGTTTGACACAGGTATAATTGTTTTTATTCACTAATCCCTTCCTAAAAGGAATGGTAAATTTTTCCAAACACCACTGAATGGAACAAATTCCACACTCTTGAGCTGATTTACTCTTTCCACAGCATCTCCAGAGCTAGTTCATTCCATTTTGAGTCTCATCCTGGCTCTTGAGTGGTTGACTACAGAAGCACTCAGACTGTCTGCATTTTCTCAATCTCCAGTCAACACATAAAGACTTATCACCTGCTGTCATTAATAGCAAAATAGCTCTTTGCTTAGCTGTTTTTTGTTGCCAACCGGCCTGTCTTTTTTTTTTTTTTTAAGATTTTATTTATTTATTTGACAGACAGAGATCACAAGTAAGCAGAGTCAGGCAGAGAGGAGGAAGCAGGCTCCTTGCTGTGCAGAGAGCCTGATGCAGGGCTCTATCCCAGGACCCTAAGACCATGACCCGAGCGGAAGGCAGAGGCTTTACTCCACTGAGCCACCCAGGTGCCCCGCCAACAGGCCTATCTTGACAAGTTGTACATTTGCACATGGCCTTAGGTAGTTCCCCTCATAGTTTCCTCCTGATGTGCTGTGCTTATCTTTGTTCTCAGTTTTGAACTTTGGGCTGTAATGGAAAGTTTCCTGAAGGGAGCTTCTAAAATGACAACTCCTTGGAGATAAAAAGTCCTTTTCCTGCTTACCAAATTTCTCCTTTTAAAGGATCTGGCATGAGGCGCCTGGGTGGCTCAGTGGGTTAAGCCTCTGCCTTCGGCTCAAGTCATGATCTCAGGGTCCTGGGATAGAGCCCCACATCAGGCTCTCTGCTCAGCAGGGAGCCTGCTTCCTCTTCTCTCTGCCTGCCTCTCTGCCTACTTGTGATCTCTCTCTGCCAAATAAATAAATAAAATCTTTTAAAAAAAATAAAGCATCTGGCATACAGGCAGTTAAGACCTAGTAATCTAAATCCTTGCTTCTAAAAGTACAGCTCAAAGACTAGCAGCATTAATCTCACCTTGGGAGCTTCTAGAAACACAAAAATTTGGACTCTAGAAATAGGACGAAGGCCTTCTTAATCAGAACCTTCACATCTACGACATCTGTGGTGACTTGATTTCTACACATATTAAAGCTTGCAAAGCATTGTTCTAAGTAGTATTCCATGAGCAAAAATTTGTGCCCCACTCTCTGCTCAGCAGGGAGCCTGCTTCTCCCTCTCCCACTCTCCCTGCTTGTGTTCTCTCTTGCTGTCTGTCAAATAAATAAATAAAATTTAAAAAAAATTTTTTTGCCCCAAAGAACAAAATGTCTTTTGTATTGTTTTGAACACAGTCATGTTCACCGTTCACAAAGTAGGATAATCAGGGATCTTTTGTCAATCCTTGGTTCATCTTCTTGAAAGAACATGATGATGAAAAATTCAGGACTGGATCTATAAATTCATGTTCTCTCTTCCATGTAAAGTTTAATTTGCCAGACCTCCTTACCTGTCACCCTGTATCTACCCATCATGAACGACTACCACCACCGCCACAAACCTTACTGAGCGGTGCCAAGCACTGTGCTAAGTGCATTTACATTTGTTAACAACTCTGTAAAAGAGGCACTAGACTCACCATCCCAGTTCTACGTAGTAGAGATTTGAAGCCGGCTTGAGTCTTAACCACTAGAAAGGCATGCCTCCTTGCCAAGTCAGTGATGGCTTAAATCTCATATATACTAAGCCCTCTTGCTTAAAACATTTTGTTACTTTTTCTAGTGATGTAGTAACTTGTTTTCTGAGGAAGTGCCTATAAAAATACAATGTTTAACCATTTTTATTTAATAAAAACAGTCAAACACTCCTTATGACTAGTTGTAAGCTTAATTACACTGGGAAAAAAAATAGGTGTTTTACTAATATGTGCATTTGTTTTGAAGAGAGAGTAGCATTTACATTCCTATTATCAGATGAAGCAAAATATAGGACATTTAACACTATTTTAAAAGACAGAAAATCATAAAGAGGTTTACTTTGTAAAGTGTATTAACACTGCCAAATTGCTTTCTTAGGAAAACTAAGATTTATGCACATTAGAATTTAGAACAGAAAATAATTTAACATAAAACATTAATCTCTGATTTAAAACATTATCTTTGTTTGCTATACCTACCATTTGTCCAAGTTGAGTACACTTGTCATTTGATACTATTTTTATCGATTCCATAAAAGTATATTTATGACATGGGGATTGATTCAAGGAACATTTTTATAAATCTAAATCAATATGGGCATCAAAAGAATGTTAAATTTCTAAAACCACAAGAGCATACAAATATTTATAACGTGCATGCTTTCTCTATAGTTGTATGGTCCTCATGTAAGTAGTATAGTTAACTTCTCAAGTTTCCTATAATTTTTTTCTCCTTAGCCTACAGATTAACTAGTTATTTTCCCTAAAATATTTCATCACTACTTCAAATATTTTTATTTCTAAAATAAAGCATCATTATTTTCTCAGTTCCAGTTCTAAGTCATTCTGAAGTCTATTTTTCATAATGCATTCATTACCTTTTGTTGTCATTCCAACCCACATTACCTACATTTCCTTAATATGCTTTCCTATCCATTTGAAGAACCCATTCGATCTTTTTAAAATGGACAAAAAACAATTTAACTCCTAAATGTACTGATTCCTTCAAAGGTCTGAATAATATAATCTATTACTTGTCTTTACAATGTGCTCTTACTCATTCTTTGTATATCCATCTTCATAAACTCAGAGCTTTGTTAAGGGTGGGTATCCAGCAAACTTTTTTTTTTTTAAATTTTGAGAGCAAGCATACATGAGAGCACATTAGTCAGGGGAGGGGCAGAAGGACAGGAAGAGGGAGAAGCAGACCTCCCCACTGAGCACAGAGCCCAACAGACTGCAGGGCGATCCCAGGACCCCGAGGTCATGACCTGAGCCAAAGTCAAGTGCTTAACCCCCTGAGCCACCCATGCGCCCCTCCAGCAAACTTTTATTAGTACTATTGTTCACAAGACTTAGTCTCCTTTGGGGTATCCGAAAGGACTCTTGTGAGGCAACGGATAGTACTATTTGTTTGATATGTTTCTTTGAGTACATACATTTCTAATTTATTGTGAAGCACATTTGACATTCTGTATGTAAACCATTGTTCAGTGAGAAAGAACATGGGTTGTGAAAATGAGAATAAAGTGAATAAAGGGCCAGATATAACAGTAATAAATAAATTTTAAAAACATTAATTAGATATGACAACTTTATTTAGAATGCAGCCAGGATAAGTGCTAATTCAATGATTCAACATTTATAAAAGATTCTAATAATAATCAATCATTCTATAACTTAGTACAACTTAGATCCTCAGCTTTAATTATAAGATAGAATATTTCTTCTTCCCACTTCTTGGAAGCTATCAATTCTTCCTTCCCAGGAGAGGAAAACAGAAAAAAGGAGAACTTATGTTTGGTTTTATATTATTCTTCCACAAGCACCACACTCCCATGTGGACAAGTGAGGAGCATGGGCAGTCACTATCTCCTCAGGAATCCCCCAAACAGACTTTTTCCTTACATTATTTTATCTGTACTTTACTGCATCTTTATTGCCCTCTAAAGAAGTTGAAGTGTATTGTAAACCTAAAACTGCCCTAAAAACATTGTTTTTTTCAGAAAGTCAAAGATGGCCAGCTGAGCAAACAGTCTTAACTGATGTAATGCATATTTTAAATGTTACTGAAATTCAGTTGAACATTCATAGAGGAACAATTATGTACTCAAGTCTGAGGACCTGCCCAGTTTTGTCCATGGTATATCATTCACGGTGACTCCCAAATTCCAAACCACCATTTTGAGATTCTTTTTCTTCTATGCCTTCTTTCTTCAGGCTTTTAGCACATGTGCAAGCTACAGACAGCTTGGTTTCTTTTTTCTTTTTTTTCTTTTAACAAGCAGTCTCACCTAGAGACCATTTTTTTTTTTAAGATTTTATTTATTTATTTGACAGAGAGATCACAAATAGGCAGAGAGGCAGGCAGATAGAGAGGGGGAAGCAGGCTCCCCGCCGAGCAGAAAGCCCGATGCAGGGCTCGATCCCAGGACCCTGAGATCATGACCCGAGCCAAAGGCAGAAACCCAACCCACTGAGTCACGCAGGCACCCCAACAGCTTGGTTTCTTAAAAACAGTTCTTCATCATGCACATAGGAACTCAAATTCAATTTATACATTCTGAATAACCTTTACTAACATTCTTGATTATTTGAACCCATCCTTTCCACTTCCCATTTTTTAAGACTTTTAAGACTCTCTCAAATTCTTTTTATGATTCTTCTTTATATTTTTTCGTTTGGCACTTGGAAACTTACCCATATAAAAAAAGATACCTTGCTCTTTCTCACATTCATTTCTACATGGCAGGAGCTAGCATGGTGGCTTTTAAACACAAAGGTTTAAAACGGAGAGAAGGATGGGGCACCTGGGTGGCTCAGTGGGTTAAAGCCTCTGCCTTCAGCTCGGGTCGTGATCCCAGGGTCCTGGGATCGAGCCCCGTATCAGGCTCTCTGCTCAGTGGGGAGCCTGCTTCCTCCTCTCTCTCTCTCTCTCTGCCTGCCTCTCCACCTACTTGTGATCTCTCTCTCTGTCAAATAAATAAAATCTTAAAAAAAAAAAAAAAACAAAAAAACGGAGAGAAGGATGAAACTCTAATAGTGAAGGTTCACTAAATTTTATTTCATGTATATACTAGAGAAATGATCTGTCCATTAGCTTAGTGTACTACTACAACTCTTTTATCTCTAATTTTGACCATCAAACTCTGGGTATCTTGTATTGTCAGAAATGAACTGTAAGTGGCTAAAAAGCTGAACAGTTAAAATCATCGATGCCTCTATTATGTTTAATATGGGGTAGCTGGTTTATATGTATCATTACTATTATTAGAATCAACTAAGTTGAATACTTTGACCAGAGAATAAAATAATACTTTAATGTCTGTTCTTTAATAGTACATTTTAAATGAAAGTTTTATTTGGCTTCAGATGATAATCATTAGGACCACAAAACTAGATGAGACCAAGAGCAATATAAGCTCTTTCTCCAGGGTGGTCTGGTCTTAACTGTATTTTTCAAAGCATCATAGAAGCCTCTTCAGAAAAAGAAAATATCAGCCTATTAGGTTATAGCCAATTCTTTTGGACCTTATTTGTTACTCATCAAATCTAATCCAAATTGTTCACATTGTTGTTGAAGAAAAGAAACTATTAAAAAGATGTTAGGCAAAATAAATACTTTATTGTTTTATTTTTAGAAATCAGCCTTTGTGTGATAATTCAAACATTTATAAACATTTTAGATATTCTTTCAAAGAATATTGTTAACATCTCAACCACTTTTGATTAAAATTTCACACAAAGAAATATAATAAGAGTTGAAAATTATAAATGCTAAGGGAATAATTCTAATAAATTTGGTTGTTACTTTACATATTTATTTAATACATACAAAACCAAATAGGAAACCACCTTCCTTTTTATTTTTTTCCCAAAAAAACAAACAGTTCTCACTGGTTAAAACTAAATTAAAACCATCTATTATGAGGAGAACAAATCTAAAATACCTCCATTTTGAAAAACAAAACCAGCTTATTCATTTCAATCCATTCAAGTCAGAAGTCCCATTATTTTGGCAGTACTCTACTACTTAGTCTAGAAGAAGAAGAAACATCTCCTTATAATATAAGAAGTCTGGACAATGCAAAAAGTAATAGTGTTTAATATAATGCATGTTTCCAAAAGAAAAATACTACATAAGCTATAATAAAATTACATTTATCTTGGTAAAGTAACAATGCTTACAGTGTAAGAACATTAAGTAGTTGTAGGTAACCTCATACAATTCTATCCTACTGCTATTAGTAACCTCCTCAAGAATTAAGAGCAAATTTTACAACAGAAAATTTTTTCTCCTTGGAAGTGACATTAATTAACAGCAGTGGAGGGAAAATCATTGGTTGCTTCAAGCTCTCAAAAAAATGAATCAGTTATTGCACAGTAAATACCTCATAGAGGTCAGTGTTTTAAGAAGCCAGTCTGAAGAAATATGTTATTTATAAGTTGTTTAAGTCTGGAAGTTTTCAAGTTTTAAAATTAATTCTACATAGGGAATCAATTGGAAAATATTGACATACAAATAAATATTAGGCTTTTCAAATGGCTACAGTTTTGGTAGTTAGAAAAGAAATGAAGTCAGCAAAGTGCCTATGTTTCTATGTACGTTTTTAAAAAAGATATGCATAGAAGAAATAAACATTGTACACTGTATACAGTAGCCCAGTCCAGCAGCAAGTATCTTCTGAAGCACAAATAACATCTCTACCAGTGTATATCATTGATAACTCCAACATCTCACAGCCAAAAGGATCCATGCCAACCTTCAAAAGAGAAATGAGCATTAAACATCATTCAAATATTTGTGTTAAAAGTTCTTTAAAATAGGAGGATGAGACTCTTCTCTAAATACACACGCACGCACACACACATACACACACACACAAATGTGCATTGTGTGTGTGTATATATAAATAACATCCTTCTTTATAAATTATGCCATGATTAGATATGGACCTATGGAATACTTTATTTTTTAAAGATTTTCTTTATTTGAGAAGAGGGGAGATAGAGAGAGAGCAAGTGAGAACACAAGAGTGGGGGGAGGGAGAAGCAAACCCCCTGATGGGCAGGGAGCCAGAAGCAGGGCTTGATCCCAGGACGCCATGATCATCACCTGAGCCAAAGGCAGACACTTAATTGACTTGAGCCACCCAGGTGCCCTGGGATACTTTTCTTTAAAATACAAAAAGATAATAATAATTTGTGATTACTTCTCAATCTTGGTCCAAAAGTTATACATCTGAAAAACCATTATAACCAATGGTATCAAAATAATGCTTAATTTTGCAAGTTCTGATTTCTTCAATTCCAGTATTTATTTACTATGATGAAATTTCAGGAAAATAACACACTATCAATAATCACCTGGAGGTAAATATTATGAGATTTGACCTACTTACACTTCCAATGGGGCTGTGTGAATTTTTCACACTGCAGGATCACCTATTATATATATTCTAAAAATTAAAAATGAGCCAGAGAAACAGTCCTGGGGACTAAGAAAGCATTAAACACTAAGTAGTTATTTATATTTAGCAAAGCAAAAAATTTCAGAAAAGTTTACCTATTAATTCCATTTAATGACTATCTTGCTTAGAATTAGATGCTTTACTTGAAGATACTGCTGCCAAAAGTCCACTTACAATTTCCCGTCTGATTTCGCCAACAATAGACTCTTTAATCTAAAATGGAAAAAGAGAAAAATAAGAATTTAACAATATGACTATAATCTACTTTTCCTGTTTTCAGAAAAACAAAAACAACATTTAATTCCTACAATCAACTAAGCCATAGAGAAACACTCATGTAAACCTTCATGAAATATAGAGAGGTAGTGAGGAATCATGTCCATCTATCCTCAAACCTAGATTAGTGTGTGATCTGGCATAACTCAGATAATTCTATTATAAAATAATACCACAATTCTTATGTTGAGAACATTAAAAATGTTATTTATAGATTAAAAAACTCCATTTGCTTCATGACACAAAGGAACCCAGAACTAATTAAATGTTAGATTCAGTTTTATGTTTTTTTATTAATGTCTAATTTCGTATGGTCATCAACAGTATACTTAGTGTTGTCATTGTTAAGAAATCTCATTAGTGTCAAACTAATATGTTGGTATATTGCCTGTTTACACCAATTGAAAACAAAGTATCTAAAGAAGTTATATATTGTTCGAAGCTAACATACACATTTTAAGTGGAAAGAAAAAATGATAATTTAGTACAATTTATTTTAAAACATGAAAAACATCCTCTAAACCACCACAAACTCTAAAGAAATAAATTTTTCTTTAGTTGTATGGTAGAAGTTTGTCACCTGTCTGAAAATTTTGCTTCAGATAAGGATATACAATCTTATTTTATTGTTGGAAAAGGCAAACAGACGTAGGGGCAACAATAATTCCATCAAGATTTTCTCTTCCAGATGCCCAGACACTATGCATGCCTATCCATGCCTTTTTCTCTCTAATAATACAACATCACCTCCAAATAGCTCTTTGTGAAGGCTTTAAATGTGGATTTCCTGAAATAAACTGATAATGTCTTCCCAAATTAGAACTTGAGACACTTCAACCAGCTTTTAAAAATTCTACATTTCCACAGTTTCCTGTCAGCCTGATCTATTTCCTAAAATGTTCCTAAGTACATCCTGAACACATCTCAATTGAAGTCTTTCCAAAAATGGCTTTGTATTAATCTGTCACGCAAAACCGTACAAAATACATAGATTTATACAGAAGTATTCACAGAAACAAATGCTCCTTAGCTACCAACCATCTGTTTTGGAATAATTTAAATCAATACAAACTTCTCCTTTTCTCTTCTACCAATATTTCTAAACTTTAAACATCAGGAAAAGTGTTTGGCTTTCATAGTACTTCACGCTTATTTTTAAATGAATATGTGTTGGATACAAATATTATGAAAAACCAGAACCTCTTAGCCACAATGTATTATAAGCACAAATACAATATGTTGAATCAGAACTTTTGCAAACCTGTATTTACAGAGGACAAGAAGTAGTCTTCCCAGTCCTGTTATTGCATGCAGTATGGCAATTTTAGTAACTTTCATCATTCTTTATCATTCAAAAAATAAAACAGAGGCCAAAAAGTATTCTCTACAAACCAAAAATGTGTGCCAACACTTTTTGAGGGTACAGACATTACTGGAAGCATAAAAAAAAGTCTGGCCAAGGAGGATGTTGTAATGTAGAAGGGCACAAAATGAATATTGTTTCATAAAATATTAAGAGGAAATATAATGTATTAACTCACTAAAACATAAGAACAGAGAATGAGAGATCTGTATAGGCTACAAGAGGAAAAAATAAAAACTTCTCAGAGAATGACAGACCTTAAAATAGTATAGGTCATGAAAAATAATGGCAACTTCAGGTCACACTGTGGAGAGAAAACTGCAGCAAGAGCACCTCGGAGGAGAGGGGAACAAGGAGTGTCACTAACAGATGGTTCCCACCAGGGAGCAGGAGCTTGGATTAGGAAGGGTGAGGTCAAAGGGGGAGTGTTGTGCTGTGAGCTAGTTCAGGGAGACAACTGGGCCTCACTTATCAATGTACCCTGGCATAAAGTAAGTGCTCAATAAATGTCTGAACGCATTGCGTTTATGAGAAAGAGAAAAGCAATACAGAGTGAAGGCAGGAGGAGGGAGAGAGACACAATATCTGAGACAGAAGGTAGAAAAGTAAAGGATTATAGACAGACTAGCACTGAAAACAATAAAATGCCTTTAATAATTAAATGAAGGAATACATGTATGGACAAATAAATTAGCTCCCAAGTCTCACAGGCTACAGGATTAGGAGTAAGAAAATTCTATTGGGATGGATGGGAAAACTGCCCTTACGAGCACAATTTCCAAAACGTGGTATAGCTGAACACAGACTTGAGTGAGATTAAGAAAAGAATGCTCACAGGCAAGAGAAGCAGATCGTTGCAAGTGTGAAGTGTGGTGTGACAGGCACAGCCTGGGTGATGACTTTGTGGCAGCCATCAGATCAAGTGACGACTGATCGAAACTGTAGTAAGAACACAAACAAGCTGAGTATTTACCAAAATACATGTTTAATGCATGTCAGATGGCCTGTAATAAAGATACTAAAAGGCATGAACCAAGCCTAGGAAATTCATCAAACCAAAAAGTACTCTCTAAAGAGAAAAGCAATCTATGTTTATTCTTTGATGTTTAATTTTGTTGATTTGCTTCTATGGCACACGCTCACTTACTAGATTTTTTTTAAGGTTTTTTTTTTTTTTTTTAACTTTTTAAATAATTGTAAACAGTTTCAGGCCACTGATTACATACATTGCAGACCACCTGGGCAAATTTTAAGAGTGTAATTTTTTCCCACTGCAACATATACAATCTGTGCAAAAGTGTGTTACCTTCAATATGACAAAAGCTTTGTTATTGAATGAGTATATTAAACATTTCTCTGAAAGAGAAAACACTTCTTTGAAAAGAAGCTCTTTCTCCTTCAGAAGAACTCTACTGTATTAACACATTATAATGAGAGCATACTTTTTCAAAACTTCACATATGGTGAAATGGTGAAAACAAAAACCTGACAGACATCATTGTTTTCATGCATCCAAGAGTGCAGTAAAAAACATCCCTGAACGTGTCTGCCAAACATGCTTAATCTTTACCTGCAAAACATTCAAATGGCTTAAATCCTGCCATCCTGAGGAGTAGCTTTTGTTAATGGGTGTCAGGGGCACAGAATTTACTAGAAAGGTAGAGTCTAATTTAATTTTCTTGGTAGCTGATACTAGCTTTAACTAAGCTACTCAGTACCATGGGTATTTAAAACAAAAAGATTATGGATTTGAAATGAATGGCATTAAGACTAATATGAATTTAATACTTTTTGTCAACGAAGTTTAACAGAACACCCTTATAACTGAGCTAAGATATTATCAACACATTTTGTTAAATTATAAATGGCATTGGACTAACTTATCTAATAGTGTATACTTTCTAAGTTCTTCAAAATAGTTTATTTTCTTAAGTACATCAAAATTCCTTTTAACACCTTGTGTTATTTATATAATTTTGCTTGTTAAGTCCTTATCTGTAAATGGCAAAAGGGTAAATGTTCAGCCCAACTTCCTCCAAACTATGCCAAATGTTGAATTAGGGAGTTTCTAATGAACAGGTTTAGTTACAAATTCTGAAAATTTCCTCGGACATTTGCCCTGCATGTCAGTTTAAATGTCTTCAAAATTATAAAATCTTTCTTATTTTATGGGAGGTTCTTTTTTTTTTTTTTAATTTTATTTATTTATTTGACAGACAGAGATCACAAGTAGGCAGAGAGGCAGGCAGAGAGAGAAAGAGGGAAGCTCTCTGAGCAGAGAGCCTGATGCAGGGCTCAAACCCAGGACCCCGAGATCATGACCTGAGCCAAAAGGCAGAGGCTTAACCTACTGAGCCACCCAGGCACCCCTTTATGGGAGGTTCTACCCAAATGATCAAATACTTCTCTAGGACCAAGAAACAACTGTCTTTTCTATATGTTATGTTCTATCAGCCAAAGAATCAAAATGTCTTGGTCCTTTTTGGAGTTTTACTCCTCAAAAATTACTCACAACACACATCAGGCGACTTATTAACAACTTTAAAAATGAGGACTCAACTGTGCATTAGGGAATATTTATGCCAAACAAGCGAAATTAAGTCAAGTTTTCAAGGAAAGCTTTCAAACTAAAGCAAGCTAAAGGGAACAAAAATATCACATTTCTAGGGGAAGAAAATGTACCTTAAAACTTACTTCTTCATATAAAACTTACCTCTTGATATATATATAGTGTGGAGAAAAATAATTACTTAATTTCATACAATTACTTTTTGAAATGAAACATATAAATAAAAATGGATTCTAAACATTTGCACCTAACTGAGCAAGATGGATTAGAGAGCCTGCTACACATTAGCCAGCTCCATATAATCAACTTAGAAAAAATACATTTGTAGAACAAATAAATTACAGAATTTAAGACCTTTTAAACTTTGAGCTGGTAATTCAAGTCATGAAAAGAAATTATAAACATACAGTCTCTTCTGCTATAATGCTGGTTTTGAAAATGTAAATTTGTCTCAACATGATTCAAATATTAGGAAACAACCTGAGTATAATATAAATTTCACGTCTGCTTATGTGCAGTTTCATCTGTAAGAAATATTGGGTGAATGCAGATAACTGCATTCAGCTGAACGTAGGAACATAGTACACGAAATACACATACATTAAATATCTACCAGCTACCTCAGTTCAATGTGTCATGAGCCACACCTACTCACATCTGATATTAAAACTTTCTGCTGGATTTCATCTTACTCTCCTCTGCTACCTTGCAATACCTCACAAGCTGCAACTCTTCCAAAGCCCAGTTCCACAAGCAAATTTCAGGTATTTTTCAAGGTCAAATACCATATTTATTGCAGTATTTATGTATTTCTTAGCCATTTAACATGTATAAAATTGTGTTATTTTTGTTAGGTTTCTATCCTCTTTTAAATATGTCACTTAAAAGTTTAGGTTATGCTTCTAATCCTATTTTCCCCAGAAGCTCTGTGGTTTTAACTGCACCAATGTGCAAAGCACAACAATTTTTAGGAGTGCATATATATCATACCATAGTAAAACTGACTGTATTTATTTTTACTGTACTTCTCAAGCTACTATTATGCAGCTATGAATAATGGTACCTCATACACATGAACTAATCTCTGGACTCAGAGGATCAATGGCCCATTTGAGAGAAGATTCTGGTCTGCTGCCACCATTCTTGACCTATAACCACTACAAATTTGTTCATATGTTACTCACAAATTAATTTTAAAAATACCTTAGGTTCAATTGCTTAGGTTAAATTTATTAGAAATATGCAAATTAAAAATAGGGAGCCACTGACCCTAATTTCTCTGGCCCATTTTGCCCTTTTCCATTTCTAAATGCTTGAATACATTATACTACATGTTTTTCTGTGTAATTTTATTATTTCCTGAATTAGTCTTATTTACATTTCTACTAGTCTTTTAAGCTTAAGGATTTCATGTATTATATGTATTTTTTTATCCGTTACAGAGCAACATACTCAAAAAGACTCTTAAGAAGTTTTTTTGGTTTTTTGGTTTTTTTTTTTAATGTATAGGGTTATCCCCCTTTTTGACCAATGGAAAGATCCTTTCTCATCATGGGTTTTAGTATCACTGGGAAAGAACTATGGATAAATATGGTTCTTCCTCAGTTACTTTTAAGAAAACAGATTGAAAAAAATATATTCAACATGTGCAAGTTTTATCCTGTGTACTCTATTACATTTTGTACCCGGACATACTGTGATTTGGGAAGAAAAGGAAAAAATTAAAAGCCATCAAAAATTTTGATCTGTGCTCTCACTATTTTCATATGATATATATATGTCATATATATATTATTCCTTCTTATTGCCTGATCCTAGTGTCCAAAACAGCTATTTTACTAATTTTCTCAATTAGCTTTTGACCTGTGACTACTAGTCTTCCTAATTTTTGCACTCCTTTTGGCAACCTAGAACTATGGTTAAATGCTTCAGGTTTACACATTGCTATTACCCAGGGTAAATCTTCTTTTCTTTCTGTATTTCTATCCTTGAACAATTCATGTATCTTCCATGTATCTCTACCACCCATTAAGCCAAATGGATCAAATTCTTTATACTTATTATTTCACACTGGAGTATAAAATTTGCAGAAATGCCATTAGAAACATATCTTAATAGATATGAGCTAGATCAATGGGAAAGTTCTCTGAAAATTTAATTTAAAAGCTCTCTGAAAATTACTGAACACAGTGAATCAAAGGAATATCTTATAAATAACGTCCAAATAAAACCTCCTCCAACAAGTACTGCCAAATAAATTAAGCATAGATTTTACTCACCTCCCGTATGACTTGCTGCAACTCATCTTGCTCCACATTTTTATGCATTTCCCCAGCAGCTGGCATTAATGGGATTTTTCCATTGCCTTCTTCCACTTCAGATTTAGGTCCTACAGCTTCCAAGGCTTCTTCGGCAGCTCCAACTTCCTCAGAACTTTCCACATCTGGTGGTGTCTGCACAGAGCCTGTTCTAGAAGGAGCAGTGGGTGTTAGGGCCACTGATGCTCGGAATACTTTCTTGCTTGGTACCAGATGGGTCTTAGGTTTGCCCACTGAGTCACCAGAAGGTACTCCACTTCTTCTATTAGCATGAGACGGACCAGAACATACAGAAGATGACTCTGATGTTGCTTGGGAGAAAACGGATTCTGAGCTTTCTCCAGGAGGAATTTCAAATCCCACTTCACCAAGTCCCATGCCCAATTCAGACTTCAGATAGGATTGTTCCCGCATCAGTTCAGTAACCTGGAAGTCAGAAAAATTGTAATTCTTCTCTCTTTAAATTAAGACTGATAGTTAGAAGAAGATTAAAATTCTAGTTGTGATTACTGCTAAAAATCACTTAGCTTGTAAAGACATGATTCTAATTCATCTAGTAACTACTTAATTTTATTTGCAAAAACATAGGAAAATGTAAATTCGTGATGAGACAAAGCCATAAAATACATAACTAGACTATATGGTTGGATGAAATTTTACTTGTTAATTAATGCATAGGTTTCCAAATTTCTTGCTAAGGAATAGTAACTAGTAAAAAGAAAAATAGCTAATCATAATGCTTTGGCATCCAGATGAATCAGTTTCTTTAAAACATAACAAAAATCAGACTTTTGTTCAAAAAGTAGTCATCCTACAACTCCAACTACCTGAAGGACCTGGAAACACTATGAAAGCATATTTTCTCTGTAGCATAAATTAAATACTTTTTATAATCCATTACCTCCTTTACACCATGAAGATAAATCACCGTTGCAAATAACTGGCTTTCTAATGGACTAAGATGGCAAAAGAGTTTCAGAAGTGCCAAACTCACTTCCAATCAATTAGTTATCATCAAATTCTGTATTTAAAAACAAAAACATTTCATCTACACTGGGAAAATAGTGTGTTTATGAAATGTTATTATCATTCCCTTCCCCAGTGATTTGAAAGGAGAGAGGCTTACTGGTTCCATTACATTCAATGGAGAAGGGCATGACAAGTTATCAGCGCTTCTACTGCCACACATTCCCTGGAAAAATAAGAACAATATATATGTATGTATGTATAAATTACTTCTTCAAAATGTAAATGTTTCGCAACAAATGAATGAATTATTGCCCTGAAACATTCTTTTATGTCATGAAGGTCGCTCTCAACTGTCTCAGGATCCTATAAAATGTGTTAATTCTGACTGAATTAACACATTCATAGATGTTCTGATTCTCTGCTGTCACCAATATGCATTTCTAAAAATAATGGATTGAAACCGTTTATGGAAAAAGATATTCACCAATGATAAGTGATAATCTTATTCTACGCTACACATATATATGTGTAATACACATTCTTATTCTACTGATTCTACTCCATACGGTGCACATATATATGTGTGTACAGAGTTACCTATTGTTAACAAAATCAAGTATGTGGTTCAAGTAACAGCAAAGTTCATTATTTCAACATTTCAAAACAATGTATTTCACGACTGCAAAGATTACAGCAATAATAATCAACTGCCGAAATTTAAATTTCACTCAAAGAAACACTGTAAGTTTGAAAAGTGATACAAAACAAAGAGAAAGTATTTATTCTTTTGGCTGTATACATGTTTTCTGCCTTTAAAAAAGATCTCATTTGATTCCTTAAAAAATTAAAGACTTGCAAAGAATCCAAAATAAAGGAAAAACTTAAAAAGTTATTTATTCAAAGGCAAGAAGGGGAAAAAAGACTGAGTGAAATAGATATTTATGTTCTTGGCAGTTAGTTACAGGCAGGGATTAAAATCTAAATTAGTCACATTTAAAACTCCAGAAAATTATGTATTGCTCCTTAATCTTTATTAAAAGATGATTAACATTTTTCAGTATATTTCTAAATATATTAAATATTTAAGAAAAGAATTACAACTTGCACATTCAACTGATCTGTGGGAGTTTCCTTAAACATTGTGCTTGCCTCAATGCCATTAAAATAAGTGTTTTAAAATTAAGGCATTGGTCCTAAATTATGTGGAACATGATACATAAGTCCTAAGTGAAACCCGCAGACAAGCCCCAAGGCACCATACCATAAGCGCTGAGGAGCGGAAGGGAGAAGGCATGCGCACGGCGCGGAACTGCTCCTCGAGGGCCAGCAGGCGCTCCTCCAGCTGCAGTTCCAGGTCCTGAAGTTCCATGCGGACCGAGTTTCTCAAACTCTGAAGCTGATCAACTTCATACCTATCAGTGTGATGACAGGCACAATGTTGAAAAGAGCAGTTTGGACATTCACATTCACCACTCTCTCACAAACCATTAGAAAGTATTGAGATAGGGAGTTGGGGGAGATTGGAAGGGGAGGTGAACAATGAGAGACTATGGACTCTGAAAAACAATCTGAAAGGTTTGAAGAGGGGGGGAGGGTGAGAGGTTGGGGGAACCAGGTGGTGGGTATTAGAGAGGGCACGGATTGCATGGAGCACTGGGTGTGGTACAAAAACAATGAATACTGTTATGCTGAAAATAAATTTTTAAAAAATGATTAAAAAAAAAAAAAAAGGAAGTATTGAGATGGCCAGTTCTAAAAATTAGCGTGACAGCAACTGCCACAGGTGTGACCAGTAGGACAAATGGTCTTTCTTCCTCTACCCTGTATCTCAAATATTCCAAACTAAAAACACATTACAACCTCTGTCTTCCTTAATATACTGAAAGCAATTTAATTAGTAAAACACTATGCCTAATTTTATTTACAGTGATTCACAAAATAAAAGGTACATAGCACCAGACATAAAACCAAGCAAAAAAAAAAAAAAAAAGGTGAAAATTCTTCTTTGGAATGAAAAATATTTTGAGTTAGATTAAGACAAAATGAACTTTTACCTTTCCTCCTCAGTCATATGATGATAAACCATAGTTTGCTGACGCAGCATTGCCAACTCTAAATCCATCATTTGCGTTCTAAATAAATTCAGACTCCGCCTCATTACCTGGAGCTCCTGAAAAGTATTCTAAAATACAACATGACAAAATTATACTTCTAAATCATATAAATTACTTTGTACCACAAAGATCTAAATAAGAACTCACTTCATATAGAGGTAGAACAGATGATTTCTGAGTACTATATGGAGCAGCAACAAGATCAGGTCCTCTCGTCATAGGGTTCTATTAAAAAAAGTGAAAGTAGGATTACAAATCAATGTTAAAGTGGTTATTTCCAAATAACCTAAGGTGTTAAAAAGGTGATTTGGGGCCTACATATTTTTGATTTGATATGGGGCCTACATCTCTTTGAGGGAAAGAAAAAAAAAAAAAAAGCAGCAACAACCACCACCACCAAAAAATGCCACTTCATTTTGTAAGCAGGAACCTAATCAGTCCCCAGTGCCACCTGATTACTCCTATCTGATTACTCCTATTTGGAACAAAGAACAGGCAAAGAAACATGTATCATTTAAATCTATTTAAATCTATGTCTTACAGGATTTCCCTCTTGCCTTGAGGAAATAGAAAACAAAAACGAAACTCAAAAATGTAGAAGTGATAGCAAATTCTGAGATTACAGGGAATTACTGAGTTGGCTGGAGAAAGTAGTAAGCAGTCATCACACTTATTCGTAGACATTTAAGCATCTACTATATCTCACTATTTTAGAGTGAAGAAAAAAGACAAAAGGAAGACAAAAGGCATTCCCAGCCTCCAAGTGTTCTCACAGTGTAAGAAGAAAAAAAAAAAAAAAAAAAAGAAGTGAGAAAAAACTTACAATGTTGGGGGTGGGGGAGAGGAGTGCTATGACAGAACAAACAAAAATCTAGATTGGGTGAGTAAATGATCCCGGCACCGGCTGACACCTGAGCTGAGCCTTAACAGTAAACAGCACTTGGTTGTGCAACGAAAGGCAAGGGCGGGGCATTCTAGGTTCAAAACCAAAACCAAAAATAAAAACAGTGGTATTTGTGAAAACAGACACCTTGGAATGCACACCTATTTGGAAGCCCGCATGCAGTCCAACACTGCTGGCCAGCACACACACAACGGATTAGACTGGAGAGATAAGCAGAGACCAAAGCCTCCGTCTCCTGGGCGGAGTGAGGGGTGGTAAGAAGATTAATTAGCTGAGTTTCTGATAGGACATCCAAGAGGAGATGACCACATGCAGAGCAGAGTAACAAGCTGCTCTAGAAAGGTGCTCCATTAGGGTGTAGGCCGACAGAGCCCTGTTTCACATAATTAACAGCTTAAAGTTGGCTCTCTCACTCACAGATAAAACTAAGATTTATAAGGAGGAAGAATACCCACATTCTAGTTAGACCGGAAATCATTAGGAGACAGTTGTCATGAGGATAAAATCTATATTAAAAGAAGGTGTACTTGGGGCACCTGTGTGGCTCAATGAGTTAAATGTCAGGCTCTTGGTTTCAGCTTAGGTCGTGATCTCAGGGGCCTGAGATCAAGCCCCACACTGGGCTCCATGCTCCAGAGTCCGCTTGAGATTCTTTCCTCCTCCTTCCTCCTCCCTCCCCTTCTGCCACCCTCCTCATGCACTCTCTCTCTCTCTCTCTCTGAAAAATAAGTAAATAAAATATTTAAAAGAAGGTATCTTTACTACATAACTTAAGAAGCTGCAACTTAAGGTGCCTGGGTGGCTCAATCAGTTAAGTGTCTGCCTTCCGCTCAGGTCGTGATCCGAAGGTCCTGGGATCAAGCCCCTCATCAGGCTCCCTGCTCAATAGGGAGCCTGCTTCTCCTTCTCCCTTGGGCCCTTACCTCCACTCATGCTCTTTCTCTCTGAAGTAAATAAAAATCTCAGAGAAAAAAAATTGCGACTTTTGGAGAGCCTGGGTGGCTCAGTCGGTTAAGAGTTGGACTTTTGATTTTGGCTCAGATTGTGATCTCACGGTCGTAAGATCGAGCCCTGCATCAGGCTCTGTGCTGTGTGGAGCCTGCCTATTATTATCTCTCCACTTCTTCTGCCCTCTCTTCCCTCCCTAAAATAAAATTAAACAAATAAATAAGTATATACTCCTCTCCCTCTTTTTTTTTTTTTTAAGATTTTATTTATTCATTTGACAGAGAGAGATCACAGTAGGCAGAGAGGCAGGCAGTAAGAGAGAGGGAAGCAGGCTCCCCGCTGAGCAGAGAGCCCGATGTGGGGCTCAATCCCAGGACTCTGAGATCATGACCGGAGCCGAAGGCAGAGGCTTTAACCCATTGAGCCACTAGGGCGCCCCTCCTCTCCCTCTCTTAAAAAAAAAAAAAAAGTTGCAACTTTCATTTTTACTTTCCTAGTGTTTTCCTATTTTGTCATCATAAGAGATCTATTACATATATTCTAAGCCTGACTCCTAGCTAAACACTGGGATCATTACATTACATTGTCATTTCCATTTCTTCAACTGTCTAAACACAAGTAGCTTGGAGAGAAATTTAGAAAGGAAATGTGAAATGCAAACCTAAAGACAATTTAGTTATTTTCAAAGCTTTTTTGGGGAATTATTTCCAGCCTACTTAACATATCTGAGAGTAATAATTTTAAAAATGACAAGACACAAAGACTATTTTTATTCAAATTCACACTTTACCTGATTTTTTCTTTTCTGGGGTAGTTCCAGTCTCTGAAACCAGTGGAAGCAGACTCATTCTGTGCCAGGAGACCCAGCACCAGAAGTCAGGAGATGGAGGGAAAAGTTTAGTCAGAGAGCTATGAGCAGAACCAGGAGAACGCACTGCGACACAGAAGCCGAGGGGAGGGAAGCTTAGAAAGGAAAGAAGCGGTAAACACAGTCAAATGGCAGAGAAAAGATGAGAAAGTATTTGAGAGTGAAGATTTTTTAATAATAGGGACAACCTGACTAAGAAAAAGACCACGGAGAAGAGGCTAAAGAAGGGAGGCTACCCAATGAGCAAAATCTCTTCCCTAGAAGGGAGATTATGAACAGAGAAATCAACCTTGTTCAGGACTAATTACAGCTTCTCCCTTGATACAGGAGGGCAGAGTATAGGAGGAGGGCAGGTACACGTAAGTTTGGGCATATAAGAAAATGAAGCTGAAGTGGATCTTGCCTCACGGGACCTAGCTTCTCAGTGAATTAAGAGGTGCTCAAATCAATGAAAGAAAAAAAAAGGTATTTTTTTCTCATACCTGTGAAAGATTCTGCAGTGAGTTTCTAATATCATGCAATACTCTTCGCAACTGCATCTCGATGGCAGAAGGAGGGTTCACGGAGCACGCTCGGTAAGGGTAGGCAGCATGTCTATGTGAGTTAGGACACCCAAAAGGGGCACTGAAGGCACTACAGGTGGTGCCTGTTATGTTGGGAACACTGTGAGTGCTCAGAGTTCTCATGTGTTCACACAGGGGCCTGTCCTGCCACTCAGAGTGGACAGAGTGAAGAGAACAGGTGGACTGAGATACAGGTGCTGGAGCATACAGTGAACAGGTAGGAGTCCTTCGATGATGGCATTCCGCTGACCTGTTCACCTCGCTCTGAGGGGCTTCTTCTTTCTTCACGGATGACGGAGAGATGAAAATAGTGGATTTAACTGAAGACGGACCATCATGTTCAATCACCTCTTTCCCTAATTCCTGTTCCTCTTCAGGTGTGTACTTATAGGTGAAGGAAGGTGGACTGCATCTGGTTTCCTTTCCTGGGGACAACCGGACATTGACAGAGGATACAACTCTTACTGGGCTCAATAAGGTGGTTGGTAAAGACTGAGACCTTCTTAGAGGATAGCCAGCTTTTGCATATAAGTACCTCTGTTTCAAGAGATCTTTTGATTTTATCAAGCTACGTCCTACTCTTTGGTGAGACAGACTGCAAACCTTCATTTGAGCTCTTTGCAAAGCTGTATTAACTCTGTCCACAGAAGATGGAGGCCCAGTTGTGTTTTCAGAGCTCTTCTCACTGCATCTAGCTTCAATAGAAGCCAGTGATTTCAGAATATGGTGTGTGGTATAGTGAGCAAATTCGTATTCACTGCTTTTATCCACATCACTTTCAGCACTTGCTTCCCTCAGCAGGTCCACTGGCTGTGCTGGAAACCAATCCTCTCTCATTTCACTAATTTCAGTAATGTGACCTCCTGTGCTGCACATGGATTGTGTGTTTCCTACATTCTCCACAGTCTCGCTTTGGGGGAAGTCCTGGCTATCTGACCTTTTCTTCTCAGCAGCTATTGCTGCCTTCTCTCTTCCCTTTTGAAGAGGGATGAGCGACTCCTCCTCTGATTCATTAAAATAAGGCTGGTCTTGCGCTGTTGGTGTGACAAGGTCTTCACCAAATGATGTGACTGTTGTCTCACTGTCACAACTATCAGCGCTACTCCCCATGGCTTGCAAAGACTCAGGAACCTGTGAAAGGAAAACAGGTAGGAAGATGGATAATTCAAATAAGTATCATTAACAAAAAAACCAAACTGATGTGATGCTTCTGTATTTTCACAATCTCCCACCTCAGTTAGGTACTACTAAAAACTGTTTTTCACTGACTCTAATTGGCAACCCCTCCACTTTCCCACAAAGATTATTCCAGAATTTTACTATTTTCCTTAGCTCCCCTTTTCAAGCACCCATTTCCTTTTCTTCCAAGATATGACACTGAATCACTGAGATGGACAAATGTTTCTTAATTTTTTTCCCCAACACCTACAAAAGTTCCCATACCTCTCCCCAATCATTCCTTCCTTTCTGTTCTGAAAGAAAACTATCCTTTTTTTCAAAGTTAATCCTCCAGTCTGTGCATCCAATCACATCCTCCCCAGGACTAGTATCACTTCACAATTTCATCCCAGATTTTTCGGCATCAGACTGTCCTATTAGAGCTCTCTCCCTTGGCCAGACAACTTCCCTGAGTCATTCTCATATGAGAAAGACACAAAGACCTATCATCTTTATTTGAAAAAGGAGTCAACATTCGTATCTCCTCTTATCATTGATTTTATCTCCATTCATGCTTCTCCTCATTTACTCCCTCAGAACCACTCACTCAACCACTCACTTTCCAAAAAGCCAAATTCTTATCTTGCTCATGTCCACAGATTCCCTTTAAAGAAAAGGCTCTTCAACTTCCAGTTCTTCTGCTCACTGGATTATTCTTTCTGAGTCTCTTTCTCCTGTCCATATATCCCAGTACTAGGTTCCTAGAGTCTCTTTTGGGTCATGTTTTTCTCCTACTCCACCTTTCTTTAAAATTTGGTTATAGATATTTTAAACACTTTCAAGATACTTCTATACCTTTGCATACAAGGTTTCCATATACTATACACAAATTATAAACTCTTTAAGGATAAAGATGTGCCTATTGTGTGAGTTATCTAATACACTCTAGCATCAAAGTCATATAATATTCAGCAAGCTATGTAACATAGTTACTGTTATTAAATAAAACAATTATGGTAAAATACGGAAACAATTATGAGAAAACAGAAGAAAAATACCAAACAGAATAATGATCAAAATAACCTCTGTTTACTGAAAGCCCAAAAATAAAGGAGAAGCTCTCTTTATTTCTAAATGTTCAGTCAGAGAGAGATGTATAATTAGTGAAAACTAAAACTTGTAGTCAAATGCTTGGATAACATCCACATCCTGGCATTTTTTATTCTGTCATTTGAAAAATAAAGATTAGACAGATGAGGTTTCAAAATATATAATTACTGAAAAATCACATAAATATAAAGTTAATCACAGTGCCTACTACAATAGAAATTTTTACCTGAAGATGATTAAGGGACAGGCAGTCTGTCGAATCTTCAGCAAAACCACTGCTATCAGAATGCTGACTTGCAGTACGTAATAGATGATCTACCGAAAGAAATGTATTTAGGCAAAACTGCTAAATATGACTGCTAAATCTGACAAGAAAATATTACAGATATATGATTCCTAACAGGTACATATATTGGTTCCTTCTTAGAAAAATATGCATCCTTATACAAGATATGGCTTCAAAGCACAGGAGGTTAACTCCAATTCATCCCAAAACAGAATCAGATCTATCAAAAATTCTCAGCATTTAGTTGCTAATTAAGTTCTAGTGTTAATGTATTTTGATAAATCCAATTAATCTCTTATCTTTGGAGGACAACTGGCTGAAATGAAGAATCATGTTAAAAAATAGAAATCCCGGGGCACCTGGGTGGCTCAGTGGGTTAAGGCCTCTGCCTTCGGCTCAGGTCATGATCCCAGGGTCCTGGGATCGAGCCCCACATGGGGCTCTCAGCTCAGCGGAGAGCCTGCTTCCCCCTCTCTCTCTGCCTTCCTCTCTGCCTACTTGTGATCTCTCTGTCAAATAAATAAATAAATAAATAAATCTTAAAAAAAAAGAGTCTCTCCCTCTGCCCTTCCCCCTGTTCTCTCTCTCTAAAAAAAAAAAAAAAAAATAGAGATCCCAAAGTAAACCATTTCCATTAGTAGATATGTAAAGTATTTAGCAGATGAAATTAGAAGTTTAAATGTAGTGTGTAGAAAGTTCGGTTATTTTCCTAATAAGAAAATGAGACTATAACTAAGGTGCCAATAAATTAAATAATTTGCATGCCAGAGTACTTAAATGTTTCTGATACTTCAAATGATGCAAACATTTTAAAGTCATGATAATCAATGATTTCCTAACAATTGCATGAAATTCAAATACATTCAACTAGTACATAATACTGTTTATTTTATTTAAAAAACCATCTGGTTTTTGGCCTGAAAACTCAAATTCCTGGTTAGGATAACCTAAAAAAACTTTATAAAGTAAAAAGGCCAACCAGGCACAGCAAGAATGATCACATGCCCATCCACACTGTAAATAGAGGAGGACTTTACAGCTATTACATTTCCTAGGAAAGAAGCTTCATGAGAAGGTCAAGTTCTGTAAACCTTCAAAAGCACCAAGCTAAATAAAGTTGTTTACCAAATCCACATTCAAGATTTGAATGATAGAACCCGATAATACGTTTGAATAAAATCCAAAATCAATTAAAATTCACTGGACTTTGAAAAATATCCCACTGTAGCCTCAGGTCCAATGTAGAGCATCACAGAATAGCATAATTTTTTTCATTATAATTCAGAATAATTCTGTAGTATTGTTTTTAAGTTAACAAAACTGCATAATGAGATATAAGAAACTAATCCATACCTTAGATAAGTCTAGGTAAACTGGAACAATTGTGAAATGGAACTGAAATAAGCTGTTACCATGGGTACTAATTATGCATTATATCAACTGAGAGAATGATTAACATCTTACATCAGAGCAGTTATCACCATAATTACATGTTTGCATGACTTTTTTTTTTTAGACTATGAGTCTTTTTTTAGACTATGAAGACAGAAACCTCATTTACTCTATTTTGTATCCTAGTACCTAGAACAATTGAACAATAAAAATGTTTGCTGAATAATCAATGAGAACTTTCCCCTTAAAGCAACAATAAAATTAAACAGTGGCTTAAATGATTTAGAAGTGAAACTGGCTATCTGGTTGGGCAAAGGGCAACTGTTGGAGGGCCTGGGGAAGCCGGAGTGACCAACACCACTCAAGGTTCTCTCTGCTGAGATCTGCTTTATCTGTAGCAGTGTACACTCTGTGTGAGTTCGCCTCTGTGGTTAGCCTTGAGTTCACACACACTAGGTCAGATTGTAGACTATTCGGGCTTCAGAGCAGGTGTTGGGCAGTGGAAAGAACAAGGAGGCCTGGTTCAAGTTCCTACTTTATCACAATAAGCAGTAACTTCTCTCCTCCACAAAACAGAATAATTCTTCTATCTCTCACAGGGTTACTTGAGGAACTAAATAGGGTATACGTGAAACTATTCTGTAAACTATAAATCACAATCTATGTTCTTTAGTCCACATTTCACAAAAAAACATGTATCTCCACAGAAAAAGGTGGAATTAAAAATGGTCAGACTGGGGCACCTGGGTGGCTCAGTGGGTTAAAGTCTCTGCCTTTGGCTCAGGTCATGATCCCAGGGTCCTGGGATCAAGCCCCACATGGGGCTCTCTGCTTGGCAGGGAGCCTGCTTCCCTGTCTCTCTCTCTGCCTGCCTCTCTGCCTACTTGTGATCTCTGTCTGTCAAATAAATAAAATCTTAAAAAAAAAAAAAGTCAGACCTCTGTGATAGCTGAAAAGATTAAATATTATTTCTAATTAAAAACCAGGAAGTTAGAGCAAAACATTAAAGTGAGAACAAAACCAAACCTAGAATTTGTATTTATCTAATATCATAAAGACACAAACAGAACACTTATATACTCTATATAGGATTAAAGAAAATTTGTACATCCTGAATAAGGAAAATGTTTGATTGCTCTCAATATAGCTTACTGAATGTCAATTGTGACAAAAGTTGAGTCACTAAACCTCTCTAGGCTTCAGAATTTTTTTTTTTTTAAAGAAATAGAACAGGGGTAGGGGGGGTGGGATGCAGTACAGAGGGAGAGGGAGAGAGAATCTTAAGCAGGCTCCATACCCAGCTTAGAGTTCAATATGGGGCTCAATCTCACCACCCTGAGATCATGACCTGAGCTGAAATCAAGAGTCAGATGCTTAACTGACGGAGCCACCCAGGCACCCATAGGCTTCAGTACTAAATCCCAGGACTGGGTATGAGATTAAGATTACTGTAACTTCAAAAGTCCTAGGACTAAAAAGTGCAAAGTATTTTTATGCATGTAATATATTCATTTTTATTAAGCTTGTGAAATGCATACTTTATTAGTGATTCTGATTCTGTAATTATAACCTAAGATACTTTCATTATCACATTATCAAAATTTGATAGGCTATATTCAAAAATGATGAAAACACTATATTGTTCCCTCTCCCTCTCATGCATGTACAAAACCACTGTACTCTTGATTTATAAAAATGTGATTCATAAAAATGTCAACATTTTTACTTGTACCACCAGAAATAAGAGATCTCTTCTTATTGGTTAGAGGGAGAAACTCAGATGTGAATACAAACCATGTTCTGTCTTTCTACCACAAGGACCTTGATCTTGAAAGATCCTGAAGTACTTACACATACTGTTTTTAATCCCCTTTTTTGATACAGGGCAAGCTATTTTTTCCAACATATTCCATGTCAACCTAACTAAAGGAAAAATTTCTTGATGGCTCTGAACCATGCCTTATAGCTCAGAAACACATGCATATATTTATGGACTTAAAAGGGGGAGGAAAATTAAACAGGAAAAGTTCTTTTTGTGTCTGACCAGAACTATAGTGACCTATCTTGTTTCTTAGTACCACAATGCAATACAACAAAAACTATATGCAAATTGTCTCTTACAAAGTCATTTTAGAGATCAGAAGAGAATAAACATGCAATTTCCTATTCTAGGAACATACATATGAATCCTAGTTTAAAAAAAAAAACCAGGGTGGTTCAGCATGTGTAAGCTTTAAAAATAAACAGTCCTACCTTCAGTGGTCACTTTAACTTCCTTACTTCTCTCTCCTTTTCTCTAAATCTCAAATGCTTTGTGACTTTAAACATCAGACATGTTTTTCTTATTGCAAATTAAAAGTGAAAGAAATGGATTCAAAGGTTTTGGTCAATAATTAATAATTCAAGAGAAGAACAGTATCTAGCGCCACTCACCTTTGATCCATAGTTTGAATTTAACTTAACTAGCTTTAACCAGTACTGAGAGATTGGTATTTTTTGCTAGAGGCATATTCATGTATATACTTAGGAGACTATGTTTAAATAATGAAAAGCAGAGATGGATAATACAAGTGTGTATTCTGGGGTACCTGGATGGCTCAGTCAGTTAAGCATCCGACTACTGATTTCGGTTCAGATCACGATCTCAGGGTTGAGATCAGGCCTGCCTCGGATTCCGCACCAGGCATGGAGCCTGCTGAAGATTCTCTCTCTCTCTCTCTCTCTCTCTCCTTCTGCCCCTCCCCACCTCACTTGCACAGGCATGCCCCCAAAAATAAATAAATAAAATCCTTAAAATAAAAAATACAAATATGTATTTCAATCATAACCACGTAAAAAGTAGGCCTCTATCTGTTGCTCTATCACTTCCCATCCAGCCCATATACAGAGCTAAACAATAATTAAGAGTACAAAGAATGGCATTTCAGGATAGGCAAACTAAAATTATATTATATGAACACAAAAGTCTTCAAAAGGGTACAAAAAAATTCTATAACCAAAGTATAATTGAGAATGCATTCCTGTGTTCTTAACCTTCATTTTACACTTACAGGTACTCAAACACTGATAGATAAACCCCTTTCCCAAATCAATTAATGACACTGGTCATGGGTTTGGGAACTAGTGGATATTAGTCTACTTACCTCTTTTTGACTTTGTGAGACCTAGCTGGTAAGCAGCTGGAATGTGAGGAGCTTCTCCCTCTGTACTTTGAACCTAAAGAATGGTTTTAAGTAGTTAAAACTTTAAAAAGCTATAGCAAAGAAAAATATTTCTTGATATTAAATAAATCAGCATAAATAAAGTAGGAACCAAAGCTTTATATTTAAAAAATGCAAAGCATCTTATCTCAAAATTGTGAGAATGCCCCATATCTTTATTTTATGACCTATTTTCCAGTTAACAATAGGACTAAAATTTGTAGCTAGCAATGAGAAGTGAATGCATGTATAAAAACTACTTCATTTTTCAGAAAAGCTGCTATTAAATGAAAAATAGACCCCTAAGAAAAAATTCTATAAATATTAAAATTCCAAATGTAAGGCCAATCCCAGGATAAATGTCAGGACTTTGCAGGAGATCACGACTGATACACAATTGAGGCAATTACAAGTCTTGCATCTTTAAAAAATAGTGTGTCATGCTCCCATTACAAAATTTTATAAAACCCCAAAAATTTTGAGTATCTCAAAAACCATACTTGTATAAAGACTGCTTTGTCCTAACATAAGAGGTCTTTAAAGATCTAACTTGGGAGCTGCAAATAGAAAACATGTTTCGTCACAGAACTAAAATGTTGAAAGATCTTAACCATAAATCCTCCCTGAAACCTATATTCAGAGAAGTTATCAAACACAAAAAAGTTATTTTTTTATGATATTCCCCCCTCACACACCTGCACAACTACATACTTCAGGAATTTTCAGATTCTTTATTCACCACACCCATCCCATTCCCCAAATACTCTAATATAACTAACTCTATATTGAGATTAAACATTTGGGGAGGGAGAGACACTAATACCTAACACTGCTCAGTAATGATTAGTACTTAAAATAACAAACAGCATCCTAGAAAAGTAGGCAAACTAGCCAAACAGGGTTTTCAACCTTGAACAAATGAGAAAGCAAATTAGCAAACAGGTTTTAGGTAGAACCCTGGTAGTTTTGAGCTATGAATCCATCCATGAATAAGAAATATCCCACAGGAATGACAGTGGAATGACAAACATGAAAAAAATCTCAAAGGTTAAAGATATTATTACCTAATTTAAAAACTGCTCTGATTTGTGGTTCTTTGTTCTATACAGTTTTGCGAATCCAAGATTTATGAATCTTTGGAGAACTAAAACACACTGGTCATTTAAAATCACCACCTATAAATTATTATATAAAATAGTTTCTACCCTCTTTGTTATTACTGAAAAATTATATATATATTTTTCAAAGCAGAAGACATAAATTCAACAGGAAAACCATTGTTATGCGTGCAAGGAAACAAAATGCATTTTCTTTTTATATTCGACGAAAAGGCTATTATTAGTTTTTATTTAGGGCTACCATACTTCAAAGAGTTTTCTGTTAAAGGAAGAATCAAACAGACTAAAGTAGTATAACAGAAATCAAATGCCTCTTTAATTATACTCTAGGAATCTCTGTTTAGGCAGGGCATTATGACACCAAACTATACTTTCTAATATTTAAATGTAGAATTATCATATATTCCACTCCTTAGATTTATAAAATTAGTCACAAAATAACATGACTTTAATGAATATATATCTTCAATATACTATCTTTCAAGATGCTACTCTATGGCAAAACAAAACAAAAATAAACTATAAAAACTACAAATTCTATAGTTAGTTCAAAGAAAAGGACCCTTAAAGAAAAGCTGAGAGGATCGTATTTTACTAATAAAATTACTAATGTCAGGATTCTTCTTCCCACTTAATAAAATCATTAATCACTTGTTGAAGACCGAAAATGAAACGACATGCTAGTGGTAACAGTTAAATTTCATAGCTTAGTATGTGTTATTACTGGTCACAGTTGTGCGAAGGAAAGCAGTCAAATTGGAGTCGGAGTACAGCACAGAAAATTATGAAGCAAATAAAACCTGGATTTATTTATGTGGCAGGATACTCAACAGTTTCAAATCCTCAATTCTCATCACTTGCTACAGATTGCCTTTCATTACATTAACTCTAGCTAAATATTGATAACTAAATTGAGTAATGTAAAACAGGTGTGCAACTACACAATTTTCTTTGCTCTCTGGGTAAGTTTGAAATTTTCCATAATAAAAATTAACAACAACAACAACAAAACCCAAAACAAACAAACAAAAAAAACCCACCACCCTAAACCAAATGAAAAATCGCTTGGTCTCAGTGTTTTGAAATTTAAAACTGTATGAAAATAGCTTTAAAGTAACCCTATATTTGCATTATTTCATTTTTAAAAACGTTTTAACAAAACATTTATTAAAACTGTATCTTTGTGAATCAATGTCCTGCTACCACAGCAGGCACCTACTTTGGTCGGTTTTTTTTTTTTTTTAACATGTCACATTTATCCTAATACACATTTTCCAGGCACAAAACTATTGTGCGGTGTTCTATAAAGCAGCAATACATGGAATGTTCTAACTCAAATAACCCTTCTTCTAAAGTTTAAAGAGATATGTATAGCAGTTTTTTAAAAAAAGAAAATCAAAACTGGAGTTTTAGAAATTCTAATTTTTAAGGACATCTCAAAAAATTCAAATGAAAGCATTATTCCTCTAAGGAAGTAGTATGGGGCTGTACACTAAATGACTTGAGTTCTTGTCCAGTGTCTTACACTGTCAGCCAGCCTGACCTTTACCAAGTGGTATGGTATAGTCAAATGTAGCAAGTTTATACAAAGATCTGAATTCAAGTCTTATTCATGGCACTTGCTGGCCAAGTGGCTTCCCTAGTTTATTATTCTGCATTTGTTGTAAATTTTTATTAAAAAAAAAAAAACCTTTCAGGTTTTACTTACAAGGTTTAGTTTCTACTATCAGGTAAATGCTTATATAACAAAAAAGTGAATTTAAGTCTTTTAGATAAATGTCAAATAAAATTTGGTGGTTAATTGGACTTCAAAAAAACAGACACAGGTACATGTATCGTGTTAGAGTTCATATCTTATTGCATTCTGTTCTAAGACACAATGCTTGTCTTCAAAACAGTCAAATTTGAAAGGCTAAAGGAACAACTTAACTATCTGTCAAGTATCTGACTGATTTCAGATTATTTTAACTCAGGCCAATAAATAAAACAAAAAAGAATTCTAAAACTCAGTGACTAAAGAATAAGGAGATATAGTAGATCAACAATCAGGAGAGAGACAGAATTAGAAACACTAAAACTTCAGTAGCTTAAAAAATTACACATACTTCAGGTAACAGTACCCCTATTTGAATATAAATTTGTAGAGTAAGACACAGAACAACCCATTTACAGAAATAAACAGCTAAAAGTTCTCTTTCTTCTAATATTTAAGTATGAGAAATTTTTCCTTGACACCTACAAGATGAACAAAGGCTTACTGAGTAGGATCACTTTGGTTTAACTGTGGATCCTTCATACTACAAATCTATGGCTCGAGACTGTTACCATGATGTACTTAATAAAAATTAGTTATTTTGAGAGGAAACAAGAATGATCTAGGAAAGTTGTTAAGAATTAGAAAACTCGAGAGGAGGGTTTTACGACTTTTAGACACACTGAAAATTACAAATAGTTTACAAAACATTTTTTTTATAAGGCAAACTAAATTTTAATTGAAAATAGTCTCTGGCCTTTTATTTATTTTTTTCTTAATGTGAGAAATAATCACTCTCACTCTCCAAGAATTGAGTCAGTCTTGTCATCTATTTAATTCCCCTTACGTTGAAGTATTTCCTGTCTTCACTCCTGGTGACTATCAGAGCTTACCTTTGCCTCATAGGGATTAGGCAGCGTCATGCACAGAGTCAGGTCTGCAACATTTTCTCCCACCTAGCTACCCAAAGCAGCTGGCATTCAGTTGATCTGTTTGAGAACTGGTTTACTGAGAGACAGAAAGGGAGTGTCCTCTAACTTACATTTATTTGCTGTTTTTACAGGAAGAAAGTTCCCAACAGGAATAAAACCTCAAGGGAAAGGAGTTTAAAAGAAAAACAGCAACAACCTACTTTGAATGGGATCTAAAAGTTTGCTTCAGTAAGATTGTTCTCTTCATTTGTCAGTATAATTCAAGTCACACTTGGGAGAAGAGGAAATTAAAGAAACACATTATTTCCTTTCTTTATCCATTGTTCTACAAGCTCTCTTTAAAGTTCCCAAAGGGATAAAAACACAGTTCTAGGAGGTTTTTATCCATATTTAAAATACATCTGAAGAACAAGGATTTGTTATCCTTAAAATTCCCCATATTTACAATGCAGTCATGGTTGATCATATCCATACATTCTTTTTTTGAAAACAAAAACCTTTTATTATTCTTCAACCACCAATGCCTGTAATTTTGTATTAAAAAAAAAAGTTCACTTCCAAGTGACATTACCATCCTCATTAATTGCTTTTGCCAGCAGAGGGAGCAAAAAAAACCCCCCATAAAACCCCCACACATTAAACCATTAAATGTTAACCTGCCACCAAAGCAGATCTAGTACTTTACAAATGTTTTAAAGACCTTTGTGTATGCTAGCAATAATTTTAAAAATATGTAGCTTAAAATTCAGGAACTCTAGGAATTAAAAAGCAAGTTAAAAAGTGTCTTCTCATCAGGTCACCTGCATTAGATTTGCAAATATCTAACATAATTTGTTTAAATTTTCATACTCTGCTATTAAAACACAGAAACCCACTGACATATCTGTCATAGAAAAGGGTCCCTAATGAAAGGCAAGTAGTTACACTTTAATTATTAATGGTAGGACAAGTATGGACCAAAACAAAGTCAAAAGGAATCAAATAGTAAAACAGAACAAAAAGAGGTTTTTTATGAAGTAGTCATCTTATGAACTCATTATAATGAGAAATACATCAGAAATTAAATAGAACTATAAAGGATATATGAAGAAATAAGGGGAAAAGAAGCTTACAAATAATGTAAACTATTTCAAAGGACTGCTCCTCTCCCTTTTCATTTCATTTTTTAATTAGAATTAAAATACTAAAAGATAAATTCAAAGACATCAAAAAAGATAAATAGCTATAACAACAATACAAATTTTGCAATAAATAAAAAATCTTCACTAATGTAAGAGACACATACTCAACAAAAGGACATTTATGAGCAGAATCAATTATCCCATTTTTCAACTCCCTAAAATAATGGCATGTGATTCTAAAATTACTGGGAGTTACTACGATATAACTAATGCCATTCTGCAATAAATTTTTTTTAAAAAGCTGCCCGTTATGTAACTTTCAGCCATACTCTTCAGCAGTATATGTGTGCCTCAGTTTCTTCATGTGTAATATAAGACCAGCACTGCCTACCTCACAGACTAAAGAGAAAAGCACTTCAAGGATCTGGTACAGTGCCTGCCACAACATAGGTCTTGATAAACTTCAGTTTCCTGTCTCAAACTACACAGTGCCAATTTTAAGTATTAGTTCTGGCCATTCAAAAGTAGTTTTAGTTGACCTCATCAAAATGAATCTCTATCTTGCCCAATCTGTAATTTATGTAAATGCAGTAATAGCTCTAGGTAGGAAAAAAAAATAACCAAACATTGGTCTTCTAGGTTTGCAGAAATTATATTCAATGGTGTTTCAAACCTTCTTCCTTGAGGTTCCCTATCCTCCCGTTCAGAAACATACCATCTTTGGGTTCTTCCCAGTCCCATGCCAAAAACCTATCTTTCTCAAAGCCTTACTGACACTTATCCTTTCCACTAAGATACTTTGAGAAAAGCATGCCTTAAAGGCACATAGAAATTTAGTAGGAAAAAAAGAACTCAAACTTTTATTTCAGAGGCTGTTTTTAACTATTATGCAGTACTGATTTTAATTTAAATATACTCTCTCATGGCATCAAATGGAGAAAGGGGGTTAAAGTTCAGGTATTATCATGAATAACAGAGGATCCAGAGGAGCTGATGAACTGTCACATTACCCTGGCAATGCATAATCCTGTGACCAATTCTTGGTTATTGAAACACAGAACTAAAACTTGAGAAGTCAAAATTAGGATGATTTTCTTCTCGTATAAATCTATTAGCTATCTTTGTTTTATAAACATATTTTTGGCATTTTTATTTCCTAACTCATTATTTGAAACAGGTCTCAGTAATATTTACCTACCTCTTCCATTTCAAAGGAGTCCTTTTGCTGTGCCATTATATTTCTTATGGATGGGATCGTAAGAGGTACACATGGCTCTTTCTCAGGTGTGGACAGATGGGCGCTTTTCACCTCGTTGCCATTTTCTGGCTCACTGTGCCTGGACATGTTGAAATTGTTACCTAAGTCAGATTCTACAATACCAGATTCCTCACCCAGTTTATTTGCATGACTTTGAATTTCTTCACTTTGTTCACCTTCAGTTTTTTGGTTAAAATTCCTATTCGCTTCATCACAAAGTCTATCAACATCAGCATTCTCCATAACAGCTGCTGAACTACCTGATACTTCTTCTTTAACTGTAGCCAACATAGAAGATGAGTCTTTCTTCTTTACAATTTTTTGAGACTTTTGATCATTTTTATTGCCACTTTCTTCCATCACTGAAACATTCAGGATCTTTCCTTTTTCGATTGCTGGGTAAGGACTACTACCTTCTTTCTCTGTTTTATCAACACATAAATTTAGTTTTGATAGTGTTTTCATTAAACGATTTGCAGTGTTACTTCGGGTTAAAGGTGGAGGTGAGTCTGTCTCCTTGTTAGAAGTCACTGAAGACATACTCCCAATTCTCTGGAGGGGTGTCCCAGAGACTTGAGAATATAAAGAAGAAAATGCATTGGCCACAGTAGTAAGCACTTCAATTTGACGAAAACGACCTACAAAAAGGAAACAACATTAATTATATATATATATTTATCTGTTTATATATGTATACATATATATGTATACATTACTAATATGTATATGTATACATATATATGTATACATTACTAATATGTATATGTATACATATTACTACTTTCCAGAATGCCAATAATTGAACTTAGACCACAAAGATCTGGTTATAAAACCAGAACTTTTTTCCTTATCCAACATTTAAAAGTTCTCTACATTTACTGAGGAGAGGGAAGAAGATTTTTCACTGTAAGCACTAGAATTTATGTTTTAAGAATTTATTTAAGAATTTATGTTTTATGACTTAAAACCAAAAAGAAGAACAAAGTATGACAACTCTGAATAAAACAGAAAGGACCAGCTATTGATCAACAGCTATGATTCTATTTTTATGTCTTTGACTCCATTAAGACTCTTCCAAATGTATATAAGTATGCATTTTATACCTAATTGTTGGGAAGGGGGTAGGTAGGATTGGATTTATAAACCTCTTAAAGCTGTCCCAAGGACCACCTAGGATCCCGTTTTTTGGAACTTCTATGCAACAGAGAAAAATAAGATATAATATAATAAAATTGGCAAATTAGCCATGTTATTTTAGATATATAGAAAAGCACCTAAATTTCACTGACTTTATTTAGTAGTAACAAGGCTCTCCCCTACTTCTTCCCTTTTTGAACATCAGCAATCTGGAGCTAAGTTTAAGATAAGTACAAGGTTCTACTGTCAGTTATAGTAACACTTAATAATGAGAAGAGGAGAAAGTTAACTTCTATAAACAGAAAAATAAAAATTCAGAATAAGTAAAATAGCTATTGTGTTAATTTCAATAATTAAGTTTCCAGTGCTATTCCTAAAAATTAATAAGGTTTTAAAAAATAAGACCATCCTACTCTGGATGCTAATATTTAAAAACCTTACTTGTTAAAGCATAATTTGGGTTTTCTACTTCCATCCGTTGCATTTGAGCACTCAAAAATACTTTAATATCTATCCCTCTGGCAAATGATGATGAATTAAAAAATCTGGAAGGAATTTTAGAAGCAATATCTGGTTCATCTCGTCCAAATCCAAGATTATAAAGAATTTCTTCAGGATCTTCCTCATAAAGTTCCAACAATTCTGAAACACTACAAAAAAAAAAAAAAAAAAAAAAAAAAAAAGAAAGAAAGAAAGAAAGAAAGAAAGAAAGAAAAGAAACATCAGGATATAAAATAAGTTTATAGTCCACATCACATTATAAAAAAGAGCTTCTGCTCTTTACGCCATTATTTATTTCAGCATCTTTGTATACTGTGTACTAAATGTGATATAATTCTTAAAAAGAGTCCATTCTTTCAAATTGTTAGGACTGGAAAAAAGAGCTAGTTCCTGATCAGATACTCAGCAAGACTCCCAAAATGATTCCTCACCTTATTTTTTTTGTCATTTTAAAAGAGTCCCAGTAAAGCAGCTAAAACCATTAGATGACAGCTGAGAGAGGATAAGGAATAAACAGAGTAAGAAAGAAATGAAAAGGGAAAACACACTGGGAAGGTGGTAGCACAGGACATTCTGCAGAATTTGAGCTTTTCTGCTATCTTTGGCTGTCACTGAAGATGCATTACAGGTAACAAGCTGAACTCAGAAAGGGAGGGAGGGGCCTATATTCAAATTTTCTCTAACCACTTTCACTCAGGAAGGAGGAGGAGTAAGGAAGGTATGGAGAGAATGGGTTATTCAAAGGTAAGTTCTTGCTCTGATTCTATAGAGAATTAAACATTTCTTATCTCTTCTTCATAGCAGTGATAATCCACCTTAGGAGATTTACTGAGGAAAATGTCAGAGATGAAACTTGAACTGAAGAAAATTTCAATTTGTTTCAGAGAAAATGCTCCGATTCCAATACAATAATCTGCGTAACAATTTAAACTGGTCCCATAGGCCCATTTACTTGCCTATTTTAATATATAGTTTGAAGAACTTTGATTTAATATGTTGAAGATAAGTCTATGCTTAAATATCAAACTTTATATTAGAAAGGTTTATTGATTTTTTTTTTTTGTTAGAGTGACTCAAGACCCTAAAAAAAATGGAGAATTTGGGAAGAAGTTATTCCACTATGGACTTCCTCTTTCAAGTTGTTGATAAGGCTCAAAATACTCATTATAACAAGAATTCCAGCAGCATTATAAACACATTTGCTGCTTTTTCTTTAATCTTAACTTTTTTTTTTTAAAAAAGCAATGAATGCAACATTTTGGATTCTTTTTTATTTCATACTATCAAGCCGAATGCAAGACTAAAAAAGTGGTAAGAATAGGTCATCTATAACACAATGCAACTAGTATAATTTCAGAATAAGTTACCTTGAAACTGTCCCACTACTTTTCCCAGATCCTGTGGAATTCATACTTCTTCCTTTCTGATGAAACTGTAGTCTTCTCTCTTTGGCCAAGATATTATTGCTATAAACAAAATTAGACTCTATAAAACCTTATTTTCATAAATGTTCATTTTTGAAAAGAGAACAAACAACACAGCTACGTACCAGTTTTCAATTTGAGTATCCGTTTCATGGAGGTGGTTGGCTACAGGTAAAAGAATAGATGCAGAGCAGAATTGTTAGTAGGACAGTAACTGTGACATAGTCATCAAGAAAGAAGATTAGCCAAATATTACAGTTAAATGCCTACCATCCCACACTCTTGTCTTGGTTCATTAAATCTGAATCATTAAAAGTCTCACACAGATCAATACAAACAGAACCAGTAACTTCAGGAAATTGTTTTAATTTGTTAGCACTGTGTAAAACAACTCCCTTCACTAAATGTTTAAAATAAAAGACATATAGATAACCAATTAACTTTCTTTAATAGTTCGAAATAAATAAGATACACAGCATCTGTAATAAATGTGGTTCTAATTAATATATTTAAAAGCTGTTATTAAAGAAGACTTTAAGAGCAAAAACATGATTTAGCATTATTTAAGTGTGGCAACAGTATACATAAATTTCCACTGTGCTTTTTTTTTTTTTTTAAAGATTTTATTTATTTATTTGACAGAGAGACAGAGAGAGAGGGAACACAAGCAGGGGGAGTGGGAGAGGGAGAAGCAGGCTTCCCGCCGAGGAAGGAGCCCAATGTGGGACTCGATCTCAGGACCCTGGGATCATGACCTGAGCCAAAGGCAGCCACTTAACGACTGAGCCACCCAGGTGCCCCATCCACTACTTTTTAAAAGGCTAAAAATTCATCCCAGTTACAACCCAATTTTTTATGTATCTACTTTGAAAATTTCTATTCATTTCAAAATAAGTTTTCTTAAGAAGTTACTTTTTAGTTTTATCCTAGACTTAAACAGATAAGTATCGTTAATGTTAAGTTTAAAGTAAGTTAAATTGCCTGCATTTAACTTTTATAGACAAATACAAAGAATGGGAATAATTACAAACATATCTATTTCAGTATGCCAGATTTTTTTTTTTACTTCTGATCTGCAAAGTCATGGTAATTTTTCATATTTCTTTGTACATCCACTCAGAAAGGTGCCTAACATATCGCATTCAATAAATATTTACTGAATGAATGAAAATAATCTTGATATAATTTTCAGTATTACAACATAATATTTCCATTCTTCTCTGGAAACTTCCTTTTAGGTTTTGGTGTCCAATAAACTCAATCAATATGGATGAACAGGCAGAACAGAAATAATTTTTAGGGCAGTGAAAATACACACATGATATAATGATAGATAACATGTCATTATACATTTGTCTAAACCACGGAACATACATGACCAAGAGTGAACCCCAGTGAGAACTATGGACTTCAGGTAATAATGATACCTCATTACAGGTTCATCAATTGTAACAAACGTACACTCTAGTGGGAGAAGCTGATAATGGGGGAGGCCATGCATATATTTAGGCAGGAAGTACAGGAGAAATCTCTATACCTCCCCCTCAATTTTGTGAACTTAAACCTATCCTAAAAAAAAAATAAAGTCTAAAAAAATTCCATATCGTGAAATTAAGTCAGATGTCAAAAGTGCTATTTACAAAAACACTGAAATGCATTTTAATAAGGGGCTGACAATATGCTTACTGCACTAATTGGTAAGCAGTAAGTTTAACCTCTTTACAGAGTTTATTCCTTGAAAGCACATTAACTAAAGTAATAAAACCTAATATATTCACATATTCTAGAGCTGAAGATTAGAAGTTTCTAAATAAGTAATCTACCATACAAACTGATTTAAAACAGCAAAAGATCAAGGATATTACATTCAATGGATAAATTCACTAGTCATCATTATAATTTAAGAGATTTACATTTTAAGTCTTTTATAATTTGAAAAGACTTAATAACATTTTTATTTTAATTATTTAATTTAAAAAGATTTAATAAAATCCTCATTTTTTTTTTTATTAAAAGCACACATTCATAACCCAGCTACACAGGTACCATAATCTTCTAATACCAGTAAAATAACAAAATAATAAGTGTTTAATTTTACATTGTGGAAAACTTTACTATGAATCTACTGGACTAAATAATAACATCAGTGAAAATTTAAACATGGCACAATGCACTTTTAAAATATTAATGCAGTCTGAAATAGACATCAGCATAATGATTTCTAATTAAATTCTAATAACTCTATTTTTTGTCCTTTAGTGCTCTAAAAATCTGGAAAAAGAGAAAGGGGAAAAGATAGGAAACACTTGAATACAAAGAGAAAGACAGGCCACAGCTGTAAGTCTGACATAAGGCTACCTCATACTAAAAATAAGCTTCAATTCAGTCTTCTCATGTATAAATATTTAAGTTTCCTTCCTTCTGGTAGGGCAATTCTTCCCTCAGTTCTATGACCATTGTTTGCCCCCAAACAGTTCCTTTAACCAGTTAAGTCCAAGGAAGACATGAACACTTCACAGTGGTTTTCAGGGCCATTTCTACAAGCATCCTACAAGCTCTGACTAGATTATTAACATATAAAGGCTCTGTAAAATGTGTCTGAGCCATTTTCAAGACCTTTAACTTTGGCTCCGAGGACTGTACACCTGAAAACACTCGTTGTTTTTTTTTTTTGCTTTTTGTTTTATTATTTTTTTTAATTTTAAACCTGTATGAAAATACAGTACTTCCAAACAAATGTACCTTCAGCTCCCAAAGACAAATCATCTTCAAAACTGCCTCCATTTCTCACAAGTACACCTGAAAGAAACATTAGAAGACTCATCCTGGTGTTCTGTTCTTCTAGATCCCCACATGAAATCATAGTTTTAGCTAAAGCAAATTGACCAAGCAAAAAAATAAGATACAATAAAGTATTTCAAACCTGAATGTACTCATCATGCTGATTATATCATTTCAAAAATCAAGTATAAGCTTTACTCTATCGCAAACAAACCATGATTTGCAGCCACGTAAAGTTGTTAAAAGCCCCCAGATAGGCTATTTTATACTTACTATGTCTTTGAAGATATTCATTTAGCTAACATCTTATCCAAGAGTTTCATGGAAAATCAGATCCTGGAGCAATCATTTCTTTTACCTCCCTTAACAGTCAGGAACTCAAGCTAGACTTTTCTAATACTATAAATGTTTTTTATATGCCTTGCCACTACCTGCACATTCTTGTACTTTGAACTTTAGAATTCTGTCTTGCACAGGTGGTAAAATTTCAGGTGTGGCAATTTCAGTTAACGTAAGCAAAGAAATGCTGCACTAAAGCTGACCCAGTTCACTTACTATTTTTCTTCTATTTCCATACCATATTTCTACATTTCACCAGTCTTCATAATATCTAACTAGACAAAAATATGAGTTTCACCACTGTGGAAATTCAGTAATTTGCTTAAACTATCCACTGTTTATGGTTTATAACAAAGTTTCTTTCTTTTGGCTTTTCTCTCAGAATGGCATAGTTATAAAGTGAACATTACTTTTATAATTTATATATGTATACATTCAATCAAAGGACAAATAAAGTAGGGCTCTCATAAAGAGCATATTTAGAAAGGCAACTTTCTCTTACCCTTGAGCGTATTACTGCTTTGCTCATCCAGTGAGGCTCCCAAAGGGGTACTGAAACCACATAAACATATAAACCTTAGTCTTAAAAAGCTATCTGGAGAGTTGTCACTGCACAATTTTACACTTAAAGGATCATAGCCAAGCAAGCTTCTAATCACAGTTTAACTCTCCTCCCCAAACACAAAAGGAATGCAAGTGTATTACATAAGTAATATCCTACTAAGTAAGCAAACACCTATCCTCAAGTCAGTTCACCAGGAATGATTTAATCACAAATTTGATCTGCCAACAGTTAAGAGCAAGAACTATAATTACAAATGATATGAATTAGCATTTTCTTTACAAAAACAGAAAAAAAGAATGTCAGCAGGCATTAAGAAAATGTCTGCTCCCTTCAATCCTTTCCCTAGAAACAGGAAACAGAATTAAAAGAAAACAAATCTTTACTTTAATAAAATTTTAAAGTCAGAGTCTAGTTAGAAATAAGGCTCAACAGTTTTTTTAAAACATCATCTGTTAAACCTATCACCAGCATTTTAGAGCATTGCTCAGTGCGTCCCTTACTCCAACTATCTTTTTTGGTCTAAATGGAGAAGTTTAAGATTTTTTTTTTCTGTTTTTAAACTATGAAACATACATAAATTCATTTAACTCTAAAAACTAAAAAGTCGGCTTGAGAATCAACCTTAGAAGCAGCCATTGCTAAAATTCTTTCATATTCTTTCTGTTCAAACACAGATAACTTAGAAATCTTTTTTTAATGTGAAAATGAAAATATTTTTCATTTCTTTCTCAAAACTAAATTATATTAAGAAACTTGTTTTATTTTGAAAGTTCTGTTTTGTGATTTGAACCTTTCATCAGTAACAGTTTATACCTGTTAAAAATTCACAATCAGGTATGAGATCATAAAAATATCAGTCTCAAAAAATATTACTGAAATGACAATTTAATGTTAAAACTTTCTGCAAGCAAATATACAAGCAGTGGCAGTTCTTTGAAAATGAGTGCTTTTGAAAAGAACCTGAACAGCTACCATAAAGACAATAAAAAATTTTGAGCTAAGTTTTTTCATATATTTTAATAAAACTGGAATTTATGCCTTTATAAAGTCCTTCTTGCCTGGGCTAGTTTCTTAGGACAAAACACTGTATTACTCCTTCTGCAGATTTCTCTACGGGTGGGTGCAGTAACAGAAAATGGCAAATAGAGTATAACTGCCATTCTCCTTCCGAAACAAGTTTCTCACTCTTAAAACTGCTCTCTTCCAAATTCTCTCAAAAACTATCCTTTCTTAGATGTTATTTCAAGCAATTTATTTCCATTTAGTCAAAAAAATGATTATCAAAATAAAGATCCCCCTTTAAAGGAATGACAAATGGCATCTTTATTCAGGACATGGACAGCAATAAGAAAAAAAAAAAGTAAGAATGTATCAAGGGGGAAAAGGTAGCTTTAGATCACTTATAATGTATAAAGTAGGTAGTTGCCTAACTCTGAAAAGGATCCTAAACTTATAGGGGAAAAAAAAAAAAAAAAAAAACTAGAGTTGCATATATCCTAGTAGTCAAATCTGTGATAATATAGCTAATATTACAAGACAATTTATTCTAGCTTTCCCAGGTACAAATGAATGCCCCTTTTTGTACAAAATAGGCGCAACTGTAAGGAATAAGAAGGAAATCTACACAGGAAACCTATGAGGGAAGGAGCAGCAAATTACAGAATCTGCCTACATAAAATTAGCAATAAAACTTTTGGAATTTTCAGAGATGGTTTGTCTGATGAATACCATTTGCCTCCTGCATTTATCTTACAAGATAAATGTACTGTCTACTTGATATGATCGCATATAATCTTAATTCCTATACATCATAAAATAAACACAATGTGATTTTCTCTTGCTGTTAAACATTATTTTTGATTCATCTTTAGAGAGAAGGTCCATATACTTCTTCATATCTCTAAGGGTCTAAGACACCCCCAATAAAGGTTAAGGAGTTTTGTACTGAAAAGTGCTTTTTTTTTTTTTTAAAGATTTTATTTATTTATTTGACACACACACACACACAGAGAGAGAGAGAGACAGAGATCACAAGTAGGCAGAGAGGCAGGCAGAGAGAGGGGGAAGCAGGCTCACCGCCAAGCAGAGAGCCCGATGCGGGGCTTGATCCCAAGACTGTGAGATCATGACCTGAGCCGAAGGCAGAGGCTTAACCCACTGAGCCACCCAGGTGCCCCTGAAAAGTGCTTTTTAATTCATAAAATTACTCAAAAATCCAGGTAACTCATCAAAACAGGACATCAATGGAGTAGTGGCCAATATTTTATCTGTGTTTAGGGAAGAAAAATAAGTTGGCATATATAAAAATCACTTCTCCTTCCTCCAAAATACATTTCCCTACTCTGTAGGTACCTGAACAAAAGATTAAGAAAAGCCCAAAATAAGATGGCAAATATATGCAGAAACAAACACCTTAACTGAATTAAAAAGTAACATTCTTCATATGAGATTTTACAAATAAGAAACTGGAAAAAAATTAAAATATAAAACAAGCCCTTTTTTACTGTAGTAAAATTTACTTGCAATATAATTCATCTCCTCTTGTACTTTATCAAAAATTTGTACCAGTTGCCAAAGCATGTAGCATGTAGTTAGATTTATGTCATTTGAATGCCTTCAAAGCTCTATTTCCCCTTGTGCATTCCAGTGCCATTTAACAAATGCACATCCAAGGAGTAAACTTTAAGAACAAAGCTAGCTGGTTTTATAGCTGTCCAAATAGAATTAAGACACAAAAGTAAAATCAAAGCCCAGTTCGTGTTGTTAAGTAAATTAAATTCATCTAAAACACATTTGAAAGGGAAATAATTCCATGCCAGATATACAGATGTCAAAACAAAGGCAAAATAAAATACTGTGTGCAATGTGAAAATCCTTTCGAATAAAAACAAGGCAAGAATAATAACACTGCATGATTATTTGTTTCAGGTCTCTGATCTCTGATGCTAACATCATGCACAGGGGCTGAAGTCCTAACAACTGTAAAGTCAACACTGTCACCAAATAATCAGCGGTCACAGCACTCCATTTCTAATCTTTTGGAGGAGGAAACTATCCGCCAGCTCACTTTCCGGCTTATAGCTCGCAACAGCCAGGGGACCCACAGCAGCTGCGGCCCTAGTGACTCCGCTCCGGAGTGTCATCTCCGCGGATCTCCCTCTGGGACGCGAGCCGCAAAAGCGAACACTCACCGGCAGTCCTTGAGCCATATCGCAATCTTCTCGTTGGGCACGTTTCCTGCGGGGCAGAGTGAGGGGACAACTCGTTACCAACCCCAGGGGTACTCCCACCGCGGGGTCAACCTGAACACTCCCATGTAGGAAAATCTACTGGGGGTAAATGCAGCCTAAGCAACATGTCTTAGTGTCCAGCTGAAGGGAAACGAGATGGCACCGGGGTGTCTGTTGACTCTGGAGACGCCCCGCCAAGCGCACGCATTTTAAGTTCCAATGTGTCCCCTCTCCCCCGGCTTATCAAGCTCTGGAGGATCTTCCAGAACTCACAGCAGTCGCCCAGGGTGCACGAGACTTTCCCCCGCCCGCCAGCCTGCACCTCCCAGAGTCCTCCGCCCGCCGGGGCTCGGCCGGGTGCACAGACCTCTTCCCGCCGCCGCCGGCAGCTTCGCGCCCGGGAGGTCCTCCTCGTCGTCCTCGTCCTCGTCCTGCGTCGTCGCTTCTGTGGACAGGTCCTCCGTTTCCGACGCCTGCCAGGAGCCGCGGCACTTGGCCCAGGCCTTCCTCCTGCGACTCGCCACTTGCCACTCCAGTTCCTCCTCCGCCTCCGCCGACGCCACCAGAGGCCGGTCCATGGCCGCACCGGGGGCTCCGCTGCCGGAGCCTGAGTGAGACACGGCGGCGGCGGGGACCCCCCGCCCCTGCTGTCAGCGCCCAGCCGGGCTGGGGGCCCCGGGAAGCGGGAGCGGGCGCGGGAGGGGGCGGAGGAGGAGGAGAAGAAGGAGGAGGGGACGGGAGGGAGGGAGGGAAGGAAAGGGAGGGAGGGGGCAGAGGGCCGGCGCTTCACATGTAGCCGGCCCGGCGCGGCGCGGGAGCGCGAGTGGCCCGAGCGAGCGCGGCTGAGAACGAGCGCCGGCCGGCCCGCCCGGGTCCCGCTCCCCGCCCCCAGGCCCCCGCCTCCCGCCTCCTCCCGACAAGCCTGGGGCCCGGTCTGCCGCGGCGCGTCTGCGCGCCCCTCCTTCGGCGGCGTCCCACGCCCCCTTCCGGCCGGGGGCGCGCGGGGCGGAGCGTGGAGCGGCGTGCGCGGAGTGGGGCGTCGGGTCCTTCTCGCCTTGGCCTGCGGAGTGGGCGAGATTTGTTTGCTTGTTTGTTTGTTAGCCATCTTTGTTTCCTGTCAACTTCTCTCGCAGAAAACCTGTGGGGAGGCCAAGCGCCGCTCTTCACCGCTTCAAAACAAGTGTCGGCTTAGGCTCGCGGACTTAACTCAAGCCCAAGGAGGTTGAAGATGAAAGAAACGCGCGCGCATAATTGGTATTTGTCAAAATGTCAAACTGGAGAAGACCAAACTTCGTGAAGTGCTACTTCATGCTTAAGAAAGTTATTTATCGTGGTTTTGTTATTATGAAAGTGAATTGAGAGTGTTTAATCTGAAATTCCACAGTGAAGTTGGACATAAAGATGAAGGAAAATGGAGCAAGGAATGGCTAGGAAAAGTGTAGAAGTATTTGCTTGGATTTTGGTGTTTAAAGATGCTTCAAGAAACAAATGATGTTAAAGTTCAGAACTCTTTTAAAAATGTGGTTGGTCATCCTCCTCCCCTACCCCTTTTTAAATCTCATTTAGTATAAAGACTAAAATCCTATTCAAATATCACACACCGACTTATGATGGTTTACCAATATCTACAAGATCATATCAAAAATCAAAACTAACTTTCCAGAACCACCATTATATTCTGGGCCTATGTAATGTATGTACTGTGAAAATAGAAGGGGTGCTAGAACACTGATACTAGAATCTCTTGTCTTGAAACTTCACTTTATTCTTTCTTTGAATCTTAAAAGACTTTGCAGCCTTCAAGAGTCTGATAGCAAAATGCCCCTAACAATGTAATGGCTCTTCAGAATAGGCTAGAGCCTAGCCCCCTATAGGGAAGGTAAGCAAGAGAGAAAGGGAAGTAGCTGGAGAGGAGGCTCTGAAAGGGGTGGTCAAAAGCCACACACAACAAAATATGCTGTATTCACATTTTCATTCTGGGCCCTGACAGATACCACCATTTTCATTTGGGGCTCTCAGCTTCAACTCCATTATCCCCACGTGCTGTTGCTGTCTCTATGTCCTTACATCTCAGTTTATTGCTGTTCTTTCTGTCCTATACTTTCATGAATTTCAAGATCCGAGTTAGAACTTTTCCTCAACCACATCTTTCCACCACTTCTGGTCACATCTCTCCCACAATCTCCTGATACACAACTAAATGCCTAGGTCACTTATGTTGAGACTGAATTGTGTAATAAATAATATGACTGGCCTTTGAGGGTGTATGTTTGACTTCCCAGCCACACTGTAAACTGTGAGAGATTAAAGAACATTATTCTGTATTCTTCTTGTACCCTCTATACTTCCAGTACAGTGCTAATCCCACCAGGAATGATGACTTCTGTTGAGATACATGTTCTGTTCTTTATGTTCTTCGGGATGGACAAATGGATAAAGTATTTGCTTCATGTTGTTTTTCTAAGGTCTAATTTTTTTTTCAAGATTTTAAACTGAAAGAACGTGCACATGCCAGAATGAGGGTAGGGTCAGATGGAGAGTGAGACTCTTAAGCAGGCTCCGCTACCAGCACAGAACCTGTTGGGGCTGGATCTCACCACCCTGAGATCATGACCTGAACTGAAATTAAGAGTCTGGCACTTAACTAACTGAACCACCCAGGTACCCCTCTAAGGCCTATTATTTTTTATTTAGCTTTGTTGTTTAAATACTTTTAGACAGCAAAGAAGTTTTGAGAAAGGCAACAGTGAACCATATTTTAAATTTAAAAACGAACCACCAAAGTCAAGCAATAAAGAAAGGGGTAGGGGGGATGCCAGCAGGTAACATTAGAATTGAATATAGAGGGGCACCTGGGTGGCTCAGTGGGTTAAAGCCTCTGCCTTCGGCTCAGGTCATGGTCTCAGGGTCCTGGGATCCAGCCCCGCATCGGGTTCTCTCTGCTCAGCAGGGAGCCTGCTTCCCCCTCTCTCTCTGCCTGCCTCTCTACTTGTGATCTCTCTCTGTCAAATAAATAAATAAAATCTTTAAAAAAAAAAAAGAATTGAATATAGAAATTGTTGAATCTCCAATAGCATAATTGTATGTTTTCTTCTACATGGAAATTTTTAATGCAAAATGTTGAGGATACAGAAGTAGTTGGGAAGGAAATCCTTGAAATAGCAAGCTATTTTGAAACGTAAAGGGTTTTAATTGCATTCTCGACTTTGGAATTTTAAAAAATGCCCAAGGTGTTTCATTTATTTAGCAACGAATGCCATATCACACATGAAAAGAGTCTTGTTATTTGGTTATTCAAGGATTTTCCTCAAAAGTACTGTATTTAGACCAACTGCAAATCCACACTGCAGAAGCTCTGCGTAAAGAATAATGTCTGATTCACTTATGCTTACAAGGTAGAGGAATAGACAAATTTATATAAAATGTGGATAATTCCATTCAGCAAGTTGTAGTGGAAACATTAGGGTGTTTGGTGTCAGACTGAAGTTTGAAATCTGTCTCTATGTCTTTCTAGTTTTATGGCCCAAGGCAAGACAGCTATTATCTCTGGCCATCACATTCCTCATCTGTGAAATAGCAATCATGATAACAACCTTCCTAAACTGATGTGAGCATCACATGGAATCACATGGAAGTGATTCAGGATAGCTGCTGGAATTGTTATATTGCAGAAGGCAAAAATCAATTCTATAATAAGGGGATTGTTCTTATACTGGTAAGTGACACCTACATGCTAATGCAGATGAATTTTTTTAAATGGCATAATTTCAGGCCAGGACAGAAAACATACTCTGGTTAGACAGTTTTAAATGGAGAAGCTTATATCAGAAATGATACATTTTGCTCAGTTTAATTACTTTAATTATTTTCTGTTTTTTTCAGATCTTAACAAATGCCTCAAAATTACTAAACAAGATTTGCTATTGGTTAAGCTAAGGCATTTTGTTCTAGTTATTGCATTGTT